>NC_135543.1:46075939-47348439 GCF_045843805.1 Urocitellus parryii
GGATTGTAATGCACAAATAAATGCACAAAAGGTACTGTTTCTATTATAATAATTTCTATGCTAGCAGGGGAAAATTTGGAAATGGTTCAAAGGTAAGATGAGTATTTTATGAAGTTGCACTCTGCAATATCTTTATTAGCAGTTCAATACTCATTTTTAAATGCAAAATTTCCCCTAGGTATTTCTGAAATGTTGAGATTTTTAGAAGGTTTGAAATTACTTTGTTCCAGTAATCCCTCTGACTAAAAAGTGTTAATGGAAGTTAAGTATGCTGCTAGATGCTTCTCTAAAGCAACCAGAGAGTTCATTCATTACTAGTGCAATTTCTGTGCTATGTAGAGTTACTTTCTCATGTACATCCCTTAAATAATGGTAGAGATTACCATTTTGTGGGTAGTTTTATAGTAGTTTCTTTAGTTCAGTTGATCCTGTTAGGCTTGAAACTAGTAAGAGTACCCTCAGATGAATTGAAAAATAAAATCAAGGTCAGAAATAGGAGGTGAGAGCCTCTTCCTTTCCTGTTTCCCACCCTGTTCACTTTCTCTTGGGAACAAGTGGGAACAGATGTAGATGTGTAGAAGCGAAGTGCTGCTTATTTTAGATGGTAAAGGATTATAACTACATTTTGAATAAAATCTTGTTGAGGGAACTGGATATTTTTGGACCTTGATCATTTATTTGCCATTTTGCTGAAATCTGCTAGATAAATTTAGGTATTAAAATGTATGTATTTTTTAACTAGAGGGGATCATTTAGTTGACCTTCATTTTTAAAAGTACAATGTAATAACACATTTACATTTTTAATATTTGAAAAGTGAAAAAGATAAGGCTAAAGAGAGTGGGCAGAGATGGAAGACTTTGATCTGACAGTATTGTTTTTGGAATCTACAAATATAACAGTGCTGATAGATCTTTTCATTCAAAGGAAGAATCATTTTGGGTGTTGTCCTCAAATCTAGATAAGTGAATTGTTTAAATCATCAGAGGGAGGAAGAACCATATTTTATTTTTTTAAGTTGCTCTAAGCCATAGTACAAATATTTCCTCTTCTGGAAATAACTGTTTAGATTATAGGAATATTTGCCAAATATTTTTCAGTTTCCTAAAAATTGTAATTCTCTATATAATTTTTTTAGTTTATGTCTCTGCTTATTATTGCTTACCATTTACTGCTATTTTTATTTCATTAACAGCTCTAATAATTATAATCTCAATGCTATAAACAGTAAGGTGTCTAAGGACTGGAACTATTCCCAAGATCATAAAGATGTAACCCTGCTTTGTGCTATGAACTGAGCATTCAGTAAAATTGTATTTTAAGTGGTATCCAGGATTCTTATTTGGAGTGGTGTACCTACTGTGCAGCTCTTAAGACCTCAGGGCCACAAAGGGCCCTGGAGTCAGAACAGAGACAGAAATGCTTCATCCTTGTTCATGGGGAGGAGAATGGGAATGTCAGGCAGTGAGAGGGTTAGATCCTGTGCAGTGAGGAAAGCAGGAGCCATTGTGAGAGTTCTACAGCTTCTAGGACCCAGGACCTGCACACAAAAGGTTTGACCTGGAAGAGGTATAGGGAGTTCACGCTGTCCAGTGCTTTTCCAACTGTGGGACTAGCTCCTGGGTTTGGGCCTCCAGAGTCCATGGGGAGGGGAGAAGAAAGTCAAAGCAGTGAGACTTCTGATCCACACCCAGCATCACCAGCATGTTTCTGCTTCCTAAAATATCTTTTTTATATTTGATAAACATATTTTACTGCTAAATTTAAAAGTTTGAAGACCACTATGTTGACCACACACACACACACACACACACACACACACACACACACACATTGCAACAGTAGATCTCAACATTTTTGGCTCCTATATACAGTGCTCTATTGGCTCCTAATCCAACCAGATTAAGGACTAAATGACCTGAACTACTAATACAAGATAGGTGAAACTCTTCCTACCAAGTCTAGTAATGCTGTTTTGTAGAGATTAGGTTACATGGAGCTTTGAGGGTTTTAGTCATCTGCAGAAGTCTTGAATCACATGCAAGGAATGGATGGTCCTTTGAAAGATGAAAAATCAAACCAGAGTTTACACTGTCTGTTATTTTTTATTTTTTTGAGTATAGTAAGTTGAAGATGTGGAATTGAAGCTAAAATATGGAATTGAACAATTAAAATTAAAGTAGTTATATTTATTACTGGACAACTTGTTTTATTTGATAGACCTACTGCTAGGGAAGTATATCTTTTCTTTGATGTGGTAGACATTTTTAACATTAGAATGGCTCACATTATTTTGTTAAAACCATCTTCAAGCTTTTTATTTCATGATTAATGTTGAGAAATACTATTTTTTAAAAAAAAATGTGTGATTTCTGAATTGATTAACATGCTTCTTAATCTAGAATCCTGATTGAGCTGAATTTGTTTGGTAGTTCTTAATCTGTTTTCATTAACTTAGCTGTTGTGAGAAAAAGCCCCATGGGAAGAACAAAATTAGCTTAGTAATTTTGCTCATTCATCCATGAGTGTATAACATGACTGTTTTCATTTCTGTTGTTTCAGTAGATATGAATCAAAAACAAATAACATTGTCTGAGTAAGTCTGTCTCTTGTCACTCTGAAATCTTTTGTCTATCTGTTTTCTTCTAGGTGAGGAATTTTAAATTGGAACAGGAGCAAGAAAAAAACAAAATTTTGTCAGAAGCACTGGAGACTCTAGCCACTGAACATCATGAATTAGAGCAGTCTCTGGTGGAAGGGTCTCCGCCTCTCAGCATCCTTAGTGAGGACGAGTTCTATGATGCACTGTCAGGTAACTGGAATCCTTTCATCTCTGTTGTGGGTGATTTATAGTCCACCATCTAAATGTTGTGTTAGCATGTTGTTATCTGGAGTTTCCCAGAATAAATACATGGATATATATTAGTATAGTTCTCCAAACTGCAATTTTTTTGTGTGTCATATAAGTAAGGAAGGCTTGGTATAAAATTTATTACTGAGTCTGCCTAGTATATGCTATACTAGGATTGGAGTGCTATTAAAATGGGACATATTTGACTTATTCCTTTGTTCAGTGACCATTTATTTAATACCTCCTGCTGCCAGGTGCTATCACATGTTCTAAGAAAGATGGACAGTTTCAAAGAGGTCCAAGAGTGAAGAATACAGATGAGTAACACTTGGTTACAGTTCAGTATGCTTAGTGCTGAAGTAGAGGTGAGTCCTCGATATAGCTGGAGCAGGCAAAAGTAAATGCTTCACTTTGACTCAGAAACACATGCATAGCCTGCCTGCAGTGAGTGTGGACTTCAAGTCCTCTAGCGCTGACCAACTTTGTCACCTGGGGCAAGCTTCATGACCTCTCTGGTTCTGAATTTCTACACACTTAAAATGGAGCAATTGTAATATCTATTTTAGTACTTTAAGGATTAAATGAGTTCATATGTGTAAATAGTGCTTAGAATAGTGCCTGGTAGTACTGGCACTAAAAACTTAGAGCTATAGGTAGAGAGAGGAAGACAACCTAGAAGAGGAAGTACCAAGGAAATTTAAACTTGTGGGAATTGATTTTAGAAGTTCTGAGACATATGTGGGTGGGGAGGAGAAGCAAATATAGAGGGAAATAGTTGGAGATCAGTGAAATAGAGAAAAATTATTTTATTGAAGGAAATTAAATTCTTGTATAACAAGTGAATATACATAAATATGGGTTTCATAAAACTTGTCCGTGAAATCATAAAACCTTTGTGTATGTGAAGTGAAGGATCAAATTCATAATAGGAAATGAAATGAGGAACCATGGTGAGAGAGAGAGTGGAAATAAGAACTAAAGAAGATTAGGCTCAGGAAGGTAAAAGGGTATGAGAATATAGGACAAGGAAAGGGGGTTGGTAGGGTGTAGACTTAATAGAGGAGAGATCATTATATAAAACAGAAGCAAATGGCAGCACCATTGGCAGAGGTGTGGCAGAATTAAAACAAGAGGAAAACATAATGTTAATAGCCAAATTTCGTAATAGAGAAAGATGATGGTGGTGGTGGTGGTGTCAGTTAAATATGAAACAGTGACTCCTACTAGGAAGGCAAAGAAAGATTGACAAAGTAGTCTACATGACTGGGAGGCTGGAAGGTAGCCAACACTGAAGACTGCTGAAATTTATTATACATAACACTGTGTCACATCCGTTGGTGTTATGTCATGTACTCCTTATGTAAGGGCCCCCTAAAGGAAGTCATTCAGAAGTTTATGGGATTAAATGCATTGAGGTCTGAATATAAAAGATCTCAGGTTCTTCCACTGCTTATCTTTGTTATTCTTAAAAACAACTTAATGTTATTTTATTTAAAAACCCCCATGTTTAAGGTACTTTTCTAGTATGCACGAGATCCTGGGTCCCATCTCTGGTACTACAAACAAAACAAAGCATATTATTTGTTATAAATAATTTATTATAATAATACCACGCCCAGTGACATTCTCCCTAACTGATCACACACTCTGCGTCAGAAGTTCTTGTTAATATCCTGCTATGTTCTCTTCTAGACCTTTGCTAAGCATTCACTTGTATATATATATTTGTGTACATAAGCCTTTTTTTTTTTAAAAGACGTACGTGGAAGTAGCTGTTTAATTGCTCTAGATCAGCTTTTTCAATTTGTTTTAGAAGTCTTTCCCATCTTTATTATAGCTCTAGCATGTTCTTTTAAAGGCTTTGTAAGGCCATACCTCTTTGTAAAGGCTTCAGTGTCATTGTACCACAGTTTCCTTAACCATTCTTTTTTTGATAGACATTTTGTAGCTACTGTTACTTTTCTTCTTCATAGTAATATTTTAACATTTTTCTCCACAATTATCTCCTCTGGGAGGAAGAGATAAAAAAAACTGCAGTCTTTAAGTCAGGACTGACAAGTCATTTCCATATCAAGAGCCAATTCACATTGTTTAGTGCCATTTGCTACTTCATGGATTGCTGTGTTGAGAAAGCTTCTGATGTGGAGTCCAAGTGCCTAGACTAATCTGCACATTCTACCACAGCCATAGGAAATGTCCTAAGGTCCCCTGAATGACCACCTGTGTTTTGTTTTATTTGTCTAAACTTATGTGGCCTTCCTTGTTTACCACTAAAAATATTGGGAATCATTTGGAATATTATAGAAAGTGAATTAAACTGAAGGGTTAGATGCCTTCAGTTCAAATTCTTTACCTACTGTTGACCTAGCCACATAATTCATTGAGATCATAATGGCCATCATTTGGGAATGGCTTTGTCTTCTCACCACAGTATTTAGACATTGACCTCTGTTCCCACGTCCTCCTTCATTTCTATTAAGGAAGAAGAAATGTTTCCCTGTAACTAAGATCATTCCTTCCGATACTACTTCCTTGTGCCTTCCCAAACAGACTTGTTCAGTTATTGCTTCATTTACTTAGACTTTCCATATCATATAACTTTAAATACTATCTGGTATGGTTTGAATTGGGAATGTCTCCCAAAAGCTCATGTGTTGAAGGCTGGTCCCCAATTCAGCAATGTCCAGAGGTGGGACTTTGGGGAGATGATTGGATCACGAGGGTTCTGACCTCATCAGTGGATTAATCTACTGATGTACTAATCATTTATGGCATTATTGGTAGAACCTGTAAGAGGTGGGGCCTAGTTAGAGGAAGTAGGTACTTGGGCACATACCCTAGAAGAGTATATCTTACCCTTGGCCCCCTCCTCTCTCTGCTTCCATGCTTTCATGAGCTGAGCAGGTTTCCTCCCCCATTCCTTTCTACCATGATGTTCTGTTCCTTGTCCTTCCCTTTTGGTAGCACCCTTGTGGTAACTTTGAGTTCAAACAAATAATCCAGGATAATCTTCCCCATCTTAAGATTTCATTTAATCAAATCTGCAAAGTCCATTTTACCATGTAAGATAACATACAATTTCTGGAATAAGGGCCTGGATATCTTTGAGATAACAATTATCTTGACTACCATAACCCTGACCTCTTGGTAGAGACATATACTGAGCTGTCAGCTTCATATATGAAAGATGAATTCTTAGTCTTCCTCTCAGATCCTGTTTTTTCTGGAATTGGCCTCATTTAAGTGACTCCTCTTTCATTTCCTGCAGGCAGAAACTGGAGGTCGATTCATGACATTTGTGTGCCGATTCAGGAAAACACAGTCCAAGGCCTGTCCATTCTACCTTACTGTCATCCCTTGAATTTTTGTTCTGTTAATCTAGGGCAATGGTTAAAGTCTAGGTCTTGGGGCTGGAGGCTGTTGGTGAATCATAGTTCTACCCATTCTTATACCCTTTGAAAAGTTAATTCAATTTTGTATGCATCATTTTTTCATGATCAAATGTGTCATAGGATTATTATAAGTAATAAATATTTGTAGTGTACTTAAAATAGTGCTTAGTACACTCAGGGGTTGACATATGTGAGCTCTCTTTGTTACCTGAGGTATGGCTAGTTGTTTTTTTTAAATTTCTTTAATTTTTTTATTTATATATGACAGTGGAATGCATTACAATTCATATTACATATATAGAGGACGATTTTTCATATCACTGGTTGTATACAAAGTATATTCACACCAATTCGTGTCTTCATACATGTACTTTGGATAATAATGAACATCACATTCCACCATCATTAATAACTCCATGCCCCCTCCCTTCCTCTCCCACCCCTCTGCCCTATCTAGAGCTTATCTATTCCTCCCATTCTCCCCCTCCCTACCCCACTATGAATCAGCCTCCTTATATCAGAGAAAACATTTGGCATTTTGCTTTTGGGGATTGGCTAACTTCACTTAGCATGAACTGATCTTGGCTTCTAGCTTTGCCCCATTGAACTTCATTCTGTACAGTTATCCACAACAACCCTTTTGTAGATGATACATTGTCGCTTTCCCCACCTACAGTCTTTCTCATGGCACCATGAATAAGATCCAGCCACCCCAGCAGGCTGCCTACAAGGCTCTTAACATGATCCAAACCCTGCCTGTCTGTTCATATCCATCTGTCCTCTTATTCCCCCACTCACACAGTCCACCCTAGTCTTTAGCTAAGCCTCAAAAGCAGCCATGGCACTAGGCAATTGGATATATAGCTAAATGAGAGCAAGCAAAAGTAGTCAAAGCTATATCTCATTGGAAAGTTAATTTTAATTCCTGTAATCACAATAATGGATTAAATCAAGCCTGTCCTCATATTGAGAATATATGAAAAAGTACTTAAAGATACTTCTCTTAAAATATTTGAAACTTGGGGGCTGGGGCTGGGCCTCAGTGGTAGAGTGGCTGCCTTGCATGTGTGAGGAACTGGGTTCAATCCCCAGTATCACATAAAAATAAATAAAGATATTGTGTCCATCTACAACTAAAAAAATTCTTAAAATCTTTTCACTAAATGTTCAATCTTCTTTTAAAAAGTTGCCAACTTGTGTCACTTCCTTTAAAAGGATAATTTTATTTACCTAGATTGAAAGTCCATGTGATTTCCTGTTTTCCTTTATCATGTTCCTTTAAGCTTTTTTCAGACAAGCAGGATCAATGGAAATCTACTAATATGGTGGGTAAGACAGACCTTGATGCCAAGCTAACAGTGTAATATAATAATTTTTCCAGCCCTTTGGGATCTCTTGAGAAAATCATTTTTTTCACTGTGCTCGGTGACTAAAGATTTCATAAAATTCCATGAAGCAAACAGATTGCTTTCTCACAATTTGCATTTCATTGTGTAAAACATTTAAAAGGAGATACATTTAACAAAGCATCACATTTTGTTTTCATTTTGTGTGTGTGTGTGTGTGTGTGAGTGTGTGTGTGTGTATAAGGAATGAAATAGTTATGTCAAGCAAAATTTCAATTATAACTAAATGAACACTTTCTTGGAAAAGAGCTAAATGTTCATGCATATTGAAACAAAAGGATTTAACAAGAAACAAATGCTAACTAGAGTTTTCTGTAAAAAAACGTCATTTTGCCAGCAAATAAAGACACTTTATGGAAGAAAAAAAGTGATTCTATTCACATATTTCTACCTAATTAGTTTCATTTTTTTTTTACTATCCTCATCTCTACCAAAGCTCTCAAATATCTTTCAAATATATCCTTTCCTAGACAGTCATCCCTCACTCCTCCAAATAGAGTTCATTCCTTTCTTTATTCCTTTAGTTTATATCTCTTTAATAGCCTTATGTTGTGTTGTACTTGGTCTCTTTGGGATGGGAAGGACCATATCCATTGACATTCCCTAAAATGCTTAGCGCAGGATCATTTTCCACTCTCTAAAAGCTTGGCCGATGAATATAGGTTGTTGAATTAATGTCATTGATATTTCTGTCCTCCTTGAAAATGTTTGGTAATCTATACAGATACAAGGTTATCAGTGGTACTTGCTGATTCCATGCATCAGTGGGGTAGGTGTGGATGAGTGGCAAAGGAAGAAGAAAGGATGAGATGATATCAAAGATTAAACTTGCTCAAGGAACTTGCAATCAAATTGGATCTATGAGACCTCATAGAGGGGCAAAGAAAAACTAAGGGAGAAAACTAAAGGTTCATGACTGTACAAGTCTCTGGTAATCATCTAATAATTGCCATAAAATCATTTAACTGGTAATAAATATTTATTTATTACCAGTTAAATGATTTTATGGCAATTATTTTTAAGTACTGATACTAGTCTGAGATAGCAGTTTTGTGGAAAATTCCTACCCTGTGTGCTCAATTTCCATTTTAGAAACATGTTGAGATCAGTTGCTCAAGAAAAGCTTTCTTGCTAGGTTTTCTTCTTAATGCTATTTTGGTTGAAATATGCATGAATAATGCATAAAATCCAATAATGTAGACTGGCAATACCAATAGATGGTTATGACATGAGGCTGAAGGCAGCTTTAGCATTTTTCAACAGTTATAAGGGCATATCTTTTAAATCATGTCTTTCTAAATCAAAACTTTCAAAGTGGAAGGTGGTAATGTAAGAACTTTGGTTTTGTGTGGAGGAAAGTGACATGGGAACAATTTTGAACTATGTTAGAATTTAATCCAATAAATGCAACAGGTGATAGCTGATAAAAATTAATAACAGCTATAGTGACAGTTTACATATCGAATATACAGGATTTGATGAAGGTCATAAGTTTTATTGGTAAGAACTCAAAAGTCCATAAAGACCATTTAGTAAGACTTTGTTCATACAGTCCAATATTCTCTCCTGTAGTTGTTTTTAAAATAGCTGTATATTTGTATCTGTGACTTTCCCAAGTCTTTTTTCTATACTCTGGACTATCTAGTAATTTGTATTTCCCCTGTTGCTTAGCAGAAAACAGGTTAATTGGTTGATATATAACATTGAATATGAATATGACTTTACTATGTAGCATGTGGTACAATCATATGTAGCATGTGGTACAATATATGTAGCATGTGGTACAATATTCAGAACAGGTCTCGAGCAGTGGAAGGGGCTCTTCATCTAGTTTGTTTATAGTATTGAAAACTGATCTAGCAGCTTACTCATACTGGTGTGTGTGTGTGTGTGTGTGTGTGTGTGTGTGTGTGTAGAGGTACAAACTAGTAAATGAATGTAATTTATCCTTTAAGTTTTGGGTTGACTTTATGGTTCATTATCACTTTTAAAAATGTTTTATTGACTAATGCTTCTATTAATGTTCATTATAAAACCATGTATATTTGGTATTGTCCTAATGCTATTAAGAAGGTCTCATTAATCGAAAATACTTTTTGAGTGCAGACTATGTGCCAGATGGTTTGTTAGGCCCAGGGATACTAAGATAATTAGATAAAGTCTCTGAAGTCAGTGGGTTTGTGGGCAAGCTAGGAGGAGAGACAGGCATGGAAGATAATCATGTATAATGCGTTGAGGTATCTGGTCCTCCAGTCCACTATAGTTCCTCCCAAGATCAGATCCAGAATCTCAGTAACTACATCCCCTCTGTAATCCCAATTTTATTCATCCCACAATCTAACTACTATCTTCTGCCTTTTGACCCTTTCTCTCTAAAACCCTGACCTGACATTTCTTTGGCCTCACCAATACATGTACTCCATGTTTTCACTGTTAGTCTTGTGTCCTCCCCTTCCTCCTTGCCTGGATTAGATTTCATGGAGTGATCACTTTCATTCCTGACTCTCCCTACATTGAACTCACCAAGCAGAACTCCAGCCTCTTCTAACCCTTCCATGCCAATTCCCAAGCAACTAGCTGAGACTGAAGTCAAGTATAAGCCCCTGCTGATATCTCCTTCAGCTCCATGGTTGTTAATGTCTGCTGAATCTGTTTTGCTGCCCAGCAGTCCATTTATGTTTTTCTAGTTAGTTCGTTCTACACACTTGCTTCATACTTCTGCTCTCTTCTAAAATTTCTAATACCTTCTCTTCCTCTCAGCTCCACTCGAGGACATTGTTTATGTCACTGAGAAATTTTTCTTTACCACTGCCAAAGCCTCACATGCAAGTGTATCCCTGTATTCTGCCTCTGTACTTTATAGTGAAGAATACTTTGTCCCTAACTGAAACCAACTCCTCTCTTTGTGCCCCTGTCACTCACAGAGGGACATTATGCAGTTCCTTTTCTCTCCAGGAACCAATCTGTCCTTGTCCCCAGCGGTATATTTATAAAAACAACCCCACCATCAACTTGACGCCACGTCACTTTGCCCTCCTGTCATTCTTCTTGAACACCCTCTGTATGTTTGTTCTTGCTGTGGCACTGCAGTTTCTCTCACCTGGGCCTTCAGTGTCCTATGTTGCCTATTGATGTGGTCCTTTCTCAGTACTCTTCTTGTGCTCAGGCTATGATCATTGAACCTGTTCTCTCTTCTTTCTATACTGACTCTCTAGATCTTTTGTACTCAAAGTATGGTCTCTGGAATAGTAACATCGACATCACCTGGAGCCTTGGAAATGCAGAATCTCAGGCACCAACACACACCTTGCAAATAAGAATCTGCATGTTTACAGATCCCTAGGTAATTCCTGAACACATCAAAGCCTTTGCAGCATTGCTTTGGATGACTTCATCTTATCCCATGCTTTTAAATATAGTCTACATTCTGGTAACTCCCAACAATTTTGTATCCCCATTCTCATTCTTCTCCCTGCATTCAGACTCATATCTAAATATCTATGTATTCATTTAACTGTCTGATTGGATCTCCCAAATGTCCTAAAATGCCTGCAAGAGAACTTGTGATTCTTCTCACAAACCTGTCCCTTGCACAGTCTTCACATCTTCATAAATAGATGTTCTGTCTTTCCACTTCTTTAGCCAAAGCTGAGAACCTTTGGACTATCCATCATAGGCTCTTATTTTTCTCTCATATTATATCCAACAATTCTTATCAGATCTGCCTTCAAAAGAGAGCAGAATCTGGTCATATCTCAGAATTCCACTGCTCTCACACAGGCTGAGGCCCCATCACCTCTCACCTGGGTTATCACAGCAACTGTCCAAACAGACTAGCCTCCAGGTTTGCATCTTATTTCTCGCAGTATTGGAGCATAACATTCATAGAGATCCTTTCCAAGCATGGATCTGTATCGATCCTCTGCACAGAACCCTTTGATGGCTTTGCTTTTCAGCCAGAATAAAAGCTGCAGTCCCAGGTCACCTGACCCTCTCTTACCTTCCTGAGACCTGTGTGACCTCTCAGTCATGCTCCACCATCCCACTGACCTCAGTGCTAGTTTTCAAACTTGCCAAGCATGCCCTTTTCCTCAGGATTTTGCTTTTCATTATTTCCTCTGACTGAAACTTTGTTTTCCCAGATATCTATATGCAGGACTTACTCACCCATTTTCTTCATTTCCTACTTAGAACTTTACCCTGTTATTTTCTATCCCTTCCCCCACCCCACTTTATCCCCCTCAAATTGTACCTTTTAGAAAATACGCTTTGATTGATCTCTCACAACTAGAATGTAAGCTTCTCAATAAAGAGGGGAGGGGGGAGTCTTGTTTAGTTCATCAGTATATTTCTATCCCCTAGAATAGGGCTAGACAAAGAGGTGCTTGATAAAAATTTATTGGACAAGTAAGTGATACGTACCATCAAAGGTACATAAGGCGTGTGATAGCAATTCAGAGGAGAGGCAGCTAACTGAGAAAGTTGGAAAACGCTTTACAAAAGAGACTGCATCTAAGGAGTGTTTCGAAGGGTCAGTAAGAGTTCATCAGACAGATGAGGGCAAAACTATGCTCTGTGGAGAAACAATACACACGCAAAGGTACAGCAAAACAGTTTCCAAAGCCATGAGGTGTCATGGTGGAAGCAGGGGTGAACGTTTTGAATACTGAAGGGCAGTGAGAGGATATAAAGCCAAGATGGTGTTTGAGAACAGTTTTTGATGAGTCTTGTTACAAGATTTTGCTGGAGAACTTGAATTTTAGCATATTAATTTGTGGGGAACAAACAGATAAGTAAGTAGAATAATATCAGATTGGTGTTTTAGGACATTTCATTCTTTTAGTAAGTAACCATTGTGGAATCTTATAATATGCTTACATTATACTAAGAACTGGGAAATGAAAGAAAAGAAGGTATGTTCTTTAGTCAACAGTTCGAATTCTAGTAGAATATTTTAGAAGTGAAGATTGATTTGAGGTCCCAGTGTCCTGGGAGAGAGACCACAAGAGCTTGAGTAAAGCACTGTTAGTAAGCATGGAAAGTTTCTCTTCTCTCCCTTTTTTTTGTTTCAGTGGCCATGTTCCTTCTGAGCTCTGCTGGGAGTTGGAGGCTTCCTCTAGAAAGCCCGGCTAACTTTGTTGACTTGATCAAATCCCCCCTTAGAGCATGTAGCACTGCCTATAGTTTGCATTTTGTACTTGTTTGTATGATTGTTTGATTTTTGTCAGTCCTGCCCCTCAATAACAGTAAATTTCACCAGGAACTTTGTGTCCTTAGCAGCTAGCATATATGCTGGTATATATTGGGTGGTCAACTGAATAAAATTCTGAGATATATTTTTCAAGGCTAAATTGAATGAAACAGGACCAATTAGTTGTGGAGGATAAGCTATCCTTTAGGATTTCCTATTCTTAGTCATTTCTTAAAATTCCGTATTCTGTATTCTGAAAATTTCCACATGGCCCAATGCATCTCAAACTGTGTGATGGAAACTGGACGTGTCATCCTGTTCTATTCCTTCTGTAGTACCTGTCTTGATTAATGACATTGTCATCTAAGTGCTGCAAAAACTATAAATATGGACATCATTTTTTGTTCACTTCCTCATCCCCCTTCCTCAAATCTAAATGTGTAATCTTCTCTTGTTCTCCATTCCTCTCCTAGTATTCACTGACCATACCCCAGTCTAGCCTCCCCTAACTTTTGACCCCACAGACTTAACAGTGCTTTCCTGGCTATTCTCCCTGTTCCCAGACTTGATCCCTCCCACATTATAGAAAGTAAGTTGAGAAACAATCCTCCTGACATAGATCCACGTTCCAGTCCCTGAAATTTGTAAAATATTGCCTTATTTGCAAAAAGAGATCTTAACAGATGTGATTAAGAATTTTGAGATGAGATCATTATGGATTATGCAGGTTGGACTTAAATGCCATCATAAGTATTTGTATAAGAGAAGCAGAGAGCAATTAGAGGAGAGGTCACATGCAGATGGCAGCAGAAATTAGTGATGTGGCCACAAGCCCAGGAATACTGACAGCCACCAAGCTGGGAAAGGCATGGAAGAGAGATTCTCCCTTTGATTCCCCAGAGAGAGTGTGGTCCTCTCAAAACTTTGATTTTGACTCAGTAAAACTGATGTTGGACTTCTGGTTTCCAGAATTTTTAACACTAAATTTGTGCTTTAAGCCACCGAATCTGTGTGGTGATCATTATGGTAGCTTAATGTATCATTATGGAAAATGATACATTAAGGTCATGTGTAAAGTCTAAACCAGGGCTTAATCATGCTCAGAACACACCTACTGACTTCCCATTACCCACAGGTTAAGTCCAGACTCTGATCTGTTCAGTTTAGCAGCCAGCTTCTCAGGGCTATATCTTCTCCCTCTGGCCACCTTCCTCTAGCTGTGTCTGGTAATGGTGGCCACATACTTTGTTCTGTCAGGCCCTGGGGCTCTCTGCTTTTCCTCTAACACCAAGTGTTCTCTCTTCCTACCTGGATGTTGCCTCTGTCCTTCCCATTACAACTCACATGTCATATCTTCATGGAAATAGATTGTAGTTCCCCTAAGAGTGGTTTCTTCCCTTATTCTCACAAACATTTGTTTAAATACACACTTACATGTGTATTTTCCACTGGAGTGGACATCGAGTATGTGGAGAGTACAAGCCATATCTCGTTAACCTTTCTAAATTAGCTCAGCAACCAGCCCTTTACCTAGCCACGTGGTAGGTACTTTGTAAATGTTCCTTTGTTAAATTGAAATCTCATGAAAATACTTTGTTTTTAAACTATGGATTATTCTATAACTGATTTTTAGTTTTAGAATTATTTTCTTTGTAGAGTGAATGCATATGTGACCTTTCTGAAAATAATTTTGAGAAAGGTTGTCAGCAAGACAGATTGGGAAGCTCTGGATTTAGTAATCCAAAATAGATGCATATAATATTTTTTATGAGCTGGGGGTGTGTAGCTTAGTGGCAGAGCACCTGCCTAGCATGTGTGAGGCCCTGAGTTACATCCCCAGAACTGAAGAAGAAGAAAAAAGATTTCTAGTACCCCAATAATGTGGATTGTGTGATTCACCTTCAATTATAACAGTAGTAGGTTTGTTTAGGGACAAGCCAATACCTTTAAGAAACTCTGTCACAAGCAACACTATACCATTTGGTTAATTTTGACCCTAGACATCAATCAGAGATGATATGCTAGAATATCTCCAGCCCTTGTTGCATGCTGCCAAGGTTCTATTTCACATTTTTATCACTTCCTTAGTAAAGTATAGCAGTCTCTTGGCAGCCTCCTCTGTACTCCTGATTTTCAGTTTATAATGTATGCAATAGGCTTTCTTTATTTTCTTTATGATCCTCATTGCTGTATTATTTTGAGTTTATGCAATGATACCTTAAGGCTAAATAAAAAATTGGCACTGATATTTTAAGCCATTCCTTGGATTACTTTGAACATTTTTAGAACATGCCTGCTGCACGGGAAGCCATAAACAATAAAGGTATTAGAGCCTGTGCATTTCCTGCCCATTTCCTGTTACTCTAAGTAACAGGAGGAAGGGCAATTTGGACATTGTCCATAGCTCTTCCATGCTTTGCTCCTTTGTACTGTTTGTTCTCAGGCTAGCTTTCAAAGGTCCTATTTTTTAAAAAGTACTTATCATGATAACTTCTAAGAATTGGAGGCATGTTTATATTGTGAACTTTCTGACCTTGTCTCCAGCCTTTTAATGGTAGGAAAATTAACAAATCAGCACCTGGAAAGCTCCTTTACTCAGAAACAGAGGGTAGAGGTAAGAATCCTCTTAAACCCAGAATAAAGGTAGAGTCCTAGAAACCTAGTCATAGCCATTGGTTTCCAGGATATTTTGATGAGGAAGGGGACCAAGTTCAATCTGAAATGGTTTAAGCTAGTTCTAAGTTCCTGATAGGACCAGAATTTTAAAGGTCAGAGCCACTAAAGAATTGTCACATTAAAACTAACTTTGGGGTTTTTTGTTTGTTTTGTTTTTAAGCCATTCTATTAATATTCCTGTTTTAATTGAAATTAAATTCCTGTTTTAATTGAAATTAAGCTAGCACATGGGAAGAATTTTGTCTACCTTAAATGCTTCTCTGTAAACTTGTGCACTTATCTTATAAAATGGTCTTTTTGCAGTGTCATTTTGCTATTTTTTTTGTCTACAAAGTATACAATGATTACTCTAAGTCCCCCAAATCATTTTGGTACTAGGTGGTTTTGGTACATACCAAGTTTTCCATTTCCCATCATGGGCTGTACAGATTTTTCTAATTGCCCACCAAAAATTTAGTAAATAGTGTTTGACTGTTTCATAAATCCCCTACCCTGTTTTCCAGGGGTCTCTGAAGTATTTTGAAAATTTTAAGTGGCTTTGCTTTATTATCTGTACATAAGGGGAAAATTCAGTGGAAAATAAGAATAATGAAAGGCTAGTTAGCATTGTCTGAAATCTAACTACATATTGTTAAAATAATTTGCTGCTGCATTTAAAAACAGAAAAATTTGGTTTTCCTTCTATATGGTTATTTTTGTAATTGGCATTAAGGTGAGAACTAACAGGACCAGAATGTGATCCATCCATCCAACGTGATAGATCTTGGACTTGGACTGATAGATTTTTATTTGTCTGCTTGTTTGGAGGTGTTTTTGTTGTCATGTTATATAATATTTTATATACATATAAAAACATAAAATTTACCATTGTAACCATTTTTAAGTGTACAGTCCAGTAAAGTTCATTACATTCATGTTCTACAACCATTATCACCCATCTGTTAGCTTTTCTTCACTGTTACAAATACCTGGATAATCAACTTATAAAGAGAAATGCTTTATTTTGGCGCACAGTTTTGGAGGAAAGACCTCCCCACTCCTTGAAGTTTTCACACCACTTGATAATGCAAGCTGAGGACTAAGCCTTTAACTTATGGGCCTTTGGGTGACATTTAAGATCCAAATTATAGCACTATCCATCTCCAGGACTATTTCATTATTTCAAACTGAAACTCCTTACCCATTAAACATTAATTCTCCATTCCACCCCCCATTTAAAAAAAATATATACATACACACACACACACACACATATATGTTGTAGATGGACACAATACCTTTATTTTTATTTTTATGTGGTGCTGAGGGTCGAACCCAGTGCCTTCCCCACGTGAGGTGAGCACGCTACCACTGAGCTGCAACCCCAGCCTAAGTATTGTAGCTTAGACTACTACTATAAGAACACAGCAGCTAGCACATGGGAAGCATAAAACACACTCTTTTCTGATACATTTTGCTTCACACTAAGCCATTACTATATTGCCCAGTAACAACCGATAGTCTATATAAGGCCTGATCTATTTGATACTTTATGTGTGGGCAAAATTGGGGCTGGGTTTGTAGCTTAGAGGTAGAGCACTTGCCTAGCATTCATGAGGCACTGGGTTCGATCCTCAGCACCACATTAAAAAATAATAATAATAATTGAAGAACCCAGCCGGGTGTGGGGTGGCTCATGCGTGTAATCCCAGAGGCTCTGTAGGCTAAGACAGGAGGATCGCAAGTTCAAACCCAGCCTCAGGATCACAAGTTCACACCCTGTCTCTAAGTAAGATACAAAATATGGCTGGGGATGTGACTTAATGGCTGAGTGGCCCTAAGTTCAATCCCTGGTATGCACCCCCCGCCAAAAAAAAAAATTGAAGAACCCACAGCTGTAATCCTAGCATCTTGGGAGGTCCAGTCAGGAGGAGGTCAAGTTCAAGACCAACCTCAACAATTTAGCAAGACCCTATCTCAAAAAAAAATAAAGACTAGGAATGGGAATGTAGCTTACTGGTACAATCTGGGTTTAATCCCCAATTTAAAAAAAAAAAAGAAAAAATTGAATTATTGCCCCAGAGACCCTGAAACCTATCACTGATTTACTTGACCAGGAGGTTTGAAAAGCTAATCTTTGGATAAGCTTTGACCTTCATCAGTAAAACTCAATGGTCATTGTAGCCTATTTGATATTTAGCTAAACATGTTTGAATTTAAATCTTAAGAATTGTTGGTCTTTATGTGAAATGATGTCATACTGGAAATAAGCTTCATGTGACTAGTGCTAAGAAGTTATAATCTATTATGAATGATTTCCTATTGCCAAAAACTTAGTTCAGTTTATTTTACACTGCATACATCAGACATTCCTGCTTATAGAACTAGAAATGACTGAACTTTTGTTATTAAGGAACTAGGTTCTGTTTCACAATACTATAGATCATACAATTGATTGTGTTGCATTCTTTCACCTTTGAACCTTGAAAGTTGAGTGGACTTACCTCTAGCAATTATAGCCTGTCATGGCACATGGTGTTAACTGTCTCATTCCTAGCTTCATTTTATTCCTCTTTGTCCCACTATCTGCCATTGATTTTTATTTATCCTACATGGTCAACTTCATGACTGACTCACAGCCTTCACCCTGCCTCTCCCATTCTCCATCTTCATCTACCATCTTTCCTGAGTCCCTCATTTTTCTCTGGGACATGCTGTTCTCCTTGCCTGGAACGGTTCCTGTGTCATATCTGTCCTCTGCCCCTGCTCTTACTCCTTACACTCTTTTCTCCACTCCAAAGTGATGCCCCTTTGTGGTACTTTGTCTGCTTTTAGACTTGTGTTGTTGTTATACCTAGACAAATATACTGAATTCAGTGGTTTCCCCAGTCTACCTCTGCTGGACCACAGGTGGGAACTGTTCCTCATCCTTTGACTCTCACATGCCCTGCACATGATACAAGGAAGGGAGGAGTGAATTCAGTAGTCTCAGATCTGGTAGATGAGTCAAAATTAGAATCGCAAATTACCATTGGACTTTGCAATATGAACTTAATAAGAGAAGGAGTTTGAGGGTCATGTAAAGAAGAATAAGGATAAGGGAGAGGGCAGAGATGAAAGGAATAGAAGAGAGGTAGATAAGGTGAGGGGACAGAAGGAGTGAATCAGGTATTGCTAACCACAGAGGACAAGGATCTTTAATGCCATGTGATTTATTATCCTTGCACAATGTTCCCATAGTGTGTATTCCTACAGTAACTGATACAGATAAAGGTAGTAGATTTCCAGCTTATATATTTCACCACATAGAAATCTTGTTTTGGGAAAAAAATTTTTTTTACTTCATAAAAATCTATTATTGCCTCTTGTTTAGTGTTTACTGTATATCTACTTTGAAAAAAAACCTTTTTAAGTAGGCAAGTCTTATCCTTTTAAATTGCAAACTCAATATCCTGTGTATAATAATGTTTGATAAATGCTTAGTTTTTTTGATTTTTTTGATATATAAATTATGAGCTAAGAATGCATCTTAATAATACCAATGCAGACAGTTACTTTGACTCTAAATTATTAATTTTTTATGTGAAACACATTTTAAAATTTAGATATGAAAACCCACCTTGACCCACCATTGCAAGACTGCTGTTGCCATCTTTGATTCTGGCTTTGCCTGTTGCTCCCCCAGAAAAGCAATCTAGCCTCTGCTGAGTGCCTTTTTTTTTTTTTTTAACATTTACTATTGTGCCATCTCCCTTAGTAGCCTTTGCTTTCACATCTCTGCTGACTCCAAAATATGGTCAGATTGCCAGTCTATCTCACGTACTCTCTGTCCAGGCAGGACAGAGTGGATGGAAAGATATTTCATCTTGCTATTGAGAAGGCTGCATGATTTAAAACTTATGAATTGCTTACTTGTGTAATTTATTTAGTATTTTTGACGGTAGTTGATCTTGGGTAACTGAGGCCATGGGTAGAGGGGGTCTGTCATATACTTCTTCATTATGAGATGTGTGAGATAACAAAGCTATGGTTTTAGAAATCTTTTAAAATGCCTTTATTTTATTTATTATTTTTATGTGGTGCTGAGGATTGAAACAAGTGCCTCACTTGTACCAGGTAATAAGAGAGTGCTCTACCACTGAGCCACAAACCCAGCTAGAAATTTTATTAAATTTTTATTTGTAGCAAATGAAAAGGACTTTCCCAATGTTGAAAGTCTTTCTGTAAGTCATTTCATCATTCAGAGTGTCTTGGTCAGAGCTCAAGGTATACTGTCTGTTCTAACCTGCAGCTCTGCAGCCCCTACAGAACCAACCTAGTAATGATAAAGCTCAAGATTTTGGCTGAATTATGGAGTGCAGTTGTTGGGGAAGAAAGCCCTAAAATATTTTGTTTTCTGAAGAGTTAAGTTATAACATAATCTTAGTGATTGCTGATGAATGTGTTTGAGGAAGTTTGCACAAATGTGTTTCCAAGTCTTTCCCGTAGGTGAGGACAGGCGATTTGATAGTCACAATGGGAAGTTGAAGGTTATCTTGGTCTTCCACTTTAATAAAAATTCAAGCACCATTTAAAGTTTTATAGAGATTAAATAATGTGTTTTGAGGTGAAATAAAGTGTTGAACAAGTAGTCAGAAAACCTGGGTTCAATCCTGGCGCACCTACTCATAAGCCATGAGGCTTTTCACTTGTTGATCACCCCCATTCCTCTGCCTTCCCTTCACCAGAGTATCTTGGAGATGCTCAGATGGAGAATGTGCAAGTGCCTGAAAGCCATCATGGGCTGGACAAAAATGAGTTGTCTTGTTATTTTCAAACAGGCAGATGGCTCCAATCTGAATACATAATCAGTTGGGAACATGGCATTCCATCCTAAGAATGCCTGCCTGATAATTAATATATGGATACTTCGGGCTTTAGTTCATGAGAATTTAAATAATATCACATTGAAAAAGTATTTTTAAATGTATTTTAAAATTACCTTTACTTTTGTGTCTACAGCATTGGATGTAATTTAAATTAAACTTCTCATAAGTATAGCTACTACAGCTTTTTAATTATACATGAGTTTTTTTTTTTATGTTGGAAAAAAGAAAGTATATTTAGAATTAGACAGCTGGACTTTG
This sequence comes from Urocitellus parryii, assembly GCF_045843805.1. Lineage (NCBI taxonomy): Eukaryota > Metazoa > Chordata > Mammalia > Rodentia > Sciuridae > Urocitellus > Urocitellus parryii. The sequence continues at coordinate 46,096,561 of NC_135543.1, forward strand.
TTTAGATGATCCCAATTTTGTTGGCAACGTCCAAAGCATCATAATCAGGAGCCAGTCGAACATATGCCTTTTTCTCTCCATCAGGCCTGATCAGGGTGTTAACCTTGGCCACATCGATGTCATAGAGCTTCTTTACAGCTTGTTTGATCTGGTGTTTGTTTGCCTTGACATCCACAATAAACACAAGTGTGTTGTTGTCTTCAATCTTCTTCATGGCTGACTCAGTGGTCAGAGGGAATTTGATGATGGCATAGTGGTCAAGCTTGTTTCTCCTGGGGGCGCTCTTCCGAGGATATTTGGGCTGCCTCCGGAGACCCAAGACATTGAGGCTCCGGAAGGTAGGTGACGTGCGGATCTTCTTCTTTTTATGACTGTGGACACCCTTCAACACTGCTTTCTTAGCTTTCAAAGCTTTTGCTTTGGCTTCAGCTTTGGGAGGGGCAGGAGCTTCCTTCTTAGCTTTCGGCGCCATCTTGGTGAAAAGGCTATACATGAGTTTTAAAAATAGATTTTTTTTTTTTTTTGGTAAATCATGCCTAAGATGCTTTGAGAGGGAAGATAATAGAAATGTGGAGTGGGAGAAACCACTAAATACGATTTCTTAAAAAATCAGGTAATCTTTGGAAATCTCATTTGGTTTATGATTGGCTTAATTATAAGTTTATGTAAGTGTCCATCTGTTTCACAAATCCACTTGAACATTATTGGGTGCAGGTTCTCTAAAACCCCTGAGGAGGTAGTTAACGGAGGAATTGTTGAAGGACAAAGTAGGCTGCTTAAGTTTCAAAGCCCGATGCATTAAGGGAGATATCCATTGTTACAGAAGCCTTGCACCAAAGTTCACTTCATTCACGATGAACCTGCTCTGCCACAGATTCCGAGTCCGAGCAGTCCCTGAGTCAATTGGAAGCAGTGACAGCACGCTCCTTTGAAGAGGAAGAAGGTCACTTGAACAGTAGAAAACACAGAATGTCTGAAGGAAAAGACTGTGGTGGAGGAGATGCTCTCTCCAATGGCATCAAAAAGCACAGGTAGGATGGCCTTTAAACAGCTCACACTGCTGTTGTGTTCATATGGGGTAAATTGGGATTCATAAAGAAATGTATTTGTAGTACTCTAGCACTTTAATGAAAGGAATTAATGTAGGTACTTATTCCTTTGTCCCTTTAAGATAATGTCATTTATAAGCATAGAAACAAAACACAGAATTTGCTTTTAGCAACCATGTTTTCAGGAGAATGTGTAAATCCTTCAGTTGGTGATTCAGAAAGTTATTCAGAACTACCTATTGAAATCGATGCTGTGTTCCCTTTTTCATCATACATCTTTTATGACTCTGCCTCCCAAAGCTATTTTAGTTTCTAGTCATTTGATCTTCTTGTTGGTTTTATTACGAATGAATGGTAATATTGCCAGCCCGTTGACACAATTTAGTTAAATTTAAACAAAGACAATTATTAAGTCCCAGGATTTGCTGAACTTATCCATTTTAAACTACCTAATGACATTAGTATGTTTTTATTCCCTTGATGGGTTAGTGCTAGAGGATTGTCCCAAATGAATTAAATGTAACAGATATCACAGTTATCTGGTTTCAGCACAGGTTTACAGATACAGTGGCTTATGTGAATGCTGGTATTCACCTAATAACATACAAAATTATCAGTGATGAGTATATCTTTTATCTTTGTCAAAAGATAAGGATTAGTTTAGGATTATTAACAGTTAATTTCTACAAAATAGTCTTGTTTTTTCCCCTTGTTTGTAGATTGTGTCACACCATGGTTCTGATCATACCTGGTCTCAAGTATTGTTCTGGGAAAAATGTATACCTCACTTCTCGGATTTATGTGTACTTTCCTCTTATTAGCAAAAAATGTCTTAGTTTGTTCTTATTTTTAGAAGACCAGTGAGTTTTACAAACTAAAAATAGTTAAAAGAAGATTTTGTTGTTGTTGTTATGATGTTAGAACTTGTCCTCCTCTAAATGTACTTACTAATGACTGTCCTTTGATGGAGTTTACCATTGCAAATGATGTGGCTCACAGTGAGTGTCTCTACTAATTCTCACTACAGTTACCATCAGTTTCTTTGGAGCCTAAATCTAAATTGTGTTCAGGACATTAAATATCTAACAGTAAATCTGGCAGTTTTACCAATAAAAGAGAATACAACCTTTAACTGTTTATCACATACCTGTGGTAAATCTACCTGCCATCCAGTGAGAATACAAGTAAAATCTCTGGAAAACTCAAAGAAGCATACAAAAGTATTTGATATAATTTTTAAAATATCAGAATGAGTACAGAGTTTAGAATACACAGCTGTCATATGTTGTGGCTGAGGGGGATTTCTCTAAAACGTTTTAGGGTCAGATACTCTTTTGTATGTGTGCTAAAATCAGAGTGATAGCAATTTTGCATTTCACCTAATTATATCATATTCATATATTCTGTGCTCTTAGTCAATCCTAGAATGGTACAAATGTGAAATTGTTGAAAAACATAAAATCAGGACAAGTCATTCAGAAAAACAAGAACTGTAACTAAGTAGTGACCTAATCAGAAACGTTTAACTGATAAAATGAGATGTAGTTTAGTAAACCTGTAAATATAATATTATCTTATTCAGTTATTCAGATCAAAAGAGGAAAACTTATGAATATGTCAGCAGCCTAATGTATAAGAAAAAACATCACAATTTCCTATTTTTAAAAAGTAGCTTTTAAGAAGAATTTTAAATGCCTGTGGTTTTTTTCCCATTCTTTCTCTATAGTCAAGTTAAGCAGTATATGCCACATATAATTTAAAAGTTTAATTTTAGAATAGGAAAAAGTTGTAGTATTCAAGGCTATTAAATCCCTTTTGCCCGAACCCTAAACTACATTAGGAATCTTTGTTTCTAGTAAGCAGTTACTGTATTGGTATTAATAATAACTTGCATTGATAGTAATCGTAGTGGTGTTTTAGAAAAGAAGGCCCATGTTGCCGTATGACCTTCATGTTTCTTAGAACTAGCTTAGCGACCATGAAACTTTATTTAAACCTTAAAATTATGTGAAATTTGTTCTCGACCTTGTATTAGTTTTATCTAGTACTGAAAAACAATCTACTTAACATTTAACTTTTCTGTGAAAGTCTTGGATCTACCCCATCTGATACTCCCAGTTAATCCCCTGGTAAATGCACACTGAAATTTAGGGGAGACACCACGTGGAAGTCTACAGATTATAAATTTTAAAACAGGAAATAGAGAGAATGTATATTTTTTTAATGAGAAAAGAGGGACTTTACCTCATTCATATATATATATATATATATATATATATATATATATATATATAAAATTTTATTATGGTCCTTGCATAATTAATTTCCTGGGTTTTCAGTCAGATACTACCCCTTTTTTTTAGCCATGAAACTTGTGCAACAGAATTTCATTAAAAAAAACTATTAAAATCTCTTCACTTTCATATTGATGGCACTTTCCCCCAGAAAATCCATCAAGTTGCTTTGTGAAATTTTTGCTGCAACATACTGTAGTTGGATTTATATGGGGCTTTTTTTCCTCATGGCCATATTGCATAAAAGCAGTTCTCTATTCTTGGACCTAATTTATTGAATTTGTTCTAAGCTCTAATGTTATAACTTGTTAGCACTTTTGCCCAAGTTGTTATAATTGGTAAATTTATTTCAGCCATGTCACTGGATACAGTGTAAAAGATGTTAATGTAAATTAGAATTTGAGGAGATCCCAAGATGGCCGCGAATAGAGTGCATCACACCCCGTGTACCACGCCACTGCGTGGGTGAATAACGAGTTACAACGACAAAAAACTATCTTGTTAGGAACTTACAGCAAAATGGGGGTGCAATGAAACCTAGAGGAAGGATTTCCAGTCCAGTAATTGAGTCTCATACACGAGCCAACTGTGCGACCAGAGATCCAGGCTGACTGATCCGCACGGCCTGCCCCGCGGCTACAGACGGCGGGGAGCCGCCGAGAAGCAACCAGCAAGCAGGGAGAAACGTTGCTGCAGATTCTGTGGAATCCTGCCGCCTGAGTTCGGGATTTCAGACAGGGAAGGAAGCAGTACAGTTCTATCCCCCACAACGGAAACTCCACCAAGGAAACCAGCGGCCACCATCTTGGAGAGCTGAAGTAACCAACGCCACTCTGCGACAGATTGCAATAATAAAACAGGTGCGTGTTACTCAGCTCATCTCCCATACAGTGGGGAATTCACATAAAATCTCTCCTAGGCTCTCTGGGGGAGGGATTATCAGAGCAAGCCTGCATAAAGAATCGGGAAAACTAGAGACACCCGACCTTCAACTCCGCCTCCCATCAGCGGGGAAAACGAAACCTGTATTGCCAGCACGGGGGGAGGGGCAAGCGGAAAAAATCAAAACAATAGAGTGCCTGGGTTCTCAATAGCCACCCTCCACGCCCAACAAACGGCAGGCCCAGAGTACAGTTTGAACTGCCGAGAGGCATCACTCAGGGGAAATCTGGTCTAGCAGGAGAAACCAGGACTAGCAGGAGAAACCAGGGGACTAGAGGCCAGGCCCTAGCGACTGGGCGGCTGGAGTCGGCCCTCCTGCAGGCGACCGATCACAAGACTGGGCGGCTAGAGATTGCCCGCCCACCAGCGACAGCCGGCCCATTGCCCCTGCGACTGGGCGGCTGGAGACCGCCCACCCGCCAGTCACCGATCGCCCACCGGCTACCAGCGTGACTGGGCGGCTGGAGACCGCCCGGCCACCGGCATCCGGGAGCTGAAACCAACCAGAGACAGTCCAGACCCACACCCCCATTCGGACACCCCGACAAGGAGCCTGGGGCCCGCCATAGCACAGAGGTGATGTCACTGGAGCTAGGCCGTCGGAATTCCTTCCCAGCTGAATCAACTTTAGCAGGCATAGTCTACCAACACAAAGGAGAGACAACAGAGATATAAAAAACCAAAACAAATTTATACAAGAGACAGAAACACAGCAATCAAATAGAGCTGGAAAGTAGCGTGAACATCATGAAAAAACAAGGGAAAAAAGGAGTACAAACAATGCAGGACAACTTAAATCTACAGGAGGACCTAGAAGCATCAGAAGTATGGATAGGGAAAGAACTCAAGGCATACCTAACTCAGATGGAAAGGAATATTAGAGAAGACATGAGACAGCAAGTCCAAGCAATAAAAGTATATTTTGAAAATGAATTAAACAAAGAAATTCAAATGGCAAAGAATGAGCTTTACCAGGAGATAGAGATCTTAAAAAAAATCAAACAATAATCTTAGAAATGCAGGAAACTATAAATCAAATTAAAAATTCAAACGAGAATATTACAAATAGACTAGATCAAGTAGAAGTCAGAACATCAGATAATGAAGACAAAGTTTATCAACTTGAAAAGAATATAGTCAACACAGAAAAGATGCTTAAATCCCACAAGCAATCTATTCAAGAGATATGGGATGTCATAAAAAAAAACAAATTTGAGAGTCATCGGTATAGAAGAAGGCATTGAGATTCAAACCAAAGGAATGGACAACATATTAAGTGAAATAATTCTAGAAAACTTTCCAGAGATGAAAGATGGAATGGATTGCCAAATCCTGGAAGCCTACAGGAACCCAAATATTCAAAACCATAATAGACCAACTCCAAGACATATAATTATGATGGCCAACATACAGAACAAGGAGAGAATATTAAAAGCTACAAGAGAAAGGAGGCAGATTACATTCAGGGGTAAACCAGTTAGGTTAACGACTGATTTTTCATCACAGACTTTGAAAGAGAGAAGATCCTGGAACAATGTATTTCAAATGCTGAAAAATAATGGATTCCAACCAAGAATACTGTATCCAGCAAAATTAAACTTCAGATTTGACAATGAAATTAAAATCTTTCATGATAAACAAAAGCTAAAAGAATTTGCAGCCAGAAAACCAGCACTACAAAGCCTTTTGAGCAAAATACTACAAGAGGAATTGAAAAATAGTGCCCAAAACTAACAGCGGGAGGTATCTCAGTAAAGGGGGAGGAAAATAACCAAAAAGTAAAAACTAGCCAAACTAAAATAAATAAATAAATAAACATGACTGGAAGTACAAATCATATTTCAATTGTAACATTAAATGTTAATGGCCTAAACTCACCAATCAAGAGACATAGGCTAGTAACCTGGATCAAAAAAACAAATCCAACAATATGCTGCCTTCAGGAGACTCATATGATAAGAAAAGATATACACAGGCTGAAGGTAAAAGGTTGGGAAAATCATACCACTCACATGGCCCTCGGAAGCAAGCAGGAGTGGCCATACTCATATCAAATAAAATCAACTTCAAACCTAAGTTAATCAAAAGGGATAAAGAAGGACACTATATACTGTTTAAAGGAACCAAAAACCAACAAGACATAACAATTATCAATTTGTATGCACCAAACAATGGAGCTGCAACGTTCATAAAACAAACTCTCCTGAAGTTCAAGAGTCAAATAGACTACAACACAATAATTATGGGTGACTTCAACACACTGCTCTCACCATTAGACAGATCCTCTAGACAAAAGCTGAATAAAGAAACTATAGAACTCAATAGCACAATCAATAACCTAGACTTAACCGACATATATAGAATATATCAACCATCATCAGTGGATACACGTTCTTCTCAGCAGCACATGGATCCTACTCAAAGATCGACCATATATTATGCCATAGGGCAACTCTTAGTAAATATAAAGGCTTGGAGATAATACCATGCACCATATCTGATCATAATGGAATGAAACTGGAAATCAATGATAAAAAAAGGAAGGAAAAATCCTACATCACATGGAAAATGAACAATATGTTACTGAATGATCAATGGGTTACAGAAGACATAAAGGAGGAGATAAAAAAAATTCTTAGAGACAAATGACAATACAGGCAGAATATACTGGAATCTATGGGACACAATGAAAGCAGTTTTAAGAGGGAAATTCATTTCTTGGAGTTCTTTCCTAAAAAAAAAAAAAAAAAACCAACAAATAAATGAACTCACACTACACCTCAAAAACCTAGAAAAGGAAGAGCAAAACAACAGCAAATGTAGTAGAAGACAAGAAATAATTAAAATTAGAGCAGAAATCAACGAAATTGAAACAAAAAAAACCATTGAAAAAATTGAAAAAACTAAAAGTTGGTTCTTTGAAAAAATAAATAAGATTGACAGGCCCTTAGCCATGCTAACGAAGAGAAGAAGAGAGAGAACTCAAATTACTAACATACGGGATGAAAAAGGCAATATCACAACAGACACTACAGAAATACAGAAGATAATTAGAAAGTATTTTGAAACCCTATATTCCAATAAAATAGAAGATAGTGAAGATATTGATAAATTTCTTAAGTCATACGATCTGCCCCGATTGAGTCAGGAAGACACACACAATTTAAACAGACCAATAACAAAGGAAGAAATTGAAGAAGCCATCAAAAGACTACCCACCAAAAAAAGCCCTGGACTGGATGGGTATACAGCGGAGTTTTACAAAACCTTCAAAGAAGAATTAATACCAATACTTTTCAAGCTATTTCAAGAAATAGAAAAAGAAGGAGCTCTTCCAAATTCATTCTATGAGGCCAACATCACCCTGATCCCGAAATCAGACAAAGACACTTCAACGAAAGAAAACTACAGACCAATATCTCTAGTGAACTTGGATGCAAAAATTCTCAATAAAATCCTGGCGAATCGCATACAAAAGCAAATCAAAAAAACTGTGCACCATGATCAAGTAGGATTCATCCCTGGGATGCAAGGCTGGTTCAACATACGGAAATCAATAAATACTATTCATCACATCAATAGACTTAAAGATAAGAACCACATGATCATCTCGATAGATGCAGAAAAAGCATTTGACAAAGTACAGCATCCCTTTATGTTCAAAATATTAGAAAAACTAGGGATAACAGGAACTTACCTCAACATTGTAAAAGCTGTATATGCTAAACCTCAGGCTACCATCATCCTAAACGGAGAAGAACTGAAGGCATTCCCTCTAAAATCTGGAACAAGACAGGGATGCCCTCTATCACCACTTCTATTCAATTTAGTTCTTGAAATACTAGCCAGAGCAATTAGACAGACAAAAGAAATTAAAGGCATAAAAATAGGAAAAGAAGAACTTAAATTATCGCTATTTGCGGATGACATGATAATTATATTTAACAGACCCAAAAGGGTCTACAAAGAAACTGCTAGAGTTAATAAATGAATTCAGCAAAGTGGCAGGATATAAAATCAACACGCATAAATAAAAGGCATTCTTGTATATCAGCAACAAAACTTCTGAAATGGTAATAAGGAAAACCACTCCATTCACAATATCCTCAAAGAAAATAAAATACTTGGGAATCAACCTAACAAAAGAGGTGAAAGATTTATACGATGAAAACTACAGAACCCTAAAGAGAGAGATAGAAGAAGATCTTAGAAGATGGAAAAATGTACCCTGTTCATGGATAGGCAGAACTAACATCATCAAAATGGCAATATTACCAAAAGTTCTTTACAGGTTTAATGCGATGCCAATTAAAATCCCAACGGCATTTCTTGTAGAAATAGATAAAGCAATCATGAAATTCATATGGAAAAACAAAAGACCCAGAATAGCAAAAGCAATTCTAAGCAGGAAGTGTGAATCTGGAGTTATAGCGATACCAGAGTTCAAACTGTACTACAAAGCAATGGTAACAAATACAGCGTGGTACTGGTACAAAAACAGGCAGGTGGACCAGTGGTACAGAATAGAGGACACAGAAACCAATCCACAAAATTACAACTTTCTTATATTTGATAAAGGGGCTAAAAACATGCAATGGAGGAAGGATAGCATCTTCAACAAATGGTGCTGGGAAAATTGGAAATCCATATGCAACAAAATGAAACTGAATCTCTTTTCTCTCGCCATGCACAAAAGTTAACTCAAAATGGATCAAGAAGCTAGATATGAAATCAGAGACACTGTGTCTGATAGAAGAAAAAGTTGGCTACAATCTACATACTGTGGGGTAGAGCTCCAAATTCCTTAATCGGACGCCCATAGCCCAAGAGTTAATAACCAGAATAAATAAATGGGGCTTACTTAAACTAAAAAGTTTTTTCTCAGCAAGAGAAACAATAAGAGAGGTAAATAGAGAGCCTACATCCTGGGAACAAATTTTTACCCCTCACACTTCAGATAGAGCCCTAATATCCAGAATATACCAAGAACTCAAAAAATTAAACAATAAGATAACAAATAACCCAATCAACAAATGGGCCAAGGACCTGAACAGACACTTCACAGAGGAGGACATACAATCAATCAACAAGTACATGAAAAAATGCTCACCATCTCTAGCAGTCAGAGAAATGCAAATCGAAACCACCCTAAGATACCATCTCACTCCAGTAAGATTGGCAGCCATTATGAAGTCAAACAGCAATAAGTGTTGGCGAGGATGTGGGGAAAAGGGTACACTTGTACACTGCTGGTGGGACTGCAAATTTGTGCGGCCAATTTGGAAAGCAGTATGGAGATACCTGGGAAAGCTGGGAATGGATCCACCATTTGACCCAGCGATCGCCCTACTCGGACTATTCCCTGAGAATCTTAAAAGAGCTTACTATAGCGATACTGCCACATCAATGATCATAGCGGCACAATTCACAATAGCTAGACTGTGGAACCAACCTAGATGCCCTTCAATAGATGAATCGATAAAAAAAAATGTGGCATCTATACACAATGGAGTACTACGCAGCACTAAAAAATGACAAAATCATAGAATTTGCAGGGAAATGGATGGCATTAGAGCAGGTTATGCTAAGCGAAGCTAGCCAATCCTTAAAAAACAAATGCCAAATGTCTTCTTTGCTATAAAAAGAGCAACTAAGAACAGAACAGGGAGGAAGAGCATGAGGAAAAGATTAACATTAAACAAAGACGAGTGGGGGGAGAGGAAGGGAGAGAGAAGGGAAAGCATATGGAAATGGTAGGAGACCCTCAATGTTACACAAAATTACATAGAAGAGGATGTGAGGGGAAAGGGGGGGGAACAAGGGAGAGAATTGAAAACAGCAGATGAGGTAGAGAGGGAAGATGGGAGGGGAGGGGAGGGGGGATAGTAGGGGATAGGAAAGGCAGCAGAATACAACAGTCACTAATATTCCATTATGTAAAAATGTGAGTGTGTAACCGATGTGATTCTGCAATTTGTATTTGGGGTAAAAATGGGAGTTCATAACCCAATTGAGTCAAATGTATGAAAGATGATAGATCATGAGCTTTGTAATGTTTTAAACAACCAATAAAAAATATTTTAAAAAATTTAAAAAAAATTAGAATTGAAAATGTTGGATCCATGTTATAATTCTATAAATGTCATTCACTGTATTAATAAATTAATGGAGAAAACTATATGGTCACTCCTAATGGATAAAAAAATATTTCAATAAAATAGTCATTCATGATTAATAAATATCTTGGCAAACTACAAGTAGAAGAAAACCTGCTTAAACTGGTCAAAAGTTACAATAAACAAATTGCTTGATAATGAGCTATTAAGACATTTTTATAATATCAGAAATAAGACAGAATGAGCCAAGTGTTGCATTGGTGAATGCATGTAATTCCAGCTACTTGGGAGACTAAGGCAAGAGAATTTTAAGGAAGCCGTCTTTCCCAACTTAGAGAGATAATCCTGTCTTATAACAAAATATAAATAAACAAACAAATAAATAAATAAAGGCCAGGGTGTAACTCTATGCCTGCTTAGCATATGTGAGGCCTTGAATTCTGTCCCCAGTACCACCAAAAGTAAACAAATAAACAGGATGCCTAGTCCCTTTTATTCAGCATTATTTGGAGCCTGTAGACAGAACACATATAATTTAGAAATAAAATTGTCATTTTTCACAGATGACAATGGTAGTCTACATAGAAGAGTCATATTATCCTATAAAAATTAGAGTTAGGATGCTTAGCAATGTTGTTAAATACAAAATTAGCTTTATGTGTACTATCAACACAGAAAGTAGGATTACAACTGGAAGAAGAGATATTTAGAGCAACTTTTAAATGTGCTTAGAAACAAATATTAGAGAAACCCCCCCCAAATGGAAAAAGTGTGTAATAATAAAACTTATTAGAAAAGAGAATTCATTGTCATAAAGGTGTTCTTGCAAAATTGCTCTGTACTCTAAATGTTTAGTTAACAATGTTGTTTTCCTTGGAAATTGGAAAGTGGATTTTGAAATGTCTAGTTAAATACAAAGGGCTTTGAAAGAACTAAGATGCTTCTCAAAACCAGATCAGAAGAAAGGATGATGTTTGCCCTATCAGATATCAAGATTGATGACAAATTTTTAGATAAGAATTTTCCTAGATATTGATTGATCTTTGGAAAAAACAAAAAGAAACAAAACCAAGTCCCAAAGATGCACCTATATAAGAAAACTTGGCACGAATAGAGCTAACATGTGGGAAAGAATGGATGGTTTGTTAAATGATGCTTAGATAATTATTTAATATGGAGGTGAAAAAATGAAATGGATCCCCATTTTATATACAGCAGTTCCTTTATATCTGCAGTTCTGCATCTTTGAAGTCAAACCACCACAGAGTGAAAGTAATTGGAAAACAAAAAAGGAATTCGAACAGACTTTTGTTTTCTTGTCATTGTTCCCTGATCAATACATTGTAATAACTGTTTATTTATTTACATTATATTATGTATTGTATGTAATCTAGAGATGATTTAAAATACATGGGAGGATGTATGTTGGTTATGTATAACTACTGTACCATTTAATATGAGGCATTTGAGCATCCATAGATTTTGGTACAAGGGAAATTTGATTCCAAGGGGAATCCTGGAATCAATACTCTGCAGAGACCAAGAGACAACTCTACACAATTACAAATTGTAGGTGAATCAAACGCTTCAACATGAAAGGTCAAAATTGAAATACTTTCAGAAGAAAATAGAGAATACCTATCATTTTGAGATAAGAAAAATTCCTATAACAGAAATATGGTAGGAGCAGAGCTGATTCTAATTAACTTATTTGCACTTGATATATTAACTAAAAGATTTCTATTGCAAATGTGACTGGGAATCTCAAAGGTTTATTATGTGGAACTGGTAGATGAGAACTCGAGATGATTGCCTAGCTTTACTCACCTGTCATAACTACTTTAGACTGCAGTTGTTAGGTAGCCAAGAGGAGAGGCGTGTAATAGCAGTTGTCTAATGTGTATGAAGAATTCATATAGTTGGAATGCACTTGAGAAGTTGAAAGTCAAAGAGATTGAATATATAAGTTAAGACAATATTTTCTAGGAAGTAAGAATATATTGAGACAATGTTATTATGGGTAAATGAAAAAATTTCAGCTCTGAATATATTTAATCATTGGAATAAAACCATCCTGGTTTTGAAATCTCACTCCCAAGCAGTTGTGACAAAATGATCTAAACTCAGACTTGATTTGATCAGGGAACAGAGTTGGTAACAAGTCACCTCACCCAGATGTCCTCTGCTGCCCTGGGCAGAAAGACACCCTTGTCCACCAGGAAACATTCAGGGAAACTCCTTGTCATGCGGTGATTAGGAGCCCTTAAGCTACATTTCTGATTTTCAGAGGACTCAGGAGTTGTGAGGGAAAGAGCAACAACCTTGGCTAGAGTAGGCCAAATTTGTGGAATGGCCTGTGGAATGACACTGAGTCTTTGCTGTCTTCAGACCACACTGCTCTTTGCCCTAATGAACTTACTTGCCCTGGAAAATAGAGAGTTGCAATGAAAAAAAGAATAGTATCCCCTAGAAGCTCAAGTACTTGGCTATTGGGCCTGCCTCTGACAAGCTGGACATAAGCCTGCCTTAACAGCCAGAGAGAGAGGAACACTAAGGGGCAGACAGTGAGAAACTCCAGAGGAGCAGCAGAGGAAGAAGATGCCTCATGCTTATATGCTTCTTAAGCACAGAAGTTGGGCTGGGGTACCACTCTGCTGTGGTGTAGGCTGACTATTTCCAGTCAGGAAACCTCAGGAGTGTGTCCTCAGAGGGCAGTGCGATTGGGCACCTGGAGCAGATTGGTAAACGGGATGGCAAGAGCTGAAGCAGAGGATTGAAAACCTGCAGGCCACTCAGATTACAGGGCATCCTTCTCTCCTACAAAAATACATTTGGAGATCTCTCCTCAAGTGAGTACCAACTTGACAGATGGGGCTAGTCATCCTGCAAAGAGGGTTCAGGTTTAAAAACCTTATCTAGGACCAACAAACTGGCAGGCCATGGGATCACTTTGCGTATGTTTGGAGGAAAGGAAAGCAGAATGAACCCAGATTCATGAAAACCTTCATAAGCCCAGGTTAAGTTGCTAGTTTATTGACAGGAATTACTCTAGGAAAACAGCTACCTCTTTCTATAGAAATTCACCTCTTGGACTCCACTTTAGAAAGAAGATAGGAGTTTCTCTTTTGGAAGGAGGGGCTAAGGCTCAGAGTCTCCCGGGCCCCCTCCTTTGTTCTGCCCCTACCTACAGAGACACCTCTTAGGGGCCTTGGGATTCTTTAAACACAGTTGGAAAATCAATCTTCCAATTTTGGCATTCTATAAGCAAGTGATGGTAGGACACACTTTTGCCTGACTCTGAAGACTTGTTCTAATCTGTTGTACACTGATGCTTATTGTGGGCAAATGAGAGCACTTCTCTTGAGCAGCCATCATCTGTAAATTTTGCTTTAATAAACAAAACAGCAAATACTAATTAGAATTGTTTGCTTAGACTATGAAGAAAAAGAAAGACTATATTTTCAGATATATAATCCCACTTTTAAAATTTTTATTATGGGAAATTTCAAACATGCCTTTAGAGAAAATAATAACAATGACTCCTTTATGCCCATCGTTCAGCTTCAATCAACAGTTATCATGTGCCAACTTTGTGTCATCTGTAAGTCCTGTTATCTACAATCTCTTATAACTTAAAGCAAATCTAAGATGTTATTTCATCTTTATTTCTTAGAACATAGCCTGTTAATTGACATATATAAAAAATGAATACATATAAGGTATATAATATGTTCCAAAATATATATACATTGTGAAATGTCTAAATAGAGCTAATTAACATGCTTATTTTTTTGTGGGGGAAAAACACTTAAAATCTGCTTAGAGATTTTCAAGTGTATAATACATTGTTATTAACTGTAGTAATCATGTACAGTTGATCTCTTAATTTAGTCTTCCCCAAAATATGGAATGTTTTGTGAATTTGCATGTCATCCATGTGCATATTTGTACCATACTAATTACATTTGTATTGTCTCATTATTTAGTTTATGTGCTGCCAGAGTATTTATCTTTTAATAACTCAGTATATATCTCTAAAACACTGAGACATTTTCTCTCCTAAGCCACAGTACCATTTCATACATAAATAATAATTTCTTAATTATCTATCATCAACTATTAGTATTCACAGTTTCCTGCTTGTCTTATAAGTGTGTTTTATTAATTATAACCAAAATGTCATTTAATAATAAAGATTAAGAGTTCCACATAAGTCCATTTTGGCTTATATGTATTTAAAACCTTTTTAATCTCTAGGTTTCCTATCCCTTCTCCATTTTTTCTTGCCATTTATTTGTTGAAATGACCCGATCATTTCTCAGGCAGAATATTCCATAATCTAAATATGGCTCTTGCATTCCCAGGGTGTCATTCCATGTTCTTTTACCCTTGAATTTCTTGTAAATTGATAGTTATACATAGAAGCTTGACCAGAATTAGGTTTGAATCTTTTGCGCAAAAATACTTGATAGGAACACACGCCATCAGTGTACCTCTTGCTACATAAATCATGGGTCATACACTGTCTGACTTGCTTTCTTTTTGTAATGTTGAGATTGATTCGTAGGTTTAGGCATTATCATTCTGACATGTCCATGGTAAAGTTCCATGACAGCCTTTTACCTAATGACTTTAGCAGCTATTGATCAATGTATCTATATCCTCATTTCATTAAGAGCTATAGAATAGTGGTATTTCAATTTTTGTTATCCCTTCTACATTTATTAGCTTGAATTTTTTCATAAAGTACCTCTTGCCCAAATTTATATATATATATATATATATATATATATATATATATATATATATATAGTGTTTTTCCATTCCTTAACATTAATTTCTGAGGTGTTGTATGTATATATTAATGGGTTTGTTTAATCTCTTAAAGTTATTTTCTGCATCTCTTTGGTTAGAAAGCCCCTCTGTGTCCAGTCAACAGGTTTGGGTTTGTATTTTCTTCTTCTTCTTTTTTACTTTTTTTAATATGTATTTTTTTAGTTGTAGGTGAACACAGTACCTTTATTTTATTTTTTTGTCGTGCTGAGGATCTAACCCAGTGCCTCATGTGTGCCAGCCAAGCCCTCTACCACTAAGCCACAACCCCAGCCCTTCTTTTTATTTTTTATCTTTTGGTATAATTTGCATGTAACTTATGTACATTGTCTTTGAAAGCTACTTTGCTTTCTGAAAAGATGTTTGAGACATATTTCCTGCTGCAGGCCTGGAATCAGCATTATCTCTAAGGAGTCCTGTTTCATTTTAGTGGGAAATACAACTTAGAACTAGCAATATGATGCACATGCTACTGGGTCAGCCACTGTTTTTACTTCTTTTCATAGGAGAAAACAAATTCTTTCCCCTTCTCCACTTTTTATTAAAGGAAAAATACTTTAGTGCATACCAGTGTATTTCCAGATTAAATTTTGGATTACATAGTTTTTCCTTGATTCCTTTGATTTTAATTGCATCTTATGTTTCATAATGGCATTTATATAATCACCTACTTGCTTTATTCTAATATGTATTTTCATATTACTTACAAACATGCACACTAATAATGTTACTCAAAATATGATTGTTGAAAAAAGACTTTTGTATTTTTCTGTTTCTTTTATGAAAATACCATGGGATGTACAATTGGTGTTGTTTAATGAAAGTCACTTGCATTGGTCCCCTTCATTGTGATTTTTTTGTTTCATTTGCTTTCAAGATTTAGAGATTCCTTTTTTCTACTGTACTTTTTTATAGTTATGTTTTTACATGATTCCAAAATCAGAAAAGCAAACTAAGGTGTGTTTAGACAAATCTTCATTCTATTCTTGTCCCCTCAACAATGCTCCCTTCCCCTTGAGGTAACCATTTTTTTCCAACTGTTTTGGGTTAAATATAAACAATATAAAAAGATATAATATCATATTCTTTGTTCCCCTTAGATAAAAGATACTGTGCAACTTGCTTTTTTTTTTTTAACAGTATAGGCTGTTCTCAGTTCTTTTGATCTTTGCTTTTTGAGTTATTCTGCAACCCTTAAGAAATTTGTACATGTGTTATGTGTTTCCTTTAGAGATAATTCTTTTTTTCATAATTTTGAATTGGTGGTAAGTTCCTGTGGTTCAAAATTCAGAAGTATAATAGAGTGTTTGGATTTCCCTACTCCTCACCGCTCCCCAGCATGGGGATTAACCCCAGGTCCATAGGCTTGCTAGGAAAGTGCTGTACCACTGAGCCACATCCCAGCCCCATGATTTGCAAATTTTAATTCCTACTTTTTAAGCTAGCTGCTTCCTTTCTTTCCCCAAATGCAACAACTATTATTACATATAAATGTTTTCACACTAATGATAGAAATGTATACATAAAGTTCCTGACCTTTCTTTTAAAATAAATATATATCAAATTAGTTATTTAACAAATACTTGTTGAACCTCTCTTAATGCCAGATACTGTACTGGTTGCAGAGGACACAGTAATGAACAAAAATTTTGCTTGTAAGGAGTATCCATTTCAGAGATGAGAGAGGTTGAATATCTCTTTTGGTATGTTTAAGAGAGGTTGAGTATCTTTTGATATATTTAAAATCTGCCATCCTTGATTTCTATTGTATTTTGGAAAGTGTTTCATAGTATAGTATGTTAACTTTCTTTAAATAAGTAATTTAATTTATTTAAATTTCTTTAAATAAGTAATTTCTGTGAATTACTTATTTCCACTACTCATTTGTCTGTAGGAGTGTTGAACTTACCAATTTTCAGGTGCTCTATAATCATCGTTAGGTAAACTGGCTTTTTTTTTTTTTAATATCAATTGAAAATATTTTTCCCAGGTTTGTCAAAAAGAAAGGTAATTCTTAGAATTTCTAATTCGTAACACATAATGGGAAATAGATGTACTGCAAGCTATAATAAATGGTAGCATTGATTTAAAATTTTGGGTTTGTTTCTTGATTTTTGTATACATTTCTATAAAATTCTTTGAAAAAAATACTGGTAAACTAGAAAAGTGTAGTTATTAATACTTTCTTTGAGCCAGGTGTGGGTGCATGTCTCATCACAGTGACTTATGAGGCTGAAGCAGGAGGATCATACGTTTAAGGCTGGCCTCTACAGCTTAGTAAGATCCTATCTCAAAATTTAAAACAAAAAAAGGACTGGGAATATACTCAGTGGTAGAATGGCCTTGGATTCAATCCCCAATAGTGGAGTGGGGGTTTGGAAAGCTTCTTGGGTTTGAATCCCATCCTAAACTACTTTTCTGACCTTACACAATTTTTAATGTTTTTGAATCTCAACTTCTTCATCTGTAAAAGAGACATAATAATAAAACATCATCTGTGCAAAGCATTTAGTGATTTTTCTTCTTTCCTATCAGATGATATTATAAATATGAAAACTGATGGAACCTAAGAAAAAGTGGTAAATGAAATTGTTTTGGTGTAAGAGTGTGATACTGGGGAATTGTGATATTGAACCTAGAGGTACTCTACCACTGAGCTGCATGGATCCCTAGCCCTTTTTATTTTTTATTTATTTATTTTTAATGTTTTAGTTGTAAATGGGCTCAATACATTTGTTTGTTTGTTTATGTTATATAGTGCTGAGGATCAAACCTAGTGCCCTACACCTGCTAGGTAAGCACTGTACTACTGAGCCACAATCCCAGCCCCTCTTTTTATTTTTTATTTTGAGGTAGAGTCTCACTAAATTGCCCAGGCTGGTCTGTAACTTGTGATCCTCCTGCCCCAGCCTCCTGAGCAGCAGGCATTATAGATATGTACCACCTTGCCTGGCCGGTTCTTAAATTTTAACTTAAGTAAAAAAAGTCTTTGAATGGATTTTTTATTGTCTTTTGGAAGACAATACAATGGGAGTTTGTATTGTCTTTTGAATCTAGAATTTAGGAAAGAGCTGGAATCAAAGTTTTGATCTTATGACAGTTTTCTTTTGGTATCAAGAAATAAGAAAAATGTCCCTATATTTAAAGCTATCCTTGATTTCCATTGTATGTTGGAAATATATTTCATAGTATGGCTAAAATGATATCTGTGGTTTTTGTTTTTTATTTTTATTTTTTCTATTAAGAATACACAGGTGTGGCTGGGCTCTCCACAGCCCATTGTAAAGTTACACTGTCAGAAGTGTAAACAAGAGGTGACTAGAGGCCTTCAGCTCTGTTACTCATTCCTTGGTCCCTTGATACTACTTTCCTCATGCAGAGGTCTCATTACTTTCTCCTTGTGATCCTTACATGTTTTCAATCTCTTAGGTAAATATCCAATTTCTATTTCAATTTTGCTTTGTAAACACTTTATAATCCTCAGAATGCCAAAAGAAAGAATCAGTTAAATATTTATCGAACTGTACCCTCTTGCTTAGCATCTTGCTCTATTTGAAGATGTACCCTCCCCTGCACTTGGCTCCCACTCATATCTGAGCACAGAGTTACAAGCACTAGGAAATATTTCAGTGTAACAGTCTTTTAATGGCCTGTTTACTCTGTCCAAATTTTATAATAAGTCATAGATTGGGCATCTTGACTTCGGATGATGTATGGTCTCTACAAATACATTAAAGTATCCCTTTCCCTTTGGAACTGTGCCAGTTTCAGGTTTGCCTCCTGGAGAAAACTGCCTCAGGGGACATAGAGATCTTTGGTATTGTTTTTTCTTTTTTTGCTTGTTAACTCAGGAGGAATTTTCCTCTGTTAGAAAACACTATATATGAGAATAAAATTTGCATGGCAAATAAATTAAGAGAAGTGCTTATTTTAAAAATTATACAGATACTTTAAAGATTTGTTACTTTATTGGCCTTGTGACTTTAAAATCTGAAATTTTTGGTTGCTATACAGCTCTTCTTAAAACACATTGATTGTATAAAATGTGATATATATTCATTTTCTGGGGTATAACTTGTCATTGTGTCGTAGTATGAAGCCAGGATTTGAAACTAGCACGAACCCTGTATTTGCCCATATAAAGGTAGTCCCCTGTTAATGTAACATTGCTTCACATTAATTACAAACCCTGTGTCTCAATGAGGAAGGAATGAGGAAAACACCAATGACTAGAACCAAGAATGTGTACTATTATGTGACAGAACATTCATCTAAGCAGATGATGTGAATTTGTAGCAAAGTGGGGCACAACCACCTTTTAGTAGGAAATGAGATGCAGCATAATATCCTACTAGTGCCATAGTAAAATGTAGGAACATACAACTGGGCCAACTCACAGTGCCCAGCAGATCAGGCTTCTATGGGTGAATCAAGTAGGTAGCAGGAAACTGTGGGTTCTTTGCAATATTGTTTTACTTTGTGCTTGAGTTTTCATTCTTTTAACTCCTTTATGGACAGTGCCAGAAATTCTAGTAGGTGAAGTACACCATGATCATAAAACAATTGAGAACCAATGGTTTACTGTGCTTCCTCTTCTGAGTTTGGTTCTGTTGTATAGTTGAGGATAGCTTTCTGGCATTGGTAAGCATTTATTCTGTCCAGGCCTCAGCTGCTTCTGCTCTAAGATGAGCAGAATCCCACAAAGCACAGTCCATAACAAGATGGCTGGAGCCCTGGACTTTCTGGTTTTAAAGGCTATTCTTTTCTGACCACACTGCAGATCCAGGACTCTTTACAATTTCATGGTTAGTTATGATAGCGAGAACTTACATTGGTATCATAAATTGGTGTTTCTAAAGTACTTTCACAAGCTTTGTTGCTTTTTGAATTTCAAATATCTGAGTTACAGGTAGGACAGGTATGATTATAGCATCAGCTTTATAGATAAAGAAATTGAAGCATAAGATGTTGGATCTACCCAAGAAAATAAGTGCAGAAAGTTTGACCTGCCTAAGATCACTTAGCCAACACATGGTAGGACCAGAATTCAAACCAGGTTTTGACTTCCAACTCCCTGATATTTTCTTAGAATGTAGATTTTTTTTAACAGATATTTGAAATAACAAAGATATATATTCATAGACAAAAAGCTTTGTATTCTGAAATTTAAGGTAATTTTTCCCAGCCTTTAATTCATGTAGTTCTGTTTGTTTCTTTTGTATAATAATTCACAGGGAATTAACATCATAATCCCCAAATGATTATTGAGCATCCATCTGTTGTTGGCTCAGTGTTGGGTACTCAACTACAAATTCAAATGGCCATGTAGGCCTTTTTAAGTTTCCAATTGAATAAACTTGAGCAGCACATTAATACATTGAAAGTTTTCTTTTAAAACAGATCTGAAAAAACATTTGCCTTAAAAAATTCTTTTTTTTTAAAAATATGTTTTTTGTTGTCAGTGAACCTTTTTTTTATTGATATGTGGTGCTGAGAATCGAACGCAGTGCCTCATGCATGCTAGGCAAGCGCTTTGCAACTGAGTCACAGCAATTCTAAAGGAAAAAATTATATCTTCCTATATAATTATATTAAAATTATATCTTCCTTCCAATTTCCTACCAAAGCAGACTATTTGATAGGAAGTAGGAATAATCATAATGTTTTGTAGAAATTATATATTTCTCTTAATACTAGTGAAAAACTGTTTGGCTGTTTGCCTTTAGGATATGAGAAAATGAGAAAATCATAAATGAGAAAATCTCAAGAGGCCAGGGATATTTGGATCTTATGGTAGTTTTTAGGACTCTCTATAATGTTTCTCATTAGAAGAAACCACCTTCAGGAAACCTTTGCAGTCCAGGTGTTTTTCACTGTGCTCAGAACAGTCAGAAAGCAAACTGCCATCCTTGTCAGAGAACACCCTGTGGGTATTATGTGTCTCAGCATAGGAAGAAACCAGAAATTCACATCTGTCCCTGGAAATTCTCTCTGTCTGAGGGCAAGCAGTCAAAAGCATCTCAGATCATTTAGAAAGGAAGTTAAATTAGGATGTTGAACTTGCTAAAAAGCAAATCACAAAAAAATTGGTAATGCTCATTCTGAAAAAGGAAATGTGATTTAAAGGAAGTTAATCTGAAAAGTTCAGAGCCACAAGAAGAGGCAGTAGTATTTACAGAGGATCATTTCTATTATTCAGTGCATCTCTGCTTCCTTTTGTTTCTTGTTGTTAAATAATTTCTGTGTGTTCCTCAAACTCTTCTTTCAGGGGTCTGAAGTCTTTGTCTGCAGTGTTCCAGGAAACATGCAGCTGTCTCACTGCAGAGCTGCCTTCAAGGATGAGCCATTCCCATCAGGCTCAGAGGCCTACATTCTAGTAGGGAGCTCCAACTCTTTCCATAGCACTCTCTGCTACAACCAGAATCCTAATCCACCTGGAACATATGCAAATTTTGAGGCAGGACTTTTCTCTGTATACAGCCCAAAAGGTTTCTGTGTCGTCAGGAGGGCTTCTTTCCCCTTTTCTACCACAAAATTACCAGTAATAATAGTCTCAGCTCCTTTTTGGAACATGGAGAGGTAGCAGTAGATTTGTGCTCTTTGTCTTGCTGCCTCTCTGCCCTCTGTGTGAAACAGGAAGGGTGAGTGTTTCCTCTGATCTGTGCAGCACACCCCATGTCTCCTCAACATTCTGTCATTGAAACCACTTCCTTTAGGTCCAAACAATCATGATCCGCTCTCTTCACTTTTCAGTGATTTCACATCTGTTTCAGTACCCAAGGTGTGAAATCTTTTTTTTCTTAGAGATAAGGGTAAGTAAAAGGTAGTGAGCCTAAGTTAAGGACTGCCTCTCTGTGGCATACTTCCTTCCTCCCATCTGAGGTGAACACTGTAAAGTAAGGCAGTCCAGATGCCCAGAGTGACAGCTCTAAGTCAAAGCACTGGGGCTGAATGCATTGGGATCATACTTGTAAACCCAGTGACTCCGGAGGCTGAGATAGGAAGGTTGCAAATTTGAGGCCAGCGTTAGCAACTCAACAGGACCCTGTCTCAAAAAACAAAAGGATGTGAATGTGGTTCAGTGGTTCAATCCCAGGTACCAAAAAATAAAAAAAGGACTGGAGATGTAGCTCAATGATAGAGTACCCCTGAATTCTATTCTTTTTTTAAAAATAGATTTTATTTTATTAAATACAAGACAGCAGAATACATTACAATTCTTGTTACACACATAGAGCACAATTTTTCATATCTCTGTATATAAAGTATCTTCATACCAATTCATGTCTTCATACATGTACTTTGGATAATGATGTCCATCACACTGCACCATCATTGCTAATCCCCTGCCCGCTGTCTTCCTCTCCCACCCCTCTGTCCTAACTAGAGTTCATCTATTCCTCCCATGCTCCCTCTTCCTATCCCACTATGAATCAGCCTTCTTATATCAGAGAAAACATTCAGCATTGTCTTTTGGGGATTGGATAACTTCACTTAGCATTGTCTTCTCCAACTCCATTCATTTACCTGCAAATGCCATGATTTTATTCTCTCTTATTGCTGAGTAATATTCCATTGTGTATATATGCCACATTTTTTAATCCATTCATCTGTTGAAGGGCCTCTAGGTTGGTTCCACAGTTTAGCTATTGTGAATTGTGCTGTGATCAACATTGATGTGGCTGTGTCCCTGTAGTATGCTGTTTTTAAGTCCTTTGGGTATAGACCAAGGAGAAAGATAGAAAGATAGAAAGATAGAAAGATATTCCCATTTTTCCAAGGAATCTCCATACTACACCAATTTGCAGTCCCACGAGCAATGTATGAAAGAAATCAAAGAAGACCTTAGAAGATGGAAAGATCTACCTTGCTCTTGGATAGGTAGAATTAATATTATCAAAATGACCATACTAACAAAAGCACTATACAGATTTAATACAATTCAAAAATCCCAATGGCATTCCTCATAGAAATAGAAAAAGCAATCATGAAATTCATCTGGAAAAATAAGAGACCCAGAATAGCAAAAGCAATCCTTAGCAAGAAGAGCGAAGCAGGTGGCATCACCATACCAGACGTTAAACTATACTACAGATCAATAGTAACAAAAACAGCATGGTATTGGCACCAAAACAGACTGATAGACCAATGGTACAGAATAGAGGACACAGAAACTAACCCACAAAATTACAATTATCTTATATTAGACAAAGGTGCCAAGAACGTGCATTGGAGAAAAGATAGCCTGTTCAATAAATGGTGCTGGCAAAACTGGAAATCCATATGCAACAAAATGAAATTAAACCCCTTTCTCTCACCATGCACAAAACTCAACTCAAAGTAGATCAAGGACTTATGAATTAAACCTGAAATCCATTCTTAGTACCAAAAACAAAAAACAAAAAAAACCCCACCGGTTCACAGTGTTTTCTCATTAGTACATTTTGGCTTTGAAATGTGATGACTCTATAAGCTTTCCTGTTAGTGCAGTTATGGTGATGAACAGAGTAGGAAGTAAACTTACTGTGTTCTTGGAGTTTTTTGATAAATTCTAAATTTTAGAAATCCACTATGTAAATCAGTGTAATTTTGTATGTATAATTTTACCTTATTAAAATGAAAACAAATAAAGCCTCTTTTAAAATAAACAAAATCACCATTACCTCCTACCAAAGCATACCATTTGATAGGAAGTAGGGATAATCATAATTAAGCACAGTGAAAAACACCTGGACTGCAAAGGTTTCCTGAAGGTTTCTTCTGATGAGAAACATCATAGAGAGTCCTAAAATATACCATGAGATCCAAATATCCCTGGCCTCTTGAGATTTTCTCATTTATGATTTTCTCATTTTCTCATATCCTAAAGGCAAACAGCCAAACAGTTTTTCACTAGTTTTAAGAGAAATACACAATTTTTAAGTGGTAATCAAAACTAGAGATACGTCATTTTAAAGATCAAAAAATGAAAAGTAAAATTAGCAAAATACATAGCAAAACCAAACGTAATAACATAGTTATAAAATTACTAAGCTTAAAATAGAAAACCAAGTGGATGTTTTTTAAGATGCCTAACTAAAAAAGGCATGTGACTAGTCTTAGAATTCTCATGTTAGACTTGTACTAACTTGCTTCTGAGACTCTGGGCTAATTTTAGTTGAAGATGTCTAGAAGCATGTTAAATTACCCAGCTGTTGAGTTAACTCCATCTCCTTCATGTCTGTCTTAGCTGAACATTCCGAAGCCAGTTCATACTTGGTGTTCTAGATATGTGGAGAGAACTTTGAAATTCCTATAATTGAATTCATACTGGAACTGGGTAGAGGGTACATTAAATGTCATGGGAAAAGTATTTTTGTGTGTATGTGTATAGTATGATCTCAAACTCAGCTGCTGTTGAAAATGGATATAGTTAAACGTAGGAATTTTATTGTATAGATAGGTACTTTAATTGCATTGATTTCAGTATTTTAAACATCAGATATTTCATATGTAAGATGCCTTCGAATATTGTTAAGTCTCCTCATATATTACAACTAAATTTTTCACTAACATTACATGGATTGAGAAATAATATTTTTAAGACTGGAAATATATCCCGTATTTAAAAAAAAATTCTTAACAACTTTGGAGAGTCAATTTTATTTTCCATGACTACATGAAGGCACCGTATTCTTAATGATAAAGTCAAATTACATCAACTTAAACTAAAATTGTGTTGTGTGACCAATGAAACCGATTTATATTCAGATTAAGTATTAATGTGAAAAATCATATCTATTTTTTAGATAGGTAAACTACTAAAGGTGAATTTTGATTGTAGTTTTTAAATTTTATCATATTTTTTTTATTGGTCGTTCATAACATTACATAGTTCTTAATACATCATATTACACGGTTTGATTCAAGTGGATTATGAACTCCCGCTTTTACCCCGTATACAAATTGCTGTATCACATCAGTTACCCTTCCATTGATTGACATATTGCCTTTCTAGTGTCTGATGTATTCTGCTGTCTGTCCTATTGTCTACTATCCCCCCTCCCCTCCCCTCCCCTCCCCTCCCCTTTTCTCTCTCTACCCCTTCTACTGTAAATCATTTCTTCCATTTGTATTCTCTTGTCTTACCCCTCCTTTCCTCTTATATGACATTTTGTATAACCCTGAGGATCGCCTTCCATTTCCATGCAATTTCCCTTCTCACTCCCTTTCCCTCCCACCTCTCATCCCTGTTTACTGTAAATATTCTTCTCAAGCTCTTCGTCCCTACCCTGTCCTTGTTTACACCCCTTATATCAAAGGAGTCATTTGGTATTTGTTTTTTAAAGATTGACTAGCTTCACTTAGCATAATCTGCTCTAATGCCATCCATTTCCCTCCAAATTCTATGATTTTGTCATTTTTTAATGCAGAGTAATACTCCATAGTGTATAAATGCCACATTTTTTTTATCCATTCATCTATTGAAGGGCATCTAGGCTGGTTCCACAGTCTTGCTATCGTGAATTGAGCTGCTATGAACATCAATGTAGCAGTGTCCCTGTAGCATGCTCTTGTTAGGGCTTTAGGGAATAGACCGAGAAGGGGAATAGCTGGGTCAAATGGTGGTTCCATTCCCAGCTTTCCGAGAAATCTCCATACTGCTTTCCAAATTGGCTGCACCAATTTGCAGTCCCACCAGCAATGAACAAGAGTGCCCTTTTCCCCGCATCCTCTCCAGCACTTATTGTTGTTTGACTTCCTAATGGCTGCCAGTCTTACTGGAGTGAGATGGTATCTTAGGGTAGTTTTGATTTGCATTTCTCTGACTGCTAGCGATGGTGAGCATTGTTTCATGTACTTGTTGATTGATTGTATGTCCTCCTCTGAGAAGTGTCTGTTCAGGTCCTTGGCCCATTTATTGATTGGGTTATTTGTTATCTTATTGTCTAATTTTTTGAGTTCTTTGTATATTCTGGTTATTAGGGCTCTATCTGAAGTGTGTGGAGTAAAGATTTGTTCCCAGGATGTAGGCTCCCTGTTTATCTCTCTTATTGTTTCTTTTGCTGAGAAAAAACTTTTTAGTTTGAGTAAGTCCCATTTGTTGATTCTATTTGTTAACTCTAGCGCTATGGGTGTCCTATTGAGGAATTTGGAGCCCGATCCCACAGCGTGTAGATCATAACCATCTTTTTCTTCTATCAGATGCCGTGTCTCTGATTTAATATCAAGCTCCTTGATCCATTTTGAGTTAACTTTTGTGCACGGCGAGAGATAGGGATTCAGATTCATTTTGGTGCAAATGGATTTCCAGTTTTCCCAGCACCATTTGTTGAAGATGCTATCCTTCCTCCATTGCATGCTTTTAGCCCCTTTATCAAAAATAAGATAGTTGTAGTTTTGTGGATTGGTTACTGTGTCCTCTATTCTGTACCATTGGTCCACCCTCCTGTTTTGGTACCAGTACCATGCTGTTTTTGTTACTATTGCTCTGTAGTATAGTTTGAAGTCTGGTATCGCTATACCGCCTGATTCACACTTCCTGCTTAGTATTGTTTTTGCTATTCTGGGTCTTTTATTATTCCATATGAATTTCATGATTCTTTTATCTATTTCTACAAGATATGCTGTTGGGATTTTGATTGGCATTGCATTGAACTTATAGAGAACTTTTGGTAATATCGCCATTTTGATGATGTTAGTTCTGCCTATCCATGAGCAGGGTATGTTTTTCCATCTTCTAAGGTCTTCTTCTATGTCTTTCTTTAGGGTTCTGTAATTTTCATTGTATAAATCTTTCACCTCTTTTGTTAGGTTGATTCCCAAGTATTTTATTTTTTGGGGGGATATTGTGAATGGAGTAGTTGTCCTCATTTCCGTTTCAGAGGATTTGTCGCTGATATACAGGAATGCCTTTGATTTATGCGTGTTGATCTTATATCCTGCCACTTTGCTGAATTCATTTATTAGCTCTAATAGCTTCTTTGTAGACCCTTTTGGGTCTGCTAGGTATAGAATCATATCATCTGCAAATAGTGATAATTTAAGTTCTTCTTTTCCTATTTTTATGCCTTTAATTTCTTTTGACTGTCTAATTGCTCTGGCCAGTGTTTCGAGGACTATGTTGAACAGAAGTGGTGAGAGAGGGCATCCCTGTCTTGTACCAGATCTTAGAGGGAATGCCTTCAATTTTTCTCCATTCAGAATGATGCTGGCCTGTGGCTTATCATAGATTGCTTTTACAATGTTGAGGTATGATCCTGTTATCCCTAATTTTTCTAGCGTTTTGAACATAAAGGGATGCTGTACTTTGTCGAATGCTTTTTCTGCATCTATTGAGATGATCATATGGTTCTTATTTTTAAGTCTATTGATGTGGTGAATAACATTTATTGATTTCCGTATATTAAACCAGCCTTGCATCCCAGGGATGAATCCTACTTGATCATGATGTATAATTTTTTTGATATGTATTTGAATCCGATTCGCCAGAATTTTATTGAGGATTTTTGCGTCAAGGTTCATTAGAGATATTGGTCTGTAGTTTTCCTTCTTTGATGTGTCTTTGTCTGGTTTCGGAATCAGGGTGATGTTGGCCTCGTAGAATGAATTTGGAAGTTCTCCCTCTTTTTCTATTTCCTGAAATAGCTTGAAAAGTATTGGTGTTAGTTCCTCTTTAAAGGTTTTGTAAAACTCTGCTGTATACCCATCCGGTCCTGGGCTTTTCTTAGTTGGTAATCTTTTGATGGTTTCTTCTACTTCCTCTATTGTTATTGGTCTGTTTAGGTTGTCTATATCCTCCTGGCTCAATCTGGGCAGATCATAGGACTCAAGGAATTTATCTATGCCTTCACTATCTTCTATTTTATTGGAGTATAAGGATTCAAAGTAATTTCTGATTATCTTCTGTATTTCTGAAGTGTCTGTTGTGATATTGCCTTTTTCATCCCGTATGCTAGTAATTTGGGTTCTCTCTCTTCTTCTCTTCGTTAGCATGGCTAAGGGTCTGTCAATTTTATTTATTTTTTCAAAGAAACAGCTTTTAGTTTTGTCAGTTTTTTCAATTGTTTCTTTTGTTTCGATTTCATTAATTTCAGCTCTGATTTTAATTATTTCTTGCCTTCTACTTCTTTTGCTGTTGTTTTGCTCTTCTTTTTCTAGGATTTTGAGATGAAGTATGAGATCATTTATTTGTTGGTTTTTTCTTTTTTTGAGGAATGAACTCCAAGCAATGAATTTTCCTCTTAGAACTGCTTTCAATGTGTCCCATAGATTCCGATATGTTGTGTCTGTGTTTTCATTTAACTCTAGGAATTTTTTAATTTCCTCCTTGATGTCTTCTAAAACCCATTGATCACTCAGCAACCTATTGTTCATTCTCCAGGTGATGCTTGATTTTTCCTTTCTTCTTTTATCATTGATTTTCAGTTTCATTCCATTATGATCAGATAAGATGCATGGTATTATCTCTACCCCTTTGTATTGTCTAAGAGTTGCCCTGTGACATAGTATATGGTCTATTTTTGAGAAGGTTCCATGTGCTGCTGAGAAAAAAGTGTAGCTACTTGATGTTGGGTGGTATAGTCTATATATGTCAATTAAGTCTAGGTTGTTAATTGTGTTATTGAGTTCTATAGTTTCCTTATTTAACTTTTGTTTGGAAGATCTGTCCAGTGGTGAGAGAGGTGTGTTGAAGTCTCCCATGATTATTGTATGTTGGTCTGTTAGACTCTTGAACTTGAGAAGAGTTTGCTTGATGAATACAGCTGCACCATTATTTGGGGTAAATTTTATCATATTAAAATAAGAGAATAGAGGGTGAGGTAGTAGCTCTGCGGTAGAGCGCTTGTCTCACGTGGGCAAGGCCCTGGGTTCAATCCTCAGCACCACATAAAAAAATAAGTAAATAAAATAAAGGTATTGTGTCCAACTACAACTAAAAAATAAAAAAAATAAAATTGGTTTTAAATATCTTTAAACATTCTTAGCTGAATAAGTCCCAAGCTTTTAAAGTTTTAAAGCAGAATTTAGAAATGAAATGACACTTTTTGAAACAGAAGTATCTCAACAGCAAACTTTCTTTGATATTTTGTTGACCGTCCTTCCTAATATCCTCAAAAGCAATCACAGTGGTTGAAATTTAATCGATATTTGTTGAATACATAGATTTTCACCTCCCTGCTGCCTTCCAAAATTTTGTAAAGATATACTAGAAAAAGGGAGTACGGGTCTACTGACTGTCCTTGCCAGTGGTTTTAGAAAGTGGTCTTTGAACCCTTGGGTTGTCCCTAAGGTTGTCTTACGGGACCACAAATTTAAACAACTTTCATAATATCACTAAGACATTTGCCTTTTTCATTTCATTCCCCATAAGTATGCAGTGGAGTTGCTGGAGACAATATGATATGTGAGGTCCTAGATTGTGTACTGAAGCAATTATGAGAATTCAGACATAAAAAAATTATAGAAATGTAAAACAATGCCATTATTCCACATTTTTGTTTTGGAAAGTAGTTATTTTCATAAAAATGTTGTTTTTGGTTAAGTGAAAAAGTTTTTTAAATTGTTTTTTTTAATTGTTGAATAACAAAAGATATAACTCACATTAAAAGAAAAGCTACTTTTTGGGGTGAAGTCTTAAATGATTTTTCAGAGTAAAAATAGTTTGAGTTCAAAAAGTTTGAAAAATGCTGATTTATACCAATAAATTACATTGTAGTTTTTTTAAAATTTCGTTGCTGAAGCAAAATTTATATGTACAACAAAAATCAGAAATCTTAAGTATATGATTTTGTAAGTTTTGGCAAATGCATGTACTTATGTAACATACATCCTAGTCAAGATGTGGAACTTTCCATCACTTCAGAAAGTTCCCTCTGCCTTCAGTTGTCCCTATCCTCCATAGACAGCAACTGATCTGATTTCTGTCACTGTAGATTAGTCTTGTCCAGTTTTGAACTGCATTCCAAGTGGAATCATACAGTATATACTCTTGTTTTCTGGGGTTTTGTTGTTTGTTTATTGTTTTGGGGGGAGGATTTCTGGGGGGGGGGGTTCCTGGCTTTAGTTGCTCAACACTGTATTTTTGAGATTCATCCCTATCTTGCATATCAATGTTCATTCCTTTTTATTGGTGAACAGTATGCAGATGCTTGAATATGCCACAATTTGCATATATGTAGTCTTGTTGATGGACAGGACATATAGATTGTTTCCAGTTTGGAATTAGAAATAAAGTTGCTATAATTTTTTTAAAATTTATTTTATGTGGTGCTGGGGATTGAACCCAGGGCCTCATGCATGCCCGGCAAGCACTCTACCAACTGAGGTATATCCCCATCCCCGGTATAATTGTTTTTATAGATATCTTTTTATGGACATGTTTTCATTCTTGTCATTTTGTAAGAGAATTCTCAGGTACTAGGGGAAAAGGGTGCTTTTTAACTATCATTCTTTGTAGTTATCTATAACACCAGGAAACATACACCATGACATTATTGCAAAAGTGTGGAACACATCCTGCTCCAATTCAGTTGCTAGCACTTCCCCCTCCATCCCCTCACCCTGTTACAATACTGTTCCCCATGTGCCATTTTACCTTCTTGTTACCAATACATGAGGATTTCAGTTGCTTCACATGCTCATGACCTGTGGTGTTCCATGGTGTCTCACTGTGGTTTTAATTTACTTCCTTCAGTGATTTTGAGCACTTGTCTGTGTGTTTATTAACCCTGTTGTGTCTTCCTTTGTGAAGTATCTGAGGATTTTGTTCACTTTAAATTGGATTATATGTTTTTATAATATTGATTTGTAGAAATTCTTTATATATTTGGATACCCATCCTCTTATGATTATATGTATCATGAGTATTGGTGTAACTTACCTTTTCATTTCCCTAATAATGAATAGATACCTTTCTTCTTTGTAAAAACACGAGTTTTTAATTTTGATGAAGTCTGCTTTGTAATTTTTCTTTCAAATTAGTGCTTTTTGAGTCCTCACTAAGAAATCATTACCTTCCCCAAATGTTTACTACTCTTATGTTCTTTAGTATAACTGATGGTGTTTTCTTCTGGTTAACTTCATCAGTATCTTTGATGAGAATGACAGAAAAATGGAAGGTGTTAAAAGCACATCAGAAATCCTGTGATGTGATATTTTAGTTTCTCTAGGTGCATAAATAGGCTTTTGTTATTGACTATAGAAGAATATTGCACTGTAGGTCAGTTTACTCATCCTAGAACCCTAAGTACAGAAAACCAATAGCTGTAAATTTATCCCAGCAACACTTTCTATAGTTCTGACCAGCTACAGATCTGCTGTTCACTGCAGGTTGAACAAAGCTTAGAATCTAATGGGAATAAAGTTAAGTAAATCTGCAACAATAGGATGGTATTTTTTTAAAAAAATGAGTGGTAAGTAAGAGTGTTTGCAGAAACTGTTATCCTTTTAGATAGTGAGTATAGGTTTCGGTCTGTATGGTTCCATATACCCTAACCAGGACAAAGAAGGGGTAGAAAGAAGAATGGTAATTTTCAATAAATGTGTTTGATATTTTTCAAATGACTTGGGATGATCTTAGTAGGCTTTATACACATCATTTCCTTTTTTAATCTTTTATTTTTAAGGATAAATTTGTGAACTCTGTCCCAAATGAACCATATAAAGATTTTTACAGTATTTTGATGCATAAATGACAGTACTTTATTACTGCAATAATTTAATCTATCTTCATTTTAAAATCTAATCTTCAATTTTATGAATATAAATGTATTTATAGTTTATTCCTAATGAATTAATAATATAGAAGACTAGTTTGGGTGTTTCATAAAGATCAGTAGGGCAATAGAAATTAAAAGATACAAGCTGTGTTCACTAAGATTAAATTTAAATTGGGACTTATAGAAAAAAGGATTGGGGGATACTTGAGAAATGATGAGTATCTGACAGTTGCAGATAAATATACACACATAGATAGCACATGATAAATACACATGTACACATACAAATTTTCATTATTATATTAATAAGATTTATTAACAAGTCTGTTTCTCTGTGAAGTTGTTTTCTGAGATGTTTAGTTCATCCTTTTGATCTTGAATCAGAGCTAAGAATTGAGTTGTGTTTTGCTTTTCAAAATATCCAGATGAATATGTTGGTACTTAAAATCATGATTTCTGCAGAATATTTAATAACATTGAACAAATGTTTATTTACATGCAAGTGAAAATGATTTTGAAGAAGTTGGTTTTGAAAATATTTTTTCAAGAAGTAGTTTAGAGACAAAAAATGTTCACTGTGTTCTTTATCTCAGTTTCTTCTTATTCATCTGTCTCATTATTTCATTGTTTTTTTTCCCCTTTAGCTCCTTTTTAATTTAAGAGACATGATGTAAAACCATTTCTTTTAACACATTTAGTACCTGTCATGCCAAATTCTCAGTACCATGGCGAATACAGAGGAGAAGCTATATTCTCCAACCTGGGGGAGTAGGAATTACTAGTGAAAGGCAGATATGTGCAGAAAGAACAGAGGATGAAGACAAGGAAAGAATTGTGAAAATTAAGCAGAGCATGGAACTAGACAGCCTTGTTGTTCTAAGAAAATAAATGTTGATGTTTCTTTTAAAATCCTATTGCTGACAATGTGAGTATGAAATTATTCCTAAAACCTAGGTGCAGAAGAAAGGACTGAATGGAAGAGCCATGCTTTAAATTTCCAAGGATATATTTTGTAGGAATAAGTACTCTCAGATCTGAAGACAAGTCAGTTTCAATATAATTTAATAATGCCAATGGAACGATTAAAGCACAGTGAAATTAAATGTGGAAATTATTTTTGTGTATTCTCTTTCATCATTTCAATTAAATGAAAAATATTATTTGGACAGAATTGGCCTAACACTTTCACCCATGTCATATGACATTAAAATAAGGAATATACCAGTAAACTATTAAGTAACAGGAAAGAAAGGGACTTCACCAGGTTGGAGTCCTTCCCAAGTTGTTTCATTATGCCTTAAGGACAGTTTTTGTTTAAATAGAATCCTTGTTTAATGTCTCCCATGTCCTAACCAGAAGTTCTGAGGGAGTAGCTTATTAGTTTGAAAAATCTCAGGTTGTGTTGATATCAAACCATAAATGAGATCCACTGCCTGCAACACTCATCCTCCTTGTGCAAAACTGCTTCATGTCTGCTTTTGTCTTGGCTTAATAGAAATAACTTTATACCTGCCTTTCTGTAAAAACCTTTCTATAGTTATGAAGACTATTCCATAAGTAGCTACTTTTCTAGATCACCTTTAAAACCATAATAATTATACAGAAACTAGTAGTAATTTTAAATCTTTTACAGTTCAGACAGAAAATCAAGATGGTTTTTCCTAAAATAGCCACTGTATAACAACATCAGAATTCACTTTATGTTGACAGTTTTTTGCCTGCTAGGCCCTGGACTGAATGTTTCCTATCACTGGTCAAGTCCCATATTAAAAAAAAAAAAAAAATATATATATATATATATATATATATATATATATAGAGAGAGAGAGAGAGAGAGAGAGAGAGAGAGAGAGAAAGAGAGAGAGGGGTAGATAGATAGATATATAGATAGATACACATACATAATCCTGCACACAGGAGTATGTATGTGTTATTGGAAGAAAATTTTCACTAACAATACCTACCATTGCTAGATATATTCTATTTCACTTTTTAAAAAATGGTGGTTATATTAGCCATTAAATTGAGTTGACATTTTGCAGTTAATGATACCCAGAGTTTATAAAACACTGCTCTGTATGCTATCATTATAGCCTTGGAACCCCACCAAGACCTTGTGAAATATTAGCATTGTCACTTTATAAGTGGAAACATTAAACTTGGAGAAGTTGGGTAGTTACTTGTTCAAGTTTACACAGTCAGTGTGAAGAATCCCAGTTTTATCACTTCTTTCTTCTGTGGCCATGCACAAGTTATTTTATGGGAGTGCTTAATTTATAGAACTGTTTTAAATATTGAATGAGGTGGTGCCCTTTAAGTGATTAACACAGGCTTTAAAATGGAGTAAACATTTACTGAACATTAGCCATTAGTATTCAAACACTTCATCCTGGTAGAGCTCATTTAAAGTTAGCTCAGGGATATTTTGATGTCACAGCACTTCTAAAGTACTGCTTAAAAAACAAAAAAACAGAAAAACAAAAGACCCATCCAACTCTGAACTTGAGAATCAATGATCAGTGGTATTTTAAAATGAAATAGGAGTTAAATAAAAATTGTAGACTACTGTTAAGATTCCTGGAGGCACAGGTAAAAAGATTGTTGAAGGGAGAATTCCTCTGTCATGTAAGAAAGGGAACAGAAAGGGCTCACAGGGCATGGGAATAGAGTCACAAGGGTCCAAAACAGAAATAAGAACAAACCCCTTAAAGAGACCTTTGCTTTGTAGAGTTGCAATCTTGAAATAGATGTGTATAGTTTGTCATTACAGAATTGAAAATTAAAAAAAAAAAAACTGTTGTTGGGAGAAACCTTAACCAATATACACAAAAGTTTTTTTTAAAAAAGTCATTTCTATAAAAGTCTTGTTTCTTTCTTTAACCTGCAAATGTGGATTAGTGATGTAGTTCAGTGTAGAGCACTTGCCTAGCATGTGTGAGGCCATGGGTTTTATCCCCGCACTTGGGGTAGGGGACAGGAGGCAGGAGAATTAATACCAGCTTACTTGCACACACACACACACACACACACACACACACACACACATTCTGTCCTGGTATCTTAAAGTCTCACAAATTGACAGGAAATCCCAGAGATATAAATAGGCAGCTTATAGATGTGTAAATTCAAATGTTAATAAACATAGAAAGATGTTCTAACTGAATAGTGGCAAGGGAACAACAAAGTAAAATAGCATGACAGCAACACTTTCTAGCAGGCAGACTGAAAACGTAGACAAAGCACCAATTGACACCAGTTGCTGATGGAGGGGATGTGGGAAGAAGGGTACCCTCATAGATGATTGGTGAAATAGGAAATTGCTAAAAATTTCTCAGAAAGCAATCTGGCATCTTTGGAAACAGGAGACAGAGATACTTCAGTCTTACTCCTGCTACTCTATCACATAGAATTGAAAGCATCAGATTTAAATAAGAATATAATGTATTGAGATGTTTTGGTTATGTTGTTGGTTTTGGCAAAAGAACAAACAGTGAATGCATTTCATGGAGAATGACTATATATTTTGATATATATTATTCTTAGATAATATTATACATTGATTAAAAGAATATTTACCATTTAATCTCAACAGATTCCCATAAGATATAAGTGAGAAAAGCAAGCCATAAAGAATTATGTACAATGAATATTCTGTCCTGGTATCCTAAAGTCAGAAAGTCCTTTTGTACACACATGCATGTTCTGTATGTAACTACTTGGGAACATGGAGAAAATAGAAAAAGAGCTTCTTTATAGCATTGATAATAGAGTGGTAAGCAACAAGAACAAAGGTAATATAGACTACATAAAAAATTACACCAGGGGGCTGGGGGTAACTCAGTGGAAGAGCACTTGCCTAGCATTTGTGAGGCCCTGAGTTTGGTCCTCATCCCTGCAAAAACAAAAATTTTTAAAAAACCCCATCATTCATGATATGCTATTTACATAAGATTACTTGTGTGCACATGTACATGTGCCTAAAGACATAAGGAAGAAAGATGTGTACACTTGTATCTATCAACTTGAAGGGGTGTACATGATATATTATTTAGTGAAAAAGCAGTGTGAGCTATAGGGTAATATTTCAATAAAAATATATATACTTGCATGTGCAGAGAGAAAAATGTGGAAAAGAGCCCCACGTTGTTTGTATTGGAGCAGGCAGTAAGACTAGATTTGCTCTTTATCAGTGGATTATTTCGTTTGTTTTATAATAATATATTATTTAGTAATTTGAAAAATAGCCACATACTCTTTTGCTCATTTGATTATGTATGTGCTTGAGAAGAATGCTTTTTTTGTTGTATATGTTTTGGTTTAGATATATAATTTTTTATTCATTAAAAAAATTCAAGAATGAGATTACCAAACTTTGTGAATTAAGACATTTAGCTTTCTTTTGGAGTGACTATTTAATGAATGATGAAGTGTTTTTATCTTGCCCATTAAGACAATATTGAAAGATAGCTGTTACTTTGTTTCACTTATAAAATATAATGATAATAATCTTCCTAGATAGGTGATACTATACATAGAATCATATTAGACTTGGGAAAAGTAGGTGGTGAACAAAATATTTATAATATACAAATCTCTCTTAACAAAATAGGCAGCTGTCTAGCTGTGTAGCCTTGACTTAGGAGATTTGCCCCAGGTTCTGCAGTGAGGCAGTAGCAGGAGTGTGCTGTGGCTCTAGTTCCCATCCCACAGGTTTTGTTTATGTCCTCCATGAAAAAGAATCCCTCATACACACATACCTAAATATAATGATTATTTCAGTTCAGTACATATATATGTATATGTGTGTGTATACATGTTTTATTTGTGTGTGTGTGTAAGACGTTTATTTGGATGGATAGATAGATAGATAGATAGATGATAGATATCTACATACCCAAGGTCCAGAATAACTCATGGTGTGCCTCATGAAAATTAGTGGGCAAACTTGAACAACAAGGCACATTTGGCACCCATTTTTAGCCCAAGCTTCATTTTGCTTGCCTTTGTTTCATCTACTGTTTTTCTAAGGCTCTCGGTGAACAAGTAGTGTTGTAGGTACAACCTAGCAATCCATGGATCAGAAAGGCAGTAGGCCTGATGTACAGCAGGTGTAGTGGTCTAGTCTGTGCAGTTTTCATGAATGTGCAGAGCTGTGGTTTCTGCCAAGTCTCCTTTAAAGACTCGGGGGAAGGGCTGTGTTCTCCTGACTGTGCCTAACTTTTTTTTGTAATGAGGATTTGAGCCCCAGCATTCTTTAGTTACACTTCATAAATTCATTTGGTTTGATTTGGAGTCTGCCTACAGCAGTGGGTAGAAAGAAAATAATAGTGGGACATCAAATGGAGCCCTTCCCATCAAGTAAGAAAACAACTCCAAGGAGACTTTTCATTTAAAACCAGTTACTGTCTTGTTGTGTGGATAGTCATAATGTCATCTGTATAGTCCAAACTAGAACTAGGCATAGCACTGTCAGTCCCTGGTACAGGGTGCTTTCTCTCTGTGTGAAGGGAAAAAAAGGAAGCATAGAATGTAGGATAATGACCCTCAGATCAACTTCAGCGGGAGAGAATCACTAATCTGTGGGCTCAGCCTGAATGTTCTGACTGCTGCCTCTTCTGTGCTTACTTCTGCCTGAACTAAAACCACCACCCAGTGTCACTGGGAACTTCTCTCCTTTTTCATTTCTTTTTTCTGGTGGAGGGAATGGAATTTTTAAATCTAGAAACATCCTTTTCAATGCCAATCACTTTTTAAAAATGTAATCTTCCTATTTTTTTTTTAAGTTACTCTCTTCCCCCTGCTGCTTTAAATAACACTGCAGAAGATGTTACATTTTGTTGATGCTCAAGCTGTAAACTGTTTCAATCTAACTTAGGCGCTCATACTTGAAAAGTTTTTTTTTCTTCCCTCACAATCTTCAAAGAGTACATTCCTTTTGTTTTCAGAAGTAATTAGAGAACCAGTTTGTCCAGTAAAGTAGCCATTTGTGGTGTTTGAGCACTTGAAATGTGACTATTACGAATGAGAAACTGAACCTTTGCCATATCACATTTTAATTGATATAAGTTCAGTTGTATAATGAAGCAGTATATAATAGTCCATTAAATACAACTATGTTCTGTTAAGAATAGATTTCTCTTTAAATGTTGAAAATACTAACTAAATTGAGGTACACTCCTAATGTAAAATATACAGTGAATTTTGTAGACAGTATGGAAAAATAAAATATTTCACTAATACTTTTTATGTTGATTACATGTTGAAATGCTAATATTTATATTGGTATAAATAAAACATTAGTTTATTGTATTCCTTTTTACTTGGTTAATGTGGCTACCACCTTCGTGTTTCTCTGGCAGGCTTTTCAACTCTGGCACAGTTGATATTGGGCCTGGATGATCTTTGTTGTGGGGCTCTCTTGTTCACTGTAAGAGGTCCAGCAGCACAGCCTCCCCCTACAAAAGGGCCCTTTCAGCCTCCAGCCTCTGCCTGAAACTCTGCTAGAGGTGAAATCTCTGGGCTCCCATTGTTGGAGTTAATTGCAAGACAGGTCTTTATGTCAGCTATACTAACATGAACTTTCACCAGTAGTCCTAGGTTGCTCGTAAACCAAATTCTTTTGAAAGAGGTAACATCTGCCAACTGGCTTCATAAAGTCCAAAGCTTATTCAACAAATACTTAAACTCCTATTCTGAGTTAGGTGTTGTCCACCGCAGGCTGGGCTGCACAAGGCTACTTGATGTGTAAATGATGTTTGAGTTCTTGGGAGTTTACATACCTTTTGGGGCCACGGAGTCAACAGATAAGCAAAAAAACCTATGTCACATGTTGATCGGTGCTGTGGAGGATGAAGCAGAGTTGCATAGTACTCTGGTGGAGGGTTTACAGAGATGGTACTGTTACTGCCATCCCGGCCTGTCCTCTGATACCTCAGAACTTCTTTTGTGCCTAGTATTCCCCAGACCTCCAGTTTCTTTGGGTTCATTTGCCATTTCTTACAAGAGATGTTTTCCAGACACCTTTACCTAGCCTCTGATAAGTTTTCCTGAGTGGAGGGAATTAAGATTCCTTTTAGATATGGCACCTGGATCTGGATTCCAGTTTGAATTGCCCTTGGAGATAAGTTGGGTATTCTGTGCTTTGACAGTCTGCCATTGTACCTGTCCTGGTAGCCCCATGAGGCTATTGACCTAGATTGTGGTAATACCAGGAAGTCTGAACCACAGCTTGTGTATGGTATGCCTGTCCCCAGGCCATTGTTTTCTTGCTGCATCTGATCTGTTTATTGCACACAGTGTGTGGATGTGAGTGAGGGTTTGCACTTGGCTCTGCATGTCCTACAGAGAAAATAACATGGATTTTATAATGACCACTTACCCTTTGAAATCCCTTTTCTTTACTCTTCTATCTGTTTGTGCTAGAAGTATACAATGTTTCAGATTGTCTGATTTATAAAAGAATAATTTTAATTTTTATAAAATACCACAAAAAGTTATGTGCATAAAAACGAGTATAGAGGATGTTTCCAGGTAGGACTCTTGATGTGGTGATTTCTGAACTGAGAAATGGCATTTCTTGAAATGCCCTCCAGAATATTGTTGTTTTTCTTGCTTTTCTGCTGTCCTTGACTTTAATCAGAGCAGTAGGACACATTTAATGTAAACATTCATAGGGGGAATTATAGCCCTCATTCAGTCTTCACAATGCTTATTTTGGGTTCACAACTTCCTAGATATGATTTTTTTCATAGTCAGGAGATAGAAAATTTAGCTTACATATATCTCCAGAATAGTGTTTTACATGCACATGGTGGATAATGGCAGAGATCTGTATTGCTGATAACCATTGTTCATGTCACAGAGATCAGTAGTCTTGGAAAATGGGGAATGTGATTTAAATACCATCTGTGGCCATTTATCCAGCAGATTGGTTAGATGACAGATCTGCCAAATGAGCAGCATTTGTTCCTGACAAACCAAAAGAATTTTACAATAGAGAATTTTAAATAATATTGTTTATTTTAAAATTTCAAATTTTATTAACTTATAGTCAAATTAATGTTTGACGTAGAGGTTCTTTTAGAAGGTACATATCTTTGTTTAATATTGTCTTTAATATTTCACATACATATTTTCGAGGCCACAGGAAAACTGTCATCCCTTGCCATAACTAGGAAAAGAATGAATTATTCAGTGTTTTAAAAAGTTGGTGTGAGCATCTCTTGCCCTCCTGACCTGTGATGCTGCTCTGCTTATCTGTGGAAACGGACTCAGCACCCTGCCCACCACCAGGCCTGCCGTGCCTGGACTGTGATGTGCTGTTTAACCAGGCCATAGAACTTCTGCTGCTGATAGCCACCATCCCTCTGGCTACTTCCAAACCTCTGCAGCAGCTTCAAGGGTGCTCTTTCTGTCAAGGTTTATTTAGTAAAGGATTTTCCAATATGTCCAGAGTTGCTCAATTTTGTTCAGTGTCATTGTCCTGGAAGTGCTATATGTGATATGGGACCTAAATTTTACTTTAACATTTTATTTACATATTTTTGAAGGCATTTTCCCATTTAATTTCATAAAAATCTTTAGGTTCTGTGATGGTATTTTATTTACACTGTATGGAAGCTAGAGTACAATTATTTGTTAAATATCCGAATATGGCAGGTGTGCTCTTGAATCATAACAACTGTGTTAGATGTGCCAATGCATAAAGGATAGTGTCCCTCTGAGGTGATTCAGACTGCTGGATCCCAAGGATTGAGAAAGACTTAACAGAATCTGGGTCCATGCTATGATGAAGACAGAGGGCCTGCTGATTTGCTACAGAACTTTTCAGGGGCCAGAATAGCAGTGAACAGGCAGAACCCTAGATTGACTGTTTTGCCCTGTGTGTGACAATGCACATTTTATAAGTGTCTTTACATATGTGCCTCCATCCTATATTAATGACAACAGGTTTTCCTTTCCAATG
Source organism: Urocitellus parryii (assembly GCF_045843805.1). Classification (NCBI taxonomy): domain Eukaryota; kingdom Metazoa; phylum Chordata; class Mammalia; order Rodentia; family Sciuridae; genus Urocitellus; species Urocitellus parryii. Next base: position 46,137,460 of record NC_135543.1, read on the forward strand.
TCAATGGCATTAAAATGAACTCTTTGTTTTTCTTTTCTTTTTTCAGAACAAGTTTGCCCTCTCCCATGTTTTCCAGAAACGACTTCAGTATCTGGAGCATCCTCAGAAAATGTATTGGAATGGTAAATTAGCTGTCTGTTCCATCATATGGCATTAAGCAGATAGAGGTGTGATTGCATATCCTTTGGAAGGGACTCTTAAACAGCTTGCATGAAAATAATGCACAGCAATGTTTATAGAAACCTGTGAGAGTCAAAAATCTCAGAAGGTCTTAAGAGCAGTTTTCCTGACGGAATTTGAACTACTCTTTATGCCAGTTAATATGGCTTTAATGTGACAGTTCTTTACAAGAAAATAAGAAAAAAGCTCTTTGTTTTTCCTATCGTCACAGCACATTTTTATGTTCACATAAACTTATTCAGAAATTTGTTCAAAGAACAGATCTTCCACCACATTGTAGTGTATGATTTCACTTATACTTCTGTGCACAAAGTAAGTTTTTGTACTTTGGATTTGTAAGTGTGGCATGTTAAACATTTGGAATATGTCTCTTGCTTCATTATCTGTGCAGGGGGTTTGATCTTGGGGGAACATGGGGAAATGGCAACTTTTCCCATTATATTACTCCCTGAATTCTCTTTAAGATAGTGGTCAGCACTTCTTAGGCTAGAATTCTGAGTAAAATTCTCTTAATTCTTCTTAGCGTAACTACCCAGAAAGATGAGAATTTTAAAATGTGGGTCCTGAGATGCCAGGGAATCTTTTATACATTACCGTGCTAAACATTGGTATTTACTCCCAGAACTTCCCCTGCACGGAGAAGTAGAGTCAACTTCTGAACATGTCCTTCTGATTCTTGAAATCTTTTAAGTGCTGATGCGCCACTTCAGCGTTTTTCAGTGGCCTCTGTTCTCTGAGTAGGGTGATGTCATCTGAGACTTCCAAAGGTTGTTTCCAAGGAGCTCTAATTCCAGATATATTCCTTTTAAACAAATGTTTTCCAACTCCTGAATGGAAAATAATTTAAACTTTGTACACCTATAATGAAGGCTTTGATCCCAGCTGAACTATTTCCTTGAGATGATGGGTCAGTTGGGTACCTTCCTGGGTGGTGCTGCCTACTGTGTGAAACCAGAATATAATTTGTACTTAAAGGTGCATTGAGAAATGGATGATTTCTCAACTATCGGCACTTAACTACAGCTGAGAGAAGACTTGGGCTCTAAAAGTACTTTTTCAGTAGGACAAAGCAAATGCACATAGATAAATACGTAGGTAAATTATACATTTTAGTCACTTTGGGACTGAAAATTTCAAGACAAAAAAAATATATTGTTGTCAATATTTTTCAAACCCTTAATAAATGTATTTACTTTTACAAAGCAGCATGCAATTATGTATATATGTATGTGCCTAAAATTAAAATCATTTTCACAAATGAATACTCATCCTTTCCTCAAATAATATTTTCTACTCGATTTAAATAGCATTAAATTGAGAAACAATTGTCCTTACTACCTATAGATTTGTACCACATCTAAGGCCATTTGGTCAAAGGAGTGTATAGAAATGTCAAATGTGGCTTAGTCTTTTTGTCCATCATGGAAAATACAGTTTTCTGTGTTTCTCAATATGTCTAATATATGTCCTTTTCAAGCATTCTAAATTGGGACTAGCCATTTTTAAAAAACTTTCCAGTTATGTTAGAACATACCTGTCATTCTTTGAAAGATACTTTTTGTTTTTAGGTACAGAACTATTTGTGGTGAGCATAGCTGTCTTCAGAACTACCTGTGCAAATAAACTCTTGTACTGAATCATAAATAAAATAAAGCAAATAAAAACACAACAGTTTGAGTTGAAAAGGTTTCACAGGATATTTTGAAACCTCTACCTATAGAGCTTACTAAAAGCATGGGGAGAAAGCTTCCGGGGAAATAGTATCTTTGGAAACAGCTCTCTGCTGAGGTGTATAAGAGACCAACATTCTAGAGGATTATTAATGTTGACTGAAAGGAAATACCCCAGCACTTGGAGGTGGTGTTCTTTGGGCATTGTCCTTCATAGGATCCTCTCTCCTAGGCAACAGAAAGAATCAGAAGGTCCAAGGGCTGGGCAGCAGTAGAGATTTTTTAAGAGATATCTTGAATAGAAATACAAATGTTATCACAACAGCAAAATTTTAAAAAGTTAACTTTTGGTATCAAATTCTTCTAATATCTGCCTGTTTCCACCCCCAAAGAAAATAGGTCATAATTTCAAAAATAGTAGTATCCATAGGTTATAATACACCTAAATTGAAGACTTTTTAAAAAATCCTCTTTGAGTCACCCCCTTTATATCGGAGAAAACATTCATACAAAAAATTGTGCTGTGAATGGATAATTATGAATGTAATGCACTCCACTGTTGTCATCTATGTAAGAAATAAATAAAAAAAGAAAGAAAGAAAATCCTCGATTTCATATTCATGATTCCATTACAGTGGTTAATCCAAATACTTCATTTCAGGTCGGTTTGTGGGGTCAGTCTCTGTTACAGAAGTCATACATACATACCCTTCAGCTGTAATCTCTATTTCCTTAGCTTATCAACCCAGTTATTTAATTTAGCAAGAGATCAGGAAATGTTATTTTGAACCTTCTCTGCTTATGCCATCCCTGTCAGCAGCACAGTCAGAGCATCCCTCACCAGCAGCCCCACTATGCAGCACTGAATTGGGGTTCCATCCCAGTTTCTAAAACAGTACCCTGTTTATGGTATGATGATATAGTTTGATGGTGTAGTGTCATTTAAAATATATGACTTTTAAAACTCACAATAGATGTTTCTCTGCCGGGTATGGTGTAGGTCTAATTTTGTCTCAGGAAGGGGAGGAGGTCATTGTTTCTTCTTCAGGCATTTGTCCACCAGAGCCTATGGCATTCTCCAGCAAGGCTCACCATCTCTCCTTCCACTTCCACATACTTGCACATTTTGCTTTACTTGTTTCCAAAAAGCACTTAGAGACTCAGGTTTCCCAAACTGATGGCATACTTCTTTTCTTCTTCTAATATGTTTTGGATGGGATTATGTTACCAGCCTCTTGGATTATACTCCAGGAAATAAATACTTTACGTAACTGGAATTCAACCCTAAATCTCCTTGTGGTTAAAGCTTCTAAACAAATTCCCAACATCATACTAATACTGATGTTGGCTGATTGTTATAAGCCTTTGTTCTTTATTTTCTTACTTCCATTGTCCTTTTTCTGAAAGACTTCTTAATCCCAAAGCCCAGTTCTAGTGTTTCACTTATTTTCTTTCTTCTCTCCATCCTTTGCTCTAGTGCTTTCTCTCCAGGGTTGATCTAGAGATTAGGTTATGTGGAAACCAGTACCAGAATCTAGGTGCAAAATTTGAGTAGGTGCTCACACCCAGGGATTCGCCAGTACCAACCTTGTGTTTGTTAATAGAAGCTTAGTGCGGAATTATTTTACGAGAAGAGAAGAGGTCAGCTATATACTGAATACTGACTTTTTACAATAAAAGTGTTGTAACACTGTTTTGAGGTATCCAGTGGACTCTAGATAACAACAGAGATTTGATTGCTACCATAGTTCTATTGAGGAAACACATGAGCAAGCCGTTTTTTAAAGGGTGGAAAGTTATTGTTCTGTTTTCCCCTGTAACTCATATTTCCATTCCTTATTTCCCATAGAATATTATCCTAATTTCATTTTTATATTTCTGAAGGTTTTTTTATTGACTACTATCACAAAAATAAGTATAAAAGTTAAGATTCATAAATCTATATCTTTGACCATAAGACTTTTTAGTACTAAAAGATTCTTTGCATCATTGCTCTTATAAATTTTATAATATGAGTGATCAAGCCTGCAAACACAAATTCATGAAAATATTAACATAAAGGGTAAAATGCTGGGGCTGGGGTTTTAACTCAGTGGTTAAAACATGCATGAGGCACTGGGTTTGTTCCTCAGCACCACATAAAAATAAATTATACATTGTGTCCATCTACAACTAAAAAATATTTTAAAAAAGGTAAAATGCTATTTATGTATTAGTAAAAAAAGTTGGGTTTTTTTCTGTTATGTTTAGATATGAGATGCCCGATACTTCCTGCTAGAATGAAACAGGGTTTTCAGTAATAACTATGTTCTTGCTTTCTTAATTGATGTAAGAATTGAAAAACCTTGCTCACATTAATAGACAGATGGGAGTAGGAGTTCTGTGTTTTTTTTTAATATTTAGCAGTGTCACTCAGTTCTTTGACCCCTCCCCATCTGTATGCCAAAAATCAGATTGTTGTAAAAAATATTTTTTTATTATTAAAAACACTCAATTAGACTTCATTGTGTTAAGAAATTTTTGTGGAAAACCCTAACATGGAGAAGGTTTTGTTCCTTTCCATTACATTTGGGGACTTCATGGGACATGTACCAGAGAAGCTCTACCAGGGTTCTCAGATTGTGACTGTTGCTATTTCCTTTCAGTTATTCATACCTTGCAGTATTAAGAAGGGTTTGAGAAAATTGAAATATATATATTTTTTGCTGAGTACACCTTTGCCAATATAATATTTGTTGATGAAATGCTTTTATCACACCATGAACTTTACAATATTCCTTTCAAAGCTGTGAATCTAGCTTATCCACTTGATGCAGAATGTCTGCCATATAACCACAGGCCCAGACTTCACACCCAGAAGTGCCATCAGCTCAGAGTGCCTGTCAGACAGGTGTGATGCTATTTTTAGATTTAAATAAACATATTAGTGTATGTCACTATGACAACTGCCCCATTCTTGAATTCTGACTCTAGATAGATATAGCACAAGATAAGATTGAAGCTTAGGCCAAGTCTGGTGTGTTATAAATACTGACTTGAGAGACAGGATGGAAGAAGCAAGGTAGTTGAAATTTGGCATAATCACCACCCTACTCTATCGTCATCTAAAATTAGAATATCCTAAAGCAGGGCACACTGGCCATAAAAAACCTGTTTATAATATTCCTTCCCTTAATTGAAATGAGGAGACTGTGGCTCTCCAATGTAATCAAAGTGCCTTGTGTAAAAGATGCTCCACTCACATAGTACCATGGTTCTATACCTCTCTTCATTTGGTGCTTTGGAGGCTTTTGCACTTCATAGAAAAAATACTTTGCTATAATTCAGGATGATAGCAGATGTGTCTTTTCCTTTTTTAAAGTAACAGTGGACCATGAGGCTCAGCATGGAACATGGGTGCAGGCGAAGTCCTAAGCCAGCCAGCATTTAGGAAAGTGTGCATGTCGGGTTGAGCGTCTGGAAGTGGATTTCCATAAAACCACAAATACCACAGGAAGACTGATCCAGTGCAAAGTTTCTACCAGGGCTTCCCTTGTCCTTCCACATTCCTGTCTAGCAGATGTCCAGCCTTAGGTTCAGTGCCTCCAGCGGGAGGGTTCACACCACCTCCTAGCTCTGACATGCAGCTGCTAGACAGGAAGGATAGGGAAGGAATAGCTTTATGTTTGTTACCTTTTGCCTCGTGTGTGTGTGTGTGTGTGTGTGTGTGTGTGTGTGTGTGTGTGTTCATTCATGCACAAACCTTTCTTCCCTATTTTTCTACTGGTTGCATCAAGGTCTGAATTACACATGCCCCTTTCCTGTCCTATAGTGTCTTTGTTTCTGTGGCATGTCTTCTACTAATCTCTCATGTCCCTACTGGGCTATTCTGGAAGAGCTGAGAAGAGAAGCACTGGTGTGAACAGCAGCAGAAGACATTAGGGCATCAGGCTTTATTCAAACTGCCCATCCTGAGTTGTACCTGGAGTGCCTTGCAATGTCTTAGTGTCATTGTTTGGGATATAATCAGTATTCAGATGCCAGGAACCTCTCACCCAGTCATCAACTACTGGATGCTAGACATCTTTGCTATTCAACAGCCCCCCTCCCCACCCTTCATGGCCCTTAAATGTAAGGAGGGTGAATTTTTACTGCCTCGGCAGCTATGGGAGGCAGAGTTGTGGAGGAAAGAGCCAGTACCACCTTCATCTCAAAGAAGGCACAGTGCCTTCCAAGGAACAGCCAAGACTGCTGCCAGTACCTGACTATGAGTGAGTGAGGAGTCTACGAGTCCACCGAGTGCTTGGGTCTCAGCCCTGGGTGAGCACCCTGCCCACCAGCTACTGCCTGGGCCACGGAGCAGACAGGTTTACCCTAACACCTGAATTCACTTTGTCTTCAAAGCATAGGTCTTACGTATTTATACATTTGGAGGTTAAAATGGTAGGCTTTACATGTAGGAAATATCTTCCATTTCAGTTGAGCTCAAATTTGGCCTTGTTTTCAGGTCATTTTTATAGTGCTGAAGCAGCCTTCCCTCTCTGTTTTTCTTCAGTTTGTCAGCTGATGAGCAGTTGCAATTAGGAGTTTCTTCAGTTTCATCATTGGTTGCTATTAATTTGCCTGGATAAATTTAAACTTTGCTTTTAGCTGGGTCACAAGGTAGAATTGCTTGGCATAAATATTTAATTTTTCCAGCTGACTGAAGCTCTCAGTGATAAAAGTATTCTAGCTAATGTTTCTTCCTGAAGCTTGACCTTCATAATAAGTATGTTCTTTCTTTACCTATTATTGGAATATACACACATGCCAATTAGTTGTATGAAATATCTAGGGAATGCAACCGTATTTCATTGGCATCAACATAGCAGTCGTGTTTCTGTGAATTTGAAGTGGTCTAAGAGGGAGGGAAATAAAATGTACTATTTTTTTGGAGCGGGGTGGTACTAAGGATTGAACCCAGGGATTGCTTTGTGACTGAGCTACATCCACAACTCTTTTTATTTTACTTTGAATCCTCCTGCCTTAGCCTCCTGAGACACTGGGATGACAGGTGTGTGCCACCACCTCCAGCCGTCAAATGTACTTTTTGTCACAAAATTTTTCATTATCTACTTATGGATCTTTAAATTTTGTCAATTAAAATAATTATAAGATTGTTCACAAATACTTACAGATCATGGAATCAGTACAGTGGCAAGTCAGTTGTAGAGCTTAAAGATAGCATGTTAGACTAAGAGGTTGTGGTTGTTTTTATGATGAGCTGGATTTATGTCTATTTATTCTCTCCAGCCTCCTTTCCCTCTGTTATTTGGCTCAGTTTTTGCATTTGTTTCATTAAATGCTTATATTCTGGTTTACTAAAATAAATCAAAATGGTATTTAAATCATTCTGTATTAAAATTTTTATTCAAAGAATTTTTAGAATTTTAGAAGCTTTTGTTTTATTTAATTATTTTATTTTACTGGTACTTGGGATTGAACCCAGACGTGTTTTGCCACTGAGCTGCAACCCCAGTTCTTTGTATTTTTTGAGATAGCATCTCCTGAATTTGCTGAGGCTGGCTTTGAACTTGTGATCCTCCTGTCACAGCCTCCTAAATAGCTGGGATTATACACATGTACCACCATGTCTGACTTTTAGGAGCTTTTAGATGACTGAAGAACAAATCTACCCATTGAACATTGAACTGATAATGAGCCCTTGTTCCTTATGCCTTGGTCTCCAGAGTTCACACCATATTCTTTTTCTTTTCTTTCTTTTTTAAAATATTTATTTTTTAGTTTTAAGTGGACACACTATTTTATTTTTATGTGGTGCTGAGGATCAAACTCAGTGCCTCACGTGTACCAGGTGAGTGCTCTACCACTGAGCCCCAGCCCCAGCCCTTTTTTTGTTTGTTTGTTTTTCTTTTTGTTTTTCCTCATTATGCTAAAGATAGAACCCAGGGCCTTCCTTGTACATGCTAGAGTAAGTGCTCCGTACTTATCTCCACCCCCAGCAACACACTGGATTCTTGACCATTTACTTGTAACTAACTCATGTAAGGCGTGGCCAACTAGTGTTGAGCAGCCAATGGCTACTAGACCTTTCCGTTCCATGGTTTTTTTTTGTTTTGTTTTCCTGTGAAGATATAGGTGAAGAAATGGCAGCAAATGCAGCATTGCTTCTGATGAAGTCCCTAGGTCAGGATTCCTAAGAAAAGCAAGCAAACCCCTCTGCTGGAAGCAATTCCTGTCCTATCTGATCCACCATAACCAGGAAAGGGCTTAAGTACCCAAACCACCCCAGCACATCTCTTATTTCCTCAGTGAATATTTTCTAGTCCTTATAGTGTTTCTCAGAGAAGAAAAAAAAAGTCTTACAGGTAAAGTTACTATTTATTCCTTCAGTAAATAAATCCTTTAAATTCTTTCAAGATATATCTCTTGTTCTCAACAAAGTGAAATGTAGAACACAGGAAGAGCTGAGCTGGAAATGACATGATTGCTATCGTATTCTGGTCAAGGGACAGCTGCCATCAGGATCCAGTCACTCACCCCTGCTGTGTTGTGGTGTAGATCCCTGCTGACTGACATGTGGAACCTTCACCCTTCTCCACTTTTAGGCTCGGAACCCACAATCACGCTGCTGTCCTAAGTAGCTTCTCTATAGCTCTGTTGGTCCAGGGATGGGGCGAAGCATCCCAGCCTTTGGCACTTCCCTGCTCCATGTAATCCTAAGGTTGTGGGGACTGTGTATGATAGCTAATGAAAATAGCATTTATTGCATATTTAACATATGCCTGCCACTCTTCTAGGTGTTTTGTATGAGTTTATCTAATCTTCGCACGCCCTAGGAGGTGTGTAATAAATTTATCCCCAGTTTGGGCAAAGGCTATGGTCTTGCTCTAGGCCACAAGCAAGTAGGTAACAGAACTTGGATTTGAATGTTGGGAGTTTGATCTCAGAGCCCATTTTTCCCTATTGTTTTTCAATTATAATAAAATATATATAACAAAATTTACCATCTTAACTGTTTGTAATTCCACTTAATGCCACTTTAAATTGTTGTGTGACCATCACTGTCAGCCACCCACAAAACTAAAAGCAACAAAACTAAACCAAAACTGTGCCCATTAACACCAACACCCTGTTCCCCTTCCCAGCTCCTGACAGCCACCATTCTACTTTCTGAGCAGAGCCCATTCTATCAACCACAGTGCTTTTCTATCTCTGCACTTTAGGAGCAGGCTAACCTGAGTGTATTCTGCTGTTCCCTTTTTCCCACCACACCACTTACTCCCTAGATCTTCTCTTGTTGGCGCTATGCATATGTTGTAGGGTGGACCAGCTTCTGGGGATTGAGGTTGATAGCTTCTCAATCCTTTTCCTTTTGGATTCTGAAATGGTTAGGTTTTACAATAACATCTCTTGCTTTACCCTTGATTAGAAATGCAGTCCATGTTAATTTTAGAAGATTTAGAAAATACAGAATAATATAAAGGAAATATAGATTCCCTATACTACCAAATCCTAGAGAAAACCATTATTAATGTTTTAGTGCTGCAGACTTCTAGTATATGTTTCTATATCTATAAACATGTATTTATCAAAATTAGAATATGTTGCTTTTTGAACATATTCTGCATAGCCGATGGTTTTCAGGTTTGAAAGTTTGTTTAGAATGAAAATTTAAATCATAGCAAATTTTAAAGTGTAAATAATTTACAAAAACCTAAGTCTAAAATGCTTTTATTTTTGAGTTGTACACTCTTATCACTTGTGATAGTGATTGTATGATATTTTCTATAGTAGAATTAAAATATTTCCTCAAGTAGTATTGATCAAAAACTTTTTGTATTTGTTTTGGGGATTGAACCCAGAGGTGATAAACCACTGAGCCACATCTGTAGTCTTATTTTTTATTTTGAGACAGGGGTCTTACTAAGTTGCTGAGGCTGATATTGAATTTATAATCCTCCTGTCTCAGCCTCCTGAGTTGCTGGGATTACAGGTGTGTGCCACCGTGCGTGGCTAAAATCCATAGTTTTAAGATTCACTCTTGATACGGTGTATGTTCATATAATGACTTGTGTCCAACATTGTAATATCATATAGTATTTTCACTGTCTTAAAATCCTCTGTGCTTCACCTGTTTATTCCTCCAGCCCTATAATAGTTAGTAACCACTGATTTTTTTTTCCAATTTCAGTTTTGCCTTTTCCAGAATGTCATATAGCTGGAACCATGGGGTGTATAGCCTTTAAGTTTCTTCAAGGTCTTTTCATGACTTGATAGTTCATTTCTTGTTAGTGCTAAATAACATCCCCAAGTAACTTACTTCTTTAACTTAGAATTTCACCATGTTAAAAATTGTTCATCAGGGCTGGGATTGTGGCTCAGCAATAGAGCACTCACCTAGTACATGCGAGGTGCTGGATTTGATCGTCAGCATCACATAAAAAAAAAATAAAATAAAGACATTGTGTCCAACTACAACTTAAAAAAAATAAAAAGAAATTTGTGCATCAGGGCTGGGATTGTGGCTCAGTGGTAGAGTGCTTGCCTCGCATGTGTGAGGCACTGGGTTCAATTCTCAGCACATAAATAAATATAAATAAATTATATATAAATATAAATAAATGATAAAAATAAAGGTTGGGCTGGGGATGTGGCTCAAGCGGTAACGCACTCGCCTGGCATGCGCGGGGTGCTGGGTTCGATCCTCAGAACCACATAAAATAAAATAAAGATGTTGTGTCCACCGAAAACCGACAAATAAATATTTTAAAAAATTCTCTCTCTGTCTCTCTGTGTCTGTCTCTCTCTCTCTCTCTCTCTCTCTCTCTCTCTCTCTCTCTCTCCTTTTTAAAAAAGGTAAATAAATAAAAATAAAGGTCCACCAACAACTAAAAAAGTATTTTTTAAAAATGTGTGCATCAGTAAACTGACTGTTTTTGTCTTCAGGGAGCTTGTAGTCCAAAAAAAGCACCAGGGGAGGCACCAAGGTGTGTGGTGACTGCCTGAAAGAAATAGGTATGGTGGGCAATGGGAATATAAATGTGCATCTGGGCCAGGTGCACCAACAGCATGTACTCTCTCCTTAAGGTGATAAAGATTTGGCAAGGCATAAAATACCACCCCTTTCTGCTGGAATTGTATTACTTGACTAGATAAGCTGGATAGTACCCATGACATAACAGTTGGTAATACAATCTAACATATGATCAAATGCTAGGTTGTGAGCAATAGATTCTGCTACTTCAGGAAGTGGAAGGACTAGGAAATCATAATGAGTACTCGAAGAAGAAAGATTTGAACTGGGCCTGGAAATCTGGCTGGGTTATAGAGGAATTAAGGGAAGCAAGAAGGGCATTCCAGGCCAGGAGTGGCTATGGTGGGGTTTATAATCCAGGGCCTGGCAAATAGTAGGTGTTCAATTAAATATTTGTTTAATAACAACATGATTGAACAGACCGGAAGTAGTATACCTCTTTTAATGTCTTTATCTTTGATATCAAAGGAAGTTCTGACTTGGGCTAAAGATATAACACAGTTTTAGAGCACTTGCCTAGCATTCATGAGTCTTTGAGGTCAATCCCCAGTATTTTACACACATATACACAGTAGTAGTATCAATTGGCAAAGCTAACATGGAACACATTTAGCTTGGTAGTATCTAAAAATCTAAGTGAGCATGTCTTTGACCTAGAAATTCCACTAAAGAGAAATATGCTTTAAAGCCATATCTACCTATTTTTTAATATTTATTTTTTAGTTGTAGGTGGACATAATACCTTTATTTTATTTATTTTTATGTGGTGCTGAGGATCGAACCCAGGGCCTCACACATGCTAGGCGAGCACTCTACCACTGAGCCACAACCCCAGCCCCTATGTTTTGAAAAATATATAAATTTAACAATCACAGCATTTACTAGTGTGCTCAGTAGTGGTCTAAGTGCTTTGCAAACATTAGTCTTACAGTGATGATTTCTGGAAGATGCTATTATATTAGTACCTTGTTTTTGATGAAGAAACTGGCACAGGGCTGATCCTGCCCAAAATCACACTGTTAATAAATGAAGGCAGCAGTAGAACTAGTTTGGTTTGGTGGTCTTAATATTGCACCATCCAGCAGTTAATCAAGAACTTCATAGACTCATTGTGCATGCCTTCCATGTGAATAAGACACCCCTCCAAACAGAGCTGATGCTATGTTTTTATAAACAAAGCTCTCTCTCTTCCCTCCTCCTCTGCCCCCTCATAGATATAATGCATGTAAATACATGGGCATCGGAAACTATTGCTGGTGCTGTATCTCTGGGGAGAGGAGTGGGAAAGGGACATGAAGAGGCTATTTTGTGTTATTTTATATTATTAAGTTTTATGTTACAAGTTGTATATTCCTCTGTGTTCTTTAAAAAAGGGTGGGGCAATATAGATAATTTTTCAGAAAGAGCCTGTACCATTTCATTTAAGCAAGCCTTGGTGATCCTAATTTTCTTGATTTGTCCCCAACAGCAAATATCTGGGTTTGATGAGATCTTAGGGGGTGTGTATGTATGTGTATGTGTGTGTGTGTGTGTGTGTGTGTGTGTGTGTGTGTGTAGTTGAACCTTCTTTTTCTCCTTATAAATTCCTGTTCTCCTTCATCTCCTTAGTAACACAGCAATAAATCTACCAGTTCTTTTAATTAGGTTACCTGGCTAGCTGTTTTCTACAGTATTTTATCTTAACAAATGAGCTTACTTTCTTTGAATGTAGTTGGTTACAGTTTTGTGAAGGTCACATTTTTGTGTAGATCATTAAGAATGTGGGCATGTTAATGGGGGAAGTCAAAGCAGAGTCAGGTGGCATTCAGCCTGGACTGCACCTCAAGACTGCTCACGTGACCAAGTGAATTTGGCCAACAGGCTTCCTGAGAGACCTGATTCCCCAAGGAAGGGTAAATAGTGATAGGTAGAAGTTTGGGAAGATCATCAAAATATTCCAGAGAATACCAAGTGAAGAGAATAGCCATGGAGAATAGAGTTGAAAGATTGCAGTTTGGCTGCCTGCCCAGTCATTAAAAGGGCAGACAGAATTGAAAACTATTCTGTAAAATATAGATAATCTTTTAGTACCCTATTCCACAATTATACCAGAGTGCCATGCTCAGAAAAGCCCAATATTATTTGCCAAAACAGTCTCAAATTTCATTCAGAAAATTACTCACAAAATGGCCTAGATGGTTGATACTTTGCCCACTGCGAAAAGATGAACTTAGGCATACTGAAATCTTAATGAGTTTATTTGAGTAGACAGTGATTCATAACACAGGTACCCTAGGCTTCAAGTGGTACAGCACTCCACCCAGGGAGTGGGAGGAAGTTTTTACAAGATGTTCTTTGAGGAAACAAAACAGAGAAAATAGATTTGATTGGCTAAAATGCAACATTGCTAACCCGAAGTTAGTTTGGCAATTTCAGATTCATTAAATCCTAAGTTTATATTGAATTGGGTTTCAGTTTGCCTATGTAGGAACCCAAGGCACTGGAGTGACCTCAGCTTCATGACCCCCTTATTAATTACTATCTATATGAAGAATTTTGCCTTTTGTGTCCCCATCACCATCACTCAGTTCTGGTCTAAGGTGGGCTTTTTACTAGTTATCAGTTCATGTTCATCACTAGATAGTGCGCTCCGTGAACCAAGGAGAATGTTTGCTTATTTGTACTGGGGGTTAAACCCAGGCGTGCTCCACCACTGAATTATATCCCCAGCCCTTTGTACTTTTTATCTTGAGATAGGGTCTCCCTAAGTTGCTGGAGCTGGCCTCAAACTTGAATCCTCCTGCCTTGGTCATGTAAATTGCTGGGACCATAGTTGCATACACTGCAGCCCAAGGAGAGTGTCTGGGTAGTCTTTGTATTTCCGTTAGCTGTTCAGTATTCTCCATGTTATAAGTTGCTCTGGAAAGATTTGTGAAATTAAACTGTCATTGGTTAAATTGCATGAGTTGGACTTTCTGTTCCTCTCTAGGAATGTGTTATATAAACACTTAAGCAGGTAAGTTTGCTGTACATATTGTACATAAGAGTTTCACTTTTCTCATTAAACAGGAACTATCCAAGATTACGATGCCAGTTATATTTAATGAGCCTTTGAGCTTCCTACAACGACTAACTGAGTATATGGAGCATACTTACCTCATCCACAAGGCCAGTTCATTTTCTGATCCTGTCGAAAGGATGCAGGTATGTGTCAAGCACTGGAAAAGGCTTAAATCTTAGAGACTTGTCTCCTTCCTCCTTTCCTCAATCCTACACCACACACACACACATTTCCCCACTTGGGAAATGTTCTCAAATCTTAACCACCATATTTGAAGAGTCCTCTGTGTCCCTTCCGTACTGCCTGTCCTCTAGTATGTTCTACAATAATGAAAGACCAATGGGAATTTCAAGAGAAACAGAAGGTGGTCACAACCACATCTGGTTTGGGAAGCTGTTTCTGGGTCTTCATTTTAGAAAGTAGCATTTGTGTGTGTGTGTGTGTGTGTGTGTGTGTGTGTGTGTGTGGTTTGTTTATTTATTTATTTATGGTTTTTATTTTTTGTGGGGGGTTTGAACCAAAGAGTGCTTAACCACTGAGCCACATCCCCAGCCCTGTGTGAGTGTGTGTGTGTATATATATATATATATATATATATATATATATATATATATATATTTTTTTTTTTATAGACAGGATCTCACTGAGTTGCTTGGGCTTTGCTGAGTTGCTGAGGCTGGCTTTGAACTTGTGATCCTCCTGCCTCAGCTTCCTGAGCTGTTGTGATTACAGGCATTTGCCACTGAACCCAGTTAGAAAGTAGCATTTTGTTAGGATGACAAAATCCAACATTATTCTTTCATGCCTTTTTAAAGAGCTTCTAAGAGGGACTGAATACACAAACATGTCATATATTTATAATTTTATGCATATGTGTATATATACAAAATAAGGCAAGGAATTGAAACACCTCCCCCAAACCCCCCCACCCCAGTGCTGGGGATGGAATCCAAGGCCTCTTATATTAGGCAAGTGCTCCACCACTAAACTATGTTCCCAACCCAGGAACTGAACTTTCAAGTTTTCTTTTAAATAGAAGATGTTTATGTGATACATATGGGTGGTTAAGAAACACATGCAGATGGTGGTTCCATATCCAATTTTCCAAGAAATTTCCGTATATTTCCATATTGGCTGTACCAATTTGCAGTCCTACCAGCAGTGTATGAGTGTGCCTTTTTCCCCATACCCTCACCAACACTTATTGTTGTTTGTCTTCATAATAGCTGCCATTCTGACTGGAGTGAGATGAAGTCTTAGAGTAGTTTTGATTTGCATTTTTCTAATTGCTATGGATGATGAACACTTTTTCATATATCTGTTGATTGATTGCATATCATCTTCTGAGAAGTGTCTGTTCAGGTCCTTGGCCCATTTATTGATTGGGGTATTTGTTTTTTTGGTGCTTAGCTTTTTGAGTTCTTTATAAACCCTAGAGATTAGTGCTGTATCTTGGAAAATTGGGAATGGAACCACCATTTGACCCAGCTCTCCCTCTCCTCGGTCTATACCCAAAGGACTTAAAAACAGCATACTACAGGGACACAGCCACATCAATGTTTATAGCAGCACAATTCACAATAGCTAAACTGTGGAACCAACCTAGATGCCCTTCAGTAGATGAATGTATAAAAAAAAGTGGCAAAAATACACAATGGAATATTACTCAGCATAAAAGAGAATAAAATCATGGCATTTGCAGGTAAACGGATGGAGTTAGAGAAAGTAATGCTAAGTGAAGTTAGCCAATCTCAGAAAACCAAATGCCGAATGTTTTGTCTGATATATCAGACAAAATTCATAATTGGGTAGAGAGGGGGAGCATGGGAGGAATAGATGAGCTCTAGATAGGGCAGAGGGGTGGGAGGGGAAGGGAGGGGACATGGGGTTAGAAATGATGGTGGAATGTGATGGACATCATTATCCAGAGTACATGTATGAAGACATTTATGAATTGGTGTGAATATACTTTGGGTACAACTATAGATACGAAAAACTGTGCTCTGTATGTGTAATAAGAATTGTAATGCATTCCGCTGTCATATAAACAAAAAAATTAATTGGAAAAAAAAGAAATACAGGCAGAGAATACAGTAGACACCTTCTTGTCCTTCAAACAAAGCCATAGTATTCTGAACTGAATCTTTCTGTTCTTTCCTTTATATAAATCAACATTTCCTAACCTTATCACCTTTGACACCAATTAAATGTTTATTTTACATCTCTCTTTCCTCATTTCTAAAAGTGTTGTACGGTCACCCATCCAAATTCATGGGTTCTGCATCCCCAGATTCAGTCAACCTCAGATCCAAAGTATTTGAAGATAAAAATCTGAATATGTACAGGCCTCTTTTTTGTTGTTATTTCATAAACAATGTAGTATATTAGCTATTTACATTGTTTTGGATGTCATAATCATCTAGAGATGATTGGGGGTGTTAGTGATACGTAAACACTGTGCCATTTTATATGAAAGACTTGAGCATCTACACATTTTGGTATCCAAGCAGGTTCCTGGAACCAGTACCCCTCAGATATTGAGGGACAGGTGTACTTTTAAAAATGTGTATCGGTATTAAAATTAACTGGGTTTGAAAGATTGTAAAAAAGTCCTTGAGAGAATTTGTAGCACTCTTAGGGTGTTAATAAAGCCACATTTGTGAATGACACTATAGGAAGAGACTCAGTAATTTTTATTCTGAATATCCAAGTTTCTAGAGCCTTAAATTTCTAGAGCCTTATTAAAAACCCAGAATAATGAAACTCCTCAAAATAATTTTGTTAGTTACTGTGTTCAGCACAATTTCAGTTCCTGCATGAGAGCAGGCTGGGCTATTTTTAACTGGTGTGATGCTCTGTCCCACAGTGTGTAGCTGCATTTGCCGTGTCTGCTGTCGCTTCTCAGTGGGAACGCACTGGAAAGCCCTTCAACCCGCTTCTGGGAGAGACGTATGAATTAGTTCGGTGAGGTCTTCCATTCCATTCTGGACCGATAGTTGAATTTGCGTGATTACCGTGGCTTTTCAGTAAAGAAGAAAGATGAATATTTTGAGCACTACCGTATATAATTCTGTATGACTGGGACAAATTAACAATTCTGATGTTTGTTTCTATGAAACTTATTTTACTATCTCAAAAATACTGAAATGGATATTAAATGTATATTCATAAAAAGTAATTGTGAGGATTTTTATGTTCCTGATCACATGGGATTAGTGATTCTCTCTTTTTAAAATGTAGTTATAAGGCATGATCATGTTTTTAAAATATATAATCATATAAAATATATTAGCATGATTTCATGCAGTACTGTTGCCTTAAAGGCAGGGAATGTATCTTCAAGTGCAGTTCTGTTTGCCTGCACTCGCCTGGGTCTTGTTTAATCATGGAAATTTATGTGGTTTTCTTGTATCATCTTCCTTTTCTTTGCCTAAAATTTATTCCTTAGATGTTGGAAAGTAGAGACACTGTATATCTCTACATTAAGGTGAAAGAATTGATAAATTTTAAGTGTACATGCATAATACTTCCATTTCATATAAATCACCCAAATTTGTGTGAGTATCCTTTATTTCAAGTAACTAGCATTACATTTGCAACAACTTTAGTAGTTTCTGTCCATGTGTACAGTTGTACCATTCCTCATGTTAAGTTGTTCTTTCATCAGGATGATGATAAAGAATTATATACTTTGTCAAGCCTGTTTCTTCAATATTTTAATTGCTTTTTTGACTGAAATGACAGTAATGTAGACATTAGATGATAGAATAATTACAATGTTGCCCTTTCTTTTTTTTTAAAGAGATGACCTTGGATTTAGACTCATTTCTGAACAGGTCAGCCATCACCCACCAATCAGTGCATTTCATGCAGAAGGGTTAAACAACGATTTCATCTTTCATGGCTCAATCTATCCCAAACTAAAGTTCTGGGGGAAGAGTGTAGAAGCAGAGCCCAAAGGAACCATCACCTTGGAGCTCCTTGAGTAAGTTCTGATCAAACATTCAACTCGTTTCATGCATACCTACTCGTAAGCGTACACACACATACACAGATCTCACCTTAATGTTCAAAAGCTAGAGAAAATGTAACAATATTTATAATTGTAAACTATCTGCCTCTATGTAAAAGAATTTGTTAGTCAATCTGGGTGTATCTAAAAAGTTTAACTTAATGTTCGACAATGGTGTTTGGGTCGTTTATAAAGACCGATGGGGTTAATCATTCCTTGGCAGTTCTTATGAAACTAGCTGTCTACGTATTATGCTGCCAATGTTTTATTTAAAGACCTTTCAAAATGAATTCACTTTGAGAAATAATGAAATACAATTGTGTGGCACTTATTACCTGTTAGTTAAGTTAGGAGTTCTATTCTTGTGCAAGATTAGCTTAAAAAGCTTTAAATTCGAAGAAATATTCAGTAAAGGCAGAGTAAGTGAGCTCTGCCCTCTCCCTGATTACCACTGGAAACCCTGGACTGAAGGCAAAAAGCAATGATCAAGGACTCTGAATGTGAATAAAGATAAACAAATGGAGAAAAGAAATCAAATCCCAAAGACCAACATGGCAGTGAGATTCTTCCCATTTTTCCTGGCTTACTGTCAATGCAGCAAGTCGCAAAATGGGGCAATGCAGGCAGACAGAGTTTCAAGAGAAACTCTCTCTTTCTAATTAGAGGCCCTAGAAAGATCCCTTGCAGATAGAGAGAGACAGGAACATTCTGTTGTTCCACAACAAGCCGCAGGGCACACATCTGCTGTCCTGCAGTGGCAGTGGCAGCATCAGCCACACCAGTTCAGAAAACTCAGCGGAAGTTCTCCTTGGCCACAGGAACTGGATGAAGGGAGCCTGTCCAAAGAGTGAAGGGAATCCTTGTTACTTCTTTTCTCTTGCTTCTTTGCCCAAGAAGAAGGCCTCATTGTGGGAAGCAGAGATAGAATAGAGGCTCCAACACCAGCTTGCCAGACAGAGGAAAGGATCCCTGGTAGCTAAGAGTAGAGCTAAAAGCACAGAGAGGAGGGAGCTTCACACAGAAATCTTGAAAGCCTGTGGGTGGATTTCTAAGCCCATCCTTACACTCATGCATTGAAATGACCCTAAACTGCTCACTTATGGCCTCAAGTTCTGAACACTGGTGTGGCCTCAGGCCCAAAGCCCTGGATGGCTACTGAGGAACGAATCTGAATAACACCAAAAGGCTTTGAAGATTAAACTAACACTGCAATCAAAGACTACAGAAAAATGGTCAGGACTTGTAGCGTGAAACTATGTTAATTGCCTATTAAGACAAATCAAAATAATCTTCTCCAGAAAAGGTTAAGAGGACACTGATTCTCATAAAATTCAAGAGTCCAGAATACAGTCCAAAAGTATTGGCATACCAAGAAACAGAAAAACCTTAACAACTCACAGTGAAAAGACAGTCTCCTAACTAACCCCATAACAACCCAGATATTGAAATTTGCATCAGAAACTTTAAAGCAGCTGTTATAAGTGTGCTCCCTGAGGTAAAGGTGAACATTCTCAGATGAAGAAATTGAAAGACATGCCTGCAAAGAATAGAAGTATTTCTGGAAATTTTAGTAATGAAAAATACATTACTGGAAATAGAGTAACTAGGAAAAGTCAATAGCACAGTGGTAATAATGAAATATGTAGACTGAGTACGATGAAAACTACAAGATCCTGATGAAGGTAATTAAAGGATACCAGAGTGATGGGGAGGGGTATTGCATCTCACTGTATTCAGAAGCCTCAGTCTAGTTAAGTATCAGTTCTCCCTGGTTGGTCTGTAAGCAGTCTTTATTAGCACAACCAAATCAAAATCTCTTGATGATTTTAATAGATACAGAGAAATATATTCTAATTTTATATGGAAAGGCAAATAAAATAGCACAGCCAAAACAGTTTTGAAAAGGGAAAACAGGATTGATAGACTCCCAGTACCCAATTTGAAGATTTTAAAACTATCATAACCCAGACTTTGTGGTATTGGCAAAAGGGCTGACCACATACATTAGTGGAACAGAGAAGAGTCCAGAAATTGACCTCACAGAAATATGGTCAGTTGATTTTTCACAAAAGTGTAAGGACGATGCAAGTAAGAAAGGTGGTCATTTCCACAAAATGTATGGAGACCAATGTTCATCTCTATGTTAAAAAATGAACCTCAGCTATCCTTCACACTTTAAAGTCAAAGTAGATCATACTCTAAAATAAAACATAAAATAAAATGCTTTGGGAAGAAAAAAAATCTTATGACTTTGGATTTTGCAGACCTCGTATATAGATACAGTATCTTTAAAAGCACAATCCATAAAATTGATGTTTTATCAAAATTTAAAACTTTTGCTCTGTAAAGAAAACTATTCATACTATTAAAAAAATTATAGACCAGTCACAATTACTTACAAATCATATATGAAACAAAGGATTTATATCCAGAATATATAAAGAACTGAAAACTCAACAATAAGAAATAACACAGAATGATGGGCTGGGGTTGTAGCTCAGTGGTAGAGTGCTTACCTCACAAGCCTGAGGCACTGGGTTTAATCCTCAGCACCACATAAAAATAAATAAAAATATAAATATTGTGTCCATCTACAACTAAAAAATTTAAACAAGAAATGACACAGAATGAGATTGGGCAAAAGATGTAAAGAGATGTTTTACCATTAGATGTGGATACCAAATTAGCATGTGAAAAGGTGCTCAATAGCATTAATTATTAGAGAAATACAAATTAAAGACACAATGAGATACCAAGACACAGCTATCAGACTGGCTAAAGACAAAATAATTTAATAAACTCACAGTAAAAAGTGCTGACAAGGGCTGGGGTTGTGGCTCAGCAGTAGAAAGATCACCTTGAACATGCAAGGCTCTGAGTTCCATCCTCAGCACCACATAAAAATAAAATAAATAAAAGTTATACAAAAAAAAACCAACAAAGTGCTGACAAGGATGTAGGGCAAACTAGAAATCTCATATATTGTTGGTGGGAAATGTAAAATGGTAGAGACACTCTGGAGAACACTTTGGTGATTTTGTATAAAGTTAGCCATATGGTTACCACATGATTCAGTACTCCTATCTTAGAGAAAAGAAAAAAATATGTACATACCAAAACCTCTGTACAATCTTGTACAGTAACATTATTTATAATCATCAAAATCCAAATACCACTTAAATGCCCTTCACTGGGTGTATGGTTAAACTATGGCATTTTCATACAATGGAATATTACTCAGCAATGAAAAGAATGAATTATTGATACATAGAAGGACATAACTGAATTTCCAATGCATTCTACAAATTGAAGAAGCTAAACTTAAAAGATTATGTACTATGTTATTTTATTTATGCAACATTCTGAAAAAGATAAAACTATTTTTTTACAGAACAGGTAAGATGTTTAGGGATTCAGGATGGGATTAGGAATTTGAGGATTAGGAATAGAGGAAGGTCTGACTGCATAAGGGAAGTATGAGCAAATTTTGGGACGGTGATGGAGTTGCTCCATATTCTGATTGTGTTGGTGATAATTACATAGATCTCTGTATGTATTAAACTCATAGAACAGGACACAGAAATTGTATTGCAAAAAAAATTGCAAAAAAATATTTTTCCATGCATAAATTAAAAATAAAATTTAAAAACACAGTACCTAAGGGTACATGTACAAAGATATTTTTTTCAAAAGCAATGGATGTGTAAAATTGGAGTCTATTCACTTCAGTGAGTTTTTCTTTTGGTGAGCTGGCAGCTACTCTTGTGGAATGTGCCAAATTGGACTCATGTTTATTTTCTGCCTCCCATTTAATTTTCCTTTTAATATGTTTCACCAGTTTTTTGAGTGCAAAAAGTGATTATATACAGGTTGAGCATTCCTTACCTGAAATGCTTAAACCCAAAGTGTTTGGGATTTTGGAGTCTTTTGTATTTCAAAATGTTTGTAGATTTTATTAGATGAGTATCCCTAATTTGAAAGTCCAAAATGTGAAATGCTTCAAAATCTAAATCATTTTTAACATTATGTTGGCACTCAACTTTGTATTTCCAATTTTTGGACTAGGAATGTTCAACCCATATGTAGTTTATACTTAAGAGTTTGGTGGAAGTTTTTCTTATGTCTTTGTTTCCTTTTAAAACAAGAATTCTAGACAGTTGATACTTGTGTTACAGTTACATTAATTATTTTTAAAGTCTTAAAACTTTGTCCTTTTAAGAAGCCTAATTTGTAATCCTGAGTAAAAGAATTTGAAGCAAATACACTTTTAAGCAAAATGACACTTCTCATTATTTCGGTGGGTTTGGTTTGTTTTTTAGGCACAATGAAGCATATACATGGACAAATCCTACCTGCTGTGTGCATAATATCATTGTGGGTAAACTCTGGATCGAACAGTATGGCAATGTGGAAATCACAAACCACAAGTAAGGCTCTTCAGGGTACTCACCTGTGTCATCAGCTTCTACCAAACCATTCCAGTGGGTTTCATTTTTAAAAAAGAGGGTAGAGGGAGGCTAAGTAGTGCTCATGAAAATGTATGAATCAGGCAGTAGGATAGCAATATTGGTCAGTAGTTCCAGCTACTTGGGAGGCTATGGCTAGAGAATCGTGAGTTCGAGACCAGCCTGGGCAACATACACAATATAGTAAGAACCTGTCTCAAAACAAAAACAAAATCAGGCAGTGTAACTAACCCTTAAGGGCATAGAACCAATCCATTTAATGATAGTATTCACTAAAGTTTCTGATTAAGAGCCAGGTGCAGTGGCAAATGCCTATAATCCCAGAGGCTCAAGAGGCTAACGCAGAAGGGTCACAAGTTCAAAGCCAGCCTCACCAACTTAGTGAGACCCTAAGCAACTCAGTAAGACCCTGTCTCAAAATAAAAAATAAAAAGCACTGGAAATGTAGCCCAGTGATTAAGCACCCCTGGGTTCATTTGCTGGTACCAAAAAAAAAAAAAAGTTTCTGATTAGGAAAGCTGGATAAACTCTGAGCTTCCTTAACCCCTGAGAATCTTAATTCCAATCTGTTTATTTTTCTTATGTTGTTTATTTTGTGTTATTTTATATGGGGGAGCACAGGGTGAGGTGGGAACAGCGTAAGAATTACTTTAACAGTTCAAGTCCTACTGATGAATTTAGGCAGGTTTCTTATTCTTGATGAACTTCACGTCCCTTTCCTTTATGGGTATAGTACTGATGGAGCATTAATCAGCATCTGTATGGAGCCTGGCCTGTACAAAAAATCAGTAAGCAGCAATTAACTGCCAGAAAGATTACAGAATCACTGTTCTCTACTGTTAAATGGTAATCTGAACTTAATATTTCCTTCCTAGGACTGGGGACAAATGTGTGTTGAATTTTAAGCCATGTGGCCTTTTTGGTAAGGAATTACACAAAGTTGAAGGCTACATTCAAGATAAAAGGTAAGATTTCATTTTAAATGTTGAGTAGCATAAATGTTGTTCACTAGAAGTCAGTATTAAAATCTGTCATAATCTGGGGCTGGGGATGTGGCTCAAGTGGTAACGCACTCGCCTGGCATGCACGGGGCACTGGTTTCGATCCTCAGCACCACATAAAAATAAAATAAAGATGTTGTGTCTGCCGAAAACTGAAAAATAAATATTAAAAAATTCTCTCTCTCTCTCTCTCTCTCTCAAAAAAAAAAAATCTGTCACAATCTAAAAAGCTCACACTCTAACAAATAGAAAACAGGAGATAACTGTTTCTTAAAAGAATGATTCATGCTTTATTTTAATATTTGGTTAAATATTGGCTTGTTGGCTAAACGTCAGTTTCTCTTCACAGTAAGAAGAAGCTCTGTGCTCTCTATGGGAAGTGGACTGAGTGTCTGTACAGTGTTGACCCTGCCACTTTTGATGCTTACAAAAAAAATGATAAGAAAAACACTGAAGAGAAGAAGAACAGTAAACAGGTGAACATCCCGTAAGGTGGTATCAAGGAGTAACTGGACTCTTACATTGGTACTAATCCTTTTGGAAGTGGCCTGTTATTGGATCACAGTTTGATGTTTCTTTTTTGGTGTTGCTAATGCATGTAATTCTTCTCCTTGCTTCTTTTAAATGAGTACATATCTGCCTTAGTAGCAAATATTTAATATAATCTTCTATAAGATGTGGCTGTGTACCACTTTTACAACTGTGTAGCAGTTCTGTGTGGGGCTTTGGTTTAATTCACAAAGTTTTTGAAAATTGGAGCTCACCTTAGACAAATTTTCTTATTTGGGTTAGATGTTGAAATTATTTGAATAAGTAAAATTTCCTCCAAAATCATATCTTACGTTTTCATGTTTATCTGTCTTGTTGGTTTCTTCCTTATCTTCAGTCACTAAAGTTAAGGCTTTGGTGGCTAACAGTGCCATTATTGGACTCCTCTGCTCTTCATTCTGAATTTGCCTCTTTGCGGGTCACTTGGTGTCCTGATAGAATCTCCCATGGGCAAAGACACTTAGCTTCTTGCTGCCTGGCCCAGGCAGGCTCCAGCATGTAGCAGGCTCCTGTCTCAACCCTCTAGTCAGAACAGTTGAGAGCTAAAGAAAGAGTGCACCTGTTTGACCAGGAAATACTTGTTTGAGGACTGACTCCTTTCTGGTAACTAGCCTGATTGTCTAGGCACAGACTCTGGGTTGGAATCCAGTTCCCATCATTTGTGAGCATGGCAAGCTCACATCTCTCTGCCTCAGTACCTTCATTTATGAAATGCAGATCAGGACAGCACCTACTAGTTGGATGAGTTAACAGTTATAAAAGACTCAGTCCCTGCTCATAGTAGATTGATGAAATTCTTTCTGCTGAAAGTACGTCCTGGAACTGATATTGTCTGAGAGAGTGTGTTACAAATGCAGGCTCATGGGCCTCATCTTAGACCTACAAAATCACTGTCTCTGGTGCTCTTCCCATGTTTGTTATGCATGCAAAAGTTTAAAAAGTCTTCACATTCTCAAAAGCAGAAGTTATATTTATTAGTGACTTTCTTTGTAAATTGAGCTGTTTTCTGAGATGAGGAGTTTTGTTAAATGGCCAGAGCCTGCTGCTTTCCTATGGCTTTGGCTTTTTTGGTATTTCCCTTTAGGCCTGTGTGCATGGTTCCACTCTTCTCTCACAGCCTATGTTCCTGCCTGCTCTTGCCTCATCCTGTGAGGTGTCCTAATTGTTCACTGCAACTGTCAGGGAATCCAAGGGGCTGGAGAAGAAAATGTCCCAGGATCCTGGAACCCTTGACCCAGACTCCTTATCTATGCTCCTGCCAGTTAGAAGGCAGCATAGTGAAGACAGCCTCACTGGCACACAGCCCTCTTTTACAGAGCTTGGACAGCATAGGACATTGGAAAAACTCCAGAAAACGTCCCTATGTTCCCTGAATCCCTAGTGAGTCTTTGTAGACCAGTGGTTTTCCTTCATACATTCATTTCTTTTCTTATCTGCTCTCTCTCCCCTTCCTGTCCATCTCCCTTCCATGGATTTCTGAGGTTCCTGAACATGTGCTGTGGGAAGCTTTTATCATCAATTTTGTCTGTTTTTTAAATCATGATTTCACTGAAAGTGTCTCAATCCATGGTTTAGATTTGTTAACTGTGATGTTGGGAATATAACTAACCTTCCAAAGCTGTGAGTTCTTTATGAATACCACTATGGTAATATCAGCTCCTCCTGGGCCGATTACATAAAGACTGAATAAGCAGAGCACCTAGCTCTGGCCCACAGGGTGCATAGCCAAAGGAAATGTTAGTTTCCTTCTCAGCCTAACATCTTTTTAAATTCTCTTTTTATGAGATGCATTCAGGATCCCTACTGGGTTTGTGTCATTAATGAGTTTAGTTAAGTGCCGCAGGATGTAAAGTTTTATTTTTCTCAAAATGTTGCCTATGTTGGCTGTGTCTCCAGTGTATTAAGTTCCTCAAAAGTCAGGCATTTCTTGTAGTTCTGCATCCCAGTGCTGAGCATTTAGAAGGTTCAAGGTAATTATCAAATGAGTTATTTTGTCTTTAAAAAAAATCAGAAGTTTTAAAAACATAATGTGGTGTGGTACAGATGATTGCTTGATGGTGCCTTGATGCGGATGACACTGTGCAGCACACGCAGCTCCATACACACAGTACTTGCTCAGTCTTTCCCAGGTGTGAGAAGGTGAATATATATGGGTTAGAAAGTCTGTGTTGCAGATACCTGGCAGTCTTGCAGATCTGTCTCTTGCTTCAACAGTGTTTGGATATAATGGCCCCTGAGCACTCCCTCTCTTCCAACCTGCAAACACCTTGCATTCTTCTTTCCAGTCACAACCTCCAGGACCATCCAATCTCCCGTCTTCTCCTAGAACAACCAACACTGTGTTTTGTGGTTAGTTCCTCATTGCTGACCCACCATGACCTCCCAAATTCATCAGAATTATTCCACCAAGGTCGAGGCCCATCAGCCAGCCATCTGATCTGTTTACATCTGCAGGTCTCCTATACTGAGAATCTCCTGGGAGAGGATGTGCAGAGGCCTTATCAAGAGGAATGAGTAAAATTCTGGTGCCAGGGTCTAAACCAGGTTCCTTTGTATCTTCATGCCCTGGGCTGTGACCATGCAGACCCACTATCTTTTTGACTTCTGGAGAACCACTTCCTGGGTGAGACAGTGGAGCTCTGGAGGAGGATGGTGGCCACCTGTCTTTACCCCCATGGCCAGCTGGGAGAGCAGCTCTTTCAAAGGCTCACCCTGGAGCACAGTCTGCCAGCACTGTGAGCATGCTCTGCATCCCTGGCGCCCTCTCCCAAGCCTCAGACCAAATGAAAATAAAACTTTTTGCAGCAATAAAAGAAAAAAAGTCATGGTGTCTCTGCCCTCCTGCAGTATACTTTCTAGTGGTATGCAGTAAATGGTGTTTATTTCATTATTCATAAATGTATGTACATATCTTAAAACTTCTTACTTAAATGCTGCTCATTGCTGGTTTTCTAGATGAGCACTTCTGAAGAGTCTGATGAAATGCCAATGCCAGATTCTGAAAGTGTATTTGTTATCCCTGGAAGTGTTCTCCTGTGGCGAATAGCCCCACGGCCTCCAAATTCCGCCCAGGTGAGACCAGCCTTGCTGGATGTGGCCACATTGTTTATAGCCAGCTTTGGGGATGCCCTTTCCCAGGCAACACTGAGACATGATCAGTTGTTCCCTGCTGGTCCCTGTGTGCTGCTTTCCTCCTTACCCAGAGGCCCAGCACACTCATGTCATCATCCACCCTCTCTGGTGCTGGCTGGAAGACATGTAGGGTGGGACCTCAGTGGGTCTTCTTTATGTTACTTAGGCATAAGGCTGGCCTCTGTCAGATATAAGCTGATGAAGCCTGTCAGTGTAAACCTTCCAGACCTAGCCAGGAGTGAAGGAAGATGACTGTTGATGTTGCCCATAGTTCTGAAAGTTGATAGAGGTTATTGTGAGGTCTGCTTTGAGACCAGTACCCACAGATGGTGCAGAGTCAATGAAAACTGTTAGGCATGATCTGAGAAAGGAGTAAGGGGTCACTTTCAAATCAGCCTCTTTCAGGGCTTTCTGTTTGGTGTCATCATGCCTTGGTATATGTTAATTTAATCATTTTGCTTCTTGTCAGATGTATAATTTTACCAGCTTTGCAATGGTTTTGAATGAAGTTGACAAGGAAATGGAGAGCGTGATTCCTAAGACTGACTGCAGGTTACGGCCTGACATCAGAGCCATGGAGAATGGAGAAATAGGTAAGAAGTGTCTACTGCTATAACTGGTACAGTTCACTGGGGCTGGTCATTTGTTTAATTCCTGGTGATTGTTAGCATTATTGGGGTATTGGCATTTTCTTGGAAATTTTAAATTTAAATTTAACTTGTTTTTAAATTTGAAAATTAGAAGTACACTCTGTTAACTAAAACTCAGTCATACACCCTAATCATTTAGTATATTACACGTGGCTAGAGGCATTGTCTGAAATTTCAGAGAGAGAAATTTAGCATGTTTGTCAACTTTGAGTTGTATTCTAATTACATTTCCTAATTCACATAGCATCTTGTAAGCCTCGGAGCATGGCTTCTGCCAGGCATGGGTGGTGTGGGCCTGTAGTCCCAGCAACTTGTTTCTTTTTTGGTTGGTGTCTACCTAAGGCAGAAGGATTGTAAGGGCCAGGCCAGCCTGTGCAACTTAGTGAGACCTTGTCTCAAAATAAAAAGGGGTGGGGAGATAGCTCACAAGTAGAGTACACCTTGGTTCAATTCCTGATATGGGATGGAGGAGCAGGGGGGGAACATTACTTCCCTTGGGTAATTATTTAAATAATTTTTAAAGTGTTGCTTTTAACATGGTGGTTCTTCAAAAGGGAAAAATCCCCATCCCCCCAGGAAACATATGGCAATATCTGGAAACTTTGTCACATCTGGGGAAAGTAGCTGGTGCTAAAAATCCTGTCATGCACAGGACAGCCGCTGACAGTAAAGAATCATCGGACCCAATGTGGCAGTAGTAACAAGGGGAAGAAACCCTGTCTTAACTAGTCTGATTGTCTCTAGTGAGACAGAGCATCAGCATTCTGGAAAATTGTTTTAATTTTTTATGAACAGAATTTGAATGAGTTCTGTAAGGTCTCCCTAAGAATTTAAAATAGTTTTTCCATCCAATCTTTCATTGAAACATTTTAACATAATTTTTTGGCTTTATGAATAAGCAAGGGGTTTTGGTAAATGCAGAGGTTATTAAGGGCATAATCAATCAAAAGACATGAAGGCATTTTGAGTGCCAACCCTACCTTTCCTAGCCTGGGTATGTAAGATTTTAACTTCATGTTTGACAATGGCTGTATTTTAGTGGCAAGAACACTAATACACACAGAGAGTGGTTCTCCATAAAGTTATGATGCTTATCCTTGTGCCTGGCATTCTTAGTGTAGAGAATAAATGTTTTTCTTTAATGTTCTTGTTTTAGACCAAGCTAGTGAAGAAAAAAAACGGCTTGAGGAAAAACAACGAGCAGCCCGTAAAAACAGGTCCAAGTCAGAAGAAGACTGGAAGACGAGGTGTGTACAATCTTCAGTATGTAACTGAGCCCTCTGGCAGGCTGCTGTATGTACGAGAAGCAGTGGTTTTAAATGCTGTGAATTGGCTGACCCTGCTACATTGTCTTTAGGATGGAATCTTGAAGGAGCTCTGTGAGGTCTCACTAAGAACTTAGAATAATTTCACCTTTATTCAGTTTTCCCACCTAATTTTTCACTGAAACATTTTAACATAATTACTATGAAAAATATTCAAATGTTAGACTAATTATTGTTCAAATTATTATCAAAATATTATTCAAAGTCATTTGAATTTAAGTATTAAAGCCAAAAGAATTGCTCATGTGACAAAGAAAAATGACTACTGGGAAATTAAATTTAAAATATTCCCATACAATTATCATAGATAAGGCCCATTAAACTTAATTTTCTTCCTTATCCAGCAAAAGGGAAAGTAAAATACAGAATTATATTTTGGCATGAAAATAACAGCTGTTTGCTCATATATGCAAGGAAATTATAGGATCATTTGCTTATATGTATATCATGTATCATTGATATTTAGACAGTACCTTTACTTTTCAAACAGAAGGGATTTGACACATAAAGGTAGTAGGATTGGTTTAAAGTAGCATCTTGTATTCCATTTAGGAGTAGAAAGATTTTTTAAAATCAGGAGTTATTTAGTCACTTGGGTTGAGTAGTAAAATCACTTATAAATAGGAATATCATAAAAACATTTTCTACATAATTCATTGTTACTAAGTAAATGTTAAGATTTAATATGGGCATAATTTTTCAAGCATCCCAAAAGATATTATTTGGTCATCTTTTTACATGGTACAGAAAGATTTTAGTTTTAGAAATGATCTTGGGTGTCTAATCCAGTAGGTTTTGTTCTTTTTTGTTAACATGAGACTCTTCTTTGCAAATGAAAACTCACTCTATAGATAGGAACACATGCAAACCAAGGTGCTGTGTGGGTAGGACCTGGGCCACTCTTCACTTTCTCCCATCTGCACATACCCCAGGACCCTAGAACTCTGGAATACAGTGTAAAAACTGCTTATCTAGAATTCCCTTCTTTGTATTGGAGGAAAGCAAACAATGGTATATTTCATTTCATTTAGGAGCCATGTTCAAAGGTACACAGCTGGTAAGCAGCAGATCCAAGATCAGAGCCTTCACCTTCATTAGTCCTTTAGATGAAGCCCCTTTGCTGTGATCCCTTTTGAAAATATGTGATACACTTTATCACATATTTTTTCTAGAACGCCTTTTCTGATCCCACTTTCAGTTATATCATGTAAGCAAAAATCCACCAAGAATTTTTACTATCAGATGAAAGTCTTTAACATTCCAAAAGCAAATATCTGTAGAAAATTCATTAGAAGCTTGAAAATAAAAACTAGAGCTGTGTGGGAGAGCTGTCATTTTGAGGCTTGCACTTGGTTGCTTCCACGGGGCTCTCAGCCTCACTGTTTTTATATGAACATATTGGTCTTTGAAATAATCCTGCCTATGCTTTGTCAAGATTCCATGCTTTGAGCTCCTTTCCAGTGGTGGTGATGAGATTTTACACTTACTGTTTTCAGGACTGACAAAGTGTTTTAAAACACTTTGGCTCAGTTTGAATGTAGGTAGAATAGTTTTGTCAAAGAGCATTTTCTTCTCTTCTTGAAATGAACCCAAAAACTCACTTTAATGTGACCCACATTTATCCTTACTAAAATCTGGAATCCCTGCTAATGTTCCTTTTGCTCACTTGAAGAGAGTTCACGCTGCAGTTTTTCAGGCTGTATGTATGTGAGTCCTGCTGAGGAGGGTGGCTGCTTGTGGTCCTGGCTTATTTCCTTAGAGGAGCCCCCAGACTTCAATAGGGAAGGCATGGGGAAGAGGTAAAGGAACTGGTAGGAGAGACAGGAATGGCAGAGGGCAGGGTGATACAACCAAATTGGTGGTAGTCTTTCCATAGTATGAGTATGGTGTGCAGAAATATTTTTTATAAATGTTCTTTTACTGATACAGACCCCTGGGCACTGTGGACTACATGGCATCTTTCCCTCCTCTTTCCTCTTGCCCACACTTAGTTCTAAAGTATAAGATTTAGAATTTTCTGTGGGAAGGCGAGAGAAGGGGTGTTGTAGCAGAAGAAGGCCTTCTAGACACAAGTGCTCAGAATTAGAACTGGAGGTTGAAAGACCCCCTGGCCCCAACATCAGGCTGTTACTCTGGAGGGACACATCTTTAGCGCAGGGTTCTGGCTAAACTGTTCCCAACAACAGGAAAACCCTAAAGGTAGGATTGAAACATAGTCTTTGGAGAACTTTTCCTAGAAGTTTGTGAACGTGACCATCCTTTGCTATTAATATACCATCCTGTGAAAAGTCTTGTTACAACTTTGACAACTTCCCCTTTTTAAAGTATGGAAGTACTCTAATGGCATGAGGCTAGAGCTTGATTAACTTTTTAAGGTACTTTGGCTTACCCTGATTTGGATTTGCCTACTGATGTGCTTGGGCTTTTCTAAGCCTGACTACCAAAGCAATTTTACTGCTTGGACTTTTGAAACCCAAGGGAATATAAACTTTGTATTTTATATTAGATAAAAAAAAAATTGGGGATAATAGTAAATAACGTATCCTGAGATTTTTTAGTATATCTAAAGTCTGAATGACCCATATTTTAATCATTTAAAATATTCTTCTCATTAGAAAAATAAGTCCCCAAGGTTAAATAATATATGTAATATTTAAAGAATTTGGTGTCATGGACATTTACTGTAGGATCCTTTAAAGGAATTAGCCTAATATAAAGCATTTTTTTCTTTTAGGGTTTTTATTGTTAATATAATGATAATAGTAATACCAGAGTCACCAAACAAGTCTGACTTCACTCTTGTTTAAATATTTGTAGAAGCAGTTTTTTGTTGTTTTTTGTTTTGTTTTGTTTTAGTTTTTTTTGCAAAGACTGGCAAACACGTAGGAAACTGTTTTCATAAATGCCATGCTGGAAACTAAATTGTATTTATAAAATGTTATACAAACTGTGAATCTTTTGAGCAAGTAGTTTTACATTTCCATATCTTATAGAAAGCTGGTAGTGTGTAAAATGGGTAAGAAAAAAAGGGCATGATTAGAACAGTTCTAGAATCAGGTCTGGTTAAAATGTTAAAAGCTAAATGTATCCTAAGAATATGTATTTGCATTGAGGCAATTTGCCCAGGAAGATTTAGACTAACTTCAGTGGATTGTGTTTAGCATAGTATACTAGGGAAATCATGGTCTTTAAAATCAAACCTACGTCTGCTACCAGTTACTAGCTTGGGCAGCTAGCATTTTTATAACTGCTCTGACATTCAGTTTAAAGTGAAGCTTTGAGGGGGCGGGGACCAGGGTTGTGGCTCCACGGTAGAGCGTTCACCTAGTGTATGTGAGGCCCTGGATTCGATCCTCAGCACCACATAAAACAATAAACAAAATAAAGGTATTATGTCCAACTACAACTAAAAAATAAAGTGAAGCTTTGCATTTGGACTCTGAACCAGGCATCTCACAACATTGCCTTAGGTGTGTTAGAAAAGTTTACTTCCTTATCCTAATTCCTTACTGGTGATTGCTTATAAGAGTGCCTTCGAATGGAAGGAGCAGGACCAGAGGATGAACCAGTAAGACAAAAACACTTTCTAGCTGGGCCTGTAATACTAGCTGCTTAGGAGGGTGAGGCAGTATGATGCAAGTTGGAGGCCAGTTTTGCATTTTAGCAAGACCCTGTCTCAAAAGAAAAACTAAAAAGGATCATGGGTGTAGCTCAGTGAAGCTCTCCTGGGTTCAATTCCTCAATACAAAAAACCCCAAAAACACTTTCTAACAACCCTATTAGATCCTACTTCAGTGTAGTAGAACTGCATTACTGATTGTTGTGGATTGTAACTCTTTTGCAAGATCTCATTACCTCTTTTGAAATATTCTGCATGTGTTCCCCTAGGAGCAAAATAGCATCACATCTTCAGCCATCTCTGTGTAAAGCCCTCTCACAGTGCAAGAAATTCTACAATAGGGAAATAGTACTGCAAGCTAATGAAGCCACAGATACCCTTCGATGTCAGACTATTTCCCCTATAAATTTTGTCCTTTCTCTTTAAACAGGTGGTTCCATCAAGGTCCTAATCCCTACAATGGAGCACAGGATTGGATTTACTCTGGCAGCTACTGGGACAGAAACTACTTCAATTTGCCTGACATTTATTAAAATGTAGACAAGTCAGGGTGTTTGGCTAATCTATAAATAAGTCTTAAACCTATGTTTTTAAATTTTTTCCCTTGGTTTCTACTCATCTTAAAAAAAAAAAAAAAACCTCATAACTTGTATTTTACCCAAGAAAAATAGGGCATACAGTGATAATGGTGGTGAGTCTTAGGAAAAATGCATAGTAATTTTGCTATCCAAACATACTTATTTGGAATACTATTTTATAAAGAGGTAAGAAAAACTGCTGGAGAAGATGCTTTTTCTGGTTGCTATTGCCATATTTACTGAAGGTTTATATGTAAATGTAACTTTAGCTTTATGGAATATATCATAATCCCAAATCAAGTTATTTTGAATATTTTTATGCTGTCATGCTTGAATGTTTTAGACATAACTTTGAAATGTTTAGAATTCTCCTATACAATGTTTATGTGCTCAAATGTAGAGGTTGTCATTTTATAAAAATTGATAAGATGGCTTTTATTCATATTAATCCTTTCAACTTTATCCCTTCCCATCTCCAAAAAGAAAAAAACATTGCCTGAATATTCAGAATAGGTATTCCTGATTTGAAAATTCTTAACTGGAAAAGGTACTTCATTTACTTATTTTAGTGCTCTGATTTCTTTTCTGTAATCATTGTCATTAGAGATAAAAATGTTTAAATTGTATGTTTGAACTGAAAATATGTATAAAATAAAAATCTAGCAAGTCACAAAAATCCCTAGACATAGATTTTAATCACCATTACATAATGACAAAACCTTTTTAAGTGCAACTTCCAGTGGCCAGTGCCACCAGAGAATTTAAGCTGCACTCATGTATTATAAGTAACAAACTATATAAAAGGAGGTCTTGTGCATTTCAAATTTGCAAGGTACCTGTGTACTTAAAATATGTATGGAGACCTACTGTACAGTAGTTTTGCCCCTTTAATTGGGGTACATTAATCTTATAGTATTTATCCAAACCCCAGACTGAGATACTGATCCAAGGGGCCTTAGGTAGCTGCCAGTAAATTATTTTAAAGTTAACAAGTGTTATAATGAAATAATCTGATGCTAATAAAAGACTTTAGAATGTTCCAAAAGTGTGATTCCTTTTAAAACAAATATGCCAAACAGTTAACCCACCACCTAGCATGCACAGTGGTATGGGGGCAGCTGTTGTTTTTGAAATGTGATCCTTCTAAGTTATAAAATGAGAATACAAGGTTTAATGCTTGCAGGAAGTTTATTGATATAACGCTTGGTGGCAGACTCCACCTTGAACGTTGACTCAAAACAGCGTCATTTTCGGCATCTGTCAGGGATAACGTAAACATTTAATTGTAAGGTCTGCTCTCCTGCTGTGTTACTAAGCTCTTAACTAACCAATACCTGTGCTTTTCCATCTCTTAGCATTTCATGGTAAAAAACAGTCACACTGAAGGTGTAGGTTCTAGGTTTTGCTCACACATCAGGGAGGAGGGGTTACATAGGTCTTCACATTAAGTTCAGGTTAAATGAAAAGAATAAGACAGTGTCATTTAACCTGAGATTAATGTGAAGACCTGTCTTGTTGTCTCTTAGCTGTTCAGTGTCTCCACTTGATCAGCACTTCTGTCAACTCATCTTGTCTCTAAAACATACCAACTAGGTTTATCTTGTCCTTTATTAGTAAATGCCCAATATTATTATTACTAATAAGCAGTGGTTGAGGCAGCTGGAGACAACCACATGGTGGTACATTTTTTTTTTTTCCTGTACTAGGGAATTAATCCCAGAGTGGCCTCAAACTTGTGATCCTGAGTAGTCAGGATTACAAGGTCTGGACCACCATGCCCAGCCCAACTCATATATCAATTCAGTTTAAGAATCTCAATCTCTAGGTCAACAGAATGCTGGAAACTCTAGTGTTAAGGCCCACATATTATGGTAGGGAAATTTACCTACCAGTTTTTAGTTTCTGCTCTGCGAACATGGGCAGTAGTCACAGTAATCTCTCCAGCAATACCATAACTTCCAAAGGGA
Organism: Urocitellus parryii; assembly: GCF_045843805.1. Taxonomy (NCBI): domain Eukaryota; kingdom Metazoa; phylum Chordata; class Mammalia; order Rodentia; family Sciuridae; genus Urocitellus; species Urocitellus parryii. The sequence continues at coordinate 46,172,665 of NC_135543.1, forward strand.
GAACGTTTGTCACCAGATCCTGTACCTTTTTTAGCTACATCTTCTACTGGGAAAGCAACAGAAAGAAAAACTGGGCTTTGTGGTCTGGGGACATCTTTTCCACTTGAAGGAGGACTAGCATTTGGGGGATTTAGGGTATGTTTCTGGAATTTCTGATCTGCAGGAATAGCAATGGGTACTTGTACTGCAGCATATCTCTTCATGCCATCTGACTGTGAGACAACAGCATGTCCAGGAAGAGGTTTCCAATCCTGTGCTTCCTGAACATTTGAGCCTACTAAAATAAAAGGTGGGGCACTGGTCGTCTTCGTGTCCTCCATCATCACATAAGTTGGAGAAGTAACTTGCGGTGGATTCTGCAGAAACTGTGGATCCTTAGGATTAGATAAATAGAGGGTTGCTTGGGGGAAAGGCCCAGGTGCTGGTGGCGGTGATGGGCGACTTTGTTGATTCATATCAGTTAGACAGTAAAGGGTCCACATGTTAGAATATGGTGGTGGTTGTCCTGCTTCGCTTGTTGCTAGTGCTATAAAAAAAAAAATTTGCAGGCATTAAACTTTTGGTCTCTGTATCAGGCGCTATGCACAGTAATGTCTTTATAAATCTTTTTTAAAAATATAAACAAATAGCTAATTAATATGTGCCATAAAGCGTGCTATAGAGAGGGCTATAGTGTCTGGTAATGTGAAAGAAAAGAGCCTTTCAGTACAGTTGGAAAAGAAGGACGACAGTGTTGTGATAGCAAGTGGCAGGGACACTAGAGTTGTGGCTAAAGCAGCAGTTTCATTCTAAGTTGCTGTTTCCAGATTCTGAAACTATAGACGTAGCTTTTATTGAGTCCTCAGAGCAAAGAGTCAGTAAAACTGACTCAACAGCCTTTGGGTGGGGAAGAGTGTTAATGCATCTGCATAGTGATTTTTTTTCTTTCCTGAATAAGTCACAATATTTCATTTTGATCACTTAATCCATTATCTCCTGCCACACATAAATCATCATATAATCTAAGACTCAGAGAGCTCTTTTTTAGGCAAGGCTGTACCAGAGACCCTAGGTGGCAATGAAGGACTGGTTGGTCCAATAGGGGTTCTTTAAGAACAGGTCTAGGAATGCCATTTATTGACTCCTAACAATCTGTAATGCCAAGTGTGACTTGCCTAATGAAGACGACAGTGCTGTTTTGGAAAGCTGAATCCCAGAAGATGGGACCTTGGGGAAACAAGTTCCTTGTAGAGGAGAGTTTCACTTTTCCAGATGTGCCAAGTTTACCTTTTGAACTCTGGGCCATCTGTTCCTGGTGCAGCCTTCTTTACTTGCCCCAGAAAAGACCACAATGCACATGATTAAGCTGATGGTTTTTGACAGCATCAGATACTTTAAACTGATCTTCAAGCTTATTAAAATATATGTAACAAGCCAAGTTTTCAGTTTTTTTAAGTGAGAGAGAATTGGAGAACTCAATCTGTTTTTTTAGCGCTCAGGACAACTGTTTTACTTTAGAAAACAGTGACAAGGTTTGAAGCTGTGCTTAAGTCACAAGAATAATGCCAGCACCACAGGCTACACTTCCAGTCTTGCCCTCTGCCTTTTCAGCTGTTCTGAATCCCTGTCACACAGCCAGACAGAATTGACCTTTGCTAAACACCTGCTTTGGTAACCCTTATTATTCTGACTCAAGTCAGTCAAGAGCTGAGAGTTTCTGCAAAAGGAATGGGGAGACTGGCTCATGTGCATCCTTCCATTGCTCCAGAGAGAAGAGCCTCTAAAAGTTTCCAGATGGGGCAGAAAGGTTGCAGAATAAATGCCATTATTGAGATGGAGGTCATATCACGTCTGTCACAAGAAAACATAGGTGGCAGTTCAGGAGCTATGAAAGCTTCAATTTGGCACTGGTCTGGGTGAACTGGTTGAAGGAAACCAATCACGGGAACTGAGTCTACTACTGCTGCAGTGCCTGGCCATCCTTCCCGCTGTTGCTACCTTCCTGCTCTCATGTGTGACAGAAGTTCGACCTAACCTTTCCTGTCCCCATCCAGCTATGAAGCTGCTCCCTCAGCTGCAGGAAGCTCCAGACCCAGCACCCAGACCTGTTGCAGAGCTCTCGGTGCGAAAGCAGAATCAAACACACCACCATTTCTTGCATGTTTTAAATGCCACAACCCATGTAAATGCAATGCTGCAGTTTGATTTTACATTCACAAGTGAGAAATTTCAAACCAACACCCCAAATTGCAGTTTTGCAATAATATTATTCAGGTGGCGTAAATATATTTTTGTATCTAACAGGTTCTGATGTTCACAACATGTTTCCAAAAGGACACAAAATTACTGGATGACCAAACTTTAAGGATGTTGCATTAAAAATCACTCATCTCATAAAAGTAAAATCTCAAACACAGCAAAGCCTTTAGGTAGGTTTGGCATTTAAAACCCTACCGAAAATAAAGCCTGTGACCAATCTGCAGGGAGCCTACCTAGATGGTTTCTTGTGATACAGATGTCACCTGAAACGCAATGTGTAAATATGTAAGCATCTGATTTTCTTACCTGGCCTCATCAAACCTGTTCAGGTACTGCTTCCCCCTCGAGTTCGGTTTCTGGCTGAGTAAGACCTTCTGGAATACGAGGGAAGGGGCCACTAGATTCCTTACACTTCTGCAGTGTACCCCGAGGGCAAGTTCTCCAGTGACGTCTGCTGCCCAAAGTCTCTGGAAGTGATCTCCACTTCAACATGCAGAGATTGTTCAGTGCCTATTTTGATAAAGCCCTCTGCATCCAGGGATTCTGCAGGTCCCTTAGGGTAACCTTCCAAATAGCTGTCGGAGAGCAGAAAGGTAGCTTCTGCCTCCATATTTATTGAGGAGTCAAAATTTTCATCCTCCTTCAACTGCACAGGTTTGGGACTAACTGATGGTAATTGCCCATTTCCTTTCAGACAAGCAACTTGATCAGTAAAAGGGATAACTATATGTTCTGGTATTTGCTCAACATAGATAATTCCTTCAGCGACAGGCTGATTGTTATATATAGATGATATACGAAGGGCTGTTGTAACCCGATCATCAGCCTGCAAAGGGACCTTAGGAGCTTGATCATAAGCAGGAGGATGTTGTTCAGCCTGCAAGGGGATTGAGAAAGCCGTTGGTAGTTCAGCCTCATAGTCCTCATCTACCTGTACTGGCTCTCCAGAACACTCCGGAGGAGCAGTCCCCACGACTTCTTCAGCAATCTCTGACTTCAGTACCTTGTTAAGAACAGGCATACTTGTTGCCACATCCACCATTAAAATTTCAGATTGATCAGAATGAATAGATGAAACATTACCTAACATCTGAGTGGCAAACTGAGCTGGGTCAGCTGGGACATAGGCAAACTCTGCTGAGACAGCTGCTGGAGATGGTGATGAGGGTGGAGTGGTAGTCTTGGGGGTGACTGGTTTGGAAGAAGGACCACGAACTGCTTCGCTTGTCCCCTCAGTCTGTGGGCACTCAGTATTAATTGATGGAAACTGGGTGGTCTTGTTGCTAAACTGTGGTGCAGATATATTATCCTCCTCTGTGTCCGTGGATTTTTCCATCCGTGTAGGTTCTTGGGAAACTACAGGTGTTCGTTCTGGTTCTGATTTCTTCTCCTGTGTCACTCCTTCTGACCACTTCTCTACTAAATAATAACAGTCAGATGGGTTAATCAGCATATATTCCAAAGGAAGTATTATAAAGAAAGCAATGATAGGTTGAGTATTCAAATGTTTATACGTAAGATTTATGCTTTATTTTCTAACATCTGTGATTTAATGTGGAGGGATGAAATTTTCCTTTCCTTATCCCCTTGAGACCTTTCGATCATCATATCCTTAGAAATCAGTGACCCTAAATAGCACAGTGGTGAAACTATAATCATACCACTATAAGCTGGTCAGCATTCTTGGGGAAAAAAATTATAATTCTTTCCTAGAAATAAGGATGCTGAAAAAAATCTCCATGGAAGAAACTCCTGAGCCAAAGTTGCACACAAAGCTGGGGAAAGGAAAAAGCAAAAGACCAGTTTGGGAAATAAATTGTCCAGTTGTCATAACTTAGTAATGACACAGATGCTATCATATGAATAGAGGCATTCCTGAATGTAAGATTATTAAGATTCAAAATTTAACCTGACCCTTTTTGTTCCATCATCCCCCATGTGGAATACCTATGGAAAACTTAAATTAAGCAACAAGTATACCACTTACGATTACTTTGAAATGTTTTTAGAGTTTTATTGGTTTGAGAAAATAGGCAAATGATTAGAACATTAGAAAATATTTCATACACATGAAATATACAAAGGATATACAAAAAAGGCTCTTAGTTATGATTTTTCATCCTATTAATGCACCTGGGTCAATTTCATTAAAATATTCACAGAATTGAAAACCTGGGACCTTAATGGATTATTGATGAATTAGTGAACTGGGGACTGGAGGATTTTTTTACATAAGGAAATGGCATATATTCTACCTAAAAATGGTAGTACTTGATGATCTCATGCAGCTAAAACCATACTGATCCAGACAAAAGGAAATAAGAACCCTCTGGTTCTCAGAACTCAATGAACTGTCAGGCCTAAGGAAAAGACCTAGAAAGACAGGATAACTGATGACACAGGAAGTCCTGGACTGGAGGTGAAAAAATTGCTTTAAGATTATGTTTATCACCCACACACCTGTTTAAGCACCTCAGTTGTTTGTTACTGGAAGTTTCCACATCTGCTTGATGAGGATTTTCTCTTGGAGAAGTATTTCTCTAATATAATGAAATGTACAGAAAAAGTATAATTTGCTTCACAAGATTATGTTTGGTTCAAGTTGAAACTCTTTGTAGAGATGTTTTCATAGGTTCAGCTACTTCCCAAAGTATAGTGCCCTGCAGTGTCTCCCTTCATATTGCTACTGCTTTCTTGTATATTCAATCAAGGTGTCTAATTCCGTACTTGGACACCACACAAAATGGTCACATGCCAAAGAAAAGTTTCAAAAAAAAAAAAAAAAAGCCATGTCTACTCTTAACCTACCTCTGCTTAGAACAATGACCTTTTTTTCTTAACCATTCATCTCCTCAGAACTTACCTACCCTCTTCTTTTTTTTTTTGACATTTCTCTATATTTTACTTTTTATTGGTTGTTCAAAACATTACAGTGCTCTTGACATATCATATTTCATACATTTGATTCAAGTGGGTTATGCCTACCCTCTTCTTAACACACCTTTTACCTACTGGTACATGACTGAACGCTTGTATTACATGTAAGAGACTGCAGCACCTCGAAGGATGAAGATCAAGACAAGGCACCATAACTTACTACACAAGATAATACATACACAAATATTACAGGTAAAGAAATACAAGTATCTAGCAATGGTACTATAATAAAGAACTTGGAAGTTCAGAGAAAATCTTATTTTAATAAACCTGACTTTGAGAGAGTTACTCTTATGCTTACTATATGGAAAGCTTTAAAAAATATCACTCCCATCAGAACAAGAAGAAAAAGCCAGATAAACTAGGCACTGTAATCCTGGTGACTTAGGAGGCTGAGGCAGAAGGATCACAAACTCAAGGCCAGCCTCAGCAACTTAGCAAGATCTGTCTCAAAAAATAAAATGGGCTGGGGTATAGTTCTGTGGTAGAGTACCATAGGGTTCAATCACCAGTACCAGGAGAAAAAAGGAGGTGGTGTGGTTGAAAAAGCCAGATTAATAACAAAATCTAAAATTTTTTTGAGGCAATCAGAGCCAGCATACAAACCTGTATCTTCTTATGCAGTTTTTTATTGTGAAAAAGTTATGAGGGGAGGGGGGGCACAATAAGATTCCCTGATAAACTACTAATGATTCGTAATTAATATGCTTTATTTTTCTGGAATGGTTGCTATTTCATAAAGGAGACTTCTATAGAGAGAATAGTCATTCTAATATTTTAAAATTAAATTATTCTAATTATTAATCTCCTAGATACAGATATTTAGGGACATATAAAAAAGTTCAAGTGGGCCTTTCCAGATACTGTGTCCTGCAAAAACAGTACATTATACAGGTTCTGTGCAAATGACAAATAGAGTCATAAGATAACCAAGTAACCTGATTTCCAAAGAGCAACCAGCCCCTCCAAAAAGGGAAGAGACACAAAAACTGTTTCAAGCTGTGGCAGGGTCCAGAAAGATGAGGCTGCCATCATACTATCTGGTATCAGTTAAAATCCAAACAAACTGGTAAAAGCCTAGGAATGACTTCCGAGGAATAATTTAAGACACTAAAACTCAAGGGGTGTCACACTTGCTCACATATACTTTTCTGCAAGCCTCCTGTGACATATGGAGGCACAGCAGAAGGCCAGGGAGAAGTCTCCTATTCTTGAGGCAGAGACCAGAAATATTAGCCCAAGGCAGACCAATGATGCAAGAGTTTAGCTGCATAGGGATCATTGAGCAGGAACACTGGGAAAGCCCCACCCAGCAAGGCCAGCTAGGCCTGAAGGGGTGGAAACAATAAGGAACCTCCTGTACACTTAGCACACCAGCATTGAGTAAGGAGAGGAGCCTACAGCCTGGAGAGACCTGTGTGGCAGCTAGTAGGTAAGGCGGAAAGCCCAGGGAGAAGCATAGAGGTTGAGAAATTCTCTGGCATCTCTGCCCAAGGGCATGCAGCCCTCTGCTGGACGAGTTGGATGCCTGCAATACAGTGAAGACAAAGCAAAACCCAACCTGATTCCTGACTAGAGTGACCTCCTTATTTTCCCCCATAAGGTCTTAAACTCCCCAATCATCGATTTATTTACCAGAAGGGTTAAAAACCGAATCAGCCTATGAATTCAATTATAGCAATCCCTAAAACATTTGCACAGAACCTGTATAATGTACTGTTTTTGCAGGACACAGTGTCTGGAAAGGCCCACTTGAACTTTTTTAAATGTCCCTAAATACCTGTATCTAAGAGATTAATAATTAGAATAATTTAATTTTAAAATATTAGAATGACTATTCTCTCTATAGAAGTCTCCTCTATGAAATAGCAACCATTCCAGAAAAATAAAGCATATAAATTATGAATCATTAATAGTTTATCAGGGAATCTGACTGTGTCCCCCCACTTCCCCTCGTAACTTTTTCACAATAAAAAACTGCATAAGAAGATACAGGTTTGTATGCTGGCTCTGTGGTTTAATAGCTGCATGGTCAAAATCAGAACTTCAGACACCTCAACTGTCAAATGAGCATAATTCTGACATTACTGTGTTTTTGTGGAGACTAAATGAAATGATGTACCTGACAGGGGTCTACAGCCTATAAATCACATTTAAATGGGGGAAGAAAGAAGTCAACACCCAGTTAAAAAGAGATTCAGAAAAGTTTTGAAAAGATGATGTCAAATTAAAAATTATAAATCAAGTATCTTTAATTCACCTTTGATTAAAATTAGGTTGGCAGCTTCCATTATGCAGGATGCATAATGTTTTTTCTTCTTCATAGATATATACATATTTATACACTTCACTACACAAATATAATATATAGATCATAGAAGCTTTTGAATAGACACAATTTTTTAAAAAAGTGAGACCAAATGGCTTAAAATTCATAATGTTCTTGAAAATGCAAAGCACTCTATTAACCATTTATTTTGGTTTTGATTACATGAAAAATATATTCCAATATATACACACTAGTTATCATGTATAACTTGTAAATCTACATTGCTAATATCTGCTTAAGAAGGGTAAAGAGTTTTTCTCCAGTGTTTTAAAAGTCTGTTTAATAAGCCTAACAACTGCTGACTTGTAACTCTGAAATTATAGAAGATTATTTCTTAAAGTAGTGTACTAGGTTTGCTGTAGTTGATTTTATCAATCTGATGAAGATAACCCACTTACTTCAGTAATCTGATTCTCAAAAAAGAAAATACTGCAGAGACAGAATTAGGAACATAATTAAAGGCATTTCTCTTTGTAAGAAGTTCTTTTAATACGATAATAAAATTGATTTAAATTCTTCTGAATCCTGATTTTCCATGGAACTAATAAGTAAGATAGGTCAAATTCAAGGATATAGTGTTTCTTGGAATAGGTAGAACTCATGTGGACATTTAAGGGAAACATGAAGGAAAAAAGCATATTCTGGCACTAAAAGGAAAATCAAAAGGAGTCAAAAGACCAGAGAGAAGCAGCAACAGGGTGTATCAGGAGATAGGAGAGGGTACATCATAAAGACTGGAGATCACAATAATAGATGCTTAAAGTCAAGAATTTGGAGTATATATGGTACCGGGATCAAAGATGCTAAGAATTTAATAAGAGTGTTCCAATAATAGTGTGCTGAGCTGATTGGAATTCAGAAAAAAAAGGGATATGAATTTAAAAAGTGGATAGCTTCTCTTCTCTCCTTTCTTTCCTTTTCCTTCTACTCATTATTCATTCAGCAATCATTAACTGCTTTTCTACTATGTGAAAGATACTGAGGAATCAAAGATAAGACTTTCTAAAGAGCCCAGTCTGACTAAGGATAGAGGTACATAAGCAGATGATATGACATATAGTCAGTGTAGTGACTAAAATATACCCAAGGTACACTTTTAGGTTATTTTTTTGTTCAACTTTGGAAATAAGGGACAGGAGTAAAGGCACTAGTAACTTTGGTCCGTAGGAAATGAAAAGGCCAGTTTTGGGGAAAATAGCCATTAGCATATCCTAAGCAATTTCCCAAACCATCCCTCTTTGCCTTTTCTTTCTTGATGGTTCTCCAACTATACCATCAAACTTATCTGGGCCATGTGGAACAACACCAAAAGCAGTTTGGCATCTCTGTGGTTTGTTCCTTCCCTTTCCTCCTCTACATCTATTTAAGGTTATCCCCTTCCTTCCTCTTCCCCTGTCATTCTTTCAAAAATCTATCTTCTCACCACACTCACACATTTTACCCACACCTCATCTCTCGCAATTACATTTTTAGGCAAATTATTGTTCTCTCTAAGATCATCCTAGCTATGTTTGAAGCAGCAATGTACCCAGCCCCAGATGATAACCCACTAATGATAAAGTGGTCCTAAAGCTATATTAGTATCACCTTTCCTTAAAAAGTATTTATGAAGGTAAAGGGAGCATTTTTAGTTGTCTTAATGCCTGAGAGGCATTATGTATTTTAAAAGCCAAGACCAAAGGATGCTAGATGTCTCACAACACGTGGGACATTCCTACACAACTGATGTCAATGTAGCCCCTATAATGCAGGTCTAAACCAGCCCTGTCAATTCTGATCTCCCTTACTAGAACCTTTTATCAGCCTCCCTTGACAATTCTGCTAGAAGGCTTGCAAATATTTTCCTTTCTTAATGAAAGAAACAAATATCACTGGTACAACTGTTTTCTCTTTTCTCGTGTAAACTTGGGCTTAACACCTAGAGCAGTGGCATAAGGGAACAAGTAAAATATGCTAAGAATGATGGACCATTATAATTAGTGTACAATTATGATGCTCTATCATATTAGCAGCAGAAATTAACATCAATTCCAGATAGCTTGCTTTCATAAAGTCACTATTATTTAGTCATCAGGTACATGCAACTGAAAGTTTTCCCAACTGAAACATGACAGTGTTGGGTATCCTTTTAAGATATCATGTCTGTTTTTAGTCTGTGACTTTGGTAATACCATTTTTTCTCACTGGTACTTGTTGGTTTTCTTAATATTTAAGATAAGAAGATAATGCATCTGTTTTGTTTTAATCAACTGTATGAAAATTTGGGCTGTGTCTTGTATACCCTCTTCTCTGTAGGAAAAGAATAGTTATCAGGAAGAGAGGAATTATTATTTTATTTTGCATCATCTATTATCATAATTTTATGTCATTGGTGAATAATTTTACTTCTTTATGTATCTTTTTTGGTTTTGTTTTCCTTATTTCATTGGCTAGAACCTACAGTACCCAAGGTTAAAAAAAATGATGATATAAGACATCTTTGTCCTAGCCCCAATCTTGAAGGAAAATCATTCAATATTCACTACTAAATATAATGTTTCCTATAAGTCTTTTGTGCATACACATTACCAGATTTAGGAACTTTCCTTGTATTCCTTGTTTGATCATAAACTTCTATAAAAGTTTATTGAGCAGATCTGATGGCCTTCTCAGTTTGTCTGATTTGAGAATGTTTTTGCTTCCATTTTTTAAAGGATAACTTCACTGGGAATATAGTCACATTTCAGCAGTTTTGTTTTGCTTTAAGTTTTCAGCACTTTAAAGTTATCATTCTGTTATCTGTTGGCTGCTATAGTCTCCATTAAGACATGAGGTCTTTGTCTTATTGTTCCCCTGAAAGTAATGTACCCTTTTACCTTGACTGATCACAATTCTGTATTTTTCACCAGTTTGACTATAAGGTACTTAATTGTTGCTTTCTTTGAATTTATCCTGCTGTGAGTTCAACCAAACTACTTAGCTGATCTTTCAATCAGATTTATCAGCCTTTATTTTTTCAAATAGTCCTTCTATTCCATTTACTCTTTTCTTATCCAGTTACATATTTTAGATCTTTTTCAGTGTCCCATATGTCTTTTATACTCTGTTCCCATTGTTGTTCTCTTTTTGTGTTAATTTGGTTGTCTATTGGCCTGTTTTTTAGTTTCCCAATTCTGTCTTCTGCTAGTGAATACATCCAGTAAGTTTTTAGTTTGCAATATGGTATAACCATTATTTTCTTACTTTGTAGATTCTAATTCTGTTGACATTCTCCATCTTTTCATTCATTTTTCTATTAAAACATTAATCATCTTGTTGGACCTAATGCAGTTATTTGGATCCTCTATTTCCTCTTCTAGTGTTTCATGTTATCTCCTTTACTAGTCATTTCCTTCTGCTTCTTTGAATGTCTAGTAATTTTTAATTGTATGCTAGAAATTATAAATGGCATGTTATAGAGGCTCCAATTAAGTTATTTTCTTATGACAGGTAAATTTGATATTCTGGAGATTTAGTTTTAGATTTTGTTAAAGTGTGTATATTTCAGCTTTGTTCTAACTCCTAGCACAATGTTATTATTCACAGGGTATTATCTTTCTAGGTCTCAACTGAACTACCAGTGTTTCACAGAAGTCTCTTCATTTTGGCTAAATCCAATCTCAACAGGGTATGATCTTTCTAGGTCTCAACTGAACTACCAGTGTTTCACACAAGTCTCTTCATTTTGGCTAAATCCAATCTCAACAGGGTATGATCTTTCTAGGTCTCAACTGAACTACCAGTGTTTCACAGAAGTTTCTTCATTTTGGCTAAATCCAATCTCAAAGCCTCTCCAGATATCCTACTAGTTCTCAAATCTCTACTCAACTTCCAGTCTTCAACAACCCTTTCTCCTCAAGCCTTATTTCACACATGAACAGCTCAGGAATTGGACAAAAAATATGAGGGTATTTTTCTTGGGAGAGATTTCTCTGGTACCCTGTATTTAAATTTGGGGTTGCACAATGGAACTCCAAAATTTCCCATTCTATTTCTCTTCCCAGACAAGAATTCTCCATGTTACTTGGGCTCTATTTTCCTGCACAAGAATTTGAAAACTTCCTTCAGGAAAAAACCCAGGGTGAATATGGGAGCTCAATTTCTGTGATTTCCTTCTCCCAAGAATCCAAGCACTGGACTTAGTTTTATATTTAACCAGCCATTATGGTTGCTTATCATAGGAGGGAAAGCCCAATGTCACTATACTCCATCATAGCTGATTCTAAAATCTCTCCTCTATTAAATTTCACCTAACATAGCACTTGGCAATCATCAGGAATTTAAATATCTGTTAAATGAAATAATGAACTGGACTTTAACAATGCATAGGATTTAAAAGAAGAAAAGGGAGGGAAAAGAAATGAGAATCCAAAATTAAATAATTTGAAATTAATTTGCATTTTCAAATAGTGTCATAAGATCTATGAAGATATGAGGTGAGAAAGATAACAAGACAAGACTCAGATCACAGAAAAGTTTGCTTGCCATTCTCTTGTACAACAATCAAAATGTATATATACACTATGACTTAGATGTGCCCAGAAAGCGCATCTTTATTTTAACTGATTTTATGTTGCATTGAAATGCTCATTTTCCAGTGAATTAGAATTTACCTAATCTTTTTTTAATTAGAGCTCTGACAAACTGATACATGCAAGGAAATTTGTTTCATTTGTCCTGAATTTAAAAGTCTCTTAATTAACATATTGAGTCACTTGGGGGTTATCATGCCTTTGGCAAAGGTTCTCCCCACTTCTAAAGAGGCACTGTGAGTGCTGGGGTATGCTCTGGGTCTGAGCCACATGTTTTTTCTTCAGGTTCTCAATCACCTCTGATAGAGGTGTACCTCTGGTCTCTGGGTGTGGGTCTCTGACCATATAGTCACTGCTCAATTAGAAAGTGTGCCATGTTTGCTTACTTCCGAAGGACTGATAGATCCCCTTCTTAATTTGATCCTCTGTAACATCTAAGATCTAGCTGACAGGTACTTTATTCTGAGCTTGAATATTACTATCCTCTGCTCACTTTGCCTTTCAGATCCTGATTCTGATTTCCATACTAGTCATTAGGACAATGCAAAAATATCTGGATTCAGTTAAAGCCATGCCCAGGCTACAGGAAACCAGTAGTACTATATCAGGTCCAGAGAATTACTTACTTCTAATCTATTGCTTCAATGCAATTTTCAAATGTTTATGGAATGTCTGATACATAATAGAGTAGATGGCTGGATGTATCATGTCATGCTGAATGCAGTGCCACAGAGGCACATTTCTTCCAGACAGCACCCAGAAAAGAACAAGCCTTCTGCTGGAGTTTTAGAGATTTCTGATCAGAGATTCTTCTATCTCCTTCATGCCTACTTTCTATCTTGGCTAACAGATTTTAGGCTCTACCCATATCTCAGTACAACCTCCATTGACAAAAAGGAATTTCCATTGCCATTCCTTTACAGTAGGACTCAACCTTATCTAGCCTGCCTCCTTTCCTCCTCTGTATGGCTTATATAAAGTAAAATTTTGATTTTGGTAGCTTTTGGCTCTTAAAACTCAGCTTTGGTTGTTTCAAGAAAATCTTCTCTCAACAAAATCAGGCTCCTGCAAAATTCCAAGTATTATCTTGCTCACTATGAACCTGGGAGACTCAATAGTGAGTAATGACTTCATTACTCCAAGTTGTATTTACTTTTCCTCTAAAGTAAACAAATTCTTCAATGCATAAAGATCAAGAAAGCAAACAAGAATAACTAGGAGCTATCTGAAATCAAAGCATGCTAATATTTTTTAAATATCCCTATCACATTGAAGAATTTGAATTTTATAGACAATAGGAAACTATCAGTTTATGGATGACAGAACTATACACCCAGCTTATAAAACTAAAAACCAAGATTTTTTTTCTCATATTTTGGCTCTGTCTTCTGGTATTTCTGACCTCATCTTGGCTACATGGTTTCCTGTTCCAGCTTTTCTGGTTGGTCATTTCTGCTTCCCAACCCAGGTCCAATCCTGACCCCACTTTTGTGGACCCTAGAGTAACACTCAGACTCTGATTCTTTTTTTTTTTTTTTTTTTTTGTACCAGGGGTTGAACCCAGAGGTGCTTAACCACTGAACAACATCCTCAGCCCATTTTTATATTTTATTAGAGACAGGATTCTTGCTCAGTTGCTTAGGGCCTTGCTAAGTTGCTAAGGCTGGGTTTGAAATCACGATCCTTCTGCCTTAGCCTCCCAAGTCACTGGGATTACAGGCGTGCACCACCATGTCTGGCCAGACTCCACTTCTTGGCTATACCATTTGTTCAATGATTTATTTGGCTTTCTTTAAACTAATCCCAACTAATTAATCTTACCACAACAGAAAAGCATGAATGACCTAAGTCATTACCATTCCAAATGATAAAGCTTTTTCTAAGCTTAATGAAATTCTTACTTGGTACAAATTATCACTACCCTGCCTAGGCAAATAAGACTTAAAAAAATAAAAGGGTCATTCTGGCACAGTGCCTATCCCTGTTTAGGGAATCAGGACAGATGTACTTGAAAAAATGCCTCAGCATGTAGCAGAATAGTATGAGATCCCATAAAAATTAACATCTAGGATAGATACATTCTTTCTTTAATTATAAATAGATAGGTACCAGTATGTACCAGTATGTGTAACAAACTACACAAAATAAGGCATACAATAGAATCTGGCATAAGAATTAAACTCAATATTATGAATACTTAACCTAAAAAAATAGCTCAATAGAAAACTTAAATTGTTATGGTGCTTTATAGCAATTGAAACTAGGCCCAATGATTGGCAGCAGTTCACGACCATAATTACTATCATATGATCAAGTCAAGAATAAGTTAGAAAGTGCTGGAAAGGATGTGGGGAAAAGGGTACACTTGTTCATTGTTGGTGGGACTGAAAATTGGTGCAGCCAATTTGGAAAGCAGTATGGAGATTTCTTGGAAAGTTGGGAATGGAACCACCATTTGACCCAGCTATTCCCCTTCTCGGTCTATTCCCTAAAGACCTAATAAGAGCATGTTACAGGGACACTGCTACATCGATGTTCATAGCAGCACAATTCACGATAGCAAGATTGTGGAACCAGCCTAGATGCCCTTCAATAGATGAATGGATAAAAAAAAATGTGGCATTTATACACAATGGAGTATTACTCTGCATTAAGAAACGACAAAATCATAGAATTTGGAGGGAAATGGATGGCATTGGAGCAGATTATGCTAAGTGAAGCTAGCCAATCCTTAAAAAACAAATGCCAAATGACTTCATTGATATAAGGGGAGTAACTAAGGACAGGGTAGGGACGAAGAGCTAGAGAAGAAGATTAACATTAAACAGGGATGAGAGGTGGGAGGGAAAGGGAGAGAGAAGGGAAACTGCATGAAAATGGAAGTTGATCCTCAGGGTTATACAAAATTACATATAAGAGGAAAGGAGGGGTAAGAGAAGAATAATACAAGTGGAAGAAATGATTTACAGTAGAGGGGGTAGAGAGAGAAGAGGGGAGGGGAGGGGAGGGGGGATAGTAGAGAATAGGATAGACAGCTGAATACATCAGACACTAGAATGGCAATATGTAAATCAATGGAAGTGTAACTGATGTGATACAGCAATCTGTATACCAGGTAAAAATGGGAGTTCATAACCCACTTGAATCAAACTGTGAGATATGATATATTAAGAACTGTGTAATGTTTTGAACTACCAACAATAAAAAAATAAATGAATAAAAAAAAAAGAATAAGTTAGAAAAGTTAACAAAGCAACTTGAGGGGTCCAGGTGGACTAGTTCTTCTCCCTGCCTCCCCTTTCTCTCTTTTTTGTTGCTGTTGTGCTGGAGATTGAACCTAGGGCCTTGTGGATGCTAAGCTCTGTTCTTACCTCTGACACTGGAGGAGCTAGATACAGTTAGGCTTAGCCGGATGAGAAGTGTTAAGAGGTGGTGAGATGTCTGAAATAGAAACTAGTGCCCTCTTCACTAGTGGCAAGAAGTCAGAATTAGTAACTTCTAGGCTTCAGATTCCACAAAAGACGGCAACAATGGAAAAAGAAGTAAAATAAATAGTTGGAAATATTGTAGGGAAAGGAGCTCAAATTCTTCTCCCATTACTCCTTCAGTTGAAAACTTGGATTTTTTGAGAGGGACCCCAGAATGTTACTCTATAAAGAACATGAACCATGCTACCAAGAAGATGTAAGTGCAACTTCTAACTCCATCAATTTCTTTAGAAACTCCCAAGCCTCGTATTTTTCTTTAGCAAAATTTCTAAGTGCCTAGAACCAGTAACTAATAATTCCATCCCTTTATTCTTTTTTGTTTTTTTTTTTTAATTTTAATGTTATGTATGACAACAGAATGCATTACAATTCATATTACACATATTGAGCACAATTTTTCATATCTCTGGTTGTACACAAAGTACAGTCATATCCTTTGTGTCTTCATACATGTACTTAGGGTAATGATGACCATTGCATCCAACCATCCTTCCCAAACCTATGCCCCCTTCCCTCCCGTATTCCTCCCCCCCCCAATCTAGAGATCAGTGCTCTGACGTGCATGTAGTAAGAATCTGTTCCCAATTACTAGGCTCTCTATTTACCTCCTTGATTGTTTCTTTTGCTGAAAAGAAGCTTTTGAGTTTGAATCCATCCCATTTATTGATTCTTGATATTAATTCTTGCACTATAGGAGTCTTATTAAGGAAGCTGGGGCCTAATCCAAAATGATGCAGTGCATCTAGTTTAATTCCTAGGTCCTTGATCCATTTTAAATTACATTTTGTGCATGGTGAGAGATAGGTGTTTAATTTCATTTTGTTGCATATGGATTTCCAATTTTCCCAGCACCATTTGTTGAAGAGGCTATCTTTTCTACAATGTACATTTTTGGTGCCTTTGTCAAATATAAGATAACTGTAATTATGCATGTTAGTCTCTATGTCGTCTATTCTGAACCATTGGTCTACAAGTCTATTTTGGTGCCAATACCATGCTGCTTTTGTTACTATTGCTCTGTAGTATAGTTTAAGGTCTTTTATAGTGATGCCACCTGCTTCAGTCTTCTTGCTAAGGATTGCTTTAGCAATTCTGGGGCTCTTCTTTTTACAGATGAATTTCATGATTGTTTTTTTCTATTTCTATGAGGAATGTCATTGGGATTTTGAAATGTCATTTGGAATTGCACTAAGTCTGTATAGTGCTTTTGGTAGTATGGTCACTTTGACAATATTTATTCTTCCTATCCAAGAACAATTTAGATCTTTCCATCTTCTAAAGTCTTCTTTAATTTCTTTCTTTAGTGTTCTATAGTTTCCATTGTAGAGGCCTTTCACCTCTTTCATTGATTCCTAAGTATTTTATTTTTTTAAATGCTATTGTAAATGGGATAGTTTTCCTCGTTTCCCTTTCAGAGGATTTGTCACTGATATATAGAAATGCCTTTGATTTATGGGTGTGGATTTTGTATCCTGCTACTTTGCTAGTTTTCTAGAGGTTTTCTGATGGAATTTTTTGGGTCTCCTAGATATAGAATTATCATCGGAAAATGCTAATTTAAGTTCTTTATCTATCTATATCTCTTTCTTTCATCTGTCTAATTACTCTGGCCAGTGTTTCAAGAACTATATTAAATAGAAGTGGTGAAAGACAGCATCCCTAACTTGTTCCAGTTTTTAGAAGGAATGTTTCAATTTTTGTCCATTTAGAATGATATTGGGCTGGAGATTAGCATAGATAGCTTTTATGATGTTTAGATATGTTCCTGTTACCCCTAGTTTTTCTAGTGTTTTAACATGAAGGGGTGCTGTATTTTGTCAAATTCTTTTTCTGCATCTATTGAGATGATCATATGGTTCTTTAAGTCGATTGATGTGATGAATTACATTTATTGATTTCTGTATGTTGAACTAACCATGCATCCCCAACTTGATCATAGTGTACTATCTTTTTGGTGCATCCCCAACTTGATCATAGTGTACTATCTTTTTGGTATGTTTTTGTAATTGATTTGTCAGAATTTTATTGAGAATTTTTGCATCTATGTTCATTAGAGATGTTGGTCTGAAGTTTACTCTTTTTGATGTGTTTTTGCCTGGTTTTGGAATCAGGGTGATATTGGCCTCATAGAATGAGTTTGGAAGTGCTCCCCCTTTTTCTATTTCCTGAAATAAATGAAAGAGTATTTGTATTAGTTCTTTAAAAGTCTTGTAGAACTTGGCTGGGTATCCATCCAGTCCTGGGCTTTTCTTGGCTGGTAGGCTTCTGATAGTGTCTTCTATTTCATTGCTTAAATTTGATCTGTTTAAATTGTGTTTATCATCCTGATTCAATTTAGGCAAATCATATGACTCTAGAAATTTGTTGATGCCTTCAATATTTTCTATTTTGTTGGAGTACAAGTTTTCAAAATAATTTCTAATTATCTTCTGTATTTCTGAAGTGTCTGTTGTGATATTTCCTTTTTCATCGTGTATGTTAGTAATGTGAGTTTTCTCCCTCCTTCTCTTCATTAGCATGGCTAAGGGTCTCATTTTTATTTATTTTTTCAAAGAACCAACTTTTTGTTCTGTCAATTTTTTCAATTGTTTCTTTTGTTTCAATTTCATTGATTTCAGCTCTGATTTTAATTGTTTCCTCTCTTCTACTGCTTTTGGTGTTTTGCTTTTGTTCTTTTTCTAGGGCTTTGAGATGTAATGTTAAGTATCTGTTGACTTTTTCTTCTTTTGAGGAATGGACTCCATGCAATGAACTTTATAGTTGTTTCAATAGATTTCAATATGTTGTACCTGTGTTCTCATTCACCTCTAAAAATTTTTTAATCTCCTCCTTGATGTCTTCTGCAACCCATTGTTCATTTAGTAGCATATTATTTAGTCTCCAGATGTTGGAGTAGTTTTTATTTATTTTATCATTGATTTTATCTTTATTATTTTATTATTTTTAATTTTTATTTTTATTAGTATTATTTTATTATCTTATTTATCATTGATTTTATCTTATTTTATCATTGATTCCTAATTTCATTCCATTATGATCTGATAGAATGCAGGGTAGTATCTCTACTTTTTTATATTTGCTAAGAGTTGCTTTGTGACATAGTATATGGTCTATTTTAGAGAAGGAACCATGTGCTGCTGAAAAGAAAGTATATTCTCTCATTGAAGGATGAAATATTCTATATGTCAGTTAAATTTAAGTTATTGATTGTATTATTGAGTTCTATAGTTTTTTTGTTCAGCTTTTGTTTGGAAGATCTATCTAGTGATGAAAGAGGTGTGTTAAAGTCACCCAAAATTATTGTGTTGTGGTCTATTTGACTTTTGAACTTGAGTTTGTTTGATAAACATAGATGCTCCATTGTTTGGGTCAATATTTATAATTGTTAAGTCTTGTTGGTGTATGGTTCCCTTGAGCAATATGTGGTGTCCTTTTTTTATCCCTTTTGATTAACTTTAGCTTGAAGTTTACTTTATGTGATATGAGGATGGAAACCCCTGCTTGCTTCCACATTCCATGTGAGTGTTATGATTTTCCCCATCCTTTCACCTTCAGTCTTATGGATGTCTTTTCCTATGAAATGAGTCTCTTGGAGGCAGCATATTGTTGGGTCTTTATTTATTTAATCCAATCTACTAATCTATGCCTTTGATTGGTGAGTTTAAGCCATTAACATTCAGGGTTATTATTGAGACATGATTTGTATTCCCAGCCATTTTTGTTTATTTTTGGTATTTAATGTGACTTGGTTTCTCCTCTTATTATTTTTCCTATAGTATAATATTTCCCTCTGCTGATTTTCTCATTGTTTTTCATTTCCTCTTCATGGGATATTTTGCTGAGGATATTCTATAATGTAGGCTTTCTAGTTTTAAATTATTTTTACTTTTGTTTATCATGGAAGGTTTTTATTTCATCATCAAATCTAAAATTGAATTTTTCTGGATATGAGATTCTTGGTTGGCATCCATTCTCTTTCATAGCTTCGTATATGTTGTTCCATAATCTCCTGGCTTTGAGGGTCTAGGTTGAAAAATCTGCTGAGATATGAAAGGGTCTCACCCTATATGTTATCTGATTCTTCTCTCTTGTGGCTTTTAAGATTCTATCCTTATTCTGTATGCTAGGCATTTTCATTATAATGTGCTTTGGTGTAGATCTGTTGTAATTTTGTATATTTGGTATCCTGTAAGCCTCTTGTATTTGGTTTTCCAATTCATTCTTCATGCTTGGGAAATTTTCTGATATTATTTCATTGAAGAGATTGTGCATTCTTATGGTTTGAAACTGTGCCTTCCTCTTTCCCAATAACTCTTAGATTTGGTCTTTTGATGCTGTCCCATAATTCTTAGATCTTCTGTTCATGGTTTCTTACTATCTTCACCATGTGGTCAACTTTATTTTCCAGATTGTATACATTGTTCTTCATTATGTGACATTCTTTCTTCAAAGTGATCTAGTCTTTTGGTTATGCTTTCTATTGAGTTTTTTATTTGGTTTATTATTTCCTTCATTTCAAGGACTTCTGACTTTTTTTTCCAGAGTCTGTCTCTCTCTCTTTCTTGAAGTAATCTTTAACTACTTGTATTTGCTTCTCTTATCGTTGGAGTGATCAATTTTTGCTTGTATTTGCTCATTTAGGTCATTCTTTAATTCACAGATCATTTTAATTATGAGCCTTCTGAACTCCTTCTCTGACATTTCATCAACTTCTCTGTCCATGGGTTCTGTTATTGTAGTATCTTGGTTTGTTTGGGCACTTTCCTTCCTTGTTTTTTAATGTTGTCTATGTGTCTTCCTTTCTTTCAGTGTGGATCTGAGATATTACAGTTTTTACCCTATGTTCTTGTAGTACCTGTGCAGACTGTCTGTACCTCACCTTGATGGTGGACTTCCAGACTCTGTTGGTGTCCCTCAGTGTATGCTACTGCAACTAAAGGTGGTGGCAGCAATAGCCAAGGGAACTTGAGATAATAGTGGAGGTGACCCAAGATGGATACAATATCTTACAGAAGTAGAGCTAAAAGGGTGGGCCTTACATGGTCTTTGGGATGCCTGCTCTGAGATGCAGCTGCTTCTAGACCCTGTTGTCGAAAGGTAGGGGTTACTGTGTGGGGAAGGCTATGGCGATGTCTGCAGTGTCCCAAGATGGAAGTCAGTTAAGATGAGGCTCCCAGGTGGGGTGAGTAGTGAACTCAGACCTACCCTGGTCCTGGGTCCCACTATGTCAGTGTGGGTGGATCTGGGCGGGGCCTGAGCTCCTGCCTCTTTATTTTTTCTTTTCCTAGCAAATACTAAGTAGTGGAATTTAAGGGATGACTCTTTTGTTTTAAAAAATTTACATAAGTTTTAAATATCATCAATTGATGATTTGGATTAGAAGATTGAGAAATTGGGGGGGGGTCTTTCACTGACACTGATTTAGTGAGATCTATTTGATCAAACTTCAGCCAAAACAAAGGGAGGATCCAAAAAAGAATTTCACAGCATGAACTACTCTGGCAATGGGATGGATATGTGGGTGAAATGCCACAATGATGGTTGACAGAGTTAGGGACCATCCAAAAGACACTAAGCTCTGGGGGGTAAAATGAGCAATGAAAAAGTGAAAGCAGTTTTCTCCAGGTCTGTTTTTTCTTTCTTTCTCCTCCCTTCCTCTATCACCTGAATGTGAAATTTTGAAGCCATTGGGGAGATAAGTAAACATTTCTGGTTCTATGATGAGGTCTACCACAAATGGTGGTTTTTCTAGGAAATATTTCAGAATGAAAGGTTCACTAAAACAAAAGATATGTACAGGATGTTCTTATCTTCATGGTTTCTATGCATGGGCAGCACATAGTAAAGCTGCTGGGCAGCAAACTCACCAGTTTGGGAATAACTTTGGAGAACATGACATCCTCACTGAGCACTCTTATGAAACACATGCTTCTAATATCTTAAAGCTGAGAGAGGACACCAATGCACTAGGGATGGCAGTTAGTTCTTACCTACATCACTAAGTTCTAACACCTGGTGCTGTGCTAAGCTATCTTGCTTCATAGTGAAGAAGCTGAAAGACTACATTTAAGAGTCAAGTCTTCAAAGAATGGTTCATTCCATATCTTAACAAGTCACTGAAAGTCTAGGAGAGCCTCCATCCTTGGGACCAATAGAGCATATGGGTATTACAGGTACTGCCTCCACATTTAAAACTAGGATCCACAAGGAAAGTTCTACTTGAATGAAAGAGAAGGTGCCATCTGTTACACCTACATTTTTATTGTAAAGAACTGAACAACCATGAAGCCAAATTTTCTCAGCGTTTCCACAGGAATAGCAGTTGAGGAATGAAAGCAGCCAGAAAATAGGAGCTTGTCACTCAAGGGAGAAAATGTGCTACTATGTGGGAAACTTAAGGTGCCTGTATATATCATCCCCTTATATTCTCTCTTCAGCCAAGAGTAATACTTTTCTGGATGAAGGTGCACCCATGCAGTCTCTATGATATTACCTTTATTATTGTGTACTGTTTGTCCACTAAGAAACCATTTGGGATGACAATAGAAGACAAGTGAACCAAACTAATTAACCAGAAACATGGAACTATTTCTTGATCATCCCTTCATGCTACCCTCCCATCCCTATTCTACTGCCTAAAGAGCAATGTCTCTATAATCCTACTGTGAGATAGCTTTTAGAATTTCTGTATGCTATGTTTACCTTCTTGATATCTTTAGTTAGCTGAAGAGAAAAGCAGTAGTATTTCTTACCCCATACTTACATCAAAAGTATAGCTGTTCTATTAATTTTGTTAGTCTGTTAATTTTTAATTCTGAGATTCACAGATTAACCTACCTAAACCAGAGTCCACATTTGTTTAGTCTATCCTGCTAAACTGAATTGGTGAATAAATCCTCAGTTAACAAATTCAACTCAAAAGCTACCAGGTACATTCCACCTTAAAAATTCACTGACTTTAATCACCATTCTTAAACATAGCAAGCCTGCACACTCCCAATACTCTGAAATTCAGTTCCTTGTATAGAAAACACAAATACAAAGACAATAATAACCTAATTACCCAGGAAACCAAGCTCATGGGGAAGGGAAGGGTAGTTAATGTTCTTACACTTGTCTATATATGCTGCTGATGGTAAGCAAGTCCCCAACCTGTTTAACATGGTGAGCTGAGAGTGCCATCAGGGAAGCAGCCAGACTAGACAATAAAATATTCCTGAACAAAGGCACTTCATTCTCTGCCTCTCCAAATGCTGACTGTTGCTATTCTTAAATTTTGCTTTCTGTTTTGGATATCTCTTTCATAGCAGATCCAATGATTTTTACAATTCCTATGTCTTACTCCTAATTTCTCCCTAATATCATGTTATCTATTAACCTCACAAATGTGACAGTATAAAAGTGGTTGATAACTCACAGAATCTTACCTTTTCTCTATGATTTTTGAATGATCATAGAGAAAAGGTAAGATAGTAAGAATTATTTATTTTCCACACTGGCTTTGCCTTGCCATTCTTGAATATAGTAAGAATTATTTATTTCCCACACTGGCTTTGCCTCACCATTCTTTTAGATATGTACCCTTTGTCCTTGGAATTTGATCATTAAATCTCCTTTTGCTTATAATTATCTTCTCAAATTTTCATTCTAAAAAATGCCTTTTCATTGCTCCTCTGTCATCTCAATCTCATGCTGTCATGTTCATATGAGATAGACATTTAAAAATAAAAACATAAAGCACAACTTTCTTCTAAGCAATTATACGCCACCATGTCAGTGTCTGAGATATGGAGAAGACCACTATTGTTGAAAATTCATCTATCCATACCTAGAGACTCTTGGAACAGAAAATATGGCCAGAGATATCTAATTGATTCCTGTCTTCCAGACTGGACTATAAGTAACCATAAGGGGTTTTTTGTTTGTTTGTTTTTTAATGGTAGATTAACTTTTTAACAAAGATTTTCCAGTTTTACGAGTATACTTTATCTGAAATGCCTGGAACCCAATGTGTTTCAGATTTCAGAGTATTTTGGATTTGGGGGATATTTACATAGACTTTTTTAGTTGAGCATACCTACTCCAAAAATGTTAAACTCAAAATTCCCCCAAATCTGAAAATCCTTGAGTATTGTGTTGTATCAGTGTTCCAGTGGATTTTGGAGTTTTTGGGGGGTTTGGGATTTTTGAATTAGGGATGCTCAACCTATATACCTACGAAGAAAAATGTTTCACTAAAATTAAGCCTTCACTGCTCTCAGATGCAATTTTCTTCATCTCCATTATATTCCCCCTAAAGATGGGCATACTGATGGGTCTGAGTCATAGTTTGTACATACTGTCCTAGGTATTCATGTACATCATCTTGCCAAACGATTTGCCAAGATGTTTTTCCTTTTTTCCCCAACAATATTTAGAATTATCTAAAATGCCATTCCCCAAGTTTTATTTTTTTAAAAAATAAAAACACTGAGTTAATAAAAACAAAGCTTCAGTGTGATTATTTATACATAAAACATTAATGTGATTTAGAAGGAAACCATCTGATAGCATCAATCTTAAATATGAATGTATTTAGGAATTATAGAGTAACTTATAATAAACATTATTAAAACTATCACTTATGGCACTTACCTTTAAGCTGATGAAATTGTTTAACCAGATCTTTTATATCCAGAGAATTATTCCCTGAAGGAATAAATACAGGAAATCAAATACAGGTACATAAACTTCCCAATTTAAAATGCTTCTTAAAAGCAACAAATATATGATCTAAAGCAATAACAAACCTTCTCTAAATACAATAAGTTCTTTAAAATAAATCGCTGCAAACTGGGTGATGTTTGATGGTTTGGTTTTGAGAACAGCTCTGCTAACTCCCTCGAGTAGAGTCTTGAGGCCATAGGGTACGACAAGTCTGGGCTTTGAAGAAAGCATTCTGGCAGGATGTCTGTAATCTCAACTATAATAAAGAAAAACAAATAGTCTTATAACACAGGAATTTTTATTAATCTCAACTATAATGTAGAAAAACAAAGTCTTAAACACAGTTTATTATAATATTTCTTATGAGTTAACCATAGTTTCTGAGAACAAATCTTCTATTGAAATTAAAGTTTAGTTCTAATCTCCAGGTATTTATTCTAGTAAAATGGGCTAATTCTTGATATAAAAAAATACCTAAAACCCTACTAATAAGGTGAGCAACCCAGTACTATTAAATCCAGTACTCACAGGATGATATTAAAAACAACAAAAAAACAAACCAAGCAAACAAAACCTGCTTCTGCGAAACCCAGCAAATATTTTGGGAATTAACATTTAAATTTATGAAGTTACATTTCAAGAAAGATAAATTAAACATCTGTGTCTATTCCAAACATGCACAAAAACACTGACTTTGTTGGACAAAACTGTTTCTACAAGAAAATGACTTGCTCACTTTTGTAAATATATCATCAAATTGCTCATATTTTTCCTTTAATTTTTTTACTATTAATCAGAGTAGGTAAAAATGTTCTGAGGTGCTGTGCCATCCACTATTATATGCACCTCCCCCTCCATATGCTCCTTTTATTCTCCTAATTTCTTCCTATCTTCCCCCTTCTCCTGATTTTCTGAGGGTATTGCATAGTCTAACCTGTAATTCTCAGAAGCGCAGAGATTGTCAGTGTGTAGGTTCTGTCTCATTCTAAAATACTGTTCATGAAGGCTAACAAATACATAAGAAAATTAAATTCATTCAGTGGTAAGGGGAAAACCGAGGTAGGAAAAACAAAGTGAAAATACTGCACAAGGTTAGCATTCCAATGCAAGCCATTTGGTCCTTCATTTTTTGACAGAAATATATAAAATCGGTTTTTGGGCTTCCAAACAGCCATCACCAAATAGAAAACAAGTGGTTAAATGATTCCACTGTCCTGAAGTCAAAAAACAAATCTGTTGCTAGGGAGAATCACAGTTGTTCTGGACAGAAACCTAAGAAAAATTTCTCCCCTGGATCCTTATAAAAAGCAGAATAGTATGACATAATGTCCTTAACTGCACAGTACAGAGTAATAAGTTTCATGGGGTTAAATGGCACAGTTTAGTTATGGCAATTATACAAGGGGATAACTTTTAATAAAAAGCAACTAATGTGTCATAGCAAAACGCTGAATATTTAAAAGCAACATTTCATCTCCCCAAAAGTCAGGACAAAACCATTCTATCTGCCTAAGCAAACCCTTTGAGAAGGAGATATATATATATGAAAACATACTATCAGAATATCATTCATTGGGAGCTTTACTAAATTAAACCATCTTTGAAAAAACTGCCACGTTTGGGAACAACCTACAAGGCAGTTCTGTACAAACTGTCCTGAGGAAGTTAATAACGGTGGCGCCAGCATGGCCACACCCACGGGTAAAATAGATACAGAGGACTGTTTATATTTCTACTCAAATGTCTTTCAAAAATAATTGTCAAGAAAACGAGGGCACTCTGCCTGGGGACGCGTGTGGGGACCTCAGAAGTACAGAAAACGTACAAGGCACACACACACACTCCCTCTAAGACCTCAGCTGGGACCCAGCTTGTTTTGCAGTTGGGGTGGTGTTCGAGGGGGGTGGGGGAGGGGAGTCGGCAGTGAATCGTGGGAGACCCGGCCTGCCGACTTCTCAGCCGGCGACTTGTTAAGGTAGGCGGCCGCCCAGCCGACACCC
This sequence comes from Urocitellus parryii, assembly GCF_045843805.1. NCBI lineage: Eukaryota > Metazoa > Chordata > Mammalia > Rodentia > Sciuridae > Urocitellus > Urocitellus parryii. Next base: position 46,198,913 of record NC_135543.1, read on the forward strand.
GCAGCTCGGCCACACACGGGTAGCCGTTCCGCCGCCGCCCACGCAGGTGTGGGCGAGGACCTCCCACTCTGGGAACCCTCGGCCTTCCCAGACACTACAGGGCAGGTCCAACTCCGCCATCACTCGAGATTCCCAGAACGCCTAACTGCCTCCGGGGCACAAACTCGCCCCACCTTCCTCTTTCCGGCTAAGCTCGGGCGAGCTTCCTCGTTGCCCCCTCGCCGGCGGCTCCTGTGAAAAACCGACCTGGGCGGGGCTTTTATAACCCTGGAGACGTCAATGCGTGCGTCACAAAGCCCCACCCCCTCGCGGGAAGCTCGAGAGCCACGAAGGAGGCGGGATCGCGGCGTCCTCAACCAATGGGGAGCCCAAAGGGACAAAGGCCGGAATTCGGAGGGCGAGAGGGGCGTGCTTCTCCTTTCCTGCCAGGACATCGAGGCGCCATGAAACTGGCAGTTCCAAACGGCCTATAGGAGGTCGATGCGACTGGTCTATTTCGGTTGATCCGAGATGAGAGCTGCTTTGGAAGGCAGTTCTATCTTGTCATCACTGACTCTTCTTTCCCAGCACGACTCCATGCCCCTTTATTACTCTCTTGGGTCACCTTTAATAAAATTTCTGCTACGGTGTACACAACAAATACTGTAAGTGAATAATTATATCCAACAGCACTTCTTCACTTGACAAAATCCCATTAATTCTGAAACTTCTTGTTTCTCCATTATTAGGATTACGCAAATCTGTTCCCTCAAAATCACTGTGATCAACAGGATGCGAGTTAAAGACAAACTGAGGCTCAGTTTTACCAAGTTAAAGAAATGTTGCCTCGTTTTAAAAGGCCCGCTCTTTTCAAGGGCTCACAGATTCGTGCTGGGCGTTAAATAACTATACAATGATTTTGAATCCAAACAGCTTTCAGTGTAATCCATCTTCAAATGTGCAAAAAGCAACAAGAACCACTGTAAACCAGCTATTAAATAGCATCATTGGGTACATAGATCTGATCAGATTTTTTTTTTTTTTAATTCAGGAAAAAAATGCTTCTAGAGAGCTTTGCAATCAAAGTCAACATCAGGCCTCCATTACATCCAAGCTACAAACAGCATTTTTGGGGGCAATTCATTCACTCAACGATTATTACTAAGTATCCATTAGTTGCTAGATAAGCTTTCTCTTACTGTGAAGATTACTATTTAAAGGGGAGAAAAGTTCTTTGGGGTAGGTTTTCAGGTGTTACATTTTCCATACTTCATCATTTGCTTCCAACCCCACTGTAGAAAGTGTAAATAAAAGATGAGCTGTCATGATTTTTGAAGTTTTTACTTATAATACTATAACTGTCAATGTGCTATGAACTGTGCTACTGAAAACCCTAAGTATAGACATTGGAGACCCTATTTGTGGCATTTTGAATTAGGAATGTTAATGGTTGTGTAGCCTAACCTTGGTTGGCCATCTTGTACACATATTAAGTGTCAGGTACTATGCAGAAATACCTGCCACTCAGAAGGGAGACCTTTGCTCTTTAATTTCTCCAAGGACTATTTTGGGTCACTCTGAAATGCAAATTGTTACAATGAAACATTTAAACAAGGGTTTTTAAACCATTGCCCATTTGCCACTTTGATTTCTTGAACTCCTAAGGATTATAATGTGGTTTTACAATCTTTAGTCCTTGCATTTGTCTACTTGCATTGCTCATTAGACAATCCACCTTGTTTTCCTGTTCTCCTCTTCACATCCCAAATCCTTACCTTACAGAAGTTCAAAAAGTTCTTGATATAGTCTGTTTACTTCTTCCGTCTTCCTCTTAACCATCCTGTTCCCACTTGAGACCCCAGATTCTTGAACACACATGCTATTGTCACCTCTGAGTTTTTAGCTTATCAGGTCCAAGACCTAGTTGGCCCCTCCAGGCATCATTTTTATCTTTGAAACTAAGTTCAGAAATCTACTTTAGAAAACCAGTGGATTAGAAGCATTTCCTTAGTGACCCCATAATAATATATTGTGACTGAGCTCAACCTAGCTATATAATTCTGTTCATTTTACACTTTTCTATCAGGTAAACTAAATACATAATAAAAGATGATGGCCTAGGGCATTATTTCTCTAATTCAGACCACCTGCATTGGAATCATCTTGGGACTTTATTAAAAACACCTTTCCAAGCCTACCTAGAATCTACTGAGCCAGAACTTTGGTGAAAAGGGCTAATCATTAAAACATAAAAATGGGAACCTCTGGCCTGTGGGAGAAGCAATTGTTATCCACAGGCTACCTGGGTTACAAGTATTATAACCAAGTCAACAAGGAGAGCTCTCAACCCCCTGCTAGTGTTCATTAGAAAGGCAGGTCTACTCTGTGTTCTTGACAACTGTGCACACTAATGAGGGGCCACAACTACTATGTCCCAACTTTACATTCTCTGGTTCCTGTTTTCCTTTTCTCTTCCTCTTCCTAGCTTCTAAGTCATCAACCTCTATTATATGTTTTCTTATGATCAACTGGGTGTAACACTTTTTTTTCCCCTACAAAACATACCACTCACAGAAACTAAAACAGTTCATCACGATGGCAATAAGTTTTATCTTCATATGTATAAAGCCATGTTTGAATGCTTGTCACATTTGAATACTTGATTTGTTTAAGGAAGAAATCCATTTAAAAAGTTTATACAGAAAAGAATGTGTGCATGTGTATAGTAAGTGACTGTGTGTGTGTGTGCGCACACGTGTGTTTAAAATTGGATGTGCACTGTCCTTTTAGTTGGCAGAAATATAAAAGTACAAATTCAGTAAACTGATTTAAAGAATACATAACAATAGTCTATTTTTCTGTAACACCTGAAAGTTAAAATTCTTAACTCAATAGAAGACTTAGTTATCGTGCACTAAAATTAAAAAAAAATAAGATACCTAACTCAATAAAGGTAAAATCTTAAATATATTAACCAGCAAGGTACATGTTACATCATTATTACTAGACCATGCCTCCAAGTCCATCAAATTATAAAAATGTGTTCAGCATACATAAAATATACATTAGGGATTTCTCTTATCATAGGCACAATCTAATACAAAAATAGATTTGACATTTATAAAGTAGAAGATCCATTTGAAAGCCTCCAAATTAGGAAAGGGGAAGGAGTGGTAACATAAAAGAGAAGCACACATAGATGAAAATAGCTCTACTTATATGGTTATTTTCTTCATCAGCAAGGGGAAAAGAGCAGTTTATACTGAATCAAGTTACCAGGCAGATCACAGTCAGTTCACAGGTTGGATGGGGCACAGCATGTAGGCCAGATAACTGTAACAAATCACTCAATTCAAAGTGTACTCAGATTCCAGCCACCCTCATAGTACAGTGGACTCACACTGCGCTTTTATTATTTTGGTGTCCTTAGAATGTTCATCTACCCACTGTTTGTGCACCACATTAATACAAATGGGCCACGGGGGTTCTCTGAACTGAGGCTGGGAGAGACTATTTTTTAACAGACCTATGCTTTGACTACTAAAGAAAATCTCCTGAATGGTGTTGCACAGTTATCAAGTGTCAGCTGAACACAAATTTATTTGAATTCCTGGAATCTCTATGGGAAAATAAAAGTAACTTTTAAAGCCATGAGTGTACACATAAGTTATTTTTAAAAAATTGAAAGCATAAGATTTTATTTAATTTTTGAATACGGAAGAATAGCTTGAATAACATTGGAACTGAAAATTCAAATAAGAATGAACGAGTCAAGAAGTTCATGATTCAGAAGGCTCCACAGTCAAAACATAAATGTTTGCTGTGTATACTATAGATTAAGAAGAGGAAAAAAAATGGCAACAGTCATACTTTAAAGATTCACAATGTTCTTCCTGTCAGTTATCAGACTCCCAATATTTTTAGATACTAATTTTTCTCTTCAGAAAAATTTTCTCTTCTTGTCTTCTGGATGTACTCACTCCCTGAATGTAGGAAAGCAATCTTTTCTCTCTTGCTGGTATTAAAAATCCATACAGGGTTTACATCAGGAAGTTAATGTAAATGAATACTTGGGAAACAGCACACTGATTTATTATTTAAAAATAATAGATCACAAAACTAAAAAAAAGTGATTCATAACAGAATGAGGAAACATAGGTTAGCCCAAGTCAGTAAAGAGAAACTTCTTTCAAAGTAATCATTTCTTCAACATAAGATTAAATTAGATTAAATTTGTCAATATTCTAGCTGTTCTCCTTTTTATTTTATAAATATCAATGTATTAACATCATGTAAGATGGTGCTTCAGTCAACAGGATATGTAAATGAATGATACTGGGTATAAATTTTTAAAAAATTGAACCTAAAGATTGAACCTAATTAATTATGGCAAAAATTCTTGAAAGTGACTGAGGTATTTAGATTCTTCAAAACCCCAGGAGTTCAATACTGTTCATGGAGGCAAATTAAAATCAATAAAAATAAGCAATGAAGAATAAAAAAATAATTTGAATTCCTTTTATAACATCTAATAACCTGAGCGAATGGGGAAAATGATTAAATCCTGGTAATATACAGTCCAGCAAATACTTCACCATCAACTATTTTGAGGCAAAAAGAAAAACAAAACCCCATATTTATTCAAGAATAACTTTTCAAGTAATTTTTAAAAGATTTCTAAAAGTTGATCATTAGGTAATTTTTACAAAGAAAGGGGAAAACTCCTAAAATATAGGTGTTATTTATTTAACCCATAGAGAAGGAAAGAAAAGGTCTACTTTGAAACATTTTGTAGACAATCTGGAGGTGAATATTTTTTATAACAAAGCTTCAACCAAAGAGCATTTTTTAAAAATAAGTAAACCATGGAATACTGGGTTATTAATATATGTGTGTATCTATATGTGTATATATATTTTATAGTAGAAGAATATTTAATTGGTGGCTAGGAAATCTGTTTTCTATTCATTGCTCCACTGATAACAGGGACAATTAATTGGAATAAGTAATAAGTTATTTATAAGTGATAAATTAATTGGATTAGCTGTTTTGTGCCTGAGTTTTAATGTGTGTGAAAGGAGATAAGAATATCTGTGCTATATTATTTATAGGCATATTTTGAGGCTAAAGTAAAATGCTAGAAAGCACTTTTATTTTTTCAAAACACAATATAAATGCTATATCTTGATACTGTTAATAATTTTACAGGTGCTGCTTCACGTCACCCATTCTGATATCTGCTTACGGTAGGCGTTCCTACAAGATCACAGGACAAATATTGAGTTTGATTTTATTTTAAAAATAATAAATCACAAAACTAAAATGTTGGAACAAGGTCACTTAACCCTCTCCCCAGGTGGTTAGTTATTGTTATTGTCATCATCATTATTACTTCTCGCTACATGTTTAAAAGAGGAGATCTTTAATATGTCAGCCTCATTGAGAAAATGTGTCCCTGGCACAGGTGGTTTGCAGAAGAAAAGTCGATCTTCACAAGTGCTTTGTCCTCTGCTTTTATTTTAAAGTGCAGACCCTGGGTGGGGAGGGACAGAGGGGTCACTCCGGGTCTGTCACTGAGGAACCAATTCCCTCAGAGAGGCCAGAGCAGCATGGATGCGGACGTGCAATCTGTTTTCAAAGTCGTAGCCAGAGAAATCCTCCTGTAAGAGCAGAGAAAGACTGTTTAAAGTGGACCGTTAGCTCCACCTGCACAGGGCACAGGACATTTCACACTCCAGGCAAAGCTCCCTGCAGCCTAATAAAGGTTTCACATCCACTTGATTTTCTTATTCCCCAAACCTCAGACTTTGTATTTACTCTACAAATGTAAACTGAATGCGGTAATGTTCTCTTTGGAGAATTCTCCTTATGTTATTCTTAAAATAGTAGCCTCAAGTTGTGCTCAAACTAAGTTACTGCTAGAAATTCTTAACTCAAGAACATAGTTATGAAAATCAAAAGTTTGTATTCCCTGGAACTAGGTGCATGCTCATATTCCCAGCCTGCATGTATTCGGGAGGCTGAGGCAAGAGGATGGTTTGAGCCCAGCAGCTGGAGACCAGCCTGGGCAATATAGTGAGACCCTGTCTCAGAAAAAGACAAAAAAAAAAAAAAAAAAAAAAGGTGGTTTCTCCACCCAAACACTAAGACTGTAGCAATTATAAAACAGGCTGAATAATGTCTCAGGATCTTGGAATTTCACTTAAAAATCTAGGGCTCAGCACTGGGGATGTGGCTCAAGAGGTAGCATGCTCACCTGGCATGCGTGCGGACCGGGTTGGATCCTCAGCACCACATACAAACAAAGATGTTGTGTCCGCCGAAAACTAAAAAAAATAAAATTAAAAAAAAAAATCTAGGGCTCAGCCAGGCATGGTGGCACATGCCTATAATCCCAGCAACTAGAGAGGGGGCAGGAGGATCTCAAGTTAGAGGCCAGTCTCAGCAATTTAGCAAGACCCTGTCTCAAAATTTGAAAAAGAGATGGGGATATAGCTCAGTGGTGAAGTGCTCTTGGATTCAATCCCTAGTACAAAAAAAAAAAAAAGGAAAAGAAAAAAGAAAAAAAGAAATCATGTTCTCACTGATTGAATTAGTTATCACTTCTCCTTTCCAGAATTATTGATCAGAACATTGCCTCACAAACTTTCTTGAATTCAGACTCAGGTGTACAGTGAACAGGAAAAGAAGGGCCATGGGGAAGAGGAAGATTCAGGATGTTTACCTTTGCTTGAAGAAGTAGAGTTCGTCCTCTTCCTACAGTCTAGATACAAGAAAAACGTTATTTCAACATACATCCATGTATACCTAGGCAGAAAATATTATCATAGGAGGACATGTTAACGAACATAATTCATAGTAGGTAGAGGTGAGTCAACTGATCAGTCAAGTCAAAGACTCCATGTTTCCTTAATATAACAATGCTTATTAATTCTCATCAAGGCTTTGCTTGATAAATAATGCTTCATAGTCCTCACTGTACATCCTGTGAGGAGCAATAACTGAGATATAGTTCTATAGGTTAAAAGCTTACTAAACAACCTGAAATTATTGATAATTAAGAAAGTGGTTTTATCTGAAGACACTAAGATATATCCTTTTGAAAGTATTGCTCAGTGAGGATATCAACTTAATTTCTCAAAATAGATAGTCCATTCTTGTTGTATACATTATGGGTACATGAAGAGAAAAGAAATTTTCATTAAAATAAAGAACATGGTGTTAGAAGATTCTATTTAAATTTGTAAAAAATGACATTTTCTGTTTTGGTAAAATTAGGTGTCCAAAGGAAAAGATTTTCCAATTAAAAATCCATCTTTGGAAAGATAGGCTTTTACATTTTCAAGAATTAGGCTAGAGTTTTAATTCTATCAATTGACCATACATTTGAAAGCTAAGATGAACTTACTAAAATTTGGTATTTTATAAAGTTAACCCCACTAACCCATTGTACTAACTTAAATGCACACCTTAATAATAACTGTCAATATTATTTGTATGATAGTCTAAAATTTTTAAAGTAACCATACATGATATCATCTTTATTTATTCTCATTGCCATCTTTATTAAATTGGCAAGGCAAGTATTTTTTTTTCTGTTTCATACACGAGGAAGAAGGTATGTGGTTAAGTAACCTAACCAGTGGCATGACTGTAAATGGCAGAACTAGAATCCTGACTCAGTTCTGTTCCCAGTACATCATCCTCCATCATATTGTACTGTACTAGAAAAAACATTCGATTTTCCTCAAATGAATCTTTGTCTCAAAAGTTACATCTGTAATTCAAATTCCAGAAAAGACATTACTTCCTTAAAGATAGGAAAATGGGATTATTGGCTTTTTGGACTCATCCAACGTGAAACCAAGGAAAACAAAACAAAGAACCTATGGTTCAATCCATTTATTTTAAGTGAGGGATGCTTTGTGCCTGTTTGTGAGCACATTTTTGCTGATAAATATTATTTTAAAATATATGTACATATATGGAAGTGATCTTACCTCTGGTTTGTCTAATAGAAGACAGCCAAGTTCATAGCAAGCATATGGCTGAATATACAAATTGTTCTGACGACACACCTCATCTTTAGCAGCTCGCTGAAAGAACTGAAAATAATAAAAAATGTTACTGGAATAAATTTATTTTCCTACTAGCATAAGGCTTATCACAATCTTCTGGAGACAGGAAGGGAGACAGATTTTCTTTTTGTTTTCCAGATCAGATTTTCTCTTCTCATTTTCGTTCCTTCCTATCCATCCCATTCACATCTTAGAAATCCTTCACATGCCTGTTGGTGGGCTTCCTCCAGAATATGTCTTCCACCACTCAACCTAACTTATGCTACTTATTTTTCCAGATGACTCACCAACTTCTATGGATCTTATTATTGAAAAATATTTTTATTTGTATATCAAAGTATAAACATCCACATTTTTTTGGTGGGTGTCATACTTTTAATTCACAAGTAAGGAAAAAAATGCCATGAAGAAAAAACATTTGTTGAGCACCCACTATGTGCACTACATAGAAGAACTAGAAAAAAGTATAATATGTGGGTTCTCAAATAATGCAGAATTAGTTTGGAAGACAAGATGCACAAAAAGAGTTACAGCATAAGAATACAAGACCTGATTGTTCACTTGGAACTAGCAGATACATGAAATCAGAGACATTGAATAAAGTAGCTAGAATATATTTCCATGTCTCCTCCCTAATCTTGGTGGAAAAGCATCATTTTTATATTTAAAATAGAAAACACACAAGCCAAGAACCAGCTTTTGATGTGTATCCTGATTGTGTCTTGTTGATACTTAAACAGAGTGATCTAAAATAAACTGTTTAAAGTCATGTAATAATGATCATAATCACACATTGGAAAATTGATTTAAAATTCCAGTACAAATATATTAATATTCTTGCATTTAAAAGTCAAGTCTGTATTACTTATATGAACTCTTTCAAAAAGTAGTCAAAGTAACTCTGGGATACACTTAGAAAAATTAACTGAGGTGGGGATGTAGCTCAGTGGTTGGGCCCAGTTCTAGCCCTAGCACCAAAATGAAAACAAAACAAAAACTAACCAAACAAAAAACTTAGTTAGAAAGGTCCCTCCAACAACATTGGAAACCTGTTAGTGATTATTTTTCATTTAATATGTACCTAAACTATCCTAAGCTAGCAACTTCCTGGACTTCACCTCCAGTTCTACGTCAGAAATCTGCAGGTATAAAAGAAGGAAATGATCATTTTGGTTTCTGGTTATGTGTGAGGCCTCCTCCTGGCTATTCATGAGATTGCATCTTTGATAAATACCTAGTGCCAGAAAAGAAGCCCATGTATAAAGAAGTGTCCTGGGAATCTGCAGTTACATTAAAAATATTACACTCATCACCGTCAACTTCTACCATCTGAAAAGATGGCATTAATCAAATAAAGTGGGTAAAGTTCACATTGCAGTGGGAGGTTTGGTTTTGTTTAATACTTTTTCATCTTTCTCACAAACACAGATGTAGGTGGTCATGGTTTATTTTCTGTAGCCATGACAACGTTAACAGCTTACCTGAAGGGCATCTTCTGAGTTTCCTAGACATTTGTGAATGGCACCAAGAAGCAAATACTTTAATCCAACAACAGATGAATCATCCACTTCGTGGCAAGCTTAAAGAGAGGGCAGTGAAAACAGCAGGAAGGAAACACAGTCATTCGGTTCCTTGAATATCACCAAGCGTGAAGTCACTATTTCACCCTGTAGCTACATATTCAGTTCATGTTTCTGCTCCCAGAAATTCAGAAGACACCATTCATCTCCCATTAGTGAATCTCCTCCATCAAAGAAAGGCAAAACTATCAAACTTTAAAGAGCCAAGAAAACTCAAAACAGCACCTTATTATTACCAAGTAAAAGAAGCCACTCTGGAAAGGCTGTGAAGATGATTTCAAGTATTATTCATGACATTCTAGAAAAGGCAAAACTATGGGCACAGTTGAAAGATCAATGGTTACCAGAGGTTACAGAGGATGCAGAGACTAACAAGTGGGACACAGAAGACACACAGAAAATGTGCAGCACTAGGAGTGAACCCCATGTGAACTACGGACTTTGGGTGAGTTATGCTGTCACTGCTGGTTCATGGAGTGTAACAAATGTACCACATGGTGGCAGGAGGCTGCGGTGGGGGAACCCACAGGATGGGAAGGAGTATATGGGAACTGTCTCTTCCACTCAGTTTTGCTGTGAATCTAAAACTGCTCCAAGGAAGAAGCTCATTCATCTCAAGATACTGCCATCACCTTAACTTCACAAACCATGCAACAGGCACGTTTACATGACTGAAGTACTGTGCTAAGCAATCAAGAAGGACCGGAAGCTTTCTTGAAGGATGTTATGGAAGTTTTCCAAGGAAATGAGATCAGATGCGTAGTGGAGCTAATAGAGGGATAAAGTAATGAAAGTATTTCTATGGACTAATAAAGATATTAAGGTGCAATGAGAGAGTATGTGTATAAAATGTGCTCAAGTTGCAGAACATTGTAAGAGCTGGTGGAGTGGCTGGGAGGTAAACATGAAGAATAAAATCTGAACCTTCAGAAGCAGGAGTTGACCCCCAAACTCAGCTGGGAATACTCCCATACAAAAAAAAAAAAAAGAACTCAAGATCTTAGGGCAGCGATGTTAAGGAAATGTTAAATGCAGTTCATTCACTTGCTCATTCATTCATGCATACTCTCACTCAGTCAATATTTATTTGACATCTACTATTTTTCAGGCAGCAGGTGCTTAGACTACAACAGTGACAAAATAGGTAAAAATTCCTGCCTTCACAAAGGAGTAGAATAAACATTTCTCCAAAGAAGACATACAAATGGCTGACAGGTATGTGAAAAGATGTTTAACATCATTAATCATTAGGGAAATGGGAATCAAAACCACAAGGAGCTAATATTTCACATCTGTTGGGATGGCCATTATCAAACAAACAAGATAACAAAAAATAACAAGAGGATGTGGAGAAATTGGAACCCTTCTTGGTGGGAATATAGAATGTACACATATGAATATAAATATAAAGGTAGTTACTACAGTAAACAGTATAGAGGTTCCTCAAAAAAATTTTTAAATACAGGACTAGGGTCATGGCTCAGTAATAGAGTGCTTGACTAGCATATCTGAAGCCCTGGGTTCAATTCTCAGCACTGCATACAAATAAATAAAATAATGGCATGTCAACAACTAAAATTTTAATTTAAATCGAATTAACATATAATCCAGCAATTTCCTTTTGGTTGTTTACCAAGAGAACTAAAATCAGAATCTCAAAGAGCCATCTGCACATCTGTGGTCACTGTAGCATTATTAAAAATGGCCAAGATAAGGAAACAATCTAAATATCCATCAGTGAACGACTGGATAAAGGAGATGTAGGACAGACATATAAAGGAACATTATTCAGTCTGACAAAAGAAGGAGATCCTGTCATAGGCAACAACTGGGAGGAACCTCAAAGAACATCCTGCTAAGTGAAATAAGCATCACAGAAGGAATACTACACGATTCCACTTATATAGGTATCTGAACTAGTCAAATTCAAAAACAGAAAGTAGAATGATGATTTTAAGGGGTAGGACAAGTGGGAGCTGCCATTCAATGTGTTTAAAGCTTCAATTATGCAAGATTAAAAAGTTCTAGAGATATGCTTACACAACATTGTGCCTAAAATTAATAATAAAAAAATTACTATGAAGATTCTAAATGGGTATCAATGTGCTTAGAGGGCAATATGGGGAAATGTACTAAAGAATTTAACTGGCACATACTTTTGACTCAGAAATTTCTCTTTTAGGAACTTACTCTCAGCTAATACAGCACACAGACGCAAAGATAAACGTGTCCACTATGGTCATTAAAGCAACTGTTGGAGCACAAGTTTGGAGATAACCAACGTGTGCACAGCTACGGTACCAGTTAAGTACATCATCAATGTCTCCTATTTTGGAAGACCACATTTCAAAGAATGAGGCAGTTCTATATGTCAACATTAAATGATCCCCAAAATGTTGTTAAATGAAAAAAAGCACAGGGTGGACGAGTGGGTAGAGTGTGTTCCCATTAAGTGCAGCTATCCCTTGGCATCCTTGGCTCATCGGTTCCAGGACCCCCTCAGGATCCCTAAACCCAAGGATGCTCAGGTCCCTGATGTAAAATGGCCTAGTATTTGCAGATATCCTATACATCTTTCTATATACTTTATATCATCTCTAGGATTACTTGGAATGACTAAAAAAAGGTAAACACTATGTAAATAGTTGTTATACTGTATTGTTTAGGGAATAATGAGAAGAAAAAAAGTCTGTATGTACATGTTCAGTCGGAAGCAATTTTTTTTTTTCAAATATTTTCTGTCTGAAGCAGAACCTGTAGATGGAGGTGGGGGAGACTGTATGAGTACATACATACACACTCATACCTGTATAGATAGGTACACTCACATGTATTTGAATGTATGGAACATCTCCAGAAGGTCACTCCCAAAATCACAGGCTGCAGTTGTCTTTTGGGAGGAGACGATGTCAGAGTATAAGGGATGCTTAACAATTTGCTTCCCACCTCTTTGAGCAGTGTGAATATTTTTGCAAGTTTGTGAACTACTTAAAAAAATTAAAATACCACTGATCCTCAAAATAATGTCAACAACAACAACAACAAAAAAATTCTGCTCTTAAGAAGCTTACATCTTACTGGGCACCATGGTGAACACCTGTAATCCCAGTGGCTAGGGAGGTTAAGGCAGGAAGATTGCAAGTTCAAATCCAGCCTCAGTAACCTAGCAAGCCCCTAAGCAACTCAGTGAGACCCTGTCTCTAAATAAAATACAAAATAGGGATGGGGATGTGGCTCAGGGGTCGAGTGCCCCTGAGTTCAATCCTCAGTACCCATCCACCCCCCAAAAAAACAAGAAAAAGAAAAAGAAGCTTATATTTTCTGGGGGAAACAAATAGTGCAAAAGACAAACTTGCAAGTAAGTGTAAGTGCTAAGATGCTAAGGTGAAAAATAAGGGGAAAGTGGGATTAGAAGTGTGTGCATAGGTCGAGTTTCACTGAAAATGAAACATTTGAGTAAAGACCTGAAGGAAAGGAGTTGAAGGAGCCATGGGAGTGTGTGGGGGGAAACACTCACAGTGGTAAAAAGAGCATGTGTAAAGGCACTGGGGCCAACAGGGAACAGGAAGAATCAGCAAGGCTGGAGCCTGAGGAGCAAAGGGGTAGAGCAGAGAGCAACTATGTAGGGCTCTGCCAGCCAGAGTGAACTGGAGATGATGGGCCATAGAGAGTTCTGAGAAGTGGAGCGATACAATAGTACTAAGGTTTAAACAGAATCACCCTGGCTGCTGTGATGAGAACACAGACAGCTGGCTTCACACCAGGAAGGACGTGGTAGGTGGGGCCAGGGTGGTGGGATCAGGGGCCATGAGTGAAACCACCAGAGCAGGAGACAGTGACCCAGCAAGCCCTGCTGACCGTTACAGAGGGGGCCTCAATGCACAACGCTGCGCGGGCTTGATGGACAGCATTTTCGAAACGTTCAGGATCCCCACTGCCTGCCGTCACAGGTTCTGAGGGAGTGTAACTTCCTCTACCAACTCTGCACTGAACTCTGTGTAGCTGGATTGATTTGGAGCATGGCTGCTTAACACCAGGGACTGAGAGCATCTGATTAACCTCGGAACTGGGTTGACTTTTAATAAAGATATTAAAGAATCATCTCATATTCATCCCCAGAGACTGCCCCTTTCTCCACCAACACTTCTTTCTTGTTGGATTGTTCATTTTGAAAACTGAAAAGATAACGGTCAAATCTCAAATGTGATTTATGTGCCCGCCTCTTATATCTCTAGATGTTTTCAATCTCTCTAAATACATGGCCCTGTACTTGCACATTTAAAAACTACTAAAGATCTTCATTATTCCTTTAAGGTAGACATTGGTAGATAGTCTATACTTGCTTCTACAAGGGAAGGGTTTTGAGTTATGCAAACCCTTTAAAAATGAACATAGCAGAATTTATACATCTAAGAAAATTCTGTTTCCTTTCAAGCAGTCCCCTTGGGAAGGGAAGTTCCTATTCTAATTACAGAGCCACTGCCCCAAACTTCTTTGGGAATTTCTTTTGACCCCTGGAATAGAAGAGTGGTAAAGTTTTAACCTTTAAGAGCAGACTCTTTTTTTGTTTGTTTTTAAGAAATAGGCTGAAGTCATCCATGGGGACGTCTGATGGTAAAAATGTGTGATTGATGGACAATATAATCTTTGGTCAGAAACAAGTGTAATAGCAGAAAAAGCAGACAGATTTTCTACAGTGGTTTATAATCTATTTCTGGAATAAGCTCAAAATGTTCATGTTAAAGTCTTTTGGGAAACAGCAGTATATATGTGAGTAAGAATTTATTTCCAAAGACATTTTCCATGAAACCATACTTTTGGAGGTACTTTCGTGTATATATATATATTGTATTTTTTTTAGTTGTAGATGGACACAATACCTTTATTTTATTTCATTTTTTATATGGTGCTAGGGATCAAACCTAGTGCCTCACACCTGCTAGGCAAGCGCTCTACCACCGAGCCACAACCCTGGCTCTACTTGTATTTACTTTAACGTAGCTGCCTCATCTTGGAAGTACTTCTAGCTGCATGATTTAAGCCTCCTCACACTCCCAGCAAGGTGAAGCTGTTTGCAGGATCACTGAAAGCCCTGCCACTCAATGTGGTAGACTCACACCAGCAGCATAGATGCTGGCTCCCAAGGAGCTGGGCATGTCACCCAGCTGCTCTTGAGTCTGCTTCCTCATCTACAATGGGCATGACAATACTCTCCGCCATTCCTCTTTATCTAGATTGCAAATATCTTGCTAGACTACCAAATGCCATTCGAATACCTACCATTAAGCCTTTAGACGAAATGCTTTTAAACAAAGCTCTATTTTAGTCAAATATTTAGTTCATTCTCCCTTTGAAATTTTCCTACAACTATAATAATTATCACTGTTACCTATAAGCTGCTGGGTTTTCTAATACATGAATCAAAAATGTAGGCTTCTAATTACACTCCAAGGTATGTGTACACAAAACACTCATCAACTTATGTTGTACACTTGTGTTTGTTGTGACCTGGCTCATGATAGTTTAAAAAAACAAAAATAAACAAAGGTCCATTAATAGAAGAACAAATAAACAAATAGTGGTATGGGTATTGCCACACAATGGAATGCTACTCAGCAAGTAAAAGAAACTACCTATTGCTACAGGCTGCAATGTGTTTAAATTTCACAGACATTACGCTGAACAAATTAAGCCATGTGCAAAAAAAAAGTACATCCTGTATGGTTCCTCTTCTACAAAGTTCAAGGACAAGCAAAACTAATCTATGGACATAGAAATTAGAACACAGGGTGCCTTGAGGTGGAGATTAGCTGGGAAGAGGCATGAGGCAAATGTCAAGGGTGGTAGATCATGATCATGGTGAGGGATGCTAGGTGTATCTAGGTGTCACAATTACTCGCTGAATCAAACACTCAATCTGAGTGTCTTATGCACGTGAATCACACCTATGGGAAACAAAGTGCTTTCACTGGGGAAGGAAATGCACGCTTTCAGAGAGACTCATGGCTGCAGAACTAAAACCAGGTGTAGCAGAGAATCACTAAGCACTCCCAGCCAAGCAAGTGCATCTGTCTACACCTGTGTCTCCCACTCCCACATGCTGTGACACAGAACTGCCCTCACTGCTGCACTCTCAATCCAAAAACAACACAGCCTGAGTAATGCTAAGGAGAGTCGGAAGGAGCCACACTGAAGAAAGAAGCAGGTGTGCACGGTCTCGTGTTTACCTTGACTCATCCTCTGCAGGTTGGGGAAGGAGCAGTTGGGAAGGGCTTTCCACAGGTATAACACCTCGATGGATGCCAGCACACACAGCACTTTGGTCGGGGTTTGCTTCCGGAATCTCTCTGCCTGCAAGCAGTAGGAATGATTAGGCTCCATTTTTCAAAAATAAATACAAAATACATTTTGGAGACATGGAAAAACACATGATACACATTCAATGTGAATGTCCCTCTCCCACAAAGCCAAAAATGAAAATTTCTCTATATTAAAAAAAGTTCTGCTTTCCAGTTTCTAATATATTTGTAGATAGGCCTCACATTCATCATTAAACTCAATCTATTCTCAAAGGATTCTGAAAACTTGGGTATGAGACCAGATTTATTTTAATTTAAATCGATACATGTGTAACAGCTATGTGACAAACTAAACTAAGTTACTACTCCATGTGTTACACAGAAGATGGAAGACTAGAGACGTTTGAGTTACAGGTCTATCAAGCTTTAAATTTTCTCCTTACGCCTAGTATTCTCAGTTGCATTTATTATAAACATTATAATCCAATGTTTACTCAAAACAAATTCATTAAATGATCATTCAATAAATATTAATGAAAGAAAAATATGCTTATAAAGTAAAAGAAAATTTATAAAATTAAAATCATGGAAACCTCAGGATATGACATGATATTATATAATTCGAGGGTTAGCAGAATAAATTTGGGACAGACATTGTCCCTATAGTCCTGACCTTTCTACTGGCAAATCTGACATATGCTCTAGCTTCTTATTACATCAGAATGTGACATGCTTACCCTCCTGAGCATCCAACAGTCTGTGTCTCTCACTAGTTCTGCCAGTGTGCACCCTTTTGAGACCACCTAATTTTTTAGGCAGATATTTTCCCTGTCCAGATGTGCTCATTAGCTCTACAGGGTCTGTGACGTCTCTACTCAACTTTTTTTTTTTTAAGTTTGTCATAGTTATTTGTAGAGAAACAAGTATTTTTTATTCAGAGCAGAAATGTGCTCACAGGAGTAAATTCTCTCCACAGTGGTGAAGCGCATTTCATGTGACATGTCTGTTACCTGATATGAACGTGTTTTCCTAAAGCCTATCCAAGGCAGAGCTAGTCACAAGTGTCCATCATAGATAAGACACTGGACCCATCAGCTCCATCGTACCTTTTTCACCGAGAACTGTTCGATCTGGTTGTTTTTCCTTTTGAAGAGTTTCTGAACCTCTTTAAAGACGATCTGTGCCCCATCCACATCACCAGTGGCTCCCTGGCAGACTGGAAGAAAGCAGAAGTGTATTTCTAGAGTATGATGAGGGGCAGGAGGGGAAATGCCACTGAGCCCCAGGAGGAGGATGCCTGGAAAATACCACCAAGGAAAACACAGGAGCGCACACGTGTAAAGACTGCCACACGGGGGACTGTGCTGCTCTGCATGAAAGCCACGATCCCCATCCTCTTGTTGGGGAGGAAGGCTTGCGTGCAATGAACTGCTGTCACTGTGTACAACTTACTTGGAGCCCATGTGCCCAGATGGTAGAATAAAAAAAGGATGCTTTGGGGCTGAGGATGTGGTTCAGTGGCAGAGTTTCCACAAGGCCCTAGATAAATCCCCAGCACCCCCCCCAAACAAAAACAATAAAAGGAATCTTAAGGAGGAACAACTAGGAGGTGAAGGGATCATGGAAGCTTCATGGCAGGAGGAGAAAGACATCTGTGTCCTAAGAAGGAAGTCATGGATTAGTCCTGCACATGTTCATTGGCCTCCTACCATCATAACCCATCAATAAAATGTCAAGAAGAAACACAAACTTGCAGTTAGAAAAAAAAATGTATATTTCAGCTGTAGAGGTCACACACACACACACACACACACACACACACACACACACACACCACAGAGTTCCAATTACAAGGCACATAGTAACAGGAGCCCTTAGCAAGGGAGAACCAAAGTGCTTTTAGGAAAGATCAGAAAAGAAGAATCATTTCTTTTTGGTGTAATGGGAAGCTCTGAGAAGCTAAGCTGAGCCTTGAAGGATGGCTAAGATCTGGATCATCAGCATACCACCTTCATACTGCCCGGTGCTCCATGCAAACAATCCTTCAGGTGTGAGACACAGTACGCTAACTCATATGTCAAAAATAAGCATATTCAAACATCAGATACAGCCATGAAGAATTGATGCCCTGTACAGTAAGGTGCATAAATTAAAGAGGATTTTGTACTGATTGCTAATAGTCTGACACAATTTTATAGGGACTTATAGGATATCCAGGATAAATGCATTGGCTCATGTTAATTCAATCATAAATAGAAGAGTTAAGGGGATGGAATGAAAAGGGAAGATGTTTCATTAAATCCAAGTGTTCAAAATAAGGAGGTACTCAAAATAATGTTTGGGAGGCTAGGGTGTGGCTCAGTGCTTCAGTGTGCTAAGCATGTGTGAGGCCTTGAATTCAACTCAACACCAAAAACAAAAAGTCTTTTTTTTTTTTACTTTTAAAAATCTTTTTTCTTAGTTGTATATGGACACAATACCTTTATTTTATTTTTCCATTTTTGTGTGGTACTGAGGATCGAACCCAGTGCCTCACATGTGCTCGGCAAGCACTCTACCACTGAGATACAATGCCAGTCTTGATTTTTTTTTTTTTGGTACTGGGAAATGAACCCAGTGGCATTTTACCACTGAGCTAAGTTCCTTTTTTATTTTCTGTTTTGAAACAGGGTCTCACTAAGTTGCTTAGGGCCTCACTAAATTGCTGAGGCTGGCCTCAAACTTGTGATCCTTCTACTTCAGTCTCTGGGATTACAGGTGTGCACCACCACACCTAGCAAGTCTTAATTTTAAGTAAAAGAATTATTTATGTGGATGCATAAGGAGAGTTCCTCCACATAAACCTGAAAGGATTTACATAAAATTGCTTAAAGGCAAAAAAATATACAACCAATTGGGGGTTTCTTCAGTTTCACACCTCATGCATGTATCACAGGGACACATAACACTTTTG
The DNA here is from genome assembly GCF_045843805.1 of Urocitellus parryii. NCBI lineage: Eukaryota > Metazoa > Chordata > Mammalia > Rodentia > Sciuridae > Urocitellus > Urocitellus parryii. The sequence continues at coordinate 46,217,802 of NC_135543.1, forward strand.
TCCACCAGGTGGCAGCACATCTTCACTTATCTCAAAAAGACAAAAAAAAAAAGCAAAATATAAAACGAAGATTAGTGTTTATGCTATAATGATCTGCAGAGTTGAAATACTCCTAGTTCTATAACATTACAGGTAAATATAACAAGGTTGACAGGTAAAGCAATGTTGGACCAGATAACTGCAACTCTGTAACCAGGTCACCAAAAGCATTATTAACACAATGAAAAAGACATGATCAGAGAGAGAAAAGGGGAGGGGAGGGGAGGGAAGGGGGGATAGTAGAGAATAGGACAGACAGCAGAATACATCAGACACGAGAAAGGCAATATGTCAATCAATGGAAGGGTAACTGATGTGATACAGCAATCTGTATACGGGGTAAAATTGGGAGTTCATAACCCACCTGAATCAAACTGTGAAATATGATGTATTAAGAACTATGTAATGTTTTGAACGACCAACAATAAATAATAAATAAAAAAAATAATAAAAAAAAAAGACACGATCAGCTGGGTGTGGTAGCACATGCCTGTAATCCCAGTGGCTCTGGGAGGCTGAGGCAGGAGGATTGCCAATTCAAAACCAGCTTCAGCAACTTAGAAAGGCCCTAAGCAACTTAACGAGACCTTGTCTCTAAATAAAATATAAAAAAGGGTTGGGAATGTGGTTCAGTATTAAGTGCCCCTGGGTTCAATCCCCAGAACCAAAAAACATGTAGACATGTTCAATCTCAAAAATTCCTTAAAATACTAATAAATAAAAAATACAGCAAAAAGAAAAAAGTGTAATAAGGGCAGGTGAGGTTGTTGAGGGCAAAATGTTCAAAAACTGGGAAAGCCTCACAATAAGTATTTTCTTTTTAAAAAAATATTTATTTTTTAGTTGTACACAACACCTTTGTTTTGTTTATTTATTTTTATGTGGTACTGAGGATCAAACCCAGGGCCTCACACATGCTAGGCAAGCACCCTACCGCTGAGCCACAACCCCGCCCCAAATAAGTATTTTCAAGACAGAGCACAGGATGGGCCAGGCATAGGAGGGGGAAGGGAAGGAAGAAACATCAGGTACACTACTGAATTTCTTGGCATCCAGCTGGGTCAGTGAACACAGTAGCCCACTGCTATTTACTTTGTTATAGAAAACATGAACGTGTCAGGGAAACTGCTGCTTCTATGATTCTCTACCTCCAGTATGTGTGAGCGGACTATCCACAGACAGGCATATTATGGCTCTGTGGACCACCACTCACCTGCAGTCAAATACGCATAATAACACTGTGACCACCTGGACTCATTTTTCAGCCTCTCAAAGGAATCAAATGCATCCTTGAAGTTGAGTTCGATCATGCTGCACCAACCTAGGAAAGAAATATAAATTTAGCATATAACCCTAAGGTAGAGAGCTCCATGATCTGTATTTAAGCTACAAATCTCCAACATACCACTAACCTTCTTGTGAATGTTCTAGGAAACACTGAAAACTTAAAATTAGTTTTTCCTCTAAATGCTTTCAGTGTAAAATTTGAGCAAGACAGGGCATTTTGGATATCACTACCGATTAAGCAGTATGGAAGAAAACGGTGTAAAGATTTCTAGAAAAATTCTCCAGTCTGCCCCATATCGTGGTGAGATTAAACCAAGTACTTCTCCAAGTATTGGCGCAGGCAGAAAGAGCAGCAGTGGAAGCAATATATTTATATTATATACTTAGCGACTCAGAAAGTCTCAAGGCACTCACCTAATGATTAATGATTACTATTAATGCTCAGACTTTTGTGAGAAGTACAGAGACAACCAGTCAGAAATAAGTACTGCCCACCCTCCATCTGTTCATTGGTAGTAGAGCTGAGAAGAGACCCCATCTTTCCTACATTAAAACACTGTCAGACTGGCATTCTGGTAAGGAACAGCAGCCACTAAAAGGAAAAAAAGTTATATTCTCGTTGTTAATCATGTTACCTTCCGTCAACTGGCCCTACTGTGTGCTATCATGTGATACCAATTATTGCTAATCTGTAGTGCAACCCTGCAAAGCTGGCTGATGGTGTCCTCTTGTTAGAGGGAAAAACCTAAGGCAGCCACAGGTCAGTGACTTGCTCAAGGCCACACAGCTATTAGGAGGGAAGAATTGTGGATTAAAGTCCAATGCTCTCTCCTTTTCACAATTGCCCCCATAAAAACAAATATGCTGGTATCAGATACCAAAGTAATCATGTAATCTTGCATTTGCCATTTAAACAATTTGGCGGGGAATGATATCCACTTGGACCAATCTCACTGTCAAATTCTGTGGGACTTCTATGTTGACTTATTTTAGCTAATTGTTTTCACCCCATATTAGATGTCAGGGAAGGATCTAGATTGAATACAAAACCTAGGTGGAGGCCCTAAGCACAAGCCTGCAGAACAAGTTGGAATGGCTACTTATTCCTGAGTTGACCTTCCTAAGGCCTGGGGTAGACGGTCCCTAAGCTTCCTTCAGCTCTAAAGTCCTGACTTGCAACAGACCTTGAAATGGCAGGTTAGAAAAGGCCACCAAAGCTGCACTTTTTAAATTCAAGTTCTTTGAAACACTTCTCACTCTACCTTATGGCCACTGAGCAGAGCTCCATCAGAATTTAGGTTACATAAAAGTACATGTTTCCATGGGATTGTACATCATCTCCTCTTCCTAAACCATAAGAGGCATTTAAAATGTAATGTTATTTATTGGGTAATTCCCAATCATTTTGTTGGCACTTTTCTTCAAAGGATTCAGGAAGACAGTTATGTCCACAGCAGGAGAAGCTGCTGTGGTCTGGTGCTGACGGGTGTTAAGTGCTTCTCTGAGCACTCTCTGCTTCCTCTTCTCTGTCCCTCTGCAGAGACAGGGAAGAGGAAATGGGGAGTGCTCCTTTCTCTACCCTTTTCCGATTCTTTCACGTGTGCTGTATGGTGTGAACTTGAAGTATTAGGCTGGAACCCCCCTTTAAAACAAAATAAAACAAAACAACTTTTCATTTCAAGCCCAAAAAGGTGTTTACTTTTTTCAGAATAATGGAGAAACTTCTACATAAAAGGACTTTGAAATCCAAATGTGCCAGGATTTAAGAGTTGATTGCAGACAGCAAAAAGACTCAGCAGTCATGATTTTATTCTCTTTTAAAGCTGAGTAATATTCCAATGTGTATATATACCACGTTTTCCTTATCCATTCATCTACTTTAAGGGTATCTAGGTTGGTTTCACAGTTTAGCTATTGTGAATTTTTGCTGCTATAAACATTGATGTGGCTGCATCCCTGTAGTATGCTGTTTTTAAGTCCTTTGGGTATAAACCGTGGAGGGGGATAGCTGGATCAAATGGTTCCATTCCAAGTTTTCCAAGGAATCTCCATACTGCTTTCCAGATGGAACTGGAGAATATTATGCTAAGTGAAGTAAGCCAATCTCCAAAAACCAAATGCCAAATGTTTTCTCTGATATGTGGATGCTGATCCATAATGGGGATGGGGGATGGCATGGGAGGAATGGAGGAACTTTAGGTAGGGCAAAGGGGAGGAAAAGGAAGGGAGGAGGGAAGGGAGGAGGAAAGATGGTGGAATGAGTTGGACATCATTACTCTAAGTATATGTATGAAGACAAGAATGGTGTGACTCTACTTTGTATACAACCAGCGACATGAAAAATTGTGCTCTATATGTGTACTATGAATTGAAATGCATTCTGCTGTCATGTATAACAAATTAGAATAAATAAATAAATTTTAAAAAGACTCAGCAGCCACTCTGGTGAAGGAGGGGAGAATCTTAGGCAAATAAGCACTTCTAAGTCCATTTACAAATGTTATCTCCAGGAGGAGGAGAAGCTTCTGACAGGTGTGGAGTCTCCTATGGAGGCTTCACCTAAACCTTTGGGCTGCCCTGGGTGAGCTCCTCCACACCAGGCGACTATGTGGCTCAGAAGGTTTAGGCAACTTGCTGGAGATCTCAGGGCAGCTGGCATTGAGGTCCAACTCTCTCTGATGTTATATTTTTCTTCTCAAATAAGCAGTAGTGGGAAGGAGGGGGAAAAAAAAGGGTTTGGATTCTTCTGTACACTAGGTATTCACAAATGGCAATGCAGTTAATTCACTTAACATTACCAATTATTCTAAAGTCAAAATGTTACAAGGCAGAGTGACCCAGAGAGAAAAGCACCATGACACGTACTAGCATAACAAAGTCCTTATTATGCAACAGCACTTTGCAAAGACAAACTGAACCGCATTACAAATGAAAAGTTGCATCAAGAAGCATCAATACTGCTTAATAACAAGAAGGTGGAGAGCCATTTGATATTTACCAATTTCATACAGACAGACATGTTGAATTTCTCTCTGATCTACTGCAAGCTCCAAAGCAGTATGGAAAGAAGTCAAGGCACTGTTGATTTGACACTAGGAAAAAAGGAAAATGGAGTTAGTGGTTAAGATCTACCATTGATATTACAATCATCCTAATGCAAAAAAAAATTTCCTATGTGATTACTTCAAACAGATTATGCAGTGTAGAAGAAAGTCATTTAAGGATTGCTAAGAAAGCACTCCAATTGTCTCAGCATTGTGAGATTAATCTAAGCACAGAGAACTCCTTTTTTTTTTTTTTTTGAGACAGGGTCTCACTATGGTGTCCAGGCTGGTCTCAAGCTCTTGATCTTGATACTCCTACCTCTGCCTCTGGAATGCTGGAACTATGGGTACACACCCCACACCCAGCTCCTTTTGCTTAGGTAGTAGATTCCACCTGCAAGGGCTCAGCTTACAACCACCTTCTCCTTCAGCACCCTCTTCATGCTAGTACAGTAGAACTCGTTGTACCACAATTGCTTGCTATTCTATCCCTTTGTTGCCAGATATATTCTAAAAGCACAGGGCCTTACATACAGGTATGTATCGGATCCTGGCCAAGAAAGAGTCTCCATCAGCACTGAGGGAATGCATGAAGCCACTCCCCTTCGGCCAGTCCTCAGTCCTTTGTGTGGTCCTCCCAGTCTCTACCACACACTGGACAGTTTCATTCTCTAACCAGAATGTTGATCTCTAATTGCTTCTGGCCATCAGATCCTCCTCTCCCAGTAATTTAGAAATTCTCCAAAGATCCAGGTTGCATTGGCAACTTTTGCATTCATCTGCTAATGTCCAGAACCACTAGCCTTCCGTAGAGTCAGTTCTGCTTATTCCTGATTAAACACAGGAGTCGCCCACCCCACCCACTATTTGCAGTTCTGCTTTCTGTGGTTTCAGTTACCTGTGGTCAACTGTGATCTGAAATACAATATAATACAATTGCATTTTGAAAGAGAAGACCCCATTCATAGAACTTTTTATGACAGTATATTGTTACAGTTGGTCTATCTTATTAGTTATTGACATTAACCTCTTACTGTGCCAATTTATGAATTAGCTTTATCTTCAATACTCTCATATAAGACAAGCCTAGTACTTATGGTTTCAGGCAGCACTGGGGTTCTTGGACTACTGCACATTCATTTTTCTCTTGACTAAACACAGCTTTCAAAGTTTGCTGACCTGATTTCACCAGAACACCTAAAAAGCACCACCAGGATAACAAGGGTTTGCTGACTTGGAGGTAGGCCTCAGCAGGTGCTAAGTGCCATGTACATAATGAATAAAACCTCACACACCCTGAAGTCTTGACGCAGCCTGCTCTCAATGGCCTGCTGGCATGAGTGGCTTTTCCTGCCCTGCCTGTGCTGGGCTGTGGCTTTCCCTCATCCCTTCTCCTGTGCTTCCCTGAGTGTCTCCTGCTGCTGCTCCACACTCATTTCCTCCCGAGGTTCCCAGCTGCCTCTTTTCTGCTCAGCCAGCCAAGCAGGGGACAGGAGTGTCCTGGAAAAGAAGCTGCAGGCTGTTGGGAGGACCCCCATCACTGCAGGAGGCCTCTGGGACAGCAAGGCACCATGAGTCAGCAAAGTGATCTTCAGGACAGCCCATGACTCAGGGACATTGTAAGCCAAATGACTCATTATCCAAGGCCAGATCAATAAATGTCCATGTCCTAAAGTGACATGCTGCTCTGTTGTCAGGAAGGCTCAAACCGCAGTGTTGAAACCCTTATCCTCAGCCATGAATGCTGGGTAGGTGGCCTCAGAACAATACACGTCAGCATGTCACCCATGGCTGTCTCCGAGCAGTTTAATGGGCAGTTGGAAGGAACCTCATGGGAATGTACGACAGACCCACAATGCTGAAGTCATGCCGGCTGTAAGTACACAGCCAAAACACAAAACACCAGCAAGGTAAAAAAAAAAAAAAATCAGTCTTCTATGCAGAATGCGTGTGTGTGCTCGAGCGTACGCACACACATGCACATGCCCACACACATGTATGTGGATAGCTGGGTGCTTGTTACACCCATTGCAAACTTTTCCTTTTCTGGATCATCAGTTCTTTTCCTGTTTCATATATGCACTTGGCTCAGCATGGTGACGAAGAAACTCCAGGTTAGAGGTTCTGCTTGCTAAGTGAATGACACTCAGCTTTCTCAGGATATTTCTGGATGGGTCATTGTCACTGAGCTGTCGCCAGCTGAGGGTTCAGTGCATGATGGTGCAATGCCACAATATCCTTCAGAGGACAGAAAAGCACTCAGCAAGCACACATTACACAACCTCTACATGTCAGGGGTGGTCAGGCTCTGGAGGTGCAAAAGTGAGTCAAAACAAGGTTTTGAATGCAAGTAAATAAAAAAGACAAAGAGGTAATATTTGAATCAATATCATTTCTCTTAAGCCTTTCAAAAACTTAGGAATGTACCAATTCCCTTTTGAGATGAAGTAATGTTTTAAGAAGTTAAGAAACCTGGTCAAGGTGAATAGGCTAGGAGTTGACCAGTATTCAAATTCTCTGCCTCCAAGAATAGTTTTGTTTGGGGTGCATGTATGCAGCTATGATTAAATTAAAGATCTTATCTTCTATATAAGAATGCATGTAACTACATGCATTCTTATATAGAAGGAAGCAGGGGAGACCAACACATGAAGAAAGAGAAGCTCTGTGTCCACAGAGACTGAGAGTGGAGTGATATGGCCATAGGCCCAGGTATGCAAGCAACCAGCAGAGGCACAAGAGGTAAGGAAAGGATTCTCACTATAGCCTCAAGAGCAAGCGAGGCCCTGCTGACACCTTGATTTCATTTGGCTCAGTGTTTTGGGAAAACCCAGTGTTTGAGAACTGGTCACCAAAGGTAGTAGGTGCTATAAACCAAAGAAAAGAGGCAGACAAATCTAGAACTGCACCTAATGCAGCCTATCAGGGACTTACAGGCAGAAGCACATCTTGAGGGCTACAAGACTGGAGGATCCTTATACTTCAGGACAGGAGGAAAGGGCTCATAAGGTACCTTAAACAAAGATGGCCAGCAGCCAACTGAAATATGGCCAGGCTTTCTCAGGACATCAGGTAAGTACAGGCGTGAGTGCCCAGCATAAAACTCTTGGCTGACTCTCTTAGTGACTTTGTTTATCCTGCAGGGCTTAGAATGTGTTCAAGGGTCACACATATTACCTGGTTACAACCAAGATGGCTGTAGTCTTGTCAAGAGGGATTCCCTATACCCAGTGACGCTGATTCTGAACTTCTGGCCTCCAGATTATATATGAATAAATTTCTATTGTTTTAGGCCATCCTGTTTATAGCAATTTGTTACATAGCCTTAGGAACTGAACACGGTTGCTTTTTTTAAAGAATTAAACTATGAAGAAAGTAACATGTATTTTCATTTATAAGGATTAACAATTTGAAAGCACTAAAATCATATTATGGGAGCTGAAAGACATGGCCCAAGAACAAGCATAACTACAAAATTCTAGTTCTATCCTGATCATTCCTTAAGAAATTACAATGAACAGACATTAGGTAAAATAGTGTGAATATAGTTTCCATCAAAATAATTTAAAATAAAAATGACCTATGGAAATTTTTATTGTTACAAATTAGAATATCTACCACAGAAGAGAGAAATAATTATTCTCAACTGGATATTTGATTTAGTTTAATTTTATGGGAAAGAGCCATTAAGCCAGGGCTTGGTACCACATTAGCTTTTAGTTCACGATGACACCATGATGAGCCATGTCACAAAAACCACTTGAAGCCTCAGTTTCCTCACCAGTAAAATAAAAAAAAAATGTTATATGGCTTTACTTTCCAAAGGAAGCAATGAAGAACACAAAGCACCAATGTTTGCCAAATTAAATGGAGCATATTTATTGCCAAATTAAAGTAAGCATCGTGACCACAGTGATGAAACATGTTTTTCTAGTTATTCAAGCTCTTTTTCATAATAGGAGTATTCACTGATGCTGGAGGAGCATATGGTGGTCATGATATCACAGTTCCTGAAAGCCAGGGGCTAGGGCTTCATACCCATACAGGGCTTCATGCCCACACAGTAGCAGGAGAAGAGGCCTGGGCCTGTAGAGGGAAACCAGCTGGAACTAGACCTCTGCTTTTAGCTGCTATGCCTAGACATTTCTAATACTTGTGGCAATCATAAAAGAAATTTATTGTTCTGTTTTATTCCATGAGTGTTGCTGATCTGTAGGAAAACTCTGAATTTCTGCAAGTAGATTTTGTATATGTCATATTATTATACTCCTAGGAATTCTAATGACTTTTTTTTCTCTTGGATTTTCCATGGATACATTAAAATCATTTGCAAATAATTATGATATTGTCTCATCCTCTGGAATAGATTTGCATGCTCACTGGCTGAGAGCACCAGTTAAAATAGGGAATCGCAGCAAGCACAGCACACATCCTAGATTTTTTTCTGGCTTTAATGAGGATGTTTCTAATGTTGCACTAAGAAATGTGGTTTGCTGCAGGAATTTGGTTGATGCCATTTTTAGCAAAAGAAGAAATTTCTATTTATGATTTACAAACAGTTTGTTTCATTTTTTAAAGACCTGGGCTGGGTAGTGTCTTTCTTTAAACATTACTGATAGGATTATATATGGCTTTATCACTTTCTTAATGCAGGAAATAATAGGCACATACTTCCTGAGGGAGAATCATGATACGTCTCTTTGGAATAAGCTCTACTAGGTTAAAACATGACATTAAAAACATACCTTATTCAATTTTATTTGCTAATATTCATTTAGAATTTCAATACCCAGGATGAATGATCTACAGTTTTTTGTTTAGTGCTCTTTGGTATCAGAAAAATACTTTACTTGTAGAATCAGCTGAAAATATTCCCATATTTTCTTTGCTCTGGAATTGTGTATATGGTGAGTTCACTTTTAAAAATCACAATTAAAAAATTAATTTAAAATGTTTAAATCACTATCATTAAATATTTTTCTTAATAGGTATTGGTTGTAAAAAAAAAAAAAAAAAAAGACTAAACACCAGTTGATACTTCCAAATTCTAGTACCAACCTTGTAACCAACACATTTGTATCCATTCTCAGGGGATGTTGAAATAAATAATTTTATATAAATAAGTGCTCTTCTTGCCTTGTTTTTAGAAATAAGTCTATGTCACCTGTAAAGAGTGCTGGGACATAGTTCACCACACTGTTTTCCTGCATTAAGAACAAACCTTCACAGGTAAGTGGCAACTAAGTTCTGCATCAATTGTTTCAGACTCACCAGACTCATCAGTTTTATCTAGAAGGCATAATTAAAAGCTATTTAAATTAAGGTCCTAGCACCAACATAAAGCTATGTATTCTTGTCTTAAATCCAAACCACCACATGTGTGTCCTCTGGAGAGACAGAAGACACAAAAATTAAATATGAAGAGACGCAGTGACTGCAGGTAACGTCTTCCATACAATTAAAAAAAAAAAATCTAAGCTATTCATATTAAGGTATTTAGACCTTAATATCTTTTAAAAACCTTTTGAAAATAAAAATATCAAAACAAATACAAAGACACAAAAACGTCTGAATAATTTTCAGCGCCACAAATTATGCTGGAAGCCTACTGATGATACATTTTGTTGAGATTTTCACTCACAACCAGCCTGCAAGGATTCACTGATAACTACCACCCAGCAAAAGGTTCCTTCTCTAGAGTTGCAAAAAAAAGTAAAAATGGAGACAAGGCCAAGTGCATCTGGGGACTTGGCCCCGACAGTAGTGCTGAAGGGACATTAAGTTCCAGACTTCCCTGAATCTGTGATTCAAGTTCCATTTCCTGAGCAAGCAGTTTCCTTTTGTAGCACCTCTAAATTATACTTATCATTCAATGATGAGAAAGCTCCCAGACACAAAGGTCTCGGTTCAGACCTACTGGTATTAAAATAATGTTGATAACTCTTAATTCTGCTGGGTTGGAGACTAGAAAGGAAGTAATGCCTAGGGACAAGTCACAGAACACAACAGTCCCTTCGGTGGGGACAGCGTGCACTGCCCTGCAGCTCTGAAGTGCATCTGCTTCTGAGAACTGTCAATTCTGGCACATAAAGAACTTTGTAGTTTTGTAAAACATGGGCACATTTTTTTCTTTTTTTGGTATCAAGGATTGAACTTAGGGGCACACAACCACTAAGCCACAACCCCAGCCCTATTTTGTATTTTATTTAGAGACAGGGTCTCACTGAGTTGTTTAGCGCCTCAGTTTTGCTGAGGCTGGCTTTGACTTGATCCTCCTGCGCCACTGGAATTACAGGGCCTAGCTAACATAGGCACATTTAATTCTAAGATTCTCATTTCTGTTGTTGTTGGTACTGGGGATTGAACCTGGGAGTACTTAACTACTGAACCACATCCCTAGCCCTTTTTTAAATTTTTTATTTTGAGACAGGGTCTCGCTGAGTTGCTTAAGGCCTTGCTAAGTTGCTGAGGCTGGCCTTGAACTTGCGATCCTCTTGCCTCAGCCTCCAAAGCTGCTGAGATTACAGGTGTGCACCACTATACCCAGTTTTTAAGATGTTTTAAGCAAAATGTATATTAGACTTAGGCAGAATTCATGAGATATTAGTAATAAATGAAATACTTAATGAGTGTGTATGTGTTACAGAGAAGGATAAAAGGTGCAAAACCCCTAATATCCAGGAGGTCCCAAATAGCACTAGACATTAAAACAAATATACAAAGACTCTAAATACAGTGCTAAATGTGCTTGTGTATCAGAACTTAATTTCACAAGGTCTTATTTGATCACCCATCAGTGACACCCAGCCTGGCACCAAATATCCTCAAGAAACACCTCTAAGAGTCACAGCTGCCCACTAGTTTAATGAGTCTTGGACAGGTGCAATCTTCCCGTGGGTCTCCCCTGCGCTGTGTGCCACTGGAAGTTTCTCTCCCATCTCAGCTCTGGTCTTCCCAGCCACCATCAGACGGAAAGGCTCAGGCAGAGCAGGGCACTGCACATTGCCACCCCTGGACTCAGGGCACACGGGGCTTCCACCCTGCCTGCACTCTCTCCTGAAAGTGCCATTGTTGTCCCTTTCCCCTGTTTCTTGCTGTGTATTCCACATTGACTTAGTAAACGGTGTGGTTCAAGCCCACTTTAATTTGGCCCAGGAGTCTTACTGTTCTGAGAGCTCTGGTGCCTGCAGGCTACCAGGGCAGATGGGGAGACACTGACCGGCAATGACTGCCAACTATTATGGGTGGAACTGTGTTGCCCCCAAATTTACAGTTAGAATCCAAATCCCAGAAGCTCAGAATGTGATCTCATTGGGAAATAAGATTGTGATCAGGTAAGTTCTGAGAGGTCCTACTGGAGTCGGGTGGGCCTGGATTCAACCTGTGTAAGAGGGGAAATTTAGACACAGCTTTGGCACATACACAGAGAGAGCCATGGGGAGCAGATGAAGGCAGAGGTCAAGGTGACGCTTCCACACACCAAGGACTGGTAAGGACTGCCAGAGAACCACCAAAATCTTGAGAGAAATGGGACAGTTCTACCTTGCAGCCCTGGGAGGGACCGACCCTGCTGACTCCTTGGCTTTGGACCCTAAGCCCAGGACTGTGATAATAACATAACCGTTGTTTGAGACATACAGTTTGAGGGACTTTGTCACAGCTGCCCTAGAAAACAAATACACCAGCACTCAAATCCTAAACCTCAATGTGATGGTGAATGAAACCCAGGAAGTGGGACCTCACTTCCCACTTTTAGTACCTTAATCTTGTACTTCTGGCCTCCAGGATTGTGAGAAATAATTGCTTATTGTTCAAGCCACCAGGTCTATGGTATTATGTTATAGCAGCCAAACTGATTCAGACAAACCTATGTGTAATTTATTAGCAAGCAAAAGCAGTGGGGTGTATGAGAAAGAGCACTGGATTAAGAGAGCCTAAATTCAGAGGCTTTCTTAATCCTACAATAAGAAGGTACACCTGCACATACTTAGACAGACAGGATGAACACATGTGAACAATTACAAAGTCTAATCAGGAGAAAAACAGGGTGACATGATTACAGGAAGGGAAATCTTCAGCAATAGAAAAGAAATACTTTTATAAACACAGTATCCATTTGAATTTCCACAGAGTATACAGAATTTGATCAACTGATAGTTAATATGTACGAGAGAATAATGGCTAAAATAAATACACACTTAAAGGCAATGATGGTATACTTATTCTTTTTAAGGCATACAATTACAATTACGAAAGCTATGTAATCCTTTAAAACAGAAGAAATTAGAGTGCAAGAACATTTCAAAACCATATTTCATCTAATTTAAGAATTTAACTCAATAACAGGAAGAGAAATACCCTTGAATCAGAAATGTATTCCCGAATTATAGAAGGGATCAGGAATAAATCACACTCATGGTTCAGGCAAGCCAAGAGATGAGAATAGAATAAGATCATTTTTAAAACATCAGTTTACAATCTAAAAAATAAGAATAATCTAGGCAACCCAGTTTGGGAAGGATGATAAGTTTCATTTCTGAAGAAATGAAGTATATTACTATTATAATAATACCAGTACATTAAAAATTTCCACAATTAAATATAATAATAATTCTCAAAATGAAAGTAACATGATGGAAATACAATAAATATTACTCTTGATTTAATTACACATTTAGAACTTGGGCAAATATATAAGAAATATTTCTGACTCAAAAGTCATCAAATTTGTTTGACTGAATCAATAGTTTATATCCAAAGGAAAAAGATCATATATATATGGAGAAGCACAAAGTATTTTCCAAAGTGGCCATACTCCTTACATTATAGTTCTAATTTGAATGATGGTTCCAATTTCTCTTGCAATTGGCTGTCTCCTTTTCTAAAAAAATTAATTTATTTATTCTAATTAGGTATATATGACAGCACAATGCATCTTGATTCATTGCACACAAATGGAGCACAACTTTTCATTTCTCTAGTTGTACACGATGGGGCGGTCATACATGTACCTAGGTTAATGATGTCCATCTCATTCCACCACCTTTCCTGCCCCCATTCCCCCTTGGCCGTCTCCTTTTTTATCATAGCTGGCCTGATGGGTGGGAAATAATAACTCACAGTTTGAGTTGCATTTTTAAATGACTTTTGATGCCCAGTATCATTTCATGTGTTTATCAGCCATTTGCAGATTTTCTTTAGCCAAATGTCTCTTCAAATCCTTTATTCAATTTTAAATTGGGTTATTTGTCTTTTTATAATCACTGACTTGTAACCACTGCTTACATATTCTGGATTCAAGTTATTTATCAGATATATAACCTTTAAATATTTTCTCCCATTCTGAGTTGTCTTTTTACCCTCTTGCTAGTACTGTTTGTAGCACAAGTAGTGCATTTAAAAAATTTTTTTTAGATGTTAATGGGCTTTTACCTTTTTCATTTATTTATATGTAGTGCTAAGAATCAAACCCAGTGCCTCACACATGCTAGGGAAGCTCTCTACCACTGAGCCACAACCCCATCCAATGAGAAGTGCATTTTTGATGAAGCAAACTACCTTTTTTTCCCCTTGTGGTCTCTCTGCTTTTGACCTCATGTGTAAAAAACTATTGCTTCATGCTCACTTCCACAGCACATACACGAAAGTTGGAATGATACAGAAAAGATTAGCACAGCCCCTGTACAAGGAAGACATGCAACTTTATATGTTCCATATTTTTAGAATTAAGGTCAGCATATTAAAAGAAATACATGCATCCACATGTTTACAGCAGCACAATTCACAATAGTCAAGTCATGGTACCAGCCCAGGTGCCCATAAACAGATGAATGATTAAAGAAAATGTGGCATATATGCACAATGGAGCTTTATTCAGCCATAAAGATGTATTAAAATTATGTCATTTGAAGGCAAATGGATGAATCATGGTAAGAGAAAATAAGCCAAACTCAGAAAGTCAAGGGTTGTGTGTGTCTCCCACATACATGGAAGCCAGAGAGAAATAATGGGAAAAGAAGCGGAGCTTGGGGATCCTCATGAAGATAGCAGACAGACCAGTAGGGTAAGGAAAGGGGTTTAGGGCTGGGGTTGTGGCTCAGTGGTAGAGTGATTGCCCAGCATGCACGAGGCACTGGGTTCGATCCTCAGCACCACATAAATGTAAAATAAAGATATTGTGTCCACCTAAAACTAAAAAAAAAATAAATAAAACATTTTAAAAAAATAAAACATTTTTTTAAAAAAGAAAGGGGTTTAGCTGGAAGGAGGAGGAAAGAGCAAGAGGAGGTACTCGGGATTGAAATGAATCAAATCGCTACTATGTATGCATGAATATGCCACAATGAACCCCACTATTCTGTGAGTATCAATTAAAAAAAAAAAGAATCTGTTTCCTAAACCAAGAGTTAGCTTTAGATTGTATGCTTAGGTCTGTGATCCATTTTGAGTTAATTTTTGTGTATGATGAGATAAAGGTCCAATTACATTCTTTTGCACGTGAATCTGTAGTTGTTCCAACACCACTAAGACTATTTTTGCCCATTGATTTGTCCTGGCGCCCTTGTCAAGTCAATTGACCATAAATACAAGGTTCCTTTCTTGACCCTCATTGATCTACATGTTTATTCTTAAGCCAATGCCACCCTGTCTTGATTACTTTGCAGTAAGTTTTGAGATGAAGAAGTACGAGTCTTCCAACTTTGTTTTTTTTTCAAGACTGGTTTGGTTGTTCTGGGTCCCTTGAGATTAGCATTAGTTTGTCAGTTTCAGAAAAAAAGCAAATTGCAATCCCCCCCACCCCCCTGCCCAGTGCTGAGAATTGAGCTGAGGGTCTTGTGCATACCAAGAAAGCAAGCTCCCTACACTGAGCTAAACCTCCCACCTCATGCTGCAATTTTGACAGGGTCATTCTTGGGATTTTGTATAAGATCCTTAACTCAATGGGGGAGTGAGTAATGCCATCTATTCCAGTTTAGATCTGATGTCCCTCAAAAGTTCATGTGAGATAATGCAAGAAGGTTTAGAGGAGAAATGATTAGGTTATAGCCTTAGCCTAATCAGTGAATTAATACCTGATGGGATTGACTGAGAGGTAACTGGAGGCAGGTACGGTGTGGCTAGAGGAAAGTGGTTCATTGGGGGCCATGGCTATGGGGTATATATTTTGTATCTGGAGAGTGGACTCTCTCTCTTTGCTTCCTGATAATCAGATAAGCCACTTCTCTCTGCCACATTCTTCCACCATGATACCTTGCCTCATCTCGAGCTCCAGGGAATGAAGCTGGTCTTTATGGACTAAGACCTCTGAAACTGTGAACCCTCAAAAAAACTCTTCCTCTCCTACAGTTGTTCTGGTCTGTCCCTTTAGTCACAGCAGCAAATAAGCTGTTGAGAGCAACAGCCGAAGGGGCCCCAGCAAACTTCCAGCTGCCAGCAAACTTCCAGCTGCCAGCTGATGATTGGCTCACAGTGGCCCCAGCAAACTTCTACTGCCAACTGATTGGCTTCTCTACGGTGATGCTCATTGGGTTGTTTCCCCGCCCTTTCAGACCACAGAGCTGCTCACTGGGGGACTTTTTTGGCTCCGCCCATGCGACCCAGCCAATCGGCCTCAAGAGCAGGAGGAGTGGGGGAGGTTGAGAGGCTTGTGGGAAGCCGGTGGTGGCAGTTGGGCTCACACAACCTATGGTCCTCAAGCACCCTTCACTGTAAGCATGGTCGAATCCATTAACAACTTGAACATAACACCAGCAGATTGGGCTATGCTTTCTTTAAATTTAGATTCTCGCCCCATGCTAAAACTAAATATTCAAGGACATGAATTTAATGGGCTACTGGATACAGGTGCAGACCTTAGCATCATCTCTCGTCAAGAATGGCCAAAACATTGGCCATTACAACAAGCCACTCAAACGCTTCGAGGCCTAGGAGTGGCGACTAATCCCCATAGAAGTGCAATGGTATTAGATTGGAAGGATCCTGAAGGATGTGAAGGAACTATACAGCCATATGTATTGGATCATCTTCCCATAAATTTAGGGGGATGAGATGTCCTAGATCAATTAGGTTTGACATTAACAAATAACATCAAACAAAATGCACCCACTGTTATGACTAGACAAGGTTTTAGGAAAGGAAAAAGATTAGAAAAACAAGAACAAGGTATAGCAGCACCAATATAAATAGATCAAGGAACAGACAGACATGGGTTGGATTTTCAGAAGGGGCCACTGAGACAATAAAAATTACTTGGAAATCAGAAAGACCAGTATGGGTTCCTCAGTGGCCCCTGACTAAAGAAAAGATATAAGTAGCCCATGACCTGGTCAAACAACAATTAGCAGAAGGACATATACAACCTTCTGTATCTCCCATAATACTCCCATTTTTGTCATCAAAAAGAAATCTGGTAAATGGAGATTATTGCAAGATTTAAGAGCCAATCAGTTGGCAGTAGAAGTTTGCTGGGGCCGCTGTGAGCCAATCATCAGCTGGCAGCTGGAAGTTTGCTGGGGCCCCTTTGGCTGTGGCTCTCAACAATAAGCTGACTAAAACACCATCTCCTGTGATACTGAGTCTTCTGATCCATGAACTGGGATGTCTTTTTGGTAATATTTTAAAGAAATATCTTTAACCCATTTCAATCTGCATCATTTATGAACATAAAAATAAACAGAAATAAAACTAGGGGCAGACTACAGGAAGTAATGAGTAGTTATACTGTGGCCCACTATTTCTTGAGTGTAATCTCTCATCATTTAGCAGGAGCTACAGAACTGTTCATGCTCTATGATTTTTTTATTGGTACATTATAATTATAATTAATGAGGGTGGGATCCATTGCACCATATTCATACATGCACATAATACAATTTAATTAATCTCATTCCCTTTCCCTTCCTGCCTCCCTCCCCTGTTTCGCTTGATCTACTCTGTTGATCATACTCTTTGATTCTAATAATGATATCTCTGGAGCTATAATCCAAGGGAACTCAAGGGAAAAAATGAAAACTGTGCAGAGATACGTATGGCATCACTTACTATCACAATGAAATATGGGGGGAAACAAAAATCAAATATCCCAACAGTAATTTCCTAGGAAGAGGAAAATATCAGAATTAGCACAACAGCAATCTAAACAGTCTGTCTGCATAACAGTTATTTATAAAAACTGTGAATTTATATAAATATTAGCTTTCTAAACAAATGCATAGTCTTGTATGTATATTAAAGGCCACAAAATAATATGAAAATAAAGAGCTTAAATTAAAACAAAACTTAATCACTACAGGGCTTTTTTTAGGAAATTGCTTAGCATCTTAAACTATTATTTATGTGTTTGGGGATGGGACAATCTCCTTGTCACCTGTAGCATGCAGGACATGCTGTGATAACCCACCCACATGCAATTCAGCACTAATGTTGCTGAGCAGCAAAATGGGTTTAGCAACATTGCTCTCAAGGACACCAAGCAATGGCTTAAGTCTCCGACCCTTACGGGTAGGACAATCATTGATGTAGGCAAAGGAAGCTCATCCGTTTAGGCACACTTAGTAAGCTTAGGGATATAAATCAACATTAGCCGTCTACTTGCTTTTCAAACCCACAGCCTGTAAAGATAGGGTTAAAAGAAAGGCAAGTGCATTCTACTTATTAGCATATGTGAGTGAACAGCCATTAAATCACACGATATGGATCTATCTCACTGGAAAGTGAAGACAAACACATCCTCCATCTCCCCTACACTAGATTAAATCAATCTCTCATTTTTTTTTTTTTCTGTATGTCTAAGAATAAATGGCAACCCTATTTTTTGGTGCGTCAAGTAATTAAGAGAACCACACAGGATGGAGGAAGAGGAGGAAACTACAATTAACAGAACTTCAGGGAATTATTTCTCTTCCCGCGGTAGCCTTTTCCCTGATTCTATAAATAACAACATTACATCATGCTGACGAGGCATGCTGTTCAAACACAAGAGCCAGGGTTGCCCTTCAACAGAGCAAAGAAACGCTGCTACCAGAAGGCACAAGGAGAGAGGCTAGGCCCTCTGCATGTGGCCCTACTGCACTGGCCCTTACTCCCCATGTCCCCTGCAGCCTCCCTTATCTGATGAATGAATCACCACAGAAATCGAGAGCCACTTTTCCATCCATCCCTGCCATATCATGAATGGATATGCTACAGAGCAACACAGACTCCCACTTATTTTAGAGGCACCAAAAATAAATGTAATTTTATCTTAATAAAAATACAGAATGAAAGCTCTACAGCCAGCTTTTAAAAAGTCCCAGTTTTAAAAGGTCTCCCAGTTGATAACCTCTAACATAATGGGTGGGACAGAAGGTGCAAAGACAGTGTGCGGGCACACTGGGTTGGATTCTCAACACCACATAAAAATAAACAGAATAAAGGCATGCTGTCCACTTACAACTACAAAATAAATAAATAAATAAATAAATAAATAAAATTTAAATTTAAAAAAGAGTGCTCAAAATGTTTGCATAATAGCAACTTCATTAGACTATATTCATTAACTTTACAAGGACTTTCATTCATGCAAATATTTGAGCATTTTTTACAGATAGACTAATATTAAAAATTAGTTACATCACTAAGTTGCCACACCATAAAAAATATATATGAGAGTATAAATACACATAGAACCAAATATATATACATATTTGCTTAAATGCTTAGTATGACTAACAATGGTCACACGGTTACTTGTGAAAGATGGGCAAATTTGTATTGCTTAAAGAAAACAAGGAGACCAGAGAGAAATAAAAATACTTGATCAAAATGTAGACTTTGTCCCTAACACTTAAAGATAATCATTATATATTCATGAGCTTAGTATTACATGGATTTAATTGGATGAGAAATAAAAAATTTCTCATCCAATAAAAATAAAAAATTCAAAACTCTATCTACAAATTCACATTTTAAGATTAGGGGTACTATACTATCCATATGTTAACTTCCTAATAGCTCTTTGCATTAATGGAAACATCAACGAAAAGTAAATACCTATGTAGTTCCTGGAGTTCCCATAGCTACCTGCATACCCATTTTTCCAATCAGAGGCCTACAAATGCTTTCTCCTCAAAAGAAAAATGTGATACCCTACTTCCCAGGCTTATGGGCTCAATGTGACTAACAACAGCCACCCGGTTACTTACACAGCATCCACCATATGCTACGCACTGTCTCATTCACCACAGCACGACACAGGTCAGATGGCAGGAGCCAGGGAAGACAGAATAAGTAGTAAGGGCAACACCAGTGGGTGGAGAAGGTTGAAAGTGCAGGGAATTCTTTCTGCAGTCTGGCAACAACTCCTGTACACAGCAGCTCAGGGGCAAGACCATCACTGAGGGGTAGAACTATACCACAGCGTCAAGAAAGATCACCATGGCAAAGCCTAGTGAAGCCACTACAAGGAGGTTTATGTAAGTGGCAGGAGGCACAAATCTGTTAAAGAAATCATCCTCCCATAAGGATTCCAAATAGTCTCAAACAAGGAAAGGAAAAATATGTTTGTTTTTTTTAAAAAAAGCTGTTCATGAAATGAAAAGAGAAAGTGGGAAGCAGCACGTGACTCACAATAGTGAGTATAGCAGAGTGGAAATGGATTTGGGCCTATTGAGCTAAACACCCTAGACGAAGAGAAGCTTTATTCCAGAGCAGCTGTTCAAACAGTTGAGTGGATTCTGTGTGATTTCTTCAGTGATTTTGTGCACTGAAGAGACTAAGATAGTGTCATAGGCTGCACCTGCTTCAACTGGAGCCTGAGACCACGTTCTGTGTGCATTGATAAAAGTCCCCATGGGGTCCAACCACTCATCTAAATGCTTGCTGACAAGGAAAAAAGGCTCTTTGGAAGCAAATTCATCCACAGAGCCCTATGTTTACAAAATCAAAGGCAGGGCTTTAGAGGCATTACAAAAAGCCCTGGACTAGAGAATCTCCCTGGGCAGAGATTCTCACCTGCAAAGGAAGGGGGGTGCCCCAATCTTCCTACTTGGGAAGATTCATGAAAGGCCAGTGTCTGAGTACCCTGAGGAGAATAACAACAATTGCATTTCAAGAAAGCCCTAAAACCCATTCATCCTTTGGGCTTTGGGGAAAAGACCAACAGAAACACTCCTCACATTTTTGCCAAGCCCTGGGGCTCCCACACAAGAGCAGTCACAGATCTCATGTCCTTTCTGTTCAAACCAAATACCAGTCCCATGAGCAAGCTGCTTCACAGGGACACAGTTCCAGCATCTACCACCTGCGCTCTGGTTGCAGTTGTCTACTCTTGAAGAGAAGGAATTCTTGCTAAGAGCCACAGGGAGGACCATGTATCCCCCCAAACTGTAGTTACGAGAAGGCTTTGTGGAGTCGTGGCTCCCTTATTTCTAGAACCATTCCGACAACAATGAACGGTCACTTACTCTTAGTGCTATTCCACCCCTTGCAGGAATGAATTGTCGCACAAACTAAAATGATGTCACATTTTAAGAAATTTTTTGGGGGAGGAGCAGTTTTTAATTGAACTATAAGTTAAGCATTTTCATTTTAAAATGAGAAAAATTAACGCAGTGCAAGCAGAACAAAATATAAATCCTGACTTTGGCACCCCTATTTACCAACTTCAAAGTACAATACCAAATCTTCATTCATCAGAGGAGTAAAGGAAGAGAATTCTAATAAATACCTAATGTCATGATGCCGAGGGCTGCGGTGCACACAACTGTAAATTTTCGGTTCTCAACCCCAGTCAGCAAAGTTCTGTTGAACACCAAATCTAGTGTTGCTGGGTATCCCTTACCTGAAGTGCTTGAGACCAAAGTGTTTTGAGTTTTGAATTTCAAGTTTGGGAAAGTTTATGTTAATGTATATGTGTGAATGCATGCACACACCTGTGTGAATACACACATGTGTATACGCACAATTTAAGCAGGTGCAGCCTATGACACTAGCTTAGTTTCTTTTTTTTTTAAAGAGAGAGAGAGATGAGAGAGAGAGAGAGATGAGAGAGAGAGAGAGAGAGAGAGAGAGAGAGAGAGAGAATTTTTTAATATTTATTTTGTAGTTTTCGGTGGACACAACATCTTTGTTTGTATGTGGTGCTAAGGATCGAACCCGGGCTGCACGCATGACAGGCCAGCGCGCTACTGCTTGAGCCACCTCCCCAGCCCCTAGCTTAGTCTTCAGTGGACAAAATCACACGAGGTATCTTGGGGATGGGACCCAAGTCCAAATACAAGGTCCGTGTACGTTTCATATCTACCTTATACACACAGCCTGAAGGTAATGATATGATACTTTTCGTGCTCCTATATCTTGACTACCTACCCATCACATGAGGTGAGGTGTGGAATTTTCCATGTGCAGCATTGTACTGATGTCCAACATGTTTCATGTTTTGGAGCCTTTCAGATTTTGGATGTTTGGATTAAGGATGAGCAACCTGTACCATGATATTCATGGCTACTCAAAATATATGTACGTGTTTGTATACACATTAATATGTCACAGGAATGCAGTGCCAGGCACAGAGGCACAGGCCTGTAATCCCGGTGGTTTGGGAGGCTGAGGCAGGAGGATCGCAAGTTCAAAGCCAGCCTCAGCAACTTAGTGAGGCCCCAAGCAACTTGATGAGACCCTGTCTCTAAATAAAATATTAAAAAGGGCTGGGATGTGGTTCAGTGGTTAAGTGCCCCTGGTACAAAAAAAAAAAAAATGTATGTTTGACCTTTAAAAAATTTAAATCTAAGAAAGAACTCATCCTGCACTCAACTTTCATTTCAGAAATGTTCACTGGAGTGAGAAGGCTTAGTCAGTTCAAAATTTCCTTTTGCATCATAGTTCCTCTTGCACAAACTCTAGGGTGTAAGAAACTTTGAGAACCTGGACATCTTTCCTTACAAGTAGGGCCACAACATGGAGTTTGAAAAAAAAGGAGACTAACTAATAGCCCTGACTACATAAGAGATGGGTCAGAACTATGCTGCTTAGAGCAAGAGAAAAAGAGGGAGAAATACAACCACAGACTTAAAAAGCTGAATGCAAAGAAAAAGAGTCTCAAGATAATCAGAAGAAAAATAACTTGGACATAGATTTAAATAAACAGATCGTAGTGAGTTTTCTGTACTATGTTCCAATTATAAACTATTAGTATAACCTCTAAAATATACCTTCGTGTGTGTGTGTGTGAGGGCGGGGGGTGTGCGTGTATAACTATTAGGTAGTAGCTACCAAAGAGCAGTAAAATGCAGGAAAGTTCACAAGTGTTCTTTACATTACTTTAGGGTCTTCTTTAAACTACTTTCAAAATAGAGAGAATGCAAATGGTGTAGTTAATTTATAGAAAATAAACAGAAGCAAAGGGGCTAATAGGAACATATGTCAAAAGAAAAAGATTAATGGGACTAACTCTTGACAGTGTCCATTGATGTTGTTGTGAAGCTAGGAATTACAGCTAGAGGTCTGGAAAGGAAGATTTCTTTAGTAGTGCAGGCGCACTAAGGTAACTTCTCACCAGCTACTGACCTCAGTGCCTACATTAATATGGGATTGACTTGTAATCAAAGCCCCCCTAAATAGTATGGCCACCATGACAGCTCTGGAGAGGACCACCTACGGTTAAAAACTCCACTGCCTGACGTGAAGGAGGAGTTGAACACCTGATTGGCAAAGAGTACAGTGGTCCTCAGCTCTCCTGGTCAACATTAAACAGTAATAAACTTGGAGACAGTGTAGTCTCCTGTGTCGTTCTCTGCATGGACACAGCCCACTCTCTGTCGAGAGGGTCTCTGCTTGAGCCTCACTTTGCTTTTACTTTACTTTCACCTCAACTTCCCTTATAATAGAGTTTTCTTCCTTGGCTCTTGGTGTCTGACTTTAAATTTTCTTTCATTGGAACACAAAAATGGAGGTTTGGAATTTCAGCTCCCTGCTTTCCTGTGACATATTTATGTGTATACAAATACACACATATAGAGAGAGGACTTGGAAAATTAGAGAATTGCTCTGCAGAGTCTTCAGACTTAAGGAGTCACTTCATGAAACTACCCGCCACTGTGCACCCACCCCACTCCACAAAAAAAAAAAAAAAAAAAGAGCCATCTTTATGCCTGTGACATCATTCCTCAGGAAAAAAAAAAAGTCTCCAAAAGTACTTCTGGGGTTTGCTAGGGGCCGACTCTGGCAGAGTGCCTCAGTAACAGGATGTTAAAACCTCAAACTGGGGGACCCAACATGGCGGCCGGCGAGGAGGCAGCACTTTCAATACCTCCACAGTAACGGGATCAGAGAGACCCATTAATACACCTAGATTCTACCTGCTGAGAAACTTCTAGCAAAATTCTGCTGAAAGGAGACCTGCCGGGAATTAGTAAGTTTATTGGAGGTGTCAGTTTGTGAATCTTGGCCATGCGGCGCAGGGGTCCAGTCCCAACGGCTGCTGCCGAATGGCCGCTGCCTGCCCATTGCGGCGAACGTTCGAACGGCTGCTGCCTGCCCGGCTCTGCAAACGGCCCCCGCCGGCCCGGCTCTGTGAACCACCTCTGGAGGCCCAGCGCTGGGAATGACCCCCGTCCCGCCCGACTCCGGTAAATAGCTCCCGCCCACCCAGCTCAGGCAAACGGCCCCGCCCAACCGGCATACGGCCCGGCCCTCCCGGCTCAGGAGGCCACGTGAAGGGACTCTAACCAAGCCTTTATGAAATAGCAAACTGGGAGCTAAAACCAGAGATTGAGTCAGACCAGAGACAAGTCAGTCCCACCCCTCCCTTCGGATACTCCGGCAAGGAGCCAGGGGCCTGCCATAGCAGAGAGGGGAAGTCACCAGAGTTTGGTCAAGGAGATTCCTTCCCAGCGGAATCTACTTTAGCAAGTGTGTGACTCCCACCCACACCAGATACAAACAACCAGGAAACTTCAAAAATCTCTCCGTGGGCGTGACCGTAAGAGCCAAGGGACTCCCGACCCCCAACTCCTCCTACCGCCAGTGACGTGGGCATGACTATAGGGGCGGAGGGAAGCAGAGAAGACTCCCCACCAGCAACTCCCCCAACCGCCAACGGAGAGGGCATGACAGTAGGGGCGGAGGGAAACAGAGGGCACTCCTGACCCCCAACTCCTCCTATCTCCAGCGGAGTGGTCATGATTGTAGGGGCTGAGGGTAGCAGAGGGGATTCTCGACCCCCAACTCACATCACCACCAGTGGCGACACCCAAGGTCTTAGCCACCAGCTTCCGAGGGCGTGCCCACCAAAGGGGTCAGGGAAAATTAAACTATTGACTCCCAGACCACAGCTCCACAGCACTGGGGCTTAGATGAATGATAGAGAGAGTGCTCAGTTGTTCGGGAAATAGGGCACGCTGTGGGCTGAAAGTGTAACCAGATCCTTGGGGAACCGCCTCCGGTGAGCAGGACCTGGCTGACTGGCAGGAGGAAGGGGAGGAGGGGCCAGAGAAGTGAAACGGCTCTGGACTAACAGGATTGAGAGACTCCCAGGAGCCGCCTTACAGGGATTGCTGTCGACACATAGAGGGCAAAACTCAGCTCAGAGGGCACAGCTCTGCCTACGGGAAGAGAAGAAAATGGATCTCTAAGACCAAATTTAATTTCTTATTTTATTTTATTCTATTTTTTCTCTCCCCTTTTCTTTCTTTCTTTCCCCTTTCAAGTTTTATTGTTCTTTCCATTCTCATCTATTCTATCTATCTCCCTCTCCTTTTTTCTTTTTAAGAGCACCTTCCTTCCCCTTCCCCCCAACTTTCATCCCAAGCATTACGTCCTCCATTACATGTAATTGTCTAAATGCAAATAGGTGAATGTTTCGAGGCTGTCTATAGGGCTCCTAAATAACTAGCTACTACCAACACCCTGATCCAATCAATGGTTAGTATCCCCCTTCAGTAGAGCAACCTTCTAAAGTAGCCAAGATATACTAACCCTTATACCTTCATAGCACCTAACCTAAACATAAAGTCCTAAGAACAAACAACAAATCACTATATGCATACAGAATCCGGAAGCCCTTTATAAATTGAATGAATCAGCTTTAAAGTACAATAAAGCCCAACATCTCTAGGCATAATCTCCCACCACAAAGGAGAGACAACAGAGATATACAAAGCCAAAACAAATTTATAGGAGAAAGCAAAAACACAGCAGTCAAACAGAGCTGGAAAGTAAAGTGAACATCATGAAAAAACAAGGGAAAAAAGGAGTACAAACAATGCAGGACAACTTAAATCTACAGGAGGACCTAGAAGCATCAGAAGCATGGATAGGGAAAGAACGCAAGGCATACCTAACTCAGATGGAAAAGAATATTAGAGAAGACATGAGACAGCAAGTCCAAGCAATAAAAGTATATTTTGAAAATGAATTAAACAAACAAATTCAAATGGCAAAGAACGAGCTTTACCAGGAGATAGAGATCTTAAAAAAAAATCAAACAGTAATCCTAGAAATGCAGGAAACTATAAATCAAATTAAAAATTCAAATGAGAATATTACAAATAGACTAGATCAAGTAGAAGTCAGAACATCAGATAATGAAGACAAAGTTTATCAACTTGAAAAGAATATAGTCAACACAGAAAAAATGCTTAAATCCCACGAGCAATCTATTCAAGAGATATGGGATGTCATAAAAAAAACAAACTTGAGAGTCATCGGGATAGAAGAAGGCATTGAGATTCAAACCAAAGGAATGGACAACCTATTAAATGAAATAATTCTAGAAAACTTCCCAGAGATGAAAGATGGAATGGATTGCCAAATCCTGGAAGCCTACAGGACCCCAAACATTCAAAACCATAATAGACCAACTCCAAGACATATAATTATGAAGATGGCCAACATACAGAACAAGGAGAGAATATTAAAAGCTACGAGAGAAAGGAGGCAGATTACATTCAGGGGTAAACCAATTAGGTTAATGACTGATTTTTCATCACAGACTTTGAAGATCCTGGAACAATGTATTTCAAATGCTGAAAAATAATGGATTCCAACCAAGAATACTGTATCCAGCAAAATTAAACTTCAGATTTGACAATGAAATTAAAATCTTTCACGATAAACAAAAGCTAAAAGAATTTGCAGCCAGAAAACCAGCACTGCAAAGCATTTTGAGCATAATACTACAAGAAGAGGAATTGAAAAATAATGCCCAAAACTAACAGCAGGAGGTATCTCAGTAAAGGGGGAGGAAAATAACCAAAAAGCAAAAACTAGCCAAACTAAAATAAATAAATAAATAAAC
Source organism: Urocitellus parryii (assembly GCF_045843805.1). Classification (NCBI taxonomy): domain Eukaryota; kingdom Metazoa; phylum Chordata; class Mammalia; order Rodentia; family Sciuridae; genus Urocitellus; species Urocitellus parryii. Next base: position 46,244,445 of record NC_135543.1, read on the forward strand.
ATGACTGGAAGTACAAATCATATTTCAATTGTAACATTAAATGTTAATGGCCTAAACTCACCAATCAAGAGACATAAGCTAGTAACCTGGATCAAAAAAACGAATCCAAAAATATGCTGCCTTCAGGAGACTCATATGATAGGAAAAGACATACACAGGCTGAAGGTGAAAGGTTGGGAAAAATCATACCACTCACATGGCCCTCGGAAGCAAGCAGGAGTGGCCATACTCATATCGAATAAAATCAACTTCAAACCTAATTTAATCAAAAGGGATAAAGAAGGACACTATATACTGTTAAAAGGAACCATCCACCAACAAGACATAACAATTATCAATTTGTATGCACCAAACAATGGTGCGGCAACGTTCATAAAACAAACTCTCCTCAAGTTCAAGAGGCAAATAGATCACAACACAATAATTATGGGAAATGAGGAAAAACACTCCATTCACAATATCCTCAAAAAAAGTAAAATACTTGGGAATCAACCTAACAAAAGAGATGAAAGATTTATACAATGAAAACTACAGAACCCTAAAGAGAGAAGTAGAAGAAGATCTTAGAAGATGGAAAAATATACCCTGTTCATGGATAGGCAGAACTAACATTATCAAAATGGCGATATTACCAAAAGTTCTATATAGGTTTAATGCAATGCCAATCAAAATCCCAACAGCATTTCTTGTAGAAATAGATAAAGCAATCATGAAATTCATATGGAAAAATAAAAGACCCAGAATAGCAAAAGCAATTCTAAGCAGGAAGTGTGAATCAGGCGGCATAGCGATACCAGATTTCAAACTATATTACAGAGCAATAGTGACAAAAACAGCATGGTACTGGTACCAAGACAGGCGAGTGGACCAATGGTACAGAATAGAGGACACAGAGACTAATCCACAAAGTTACAACTATCCTATATTTGATAAAGGGGCTAAAAGCATGCAATGGAGGAAGGATAGCATCTTCAACAAATGGTGTTGGGAAAACTGGAAATCCATATGCAACAAAATGAAACTGAATCCTTTTTTCTCACCATGCACAAAAGTTAACTCAAAATGGATCAAGAAGCTAGATATCAAATCAGAGACTCTGTGTCTGATAGAAGAAAAAGTTGGCTCTGATCTACATATTGTGGGGTCGGGCTCCAAATTCCTCAATAGGACACCCATAGCACAAGAGTTAATAACAAGAATCAACAAATGGGACTTACTTAAACTAAAAAGTTTTTTCTCAGCAAGAGAAACAATAAGAGAGGTAAATAGGGAGCCTACATCCTGGGAACAAATTTTTACTCCTCACACTTCAGATAGAGCCCTAATATCCAGAGTATACAAAGAACTCAAAAAATTAGACAATAAGATAACAAATCACCCAATCAACAAATGGGCCAAGGACCTGAACAGACACTTCTCAGAGGAGAATATACAATCAATCAACAAGTACATGAAAAAATGCTCACCATCTCTAGCAGTCAGAAAAATGCAAATCAAAACCACCCTAAGATACCATCTCACTCCAGTAAGATTGGCAGCCATTATGAAGTCAAACAACAACAAGTGCTGGCGAGGATGTGGGGAAAAGGGTACTCTTGTACATTGCTGGTGGGACTGCAAATTGGTGCGGCCAATATGGAAAGCAGTATGGAGATTCCTGGGAAAGCTGGGAATGGAACCACCATTTGACCCAGCTATCGCCCTTCTCGGACTATTCCCTGAAGACCTTAAAAGAGCATACTGCAGGGATACTGCTACATCAATGATCATAGCAGCACAATTCACAATAGCTAGACTCTGGAATCAACCGAGATGCCCTTCAATAGATGAATGGATAAAAAAATGTGGAATTTTACACAATGGAGTATTATGCAGCACTAAAAAACGACCAAATCATGGAATTTGCAGGAAAATGGATGGCATTAGAGCAGGTTATGCTAAGTGAAGCTAGCCAATCCTTAAAAAAACAAATGCCAAATGTCTTCTTTGATTTAAGGAGAGCAACTAAGAACAGAGCAGGGAGGAAGAGCATGAGGAAAAGACTAACATTAAACAGAGATGAGTGGTGGGAGAGAAAGGGAGAAAGAAGGGAAACTGTATGGAAATGGAAGGAGACCCTCACTGTTACACAAAATTACATATAAGAGATGGTGAAGGGAAAGGGGAAAAAAAAACAAGGGAGAGAATTGAATAACAGCAGATGGGGTAGAGAGGGAAGATGGGAGGGGAGGTGAGGGGGGATAGTAGGGGATAGGAAAGGCAGCAGAATACAACAGTCACTAATATGGCATGATGTAAAAATGTGGATGTGTAACCGATGTGATTCTGCAACTTGTATTTGGGGTAAAAATGGGAGTTCATAACCCACTTGAATCAAATGTATGAAAGATGATATGTCATGAGCTTTGTAATGTTTTGAACAACCAATAAAAAAAATAAATAAAACCTCAAATTGATTCACTGCTACTAACTGGTAAGAAAATGGGTAGGGCATGTAGTCTAACAGCCACTTTCTTTCATGTGGATGATGAATCTCTTCTATTTTCATTTTTCTAGAAACCCTCATGCCTCTGAGCAAGCAGATAAAGATGCAAAGGAGAAGTGGAACTCAGCAAAAGCCAGGGTATATTTTGGCTTTGGAGTGGGACAACCGGGGCTCCCTTGCTGAGGAAGCTCAGGGCATTACTGGCAACCCTTCAGACCCTTGTGTTTCTTTTCTTTAACAGGCGGATGATAGTCTTGTATCTATGCACAGGGTTGTTCTGAGAAGCGAATGGGATAGTGTGTGTACCGCTCTTGGCATGGTACCTAGCCAAAGGAAGCACATGAAAATCTGACAAAAGCTACTGTGATTTCAAAGCTGATGTTATCCTGACTTTTAAGGCAGTGAAACTCTTATATAAATTGTTAGCTAGGATCAAAATTTAGAAATAGATTGTTAGTAAGTCAGAGAGGGAAAAAATTGTATTTTGTGTTCTAAATCTAAGAGATCTAATAACGCTCACATGCCTTATGCTTCGAGTACACCAATCATGTCTCATAACCAGTGAGGAACGTCACCCTTGCTTTGCCCACGTCCCCTGAACAGAAGGTAACTGACTAACATCCTGGGTTCCTGGAAGAGTCTTCCTTAGCAATAATGCAATGAAAGGCAAACAAACAAAATGTTCCTGGGCCTAGGACATTGTGGCTCATCAATACTGGCCCCCAAGCAGATAGATAGATAGAGGAGTTTTGATCATCAGAAGCTTTATTTTAAAAAGACGAGGAAGGTACTGTACCTCTAATCGCTGGATCCGTCCCTTGAAAAACATAAAGAGGGAAGAATTTGGATATGCAGATTCTTTTTTGAGAAGAATTTCCTTCGCTTCATCCAGGCCCGCTCTGTTATCACTGCCATCCAAGGCGAAAAATGGGCGAACCACAGTGTGATACCAGAGTAGAGCTAATCTGCAGAGGGAGAAAGCAGGGACACTGAACAACAGAATTTCCCTTGGACTGTTTCTGGTTTTTTTGGTTTTTTTTTTTGTTTTGTTTTGTTTTGTTTTTTAATCAGTATGTGTTCTTTTACTACACCCCCCCCCAAAAAAAAAATCTTACTATGTAATATAAAATAATATCAGAGCACATTTCCCCCCATCTTAATGCTTTCAATATTTGGGAAATCGCTACTTCAGCACAAATTATAAATCAGCATATTCCCCCCTTCCATCAGATCAGGGGAGAGGGCAACAGAAGCATTTAGCCTTCTAGATGGATGGATGGCTGAAGATAGGACATGTACATTTCTGAATTCCATACCTCAGTCATCAGTGGCCACATTAGGAACCATAACCTGTCACCATGAATTTATTGTCCTCTCTTAATAAAAGCTTTCACTTTTTGCGAAAGGAAAATGTGGCTTTCTCTTGTGTTCACAAAAGTTAGGATACCAACCTCAGAATCCAAATTTATTAAATAAGAATCCACTGTCACAAATATTGTCACATTGCATTGAAATAAGTGAGAGGAACAGATTAATGGCCCTTTCTCCAGCCCTCAAAGACGTTCAATTTAAACAAACACACACACACTCACACACACACACAAATAAATTATTTAAAATTACCTTACTTCAAACTCATTAAAGAGAAATGTCATGTTAAATTTAGGCAAACAGAACAGAGTCCTTAAGATCTGCTATAATGAACAGATAAAAATGTCTAGCCAGCACGGCAAATATTTTTATGTAAATGTAAGCGTCCACTGTGCTCATAAATTCTATCACAGAGATCATACTAATCTAAATTAAATTAAAATGTATTCATTTATTTCTCAGAAATAAGTATGAAATAATATTAAGATATAAACAGAGAATCACAAGTTATCAATCTGTTAATTCAAATTAATAAAGGACCACTGGGTAATTTAATGAGTTTGGGGAGGCATAAATATTTTCAAATGAAAAATAATCATTTTTAAGTAACTTCCAACAGATTAAGAGCTATCATCCAAATTCCTCAATACTCACATGAGTAAAAATACATCTAACTAAGGTCCGCTGTGATATCAACATTCTGTTTGGAAAATTTTGACAAGTGGCATCATATCAGACAAAGAACACCTGGTGTTTGGTAAAACTGTTCAAATTGCAGGTTGACTTGTCATTGAAGTTTACACTGTGCAACATAAAATGACTCAATAGAGCAGAATAGCACAAAATATCCAAGTCACACAAAGGACCAACAGACCAGCTAGAATCATGAAGGAAAATTATCCAATAAGAAGATTCTTTATAGGAATCAAAATTTCTAAGCCACAGAAAAGGCTTATCAAATTTGTACCTCTTGAGTTAAAACAAAATCAGGATTGTGCATCTTTGTGACTGTGGTCAAAGTCACAACACTGGCTTATAAAATTAGTGGAGAGTAAACGATAAGGTCGCTTTACCTGTTTAAAATACAGGACCCCATAACTACCGCCACCAGCACAGAGGCTGTGCTTGGTGCTGCATTCAAAGACGTAAGGCACAGCATCGCGACAACCAACCCGTATTTTTCCTGAAGTTTCCTTTAAAGATTTTGCTTGTCGGTTACTTACTTTCAACACTATATTATCTACCAAAGCATTGCAATATAGCTACTCACGTAGCTAAAGGGGCCTTCATGTCCTTACTTTCGCTTGCATACATCAGTGAAGAAAGCCCCTGCAGGCGGTCTCCAGGAAACCCCAGCAGATTGATGATTTTGAGCAGGTTTGGGGGCACCATGGATATGCAAAGGTGAAAAAGGCCATATCCAAAGCTAACAGCACCTTTCAGTCTGTTTAGGGACTCCTCAGTCACCCCTTCAGCCACAATGTGATTATCATTTGCAGTGTCAGAAGTCGAAGGCTCTTCAGTTAGCTTCTTCTGATACAGCTCCTGAAGGGCATTGATGTCCAGATAGCATTTATTGTAAATCTTCCAGGCTTTCCTAAGGATCCACCCACCTTTTATGTAAGCTATAAAGAGAAGGAGAGAAAAGCATTTGAAAACCAGCCTTAGAAACAATTTTTGCATTCACACAATAAAAGATATTGGAAAACAACCTGAAAATCAAGCAGAATTGATTAAACACATTAAAATTATTAGCTATCATTGCATCTAGTCTTCTTTTTCATTTTTTCTTAAATATTTTTAGTTGTAGTGGGTCACAGTATCTTTATTTAATTTTTTTTGTTTTCATGTGATGCTGAGGATCGAACCCAGTGCCTTATACTTGCTAGGCGACCACTCTACCACTGAGCCACACCCCAGCCCTGCATCTAGTTTTCTTTGTAGTGCTTACTTAAATCTCTTATTTGTTGTTGATCTTCCTTCACTACAATGCATAACCACTTGGCAAGAAATATATATATATATATATTATATATGTACATTATATATAATATATATTATATGTGTGTGTATAACTCTTTTATTTGTTTACCCTACCCTATATTTTCATTCCTTTAAAAGAAAGTTCTAAGTCTAGTTCATTGCTAAATTTATACCCAAGTATTTTGGGCAACTTGCCAAAAAAAATATTACAAGCAAATAAAAATAATTAATTTACATTTACTGGGTAAACCAATGGCCAGTTTATTGAAGAAAAAAATTATTCATGTTAAATGCAAAGAATCCCCAATTCACCTAGACCTGATGCCTGTTGTGTGGCTTAACATCTGATTGGGGTGGATTTTTTGGTCTATGACCATGGCGTTAACCCACTGCCCCAGCCTAGAGAGATCCACAGTGAACAGGGAGGAAGACAGTAAGTTATTCCATATCAGAGGATGATAACCTATTTGTTTTGTTTTCAGCACTGGGGATTCACCCAGGGGCACTCTACCAAAGAGCCACAACCTCAACCCTTTCAATTTTTTGAGACAGGGTCTCACTCAGTTTCTGAGGCTGATCTGAAACTTGTGATCCTCTGCCTCAGCCTCCTGAGTCACTGGGATTATAGGAATATGCCACTGCACCTGATCTCATCTATTATTTTTAAAGCTGCTTCCATTATTTCCCATTAGGCCAATTTCCCTTAGTAGAGCCCTCTTGAAAATGTATCACAAGGAAGACCCTCAGGATAGGAGTCAAGATGTAGGATTCAGCACCCTTTAAGCCCACTGAACCCCTCTAACAGGCCCTTGGCATTCTGCCATCCATCTTTCCTCTGTGGACATTTTCACCCTCACATGGAATGGGGTTACCAACCAACCTGTGACTATTCCAGTCTGTTTAGGGACTCCTCAGTCACCCCTTCAGCCACAATGTGCATCCTGTTTTAGATATTAAATGTCACTCAAAGGCCCATGTGTTAAAGTCCTGGCCCCTATTCTGTGGAGATACCTGGAGGTGGCAGACGAATGAAGTTAATCTCTGGAAGCTTTTCCCTTGAAGGGATACTGGGACCCTGGCAGCTTCTCCTCCCCCTCTCCTCCCCCTTCCCCTCTCCCTCTCCCTCTGCTTTCTGATTATCATGAACTGCAACAAGGTCAAGTGACCACAACCGAAACCTCTGAAACAGTGGGCTAAAATAAATCTTTTCTCCTTAGAAGACAATTTTCTTAGGCATTTTGTCATAGCAATGAGAAGCCAACACACATCATTGCCACATTTTTTGAGGTTTTCTGTAGAGAATTTTCTGTAAAATGAAACTCCCTTATAACCACAGAAGAGAGTTTATCCAGGTGGCACCACAAATGATACCATGACCCTGACATTCCTGCACAAATGAAAAACATGAACTAACCCAGACTTCCAGACCCTGAGGAACAGCAGGAAAACATATTTTTAAAAGGTTATTTTTCAATTTCAGGAAGTACATGATATAAAATAAAATATGATTTATAAACTCTCAATCCCTGAATTGAATGTGAGCTATGACTAGATGGTATGTTTAGAAAAGAATTAGCTCCCTAGCCCTGCCTACTATCCTCTAAAAGGCCTGCTGACAACATAGGCCCTTGGCTGGATGTGGAATTTGGACCTGGGATGGGGTTCTTATCATTCACAGAACTAAAAGAGAGTGGCTTGCTGTGTGCCTAATCTATAAAAACCGTGGTTTATAACAAATGCCTGCATTCCTTCTGGGGGTTTAGAATTGGATTGCAAGGTAGGGAATGCCTATAAGATCAGCCCCATCACACAGACCTAAAAACAACAATTTTTTTTTTAAATTGTAGTTTTGAGTACAACTGCATGCTAAGTCCTGAATCCTCCTTGTGATTCCTCAAACCTCAGGAAGAACTTGGAAACCCCCCAATACATACTAGAAAGCTATTATTTCACTTAAATGTATCAATTTTCCAACAAATGATGGCCACATTTCCCATGGGATCACAACTGAAAACACAATCATCTTCCAAGTTTGGGTAGTTAATGTCCTAGAGTCTACATCTATTGAAAAGGATGATTCAAAATTGAATGAACAAGTGAAACAAATTAGTCTATAAAAGTTTGGTTTAAAGGAAATGATTTTCATAATTTTATAATTACAAAAGCAATACATGTTTGAAACAATCTTCTTATTTAGTTCAATTTAACAGAAGTAGTCACTGCTTATACAAAACTACATTTTAGGAACCAATCCAGGTAAACCAAAGAGAAATGGGACAAATGTTCTTTAAGGCTCAGTGGCTTCCCCCCTCCAACATGGAAGTACCATAGGAAGAGAAAAGTTTGAACAAAGCCTATAACTTCTTCATATACTAACACAGTGGAATTTCAAACATTTGATTGGCCCAACATGCTGACAAACAAGAAAGATGATTCTCAGTTATGATCAGAAAAGCCAAATGTATAATTTTAAAAAAGGAGAAAAAGAAAAGAAATGGGAAACATATACTCTTAAGAAGAAAAGCAATTGAGATCTAACTGAAAATAAATAGTCACTGGCTTGAAAATTTTAAAAATGAAAGAAAAAGAAAGTCTGCAAAATCCTAAACATGTTTATCAGCTATTGATAAAGTTCCTATTATATGCCAGGGACTATGGTGGCATCTAAGGGACACAAAAGAACTATAAAACTAATTTAAAAGGTTATTTTAAAATTCCAGCCCTCCAAATGCCTGAATAAAATTAAAACGTAAAAATGTGTTAAAAATTCATGCAATATAAGACAAATTATATGAATGTATGTACCTGGGTCATACGTAGAAAAAGTGAAAATAAACCAAGTCTGAGTGAATGGTTCTTTTTAATTTATTTTTGTCATTAAATTGTTTTCCACACAACAAACATGTAAAAATGCCAAATGAAGCATTGTAGGATTTCAGTAGAAAACTTCACTGCTTCCCACCCCAATCCCTAACTGGAAATTTGGAGGGAAATTTTTAACTCTCTTCCTCAATGCAGGAAAAGGCATCATCCTAGGAGAGGGGCAGAAGAGTGTGACACTGAAGAACAGTGGCAGAACAGTGGCATGTGAAGCAGGAGACACATTGGGACCAATGGGTTTAAGTCAAACTGAGGAATGAGCACCAGCTACAGAGAGACGGAGCATCTTCTAACACTGGGCTTGAAGGGAATCAGCTATAACAATCCAGATCTCAGAAGAAAATTAGAGAAAAGGACAGTAGCCCTGAAAACAGACATAAAATCTATCAAGTCCTCACTGCATGAAACTTAGTTAATAATATAATACAAGCCCCTCCACAAAACCCTCATTCTTACAGAATAAAAATGAAATGAATTAAACCTGTTTTTAATTTCATGCCTAAGATAGGCACCTTACTACTATTTTAAAAATCCCATATTAAAATCCACAGCAACTCGAAGAGCCTTAATTTGAACCAGGGAAATGAAACCCAGGGTTTCGAACTACATCAAAGACTATAAACTGAAATATGTCCAAAACAAAGTTAACATGCAAACAGAGGGTTGTTTTGCTTTTACAACTTTCTACATTCAACTTGATATTGGAATAGGTTCTGCAGAGGGACTTGCCCCACTCCTGGTCCCAAACACTTTGGCGCATTTGGAGAAGGTGGTGCTAAGTGAATCTCAGCCAGAGCACAGCATGATCCAGCTCTGCAGGAGGGGCCTGTGGTCAGCTAGACTTAGCAATGACGCCAGTGAGTACCTGCTTCCCAACATGCAGGCAACACCATATTCCATAGTCACACACTGTGTGGCCTTCCAAAGCCTCCTCTGAAAGGTCAGTATAAATCATTCAGCCATGGTGATCCTTCTGTGCCTATGGAAGAAGGCAGAGAGGACAGGAACACACTATTTGCCCTCTGAGAATAGATTTAGACATCAATCCACTGGGGAGTTGTGGAGAGGACATAGGTGGAAGTCCTTCTGGGAAAGGGCAAGGGTCGCCTGGGAAACGGAAATGTCAAGGTGCGCTAAATTAATTTGGAATGAATTTTGTAATTTTTGCAGGGGGAAGGTATCTGATGAGAGCACCCACCATCCACCACATTCCATCTGTTTACTTGTCCTACGACGAAACTGGATAACCCCATAAGAAATGGTAAGTATAGGCTTGTCTCTCTGGTGACCCAAATGACAGACACTGAGGACAAAAGATGATCCTGTTTTCACCAGTCAGCCCACCGCCTCATTATCTTCACCCCCAGTCAACAGACTTCTATCCGACTTGCTTTTCTACTCCCAGTTTCTTTTCTGAATGACATCATCCCTCTGCCATTCCTCCCTTTAATTCTCTGAACAGACACACACCATGCACTAGGCAGAGGCACCAAAGCAAGTATCAGGGACATCAAGAAGGAAATAAACTTTGATTCTTCTTAATTCTGCGCAGGGACAAAATCAGGGATTCTTGATCTCCCCAAACGTTCAGAATGGCACTCCCCAAGCAATCTCTAAGACTAACCTAAGGTCTGCTGGCTGTGGTATCTCCCTGAAATAGAATTTATTGAGCCATCATTTCCCCCTGCTAGATCATGGGTTCCCTCAAGGCCAGGGCTGCCTCCCATTCATCTCTGAAGCATCAGCACCCATCATCTCACGCAGCATCCGATGTGTTCTACTAGTTCCATGGGTGTTGGAAACAGGGAAAACAGCAGGGAGACCAGCACAATCCCTGCTCTCAAGGAGTTTACAGTCTCATATTTTAGCAGACATGTAAAAAAATGGGGATGGCTGTGTGATAACTGCTGTAATTGATTATGTAATTTATGTATACACAGAGGGACAAAATTAGACGGATGGAGTCAATGAGGAAGGAGGAAGGCTTGGGCTGCACTTGACTGGGTGAGAGAGAAGGAGGAAGGGGCAGAGGTGTTCCAAGCTGAGAGGCAGCGTGGACAAGCAGCAGCAGCCAAGGGGACCCAGGGAGGAAGCAAGGAGCTCTGCTCAGCCAGGTGAGAGAGTGGGCAGCAGGAGCCTAGGAGCGGGCAAGTTCTTACATGCCACTCAAGGAAGGGACTTGGACTCTACCCTGTGGTCAGTGCAGGACAGTTAAGTGTCTACAGTACAGATGTAACATGTGTCAGAAAGATGGCCTCAGGGGTTGGGCAGAGACTGTGGCAGGGAGAGGGGAGTGAAGGGGCAGTAGGCTTTACTCTATCCTGGGGCTCGTGCCACTGGACATTGGAGATAGGAGGAAAATGCCTTGGGAAACACAGGGTTGGAGGCTACATGGTGACACAAGTAACCAGATTGACGTGATGGGCAAAGATGTTAACACTAGGAATTTGGTTATGAAATAAGAAAACCATGGCTTTGGTCCTAGTCTGTCATCGCTCACAAGGTCTGCAAATCACTCAACCTTGACCAAATCACTCACTCTCAGTTCTCCCAGGAAAGGAAGGAAAGTGGCTGAGCGCTCATCCTGCCAAGAACATAAGATATGGGCCCTATCTTCAAATCCAATAGGAAATAAAGGGCACCAATGATAAACTCAGGTGGCCAGTGCCACAAAATATGTTTAGAAAACAATTCCTTATTACACAAGCAATAAAGAGAATATAAATATAATACAATAAAGAGAAATTAAACGCTCTTGGATCAAAAAATAACTAAAGAGAAAGTAGCATGGGAAAATGAGGAAAGTTGAGATGGTGGGACAATATGTCATAAAGAAATTCAAATGAGATAAACCCTCTTCAAAAAGTATGAAGCACTAAAAACAACCATTGACTCATCTCCCAGAGCTCAGTGTGTGCCCACCGGGGGTGCTCCCTCACACTCCTGGTAGATACTTCTAGAAAAGTATCTATCTAAAGTGTTTTCTAAGAAATGAATTCCAACAACAAATTATTTGCAGTTGTTTGAAAAGTAAAAGGAAACACATGTTAGTTATGTTTATTTGCTTATTTGAAACAAATGTGGAACTATTCAAAAAGCAAACTGACACTACACAAATTCATTAGGACTCAAATACCAATATCACATGTAATAAAACCTAAGGCTTCAGGAAACAGCAAGAATGATGCTACGTATGTATAGAAAATGGGATTAAATAATTGTTTCATATCAAACTGATAGAGGAATGGGTAAAAGCTATGATGGCAAACTGAAAACAGAATGGAATGGAAAGGCTTGGAGTGTGGCTAAGTGGTAGAGCACTTGCCTAGCTCAAATGTGGCCCTGGGTCCATCTCCTGCACCACACACCAAAAACGGGAATTGGTGGGGGTAGAGATGTAGCTTAGTAGCAAAATGTCCACCAGCATCACAAAAATTAATCAATTGATTACAACAGAAATAGGTTCAGCTTCACTAATAAGAAAAAATACACAAAAAAGAATGCTCCAATGTCTACGGAATTGATTAAGTAAACCATAGCCCATCCCTATAATAAATTAATGATGCTATTATTTAAAATTATATTATGAGACTAAGTCATAGAAAAATATTCAAAGTATAATCTAAGAGGGAAAAGTTATATACAAAAGAATACAGGTTCAATTTTGTAAAAGTCTCTATTTTTATAGAGCAGAAAACTTAAAATCCATTATTTGCAATAAAGAATAATTCCTTGGGAGTAGTTAGAGATGATGGCTTGCTTTCTTTTGCACTTACTTACTTTTTCAAAATTTTCTATAATAATATTAGCAATTTTATAATCAGAATAATTTAAAAATAAATAATATGATCTGCTGCCTGTAACTTCACGTGGGCAGGGTCCATGGTCTGTGCTTATCACACAGTATGAGCTCTGTAACTTATTTGCTGAATGATCAATGAATGAGCAAATGAAGGACAGATATGATCACTTTTAACTTTTGACATTTTTATACTTAAGTGTGCGTTGGTTTTACCTCTCTCTAACTCAAGTGATCCATTCCAGCCTCACTCAGCTACCTGAGGAGTTGGACAACAGGTATGTGACCTTACACCAGGCTACCCCTCTCTCTGAGCAGATATATATATTAATGGCTAAAATTAGCTCCTTAGAAGAGTTCTTGAGCATCAGGAAGATAATGTACAAAATCATAGAAAACCCAGAGTCCTTGTCTTAAACAAAGAGCGACAGATAAGCTCTGCGTTCTTTTATATCCAAATCAGTGTGGAGCTGATTGGGGTTTACCTTACTGCATTATAAGGAGATTAACACAGGCTAGGAGCTGTCAACTGCGTAAACAAGGTCTTGAGAGAGTCATGAGAAGAGGGTTAAAGAAAAAGAAATGAACCAAAACAAATGGTACAAGTGCCTCATAGGACATATTTAAAAAAATAAAAAACAAAGATAAATTCTAGGAAGCCCAAATTTTAGAGGCCAAATTAAAAGTTAAATTCCACTTTGAATTTGAGCCAAACAGAAACAAAACATTTTCAAGTATGAGACAGACAGGTAAAGAGAGCAAGAAAGAGAAGAAAAAGGCGGGGGAGATATATTGGTTTCTGGTTTTCTAGAAAGAAAAATGTACTTATAATGTAGCGGACACATCCTTCTTCATTCAAGTTTGGGGAGAAAATATTTTTCTGACTGTGAATTTTAACTAATTTTCTTTTTGAATTTTCATTTTTTGCCAAGTAAATCCTGTCTACCAAAGTGGCAGGTTTCTGCTGCAAGGATCCAAGAGACACAGAACCACAGTAGGGAAAGAATTAGGTCAATTTTAGACATACTCTTACAGCAAGCTATCAGAGACTCATCGAGTCTATTTCACTTAAGAAATTAAAGCTACAAAAGCCTAGAAAACATTTGTCTTGGACAAACTAATTAAGAAATCAGTTGATAACCCCTGTTAAAAGTTGTTACCATGCTGGTCATTCAAGTGTATTAGAAAATATTTAACGATCTTTAATCATTTCCTAATATTCTTAAAACCATTGAAGGTGCTAGGGCCTTTAGTAACAATTTCCTGAAAAACTTAAATTTAAACCAGTTAGATTTCACTTTAAAGATGACAATTACAACTTGATTCCCACAAAGAAAAAGTAGTATATCTACATAAAAAAAAAAGGCATTCATGGGCTGGGGTTGTGGCTCAGTAAGAATGCTTGCCTGGCATGTGTGAGGCACTGAGTTCAATTCTCAGCACCATGTATAAATAAATGAATAAAATAAAGGTCCACTAAAAAATTTTTAATAATAATTTTTAATAATTTCTCTAAGTAAGACAAAATCATCTTGAGACAGGGGATGAAACATAAACTTGGGGACTAAAACTACTCTTCTCAACACACATTAAGCACTTGTGGTTTCAATTTCCCAAGTAATAAATCAGCATCAAGCCCCAAAGAGGCGCCACATATTTTCAAAGACTGAAATACAAGGTAGTCTAAAATTTTTTTAAAAGTATTACCGATTTTGTCTGCTGAATAGCAAAAAAGCCATTAAAAAGAAAGCTTCAGCATACCTGACAATTCTTGTTTGACAAACGAAAGCACAGCCAGGTACACCTGACAGTCAGCAATGATAATCTGCCTTTGAAGCCGATCGACCATAGAGGGAGTGGATTTGCGGACATCAACCTGTTTGGTGGAAAGAAAGTACAAACCAATAATTCACACACATGAACGATACTCCCTCCAAACAACTCTTACTTAAAGCTACAAGATAATTCACATTGGAGTTGTAAAACGTGGCAGTCCCCCAAAGCCAATACCAAATTTATGCTAGAAGCTTGGAAGCTCCATACTGCCATTAGGTTGAGCTTTGCCAACAACATAGTGCTAAAGAACATTTTAGATTCAAAAAAATATTCTAAGTGATAATATCTAAATTCATGGAAAACATGAACATCAACGCAAAACTTCAGAGGCTCACTTTTTTTTAAGATAATGTAAATTCTAATTTATCCAAAATTAAAATGATCAGAGATATAATACATTCCCTAAGTCAGTAACCCGAAAAGTCAATTTACAGCATTTATCTGCAGGTAGGACTAATATTAGGGCACATTCTTTTGGTGTATGCAAATGAGATGTAAGGGCTAGAAATTGATTACATTTCCATTAAGAAAAAAATACTCTTGAATTAAAATTAGTTTTGAATAAATCTCAAATTATACTTGAAATTTAGGCCATATAAGTAAAAATAAGCAAAAAAATAAAATCATTTAAAAAAACTGGTTTTATCATAAAGAACATTTCTTTACATTTCTGCATTCTTAACCCCAAGAAACTTTCATAGTGACATGAGAAATTATAAAATTTTGCAAATATGCCAATAGAATAGATAGCATACAAAACAGTAAGACATGTTTCTCTTTTTTAAAATTTTTTGTAATTTGTTTTAATTAGTTACACATGACAGTACAATGATCTTGACATATCATACATTTGAATCAGATAGAATATAATTTCTCATTTTTCTAAGTGTACAGGTTGCAGAATTACATTGGTCATGCAGTCACGTATATACCCAGCAATAATAATGTCTCTCTTTTTCTAGATTTTCATAATCCATCATCATTTCTGCTATTCTCTGTTAAGCCCCAGCACTCATTACTCTGATTGCTTGGGGAAATGTCCGTGTATCAATGCTTCTGTTTCTTTATTTATAGCAACATCTACTGTGCAGGTTGTCCAGAAGGCTAATGAGATGCTGTATATGAAAATGCTTTATAAATTGTAACAGCCATTGCAAATGTTAATTATTAACACTTATGCTAGGTGTAGTAGTAGAAATTGAGAACAGACATGTAAATAGTTTACAGTTAATGAGGAAATATAGACCTTATCACCATGTAACATAGAAAGTGGTCTGAAGGGTTAAAGCACAGGGAACTACAGGAATCTAAGGAGACATACTCAGCAGGGTTTGGAGACTCAGGCAGGCATTCTTGGGGGAAAACTTATCTATGAAGGAAGAACTAAGAGAAGGAACCTGATGAAGAGGGAGAAGAATATGCAGAGACATATGCCAGCTATACTTAGGGGTTTAGACTTTATTATAAAGGCCATGGCTGGAGCTGGCACTGAAAATCAAGTAAACAACATATTATTGACTGTATTGTAGAGATTGAATGGGAGAGTAGAGAGACCGAGGCAGAGTTCCAGTTTATCTTAGATAAAGGGGATGACCTAGGGAGATGACAGTGAGGATGGAGAGCAGTCCACAAACTCAAGAGGTATTTAAGAAAGACAGTCGTCAGGGACTGGTCACTGACTGTAGGTTTGAAGTAGGAAGAGGCAAGAACAAGTCTGGCCCATGTGGAGCGTCAGTGGCTTCCTCATGGTGGACATCACAAGCAAGAAATGTCAGGTTGGAAGCATTCCCCTCTGTACTGGGAACTTTTGAACTGAAAGGGGAAGGCAAAATACAGAAAGGGGATCATGGTGTAACTGAGACTTTATAATCAAAGGCTTTTGAGACCTGGGGAAAACGAGGTCAGTGGCTAAATTCTTTAAGTCAGCCAAGATGCAGGTGTTTTACTGCTCAGCTGTCGCTCAGTGATGTTTAATTATACACAAGAAACTCTCATTAGAAGAGCCTTGTTATGGGAGCCCATTATGGAAGAAGATCATTCTTGCTTTCTTTTTCTAGTACTGGAGATTGAACCCAGGGCCTTGCACATGCTAGGCAAGTGCTCTACCAGTACACCAATCACACCCCCAGCTCTAGAGAGGGTGGCTCCAAAATACCAACAGATGGCTCTAATGACGGGAAAGGACTTCTACGACTTTGTGAGAGGCATTTCACATAACCAGAAGCCACGGGGAACATTTACTGTTTGTTTTCAGTCCTATTTTAAATATGGAAACCCAAGTGATACTCTAAGTAGTACACAGCCCATAATCTAAAGGCACACGACTTACATTCTTCTTAATTTTATTCTTGATTGTTTCAATGACTCCAGCCTCTTCACTTTCACACAGTTTTTCTGTGGTTTTCAAGTCATCACACGCCAACTGCATTTTTTCCTCCTCAAATGTCATCATGGCATTCTGCCAAGAAACAAGGAGAGAATGAATGAATCAGTAAGTGTCTGAAACTTCAGGCCCCTTTATTACAACAATACTCCAAGCTAGAAAAAAAAAAAACTCACTTAAATTATTTGTTGCAAGTAATAGAATCAAAATGTAACCGCACAACTTTTCATTTAAAGAAACTATAATCTTGATATTACATAATATATGACTCTATTACACCAGCATGAAAAAATTATATATATACACACACACACACACACACACACACACACACACAGTAACGAATGTCCTTGCGATTGCCATTCTATTGCATTTCTGTTGTTATTAAATGCAGCAGCAAAAATTTTGTATAATTTCTAATTGGTCTACTCCATTCAATCTTTTTTTCTTTTTTTTAAATATTATTTTAGTTGTAGATGGACACAATACCTTTATTTTATTTGTTTATTTTTATGTGGTGCAGGGGATCAAATCCAGTGCCTCATGCTTGCTAGGCAAGCGCTCTACCACTGAGCCACAGCCCAGTCCCTCCATTCAGTTTTTATGATAGAGTCTCATTCAAAAGTTCATTCTACTCTAGATAGACCCCTGCCTCCAGTAAGTACTATATAGAAAGGCTAACGAAACAACCACTAGAGGCGCTCTTTGAAAATCATCAGTCTTTCCAGAGTAATTCCTGTGGGTTTCCTTATAAGGCATTCATTTTATATCATCTATAGTTAAAAATCCCACTGACAGCTGGATTTCAGGCACCTGATGCTGGCTGATGTTGTCAAGACACAACTGAATGGGTGGAAGTGATGTTTCTGAGATGGGTGTGTACAGGAGCAGGAGACCTGGTTCTTGGAAGGACCTATGAACAATCTCTAGCTCTCCATTCCCCACCGGATTCCCCAGCCCTACCTTGAAATTCTAGGCCTTGTCACTATGACTTGAACCTATTTTTCCATCCTAGCCAAAACAGACCCTGGTCTGTTTTTGTCCAAGTTTCCTAGTTATACTCTTTCTCCCAACCATCCTGTTCACTCCATGCCCCCCTGCTGCCCCTGTCACCACCCAGTTCATTCCCTTTGATTCAGCCTCTGTGGCAGCCTTTGTAGTCACTTGGGTACTAATGTTACAATCCCCATTCAGTATTTTTTTTTTTCAGATGTGGAACTATGTATTGGTGCCAAGAAAAGGCTCTAAAATTTTGTTGCATTATCTATAATAAGAGGAACTACATAGTCTGAATAAAACCCCATCACACTGGAGATGGCCTCATGCTTATAGCTGGGCACTACCAAGCTGGGCATAACATGCCTATTTGGTGACATCTTTCTGAATTTCAAATCTAAATGCTGTCTCCCTTCTGGTCTCTACTGGATATCTTCTCCTGTCTCCCTACCCCCCCTTTTATAATACTATGATGTTTTGAAAAACGTGTGTGTTTAGAAGTAGTTTGTGTGAATATTTCTGAAAAGAAAGCATCCACTTTCTTATACCACCTGATTATAACCTATCTAAAACCTATTCCCTCAATTCTCATATCTTTGCTCATTGAATTTGTCTTCTAGTGCACACTCAATAATTTTAGAGCAAATATTTATTACCCAGAGGCAGACCTGCCTCCTGTCCCAATACATTTTTAATTTTTGAAGGTCTTTTGATTATATTTTTATTCTAAAAATAATTTTGAGTGGGAAAAATATAATACTCTACAAGATACAACATTTTATTTTTAAAATGAGGGAAATTATCTACAGATGTTAGTTAATAGGCAAAAAACGATTTCAGTTTTAAATGCTACAGAATTTTCTACAATGGTATACTATGCAGCTGGTAGCCAATAAGAGACATTAGTTTATAACTGCGTCCTTAATACCAATACCTCTTCTGATATCAACTTACCAAAAAACTGACAAAGCTGGCTCCAAAACTCATCAGTGGGCTATGATTTCTGTTAAGAAAAAAAAAGTATTTTTATTGTAAACTTTTACTTTAAAAATCATCTGATAGCCTTCCTCTTCCCTTATTAAAAGTGTGAAATTTGATCTACTAATTTATTGCTATTTCCATGGAACTCTGAGAACATAGGTAAGCTGTAACACTGGTTGAACAAGTTTTGTTTTTTTTTTTATTAAAGCAATGAATCATGTTTATGTTGTTAAGAGTGCTGTGCTATATAATTAAAGATCATAAAGATGATAAATTTTGTTATGTGTTTTTTCAATAATAAAAAGCAATAAGTTATATTGTTATGTTATTTCAAAAAAATCATCTGATAGGATATACAATCCCATTAATTGAATTGAAGTTAAGGTCATCAATGCACTGGTTAATGCTCTACCTGCAGGACAGAATCTGTTCCCAATTCTTCAAAGTAAAGCAGATAACAGGAACAAATTATAACAGAGACTGCTTTTAATATTGTAGCTATTAAAGAATTGACACGGTAGCTATAAAGATGATAGAAGCAACCTGATATCTGTAACATCATGACCACAGGAAGGTGGTTATTATTCACTTTTTTATTTGTTCTTTTTAGTTATACATGACAGTAGAGTATATTTTGATGGATTATACATACATGGAGTATAACTTCCCATTCATGTGGTTGTACATGATATGGAGTTTCACTGGTAGTGTATTCATATATGAACATAGGAAAGTTATATCCCATTCATTCTATTGTCTTTCCTATTCCCATTCCCCTTATTATTCATTTTTCAAATGCAAAACAGCCAGGCGAGGTGGCACAAGCCTGGAATCCCAGCAGCTCAAAGGCTGAGGCAGGAGGATCACAATTTCAAAGCCAGCCTCAGCAAAAGTGAGGTGCTAAGCAACTCAGTGAGACTCTGCCTGAAAATAAAATACAAAATAGGGCTGGGGATGTGGCTCAGTGTCATGTGCCCCTGAGTTCAATCCCTGGTACAAAAAAAAAAAAAAAAAAGCAAAACTTGTTCAAACTTTACACACATAAAATTTGTATCACCTCTAGAGCAGAACAAAGGAGTTTACCGCAGAATCAGATCTCACAAACTCAACTTACCATCCAACAATGTCAAGAATGCCTCTCTAAGTCAGTCATTCCCTCACTGTGTTACATGCTCATCATCCTATTTTAGAATAAGTCAAAGATGAAACCAAACCAATGCCAAATGAGTCAAAAGCATGTAAGGATATAAGCTTTCTGCTTCAAATTAAAAAAAAATAGTACAAAATATATATCTCTATAAATTGTACTAAAAGGAAAAAGAACCTGTAATTGCCTTCTTCTTTTTTTTTATTGGTACATTATAATTTCACATAATGGTAGGATTTGTTGTCACTATAACTGCCTTCTTAAAAAATCATTTTACTAATTTTTTATTATGCAAATATATGGTCAGTATATAAAAGGCATGTAACAATTTATTTAGTTAATCCCCTCTTAGAAAATTAGATTGTGGAGGTGTGACTCTCCACATATGCACAGGCACGCATATGCTTAGTGGACATCCTGTACCTATAATTTTGTACGCAACACCAAATACATTCATGGGATAAATTACTAGAGGTAGCGCCACTGAGACAAAAGGTATGCACATCCACTTTTTCTCTTGGAGTGGACTGTGTGGGGTGGGGAGGTAGGGGTATTTGAGGTACCTAACACAGTAGGCATTCAGCAGACAGGAATCAGTCAAGAAGTGATAGAGCCCTGCTATTGAGGAACAGATGTGTTTCAATCCAGTGCTGGCAACTGGCTTCACCTTCCTTCCTTGCCATGTTAGCCACTCTGCCACTTGAGAAGTGAAAGAAGCTGAAACTAGTGTTGCTACTTTTGCTTCTTGTTCTTGACTAAAATTAGGTTTCTGAGAGCCATGGCAATTAATTATTCATAGTATCTAACCTTGCCCTTATTACTTCACATACCATCTTATCATTTAAGTCGGGGGGAAAAACGTAGAAACCAGCCAATAGAACAATTTTCCCTCCTTGAAATGCTGTCTGCAATCTGCGTAGCATCTGGGTGCACCAGGCATGAAGAATGTAGGGCCAGGGAGCACTGGCTGTTAGAACAGCTTCATCCACCCAGGCTCCCTTGGTGTTTTAACTTAACATACTTCAAGTGATTAACTTACTTCATCTTAATTAAGATGTCTTTATATGAAACATATTTGTTTTGGAGATCTAAAATCGTTCCTCAAAAGTATGAGGATGATGATGGAAAACCCAGTGCCAGGGTCAGGAGAGGGAAGAGGCACTCAGCTCATTTCAAGATTGCTCATGCTGGGAACCTGCCATGGTGAGATAACTGGTAACACTTGTTTTAAAAATGGATTCCTATAGGGTGAGGGAGGGAATAGGGAAGACACAAAGAAATGAAGTTTCCCCATATCGACCTTGTCTGTGGATTCAACTTTGGAATCATGTAATCATGATACACAATAACAACAACAAATTAAACTTTAACATGCCATTCCTACAAATCAGAAGTGAAATGAATGCAATGCACTGCTGATGTAAATGAAATGGTAACATAACTACACAGAGTAGAAACTACTCCAATATGGTAGAACGTCGTAACCTAATAGTAAACCCCAATCATGAGTATCCCTGAAAACAGACCCTCAAAAGATGCCCCTGCCCCACTCATTTCAGTAACCACATTCTAACTGGATAAGGGAGTCTTACTCTCAGGCTGCTGTGTGCCTCATTTGTAATAAAGCAAGGATTATATATGTAGAGATTCAAGATTTTGTGCATATGGGAGAGGATGAAGTTAATTTAAAAATCTGAAAAGTCCAAAAAAGAAAGAATCAATGAAAACCCATTGTATTTTTTTTTCTAATCTTTGAAAGCATACATTTATCCTAGATCTGCCCACTGAAAGGCCCAGAACCAATGACCACCCAGCTGTGCTGTGCATGATGTGAGCACCCTCTCCAGATAATGGAGCAAGGGACTGTGGCTTACTTGAAGCAATGGCTGCTTCCAAGTCAGGGGCAAGAAAGGCTCAAGAAGAGCCTGAAAATGTCCTTGTATAGCAGAAATTAAGGAAGTTTAAAAAACATAGTAGGGTCTTGAAGAGGTTCCCATTAGCCAAATATGGAATAATTTGATCACCCTGGAGAACAAAAACAGCAACGGATTGAAATATCAAGTTGAAACCATGCATTCATAATGATGCTTTTAATTTTTAAAAAACTCACTAGTTTCCTACTGGGAAACCAACTCATTATTTTTAAAGGAGATCCTTTAAAAGAGCAAGAATAAGCATTTACCCTGCCTTTACTCTGTGGACAAAGAGGAACCAATTGTTTGGGGGTAGGGAGAGTTTCCCTTTATAGAAGTATCCTGGGCTCATAAATGAAAAGTAAATCACCGTGGTACAGGTCCTAATGAATTCAGAGATATGGGCAATGCACATAAAGACAGGGACAGAATGTGTTAAATGCTGCCGTGGTGACAGAATCAGCAAAAATCTAAGCTGTAGAAAAGTCTACAGGATAAAGATCCTAGTTTCTTCAACAATAAAGAATCATAAGAGGGAAAAAGAGACCAAAAGGAAACTTTAAAGTGAGACTATCAAACATCAGACACATAAATACACTCATGAGGAGACATCTCAAACAACACCACATAGGTGCACACACGAGCGTGTATCTATTTAACACATACAACAATTAGAAAACGAGATTTTAAAAAATCACCCTTTACAACAGCACTAAAATATTAATTATCTAAAACTAAATCTAATAAAGATTATGAAGTACCCCTACACTGAAAACTCCAAAAACACTGCTAGGACAAATTAAAGACTTAAATCGGGGTTTTTTAAATAATAGTATTCTGAACACTTTGTGACAAATAGTTCTTTGGTGTGGGGTTGTCCTGCACTTCACAGAACAATAAGCAGAAATATACGTGAAACAAGACTGGCCAAAGAGTTGGTAATTATTACGGCTATAAACCAGAACACTAAAATTCATGAAATATTTTCTATGCTCTGGAATATGTGACAAGGTTTAGATATGGCTTGTCCCCCAAGGGTACATAGGATAGAAGCTTGGTCCCCAGTGTTGAGATGGTGTGTACATCTAGGAGGAGGAGCGAGTGGGAGGTCACAGGTAAATTGGCCACATGCCCTTGAAAGGGATTCAAGTATTTTTTTATGGGACCTTGGTTAGTCCTCATAAGAGAACTGTTTTAGAAGCTTGAGCCTGACACCATGTAGTCTCTTTTTGCATCCTGTCTTGCCACATGATCCCTTGCTCCTGCCATTGCCATAAGCCATGATGTGATAAAGATAAGATAGTCCTCACCAGAACTGAGCTTATTAATAACAACCCCAGGCCATAAAAGCTCTAAAACTCTTAGTAAACCACTTTACCTAACTTAGATATTTCACTGTGGTGACAAAAAGTTGATTAACACAAAATGTATGAAATTTTCCAAAATAAAAAGTTTAAAAACTTACAATTAAAAATGTTCTTCAAAAGATAAGCTGTCATGGGAAATCCTCTAATGAAAGGGCTCCTTGTGATTGCTGCCATAGTTTACTTTTTGAAAATGAACCATCAGTAATAAGATGGCTCTAAATTTTTCACTCGGTATAGTGAGTCACCCAAATCAGAAAGACCATAGAGAATATAAAGAAGCAATTTATCATCTATTCCTATAGTCACTAACATTGCCATGGCAATTATTTTTTAAAGTTTCACCAGGATATTAAAAATAGGACTGAGCTGATGAAAATTTTGTTTCCTGAAATATAGGAGAAGGAAATGTATACATTTAATTCTTAAAGGAGTATCTTTCCATTACATAAATGAGCATAATTATAAGAATACCTATTTCTTCAAAGGTAATTTTATTGTCCATAGTAGCGAATGGTTACAAATTTTCAAGTCTTCCTTTGATTTTTTTTTCTGAATGTTCTAAATTTATAAAATGCTGAGTTCTTAGAAGAATTCAAAATGACTTTTCTCCCCTCTAAATGCCTGGGGAGCATGGACCCTTGTGGATTACACAGGAAATATGGGGCCACCTGAATCCAACCAGCCAATGGCCATCACCATCTCACCCTGGAGTCAAGAGATCCCAGATCTGAGAATCCCAGATCTGCTGCTCTTAATGGAGGATCTGTCTTTTCCATGACCCACAATGTTTTAGAAACCATAGCCCCAGGGGACCACTGGAGTTAATTTTATAAAATTAGCAAAAAAAATGCCAATATGGAATAGCTTCTCTGATGTCTCTGAGCTACCCTAACAATTTAATTTTTTTTCATGGAAAAACAATTGTTTTCGATACAACAAATGCCTTGTAAAATAGCCAAATAGAATGTGATGACCTACAACTGCTTTCATAAAATTTAATGTTTAGGAAAAGGCTGTGTGTACACTGTGTTCCAACACAAAAGAGCAATTAAAATATTTGTTATAAGGGGAAATACAATTAGTGTTGTTGTTTTTTTTCAATGAAAAGTGTTGACCACAGTGTGGTCAACAGCCACTGTGTCTTCATATTGTTGCTGCAGAATTCTCCCTATATTTAGACCCCCTTTAGGAAGAAAAATGCATCATTTAAGTCAATTTACTTGTCCTGAATATTCCCTGTGATTCAGTTGCTGCTATTTTTTTTTTCATCCAGCCAACCAAACAGAAAAATGGGTCATTTCAACAGCAAAACAGCCAAATCCCATAGGAGTGGGTTATTCACTTAATGGTAAGCTAAGGCCCAGCTGTGTCCAGCTGTGGCCCAGGGCACTCTCAGCATAAGGCTAATAGAGAATTGGACCCAAAATAAGTAGAAGGGCCCCTTTGAGGTTACTCCCCAAGACAGTTCCTAATTTTTTTCCTGAAAAAAAAGAAGCAAATTATTTGGTGATTGCTTTTTATATTTCCATACAAATGGTATAAATAATAATCTATATGTTCCCTTAAAAAAAAAAAGATGATGACAACAACCACCAGTAGGCCATTAGGACACAAAACAGAATCATATATTTTATTGTGATTTGAACTCTTTTTTGTGGGGGTGGTGGGGTGTGATAATAGGGATTGAACTCAGGGGCACTCAACCACTGAGTCACATCCCCAGCACTATTTTGTATTTTATTTAGAGACAGGGTCTCACTGATTTGCTTAGCACCTTGTTTTCGCTGAGGCTGGCTTTGAACTCACGATCCTCCTGCCTCCAGAGCTGCTGGGATTATGATTATAGGCATGCGCCACAGCGCCTGGCTGAACTCTCTTCTTATTTAAACATTTTCTTTAATTTTTAATAGTGAAAGCTTCCCACTATCTAGCTGATTCCTCCTCGATCTGTCAAGAAAAATAATAAACAAAAGGCTTTATAATGGGAAATTTGATGGGTTGAAATGAAAAGCTAAAAATATGTGCTTTTCCCAGATAAAAGCCTTGAAATGTTTCAATTTCACGGGAGCCAGGGGGCCTGACAGCACTCCCACTTAGCTGGCACTCATGGTTTCTGGCCCGTGGGCTCAATTTGTTCTATCTTGTATCTCAAGTTCTCTAACTTTGAGTACACCATGGCAACAATCAATAGCTAAGATTGATTTGACACTTCTGCAATGAACTATGTTCAGGGCCTTGCACATGCTAGGCCAGTGTCAATCCCTGAGCTACACCCCCAGCCCTGAATTGACCTCTTAACACCATTTGGACATGGGAAACTCATGGTGAACTACTGAAGCCCCAATCTTAATATGAAGATATTGTAGCAATACGAGAGAAAGGAACATCTGGCAGACCAGAGTATAGAAGCTCTTGTCAGTCACCAGCTAAAGAGACAGAAATATATGTCTCCACTCATAGTATGATTGCAAGGAAGAACAGTGATGTTTGTAGCACCTTGCTCATGCAGTATTCATCCACCCAATGCTTATTAAAGAGAGCATCTTCCTTATGCAGAAAATGGAAAGGTGCCTTGGAAATGAGAAATGAAAAACTCTAGGCTGAAAGTCTAAGAGAAGTGTCTCTTTCTCCCAGAGGATGGCCCAAGAAATGTGACAAACTTCATTTAAAGACATTTTTGACTTGATTTCATAACTGTTAAGAATATTTTTCAAGCTGGACATAGTGGCACATATCTATAATCCTAGCAGCTTGGGAGACTGAGGCAGGAGGATCTCAAGTTCAAAGGCAGCCTAAGCAACTTAGTGAGACCCTATTTATTTCAAAATAAAAAAGGGGCTGGGCATATAGCTTAGTTGTTAACTGCCCTTGGCTTTTGTTACTAGAGAGAAACAAAAAAAGAAAAAGAAAAAAAATTCAAAAGAAAAAAAAATCTAACTTATTCTGCTTCTTAGTTTAAAAGTGTTCCAAATGCTTTCTTATTACGCACAGCATCCCTAAAGGTCTGGTATGTGACAGAACAGCACTGGTAGAATGTTCTCTTTTTGAATCCTGCTATGAATCAGATTATAAAATAAATTCCATTATCTATGGTGTTTTAGAAAGTTAAATTGCTTCTATAGTGATCCAATGAATATATTCTGTTCATTAAGTTGCATCTTTCCAGCAGGCCTGAGAGATAGGTACAGTTGCCCAGGTCAACTCCCAACCCTGTGTACTCTGCTGCTCTGCATCTTCCAAATATCCATGACAAATTTCCAATGGAGGATGAAAAGGTCAACTCCACCCAAGACAGATGGTTAGGAGGATGATTAAGAAATCAAGCCAAACAAAAGCAACAGAATTCACTATTAAAGTCGAAGAAGTAATTTATGATTTTCTAGGTTGCTCCTTGCCTCCATAAAAAAACAAATTGCCTAAGAAAACCATAATTTCCTTTGGAAAAGCCACAATAATATGTTCAAAAAATACTTACTTTCAAAATGATTTATCTAAATCATGTTCCTCAGTTTAAAACAAATGATCAGTGACCCTTCTTCATACAAGGCTTTAGGAAAAAAAAAAAAATCAAGTGAATCTAATTTTGTTCCATGCATCCATTTATGCATTTGCTGAACGGCAAGTATGCAGCAGGCACTGTGCTATGAACTGAAGACGTGGCTTCTCAGAGCCTACGCAGTCCAACCTGGCAGCTAAAAAGATATGCTAACACCTTCCTAGTAAATGGCCTTGGAGAGTAGGTAAGTGGTTGTTACTTTGACTCCCAAAGTTGTCCCTTGTCATGGTATTTTTTTAGTGGATCAGCCTTCCTACCCGTACCACAAACACCATGTTTAATGAGATCTGGGGCAGGCTACTTCCCATCTTTGATTTCCTCTTCTCTATTCTTTGAATATATAAAAAGCTTCCCAGTCACCTATCTTTTAATTCTCTGTGGGGCACTTCTATTTGATATTCATCTCATTATTTATTTTGGTGGGAATAAGGGAAAATTCCCCAAGAAGGGGATTTCAACTCTGTTATGTGCTGCCATCTGGACCCCCGGCATATAAACGAGCCCCCGCACATGTCTGTTTAAAGAATCCACTAGTCATGTCCTACAAAATCCATACTTCACATGCTATCTGATGGACTGTCCTTCACAGAGTCCAAAAAATGGTCAAGTATGAGCTTTTCATCAACCTGAGCCCATAAGAGCTGCCTTCACTAAGGAAAAAAAAAAAAAAGAAAGAAAGAAATGTGCTTATTTCCTTTATCGGAAGATAGCAGTGGGGGAACTTCCTGGACAGGTTCCATTGACTTTCCAGACACAACTCCAAATAAGACCCTCAGGGAACATTTATCTAAAGGACAACAAGTTTCTCAAAACACTGATCTCCACAGTCATTGACTTTATAAGTATTTGATTTATAAGAGTTTGAAATAGATCCACCCTTCTCATCAGTCTTGTTTTTATCCTGGGCCTTCCTGGGGATGTGGGAGTCTAGAATCTCCATGGGTTTGCCCCAGGCCCCCCCTGCAATCACAGGCTCCCAACCAGGAGAGGCGCCAGTCCCCAGGGTGTGTTCAGCACTATTTGCCCTCAAAGAGGCTACAGATTCTTACCGGTTTCCTTTTGATACACTAACTAATGGCTTAGTCTGTGGCCTTGCATCTAATCAGAAAAATAATGTTACAATTCACTGGCGGATGCCAAGAAGCCATGAAAGACTGTCACATCTGGTGGCAAAGCAGTTGGCTTGTAGCAGCCAGAGCACTGAAGGACTTTGGTGGACCAGACTTTGGTGTCTCAGTTTTTTCATCACTGTGACTAAAATACTTGACAAGAACAACTTGGAGGAGAAAAAGTTTATTTTGGCTCATCATGAGGTCTCAGTCTGTGGTCAGCCAATTCCGTAGCTGTGGGCCCAAGGTGAGGCAGAACGTCATGGTGGAAGCGTGTGGCAGAGGAAAGCTACTCAAGACATGATGGCCAGGACACAGAGCTAGAGTTCTGCTCATCAAGGATAAAACATAAGCCCCAAAGGCACACCCCCAGTGACCTACTTTCTGCAGCCACACCTTACCTGCCTACGGTTGTCACCCAGTTAATCCACGTCAGTGGATTAATCCACCAATTAGGTCACACCTCTCCTAATCTTATCATTGCACCTCTGAAAATTTTTGCTTTATCTCACATAACAGACACCTGATAACTAAACCATAATACCTGGACTCTGAGCCTCCTCCCCATATAGAAACAGAATAAGCAGAAGCCTCGATGGTCTGTTCCTACAGCTTTGGGGCTTGGTGATTCTCTACAGGTTGATCATTATCAAGCACACTGAAAAAAAAAAAACAATAACTAGGCCCTTAGCCCTTACTTCTTAATAGTTTTCACTGATGCATTTTGGGGATGCACATAATTAAGAATGCTAATTACCATGATTTGATCATTACATATTGTATGTATTTATTGAACCATCATAGGGCACCCCCATAAATATGAGCCAATATTATGGGTCAATTAACATTTTAAAAAGATCAAACATTAAAGAAAGAATGCATTCCCCCAGCAGGGCAAGATATTTTTCAAAGCTGAGAGAATTTTAAAAGTAGATGCGTTCCCAACCAAAACATTTTCACTTTTTAAATGGTCTCTGGCACCCAGCAAAGGAAAAGTCAGCAGACGCAGGGGCACCCTTTAGAATTTGTGAGTTCTAAGAGGCAGGTAAGATTATGAGAACAAGAGAGAGAGAGAGAGAGAGAGAGAGAGAGAAACCTAGTGAACAGGACAGGGAATGAGAGCTTGGTCTGGGGTAGAAGGCTGGAGGGAAACAGCAGCTTGCAAAACGGAATGCCACCCCTCTCATAGCCCCAAGTGATGGCAGCACCCAGCCATCAGGCCTGGGAGGAGGGAGAGGGGAAAAAGAAATAACAGGAAAAGAAGGCTAGGGAAAACCCTGATCCCCTGTCAGTCCCCATCTTTTAACTGCCAAATGATTTATTGAGTCAGAATTAACCAGTCAAAATAATGTCACAGACTATTCGGTGAGCAGATATTTAGGAAATAAAATAAAATCAGGGAGGGCTTTCATTTTATTTTTCCATTATTCCTTTAATCCTGTAAAATTTCAAAACCAAAATAAAAACTGTGGGAAGGGAATGTGATGTCTGCTCTCTTGCTTAGGACTCTGGCACTTGGGGATCCCCTGCCTGGATTACTTACCGACCACTCTCTTTCCTAATGGCTCTGTCTAGCTTCTGGGTCTTGGCATAAATGATTCTGGTTCCAGGGCCTACCTAGTTCTGCTTATGCTGGGCACCTTTGGGACACTACCACACCAGCTTGGTGCCCAACTACTGCCCAGCATCTAGTCTCTCCTCAGTGGGGACTTTTGAATTAATCAATCAACAGCCTATCAAACAATCACAAGAATACCTGTATGCTATTTGAGGTGGCTCTGTGACAGGCAAAATTGTTTCTATGTCATAAACTTTTTTTAAAAAAATTCATTTATTTATTGTGATTCGGTATATATGACAGCAGAATGCATTTTGATTCATTGTACACAATTGCAGCACAACTTTACATTTCTCTGGTTGTACATGATGTAGCGTCGCACCGTATGTGCAATCACACATGTACCTAGGGTAATGATGTCATCTCATTGCACCATCTTTCCTGTCACCATGCACCCTCCCTACCCTCCCTCCCCTTTGCCCAAAGTTCCTCCATTTTTCCCATGCCTCCCCCATCCCTGTTATAGATTGTTTTAATGAGTTTAAAAAAAAACTCACCAAAATTGTATCTACATATAGTTGATACAATAAAAGTAGTTTTGAATGAAGATGCAAAAGATTTTTCTATAACTAAGAAGCTACTTCTGAGAAGACAACTAGTACTTGGGGAGTCTCTGAGTTATATAAATACTTAAACTTTCCTACCTTTACTGTTGGCTCTCTTTAAACCATAATTTGCAAATACATTTCTTGAATTGTTCTCCTGTTGGTCTCTGAAAATTAGGTATGGTGGCATTATAAAGGCAGCTTCTTAAACCAGGATTCCTTTTATGATACACTTGTAAAATTTTCTAATGAGTTAGCAAATATATCTTAAGAACAAGAACGAAGTAATCATGTATTGATGTCTTCATTCTATAATTGCATTTTAAAATTTTAATGATTTGAAGTATAAATAGATACTGTTTTCACAAAGAATATATTCCACAATAGGAAATAAGAAATTTAATTTTTTTTACCAACACACCAATAGTCAATCCCAGCCTAAACTGAACTCCTTGCATTTGAAAGGACCACTAAAGAAAAAAAAAAGGCAAAGAAAAACCTTAAAATGGCAATCACTGGTACTTCATATAAGAGTGGTACCTTACAAGAGAAATACTGTAATAACTTTTTAAATATTTTTATTTTTTAGTTGTAGTTGGACACAACACTTTTATTTTATTTATTTATTTTTATCTGGTGCTAAGGATCGAACCCAGGGCCTTGCACATGCTAGGCAAGTGCTCTACCACTGACCACAACCCCAGCCCCCGTTATAACTTTTTAATGAGCAGGAGTACATAGTGCACAAAAGGAAAGAAAGATTTGCTCAAAGTTACCCTAAAACTAACTGTACTCCAGCTCTTATTGCTTATACAACAATATATTAAGGTCTTTACTTACAGTTTACCTAGTATTTCAAAGTTGTAAAACTTAGTATCTTGGCCAGCACCTGTATATGTCTATTCTCCAAATTCAGTGCTTTATTAGTATGACACATATTATTAAACTAAACTCCCATATTTGATATTTCTATTCTAGTAGAGGCATTATTGAACAACAACTTATGTATAAAACCTACCAAGAGATTCCAATTAATAACAGAATGAAAAAGGGTTTTTGCCAGAAAAAAAAAGTTGCTGTGATAAAATATATATATGGAGAGAGAGATTTATATATAGGAATTATACTATATTTAATACTACTGTCTATATCTATATAGATAGATATAGATATTTATAGCTCTATCTCTATATCTATGTATCTACATATCTACACACACACACACACACACACACACACACACACACACACACATACACACATCAGGGATTGAAGCCAGGGGTGCTTAGCCACTGAGCAACACCCCAGCCCTTGTTTATATTTTGTTTAAAGACAGGGTCTCCTTGAATTGCTTAGGGCCTTGCTAAGTTGCAGAGGCTGGCTTTGAACTCATTACAGGTGTGCACCACCATACCTGGTGCTGTGGTGATATTTTGAGAAAACTACACTACAGATAAAAATATACAGGCAATGTATAAAATAAATGTGGCTCAGTGAATACGATGGTATGCCTCTGTGCCTCAGTTCAGAGCTGTTAAATTTTATAATGATCTGTTATGACTCCAGATACCAGCAGTAGGAGGCATTTCCCTCTTCAATGGTTTTATTGAGGTATCAAATGAAGCTACATGAATCTACAGGTTGGTTTTGCTGTTGTTACTACACTGGCTTTCCTCTCTGGGTGCCATCTGCATTCCTGCCACAAAAAGATATGAAGGAGAGAAGGAAGGAGGAAGGTAGAGAGTAAGGGAAGGAGGGAAGCAAAGAAGAAAGGGATGGAGAAGAGAAAAGAAAGAAAAACTACCCCGTAGTCTTAGACGTCATGAGTTTTTGGAATAAGTTATATTATATACACATTAAAGTTGAATAAATTGTATGTGCACAGTAAAACATCACAAATTTACCAAGAGCTCTGAAATTAAAGTATCTCTCAATACAAATGTACACCTTCTTAAATTGGGGGCTTTATTAAACTATGACTTTGAACAGGGCAGCATGAATGTTATGCTAAAATCAAATGTACTATTGAAGCTGGTATTTGGGAACAGCTGAATATTCTAGTGAAATACCCATTAGATTATGTGCAATGAGTTATTTGAAAGGAAAAGAAAATATGCTTTAATCGACTTTTTTTTTTTCCTGCCACAGCAAGGGTAACACATAACTTTATCCACACATATTTATAATGACTGTTGGGAATGTAAATTGATGTCAAACTTTTAGAAAGTTTTTGATCTTTGCATCTATCTATCTTAACAAGAAACTTTAAAATATTTCTAAGAATCTACCCTAAGAAAAATAAAACAGACAAAAATTTCGACACAAATACGTTCATAGTAAATTGAAATACGGTATCAAGAAATAAGACCAAGCTGGGCACTGTGGCTCATTCCTGTAATCCAGCGGCTTGGAGGCTGAGGCAGGAGGATCAGAAGTTCAAAACTTAGCCTCAGCAACTTAGCAAGGCAATAAGCAACTTAGTGAGACCCTCTAAATAATGTATGTATAATTTATATATGTTATTATATGTATGCATAAGTATGTATGTGTGTGTGTGTGTGTGTGTGTGTGTGTGTGTATATACACACACACACACACACACACACACATACATACATATGGGCTGGGGTTAAGCAAGCACCCCTGGGTTCAATCCCCAGTGACCATAAAAAAAAAATGAGAAGACTACAGACTGTTGAAGAATAGAGACTGATAAACAAATTAGACATTCACTCAGCAAAATATTATTTTGTTACTAAGAAAATCATAGCTAAGGAAATGCTTATTTCAGTGTTTGAAAAAGCTTAAAGTTAAAATCTCAACTTGATCATGGAGTAGCAGTGAGACCTCCCTGGCCAAGATTTCCTCATCTGTAAATCTGGTGTAATGATTCTTTCTGCCTTATGTGGATGTAATAAGCAAAGAGGAAAAGTATCTTAAACGTCTACAGCTTGCAGAAGACCAGTTACTTGTCATTATAATAAAAGAAGAACACAAAGTAATATGTGCAATATGACAGTCTATGTAAAAACATACACAAAAGTACACTTCCCCAAATGATATTTATGACTAGTGAGATTAACAGGTGGTCTTACTTTCTCTACTTTTCTTTCTTCTCTGTAAATAAAAAGTAAGCCTTCATCTCCTTTATAATTTGAAAAATTTATCATTTAATAATAGTTAATAAAACATTTTAAATACTAATACATAACTAAATTTTATCTATTTACTTATTCAAAAGATCACAAATATTTTTTATCACCTATAGGTTCCCAGCACTGAAGGCATTTTTCACTGGAGTATTTTGTTGCTGGTTGTTGTTGTTTTAAGTGCTTTTATTTGTATTCTTTCAACTCACAATGCAGTAAAGGAGGTACAACCACATTATGGCAGAACTCTGTCCCAGCGCTGATATGAAGCCTGAATTAAACATTAAAATTGCCTCCATGCTCAATAAACCCATCGTGCTCTCTCTGTGCAGATGACAAATTCCGTATGGTGAGGAGCTTGGGGGGACAAACTGTTCCACTTTCTACGGATGAGTCACTCCAGTGGGAAAATTTTCCGAGTTCAGAATATCATACCGCTGCACATAACTTCTTCTGTTTTCAAAGGAAAGCAGCTCACTGCCCTTATTATCAAAATGAATGATCCCCAGGTTAGACCAGACCTTTCACCAACAGGTCGAGAAGTGACCTTCAGAGAGGAGCCCCAGCCTCCCTGAAGAGCACGACAATTGCCTTTCTCTGTAGGTCAGACCCACTGTGAGAGCAGCAGCCATCCAAATTAAACCTATTTACTCGTTTATTATATTACTCATTTGTTATATAATAGTATTATATAATATTTATATTATAAATGAAACAGATGCAGAGATGCACAGGGCAAGGCCTGTAGGCAGGGCAGCTCCCGTGCCCTCCAGGAGCCTCCACCTGTTTGTTCAGCCCTCCAGCTGCCCTTTCCCACAGTTTATGCTCTCCAGCAGAAACGCAGTGACAAATATTCATCTCTAAATTGTCAATTTTGGAACTCATCTTATAAGCACTTCTAAAATAGCATTCTTCGCATTTATTACAGCCTCCCAGAAAAATAACAAAACTGGGTGTTGGAGCAGAGCTGCCTGCCACTTCACTGTGCATGTGAATGCCTCCTGGTTAGAATGCACAGTCTCATTCAGATGAGGCTGCTATACCCAAATCATGCTCTGACCAGTGTTACGGTTTGGATGTGAGGTGTCCCCCAAAAGCCCACGTGAGACAATGCAAGAAGGTTCAGAAGAGAAATGATTGGGCTGTCAGAGACTTAATCCAATCAGTGAATTAATTCCCTAACAGGATTGAGTGGTTGGGGGAAGTGGCTCACTGGGGGCGTGGCTATGGGTTATATATTTTGTACCTGGAGAGTGCAGTCTCTCTCTCTCTCTCTCTGATCATCACAGAGCCTCCCCCAGACTCGTATCCCCACCCAACTAACATAAAAGAAATCATTAGCTCACTAGCTAGCTCCCTCTGCCATACTCTTCTGCCATGATGCAGCTGGCTGTATATGGACTGAAACCTTTGAACCCATGAGCCCTTAAATAAACTTTTCCTCCTCTACGATTGTTCTGGTGGGTCCTCTAATCACGGCATTGAAAAAGCTGACTAAAGGAACCACTAAGGTCTTGGAGGCACTTCGAGGATTTTGACTTCAAAATGCGGTGCCTTAAAAATGCTTGCAGAAAGAGCTGTGTTAACTAAAACACTCTACGTTCTAACGCAAACCTTTTGGCAAAAGAAAATTGGAAGATATGGCTAATATTCTCCTCCCTGAAATAAAAAATTCTCCTATTTCCTGAAGGCCTGCCTGGTTGAGATACCATGCCCAAAAGCATGTTGCAGTTTTTTTTCATTTTACTCCATAGCCTCTTGTCTTCCCATGGTTCTTCAGGGGCTGAGAAGCCTACCTTTTCCTTGTTTCCTAGTGATCTTCTTTTATTGGCACGTAATAATTATGCAGACCAATGAGTTTCATGGTGACAGATTCATATAGGCATCTAACATAATGTGATCAATTTCATTCCCTGGTACCTGCCCTTGCCCTCTAACCCCTTTCTTCTAGCCTAAAAGTCCCCCTTCTATTTTCATGAAATCTTTTTTTTTTTTTAAATCTATCTTCCACAGCTGAGAGAAAACATATGACCCTTGACTTTCTAAGTCTGGCTGATTCCACTGAACACGATGTGTTCCATGTTCCACCCATGTTCAGGCAAAGGACAGCTCCTGCAGTCATTCTCACTGTTCTTCCCCTGCCATGCTCCTGTCACACCTGTCTCCTTCTTGGTCCCCATCTCCCAGGACTGGCCTGCTGCACAGAGCCTCCCCCAGACTCGTATCCCCACCCAACTAACATAAAAGAAGAGTTTCCTGGAGATGCCTTTCAATGTACCACCTGTCACACTGCCAGACCTCTGTGTCCCTCCAACAACCTAGCCCTGACTGGCTGTGCTGCTTACTTCTTCCAAGCAGGTTCTCTGAACCAGTTCAGCAAATCTGCAACCCCTTAACCACACCACATTACTGAGCTTTTCCTTCCCAGCCTTTGTATGTTCTCCCTTCTCTTCAAATCATTGCTTCAAAGCCCGGAGAAAAACTTACCCAGCGTCCAATCTGTCATGGAATGAAACTTCCAAAACCATGAGCCTTTATATCTTCATAAGTTGATTCATAAATCTTCATAAACCTTTTATCTTCATAAGCTAACACACACTCCATACAGAAATTTTTATGAGAGTCATGGTACTTGCTCTTAAATTGCTCTTGACACTCCAACAAAGTATATAGGTTATGTTCAAAACATGACTTGGCTAATTGAAAAGTCCCCAAGACCCTAAGAGTCATTAGGTACACTCTTTATTTACACGGTATAAATATATAAAACATCTATTTCTTTTTTGTTTAATCTTTTTTAAAATAAAAATTATGTCAGATATAGGAGAGAGGAGGTAATTAAAAGGAAAACTATAAGCCCCTGTAAAACACCTTTAAGAGGGATTTGCCAATATACAGTAACATTGATCCTTTGAGCCAAGAATATCATGTCTAGACATATATTCTGCACATGTGTGTGAAAAAAAGTACAAGGTATTCACTAAAGCACTGTCAGGGATCCTAAGTAGTTATTGGTAGGGTAATAAGTACAGTATACATTTATATGATAAAACACTTCACCCAATGGTTAAAATGATCACACTTGCTTTATATATATCAATATGGGTAGATTTCAAAAATTTAAAAAAGTGCTCTGGTCCACTCAGACCTTCAAAAAAAAAAAGTGGGTAAAGAAAGAAAACTGCGAAGGATATTTATATGCATTTTGAAAACAGAAACCTCTGTGATTTGAAACATGCAATATAAGTACAAAATATAGATGGAAAAGACATAGTGAGGGCAGGGACTGCCTCTGGGTAGGTAAAGAGGGAGATGAATTTGCACTGGGCTGCAAAGGGCCCTTTAACTGTGTCAAGGATGTTTTACTTCTCTAAAAAACAATCTGATGGGATTGTCCATTCTAAATAAAAAAGACATGCATATTTGTTGATAATATGCTATACTTTTTTGAATGTTTAAAATATTTGTAAAAAAATTTTTTAAGTGATACCCATTAAAAGTGTCAAGAGGTTCAATTTCTCTCCATTACTGAAATAACAAAAGCAAATCAGGAAAACAGAGGGAAGAGGTCCCTAAGAATACTTCATCCTTAATAGCTATTCCTAGCCTAATGACAAAGGCCAGTACACCTGCTTGTTGCAGCTTACATTTGCTCAGTCGCTTCTGAGCTGGCAAATGGCACTCCTGGGCTTTCTCTTGCTCCATTAACACACCACTGAGCCACCAGCTGGGTGCTCTCTCCACTGCCCAGCCATCCACAGAGTGCTGTCAAACAGCCTCACTGGAGGTGGAGCTGAGCATTCTCCAAAGCTCGGGCCTCCCTTCTTGTGCTAGCTGATCAATGCTAATCCTGTCACCCAGGGAAAAGAACTGAGTTTCCACTATAATGGACTGTATGTGCAGGCTGCTTGTGAAGCTCTAATTAGCTGTGCTTTTAGCAAAGCCAGAGTTGGTGGGCTCACTATGAAGCACTGATCATTTAAACTCATGCCATTAGGAGTCTAAGAAGTCATAAATTATGAAGTGACATGTAAATCTGATTTTCAAAAACAAATACTTCTACTGCTCTCTCTCTCTCTCTCTCTCTAGTAACCAAACAGTCCCTTGGAAGTCACATTTGTTTTTCTGAAACTCAATCCATTTCATTTCACTACCATATTTAATGAGAAGTTTCACCAACATCAGTTTCATTTTAAATTACTATTGTGTAATGAGTCCTATACTCTATATCTCCTCTTTGGGGAGTTACACTAAATGTAATCAGCAATTCAGAATATAGCCCTGAAACATATAATGCTACCATTTCAAACTGAGTCTACAATGTCTTTGTTTTACATATGTTTATGCACACACGCATGCACATGTGCTTGCGTGCACACACACACACACACACACACACACACACACACAAAGTTCATTTAACAAATCTCCATTCACTTAAACCTCCAGATTAACCAATTTTAGGAGGAAAAAAAAAAAATAGATGCTCTTCACCTACTGAAGCTAGTGGGCTTTTCTCCAGTGCTTACTAGTCAGGTCATATGCACCCTCAGAGTTACCTGGTCATTATTCTCAAATGCATTTGTGCCCATTGCCCTAATGATTGTAATTACATAATTCACTGTTTATTGTGTAAATGGACGAAATAAGAGGACCAAAAATGCATTTTGTATGTGAAAAAATAATTGAATACTTTGAAAAGGGCAGATGACTTCAGAAGTTGCCTTCGGATTACTAAGAGCAAGACAACTGGAAAAGACTTGTCAAATAAAGGACTGTCAGACCAGACTGCTCTGCAAATGACATGAACCTTTTGCTTCAGTTCAAGGGCCCTCAATGCTGAAATCACAGGAGTGCATGACAGGTGTATTTCGTGCAAAAAAAAAAAACTAATCTGAAAATCCATCAGCAAACTACAAAGGAAAGGTCTTGGTTCTGTATCAAAAGCTAGCACAAAATGTTCACTGGATTTTATTTCATTTGTATAATCCCCTGCTTTAATTGACTTTGTAAATAATCACTAGTATCCCCAGCCATGGTGGCTAAAAGGTCTCCAGTCTACGTGACTAGTCCTTTTTCAACATTCAATACAGCATACATTTCTTTCCCAATGGAGGTCAAATACTTGATGTAATATTTCATCATGGATGATAAGCACGTAAAGAAATTGCTATATTATTTAAACCTTCAAGTTTACTCTTATTCCTGTATTTCTTCTCTAAGTGGCAACACTGCCTATCTAGTAGCCGAGAACATCCTTAGTTTCTCCATCTTCCTCCACCGCAATCCCAAATCAAATCAGAACCAATCCGGAGTCTTGTTGAGTCTACAACCTTTCCTCTGTGTCTCCCCTGCCCTCACCAGCCCCCACCTGGGTTATGCTGATTGCTCTCTTGTTTTCTTGCCTCTAGACTCTGTGCACACCACCCCAGAATCAGCTTTCTAAAACATTTCTAAAAACGTTTAGAATTAGCTTTCTAAACCCACAAATGTTTAGTCTTATCCCACTTCATGAATATGCATCATCAACCTCCATCATTTCTTTTAATGCATCTGTCTATAGCAGCCACACAACAGCATGATCCTAAATATAACACTCGCCCAGTCGGAGCTGCTGGCTCTGCCCCATGTTGCTAGGCCTTAGCCCCAAGGCACCTCTTCTGAGACCCCGCAATTTCCACCAACTGGGCTCAAATCCTGGCTCTGCTAAGTGAGGGACCTCAATCCTTCTGAGCCTCAGTTTCTCATCTGTAAAATAGGGGAGAAATTTATAGAATCCATCTCATAGGTTCATAGGGAAGAGTAAATGAGACTGCTCAGCCCAGAGGTCCTCCATACATATCAGGCATCCCTATTGCTATGCAGTGAATTGTGTCCCCCTCAAAGCCATATGCTGAAGACCTAGCCCCCAATGTGACTGTAGCTGAAGATAGGGCTTTTAGTAGTCTACTAAAGGTAAAAGAGGCCATAAGGATGGGCTCATAATCTGAGAAGACTGGTGGCCTTATGAAATAGAAATCTGTCTCGTACTCTCCCGCATCTGCAACCCTGTGGTCAGAGAAAAGGCCATGTGGGGACATGGTGAGAAGATGGCCATCTCTTCAAGCCAAGAAGAGGGCTCTGGCCAGATCCCAACCACGCTGGCCCCTGATCTCAGACTTCCAGCCTCCAAGACAGTGAGAAAATAAATCCCCGTTGTTAAAGCCACCAAGTCTTTGGTATTTTGTTGTGGCAGGCCAAGCTAACACCCGTTTTGTCACTACTATACTCAGGATGTGACTCCACTTAAATTATATGCCACACGGCTCTTCCTCCACAAACTAGGATTTCTTTGGGGGCAGAGAATGGGTTTTATTCACCTTGGCTTCCTCTCGGGATCTGCCATGGTGAATTTGACAGTCAATAAATGTCTACTTTATAAGTGAAAATTATGAAAACTCAATTTTAAGCAAACATCACTCTCCATAGAACCAGGTTTTGAGTTATGAGTGATAAATGTTGCCAGGCACAGGGGCACATGCCTGTAATCTGAAGACTGGGACAGGAGGATGGCAAGTTTGAAGCCAGCCAGGGCAAACTAGCAGGACCTTCAGGAACTTAGAGAGACCCTGTCTCAAGAGAAAATAAGAACAGCTGGGGTGTGGCTCAGTGGTAGAAGGCTTCTGGGTTCAATTCCCAGTACCAGAGAAATAGGGGGAGAGAGAGAGAGACAGACGGAGACAGAGAGAGACAGAGACAGAGAGAGATGTTGTCACTAGACACACTTTTTTTTTTCCTTTTGTGTTTCTGGGGGTGAAACCTTGGGCCTTACATATACTAGTCAAGTGCTCTACCACTGATATACACCCCCAGCCCTAGATATGCGTTTGACTATTCAGGGAACATGAATACAAGTGTTATGATTTAGACATGAGGTGTCTCCCAAGAGCTTATGTGTGAGACAATGCAAGAAGGTTCAGAGGTGAGATGATTCGATTTGGATTAACTGGGTGTAAGGTGGAAGCAGGGAGGGTGTGGCTGGAGGAGGAAGGTCACTGGGGGCATGCCCTTGGGGTTTATATTTTGTACCTGGCAACTAGAACTCTCTGCTTTGTTGCTATGTCCTGAGCAGCTTTTCTCCACTGTCCCTTCTACCATGATGTTCTGCCTCACCTAAGGTCCAGAGCCATGGAGTTGGCCATCTATGAACTGAGATCTCTGAAACTATAAGCCAAAATAAGCTTTTACTCCTCTATGTTGTTCTTGCCAGTCTTTTGGTCACAGCATCACAAAAGCTGACAAAAACCAGCAAGAACCAATTTTTTGTTGTAATTTTACTGACCCCAGGGTGAAGTCCCACAAGCAGGGAAGTCTCTGAAAAACTATGCAGCCTGAAGAATGAAAAGAACGGAAATGTCTTTTCCCTTGATCTGATCCCGAGTAGATCTGCCTCCCACAGCTCCATGCCAACATAAAACGCCACATCCCTGTAATGACCTCATTGAAGCACTGAGTTCAACTACACTGGTCAACTATACTTTACTATCATGTACCCTTTGTAATGAACTCTGCATTTCACAGGGGATCACATCTAGTGTCCAAGTGATTAACTGATAATACTAAGGTGTTACAATAACCAGCTAATGCTCCACAGAGTGTCCGTACAAGCCTTAAAACTGCTGAGATACCAATTTGTCGTCTGACTTAGTTCTCCTGGTGAGACAGTCTAGGTGAGACCCTGGGCAAGTTTCCTTTCACAAAGGATGCACACATTTGGAAATCGAGCCATGTGTAACACATATGGTGGGACCTACTACATGGCAAACACCAGGTTAAGTTCAGGGGACACCAAAGGAGCAAAACAGACACCGTCCCCAATATCCAGGAGCATAGTCTAGTGGGGGAACATTATGTTAGGGAATACAGGTAGGGTTTGAGTCAACTTTTTCGCTGCTGTGGCTAAAGGATCTGACCAGAACAACTTAGGGGAGGAAACCTTTATTTAAAGAAAATTTGTGTGTGTGTTTTTTTAAATTTTTTGTTGTATTTGGACACAAAACCTTTATTTTCTTTTTTTATTTTTATGTGGTGCTGAGGTTCGAATCCAGGGACTCACACAAGCTAGGCAAGCACTCTACCACTGAGCCACAACCCCAGCCCTTTATTTAAGGCTCAATGTTTCAGAGGTCTTAGTCCACAGAAGGCGGGCTCCATTTCTCAGGGTTCCAGGTGAGGCTGAACATTATGCCAGGAAAGTGAGGTGGAGGGAAGAGGTTCACATCATGGTGACCAGGAGGCAGAGAGGGAGAGACTCCACTAGCCAGATAGGAATACATACCCAAAGCCACGCCCCCATTCCCACCCCCTCAGCCACACCCTACCATTTCAATTACCTCTCAGTTAATCCCCATCAGGGGATTGATTCACTGATTGGGTTAAGATTCTTATAACACAATCTTTTCTCCTCTGAGCCTTCCTGCATTGTCTTACATTGTGAGCTTTTGAGGGACACTTCACATCCAAGCCATAACAACTTCACATGGGTTAGGGTTGCATTCTAAACAGAATCATGCAATCCAAGAACATGGAAATTCATCTAATAAGTAGAAAAATCATAACTGTCCTGTGTTTTTTTAAAAAATCTTTTGTCGAAACACTAAACCCACATCATACACAATAGTGAAGACTGAAAGCTTTTCCCCTAAGATCAGGAACAAGAGGGATGCCCCCTGTTACCACAGCTATTCAATATAGCACTGGAAATACAAGCCAGAGCAAGGTGAGAAAAATAAAGAAAAGGCATCCAGTTTGAAAAGGAAAAAAAAAAATAAAAATCTTTCTACTCACAGATGACATGATCTTTTATGCAGAAAACCCCTAAAAATTCCACAATAAAATTATTAGAACTAATAAAATATTGTTGGCAAAGTTGCAAGATACAAAAATCAACCCATAAAAATTAGTTATTTCTATACACTAACAATGAACAACCCAAAAAGGAAATGAAGAAAACAATCTTATTTACAAGCATCAACAAGAATGCTAGAAATAAACTTAGCCAAGGGGAAAAAAAATACTTGTATATTGAAAACTACAAAACCCTGCTAAAAGAACGTAAAGAAGATGCCAGTAAACAGGAAGATGTTCTATGTTGATGGATTGGAAGACTTAATATTGTTAAGATGTCCATTACTACCCAAAGTGATCTACAGATTCAACACAATCCCTGTCAAAATGCAAATGATGTCTTTTTGCAGAAATAGAAAAATCTTAAAATTCACGTGGAATTTCAAGGGACCCCACGTGGTCAAAATAAATCTGAAAATGGACAAAGTTGAAGGTCTCAGATTTCCTGATTTCAAAGCTTACTATTGTTATGGTTTAGATACAAGGTATCCTCGAAAAGCTCATGTGTGAGACAATGCAGGAAAGTTCAGAGGTGAAACATTCATTCGATGCACTTGAATGAATTATCTGGGTGATAACTGCAGGCAGGTAGGCTGTGGCTAGAGGAGGGGGGCCATTGGGGTGTGTTTTTGGAATTTATATTCTCTCCACGGTGAGGGTGAGAAACTGATGTGACTCCATTTTTGAGAAACCAGCCTCTACCTCAGAGCAAAGCCTGTCCAAAGGGAGGGGACATGACCCTTGTCCTTGGGAAAAATGCACAAGAGTTTCTAGGCACATAGCCACCCTGCTGAGTTGTTTGTAAGTAATAGGACAGATCTGTGGTGTCAGGTGTCCCTGACTCAGTTACCCTAGTTCCTGGAAAGACCAAAGAATGTTTGGGGCCTAATGCCTGACCATGACCCATAGCAAGTCCCTAGCAACCACCAATCAGCGTGTGACAGGGAAAATACCTGGAATGTCAGGTGACCCTCCCAGTAGTCTCCGTGATTAATAACCTGTTAGGAAACCCTATAGTTTAGCACATACACCCTTGCAACCCCTCCCAGCCCCACCTCTTGAACTAACCAATCACCCCTACCCAAGTTTCTGCCAGTGAATGTGCTAATCAATGTTAAAGAG
The DNA here is from genome assembly GCF_045843805.1 of Urocitellus parryii. Taxonomy (NCBI): domain Eukaryota; kingdom Metazoa; phylum Chordata; class Mammalia; order Rodentia; family Sciuridae; genus Urocitellus; species Urocitellus parryii. The sequence goes on from NC_135543.1 coordinate 46,287,571, forward strand.
TTGTTGTTTGATTTTCCCACGGTATGGAATGATTTGCATAGAGCATCCCCCCAAAACTATAAAATCTCACAGAACAGAGGACTGGGACTCACTCCCTGGGACCGCTGTGTGGGAAAAGGTTGTGAGTCCAGGCTCAAGCTTGCATTAAAGACTCTTGTGTGATTGCATCGGATTCAGCTCCTGGAGGTCTATTGGGGTCCCAGGAATCCGGCATAACAAGGGGAGCTCTGTCTGCTTCCTAGTGTCCTTTCCTGAACCACTTTTTCTCCACGGCGCCCTTCTGCCCTGAGGTCCTGCCCCACCTCGGTAGAGAGCAACAGAGTCAGCCATCTGTGAACTGAGACCTCTGAAACTGTGTGCCAAATAAACGTTTTCCTCCCCTAAATTGTTCTTGTCAAGTCTTTTGGTCACAGAGATTTATTTTAAAAAAAAGAAAAGAAAAGAAGCTGGCTAAAACACTATAAAGCTACAACAATAAAATAGTGTTGTACCGGCATTAAGACAGACATATACAATGTCTGTCTATATAGGATAGAAAGCCCAGAAAGAAACTTACATATATGGTCAGGTGATTTTCAACAAGGGTACTAAGACCACTCAACGGTGAAAGGATGGTCTTTTCAACCATTTCAACCAATGGTATGGAAAAAACTAGACATCCACATTTTTTTTTAAATGGAGTTGGACTCTTATTTCACACGACAGACAAAAATGAACTTAATTTGAATCAAAGACCTAAACATGAGAGTTAAAATTATCAAACTACAAAACATATGGAAAAAGCTTCATGATACTGACTTTGGCACTGATTTCTTGGATGTGAAACCAAAAGTACAGGCAAAAGAAAAAGAATAAAAATAAATACACTAGAATCCATCAAAATTAAAATCTCTTTTGCACCAAAAGACACTTTCAATGGAAAAGGCAACCCACAGAATATGGGAAAATGTTTGCAAGTCATACATGTGATAAGGAGTAAATAAACACCATATATAAAGAACACCTATCATCCAACAACAACAAAAACAATTTGATTAAAAAATGGGCAAAGGACTTTAACAGACGTTTCTCCAAATAACATATACAAATGATCAAGCACATGAATAGATATTCAACATAAAGTCATTAGGCAAATGCAAATTGGATATCATCTCACACCTATCAGGATGGCTATTATCCAAAAACAAAACCCAAACAAACAAACAAAAAACCAAACAACTATTGGCAAGGATGTAGAGAAACTGGAACCTTGTGTAAGCTGATGGGACTATAAAATAATACAACCACTATGGAAAACTATATAGTGGTTCCTCGAAAAATTAAAAATAGAATCACCATGTGATCTAACAATCCTATTCTGGGACATATACCTAGAAAAATTGAAAGCAGGAGCTCAAACCAGTATTTGTACACCACTGTACACAGAAGCATCATTTGTAGTCGTCAAAAGATAGAAGCAACCAAGCTGCCCTTTGGTGGATGAATGGTAAGCAAATCCATGAAATACTATTCAACCTTAGAAAGAAAGGAAATTTGAACACATGCTCCATCCATCATGGATGATTCTTGAGGACATTCTGCTAAGTAAAACAAGCCTGTCACAAAAGAACAAATATTGTATGATTTCACCTATATATGGTATCTATTATAATCAGGTACATCAGGACAGAAGAAGAATGCTGGTTGGCAAGGCAAGGGGAAGAGAAAATGAGGAGTGTTTAATGGGTGAAAGTTTCCATTTTAGAAGATGAATAAAGTTCTGGATGGATGTGACAGTAGACCAGCAACATGAATGGATTTCATGCCAATGAACTGGCATTAAAAAATTTTAAAAATGTGAATTAAAAAAACATAAATGGTAAACTTTACCGTATATCATCATGCCATAATTTAAAAATTAATTTTAAAAACACTGAAGTCTGCCTGTCTTACTACTGGTTATAAACATATAGGGGAAAAGAGAAAAAATAGTGAAACTGATATCTATCTAGACTTTAACTCAAAATATTACAAATTTGGAGCAAAAAAAAAAAAAGCCTTTTTCTTTTTTGGTCAAAAACTGATCAAGAGTGGTCTAACAGGGCTTCCCACCCCTGTGTCACACACCTTAGGTCTCAGAGTGAGCATCTTTGCCATACTTTAAATCATGATACTCCTTAGGAAGTTTGGATCTGCTTCCACGTTTAGCCATCGTACTTTCATGTTGTAAAATATCTGAGAGTTTCTTCAACGTGAGATTTTTTTTTTGTTGCCAGCCTCCATCCCTTTCTCTGGGACCTGGGGCATCTTCATCTTGTTCCTTACAACCCACTTTCCCCCCAGCTATTCATCCAGAGTTCCTCCAACAGTGGCCATGCCAGTATCTCAGTACCTCCAGGTCAGCTAACCCTTCCATTGATATTTGATTCAAATTTCACTTCCAATGTTATTTCTTTCTTTCTATCTTAATTTGCTGTTCTTTCACCTGTATTGGCCAATACCCTCTTCTAATAATCAATTTTTGAAAGATGTCCTTGGGTCTCTCCCTCGGAGACCAGGAAGCAGCCCAACTGAACGCTTGGCTGGGAACTTGATGAAGGAGCAGTGACCGATCACAGGCAGACTCTGAAAGAAGTGAGTGACTGGTCACTGATCACGATGTGCACATCTGTAAAGTGATTGGTATCAAAGGCAGCTGAAATCTGAACCGTGTTACTGGAGGACTGGTGTTATTCAAATAAAACCCTGGAAACCAAACTCTGGGCAAATCAGAATCAAGCAAAGCCAGCACTGTGGAACCCCAGAGCCCAGGAACTCAGTGCTCAGTGTGTAGCAAAGAAACCAGACTGGAGATGGTCTCTCCAGAGAGGAAGGCGGAGTTGAGGCTCAAGGTTTAGTAGGCACTGAGTCAGCTTAGTGGAGGCTGAAGGGAAGTATCCGTTTCTAGCCTCTTCCAGACCCTGGAAACTGCCCTCATTCCAGGGCTATGAGTACTATCCTTCCATTCTTCAAGGCCAACGCTTTCAAATCTCTCTGTTCATTTTCCAAATTGCCCTCTTTGTGAAGGTGCGCTCTCCCTTCCCTCCCTCTTATGAGAATGCACATGATTACATTTAGGATCCATCTGGATAATCCAGAAAAATCTCGCCACCTCAAGATCCTTCATTTAATCACATCTGCATGGTTCCTTTTTTTTCCCTCCCCTATATTGAGTATGACTTAGAGGTTTCGGGGCTCAGGATGTGGATGTGTTTTCGAGGGCCCTTTTTCAGGCTACTACAGAGACCATGAGGGAATTTTTAGGGAGAAGCATGTACTTAGACTCATATACTCAGAAAAGATCCCTCTGGCAGAGGTGAAGGAGGGGCAGAGAGCCCAAGAGGAAGCCAGCTGGGCCAAAGCAACTGTTCAAACGAGAGGTGAGGGACCCCTGGGCTAGGCGGTAATGGTGAAGATGAAGAGGATGGACCAGGAGGGCCTTCTAGACTCGTGGTGTGCATGACCAGGTTCCAAGGGGTGCCATACACTGAGCTGTGGGCACTGGAAGGAGACCAGGCACACACAGGATATCTGGGCTGTAACAACTGACCTGTGATAGTGCTCGATCCACATACTATTCAGTATAATGAGGTTCTTTTGGAGGCAGCAGGAGAAACAGCATATTCTCTAGGGCTGGGGGCAGATCTCCTATATAGATTTCTTTTTTCATTTTATTTTTTAACTTGTTCTAATTAGTTATACATGACAGTAGAATGCATTTTGACACCTTGTACACAAATGGAGCATACCTTCACCTTCCTCTGGCTGTACATGGTGCAGAGTCACTGGTAGTATAATCGTACATGAATATCGAGTAATAATGTCCATCTTATTCCATCTCCTCCCCATCCCCACACCCCCTTCCCTCTCCCTACTCCCCTCTCTTCAATCCAAAGTTCCTTCATTCTTCCCCAATCGCCTTCCTCCATTATGGATTAGCATCCACTTATCAGAAAAAACATTCGGCCTTTGGTTTTTTAGATTTGGCTTATTTCACTTGGGTTTGGTCAGGTGTGAAGTTGTAATAAGAGAACTTATTCTTTTTATTAGTTACTGATGGACCTTTATTTATTTATTTATTTGTTTATAAGTGGTGCTGGGAGTCCAACCCAGTGCCTCACGCTAGGCAAGCTCTCTACCACTGAGCCACAACCCCAGCCCAGAGAACTTATTCTTAGGGCTTGCATTAGTCAAGGTTCTCCAGGGAAACTCTCCCCCACATATATCTATATATGTATGTATACATGTGTATGCATGTGCCCATACATATATATACCCACACATACATGGACACTCATATACATACATACCCACATACAGAAACACAATATAAACATATATTCATTCATATATTGACAATTTTATATGCATATAAAATTATATATATAATTATGAGAGAGGATTTATTAGATTGGCTCACATGATCAGGGGCTGTCTGCAGGCTGGCGAACTAGGGTAACTGGTAATGCTCAGGTCAAGAAGCCAAAAGCCTCAGAATGAGAGGGAGGCTGATGATGCAGCCCCAGTTCCTAGACCAAAAGTCCAAAAGCCCCCCTAGAGAGCCTCTGCTACAAGGCCATACTCATAGACTAAAGAACACAGAGTCTGACATGCATGGGTGACAGCAGCAGCAAAAGAGCCCCTGAGAAGGATAGAATGCAAGTGAGAACCAGTTTCCCCTTCTTCCACTTGGGCCCCCGGCCTCTTGAATGGTACCACTCACTTCAGGGCAGGTCTTCCCCACTGAGCTTGCTGACCCACTAGGCAATCTTCTCTAAAAACACCCTTGCAGGCACATCCAGAAGCATGCCTGAACAATTCTCCAGGCATCCCTCAATCCAGTCAAGTTGGCAAAAAATTAACAGGGCTGTTGAAAGACATGATGACTTAGTATCAAGCAGCATTTATCACTTGCTTTGTCCTCATTCACTGTCCTTTCTCTGTACAATAATTCAAGAAAAGATCAAAAGACTATTATACAATCATAAGACTCTACTACTTCCAACTTTACTCAGATCCCTCTCTAGCTTTGCTTATTCATATTCACATATTGCAAAATTCCTGATGGTAATTTAGAATTAATGATGTATTCTGAAAATAGTTCAACTAATTGAAAGATTTTCTAATGCATCCTTCAACAAGGGCTATTTATAAAAAGGAACAAAATTGACCATGATATTTTCATTATTTTCTCATCTTTAAGATATAAAGTACCCTTTATTATAGGTGGCAATGCTCTATAAATTGCACGAATACTTTGAGAATTAAATACTTTCACCTATTTATATAAGCAATCAAAATACCAATTTATCTTAAATAATCATTTAGCTCTTTGGGAGATTTCTCTATTTTTCAGTTGAAAGGCATTTCAAAGTGAAGCTAGACACTTATTATGTATAATAAAACTTTACTATTTAGTGACCAACTCTTCATTTCATAGGTACGTCATTCACAAAGGCATCCAGGTTTTTCCTTTATTAGCAGAGCATAGGCCAGGAAATTTTCATCTGGGCTTACCTTATTATGCATAGGCTTCTTTAACTATAAGCTTTTAGACTTTAATAGCTCCTTGATGAATTTTTATTGTTTTACAACTGGGCATTTTTCTATTCAGAGAAAAGTAATTTCAAGTTAGCTTCAACTACTGTCTCTCAAAAGTCCACTGCAGATCCAAGCTGTCCCATGAGATTACAGAAAAGCAGTCATTTTTGCATTGTCAGTTTCTCCAGAAGGAGGATCTCTAAGAAGCCCACCATTAGAGCCCCCAACATTTGCCTCCACTACTTTAGACAGCCATGCCCTCATTCCACACCCTTCTCTTTTACCCCTGTTGTTATTTCAATAGGAGTAATTTTTAGCTCAATTTGTAATTTTGCAATGAGTATCTCATCAATCATCAATACAGAAATAACCAAAAAGACATTTGGATCCACATGGTTGACAGCTGAAGCAAATGTCATTTCAGAGTAAACAAAACTCTTTTCTGAGATTGACAGGAACCTGGCCAGAATATGGAGGAAAGTCAGAAACCTAATTACTCCAATAACTACAGACCTAGAAGCCGTCCTGGGCTACCTGGAGTCAAATCAGATGAGGATGCAACTGGTGAATTCAATGTGCTTTTTTAGACTTTAATAAAGAAGAGGTGAGGGCTGGGGATGTAGCTCAGTGGCAGAGTGCTTGCCTAGCATGCAGAGGCCTTGGGTTCAATTCCCAGTGCCACAAAAATAAAATAAAGCGAGGAACATGAATGGCAAGATGCAAGGGTTTCAAGTTCTTTCTTATTCCAGAGATCCGTTGACAATACATAACTTGAGATTTTGCAATTCACTGCTCAAAATGAGGGAGGAAGAAAACACTCAAAGCTTTGACAGTGACTCATCCTATTGGAAGCAATTCTAAAGAGGACATGCAGCGTGGATTTTAGCTTAATCCAATAGCTTCTTAATGAATCTCTTGTCATTTAGCAAACTCAACTTGAATTTGGAGGTGAAATGTCATTTTCCCTCCTTATTTTTCTGTCCTGAAGAACTGTGCAAAATAAAAACCTTTGTCATAGAGAAAAAAATAACACCAACATGTACAAATCTGCTTTGCTTTGATGGTTATTTTATGGATGAATAATTTACATGAAGTAGAATGCAAAGGTCAGCTGCTGCAGAGATGAGGCAAGATAGTGCAACCGCAAAGCAAAGGACACTGTCTGTACAATAAGAAGGCCGACGTAGACCAGCAGCAAGTAACGCTCAACCACAGGCACTCAGAGTGAGAAGCTCATGCTCAGATTTACCTAGAAAAGTCCCACCCAACAAAGAATATTATAGTGCAATCCAGCTTCTGAGAACAGGTTGAGCGAACATGAACTACGGGATACACTTGATGTCATGCTTGGGCAAGCTCTATATGCCAAGGTGTCCTGTGTCTTTTTTTCTTTTAACCCCTTACTAGTTGCTTCAAATTATAAGCAGAATGGAAGATTGTCATGAAGCAGTCTGCCCTATTTCCTTGCATTTTGGAAGAATCACTTTCCTGGTCCCTTTGGCTATATAACGTTAGGGCAACTGTGCCCAGGTTCCTGGGGGATTTGGCCCGTTTATTTTAATCTTTAAAATACCATTTTTAATTTGTGTAATCTTTGTTGCTACCAAGTGGAAGAAGTGAGCAAGCCCTCCTGGGAAGGATACGGACCAGTCTGTACCCTGAAGTCCAAAGTTAGGGAAGACTGTGCTGGCAGAGCCAGGGCAGAGAATCCAGGTCTCTGAAATAAAGTCACCTTGAGGCTGGAGACAGAGGCCCCATAACCTAGTTCTGTATTAAGTCTGAAGAAGGGAAGGGACCTCAGTGGCTCTCCATCCACAGGGCAAGGGACAGAAGGATCAGCGCTGACATCCCTTCCTAGAGCTGTTTGAGACCTAGAAGTAGCATGTGTGTGATGGGCAAAAGCTTGTGTGTCAGGGCAGTGACCCACAGGGCCCAACACTGGGGCTCTGCATCCTCAGGGAAACCTACACAGCCCTGACACCAGTGATCACAGAAACAACGAAGGAGAGATCCTCCAACATGCTTCTTTAGCCATGGCAGCCTCTTGGGCAACCTCTCCCCTTCCTGCTGCCAGTCAGGAAGACCCCACCTCATGCTGTTCCAGGCAGCCTGGGAATTCAGCTGCAGAGAACTAACCTTGTCCTAACCTTGTAGCCCCGAGCTCAGTGCCCCTCAAAGGTGGCATTTTAGAAATCTTTAGGGCCATTTGAGGGTGATACAATGTAGTAGAATACACCAAAGATACAAACCATCCTGCAATGCATGAGATCTAGTATGATGTCCCACATGCTGTATGACTTTTGAACATCTCTTGGAAATTTGTGGGGATAAAAACCTGTTTACAATTATTTCTAGGACCTCTTTCCATTTACACAAAAATGCAAAATACTCTCGTATCTCAGTATCCAAGGAAGATTGGTTCCAGGATCCCTATGGTTCTGATGCTCAAGATTCTTAGGTAAAATGGTGTGATATCTGCGTATAGAGCATACACACATCTTCTCCATCTTCTCTATAATTTAAATCATCTTTGGATTACATATAATACCTAATATAATGCCTACACATACTTCATTTGTGTGGATTTAGCACAGTACTCAACACACAGCACATTTAAATTTTATGTTTTGGAACTTTCTAGAAGTTTTTTCCCCCAAAATTTTTAATCCTTCATCAATTGAATCTTTCAATGCAAAACTTGTGGATACGGAGGGGCAACCATATTCCTTGACTGTTTCAATGCATACTTCATCAAGATTTGTTCATGATTTTGGAGAACCATGTCCCCAACTGCAACACTGCTTTTGGCTTTTGAGTAGCCAACACCTTAGAGCTCAACTGGTCTGCACATGCCAGTATTTAATAGGGGTACTGAAAGTTCCTTTTAACATACTAAGAGTCAAATAAAATACTAGATACCACCAAATGTCATTATTCAATTTATATCATTTTGCCTCCCAATATACTTAAGAATTTGTAGCATACTGAAATTAATGTCACGGAAATTACATATTGAAGTTATTTATTTTGGGTTTTGTTCTTATTTTTCAACAAGATTCTGGGACTGTCTTTAGGGGTTAACCCCTGCCCTATAAATTTTTTTTTCAATTTATCCTCTAATCTCGAACACCTATTAAAAGCAATGGCCTCTAAAGTTCTAGGTTTGTGGAAGAATTTCAAGATGTGAAATATTTTCTGTGATACTTTGTCAGAGGCATTCTATGTCTTAACATAGGAACTTTAATGATTGTGATACCACCCTGACAAAGGTGGCCTGGCTTACTGTAAAAATATCATGCTTCTCACGTCTGTCACTTAAATAGTATCTTGCCTTGGTCAGTTATAATCCTTCAATTATGATTACCCTATTTCTCTTATATACAGATAAATGTGTATATAAGAGAAATAGGGTAATCCTAACTTCCTTTGTGTTAAAGTGTACTACTCTCTCATATTTCTACCTTTCTTCAAGGTTTCTCATCTTTTTATTTCTCTTAAATCCAAATGCATTCCTTATACACAGGAGCAAGCACTTAACTACTTCATTTTATCTTCTGATAAAGGTATACTGAATACTTACCTTTAGAAAGATATGTAATTTTATATTATGAATTTAAGAAATTTTTTGTAGTTGCAGATGGACAGAATGCCTTTATTTTATTTGTTTATTTTTATGTGAAGCTGAGGATCAAACCCAGTGCCTTACACATGCTCGGCAAGCACTTTGCCTCTAAGCTATAACCCCAACCCTATGAATTTCTTTTGTACTTCCCTTTTATAATACTATTCAGACATTCTATTGATTTTAAGATATTGAACATGTGGGTAGGTAATTTCATCCACTAATTTATTTTCAGATCATAAAGAGGGAATTACCAAGTGTTTGTCATCAAAAAAAGGGTATTAGACCTGATAGGGTCAAGAATCCCTGCTCAGGAAAGTATTAATTCCCAGTTACCAAAGCTTCTGGAGTCTGGGAATTATATTTTGGATAGTAACTCCAGAGCTTGTTACAGCACCATGCAGGGGTAGCCTCAAAGCCTTGGAGATGGCTAAGTAAAAAAATGAAAGCCCACCAGTTAGACTGCCCTCCTTGTCACCAGGCATAACACTGAGCAGAGGACAGACAGATCACTTGGAGCGCTATGATCCCCCGAGTTACATCTAGTTGGGCCAGGCACAGCTGACACCCATGGCCACTTCAAAAGCAGATCAGTTTCATGGAGACTGAGCCTCATTAGGGACTCGGCCTTCCCCATGATGGCACCTGTCCAGGCTCAGGTGTGCTCAGCAGCACCTTTGTGCTCCACTGCCCCCTACTCAGCATGGGGCAGCTTGGGACACAACAGGGAAAGAGATTGATGGGGCCAGGTGGGAGTTCTACTGCTTTATAAGAAAAGAGCATCAATTTTAGGGCCTCTCTGGTGCACCCCAAATTGGGTAAGGAGACATGCCCATGAGCATATGAGGAATACAAGACCTTCAGAGATCCTAAAGGCACTGTCTTTGGGCTGCACTTCCTGACTGACAAATAAGAGAGCTGCTCTGCTCTGAATACATCCTGGACCCCAGAAAATTCCAGTAAGCTCAGGAAGGCCAGGAACACTGCAGAGAAAGCCCAGGTATTCTCTGTCTTCCCAGCCCTCTTCTCAACAGGAGACTGGAAACGGCATCAGTGTAACACAAGTCCTGGCTAAAGATAAGGATGGGATGCTGGGGAAGCACAGGGGAATCCCACAGTCTTTCCATGGAAATCTGGGCTACATCTTGAAGGACAAGACTCAACTGGATGGATGTTGCAAATTATTTTTGCACAATTAGAGTAGAAGCTGCAGGAGAACAGCAGGCGTGAGGCCAGGAAGCAGACAGGGACAGGCGACGGGCTATCTCTTAGCAGGCTGGGATGCTGACTTTATCATACAGAAGACTGGAAGCCACATGGGTCTAAACTTTGAGATGACCCTCTCCTGAAGACAGAGCCCCTTGGTAGCTTGAAGAAGACTCTCTGGGTGTCACAGCATGGTTGGCGTATTTCTGGGAGAATGCACCCAAAATGGCTTCAATGGCATACATGTGAAAGTTACAGAAAGGAAGTCACATGCAATGGTCACACAGAGACACTGGAGCTGGGAGGCCTCGTTTCCACCCCAAAGCTCCTACTTCCTGCTGACCTTAGACAGGCTGCTTCATGTCACTCACCCCCTCCACACACACACACACACACACACACACACACACACACACACACACCCTGCTCTCCACTCGGGAGATATCAAGACCCCCACCCACCCACCAAGCTGGGGGAGGTTTCCTTGGGGAGTAAACACATGCCAGGAGGCATGGGGGGAGGGGGCTGGCCAGGCACCTAGTAAGCACCACCTAGTCAGCGGTATGATGTTTATTTTGATGCATATGAGGGAACAAGTCACCTCAACTAGTGTGATTTTATAGATATTACAACTTGAGACAGGACCCACTGTAGAGGTAAATAAATGTAAAAAAAAAAAAAAAAAGACATTAAATAAGCAACACCTCCTGGAAGAGAAGATGGATTCTCAGCTGTATCCTGAATGTGGCAGCCATTCCCTCCTATCATGAATACCAGTTCCAACAGAGATGTACTTCCTGACTCTCTACAGCCTTCTCTGAAATAACTGATTCCCTGCAGGCAGCAGCAACTACCTGTTGTATACGTGTACGTATTTTTTACATTCCAGAATTCTTATACAAGAAGGAAGAGAAGTAGACAGCAACTTAGCAAGGGAAAAGGCTCAGATGGCTAACTGCCAACCATTTTTACATAAGAAGAAAAGCCCCATCTCAGTCTCTAAATTGGTGTCAAGAAGCCACGACTTGCTCTTCTTACACAGCAATTTTATGAATAACTTTACACAAAGATATGTATTCACAGTCACTTGTATGGCAGTTGGAATGCGTTTTCCCCATAGATTAATACACAAAAGCCTATTCAGTCTCAAATTGGACCAGTGTTACAGAATGTGCAGCACAGTCACTGATTAAGTGTGCTGGGAACAAGAATTAAATGCTGAAAGAGGCACAGGAGTCTCCTCTGCTCTGTGGCGGATATATTCCAAGACCTCAGTGGATGCTTGAACTGTACATGGCCGTGAACTCCATAGATACTATATTTCTTTTCCCAGTACAAACATACTTCTGATAAACTTTGATTTATAAGTTAGGCACAGTAAGAGATTAACAATAACTGATAATAAAAATAGGACAATGTAATAAGTAATTTAAAATTTATTAATTATTTCTAGAATTTTCCATTTAATATTTGCAGACCATGCTTGACTATGGGTTAACTGCAACCACACCAAGCAAAACCATGGATACAGGGGAACTATTGCACAGGACAGAGACCAGTTCCTCCCTGCCCTGCCACAACCCGTTTTAGAGGGCAGAGGTCAGTGCTGGGCAGAGTTTTGAATAATTCATCTGAGCTACTCTGCCTAGACTTCCTGTGCTTCTTTTATGCACTCTTCTCCTTGAGTTCTTCTTAGCATTAGCCTTTTCAAAGTCTCATTGCTGTTGCTGGGTAAGTAGGAGGGTTACCCTGGCAAAGGAGACTGGGTGAGAAAATGATATTTTAAAAGCTAAAACAGCATGTGTGAAAGGTAAAGACTCCTAAAATATCATGATGTGTTTGCACATCCACAAGTGATTTTGTGTAACTAGGTCAGAAAGGGTCCCATGATCCAATATGACTGCTCTCCTTGTTTGTTTGTTTGTTTGTTTTCTTATTCTCATCAAAACTTCATTTCACTCAATACAGTTTCTTTCAACTAGCTTAGGGAAAGAAGGTGATCTCACTGAACCAGCTGTTAAGCACAGCAGAAGTGACTCAGAACTTAAAGATTCTTCAAGGGTTCACATCTTTAACTGTGGGTTTGTACAAATGGCACATGCGCGTGCGTGCGCGCGCACACACACACAAACACACACACACACACACACACACACCACAGTATAAATACTCTTTTTTTCCCCCTGATAATTTCCTCCAAACCCTCCTGTTATTCTATAGACAGCTATATTTCTTAATTTTTTTAAAAGAAGACTCTCTGGTTAAGCTAAATGAATAATAAACATTTAACTGGGACATTTTCAGACTGTGCAAAAGCTGGGGTGGGAGGAATGAGCTTTTTTACAAATGTACCTTTGAGTTGAGGAGGATGGAAAAAATCAACAGATGAGTTTCTTGTCTTTCCTACCAGCTCCCTCAAACCATTTCTGCTTTTCATAACTTCTCCTTTTCTTGCATTTCTGCATCTAAAGACTCTCCCACAGACTCCAGCAGCAGAGACATGCTGTTTGTGAGCAGCCAAAGTGTTCAGAAGACACTGGCAGCCCACAAGTGCTTCCTGTCCTCCCAAGTACTTGACATGGCTTTGGGAAAAGAAGAGGCTGGGGAGGTCCATGGCCCAGTGTCTCTTACTCACACTTTTGAGTTTTTCCAGGAAGTATCATGGTTTGTACTGGGCTCAACAACTTGCATAAGGCCAGAGGATCAATACTTCAGCCTTTGTAGGCCACAGAGTCATAACTATTTATTTCCACGGTTGTGGTATACAATCAGGCATAGACAATAGGTAACCAAATGAGTATAGCTGTGTCCCAGTAAAACTTTATTGACAAAAATAGGCAATTGGCCCAATTTGGCATATGGGCCAGTCTACCCACACCCAGGGTTATACCTTTAGAGTGATACTGGCTCCACAGTCAACATGCTCACAAAATAAGGCCACACATTGTACGGCTTTGCCCTGTAGGATGCCATAAACTGCTAAGCAATTTAGGATTTATACACTTACGCACATGATACTTCCTATGAATTTTTCTTGCTTTTAATTTTTAATAATATTTTTACCATTTTATAAAGCTAACTGGAAAAAATAAACCACAATTCATAACACTGTTCTATATCAAATCCTTATTTATTCATACATATTTATCACCAGTGAACATTTCATAATAACCATTATATGCTTCTTTTTTTTCTTTTTTCCAGCACTGAAGATTGACCTCAGGGTTTCACACGTGCTAAGCACATACTCTAATATGCTTACTTTAGTTGACAATGATTAGATATGACTTTTTAATAATACCCACAGCTAGAAATCAGTAATAGTATTACCAGAGTAAGAACTGCAGAGAAGAAGCCCTTTAAGGTCAGAAAGGATGCAAAAATAAAAGCAGGAGATGGCATGTGGCTGCAAGGGGAAGGAGGCAGACTCAATGCCTGAAACAAAAACTGCAAAGCTCACTGGGACCGGGGTCCCCGAACATCTCTCATGCCCCAATGTGCTGTACCTCTCTTACATGCAAAGAAACATTTCAAGCTGTAAAGAGAAAAAGATGGTGAGAGTAGGACTCAGAAGCCCCAAGGAGCCAAGAGTTAATTATGGATGAGACCTCCACACGGTGGACAGTAGTCATGGGGAAAGTGAGTTGACTAGACACCAAACAGCCAAGTAACTCTAAGAAACAGCACCGACTCAAGCAGTAGTAAGAAGAAACTAACCCGCAAAAAGCACTCAACACAAAACAGTACCTATCGGCCTGCAATTATTATTATAAGTCCACAGGCACTTTCACATCTCCATGTAGGTTTTCCACTGTTTCCTCTCCTAGACTTGGGTTAAGCCTCACCATCCCTCACATTCTCTTCCATCCCTCCCAATTCTTCCTCTTTCACTTGACTTGCTTCTATCCCATCATGAAGCTCAAGCATCATTTCCTCTGCAAAAGTTCCTTCTGACTGGGCTAGAAGTTGCTTCTCTCTGGTCCTATAACAGCCTGTTGCTATGTCTCCCAGCCTCCCTACTGTCAATCTCGCCTACTGTCAATCTTACATAGGGCGCAACACCCAAAAGTCTGGCATCCTCTGGTGCACTTCACCTATGGTCTGTCTTATCATGTGCCTGAATACGTGACACACAAGCCAAAATCAGTTCAGAGCCTGAGAGAGAGAGAGAGAGAGAGAGAGAGAGAGAGAGAGAGTTATGTAAGGAGTGCTGGATTAAAGCACTGAGCCCTAATACCAAGATCAGAAGTTTGATTTCAGGCTATCAGTATCATGAACTTACATATGTTCATGGGCTCAAAGTAGAGAAGCCCTGAAGCAACTTGTATCAGTCAACTTTTCATGACTGTAGTGAAATACCTGACACAGGCTACTTATAAAGAAAAGGAAATTTATTTAGCAGAGTGTTCTGGAGATTCAAAGTCCAGGATAAGCTAGGCCCCATTGGTTTGGCCTCTTGTAAGGTCAGCAGATGGCAAGACATCATGGTGGGAGCTTGTATAGGAAGAATCACATCTCAGAATTACACAGAAAATGCACGGGCTGGGCTAAGCATGCTCTTTTGACAAGAACCTTTTCACAAGAACTACCAAGATGTCACATGAGAAATACCTCATGTGCCCAATGACCTAAGAACTGCTCCTTAGGCCCCACATTCTACAGGTTCTACTCTCACCTTCCAATAGTGTCATCCTGGGCACCAAGTCTTTTATAACAGTATGGTCCTTTGGGGGACACAAACCATGTTCACAAAAGCACAGCACAAGCCTGTCCTGATCTCTGGGAAGACATCTCTAAGTGCACAACAGAGGCTCAGGGCCAACAACAGGGCAGCCTGTCACTCACTACATTATTCCTGTAGTAATAAGAGAACTGGCATAAATTTCAACTAGAGCCTTATTGAATGTCTCAAAAGAAGGTCTCTGCAGTGCATATACTTCTAATTCCTATATAAATGATATCTGAATTATACAATTCAGACTTTCCACAAATTCGGAATGGCCTTCATGATAAGCTGTTTCTACAAAGTGACCACTTCTCCCTTAGGTCACTATTCTGTAAAATTTTTTATCCCAGTAACATGGCAAGAGAAAATGACCTTCTTGATGTAACCAAAATGCAACTGTTACACTAGACACAAAATACTTCTTTGTTAAACTATAACAATAAGACTTCAGGAGGTTTACAAGTCAGGGGAGTGAGCCTGAAGGGGGGTCCCTGTGAAATGGCAATCATGAAAAGAAGAGGGAGCTGGTCATTGGGTTATCTATCCCTCTTCCACAGATGAACTGAGCTAGAGGTGTTTCTTGAACACTTACAAGACATCAATGCTAAGCTTCCAGGAGGTCATTCACCATTAAGACAGGAAGCTATCCGATGCATAACAGGGTCTTACATCTTCCGGACATAATGTGTGAAGTGAGCTTTAAATATAAAAGACACTCACGCACAAGGCATTTTGTCTGGTACTCAAACTACAGTCACATATAGAATCCAAGACTAGTGGGGAGGCAACAAGTACAGAGCTAATGAGCAACTGCTGAGTGCTTAGACTGTGCCAGATTCAACAACTGTGAAGTCAGTACTATCACTGCTACTCTCATTGTATAGGCAAGGAAGCATATTTTGAGCGACTAAAGTCAGCAGATACAGAAGCGGCAAAACTAGGATTTGAGCCCTGGTTGCTGGATGCCAGTTCCTGAGCAGATCTTTATGCAACTGTGCTTCCCAAAGCACTAATGAACGAGAAGCGTATTTTGGAGGTGGAAAGAATGCAATGACTTTTCACATCATAAACATCAGATGAAGCAAGGGAAAGCTGACAGGAGAATGCTGTCACAGTCATCTGTCCCTTCCCTCCTCCCACTCCAAGAAAAGCTTTTGAACATTGCTGGAAAATAAGGTCATGGGGCAGACAACAAAATATAATAATCAGACAGAATGGTAAAAATCAAAGAGTCCCTGATTTAGAACCACAATGATTAAGCCCATGCTAACACCGAGTCTCAGGTCCCTTGTTATAAAATTGTCATAAGATATACCTCTTTTGTTGTTTTAAGAACAGTGAGAACAGATAAGGCTATGTGGGTAGCACATGTGCTTGGCAGAGAACAAGTATGATTTTTTCTTCTTCTTTATCTTCAATTCCCATTTGGAAATATAAGCATACAACACAGGGTCCCCTGGTTACACAGGGGACATCTTCCCTGGAAACTCCTCCCTCCCTCACCCACAGAGAAATACCATTCAAGGTGTGTCTCTCTGTTGTTGGCCTGAAAGAGTGTGTTCTGCCCTCTATTGACAGTGTATAAAACCAGATGAGACAAAATTTTCATGCTTTCAACATAACAGCAACTGCACCATGAGGTTTAAGTATGTAAATGTACAGAAGGAAAAAAGACCATGGAAATAACTATTGCAGATTTCAAAGCAAGAATTAAAATATGCAAGTACCTAGACCAGCAACTACAGAGAATAAATGTGACTCTCTACACTTTCTCCATTCCTCTCCCATACAATGCAAACTGGTAGTCAGAAAAGTCATATGAAACATTCAGATCTTTTTTTCCCCATGAAATACATTTTCAGAGGGCTAAAAACAGAGATATTGTGGGACAAGTAAATCTTTTAAATCCTCCGTCAACAGCCTTTGATGAAACTATGGCTTGACACCAGACTTGTAGGTTTCACAAATAAAATGTTCTGAGAAAAGCTTAGATGTGTTCATTTTCAGACCAAAAATGAGGGTGGGGTGGGGGGTGAGCAGCTGACTTAAAAGTAAAATACCTTTAACAAAAAGTTCTAAGGTATATGTTTTGGCATTAAGAATGTGGCAGCTTCCCAAGCTTGATGGTCTCAAACTTTAGGTGTTCCCCCTCGCCTCATTTTCTTACACACTGTGGCTCTCCATCACAACACATTATGGTCCTCTCATTTCAACAAACCATGAGGTCTAAAAAAGTGAGAAGCATATGGCCCTAAAACATGTTCCCGAAAGTTACTAATCAACATTCTTATGGCTTGTCAATACTAACAAGACAAATCACAAACTTGCTTCCTAAACAAGAAAATGTAGGCTTTTGGTCCCCAGTAAAAGGAAGGCTTCTCCCACACCCACTAGAAAGCTACCAGGCTTCAGATTTTTCATTTATATATATATATATTTTTTTTAAAAATCAACTGAATTCACGTGTTTCCCCTTTTATTCTTAAGCGTTTTTAAAAATCCCTCCAATTTCTTCTTCCTTCCTTTACATTAGAGCAATTCTTCATTAACACGCTCGCTTGAAAGGCATTAGAAACTCATTTCAGGGACTTAGTTTTGGGAAGAGCGGCAGAGAAAGGAGCGGGCAGAGTTGGGTTAAAATTGTTAAATTCCTGCACGGCATGACAACTATGCATGCGTCCTCAAACAATGAAAGTGTCTGGAATGCACGGGGATGCAAAGCAATGCCAGGCGCAACAAACAGGCACTATGCAGCTGCTGTACTTGGTGTCACAAAGGCTGCCCCGCCAGCACGCAAGCCAGTCACCCCGAAGCTCCCGGCTTGCAGCTGCCTCAAAAGCATCGGGCCCTAAACCCAGCCCACTCGGAACACGACAATCGCTGGGACAGGAGCAAACACTGGACAACACCTCGGAGGGCGAGGCGGGGAGAAAGTGAAGGGAGCCTGCAGGAGAGCGGGGAGACGCGCGGCAGGTCCCGGGGAGGACAACCGAGCGGGGGTGGGGTGAAAAGGGAGGATGTGGCAAAGGCGCAGGAGCGCCAACTGCAGATCAGGCCCCAGGAGGCGACGCGGGGACCGGGAATTAGCGGCAGAGGGGAAGAAGAGAGGGAGAGTCTGGGGACCAGCCGCAGGTCCCAGCGCGTAAGCCCGCCACGAGGTCGCGCGGCCGGTACCAGGGAGCAGGGGCTCTGCGGTCACCTGTATTGTTTGAAAAGCTGGTCCGACTCCCTAAAGCCGTTGTTGAGCAGCATGTTGATGCCGGCCAGGGCCAGCTCCGCGTCCTGCAGGGGCGCCGCCGCGGCGTCCGAGTCTCTGTCGTCCCGCCGCCGCGGCCGCTGCTGCTCCGAGCCAGCCATGGGCGCGCGAGGCCCGGCCCTGGGCCGAGGCGAGGTCCGGAGGCAGCTGCGGCGGGCCCACGCGCGCCTGGAGCCCGGCTCTACCTGCCCGGAGCAGAGCCGAGCGGGCGGCGGGGGAGGGGACAGGAGGGGAGGGACGCGGAGCGAGGGAGGAGCCGCGGCCGGGCTGCGGCGCGCGGGGAACGTGGGCGCCTCGCCGCCGCCGCCCGCCGCCGCGGGGTATTACTCAGCAGCCACCCGCCCGTTCTCGCTCCCTCCGAAACACGCTGCCCGCACGGGTACCGGAGCCGAATCCGTTTCCGGGTGTTTCAAACCCCGATGAGCCGGTCCCCAAGAGGCTGTCGCCTCCGCTTCCTGCAGCCCCCGCGCCCACGCCCAGATCCAGCACGCCCAGGCTGCTCCCACCCACTCAAATGTCTGCAAAATGTCGGGACCTTCGACCCTCCAGTGAAACCACTGGACCCGAGAGTCAGGGGAGACCCAGGGGCTCGGGAAGGACCAGCGGATTTGAGAAAGGACGGGAACTCTGGGCCTCAGCGAGTAGGGCGCGGTTGGAGACCAGGTGGCCTTGGCTTTGGCTGAGTGCCTAAAACCTGGGGTGGCCAGTACCTGCGACCCCCAACTTGACCCCGGGACCGCTAGGATCAAAGCAGCCAATACCCGAGAAAGTGGGCGGTGGGGGCGGGACCTCTGGACACCTGGGAGCCCAGCGCGGGAGACTGGGTGGGGGCAGAGCTCTCAGATCAGGGTACCACCTACCGGGACCCCCACCAGCCTTAGAGCAGTGGAGAAACAGAAGTCCCTATACCACCACAGCTAAATATTTAAAAGTTACGGATTAAGTTGTTAAGGTGTGTTCTGTTTTCACCCTGACTATTATACTTTCCATACCAGCGGAACAGAAAAGCTGAGGTTTTTATGTGACCAAAAGTCAGCAAAATGTCGGTGACAATTTAATCATCGTTATATTGGTCTCACTGTGCGATAGTTTGGTAATGTCTGGATCCTAATATAGGGACAATTCATATACCATTCATATGTTTATTCATGTTTTCTATAAGTTTATGTTTCTCTCCTTTAGCAAGATCACTAAATATACCGTTACTTTATAAAGATTTCATTCTTAATTCCAAATCAGACCACCTTTCCTGAATTATTGTAGTTCTTAGAGTGTAGTTCAATAAGTTCAATTTGGAGAAACTTTGCATTAAGCAGAAACTTTGCTTAAGCATTTACAAAGGAGTTGTTTTTAAAAATTAAGGCAATACTCAGGTTTAGAAATAGCCCATACATTTTAAATATGATTCCTATAGTATAATGAGATCAATAAGATAAATGATCACAGAAAAGTTGCAACATAACTTAAACTCATTATACACATTGTTTTCACTTAGAGTATTTCTAACATTCATCTATACAAATGCAAGAGCAATATGTATTGCTACCATTCCTTCACTGTTTTGTTGTTGTTGTTTGTTTTTTGTTTTGTTGTTGTTTTGTTTTTGAGACAGAGTCTCACTATGTTGCCTAGGATGGCTTTGGACTCAAGCAATCCTCCTGCCTCAGCTGCCAGAGTGGCTGGGACCAGAGTGGCCCACACCAGTTCCTCAAGCCCACTGTCCTGTGCAACTGATGCAAAACCATGCTAATTCTTGAGTACATCTGGAACCACAAATTGGAACACCAAAAGAAGCAAGAAAATGAATGCTTCTCCTGGTTGAGAAATAATACTTTGCATTACAGAACTCATTTTGTTTATGCTGAGAAGAGGGATTTCATAAATTGACCCTTTTAATGTTTTTACATAAAAACCTTAATGTGTTTACATAAAATTGTTTTCATCTCAAACATTAATGATGTCATAGTCCTTCATGGCATTCATAAACTGTAAGTTTTTGTTTTTAGGACATTGTGTAAAGAAGAGAAGTGTTTTCTTAGGACCTAAATGGTATTCATGGTAAGAATTGCTGTGGAGGGTGATATATCCCACCTAGCCAAGACTGAGTACCAGAGTGACAGAGGTACTCAGGTGTCCTTTAATAAGTTTATGTGTGTGTGTTGATTAGCAGGGCCTTCTAAAACAGGTCTTAGGGACTATCCTTCTTACTGAAGTCCACGTGAGGCCCCTGGCCACACATTGCTAGTAACTATGGTTCGACCAGGTGCTTACCATTTACAGGCTTCCTAAATTTTGGTTCTGGAACCATCTCCAGCCTTCAGTCCCCAAAACAATCTAGTCAACAAGGGAGGGAAGCCGAGAGCACAATACCAAATTTAGGAGATGGCTTGCCTTCCCCCAAGTGGGGAAGGTGGTCAAGCACAGTCATTTATGTCCTCATTACTGGGGAAAGAGGCAGGGGAAAGAACTTGAAGGAATTGGTGACACCATGAGCATTGTTAACAAGTTGTATTTGGGGGCCTGTAGCTGAGAATGGGGGAAGGGGTAAGCACAGTCAAAACAAACTTTGTGGGACTAGCTCTGCCTCAAGGACCCAGCACAGTGGGTTATGCAGACTTAGGGACATTTAATTGTCAAATCCCTGGGGCAAGGTCCAGCCCAGCAGCCCAGCTCCCCATCACAGGTAGGGGAGGGGTGTTTGTGGATATAGGGATAACTACTGTGAAATATAGACCAGGTCTGTGTAAAGTTAGATTTGGTCAGGGGCAAAGCAATTAGATTCGTTTCGTCATCATGAATGGATGTTTGTAAATATTTGCTCCATGCTAAGGGATACAAAGAACATTTACAATGGGCCCCCAAATCCTAAGGAAGAGAACACATGGACCAGTGATAATTGTGACATCTGTAGTTGGTATGGACAAAGTCCACCTAGCAGGTGGGGAATTAAGACTGTTTTCTTCAATAGATAATTGGATATTGAAGAGGTTGTGGTGTGTACAACATATAAAAGGAAGAAAAATCTAGATTACTAACACTGTAAGCCATCATACATTTGACAATGTGAGAGTCTCAGCACCTCCCTGCAAAGCTAACACAGTCTTCAGTGCACTTGGCTTCAGAATGGGATTTACCCAAGTGTTTGCTTTAGAAATTGGAGAGAAAGAGGCAAAAAGGAGAGGAAGGGGGGAAAGCTAGCAAATGGAGGAAAGAACCCATTTCCTTTCTGCAAACCCCTTGTGGGTATTGCCACTATTTCATGGTTCTGTGTCTGATTTCATTATGAAAATGAAACTGCAAGCCCAAATGATCAGGAAATGGGTTTTAGACCTGTATGTTATCATTTATATGGTAAATATTTCAAAAGTTGTTTTGGTTGCAAGTAACAGAATAATCTGACTCAAACTGTCCTAGAAAAGCAATTTTTTTTTATCACGTATAGGGGGTTTCAAAATGAGGTTATATCCAAGGTTCCAACCCAGTGACTAAGACCAAGTTTTTCCCCTCCATCTCTTACCTCCGTCCCCTGGGTGCTTGACAGGTCTCTTCTCAGATAGGCCCTCCTCTTTCGGTCCCAAAAGTAGCTTCTAGAAGTTCCTGGGACTACCTGCATGCCAGTCACATGACAGAGAGGCATCACTTTTCTAATAGCTTAATCATTATTCCCGAGTTGAATCTCACTGGCTTTGATTGACAGCCTTTGGTAAGATGTCCATCCTTAAACAGTTGCCAAGACTAGGAGGGGTGGATCATGCTGAAGGACTTAAGTCAGAGCCACCAGGACTTGAGGTGGTAAAACCAACTTCACTCAAACTACCTGGCTGGGAAATACCAAGTCTCTTAGGAAGAGGCAGGTAGATAATGGATGTCAGAAAGATAACCAGGAAACATCCTCTACCCTTGTCTCCCTAAGCCTCTTTTGAGTTTTGAGAATCATATTGTAAAAGCATTTAGAGAATAAAGTTCCTTAAAAAAAAATCTAACTCTCTGTTCATGTTCTTGATTATTTCCTTTGCTGTGAAGAAGCTTTTTAATTTGATAAAATCCCATTTATTGATTCTTGACTTTACTTCTTGTGCTTTAGGAGTCTTGTTGAGGAATTCAGTTCCTAAGTCAACATGATGGAGATTTAGGCCTACATTTTCTTCTAGTAGGTACAGGGTCTCCAGTCTAATGAGTAGGTCCTTGATCCATTTTAAGTTGAGTTTTGAGCAGGGTGAGAGATAGGGGTCTAATTTTCATTTTATTACATATGGATTTCCAGTTTTCTCAGCACCATTTGTTGAAGAGGCTATCTTTTCTCCAATGTGTTTTTGGAGCCTTTGTCTAGTATAAGATAACTGTATTTATGTGGGTTTGTCTCTGTGTCTTCTATTCTGTACCATTGGTCTTCATGTCTGTTTTGGTGTCAATACTATGCATTTTTGTTACTATGGCTTTGTAGTATACTTTAAGGTCTGGTATCGTGATGCCTCCCTGCTTGACTTTTCTTGTTGAGGATTGCTTTGGCTATTCTGGGCCTCCTATTTTTCCAAGTGAATTGTATGACTGCTTTTTCTGTCTCTATGAAGAATGTCATCAGAACCTTAATAGGAATTACATTGAATCTGTATAGTGCTTTTGGTAGTATGTCCATTTTGACAATATCAATTCTACCTATCGATGAACATGGGAGATCTTTCCATCTTCTAAAGTCTTTTCCAATTTCTTTCTTTAATGTTCTGTACTTTTCATTGTAGAGGTCTTTCACCTCTTTTGTTAGATTGAGTCCCAACTATTTTATTTTCTTTGAGGCTATTGTGAATGTGGGATAGTTTTTCTAATTTCTTTTTCAGTTGATTCATCATTGATGTATAGGAACACAACTGATTTACAGATGTTTGATTTGATATCCCGCTACTTTGCTGAATTCATTTATGAGCTCAAGAGTTTTTCTGATGGAGCATTAATCTTCAGGATATATAAAAAATTCAAAAACTTAACATGAAAAATAATAATAATAATTCAATCCATAAATGGGAAAGGAACTGAACAGACACTTCACAGAAAAAGAAATATGAATGGCCAATAAATATATGAAAAATGTTCAAAACCAGTAGCAATTGGAGAAATGGTGAGTCCACAGGGGTCCACCTGGTTGTTTCCCCAGCTGGATCTGTGTCACCCAAGCTGCCCTGGAGACCACAGCAGGCATGGTGGGGCAGGAAACCATCCCTCTTCTGGCTGGACACCTCTTCCTCTGTCTTTCCTCAAACTGAATATCTGCTGGACTGCAGGAGGTTTACTAGGGATGTTGTTCTGCTCCTGAATAGATTCAGGCAGAAAATTGGGGAAGAAGTCATTGTGTCCTCTGCCTTGACTGGGGTGTCTCTGAGTGGGAATGGCATCCTCTCTTGATCTTTAGGTGGTGTCTCATTCATGTTCTCCTTTCTCACCACTTATGCTTCTCTTTAACCCATCTTTTATTCCTTTTTTATTGATATTCCTTGTTTTGTGGATCTACTGTAATCTCCTTCCTCTTTATAGAAATAGACAAGTCTCCTGGTCCCTTGACCTCTTCCCATGACTTGCCCATATTGCAGTCTCTGGTGAATGTCTCTGTCTTCTTTGTCCACTGACAGTTGCTTTGTAGAAGGAAAAAATGTCATGGCATTCAAGATTCGGGTCTGCTGAGTGCCTTGGGAGGGAAGTGAATAGGAATTCTGGTCCTATGGGTGAGAAAGAGGAGAGGTGTCCAAAGGTATAGCAGGACCCAGTATGTGCAGCGGCAGGGATTTTCCTGGATTATCTAAAGCCTGACATATCTTGCTATTATGATTAATTTCTGTCTAGATTCCTTGTTTTCACCTAAGCCAGAGATTTATTTTCCTTTTGTTCTTGCAGCTACCTTATTTCTTACCACCAATACTGGCCTTATTAAGCCAAGATTATTAATTCTTTCCTACACTGATGAAAGACAAAGGGCACCCCCCTCCAGCTGTCCTCTAATCACTTAGCTTCTCCCCTGACTGCAGGAGGAAGAAGGAAGTACTTGACTGGTCACCTGATCACACAGGTGTGGGGACAGCAGGAACATTGGAATTTACTTCTCTGAGTGGATTTATTTCCAAGTCTTAAAGTGTAGGCAGATCTCAGCCAGGCATAGAGGCGAATGCCTATAAGCACAGCAAAGCTCAGGAGACTGAGGCAGAAGGAGCGAGAGTTCAAAGCCAGCCTCAGCAACTTAGTGAGGTCCTAAGCAACTCAGCAAGATCCTGTCTCTAAATAAAATACAAAAAAGGGCTGGGTATCGGGAGCCACTCCGGGCAGGAGCTATGTACACACCTTTAAGTCCTGAGTAAAGAGGTACTGAACTGAGGCATTGCAATTGGACCTTACCTCTGCTCGGATAAGAGAGGTGCAGCTCCAGTGGGGTTGGATTACACCCACTTGTTTGTTGTAACCTTACCCCTTGCCTCCCCAATAAGACCCGGGTTCAAGGCTTGCTTCTTCTCTTTTTCTTGCCTGCCTTGCCCGCCTTGTAGGATCTGTGGCTGAGGAGCTGTCACTAAACCCAAAAAGGTACTGTGTCTGTGTCTTTATTTAGTCAGCCAAAATTCACTTGGAGTTGATTTAGTCACATGTCCCTGTAGCTGGGGACGTGGCTCAGTGGTTGAGTGCCTCTGGGTTCAATCTCCTGTACAAAAAAAAAAAAAGTGTAGGCATGTCTCCTTAGACAGTCCAGAGCATACCATTGGTGCTCAATACCTCTAACACCTGTCTATATGCTGTATGGTAAAGAGGAGCTACCAAGAGAGTGAGCTGGAAGCACAGGATGGGGGAGATTTTTTAAAAATAATTTTTTAGCTGTTGATGGACCTTTATTTCATTCATTTATATGTGGTGCTGAGAATCGAACCCAGTGCCCCATACATGCTAGGCAAGTGCTCTACCACTGAGCCATAGCCCCAGCCCTAGGATGGAGGATATTGAGCCAGAAGTCTAAACATGGTCAAGACACTGTTCTCACAATGCATTAACTTTTTGACCCAGGCCAAATTCATTCAGCCTCTTTCAGCCTCAGATTCCTCACTTACATTTATGAAGACAATCAGTAAATTCACAGCCAGAAAATAAAATGGTGGACAAGTAAAAATATTCTATTAAACTCTAATACTAAGATCTTATCTGAATCCATATAATTTGTTTTCTAATATTAATTAAAGTCAGTGGATCCTTCTGTTCATATATTTACTTGTCAATAGTATCATCTTGAAATACACAGCTCATAGAAATCTGTGCAATTAAGTAACCAGATGCATCATACAGAGATAATAAAACTGTTTCTAATACAAACAAGCCATGTTTGCTATTATTAATGCAGCCTGAGGAAGAAGTGCAGATTTTCTGCAGAATGTAGAAAACATATAAAGCAAAAATGTCCACATTTTTTGATTCTTCATTTGGGTTTGAATTATTTCTGCTGCTTTTGTAATCTATGAATATGTACTTGACACTGTCTGAAGGGTTAGACAAGGAAATAGATAATATTTAGTATGAAGATTTTTAAATGCATCTCTATGTCATGTGTGTATGGCAAATTTTGCAGTCAACTTTTGCTAAAATTTCCAAAGAAAGATGCATTGCTAATATAAAACAATGCCTTGTTCATAAATCACTTGAGTTTTGCTCTAGAATCAGGTTAGCAGACTGGTGTTCCCCACTCAGAATTCTGTTCCACTGAAATCCCCTACAGCAAGCAATTTAAGGAACCAGTTGAAGAAGTTTTCTCTCAGTGCAGGTAATCCACACAGTATTACCTATGCAAATGCACAGACAGCCTGAAGCTGAGAAGCCAGACAATTGATTTTCCCCAGGACATTCAGAGAGTATTCCCACTGTGTCAGGAATAGGGATGCATGCTGGCTATAGTGATAAAACTGCAAGACCCTTGCCTAGAGAAGCTCACTGCTGATAAGACCTATAGACAGATACTTATTCATAATATAATATGGTGTCATAGTAGAGCTAAGCAAAGTTGATCAGAATCCATTTAATTCCTGAATTTACAGTCATGCATTGTTTAGCAATAGGGATACATTCCGAGAACTGTGTTGCAAGCAATTTCACTGTTGCTCAAATATCATAAAGTGCACATACATAAACCTAAAGTTAGTCTCCTACATGGCTGGACTGTATGGTATAGCCTATTGCTCCTAAGCTACAAATCTGTACAGCATGTTATGGTATTTAATACTGTAGGTAATGCTGTAACACAATGGTAAGCATATCTAAACATATCTAAACAGGTTTGCTTACCAACAGCATTGACACAAATATACGAGTAACGTATTACCCTATGACCTTGCAATGACAATGACATCATTAGATAACAGGGATTTTTCCAGCTCCATTATAATCTTGCTGGACCACTGTCAGATATGTGGTCTGTCATTGGCCAAAAAATGACTATACTTAATGTTATCTCTCTAAATGACTATGATAAGTATACATTTTATAAATTGATGTTCACTGATGTTATGTTAATTTGTTCATTCTTTAACCTTTGGAGTTCACTTCTGGGCCACTTCAGATCACTTGTCTCAGTATTTTATATCCAGTTCTTGACTTTTGAAATCCAAAACAATGTTGATGAGTTTGAATTCCCCCATAAGCCATCCATGTGAACTCATCGCTATTTTTATCGCTTTCACTTCTGCTTTCAAAAGAAGATCTACCACATCATGTTGTGTGTGTATATGACAACGAATTCCACTAATATATATAATTACAATGCACCAATTAAAAACTTTCAAAAAAGAAGATCTATAAATTCAAACATCAGATAAAAATGTAAATAAATTTTGGAATACAATTCCAGTAGACAGGTGAAGAAATAATAACTTAAAGAAAGCATTTAGAGTCTCCCAAGGTCTGTAAAAGAGGAAATATCTGTTACAGTATATTTTTTATATTTGTTTTGAAAAATTCTACTGGGCAAGTTCACTCACCCTAAGGAGGGTACATATATGTGCACGCACATACATAATACAGATATTAAATCTCATCTTTTAAAAAGTTCTAAAGTTAGATAATGGTAATGGTTCCATAGTTTGTAAATACATGACAAGCTATAGAGTTGTACATTTTCAGTGATGAGTTTTACATTACATAAATCATATATCATAATGCTGTCAATTTTAAAAAGCTTTAAGTCCTTCTAAACCATGGTACACAGATGGTAACTCCTGGAAAGCATAGGGGCTTTTGATTCTTTGTGAACAACAGCCTGATTCCTTACCTTAGCATATATTTGAGAAATATTATATTAATAAATGAGTGAATCATAACTGATTTTCATAGCAAGTCATTTTATATTCTTGCATATAAATGGTTGTACTATGAAACAAAAAAGATACATATTCAAATCGTAAACTTTAAAAAGTATTTCATATAAATCTTAAGAAATTCTATGCATTCTAGGGCTGGGGGTGTAGCTCAGTGTAGAGCACATGCATATGCCAGGCCCCGGGTCCAACCCCAAGCACCAAAAAAAAAAAAAAAAAAAAGTGGGTGGGGTTGGGGGGAGAGGGATTCCGTGCATTTTGTTGGCTAGTGACCTAGATATCTAGCATTTAAAGTAACACCACATGGGTGTAACCAGGTCAGAAGAAGACTGGCTCACATTGAGGGAAGGAAGATGTGGACATTAAGAAATCACTTTATTCCTAACTCTTGACATTTATTTTTAAATGTGGTTATAAAAGAAGACTCAGAACATTCTGCTGTGTCATGGCTAAAAATACATGTTTCTTCACTTCTTCTCACCCCCTTCACCCTGCCATCTCCTCTGAGATACAAACAGTAAAAACAATGGTATACTATGAGATGATTAAGAGAAAATGAGAACACAGTTTATATCCACAGATAGGAAGATGGAGGCCCAGATAACAGAGGGACTTGTTTCTTCATTTCACAAAGAAGGTCAAAGGACAACTGGACTCAGAAACAATTTTATTTCCCTTAGTATTTGGAAAAGGAGACAGCCTCTGGTGGACTTGCCTCTCACCTCTGTCTGAGAGTCTTGCAGTCCCCACATCTCCCATACTTGCCTGGGGAACTAAAGTGGCCATGTGTAAATAACAGATGTTTTGTTCCCTCTCATCTTATGGTAACAATTCTAGTATTTGCCTTTGTTTGACTTGGTAACTCATGCAATTTAAGAAAATTCTTTGTCTTTAAAGAGCTCTTTTCACACCAGTGCCATACAAATAGTCATCAGTACAATAGTGATTCATTCAAATAATGATGCATGATGTAAATGGCAGGTTATCCTAGATGTTGTCCAAGATGGCGTCATTTCATTATCCAATACATCAGAAAGGCTGTCATACGTGACCTATAACAAGGGCCAATTCAGTTCAACTGTGTCTTCTTTGAGGACCTACTATGTTTTGGGCCAGTAGATGCTAGGTGTTGTGGAAGACAGTTAAATAAGTGCCACCCCTAGATCTGAGAATCTTCTGGTCTAGTGGGTGAGGCAGATGTACCAGCAGATGAGTTAATGTGAAGTGGCCATGTTCTAGAGGTTTACATTATATGCTCTGGGACCATCCAAGAGGGACATTGGTCCAACTAGGGATTCATGAGGCTTCATTAAAGTATGTGATGATTGAGCTGAGTCTGAGAGAGAGAGAGGAGATGTAGCCCAGGCAGAAGGCCCCACATAAGCAATGCTATGAAATAGCAAAAATCTTCAGACAATGTAGTTTTTCTGCAGTCAAGTGGCCCAAGATGAGGCTGGCAAGTATTCAAGGAAATGGGCTTTCTGGTCTTTCTCCAGAACCTCTGGATGAAGAAGAGCTGAGAAGAAATTGTAGGTAGGGAAATGACATGGTCATATGTGGGTGGATGGACAACTCACCTGATTTAACATGAAGAGCTAATTTAATGTGAAGACCAGAGACTTATGGGAGGCAACCACAGAAGATCAGAGCACTTGCTACTCCCTCTGTATGTGAAACGGTTAGTTCCCTTTCTATTGCAAGTGACCGAACCCACCCGACTCCAAGAGGCTGCAATGGAAAACATACAACCTGGGACTGCTCACTCAGTGACACCAGGGCTCTGCTTCTCTCTACAGGGTGGCCTTTCTCTCTTGCAGTGGGAGAGCAGGTAATGGGACAATTCTCCATTCTGCAGAGCTATTCCTCACAGTGCAAATCTAGCATTCCTGCATCCTAAGGCCAAAAGCACTGCCCACCAAGTGGTTTAATAACCCAGAAATACACTTTTTTTAAAAAAGAGAGAGTCCTGAGAATGGTACTAAAACCATTTCTTTAGATTTTTCAAGGCCCCTCTTTGGCCATACTTGAGTTTTCTGTACCACCACCAGTCCTTCAAACTCTTAAGTGGTTGCCAGTCAATTGGATCTCTATTAATTCTAAACTAGTAACCATCATAGAGATCTCCAGGTGTAATCTTTTAAGTTCAGATCTCACCTTCTACCTCTGTCAGTTTTCTCCTTTTCTCTTAGTTTTAGAGTTTTTCTCATTTCTGTTTCTTTCTACTGATTGTCAAGGATGATTCTGATTGGTTCTGCTTGCATTACATGGTAATCCCTGATCCAATTACTGATTGGCTACCCTAAATCCTAGGGGAAGGCTGAGGGGAGGGAGGCTGACAGCCCTGCCAAACCCACATAGAGGAGACTTTATTTCCAAAGAAAGGGAGGTGGGTACACAATTTGCATGTACCTTGATGGATGAATGAGCCACAATCCATCAATAAAAACATGGCACACTTCACCCTCCATTGTTGTATTCTGTGGTAAAGAAAAAAAAAATGTAAACTCCCAAACCCACTCTTGCCTTTTTCAAAAATTTTTCCAAAATCATTTGGAAAATGATCTAGTTGAGTAGGACCTGAAAGTAAATGAAGCAAAACTTTGTTTAAGATTTCTTCGGAACAACGATGATACGATGTTAGTGGTGCTGGTGGCAGAACTGAGGTAGTGAGGCTATTACAAATCTGTGGTAGAACAGGGGCTGTGGAAAAGGCAGCAACATCAAAGGAATGTCAAGGGACAAGGACATCCACCTGCTGAAAGAACATCAACCAAGCAAGACCAGAAGAGAGAAGAAAGGACAAAGGAGACAAACGTTGAGAAATGGTGAGACTCTGCAGTAGACAGATTAAAAGGGCTGTTTTATCCCAGGAAAAATGAGACTATGTTGGGAGCCATCCATGGACTGTGTGTGTGAGCTATGCACATTTGAGCATATGAGGGAACTGGTCTGGCATTCTGTGGGTTTTGGGCTGTGTGACGCATGTGTGCCTTTTCTCTTGCTCTGCCTGGGATCCCACACAGCACCTGATATGGGTATGGCTTTCCCAGATGTCAATCAACCTGCTGATCACAAGGCATCACCAAGCAAGACTATACACTTTGAAACCCAATCCCTTGGCTTATTTGGGTGGAATATTCTATGTATGGTTTTTATCCTAAATAAATAGAGGGGTTCAGGGTGTGCTATCTCTCTTGCCTCTTGCCTCCCTTGCTCCCCTTGCCTTCCAGCATGGGAACTGACACCTGAGGTTTCCAATCTGTCTCTGACCCCCCAAAAAAGGTATTTCTGTGTTTGTATGGTTTTTGAATTGCCAGCCTGGCCAACTGGTGACAAGACTGAATATCTAAAACCAAGAAAGAGGTTATTGGTTCCTAAAGGTGTTTCTCAGATCTTGGCACAGATCCAGTGGCCTGAGGTCAGCGATTTTCTATCTGAACCCAAGCCATGGTGACCTGGGATTCAGATAGGCAAGAACCTTGCTTCTCCAAACATATCGTGTCAAATAGTAACACTAGAGGGGACCAGCATTAGGACAGTACCACAAGTTGGTATGGCAAACCCCTTGACTAGGCAGCCAGGGCCATCAAGAGCCATCTAGAAGACACTAAGCCACCTGTTTTCATGCACTAACCATTGGTCAAGATAACCTGGTGAAGGCAAGGCAACTGTGTAAGGTTTTACTTCCATATCTGTCTAAATTTCTCAATCAAGGTAAGTTCTAGAATTACAGAATCTCAAAACTGGTTGAAAAGCAGAGGTCTTTCTCTGAGTTCTGTGTCCAACTCTGAGTAGTTATGTGGACCTTGATCAACTTGCTGAACATCTTCCCATGTTGATTTCATCATCAATAAACACAAATAAAGAAAAAGTCTCTGTTTAATCTCTCAGGATTACTGTGATAACCAGGCAGCAGGACTTGCTTCATCATTTGTGGGGGCCCAGTGCAAAGTGAAAATATGGGGCCCTTTGTTTAAAAAAATTATGAAGAATTTCAAGATGGCATAAGCAAAAACCCCACCAAGGGTTGAGTACTTCTGAGAACAGAGCCCTGATGACTACATGGTGCCAATATCTAGGAAGTCGGTTCTGCCAGGTCAGATGAGGACATCATTGTGTTTTAGCACTTGGCAAAGAGTTCAACAGGACTGGTTTTCCCCACCCCCTACCCTTGGCTCTCTAGCATTGCGTTAGTTTTCTGGAACTGCCATTAAAAAATACCACAAACTGGCCATGTGAGGTGGTGCATGCCTGTAATCCCAGCGGCTCAAGAGGCTGAGGCAGGAGGATTGTGAGTTCAAAGCCAGCCTCAGCAAAAGTGAGGTGCTAAGCAACTCAGGAGACCCTGTCTCTAAATAAAATACAAAACAGGGCTGGTGCCATGGTTGGCACCATAGTTGAGTGCCCTGAGTTCAATCCCCAGCACCATCCCCCAACCCCTACCCATCCAAATACTATAAACTGAATGCCTTAAATGGTGGAAATTTATTGCTTCCCAGTTCTGAAGGCCAAATGTCCCAAATCAAGGTGGATCTGTTCCAGGCCTCTCTTTGGTTGAACATAGTCATCTTTTCCTGTCTCTTCACATCAGCTTCCCTCTGTGTATGTCTCTGTGTCCAAATTTTCTCTTCTTATGAGGATATTTGTTGAGAGCCACAGCCAAAGGGGCCCCAGCAAACTTCCAGCTGCCAGCAAACTTCCAGCTGATTGGCTCCTCTGCGGTGATGTTCATTGGGCTGTTGACCAATCCTAATGACCTCATATTAACCTGATCACATCTATAAAGATCCTATCTCCAAATAGGGGCATGTTCTGAAGTACTGGGAGGTGGAACTTCAACATATAAATCTGACAGGCGGAGGACACAATTAAACCCATGACAAACTCAAACCCCAGCACTATTTTGGAGGTATGCCTAGTGGGGTGTAGTCTCATGGGAAGGCAGTGATTTGTGGCCGTGGTAGAAGGAAAGTTCTGGATTCTACCACCTGACAGTGGTGTTGGGCCACTGTTTCTTCTGCCTGGTCTTGCAGATCTCATTGCCAGTTCTAAGCCCATTCTTCAGTCAAATGTATACCAAATAAATCCCTTTTTGGCTTATCGAAGGTAAAGTATGTTCCTGTGGCTTGCAAACAAGAACCCTGACGGATACTCAAATATTACATCACAATTGGAAAGGGCACTGTATCGAACCTGAGTTTTATGCCTTCCCAGATTTGCTTTGCTCCATCTGTCTGCTGCTTGCTCAGTGGAGAGCCCAGCTTCCCACTGTCACTTCATCTCTGCCACCATCTGCAGATGCAACCTCCCCTGGGCTCAGGCCCAGCTGCTCCTGAGTCCACCCCAAGGGAGCCACGGAGACTTTGCTCCAGGTCCTATTGCAGACTTAGATGAATCACCTTCTTTCCTGCTTGCTGGGGGCACAGAAGATGGCGGCTCTGCCATTGATTGAGGGCCAGGTGCTAAGCCTGATTTGAGGGAGAGCCAACTCCCTAGAAGACCAGTTTTACCAGCAGGAGTCAGGAGATAAAACCAGCAGATAAATTCCTCTCTTCTCCTCCCCAGGTTCACCACAGCCTGCCCAGAGAGTCCAATGTGACTGAGCAACAAGCAGTTTTTTTTTCTGTCACCCACCAACTTGGCACATATCACCTTGCACTGGCCCAGGCTCTAGCTACTCTGGGTCAGAGCTTTACACCTTAAAGCTTGCCTCAGGCTCTGCTTTCAATAGATACTGGCAAATTTCCAGGGGAATTAGCCCCTCTTATTCCCGGAGGCTAGGAGCCTGGGACAAAGGTTTCAGTCTAGAATCTAGGAGGGGAAAGGATGAAACCATTTCATCATACTCAAACGTTGTTTGCAGCTCTCGACTTAGCTGAGTCTCAAAATAAAAAAAAAAAAAATAGCACAGAACCAGGAATTATGAACAATGAGGCTGGGCATGTCATGCAAATATCAATTATGCCAAAGCCACACAGAGGACTGAGGCAACCATCCAAGATGATTCAGGACAGAAGCTGGAGCACAAAAGGGCTTTCACCTGAGTGAGCATGTAAAGGTTTGTGTGGAAAGGGATGGGCCACACATGTATTTAAAGGGTGTGGCTTATTCCCTTATAATTACAGGCCCCTGAGTAGTAGGATGGAAAAAATTTTTAGCACTGTACAGCAGTTTACCATTTCAAAGAGCTTTGCTCTCTGTAAAACCAGATTGGGATGCACAGTTCAGATTGCAGAACTATACCAAAAAAAAAAAAAAAAGAATTAGAAATACAACTTTGATGCATCATCGATTTCAGTTGCATAAATGGTTGCTGGTTAGACTATTCAGGCCTTCTAGTTGTATTTATAAATCTTAAAGCTGCTTCTTTTTTAAAAAAACAAAGCTCAAATATATCTTATTTTAAAAAAAACCCAGAAGATAAAAATTGGAGTTTGGGACAAGGTCCACAATAAGGGAGATTCCAGAAGAAGAAATAGTTCAGTGATCTGCTAGGTCTCTCACCTGGGGCAAATTTGAAGTAAATCTCTCCGAACACCAGTTCCCTCATCCACAAAGTGTGTGTGGGAAAAGCCTAGTACATAATTAGTGCTTCATAAATGATAGTTATTGCTGCTGTTATTAATCACTACAAATTATTGCTTCTCAACACAGAAGGATTGCTCCTGGAAGACAAGCTTAGCACTTTACAAAAGCCCGTAACACACTACCCTACCACTCTCCAAAATAGTACACAAATTTCTTTGCCCTAAATTTTCTCAAAGCGATTCCTTTTAAAGTCAATCTCTTCATAAGAAGGAATTCACCTATGCCCTGAATTAGTGAGTTGGATCCCCAGTCTTCCTGCATGAAGTAAGGTAGGCCACACATTTTTTGAGAGCATAAACACCATCTGGTCTACAGATGTGTATTTCTAGGCACATCCTGCCTTCAAAAATGCTGATACAGTAGGTCTGAATTTTTGGGGACCTGGGAGTCACTATTTTACACACAGGTGTACATGCCACACCCATGCCATGCCATGATTCAGAAGCAGCAGGTATTTGAACCACGCTTCTGGAATTATCTTCTGCAGGTCTCAGACATTCTTCCAGCCCTGTGACAAGAAGATACAAATAATCTGAGACCATGGAAAACACCTCCAGTTCCCTTTCTTTTGGACTACTGCCGTATTTAATTAGCTGGACTCATACAGGCCTTGTTTTAATGTTAGCACATGTGCCACAGCTGCAGTTTAGGGTAAAACTACATAGGGAGGAATTAGAAATCATACATATAATATGGCAGTGATTCTCAAACTTGCCTGTGTACTAGAAACACCAGAGAACTTTTTGACTTCTCATCTCCTTGGTCTGTGCCCAAATTCAATTAAAATGGACAAAAGACAATAAAGGAGAAATTCACTGAAAAGGATATACAGGGAATTTCCCAGATAAGCACATGAAAAGATGCTCACCACCACTAGTCACAAAAGTAAACTAAACCACAAGAACACTTCTTCTTTTTTTTTTTTTTTAAGAGAGAGTGAGAGAGGAGAGAGAGAGAGAGAATTTTTTTTAATATTTATTTTTTAGTTCTCGGCGGACACAACATCTTTGTTGGTATGTGGTGCTGAGGATCGAACCCGGGTCGCACGCATGCCAGGCGAGCGCGCTACCGCTTGAGCCACATCTCCAGCCCAAGAACACTTCTTGATACACCTAGAAGGATGACAAAAATAAGACACACAGCCATAAATATGGACAAGAATGGGGAGAAACTGGGTGGCTCAGGCATTGCTGGTATGAATGGAAAACTCTAGAAAGTTGTTAGACAACTTCTTTAAAAATGAGATAAATACTTACATAGGATCCAGCAATGAAAATCTACGTTTCTATGCAAAAAACTTTATATAAATGATAGTGGCAACTTTATTTGTAGTAGCCCCAAACTGTGGTACATCTACACCAGCAATACTTAACAACGTTGATACGTACAATGCATTAGACAGATCTCAAGTACATTGTACTAATCTCTAAAGGGCACAAACTTTGTCTAACATTCTTGAAAGGACAAAAGGAGATGGAGAATAGGTTAGTGTTTATGAGGGGTTAGGGATGGTGGGGACCAGGAATGTAGGTGATACTATACATGGTTAGTGCAAGGGAGATTTTATAATGATGGAATAGTTCTGTATCTTAATTGCAGCAGTGATTATATGAATCTACATAGCTTCTGTGCCAATAGCATCACATTCAGTAGAAAACCACCATCCAAGGTACAGCACAGCAGGCTGAGGGCCAACATTGGTTGCATAGTGATGAGGCTTTTTTAAAACCTCAAGACTGAGCCAACAGATGATATTTCCTAAGGAATGTAAATAAAATTTGATCAGTGTGTGAGCATGAGCCCTAACAGAGGGGTGAGGGGTTGGATAGGAGGAAGCACATAATGTTAAACTAGGCTAACAAAGGCCCTGCGTTTAATTTCTCTTTGTTTTTCTAGATTCCTGGACAAATACAAAAATCTGTCTTTTTTTTTTCTGTTTGAAGTTCATAACAGATTCCCCAAATATTAGCAAAACATCTGCCAACCACATTGATGAACTCTTATACAAAGATTTTTAGATTCAGTCTGATTGCCTTTGGTGACTGCAATTGTTCTCATCTCCCTAATTTTTGTCTTTATCATCTTATTTTAAATGAATGAAAACTATGGCACAAAAATATAATGAGGGTACTTGAAGAAAACGTAATTATTTTTCTTTTTGCATCTTCAGCCAAAATGAGGACTAATCATTAAATGAATAAAAAATCTTTTGCATTGAGAGATTGTTTTCTGTTCTGAGCCTTCATTTATTGCTTGCTGTTTCCTCACAAGAGCTTCATATCTTTTCAGTATCACGTGCCTAATAGTTTTAAGTGTGTTTTCCACAGTGACTTTCTCCAGCTGAATCTCAGATACGAGAGCTTTGTTAATTGTAGCAGTTCACTTAAGATGGAATATGAAGCTTTTTGATTGGTTATTGGTGATGTCATAGGAACCACCCAAACATCTAGTGTTAAATTGTTGTTCCATTTCCAATATATTTGCCAAGATAATTAAGTAGATACCATCTTATTTTTTATAGATTTTTTGGCTTACAATTTGTAGTACATTTAAATAACTATCTGAAATAGCATTGCTAATTGTGACATCACTTAAATATTTATGGAAGATGAACTTTGATCTGCCATTTTACTCACCAGAAGCTCAAGGATAGTGGTGGATGACATTCTAGACCTCACAGCTGGAGAGCTACATTTGGTACTTTATACAAGCTTTAACTGCTTTAATTGAAAGTCAAGGTGACTTTATTATTTTTTTATCGTTGTTGTTGTTTTCATATATTCTCAATCAAGTAAGAGTTCAAGGTCTGCAAATGGGAGTCTACTAAGTTATTTCCTATCTAAGAGGGGATCATGTTCTTCGTGATAATTTGTTACTATAAGTACCATGAGCATTCACAGAGCTGTTCATAAATGTTTTGTTATAGTAAATCCTTTCTGTTAACCTGACATTAATGCAGGTCTTTGCATCCACCCCTCTATGGAATACCTTGGAAATATTTTAACATATTGGTACTGGTATTGTTTAAATATTAGCACAGATTTTTAAAAATGGTACCGACTTTTAAAAAAGTCTTGTCACTTTTTAAAATTAAACTTCATTCTGAAAGCATTTCTTTCCATTATACTTTTTGCCCATTTCACATGGAAAGGCTTATAAAGAATCACATCCTTGATTTGCAGTGGTGTTAAGATGAACTTAACTAGTGCAATGACAACCACGATAAAAACACAAAATATGTAACAAGCAATTCTTCTTGCTTATCACTCATTTTGTCTCATTAAGCTACTCCTGATCAAAGAAACCAGATTTCTTAGTGCCAAGACAGGAAAATTCTTAGGATTTGCCTTTCTGAGCTAGTGGCAGGGTTATTCTTCTCCAAGATGCAGCGTATGCAGCTGCAGGAGGGGCTAGCTATTCAGGAGGGAGAGGAAATGAACCTGGAAATAAATTCAGAGTGCTGTCACCATTGTAGCAAAACTCCCCCTTCTCTTCCCAGCTCTGCTAAGAACCTGTTTTCATAATTGTGGGTAACTTGTATGTGTGAGCATGATGACAAAAACTGATGGAGCTCATCAGGCCCTCTGTGCTGTGCACCCAGGAACACAGCGCTTTGGCCTGAAGTGTTTGGCTGCTGGCTTTAGCTCTGTGTTGCTACAAGTCAGTCTGGCCAGCCTGCCAGTGACACAGTAGTTTAAAAGAGGGAAGAAAAGCAGGCCATGCTTGTTAGGCAGGTTGCTGTGCTCAGAGCATGACAGCTCAAGTGCACATAATTACTACTAATGTGAAAACAGAAAAGCTGCTACAATTAGGGGGAAGTGGAGCAATGGCTTTCTTTTTTTTTTTTTCCTGGAGAGAACTCAGATTACAGCTAGGCAGCACAGGGAGCTTTCTCTGATACCTTGTACATATAATCTTTCTGACTTGTTACGATGTGTAATTGTACCCTTATTTTTGGATCTATTCTCTCTAGGCTACAGGAGGGCAGAGACCATGTGTCTGGTTTGTTCACCATTGCACACACCTAGGACATACTAGGGACATAGTGACTACAGATGCTTCTCAAGTTAGGATGGGGTTACAAAAATATTACTAAATGAGCTGGGCACGATGACTCCCGCCTAAAATTTCAGCCACCCAGGAGGCGGAGGCAGGAGGTTCTTGAACTCGAGGCCAGCCTTGGCAATTTAGCAAAGCTCTAAGCAACTTAGTGAGACCCTGTCTCAAAATAAAATAAAAATTAAAAAGGGCTGGGATTTAGCTCAGTGGTAATGCCCCCCCGAGATTTAACTCCCAGTATCAAAAAAACAAACAAAAAAACCCCACAAAAACGTCACTAAATGAAAAATTCATATACTCTGTCTAACCTACTGAGCATCATAGCTTAGCTGCATGGTACATTGTAAAGCATTGGTTGTTTCTCTTTTGTGATCTCTTGACTGACAGGGAGTTGTGGCTTGCTGCCACTTCCCAGCACCACCAGAGAGCATCCTATAGCACATCCTTGGCCTATGAAAAAGATCAAAATGAGAAATTTAAAATATGGTCTCCACTGAATGTGTACCACTTTTGCATCATTATAAAACTGATAAATCATAATTTGAACCATCTGTATTTGTTTCAAAAAGAGATGACCATAGTATTTCAGTTGCAGGAGGGACCTTGCAAATACGTTTTCCTCCATACATTGAGGCATCATTCAAACAAGTTATCTAGACACTCAATATATCTTTTATGTTGTTCACGCTGAATTTCTTGGTCAGTTCTGGGGGAATGATACAGCAACCCATTACTGCTACATGTAAGGCATGTTGGCCATGAAAGGTTGCCTACAATAGACAAGAAGCCACCTTAGCTGGTTATCTGGTCTGTTTTGTGGTC
Source organism: Urocitellus parryii (assembly GCF_045843805.1). NCBI lineage: Eukaryota > Metazoa > Chordata > Mammalia > Rodentia > Sciuridae > Urocitellus > Urocitellus parryii. The sequence goes on from NC_135543.1 coordinate 46,326,734, forward strand.
TCTTGGAAGATATGCATGCCTCTCGTTCCCTGTGGATATATTCTGTATTCAAACACTAAAAATTTTTGCCTCCCTATAATTCATTCTAACACTTACCAGCCTTAAAGATGACTACCACACTGTTGACACATAGCAGATGTTAAATAAATATTATTGTTGCTTTTGTAAAGTGAACTCAGCAGTAATAATGAAAATTGCAGCTACAAATATTGGGTGTGAGTTACAGCCGTTGTCTATAATCTCTGTTTTTAGTTCACTTGTGTTTGCACAAGTTAAACTTCTTTCCTTCCAGTACCCATTTTATAGGCAGCTTTCTACTAGAGATACGCAAACCCTTCTGATTTTGCTTCTGCCCAGCATTTTGAAGTAGAGGGCTCCTCTGCCATAAGTCGGGTTGGGAGCCACTGACTGGATCACTGTGCTCAGTACCACTTGCCGCATTATTCCCCAGTTTTCATCTGTGTATTTGAAAGAAATCCTTACTCTTACCATATGAAGTGCTTCTCAGATGTCATCTCTTAAATAAAACCTATTGGGAAATCACATTTTAATAGTTCTTTAGTTAGTGAGTTTTAGGCCCACATAATTACCATGCATGAAGTACTACTGTTTTATATATATATGTTAGGTACTTCCTATGGGTCAAATGCTAGAGCTAGCGCTGATTTGCTCAGCGCACTTAACTTACCAGCAAAAGAGAAGGAGATTTGCCCTTCTCTGCAAAGAGTTATACATGCCAAGTCACCTTGGCCAAGGTCAAGGGGTAAAGGTGATTTTGTATATTAGTCACAGATAATTTTTAAGTTTAACAAAACAGTTGACTGATATGTACTATACATTTTGGAAAGGTACTATTTGATAAGGTTTTTTTGGTAGTGGGGATTGAACCCAGGGCACTCAAACACTAAGCCACATTCCCAATCCTTTTAAAATTTTTATTTAGAGACAGGGTCTCACTGAGTTGCTTAGGGCCTTGCTAAGTTGCTGAAGCTGGCTTTGAACTCTTGATCTTCCTTCCTCAGCCACTTGAGCTGCTGTGATTATAGGCATGAGCCACTGTACCCGGCTGATAAGTTTTGACATGTGCATAAACCAGTGAAAATAATCAAGATAGTGAATAAATATACCACCCCAAAAAGTTTCCTCATGACCCTTTGTTATCCCTCTATCTCATCTCTCTCTGTCCCAACCCATCCCCAGACAGCCACAATATCTGCTTTCTGTCATTATAACAGTTTGTCTCTTCAAGCATTTCATAGAAAAATGAATCCTATTGAATGTACTCTTTGTCTTCTTTCAGGGTAGTCAGCATCCCAATTGGAGTGCATATTAATAGTTCAGTTCTTTTTATTGCTGAGCAGTACTCTATTAAATGTATATAGTACAGTACATCTATTTATCTGTGGATAGAAATTTGGGTCCTTTTCAGTTTTTCTTTTAGAGATAAAGCTGCCAAGAGTATTCATGCACATGTCTTTTTTGTGGATATATATTTCATTTCCTTTTGGTTAAGCACCTAGAGAGCAGAATGACTAGGTAGGTGTATGTATAAGTTTCAAAGAATGTGTCAATTGTCTTCCAAAGTGTCTGCATCATTTTTACTTCCCAATAATAGGTTATGTGAGTTCCAGCTCATTCACATCCTCATTGACACTTGGCATGGTCAGTCTTTAATAGTAGTCATATTTTCTCCAACTTGCTGATTTAAAATTTTTTCCTTTTATCACAGTTTCTGGGCAATAGTATATATATGGGTATATAGTGGTATCTTATCATAGTTTTACTCACATTTCCCTCTTAGATAATGCTATTTGCATGTGCTTGATTTACTCAGTCTATCTTCTTCAGTGAAGTGTCTGTTCAACTCTTTTGTCCATGTTTTTATTGGGTTGTTTGTTTTCTTATAGTTCTGAGGGTTCCTTATGTTTTGGATACAATTCCTTCAGTAGACTTATGATTTGCAAATATTTTCTACCAATCTGTGTCTGTCTTTTTAATTCTTTGGAAGAGACAAAGTTTTAAATTTTGATGAAGTCCAACTTGTTCATTTGTTCTTTTTCGGACTATAGTTTCGGAGCTGTAGTTATGAATGTTTGTCTAACCTAAACTCAAAACATTCTGTTTATGTTTCTTATAGAAGTCATATGATTTGGGGTTGGGGATTTGGCTCAGTGGCAGAGTGCTTACCTAGCACATACAAGGCCCTGTGTTCACTCCTTGTCTCTAAAAAACAAAAAACAAGAAGTCATATAATTTTAGGTTTTATATTTATGCTCATTCTGAGATATCAATCAAAGTCCATTTTGGTATTTTTGCATGTGGATATATAATTGTTATAGCACCATGTTGAAGAGACTCTCTCTTTTCTTCACTTCATGGCCTTTGTCAAAAATCAGTTGCCATATATATAAGTGTGTGTGTTTCTAAGCTCACTATTTTGCTCCATCACCCTATTTTTCTGTCATTGTGCCAATACCACCCATCTGGATTAACATAGCTTGGTAATAAATCTTGAAATCATGTAGTGTTAGGACTTCAACTTTACTTTTTTTTCACAAAGGTATTTTGACTATTCTATGTGCCTTGAATTTTATAAACAGCTTGTCAATTTCTACAAAACAATGCCTCTGGTATTTTGAGTGGCAGTGAGTTGAATCTACAGATCAATTCTGGAAGAAGAAACATCTAAATAATATTAATTCTTTTGACTCATGAATGTGCTATGTTGCTTCATTGGTCTAGGTCTTATTTAATTCCTATGAACATTGTTTTGCAGTTTTTAGTGTAGAAAATTTTCACAGCTTTTGTCAGATTTATCTCTTATCATTTCATGTATTTTATGCTCTTTTAAGTGGTATTTAATTTTTTTCATTTCTAATTTAAACATTTCAAATTTTCAATTATTCATTGACAGTTATAAAATTGTAATTGATTATTTAATTTGTGCTCCATGACCTCAATGAACTCATTTGTTATTTCCATTATCTTTTATTTTGGTAGATTTTATCACACTTTCTTCATACACAACTATGTCATCTGCAAACAGAGGTTGACTTTATGAGTGATATTAGTCTGTAGTTTTTTTGTAATTTCTTTGTTAGGTTTTGATATCTGGGTTATGCTTGCCTCAGTGAGTGATCTTTCAATAATTGTAGAGATGTTATTGCACTGTTTAATTATAACAATAGAAGTGAGAAGATATTCTGATGTCATCCTTATCTTTATTCTTTTGTATGCAACGTGTATTATTTTCTCCAACTGGCTGGTTTAAAATTTTTTCCTTTTATCACACTTTCTGGCAATTTAGTCCTGAAATGCCTTAGTGTTGCTTTTTATTTATGTCTCTGGTATGTGAAGCTCACTGTGATTATTGGATTTATGGGTTTATAGTTTTCAGCAAATTTGGAAAAAATTGCACTCATTATTTCTTCAAGTTTCTTTCTGTACTCCTGTCTTTACCCTCTTTTTCAGAATTTCCAGTTGTACTTATATTATGTTGAAATTGTTTCATAATTATCTTATACTCTGTTTTTTTTTTGGGGGGGGGCGGTAGGTACCAGGGATTGAACTCAGGGACACTTGACCACTGAGCCACACCATCAGCCCTATTTTGTATTCTATTTAGAGACAGGGTCTCACTGAGTTGCTTAGTATCTTGCTTTTGCTGAGGCTGGCTTTGATCCTCCTGCCTCAGCCTCCAGAGCCACTGGGATTACAGGCATGTGCCATCACACCTGGCTAATACTCTGTTCATTATGAAATTTATCCTTTCTTTATTTGATCCATTTTGTTTTTATTTTGGCTTTGTTTGTTGTTTGTTTTCTTTGTTGTTTTCTTTGCTCATTTCATATAACTTTTATTTCTAGGTCTTTGAGATTAATAACCTTTCTTCTGCATGTCTAACCTGCCATTAATACCATTCAGAGTTCTTTATACCTCATACATTTCAGTTTTCATCTCTAGAAGTTTGATTTTGATCCTTTTTTTATACTTGTTTTATCGACCTAATTTTTCAACATGTAGAATATATTTCAGTTCTGATCTTAGTGTCAACTGGGAGTCAGTTTCAACTGATTCTATCTTCATTATGAGTCACATTTTCCTGCTTCTTTGTATGCCTGGTAATTCTTTTATTATTATCATCAGTGTCGTCGTCATCCTCTTCCTCCTCCTCATCGTCATTAGTTACAGGTTGTCTTTGTCCGTTTCAGCTGCTATAACAAATGAGTACAGATTGGGTGGCTTATAAACAACATTTACTTCTCATTTACTTCTGGGGGCTGGAAGTCCATGATCAGACATCAGCATAGCTGGTTCCAGTGAGACCCCTCTTCTGGGTTACAGACTGTCAATAATCTCATTATATTTCCACATGGCAGAGAGTAAAAAGAGAAAAAGAAACAAGCTCTTATGTGCCTTTTTTTTTTAAGGGCACTAACCCCATTCATGAGGATCCTACCCTCACGAACTGATCACCTCCCCCAAATCCTACCTCCAAATACCATCACACTGGGAGTTAGGATTTCTATATAATGAATTTGGGAGGGGTGGGCATGAGACACAAACAGTCCATAATAAAGCCATTGTGGATTTGACCTTGTTGGATACTGGCTGTTTTGTATTCCTGTAACTGTTGCTGAGCTATGCTGTGAAGTGCAAAGAAGATACTTGAGAACAAATTGACCCTTCCAGGTCTTAATTTTAAGATGTGTTAAGAGAGTCTGGAGCAATGCTGAGTCCAGGGCTCACTATTCCCAGCTACTCATCCAAGGTCTCTTGCACTGCACTAGTGGCCTGGAGATCATGAGTTATCCTGTCTGGCTGATGGAAAGAGATGCTATTCTTGGAGAGCTTCAGTGCTGGATACTGTTACCTCTCGTTTTGAGTAGCTCTTTTTCCCAGCCTTAGGCATTTGCTCTATGTGCACTTATCAGTGAGAACTCAGCTGAAACCCTGAGAGGATGCCCCAATTTTTCCTCCCTGTGCAGCTCTCCCCTTTGCAGCATCCTGCCCTGTGAATTCTAGCTACTGTGGTCTCCCCTGACTCTCAACTTCATCTGTTCCACTCCGTCTGCTGGTGTCTATCTGGACTTCCCCTCTCTGGGCTGTGGCCTGGAAATGCCCAAGAGGGTTATCTAGGGCAGTTTGAAGACTGACTTCTCTTCCCGTCTCTCACAGACCATAATGTTTCATTGCTTGATGTCTGGCTGCTTTCAAACATTGTTTCATGTTTGTTTCCGGTGTGATGGTAAATCTAATCCTTATAACTCCATTTTGGTCAGAAACAAAAACCTTTAAGTTTGGTGAGTCTTTGAACTTCAAGTTTAAATGATTAATTTTGTCTCTGTCTTTCCAAAGCAGTTTTCCTAAATTTACGCTGTAACATGGTATTTGGATTTTTTTTTTTTTGGTGTAGGTGTTTTTAAAGAAGACTTCAGATCTCTGTTATGGTATTTATTATGGATGTTGTTAAAAACATACATGGGCAATAGTATAGTTATCATAGTTATTTAAGACAACAGAAAACATTAACATTGTTGTTTAAATAATAATTTTCCTTGAGTGCCTACTCTAAGCTAGGTATTTTTCCAGGTTATAGATACAGTGATGAATAAACATTATCCACGCCTGCAGGAGGCTGACACTCTAATGAGGGAGTCGATGGGTAAAGTGACAGAGTGATCAGCAAGTGCAAAGGCCCTGCACTGAGAGAAAGCCTGGCACTTTTGGAAAAGAGTAAATTGATCTTCATAGAGTTCATAATCTAGGAGAGAAAGATGCTTATGTAAGACCACTTTCACAAGCAATTTGAGCCCCACTGGGGTAGGATTTGGTGATGATGATAATAACAGCTGGTGTTTTTTTGAGCTGTCATAATATGTGTCAGTCACAGCTATCCACGTGTTTTCTCATTTAATCATCAACATAACCCTAGGCAGGGTAAGTTGATATTGTTATCTACTTTTTATCCCCAAGGAACAGGAGACACAGAGCAGCTTAGTTAATAAACCCAGGGTCAGGTTCATTGTTCTGGTTAAAGGGTAAACTCATTTACAGGCAGATATTGACCACACATTCAATAACCATATTTCCTTATATGGCAGTGAATTCATCAGGGTTTTCTAGAGGGACAAAAACAACAGGATATGTATATGCATGTTTATAAAAGGAGATTTACTAGGTTCACATCCAGGATCAGAAGCTGGAGAGTCCCACAATGGTAGTCTTTATGCTGGAGAGTAGCTGCTCAGTCCAAAGAGCTGAAGACTCCGAATGAGAGGGGTCAATGATCCAGCCCTAGTCCAGGACTGAAGGCCTAGAAGCTCCCTAGAGAATCACTGGTGAGAGTCCACGTATGAAGGGTGAAAGGAGCTGGACTCTGGTATCGACCGACAATGGCCCAGCAATAGATGAATCTGCTCTAGAACAATTGAACTTGGATCCAAACAGCTTCCTCCTTCTTCCTTTTGTTCTATCTGGCCCCTGGGATGGTGCTGTCCACACTCAGGATAGGTCTCCCCCTTCAGTGTGCTGTCCCACATGTCAATCAATCATATCTGGAAACATACTCATAGACACACCCAGACATCTCTTTATACTGGATTAAGACTTCTAGGCCAGTGCAGAATAAAGTTGTAAGGATAGGAAGCAAAAGTTTGCTAGAGAGTCTCTAGGGGTAATGATGGTGGTATCATCCCATTTCCACCCCTGGATTCCTTAGTGATGGGAAAAATAGTACCATATTTTGGACTTTGGTTCAGAGCATATACAACCTTCTGGAAAATCTTGTCCCAGCTCTTCAAGGTATTGTCACCAAGTTGGCCCAATAAGTGCATCTTCAAAGGGTCATTCCACTGTTCTATCCAACTACCTATTTTAGGACGGTGGAGAACATGGTAAGGCCAGTGAATCCCATGAACATGAACCTATTGCCATGCTTCTTTGGCTGTGAAGAGTGCCTTGGTCCAAAGCTATTCAGTGTAGAATATCAGGAAGCTGAATAAGGCATTCATTAAATACACAGATAATGGTTTTGGCAGAAGCATTACAAGTAAGGAAGGCAAATTCACACCTAGAGTAAGTATCTATTCTAGTCATGGCAAAGCACTGCCCATTCCATGATGGAAGCGGTCCAATATAATCATCCTGCCACCAGGTTGCTGGCTGATCACCTTGGGAATTGTTGCCATAGAAGAGGCCTGCTGTCAGTCTCTGCTACTGGCAGATTGGGCACTCAGCAGTGGCCATAGCCAGTTCAGCTGTGGTAAGTGAAAGCTCATATTGCTGAACCCATGTATCACCTCCATCCCTACCGCCATGACTGCGTTGTCCATGAGCCCATTGGGCAGTGACAGTGGTGGCTGGGAAGGAGGTTGATTGCTATCCACAGACTAGGTCATCCTATCCACTTGATTATTAAAGTCCTCGTTTGCTGAGGTCACCTTTTGAGAAGCATTTACCTGGAATGCAAATAGCTTCACATGGTTCACCATTTGGAGAGGTCTACCCACAGACCTCTTTCTCAAATGTATTCTGTTGCCAATTTTTCCAATCATGATTTTTCCAAGTCCCTGACCATCCAGCCAAACTATTGGCCATAGCAGATGAGCTGGTATACAGCCACACACCTGGCCATTTTTCCTTCCAAGCAAAATGTACACCCAGGTGTGCTGCCTGAAGATTTTGTGTGTTAGTCAGCTTTTTTTTTTTTTTTGTCACTGTGACAAATACCTGACAAGAACCACTTAGGGAGGAAAGATATATTTTGGCTTTCAGTTTAGAATGCTTTAGTCCATGGTCGGCTGATTCCATGGCAGAAGCATCACGGTGAAAGAGCTGGTAAAGCAGAGCTCCTGAACTCATGGGAAGCAGAGAGAAGAGGGGAGGGGGTATGGGGGAGAGGCTGGGGATATGTCTTCCGGATATGCCCCCCATTGTCAGGAGCCATCCATGGATTGCATGTGGGTCACCTCGAATGGAAGCCTCATGGATAGAGACATCTGGTGTCTGGGAATGACCAATGGACATTTCCTCTGGTCAGTTGCCCAGGGACAATGTGAATCTCTATCCCACTCTGCCGTGGCCCACCCAGCACCTGAGATGAGTGTGACCTACCAAGATGTCAATCAATCTGCTGACGGCAAGACATCATGAAGCAAGACTCCACCCTTGAAACCCTATCCCTACCTTTGATGTACCCCCTTCAATAAACCACTGGAGCCATTTTGTCTTTGTCGAGTTCTAGAACCCACAGGGACTAGATCTATCAGGGGTTTCGCCTTTTGTAAATGTATTTCTGAGTATTTGTGTTTTGTCATTCACTAGTTATTTGAGATTTTAAGTTTAAGGTGGCTTACACCCTCCTGAGCATAAAGAAGAAGCCCCAGTGAGATGCTGGCCATCGACCTCTTCACCATATCCAGTAACCAAGTAGGTCCCACCACCCAGTGGTTCATTCAGCCATCAATCAATTGATCTGCATCTGCTGATAAAATCAGAGCCCTCCTGATCCTATCACTTCCTCAAAGTCCCACCTCTGAACACAGGAGACTTTGGGAGACATCCTAGATACAAACCATAACAGGTAGGAACATTTGTTTGCAGCAGATTAATCCCTTTGAAATAATTTGGCACATATGATATATGCTATGTAGAGTAATCAAGTAATCTGCACTTGAAAAACGAGTCCACACTCTTATTTTATTATTTTTGCCACTTCTTCTAGCAAAAGGGAAATTCTGACAAATGTTTTGGTCTTTACTCTATTTCCATCCTTCCTTTCTTTGTTTTAAGGCAAAAGTCACTGAGCAATTGGTCCTCTAATCTCCTCCTCTGGTGATCTTGACAGAATAGCTACCACCTCTTCTTTCCCCTCAGAAATTTCCCTGTCTCTGCTCTGGAAAATGCTGGTCTGAGCTTTAGAGAATAGGAGGTTTTACAAGTCTCCAGAATTTGATTAAATGCTTGAATTTCACCTGGAGAATGTAATTTTTTCTCAAAAGATGTGAGATTTCTTTATTCATGCAACATGCCAGACACTGTTAAAGCAGCAGTGAATAAAGAGAAACAAAGACTATACGAAGGTTATATTCTAGTGTGCATATGGGAGGGTAAAGACTATGAGTAATTAAAATGTAGAAGGCTAAGCAAAAGGTACAAAAAACAGCAAAGCAGAACTTGCACGTGTGTGTGTGTGTGTGTGTGTGTGTGTGTATGTCACCTTCCTAGGTACCTATAGTTATCTCATTGCAACAGCAGGAATACATTAACTGAGGCTTCTCCTGATCACAGATCTAGTTTATATGATCCAAAAAGAAGTTTTAGGAAATTTGCTTTTGTTAAGATCCTACATTTACTTGATATTCTTATTTATCTTGAAATGTCTTTTCCGTAAGATTTAAAAATTAACCTGAAATGCAGTATTTGCTTTACAAGTATGTACTTGAAGATAAGTTATCCACAGATTGCTTTATTGCCTAGATATTTTTACACATCTGATGAGTTACCTGACCAGCATTAATTTCAAGTAGTAATTCAGTTGTGAGCAGCCAAGTGTTAGACTTTGAGTATGTTCTCTTTCAGAAGATTAGAACCAAGACAACATGTTATGATTTCAATGTTGGTGTCCCCACAAAATTCATGCTCAAATCCTACCTCTAATGTAGTGGTATTAGAAGGTGGGGCTTTTTGGAAGGTCATTAGGTTCTAAGGGAGTAGTGCCTTTATAAAAGAGACCCCCCAGGCCAGACATGGTGGTGCACACCTGTGATCCCAGTGGCTTGGAAGTCTGAGGCAGGAGGATTGCAAGTTCATATCCAGCCTCAGCAACCTAGCAAGGCCCTAAGCAACTCAGTGAGACCCTGTTTCTAAATAAAATACAAAATGAACTGGGGATGAGGTTCAGTGGTTAAGTGCCCTTGGGTTCAATCCCCAGTTACACCTCTGCCCCCCGCCAAAAAAAAGACGAATCTTACATCTATCTGAAATACCCACAACTTCTGGGTGACATAGTGTTTCTTTTTAATTAATTAATTAATTTTAATTAGGTACATATGACAGCAGAATGCATTTTGATTAATGTGACGTACTGTTTTCAGTTGGAGCCATTTTTTTCAAACAATTTGGATAAATTCTTTCCTGATAAGCACATTCTGACAAGCAGTGGTAAGAAAAGAGACCTTGCTGGGGCTGGGCAACTGGAGCAACAAGGGTGGTCCTATTGGACAGGGAGGAACAGGAGGAAGTTTCTAAAGGGCATTTTCCCTGCTTCCCAATTTCCCACTTCTGATTTGTTATCTACCTGGTCTTCTAGGGGTTGGATGCTGTATGTATTCACCAGACTCCTGTGTTCCTTGCTCTTCATTCTTGGTCAACTTCTTTGCTCCATCTGGATAAAACTATTGCTTTAGATCTCTATGTGTTTGTTTAAAAGTGATTTTAAAATAAATCCTGGGTCTTTGCAAATACATATAAACATATCATGTTTACACACACACACACACATGTATATATACATTAAATAAGCAACAGTAACTCAAGAAACTACTTTTTAAAAATTATTTTTAGTTGTACGTGGACACATACCTTTATTTTATTTTTTATGTGGTGCTGAGGATTGAACCCAGTGCCCCATGCGTGCTAGGCAAGCATTCTGCCACTGAGCCACAACCCCAGCCCCTCAAGAAACTATTTGTATGTCACTTCAAACTGTCCATGGGTTGGGAACTTGGGCTGCCAGGGATTTTCCACTTTCTGAAGAAAGGGATACCCACATGGAGAGTCACACTGGCTCCAGAATCTGTGTGTGAACTCTCCCTTCTCAAAGGGGATGGAAAGGTGATTTTTGCTCCCTGGCACAGAGGGAGCGTGTGGGAGGTTGCATCCCACAATTCCTAGAGGAGATACCGACAGAACTTTGCAGCACGGGAGCAGTTGATGGAAAGTTAGCCAGTTCTGAAGTTTAAGAAAGGGAATTAGAGCAAGGTAAGGGATATAGATGCATGGAGAGCCATTTTTGGTGGTGAGACAGAAAGGTCGTCTTCAGGGAGGTGACCTTTAAGCAACCCTGCATGGAAGAGCAAGTGAAGTGAGAAAGCAAGTCATCACCCAGATGTGAGGGGACAGGACAGAGCCAAGCAGAGGCCGGGCAGGGCTGAGCTTGTGTAGACCTGCTGCTGTACACTGTGCAGGGAAATCAGCTTCGAGAAAGGTGCCTTTGGAGTAGCCTAGCCTGAAGAGATAAACAGTTTTCTCTAAAAGATAAAACATCTTGGTTGGTTGTCACGATTTCTGTCACTATTCGTTGTCAGCAGGCAGACATCAGGACATGGAAAACGGGGGCACAGGACAGACTGATTTTGATAAGGAGGAAGGGTCTGATCCCACCTGACTCAGATAAGGCTGCCATAGTTATGGGTCCTGGGGAAATAGGGATCCCAAACATACTACAGAGAGATGGAGGAACCAAAGACGATTTCAAAATCTTATTCAGAATTCTGGAATAAAGCCTTCTTCCTTCCCTCTGCCTATTTCTCCCTCCTTCTCTTCCTCTCTCCTTCCGTTTGGTACATGGAATTGTGCAAATTCTCACCCTTAGTTCCTGGCACTCTCTCATGGCTGGTCTATGCATGGCCTGGGAGCAGAGCAGTTTAAAGTTCACATTTGCCCACTTTCCCACTTTGCTCTCCAATGGAATGGGCTTCTAGTTCTTCAGTTACTGGACACTAACATTGTGAGGCAAAGAAGCTCTCAGGCAGTAACCTTCCTGTGACTGGGGACGGGTGTGGGATGGTGATATTTATATGCTTATTTACTTGTCATCCAATTCCATGCAGACCCTAAATCTCCTTTGAGCAACCTTTGGCTTTTAAACCAGGCACTGTCCAAAGACTCACTATTGAGCCATGAGAGGAAGCACTGAGCAGCTGCAGGGAGGCAGCCTTTATGATGGTGACCATGGTGACATTGTCAGAACTCCCTGCAGCAGCAGTTTCTGGCCCTGATACTGAGCAGCTGTCAGTCAGAGCGAGCCCTGCAGACAGCTGCCCTCTGCCTGCTCAGGGAATGAATGGTCAAAGTTACAGAAACATTGGGGTGGAGACTGGTGAATTGCTGCCTGGCCTGCTATTTATAGGACCTCTGTCTTAAGGCAGATCTATGTACACAAGGGAATTTCTGAGCCAGACTGTTTCCAGTCACCTGTAGCTTTCATTAATAATTCTTATAAAACACACAAGCTGCTCCTGTCCAGAGTTTAGCAAGATAACAAACAGTTATAGGAAAAGAGTGTTCTGAAGAAACTTGAAGAGGCTAGGAGGTTGGTTATGTTGTATAAAACTCTTGCACGGAGTCCACATCTGGATCTGCCTCACCTCTCAGAATCCACACTACCTTGTGAATGTAGGTTAAGATACCTCTAATAACACACTAATGTTCTCTTTAGGATTTGAAAATAGGCAGAAGGTGAATATCTGAATGCTCATGTGTCACGTGGACATACCTTTCACATGGACGCTGTGCTGAACATTTCTGATGATAATATTCTAATACCAGTGATCACTAATATTTCCTTAATGGCATCAATTTAATGATTGGGCACTACAGACTAGTACATTTCCAAAGGATCTTAGCTCAATTAAAAATAATTGGGTTCCATTCTGTTTTAATGATAATTTCTTCAAGGCATCAAATTCCTTTCGGGTAGCATAAATCATGGTGATGACATTTAGAAATAATAAACAATAAAATATGTAATTTTAAATTACCAGAAGCCAAGCACAGGTTAATTATTCATTTGAGAAAGGTATAGTTTTATTTACAACTTGTTCATTTGCCTAGAAGCATGGAGTTTGGAGAATCTCAGTCACTCATTGAATGCATTTCAGAATCACTGAAGACTCAGTATGGATGTAAGGGGAAGGAGAGGACCACAAAGGCCAGTAGAAAGGACGTCCATGATCTGAGCTTAGGTGTCCATGAGAAAAGGACTTGAGAATAAGTGATTCTAATCCTGGAAAAATGGAGTTAGGAAGTGGGGAGAGATAGAGAATGAGGAAAAGCCAATGTAAGCACATCACTAAGGCACTTAATAATATTGGGTACTAGTTACCACTTGCTGCTATATCAAATGACCAGAAATGTAAAGTCTTAACACAACATGATGTCACTATCTTACAATTATGTAGGTCAAAAGTCCAATGTGGGTTTCACTGAGATGAAATCAAGGTCTCAACCTGGCTGTGTTCCTTCCTGGGGTCTCTAGGAGAGAATACTTACCTATCCTTTTCCCATTTCTAGAAGATACTTGCATTCTTTGGTTCATGGTCCCTTCCTCCATCTTCAAAGCCAACAACATCACAGCTCTCTGACCCTTTTCCTGTCATCGTGGCTCTTTCTGTCCACAGCTGGGAAAATTTCTCTGCTTTAAGGACTCATATGATCAGATTTGGCCTACCAAGATAACCCAGGATAATGTCCCCCAATTCAAGCTCCTTAATTCAATCACAGTCTGTGAAAAAGCAAATTCACAGGTTCTGAGGTAGGATGTAGATACTCTTGGGTGTCCATTTTTCTGTCTGCAATAGGAGCACTGCTCTGTAGACACGTGGGGGCATCTCTTCCACTGGAAATCTGAGAAGCATATGGAGTCCCAGAATTGTCTACCTGAAAGTGACCAAAGAATTTATTCACTCCCGTCCTTCCCTCATTCCTGGTTGTTTGAAGGTACATCCAAGAACCAACTCCAAGAGCTAATTTTCCTGCACCTGCAGGCTTCAATGGATGGGGCCAGTGGGCTCTGCTGTGGGGACAGAGAAATCCTGCACTCTGTCTGCATAAACTGAGAGGAGCTAGCAAGGAGTCATTTCCTCCAGGAAATTTCCTTAGTGATAACAGGCAAAGAGGACATGACACTCCAGTAGTAGGTGATCCTTAGGTCACTAGGTCACATCATTCCATGCATGTAATAGGCACCGAAGGATCACTTAATACTGGGGCTGGATACTGGAGCTCAAATCCAAGCCCTGCCGCTCACTGTGAAGACTTTGCAAGTGTCACACCTTTCCTAAGCCTCAGTTATTTCCATCTGTTATGTGGGGAGACTTATACAGACTGCCCAGAGTAGTTTTAAAGGCACTGACATGCAAAGTAGCCAAAGTGTAAGGAGTGGTCCAAAAAATACCAGTGGGTATTTTTATATAGATCAAAAAAATGTTTATTGGTTGACAGGCCCTGGAACTATAACTGTGAACAAGACAGATGAGATTCCTGACCTCATGGTGGAGTTTCCCTTCCAGTTGGGAAGGCAGGCAATAGACAAGCAAACAAAGAGTATGAGTTACATAAGACTTTACAGATTATGGCTGCTGCAATAAAGGACATGAATAGGATAAGATGACAGAATGTCAGGGAATAGGGATGCAACACTGGTCAATTTCTCCTGACCCTATTCCTTCTAATAGGATCTTAGTGTGCTCAGGAAGCAGATGGCGACTCCTAGATCATGAGAGAATACAGGGGTGAATCACAACTGGCCTAAATCACTGTGGTATCCAACTTCCACTGGTGAGCAGCTGGGTTAAAAGTAGTCAGTCATAAGACCCAGTGAGATTCTAGGGCTGATCAGGGTAAATAGGGGGAGGCTTCAGTTCCCTCCATTCTCCCTGCCTCAAACCAAATGAATGAGACATCGGAACTGGTAATAGTATTTTTGTGATTAAGAGAGAGTGAGCATGAAGAGAAAAGTCTGATAGAGCAGAAAGCTTAGAAGGGCTCAGAACCTAAGCAGCTGAATTAGAGCCAGTAATAACCTCTCAAGATGGAGCACAGAGACAGATACACCTCTCTCTCTCTCTCTCTGGTATTCTGTCACCTGCAGCTGAACACATTCTCAGCAGAGGTAGGTAGTGCAGGTAGTCCAAACAGATGTTTAATTTGAGACCTAAAGTGTCAGCCATGAAAAGAGCCAGGGAAGAGCCTTAAAGCAGAGAGAAGAAGTGAAAGGAATCCTACAAAAGAGTGTAGAATGGGTGAGAAGGAGAAAGGGGGTCAGAGGCTGGAGCCGGGGATGGAGCAGGGTAGGGAGGACCAGCCAGGTGGGGAGGGCAGCGTCCCAGGGCGTGGACTTCAGGACAAGGAGTTTTATTTTAAGAAGGGAAACGACACAGTGGAAGCGTAACATGCCGATGCAGAAAATTCTAAATTCCACATTCTTTAATGTAGGATTGGAAAACTACAAAAGGCCTAAGATTTTGATAGGGGTATTAAAATAGTCATTAAAATTATGCTGACATCAGAGACTGCAGACCTCTAATATGCAGTTGTTAGCAGAGAACCTGAGGAAGTTGAAAGAATGTTGACTCAGTTGTCATGGGGAGGCAGGCCCGGAGCTATAAAGCCTTTTATGGCTCATCGTTAGGAAAAAAGGCTCGGGAATAATTATTTACAGGAGTTTCCACTTGGGAATTCTTAAAAAATCAGTCCTGACCATGTTGGGGTGAAGACCCCATGGTGTCAGGCTGAGCCTTGTCCTATTTTAGCTCATGATGAAGAGGTCCTGGCTGGCTTATAAGGACTTTTTAAAGATGTGTCCAGCCTTAGTGCAATACCCGCTAAAGCATCAATCCTAAAGCAATCTAGTAATTGATTGCCATAGAAAATTATACTCAACCCACTATCTGTAATTCCTGCTGGACTTGAATTCTTCTTTTTTATTTCCCAAGAAAATATCAAGACTTTGACTTTCTCCCTTCAAGTCTGATTAAAATAAGTGACTCTGGCATATTCATGGTAATAAGTGTCTAGAACATGTATTTATTAATACAGATTTTCCTGATGAGCATAATCTGATACATTAAAACAACCCCCTCTGTCTGCAATGGCAAGTGATGTTTCTGGGAGCTGGTGCAGGAGCCCAGGGAGGACCATTACCGTGGCCCCTGGGAAAGACTGAGATGAAGGTGACAGTGACAATACAAACACAGGGACAGATCTGGGATGTACCACGAAGGCAGTGCTGAGAGGACTGGCTGGAGGCATCAAAGACGACTCCAGAGTTTTGTAATGGGGCAACGAGGTCGTGACACGTCTTACTGAAATTGTCACATTTGGGAGGTAAGGGCCTTTGGGTGAATAGTCAATTTAGATCGGGTCACAGCCTGCGCAAGGTGCCTGGTGGATCCATGTGGAGATACAAAGGAACAGTTGAGGGCTCTGAGTCTGGGACTCAGACTCAGACAAGAGTGTGTGTATCAAGAAGGGAGCTTGGTGTAGGCTGGGCACTCCCACATTTACAGAATTAATGCCACCCCCATTGCAGATGAGGAGAAACTTGATACTAAGAGCAACGTTGACCAATTTTTGTGACCTGCTGCTATGGTTTTAATGAGTGTTTCCCCAAGATACTTACGTGAAAAAAGGAGCTTGGTTCTTAGGACGGCCCAATTTGGAGGTTGTGGAACCTTTAGAAGATGGAGCCTTCGGAGAGGCCCTTAGGTCATTGGGGGCATGACCCCGAAAAGGAATGTGGGACTCTACTTGTTCTCCCCCTCTCTCTCTTCTCTAGCTCAAGATGTGAACATTTGCTTTGACACATGTTCCCATCATTGCTATCTGTTGTCCTAGTCAGAAGCTCAACCAACAGAGCCATCTGATCTTGCACTAGAACCTCCAGAAAGATAAGCCACAATAAGCTTTTCCTTACTTCATAAGTAACCTGTTGTCAGATTTTTTGTTACAGTAATGAAAAACTGACAAACACATAGAATATACTCTATTCTCTTTTGAAAAGTCCTATAAATGCACAATCAGGTTAGGTATATCCTCTTAGACTCTTCCACTCTATAGACCCTCCATCAATTACTTAGGTATGAGTAATGGAAGCTAGTGCTGACAGTGACTCTCTGGGGTCAACGTGGACAGCTAAGCCCTATTAACTGTGTGACTCATATAATTGAAAGCTGGCTGTATCTTGGGTGACTAAGACTCCTTTGAAAAGCATGTCTTTTGAAAGAAGATGTGGGATTTGGGTGGTATTTTGGTATTTGAGTTTTAGACAGTTACATGGTGTCATTCTACCTACGTATAGAAGTCACTTCAAGCAAGAGAGGATTTGTAGGATCCGAGTTGAAGCACTAAGTTCACTCATGCATTAGCTGCTTTTCAAAAACATGGTATCAGGGTGAGAATGTCTTCAGAAAAGGCAGACTTGTGTGTCAGCTGGAACAGTGTGAGGACACAGGCTGAGTAATTTGGGCGATTAATTACTATTTTCAACTGAAGTCTTTGGCTTAATTATCTGTTTTAAGTGTGCTAATTTGGCCAGCTGACTCAGGGTAGCTAACTTTACCAGCTAACTTAAAAAGCTTCCGCCATGGTGGAAGCTCTCTCTTTCTGGAAAAATGACAACTGACCAGAAGTCAAGTATGACTTTGTTTTGGACCAGTGTTGATGATATTTTCTAAGCCCCTTTTGATGACTATGAAAATGAAGGTCCCCAAGACATTCTAACATTCTCCTTCCTCTTGATCACAATGTCACAAAAATGAAGGGGTAAACAAACCATTGCTTTCTGGGTCTCTGAGAGGCTTCGGGGATTACCTTAGCAGTCTTTCTTTCTCATGCTCTTGGAATGTACTCTTTTGGTTTGGATCTTGAGAGGTCCCCCGAGGCCTTTGTATTAAAGGCTTAGTCCCCAGCATGGTGCTCTTGGGAGATGATGGAGCTTTTAAGTGGACCCTTGAGGGAGTTCTTTGGGTCACTTGGGGTGTGCCTCAAAGGGGGACAGTGGAATCCTAGCCTAGTCCCTTCCTCTTCCTCTCTTTCACTCCCTGGCTTGCCATAAGGTAAGTGATTTTGACTCACCATGCACCTCTGCCATGATGTGCTGCCTCACTACAGGCCCAAAGCAATAAGGCCAATCGCCCATGGACAGGAACCTCCAAAACTGTGAACCCAAATAAACCTTTTCCCTTATAAGTTGATTAGCTCAGGTTTTTGTTGTATGGATGAAGAAGCAACTAACAGCACTTTTAAAGGCCTTCATTTGTCTTTGAGAACACTGTGCTAACAATAAACAAGATGTGATGTTTTGCTCCTCTACTTCTGCTTTCTTGACTGAAGTTAGCACAGAGATGAGCGTGGGTGTGTGTATCGAACTGTAAGTCTTATTATTATAGATGTGGAAGGCCAGCATGCATGGGAAAGATAGCTGATTATATTCACAGATTCCAAGAGGAGGAACACAGGAGCCACACAGAGAATACCAGGGCCAGTTAGAATGCAGACAGATAAGAGGAAAACGTGGTCTTAGATTCTTTCTTGTGGTTTCCATGGGAAGGACTGGGGAAGGCCAGTTGGAATGATTTTAGCAGGCTCTGGGGCATAGATTGTTATTCCTATTTGTACAGTACCTAGTGTAGGGGAATAGTGGCTCTGAGTGTGAAAGTTCAATAGAGGAGGTAAATTAATGGTTGGAATCAAATTAGATGCATAGACTAGGGGTTGGCACAGTGTCAATATATTGCACACATGTTTATTTTTTTAGTGTCCAGATCATGAGCTTTGGTTATAGAAGTTTGAAGAGAAGGGTTATTTCATGGTATTGAATGGGGGAGATCAGATGGGCTCCTTAAATACCAGATTTTCCTGATTGAAAGTAGTTTTCATCTGTATCCAGAAGTTCTATTTTTTTAACTATTATAAACATCCACAGAAGTCATTCTTATGAATCCATAGGTTGCACTGAATCCATTTATTGTGAGAACCTACAGAGTAAGTGGTTTCCATAGTTTTCACCAAAGAGTCCAGTAGCCGTGCTTTTTCTGAACGTCTTCCATGACTGATTAATGGGCCAATTTCCCATTAACCTTTAGTTGTAAAATACACGGTGCTAGTGAGAGCAAGATTTGAAAACCTTCGCACTTTAGTTCCTTTCCCACTTGTGCAATTTCTTTCTTTCTTTCCTTCTTTCAATGAATATTTATTATACCTAAGGCACAGGGAGGAAGCAATTTGCATAGAAGTATTTAATGGAAGGAAATAGGCCAAGCAACGCTCAGGGTGCCTTGCATTTTTTTAGTTTTTTTACTACGAAGCCAGTATTTATTTTTATTTTAGGATTCTCTCCATTTTTATTAGTGTTTAAATGAAAATACCAATAAATGAAATTTCCAGAGGCACCTAGCTGAAGTCCAAGACCAGAGAGTGGCTGCCCTAGAGAGTAATTAGTTGACGATGTTATAAATTTCCCTTCCTTTCACTGGAGAGCTTTATCTAGCTTGTAGTTATTCTGCATTGTCATAGACCAAAGGAATACTAGGTCTTAAACTTGCATAAATAATTGACAGCACAACAACAGAACCATTAGGACTTGATATACCCACCCACTAGCTGACCCAGCTTCTCCTGGTCCAAGGTCAGCCGCCAGTGAGACTCAGATGCAATGAGATGATCTTTAGAGGCTGAAGGCTGCATCTGACTCCTGCTCTTCTAGTCACTGCAGTATCCTGAGCTCTGTAGAGACAGTTCTAGGGCAACTGAGAGCCAGATGGGCTCCGGGTGGCTCTGTATCTTGCTGAAGAAAAGCAACTAAAGGTGGATAAAGGATCTCCCAAGAAGCTGAGGGGCAAAGGGCCTCAGGTACTCTGTGCAAACTTGCTGGGAGGAGCATAAGAAGCTGCACCCAGATGCCTTAGTCAGCTTCTCAGAGTTTTCCAAGTGCTAAACAGAAAAGAAATGTGAAGACATGGCTTCCTTTCATGTGTCTGCAATGAAATGAAAAGCTATATCCCTCCTAAATGGGAAACATCAAAGAAATTGAAGGAATCCCAATGTGTCCAGGAGGCCTCCTTCAGCCCCCTCTTGTCCTGAGTATCACCCCCAAACCAAAGGAGAACATCCAGCCTATCCATTGGTGATTTGCCAAGAAATTGGAGAGATGTAGAATAACACTGCTATGGATGACAAGCAGCCTCATGAAAAGAAAGATAAAAACATGAAAAGATATTTCTGCCTACCTATCAGGCTGAAGGAAAGCCTGATGCAGAAGAGAGAGAGAGAGAGAGAGAGAGAGAGAGAGAGAGAGAGAGAGAGAGAGAGAGAGAGAGATGGGGAAGAATATGAAGATACAGAAATTGATAAATTGGGTCTAGTGGAGTTTTCTTATCTATAAAATATGTAAACCCTCAGTACATAATTCTCTTCTAAAGAAAATAATTGAAATGTTAGTCTGTGTAACATTTGTTTTTAAGCTGCACAGTGTCCTTTTTTAAACAGTTGAGACACCACCAAATGCATCTTTAGATAGCCCTGTCCTAGTGATATTTTCAATAGTCACCAACCCTGCCTGATATAGCATGGGTTGTAAATTGCATGGAAACTTACAGCAGGTTCTTGTTGGTGTACAGCACAAGATAGTTATATATGGAGAAGGTAGGTTTTTTTTTTTTAACATCTTCAGGTGTCTCTGGTACTGCTTATATAAAAATAATTGTTGTTCTGTTAACTAAATAGCACTCTGTAATTGCAAAAAAAAAAAAGTTGTTTTGTTGGCAGTCTGAGTGCTTCTAAATAAGACAATATTTTGTTTAACAAAAAAAGAAGCCAGGAGCTTTCAAGACTCAATTCCTATGGCTTCCTTTCATGTGCCTGCAAGCCAAATTGAAACACCTCATTTTTATTCCACTTACATCACCCAATCCCAGCATGTGTGTGTGTGTGTGTGTGTGTGTGTGTGTGTGTGAGAGAGAGAGAGGGGGGGGGGCAAGTGCAGTGAGATCAGAGGATACTGGGTTTGAACTCTGGCAATGACATAAGTTTTCTGAGGCTGAGCTTCTGGCTCTTAAGACAGGACTGATGGCACCCTGGTCAGGCTGTTTCCTCTGTCTTTCCATTTTTATCCTAGTGGGCATGAAACCCGACAAGATCCACTTCAGTGCTTGTGAGTTTACTGAGAACTAAACAACAAAACAAAATAAACAGCAACGACACAAAACAACAAAACAAAAGCACTGCAGCTGACCCAGAAGAAAACGCCCTGGAACCCTGGCTCTTCCTTCTGATGATCATGGTGGCTCATCATGGTTGCTTGACCCTTGTTTGATCCTGTTATTGCAACAACCACAGCTCTACGGGGCCTCACAAGAGATTTACCTTCGGTGGCAAAAATGAACAGCAAGTGGAATCAGACAAGGTGTCAGCCAGTGTGTTCTCCTGATTGCAGAATCACTCCTGGGTGAAATCAGGGTGGAGCCAACGGGCATGGCTTAATGATGAGTCTTGGCAGGTGTCTCCTCTCGCCTACCAGGGTGTGTCCAGGTCAGTGATGAGAACCTGCATGTCAGTTTGCCCAGCCTCCTCCCCTAACAATCTCTACCTGCACATTCAGTACCAACCCTGTCAGCTGTCACAGTGATACCAGGTAGCAGTCCCAAGAGCAAGTCTGGCCACAGGCTTTCCATACCCTTGAGGTGAAAGCATAGCTTTTTCATGGGTGCTAGCAAGGTTGGTCAGATCAGAGTCAGGCAAGTAGCCAGTTACCCTGGCCCTGAATCAGCTCAAGGCTGAGCCTTGAAAAGTATCCAAAATAAGAAGAGCCAGGGCCCAGGTGGTGTAAATGGTGATGCATGGTGTGGGCCCCAGGAGTTGTTATTCCACTAGCTTCAACCACATCCTGTGCTTGGCAACCAAAGGCAACTGCCAAGGTCAAAAGCAGCTGATTTGATTCTGAAGGCTGCAGAGGTCCTGGACTGCATCCCTCATCTGAGTCAAGGATACAATTTAGTGCTCCTCTGCCTCTCAGGATTTAAACTAACTGCAAAGGACGGGTTTGGCACATTTCCCCTGGCTATTCACTCTTTCTATTCCCCTACCACCTTTATCCAAATAGCAGTTCTTTGTTGCCTGCTGGGAACTTGTGTATGTAGGTGTGTAGTCTTTAGAACCCACCCCCAGGTACACTGGAGCCAGTATGATCCACTTTGCCCTGGTACCTTTTCCTACCCCCTTTCTCAGAAGGCACCCCATTTGTCAGTCAGGTGGAAGTAGCTGCCATCCCACAAGTGATGCTTCTTAACTAGACAAGACCCCCTAACTGTGATGGTCACTCTGAGTCCCAGTGATCTATATGCCCAGTCACCTCTCCCTAGCTACCTAAAATCATATCCAAAGGAGTTCTTTAGCTCAGGACTCGGTAGAAATTTAAAAGATTTTATTGGAAAGGACACTTTACAATGAAAGCTATATACATTTACTAGAGTGAAAGATAAATCTATAAAACAAGATTCAAAATAGTTTCAGTAGGCATCTCATAAATTTCTGGTTGCTCCCCACCAAGGGACTTAAAAGGACCCTTCCCAGGGTTTGGCTAAGATCAGGGGTTCTCTGTCCCAGCTGCCATTAGGATTACCTGGGTTGCTCTAAAATTCATGCATGCCTGACCCCCTCTCGAGACCACATCTCTGCATTTGTGCATACTATCTGTACTAAAAACAACTATCCAGATGCTTCTGAGGCACGATGTAAGTTGAGAACCACTGAACAAAGATGAGCCAACCAGGCTGCAAACTGAAGAGGGTGTATAACTCAATTCTTTGTACCTAGAAGTGGAAAATAAAAATAGAATGAAAAAAATGTAAAAAATCTTCTAGCTTTATTCTGTATCTCTCTACCCACCTAAGTGTTAATTATATGAGCCACTGGAAACCTATTTAAAAATATAACCCACAGTAATCCCCAAGTTTCCCTCAGTAGTCATTGTCTGTGTGCTGGCTAACTGTTCACACTATCCACAAGGCCCCTCGACTTTTCCCACTCTTCTCCAACCTCCTCACCAAGATAACCTTGTCTCCTAATTCTCTGGGAAAATAGAGACTTCCTACATTTTCAACCCACACGTAATGGCCTCTTTTTCCACCTAACCTCACCTCCCCTAGTCTTGGCTCAAGGCAAGAGATCTCCTTTATCAGTTTTTAAGGTCATTCCTTCCTAGAGTCCTCCAAGTCCATTTCCCAGCATCTCCTCGCCTCTTTAGAAACATAGGCTAACTTCTCCCTGCCTGTCATCCTTAACCTTGCCAAACAAACCAACTCTTTCCAGTAGATGAAACATTCTATTCTGCCTTCTTAAATAAAAACCAAAGCAATCTGTCCTGATCATATATCTTCCAAGTTGCTTCTCTTCTTCATGATAACTAAGCTTTTTAAAGAGTAATTGACATGAATTGTTGCACTTTCCCACCTCCCACTCATCCCTTGGGTCCATACTAATCTGACTTCGAGCTCCATCATTCTGCTGAAATTGCCTTCACCAAAGGTACCAACTGCCTATTTCTTGCTAAGTCCAATACCTCACAGCAGATAGTTGGGATGGCCACATGTTCCAAGGACCAGGCTCTTGCCCAGCCTTCCAGAGCCATCTCTTCACACAACTCACCCCCTTGCATTCATGCTTTCTGCACATGCACCCTGGGATTCTCTTCACTTTGCTAAGTTATGCCCTTTTTCTTCTCTGTCATTTCTCTTTCCCTTCATTCTACCTCTAATGCCTATTCCCACAATCTTATCCCAGAGTTCCATACCTCTTAACTCATGTGCTTCCCCATTCTTTTTGGATGGAAAATTACCTTCTCATTGAAATGAGAACATAGGAACATTGCAACATTGAACAAAGCAACATTGAAATGACTTTCACCATTGGACAACACCAGTGATTCCATGACCCTTCCTGGAGAATGCCAATAGATGTTCCCCAACTGAAGCAGACATTTATCCTGCTTGGTATTTACTCAACTGGAAGGCTATGTTGGACCCTTACTTAAGTGCAGATTCCCTATTACATTTGAATGTTAATAATTGGATCCTTTTCTAGGGAAACTTACCTGAAATGGGATGAAACGCAAAGTTCTGTTATTACAAGTATTCATTCCTATGATGGATTGTCAACTGTATTTCCTACACTTGCCTGATTATGGTGTGTTTATAAAAAATACAAATCTTTGCATTCACACTATATGCATGTGCACACACACACACACACACACACACACACACACACCATACTTAGGAAGTCATCCTCTCTAGGGCTGGCTGATTCATAATATGTATTTTAAGATCTTTTTATCTCCATGTGAGCCTTGTGTCCAGCAAGTCCACTTACCTGCCAATTACCTATCAAAGAGCAACAGTGTGCTGGGTGAACTGGAGAAACTCGGATAGCAAGTTCACAATGTTTGGTGAACCTCCTCCTCATGGGTGAGTTCTTGGTTGATATCTCTCATTTCTTCTGGGATTGGATTTTTTCAAATGCAGTGTTATCATTTTGCACAAAGTATGTAGGAAAGGGAAGAGATGAGGTCCTGGTAACATATTCCATCTCACACTGCTGTCACAGAGTGTGACATGGAGTCACAACACTGTGTTTCATGTCTCAGGGCATCTAGTTGTGTGGGTCATTAGCCTTCAAAGAAAGGTTGAGTGTAGCCAGGTAATTATCTCCAAGTCACTAGAAATTTACCATGTGGCCAAAGATATCCCCCTCACAGCTTTATTATCAGGTGGGTCCCTGGTGACACATCTTGGCAAAAGGCAGGATTTTAGATAGGTAGTTTTTCTTGTCCCTACCAAGGGAAACCATGTGAGCCTCAGCCATCAGGAATATATATAGGAGCATAAAGCAGCCAAGATGGGGGCCAAGAAATGACAGCTGGAGTAAGGAAGGGAGATGGTAACCTCTTTGGAGGGAGATTTGCACACAGTAAATACCATTGAAGCACCAATCTTACACTGCTTAGTTCTTCTTCCAGACCACCAGGCTCCTTGACTCATATTCCTGACCTGCAGTCTGGTTTCGACCTGGGAGCACACTTCATTCACAACTTAAAAGAACACCATGTGAGGGCTGGGGTTGTGGCTCAGTGGTAGAGCACTTGCCTAGCATGTGTGAGGCACTGGGCTCAACACTCAGGATTGCATAAAAAATGAACCAAATAAAGGTATTGTGTCAATCTACAACTAAAAAAGATAGAATTAAAAACAAGAACACGTGTATGCATAATATATAAATAATACATAATGAACAAAGCAAAATAATGCAGTATAAACACCCATGCCGTTAAATTGTTATCTGTATCTGTTTAAATTCATCAGGACAAACTCCTAAGTAGAATGCATATTTTAAAGTTTTATACTTGTTCCCAAATTGCCACTTTCCTCCCTCAAAAGGAAATCATTACATGATTCTATTGCTTCTTTATGTGTTTAGTCATTTATCCTATTATTTAAACGATTTCAGTCAAAACTATGGGCAAAAATAATATATTTTGTATTTTACATTTATATGATTGAGGCTAGTTATCATGTGCTTAGGGGAAATTTGCACTTCTTTTTTGTAAATTATCTTGTCCTTTGGCCACTTAAGAATTGATTTGTCTATATTTTCTTTTATTAATCTGTAAGAACTCTTAATGTATAAGAATACAAATATTTTCTCTTTTATATTTTTCCAGTGTTTCGTTTCATTTCATTTCTTGCCATACAGAAAATTAATGTCTAATGTATAATGTTTATCCTTTTTCCTGATTCATTTTTCTAAGCAAAAGGGAGAAATTAAATTTCCTTTACATGATGTAGCATTGTTATGTACATATATAAGGTGTATTTCAAATGAAGAAGAAACCTTGGCCAGGTGCAGCGGCTCATGCTTGTAATCCCAGCAACTTGGGAGGTGAGTCACGAGGAATATAAGTTCAAGGCCAGTCTTGGCAATGAGCAAGATCCTGTCTCAAAATAAAAAGTAAGAAGGACTGGGGCTGGGGGCTGGGGTTGTGGCTTAGCAGTAGAGCCCTCGCTTAGCACGTACGAGACCCTGGGCTAGATCCTCAGCACCACATAAAAATAAAATGAAATAAAGGTATTTTGTCCAACTACAACTAACAAAGAAAATATTTTTTAAAAAGGACTAGGGATGTAGCTCTGTGGTAAAGAGCACCTGGGTTCAAGCCCCAGTACCATGAGAAAAGAAAAGGAAATAGAAGAAGGAGAAGGGGGAGGAGGAGGAGGAGGAGAAAAGGAGAAAAAGAAACTTTGTAGTAGAAGCTGTCAGTGCCCTACTCATATAACTTTACCCTGTGACTTTCAAGCCTTGCCACCCCAGCTTCCAAGGGTCATGTGATCACATCTATCAAATATTTTCCTGTATATTTTTTAAATTTGGTGCTATGTTTCCTAAATCTAAGATTAGGTTAATAATTTTTCTAATATTTTCTTCTAGCACTTCTTTGGTTTCATTGACCCCACTTGAATCACTAATCCATCTGGAACTAATTTTGATATAGTATGTAAAATAATGATCTCTCTTTATCTAATTTTTCAAGCAGTTAGTCAATTACTCAATGTGTTGGTCCATTTTTCATCTCTGCAACCAACATACCTGACAAGAACAACTTAGGGGAAGAAAAGTTTATTTTGGGCTCACAGTTTCAGCAGTTCAGTTCATGGTTTACTGACTCCATTGCTCCAGGCCCAAGTTGGGATGGAATACCATGTAGAATGAGTGTCATGGAGATCCTGATCTACTCATGGTAGCCAAGAAAGAAGCAGGGAGTCAGGGGACAAGGAGCTAGGGACAATAGGTCATCCTTAAAGAAACATACCCGGTGACCTCTTCCAAATATGCCCCACCTGCCTAGTTATCAACCAGTAGTCCATTCAAATCAAATGGATTAATCCACCCATGGGGTTAGAACTTTCATAATCTAATCATTTCACCTTTAAACATCGCTGCACTACCTAACATGGGTTTTTTAGGGGATACCGCATATCCAAATCATCAGATCAAAAATGGTAGAATGTGATCTTTTCAGCCTGCTTCTTCCTAGATTAAAAAAAAAAAAAGCAAAAAGAGCTCTTCTTGGGCTGGAAGAGCAAGAAAAGTGTCATCTAACTCTAAACCATGGAAGCTAAAGTTGCTGAAAGTGATCCACCTCTTGTTTCCAGAAGCCCTCAGACTCTATTTTTCCTCATGAAGTTGGAAAGACAAGTGGTTGCCTTTACTTGTTGCTCTGGAAGATTTATCAGGCAATGAAGATACAGGGAATAGGAAACTGGGTTCCAGTATATACTTGAACACTTAGGTAGCGTGACACTACCCTAGATTTTGAAAAAGCATTCCTCCTCTCTTTGCCTGTGATAGACTAAGTAGAAATATATGTTAAATTTATTTCTAAACTGTAAAGTGATGTTCAAATATAAGGTATCATTAGTACCAATGAACATTATTATTCAGAAGATAGCCTCCTTTGGTAAGCAAGTCAAAATTCCCACCACCATCTGATGATTAATAAATCAAAGTGAATCCTCATGGATCAAAGAATTTTTTGATGCTGGTTGACACAATGAGCTTACCTGACAGTTCTCATTGTCCTGGTGAAAACGAGAATTCGTTGTAACACAAATATCATATTGTCCAAATCTACCACAAGATTGTCTATGCTCTGGAGGGTGCCTAAGTTGGGTTTCCCTGGGGCAGACCTTGAGTAAGAATTTGAGTAAAGGTATTTTATCTGGGAGACAAAGGACATGCCAATAATAGGGGAAGGGAAATGAAGGAGGGAGACAAAGGAGGGAAGGCAGACAATGAAAGAATATTCCCAAACCACTTCCCAGTGTGGGTGACTAGAGTGTAATTCTCCTGGGCAACCTCCAAGAATCAGTGTAGAATTTCTGTTCCTAGGTGTAATGGTTAATTTGAATTATCAAACTTGATTGGAGTAAGAAAAGTTGATGATTAAGAGGCTTCTGGGTGTGTCAGTGAGGATGTGTCTAGGAATGATTGGCATGTGGGATATTGAACTGAAGTGGAGACCCTCCCCATGTGTGGGCAGCACCATCCAATGGGTTGGGTGGTAGGCTTGGATGGAATAAAAGTTGGAAGAACAAGGAAGCAGCAGCAGATGCAAGCTCCATTCTTCTTGAACATGTTCTTGATTGCTGCCGTATCACCTGAGGATATCAGACTCTTGCTCCTTCACTATTCTAAAGTGGACTCTGCTAGTGATTCTCCAGGGAGTTTCCAGAAGCCTTCAGTCTTAGTCTGGGGTACATGGCTGATTCCTCTTGTTCTGAGGCTTTAGCCTCTTGAACTGCGAAGCTACTGGTTCCTCCAGCTCTCCAGCCTGCAGATGGCCAATGTAGACTATCCAGCTTCTGGTTACCTAAGCCAATCTAATAAATCCCCTTTTATAATCATACCACCTATTGATTCAGTTCTTCTAGAGAACCCTGATTAATACACTGGGAGTGTGGGAACTGGACACCAACTCCCATGAATCACTGTTGGAGAATGCACCTGGAAGTTAATGCTCCCTGCAGCTCACCTACTACACAGGTGGGCAGAGCTGACTTTGCCAGCCAAGAAAAGTCTCAAACAAATGCTTTTACTGCAGAGGTTCCTTCTTAATTGGAAAAATACTTTCCTTATGTACATAGCCATGCTATACAACAGCTACATAACACAGAGGGAAATTTTCTTCCTTTTCTGTTTCCTTACAAGGACAAATCAGGAAAAGTGACAAACATCAGTCCAAATCAGAATAGGAAAGATCCTTATTAAGTCTTTGGCTTTTATTCTTTTGAATAGTTGAATTTCCAAATACTTCCTAGAAATAACTAATGCTGAAAGAAGCATTTAACTTTTGACACTTCTATTCCATGAAGTAGAATGTGATATTCTCATCACATTTTTACATCTATCATCTCATTTAACTCTGAGAGATGACTTGAAAAGTAAGGGAGTTAATGTCTGTTCTTCTAACTTCTAGAATATTCTAAACCTCACAAAAAAGAGCCTGCATACTTAAACCTCAGGTGAAACTGTAGGCCCAAGACAGCAGGAGTAGCTTAGGAGCAAGAGACTTCTAAGAGCCATAGTTCTTCTCTGTAGTGTGTGTGTGTGTGTGTGTGTATGTGTGTGTCTGATTTCCTCTTATTGTAGGACAGTAGGATTAAATGGATTATGTGGAACTAAGGAATAGAAGACAAACCCTACTGGGAGTTGAACTTGTCAGGAACTGTCACAGCAACAGCTAATCTTTGGCCCAGGAAGTGACCCAGAATGCACTTCAGCCTGCCACAGGTTCCCCTCACCAAGGACATTGCCCTTCTTAGGAAAACATGGATATTAATATTATTTTCTGTTGACAGCACTGCAGTTGAATGCTAGATAAATTGGGTCACTTATTTTCCAGAATATAGATTCAATTTCTGAGGACTCAGAGTCCCCGCAGGAACAGCAACTACCTCCTGAAATTTGCCTTTTGCCAAGACACCACACTGACATTTATCACTGCATACAAAGCTCCATTGTGACTGTCCAGGAATGCATGCCCCCTGAGTATGATGCAATCAGAATTACTGATAAATTAGCAAAAGCCTTTTGAGCAAGGGATGGATTAATCATTAGGTATGTGCTGTGCTATCAATGTGCATTCATGAAGTCTCAAGTGCGGTGAAAAGTTCCGGTCCTTTATTCTCCGAAACTCCCAATTCTCTTTTTATTGAAGACAGTGTAGAGTGAAATGAACCGCACATTCAAAATTCATGGGGAATCGAAACTTCTGGCAGTGAAAAGGTACTCTTTACATTCTGGGGTCACGGGAACCTTTATGAGCAAAGAACAGAAAAAGCATTTCCAGTAAGTGGTATTCATCATCTCAGAAGTTTGCCCTCTGCTTTGGGAGAATAATTGTTCCTCATCCTGAAAAATAATGAACAAGAATACTCTAATTTTGTTTCTGTTTTTTATTCTCAAATATGAAGATGTGGTTCCAGAATTTCTATGCCTGTGGATTAAGTTATATTGTTGGGCAAATGGGGAAACTAGAAAAATAAGACTTTTGTCACTTTCCACCATTGCTCTTACCAGTATCAGCCATGTTAAAAGAAAGAAAAAGAGAGAGACAGAAGCACAAATAGTCAAAGTAATTATAGGCAAAAAGAATAAAGCCGAGAACATCACAATACCTGACCTCAAACCATACCACAGAGCTACAGTAACAAAAAGAGTATGGTACTGATATAAAAGCCAACACACAGACCCATGGAACAGAATGGAGAACTCAGAAATAGATCCATGCCTCTATAGTACTTTTGACAAAGAACACTCCTTTTAATAAATGGTGCTGGGAAAACTGAATGTCCAAAGGCAGAATAATGAAATTAGACTCTTATCTCTCACCATATCAAAAAAAAATTAACTCAAAATGGGTCAAAGATCTAGATGTAAAAAACCTGAAATTATAAAACTGCTAGAAGAAAACACTGAGGAAACACTCAATACATCAATATAGGGCATTTTTTTTAAAGATAAGACCCTAAAAGCAATGGCAACAAAAGCAAAAGTAGACAGATGGGATTTTATCAGACTAAGTGACTTTTGCAAACGAAACAATAAACAGAGTGAAGAGAAAACCTGCAGAATAGGAGAAAATATGTTCAAACTATTCATCAGACAAGGGATTAATATGGAGATTAAAAATGAAGAGGAGGGGTGGGGGAGGGGGGATAAATGTGGGCTCCCACAACCCTTTCAAGGGTCTACCCCAATGATCTAAGGACCTCCCACTAGGAACTTACCGCATAAAGGTCTGCAGCACCTCCCAAGACCCTCACCTGAGCCTTTAAAATAATGGACCTTTGGGTAATAAACAATTAGACAATATCCAAACCATAGTAGGAAACAATAGTGACTGTGGGAAAGAGTTGTTGATCCATGATACCACTGTCCCTACTTAGCCTCTCACCCCAAGGTCAGCCCAATCAGTGCAAGCGTATAAACCAAAAAGAAGATGACAGTGATAACATATGGAACTTTACCAAAAAAAAAAAAAAATCTTCAAACTGGTTCTTCTCTTTAAGAGCAGAACACATTTACAAGTGGAGAAGAGCTGCCCGGGGAATTCGCATTTTCTCAACCATAATTCATCAGGGACTCTGTGCTTTCTGGTGGCTGGCATTCTAGTCAGCAAATGCAGACGGGGGGTGGTTCTTCTTGTTATTATAGAATGGAGGGGAAGCCATGGGGTGAGTCAGTGGAGAACAACTGCCCCTTTGTGATGAATCTAGGAGGTTCTAACCAATAACGAGTATGATTGAATAACCCCGTACATCCAGTGAGACTAAAACCAGGAACCCAGAAGAGAGAAGTTTAGGTTCCGCAAAGACCTGTCAAAGATAGGTAAAATGGACAATCTTCCTGCTGACTTGGTTCCTGGATGGTTAATTGCCTGGGGAATTTTTCATTTGAAAATTGGTGTTTTCAGAAAGCATGTGACTTAGTCATGTAATTCAGCCTCTCACTCAACAGAGAGTCTCTAAGGTAAACCACTCAACCTCCCTACAGTGGGTCTTGGCTACCTCTCCAGAAGAACATTCCAGTTTTGTACATATTCAGTTATTAGAAAGCATACCCATAAGACCACAGAAACATAGTTATAAAAGAATGTGACTCAATTCCCAGATAGAGGGCACATATCTATAAGGACATCCTATAGGATTATCCTACCCAATTCTTAGAATCAATGTTTTCCTCCTAATGAACAGAGATACAATGTTAAAGACACAGAAATGTTTTCATAGTCTTCTTTGTTAGGCAAAGTAGTGCTTTCCTTAACAAATATTGGTCTAGTACATCATCTAGTAATTTTCAATAAAACTAGAAGTGATTTCTCCTTCCCATGTATTTCTATTAACTTGACATACCAAGTGGCAGTTATGGTACATATATCCATCTCAGCTCTCCTACTAGATGGTTTGTGCCATCAAGGAATTGATAACCATAATCTAACTTGGTTGGTAGTGAACCAGGGAAGGTAAGGATTGGGGGACCCATGGGCTTCACTAATAAGTGAGCTCAGTAGATCTATTTGTGACTTACTATTTTATAAAGATCTTATTTCCCCCAATTGAATTGCATATTCCTGAAGGGCAGGAATTACTTCTTATACCTCACTGTAGTTCACACACTGAGCACACAGAATCTCCCAGAATGTGCTTGATAACTGAAGAAAACCATGTTGTAGGTAGCACATTGTATATGTGTTAAGAAATTAACACAGTTAGCAATGACCATCAAGCCCTGGTTCTACATTAATAAAGCATCATAATGTGAAGAGTACACTGAATTTATTTAACCTCATAAATTATAACCATTTAACATATGTAAAAGTTTCATGTTTTTAAAGTGTTCTAAAGAGATTTATGTTTTAAACAAGTGTGTTGTTTGTGTGTGTGTGGAGGGTGTTCTTTAAAAGACATTTAATTTGTAGTAGAAAATAATATTGCCAAAACATGTATATGCTTGAATAACAATTTATCTTCTTCAAGACTTTTTTTTTGGTATAAAATACATAGTTAGGAGTAAATGCCCAAATGATGGGTCTATGTGGTTGGAATTCAAAATTAGATCTGCTATCAAACTTGTCCTAATGGTGTCTTGAGTCACCTTGAATGACCTTGAATGGGTAGAGAGGCACATCAGGTCCTCCCACAGTGCTTTTGAAGGTGAGTTTCCTTGCTGGGTGGAAGCCTGAGGTTAATGGTCAGGGCAGCCATTCAGACTGACAGACCCCTGGACTTCTGTGGCTTCAGAAACAGGAACAGGGATGTGGTTGACTTGTATATTCTTCAGACAGCCAAAAAATGATTTCCACACTGGGAGTTTCAGTGTCTGCAAACTGGCTGAAAGAGAAAAGCAAGATGGAGTCAGTGGATAGTTCAGAGTGTCAGACGAATGCACCCTGAGTTTTGCAAGAGAATCTTATTAGAAAAAGCTGAAGGGACCCCTGGTCTCATCCCACCCAGACATTTCCCCCTCTTTAAGCTGACGTCTGACTCTGCACCTGCTGCGATACATTGGCAGTGAGGCTACTCAAATTCTTCAGAGGAGATTCCACAGCCCCAATCAATAGATAATAACTCTGAACTCTGCTGCTTTTTATGGGTCATGAAAGGCCTATAAAATTAACAACCAGACTATGTGGAAGGCCATAAAACTATAAAGAATGAAAAGGCTCTTTCCAGGCAAAATTCCAGCCTTGAACTCGATTCCCTCCCTGCCCACCTGATCCTCCCATTCTGTCCCCAGAAAGCCTCATGATTTAGCAGTAAAACTAAATGCTCAGGGAAGAGAGACATGTTTTTTCAGCCCCTTTCCTATTTCTTTGCTTATATCAGGTTTCTGGGTTAATGTAACCTCTTAAGAGAGGCTTATAAATTATAGGCTTGGTCAAGGGGATGCAGCAGTAATGTCACCTGGACTGCCCTGAAATATGCCCCTATTGTTAGTACATGCTAGAGTTCGGAGCCTCACCATCTCCACCAGCCAGCCAAAGCCTGCCCTGTTAATTACCCATCTGCTGGGCATGATATATATTGGGTTAAGAAGAGAATGTTAAGAGCTGACATGGGGTAATGTGGGTGTAGAAGAAATCAGAGCCAGAGTTACCTGGGACACCTCCAATGTGGAGCGTCTCTTGGGAGCTGTCAGGCAGTAAGGTAAGCTGTCCGGCTGTGTAGCTGTTGTCTGTGTCCAGTTCTAGGTGCAAGATGTGTTGTTTGATGGTGACTGGAAAGGAAAGAAAAAATGGTTGGGTCTGTCACATGAGAGCCCTTCCCACTGCTTAACACCTACATGATTGTGTCACCATGGGCTTGATTTTAAATTCATCCCCATAGGACCCCTG
Source organism: Urocitellus parryii (assembly GCF_045843805.1). Taxonomy (NCBI): domain Eukaryota; kingdom Metazoa; phylum Chordata; class Mammalia; order Rodentia; family Sciuridae; genus Urocitellus; species Urocitellus parryii. The sequence continues at coordinate 46,360,464 of NC_135543.1, forward strand.
GGGCCACTGTGTGTAGGCCTTCTGTCAGGTTTGGGATAAATTCAACTAACTTCTTAATACCAGGCAACGTTAATTCTTAAGATGAATCTACATGGAAGACATTATCACTCCCAGATATGAGACTGTGACTCTCTATGACCTGAGTAGAAGGCCTGGTTTAGAGATCTGGAATTCAAACCCTGGTCCCCTGTCTCCAGAAGTCAGGTTTACTTCATTGCTTTCTACTGATCTCAGCTACTTTTTACGAAGGCACTGATTTCTGAAAACTGACACCAAAGATAGCTACACAATTTTGACTCTTGATACCAAATTCCTCCCATGTTGACAATCTGAGCGAATTGCAATATAGTTAGCTTTCCGAGTAGTCAGGAAAACCTCACCTTTCACAAAAGGCATTCTAGCCAATTCAGGTTTACATATCTCTGAACGCATATCCACAGGTTATTAATGAAATAACAGATTCTATTTGAGAGGATCGGGCTGCTCTTTACCTTTGGTTTGTCTAAGTAGTTTGCATTAACATTAAATGATTGTTTAAAAAAATAATACTACAAGGAGCTTTAATAATATAATAGTAAAAGCAGCACACTCTGCATTAGACAAGTAGGCCAAGTACTTTACACACATTTTCCCATTTCATGTTCACAACCCAGGAGGCATGCACCATTTTTATCTCAATCTTACAGTGAGGAAACTGAATATAAAGAGCACTTAAGTAGCTTATCTTCCTCAAGGTCACCTAGGGTAAAGGATAGGCCTGAGATTGAACTGACTTCAGAGTCTCAATCTGAACCACAATGTTAGATTACCTTGAAAAAAAAATTAAGACTGTTATGGAGAGCTGGAGGCAGCAGCCTTGAACTATTTTAACACAGTTGGGGTTGAGAATGGACATGTTAACCTCAGTGGGTGGACCTCGGTCATGTACTATGGATGAATGGACTGAAGCTACCTTTGAGCTATTCAATTCAGAAGTAAACAGAGTGTTTTAATACATGAACAATAGGCTTTTGGATGACATACCTGCCACTGAGTGCCACTGTCCATCACAAAGAGACTGCTTTGGTGTGACTGATGTCAAGGTCCCACCTGCTTCGCTGGCCATAGAGGCAGTGACCTGGAACACACATGCATGTTGCTATTTCCTTCCAAAAGATAGATGAGTCAACTTTCCCCTGCCCTCTTTCCCTTCCCTTCCCTTCCCTAAGCCTGGCCATGCAGACAGCCCTACAAGTGTGTTGAATGGTGGTTCCCAATTCCTGTACCTGGTGATGGGGTCAAAGGCTCCTGGAAATCCCTCTGCTGCATCCCTCCCAGGCAAGCAAGCTGCAAATCCTACCCAGCTCGACCTTGCTGGCAATGGTGATGAGCTGTTTGTTCTCTCCCAATCCAAACCCTATCCCCATCAACCCTACTCAAAGGTTACTGATGAACACTAACCATCCTCCTTAACAGTTAACACGTGACAGTGAATCTGTTGAGAAGATCATGGGAAATTGGAAGGCAAAAATGCTGGTGGAGTCCTATCCTCTGCTGCAAGGGCCAGATAATAATAATAACCCCATGAACGCATTACAGCTAGAGAGTCTCATCTGAGACATAAAACAAGCCAACAGTTTGCTTTTGTGCTGGGCATATATATGTTTGGCATCAGGCACTCAAAATGTCTTGTGCAGAATCCCACCTTCCCAGTCAGCGGTCCTTCAAGATCTTTCAAGGGTTGAATTAAAGTGAATGAAATGAGAGGACTAGAGTATGTGTCGTTGTAAATAATTCACATTTAATTTGCCTTTAGTTAAATGCAGCCATCTATTCACAGGCAGCTCTTGAGGTCAACAATGTCACTGATGGCATGAAGGTCATTGGGTCTTGATTTTGTTTTCTTGAGATTATTTCCTATCCACAAACTCCCGCTGGACACCTTCTCCAACCCTTCCTCTGAAAATCAAGCCTTGTTTCATCTACCCAAAGATGGGTAATTGCTTGTTCCTTTGGGCAACTGGAGATCTATTCAGTCTCAATGCTAAATTGTTCCAGGGGCTGGAGATGTGGCTCAGTGGTAAAGTACTTGCTTAGCATGTAAAAAACTTGCTTAGTGGTTCAATCTGCAGCACTAAACACACACACACACACACACACACACACACACACACACACACACTGATCTAGGAGTTTGGTCCATTTTATTCTCTTCTGGCACTTTTCCCACAAAGCTGTGGAAGAACAGAGATGAAAGAAAATGGCATAGCAGCACTCTTTGACTTGAAGATTATGAAAGGCTTCCTGGAAGAATATTTTCAAGAGACTTCTCTGAGAAGGAAGGAGGCTTGCTGGGTGGTTGAGAAATAAATGCCTTTCTCTAAAGAGCCTCCCAAGCAAGGAGATACCCCAAAGCTTGCAGAAGGGGAATCCAAAAGCGTTAAATCCAACTGGGAGTGATGAGGGGAGAGACAGCAAAAACATAAACTGAGGAAGGAATCCATGAAAACCCAAAGGATAGCCAGAGTGGGATCCAGAGACCAGCTTGGTTGTGGGGAGCAGAGGACTGGAATTGTGTAGAAAATAAAATTGGATGCAGAACAGATTCCATGGGCAGAGGACCATGGGCACAGGTGTCCCATGGTGTAGACAGCCGGTAGGAGGACATCCCCTGTTGATTCAGGGCCTACACTTCTGAATAAAAGTAGAAATGTGATGAGGGTGAAGAGAAAAAGGGAAAATAGACATTTATGGGGTACATGGCAACCCCAGGAAATAAGAATTATTGTCCACATTTTATAGATGCTGCAAGTGAGCTGAAGAGCTTAAGCAACTTCCCCAGGGCCCTACGACTAAGTGGTGTATCTGGAATTTAGCCCAACTTGTTAGAGTTTTCCCAGTTTTGAAAATAAAGATGAGATAACATGATGACGAATTCCTTGGTAATGGAAAATAGTAAGGCAGCCTCAAAGCCAGGTCTTTTAAATATAAGATCTCTTAAATATAAGCTCCACCTTCTCCCATAACTTCACCTACCATGATCTCCAGAAATGAAATCTGGTTGCCATCGACCCTTCCCATATTATCAAACTGCCACCTACCTTTCCTGCCTCCATATAAACACTTAAGTGCTGTCCTGGCTGACTTCCGATGTGGATTAGGATTCCAGTAAGACTTCTGGGGCGGATGCTGAAAACAAGCTTAAATTCTGGCCCCAACAACACAGAATTAGCTTTAAAAAAAAATAACAGTTAAAACATCATAATTAAAGAATAAAAATGGTTCTCAAGACTTGAACTCTACTAAACTGCTTCTTACCTAGGATGATGTGACCTCCTCCTTGGGAGAAATAAATGCCTTTCTCTAAAGAGCCTCCCAAGCAAGGAGACACCCCAAAGCTCGCGGAAGGGGAATCCAAGGGTGTTAAATCCAACTGAAAGTTCCTCAGGCATCCCACAAAGCTGTTTTGGGGGAGGCTCTGCAACCAAGCAGAAAAGAAAGAATTCATTATTACAACTCTCAGAAATGCAGGGGTGGCCAACGTGAAGGGCACTTCCGTCTGAAAAAGTCAGGTGGGCCTTCCTGTGCCATTTGGCTTCCTGCCCACAGTATCAAGAAAAACCTGCACACCACATGTGTGGTGTGTGGTCCGAGTTTGAAGGTGTCACCAAACCAAGCAGGGTGTGTAGGAGGGAGAGGCAGTGAAGGCTTCCAGCTTGTGCTGGAAGAAGAAGGAGGAGGAGGATCCACCTGACCCTGGTCCATCCAGACTGAGCCACAACAGGGGGAAATTTCCACCCCACCGTTCAACAGAGCTCCTCGACTCTTTGTAGGTATAAAACCACTTCTTTGGGTTTATGAGCCAATGTGCTAGCTTAATGCAGGGCAGCTGATTGAAAAACGAGGCCAGAATGTTCCAAAAATAATAAAGTGCAAAACAGCTACACCGTTAGGTTCAGTGTCCTTCTGACAAATCACGAATGCTGGAGTTAAAATAAGACGCCGTGTGCATCATCAGTGGGCTGGTGGGGAACTCCTTGCCTGCCTGAAGCTGGCCTGGAACTGGGGCTCCTCACCTGGGCCCACAGATGGGCTTTTTAGGATTTGTAACCTCTGGTACCAGATGTTCTCATTTTTCTGGGGAGAAGGACCATAAGGATTAGGAAAATTCTCAAAATATTCATAAAATTCTAAAAAAAGTTTAAGAATCATTGAATAAAATCACTTACCTCCCTTCTACAATAAATGCTTTTAGAACCCTGGAGTCTAGACATAAGAGAGGTGATATTAGAGATGCATGTGGTACCAGTGACAACTGTAAGCTGCTGATTGGCCTCCTCGTGAAGTTTTTAGTTTCTTTTTTTTTTTTATAAAGTTGTTAGTTTCTTAAGATTTGTTATGTTGTCACGTGACAATGGAACACCTGTGTCTGAGACCAAGTGCAGACTCCCCAGGATGGGCTGTAACCTGCCACTGAATCCCTAAGGACTGAGTACAGTTCTGGTGTTCAGAAGCACCGCTCTTGGAAAGATACTGAAGAGGACTAAAACAAAGGTTTATACCCTCAGGTTGTAGGAGGGTCACAAAATAAACCTTCCCTATAAAAATATTTTCAATGGGTGCCACATTTGCCCAAATGTTGGGAAGCCAGGTGTGATTAAGAGAAGGTGACTTTAAGAGAATCTATTCAGGTCAAAAGAATGCCCAAATTTTGGCCTTGAATAACTACTCATTCCTGTGATTTCTCTGAGAGACAAATATATACAAAGGTTAGAAAACAGTAAACATTAGTATTCAGGATCCTCTTTAGCACTGAATATGTTACATATTACAGATTATATTGTATACATATATTGCATTGCAATATACATGTTTTATATTATGATATACATGTAAAAGTTACTGAATGTAATAAATTAAGATAATGCTTTCTTGGTTGTTGGGGTTCTGGCCTGTACCTAAGCCCTGGCCAAAATGCAAGTGGGCAGGCTGTACCCTGTGGAGACACCTTGGCTTTGGCTAGGTCAGCCTGAGCTCTAGTGTCCAAGCTGATAAAGACCTAATAGGATATTAGATATTATGTCCCTTTCCAAGTTCACGTTTGAACTTGGCCCCTCCCAGTCTCACCAAAAGCAAACACACCACAAGGTGCCATAGGCTCTTAAGGAAAGGAGTAAAAGTTACATTTAGGTGGAAAATAGTTCCTAGGCCTGAGTTATTGACCATTTTACTTAACTCTGTAGGAGAAAAAGGAACTCTGGGAGAAGAGAAGGATGCACCAGGCCTTCCCAGGTATCACAGGTGCAATTTGCCCTCTGGCCAGGAGGGAGGAGAGAGGCATGGGGAGGGCATGCCCACAACTGGCCCTGGGCTGAGAGAGCCTTAGAATCCGAGAAACCCAGAGGAGAGCCTCTCTTCCCTGCAGACACAGGGAGTCCTGACTGTCCTCAGTCAGCATTCCCAAGTTGGGTTTTTTAGATAGTCTGTTATTTCAAACACTGAACAGCATTCGAGTAAATGTTGAGTCAGTTAAATTTTTCTGGAATTTCCCTTTTTGTGTGTGCAAGCAGGCTCTCTACCATGAGCTACACCTCTGCCCTCTTCCTTTGGCAATGCTCCTTTTAGCCCACTGGTGAGGACAAGGGACACATTTCAGCGTTGTGCTAATATATCTTAAACAGCCCTTGATCACTTGGCAAGCTCCTATTTCTCCCAATGAAGAGGGTATAGACCATTATATCCAGTTAGACTTTTCCAATTCTGTTTTATTTTGCATATCTGTTTTTATGGCTACCTACTCTTTATGGCAAAAGATACTGGGTTTCCATTTCTGAGAGAGAGAGAAAGACCCCATTAAAAACACATTAAAATTCAATAACAAATTACGAGAGAGCAAACCATGAAGTAAATCCTTTGCCTAAGTTCAGCAAGGACAGTGAAGGTGGCACAAATTAGCCTGGAATACATTATCTTAATTCAAAATCTCTTTAGGTCCACGACCTTAAACCTGTTTTCCTAGAAGCTGAGACTCATGTGTATATAGCCACACCAAAGTTCCATATTCAATTTCTTGGGGTCTGTGTCTCAACCTGCACCTTAAAAAGCAAAGCTTCAGTGTGGGGAGGAGTGGGCACCTTCCCTTTGGTTGTGAATATTAGATATAAAAAGTCATTTTTGAAATTCTTAAATATCTCATGTAATCATAATGGTTCTGATACACAGTGAATTATTTTAAATTTACAGTTACCTTTGGCTTCCCTGATGGAGATGATCCCAGGTAAATCTGTTCCCTGGTGCCAACAGTGAAATTTCCAGGCAAACTCCCCTCTTGGGCCCTCAGCCCATCTACAACCAAGCGCCCCTTTCCACCATCTTGCCCAAATGCCACCTTTGGAGGAAAGAGAATAAATGAATCAAATCTTTACCTCTGACAATTGATGCGGTATTTTATTACTGGTTACAGGAAATTTTTTAAAAAAGTTTTTCTAACTTTCAGCTAGCTTTTAAAAATCAGATGTTTTTTTCCTGTTTATGATCATCACCATGGTTTTGTGAGAATATATTAGAAGTTGAATACACTGAGCTAAAAAGGTGAGCTAAATAATACTCAAAAATGAGATTTGGAAACTTAAACAAAAGATGAACAACCAAAGGCATAAAAACCAACAAATATCTTTGCAACCAAGAGAAGGAGCAGTTTGATAGAGCTGAGGAGTGGAAGTCACCACCACCCCCTTAGGCAGGGCTCCAGAGCAAGTGAAAACCACTTTTCTTCTGCTAAGAGGGGCAAGTGTTTTCAACTCTTTGCTACAAGTCATGGATTCTGCATCTCACGGCTCTGAGACTTTCATTAACACCCCTCTACCCTCTGTAGACACACCTGGTACAGTGTGTGATTGGACACTGCCTGCAAGGTACTTACAATAGAGCTCCTGGTCTTCTCTGGCCCTAAACAGCTACCTCTCTGGCCACATCCACCTCCTCTCTAGCTTCTCCATCTCAGGAAATGACTTGCTGTTGACCCAGCTGCTGGCCCAGATCCTCCCCTCATGCAATCCCCCAACCAGCCCTCTTGCTCTGCCTTCAGAACATATGCAGACCCCACCTCTTTCCACCTCCACCTCAGCCTCTCTAGGCAAAGGCAATCACATCCATCTGGCCCCCACTTCTACTCTTACCCTCCTGTAGTTTCTTCAACTAAACAGAGGTTTTTTTAACAAAAACAAAACATAAATCTATTCAAGTAATTATGCTTCTTCACTAGCTTTAGTCTCTTCAAAAATGTCAGAGACCCTTGGAATAAAATCCAAAGTCCTTAATTTGGTTTTCAAGACTTAAATGATGGGGCCTTGCCTCCTTCTCCAACCCTACTGCTTTGTGATTTGCTCACTGAGCTAACTTCCAACTCAAGGCCTTCCTATTTGCTGTTCCCTCTGCTGTTTCCCATAATTCCATATGAAGACCACTCCCTGCTGGAGGCCTTTCCTGTCTACCTGACCTGAGATATAAGATAGCCCCCCACCCTGCCTTGTCATTTCCCAACCTTGCTTTGGTATTTTCTCAAGACACCAGTTTCTGACATGAAGTTGAGGATATTTTTGTTTACATGCTCCAAGAGAGCAGCTCATGAAACATTTGTGGAATCACCATGTGAAAGTCATTCACTTGACTCAAGTCAGGTCACTTGAGTTTTCTGAGTACCAGTTTCCTTATTAGGAAAAAAAATAAAAAGTTCCCTTATGCATTTCTACTGTATCTTTTTGACATCTGGGATGCCTTTGAGCCAAAACTGGGATTCTAGGGTGTGGATCTTCTCTTTTAAAAAAATTCTTCTTCTTTGGAAGGAAGGTGGGAGATGTAGATCTGCATAACTGTGCTATGGGGAAGGCAGTTCCAGGACCAGAAAGAGGTCTAGCAGCCTGGAAGTTGGCCCTGGAGGACAGCAATGGACCAGGAAGCAGGGGTGGAAGCAGGCCAGGGGAGTGATGCAGCCCAGGATGGTGTGGCAGGGACTGAAGAACAGTGGGTCAAGTGCACCCTGGCACATAGGGTGTCACACACACAAGACACTTGCAGCAGTCTCCAGTCCAAAGAGGCAGATGCTCAGGGCCTCCAACCACACTAGCTCTCCCTATGCCTATGCCTTAGTGCCTGAGAAGAATGTTGGGATTTATGTTTTTGGCTACTTGCATGGTGAATTGCACAACTAGAGGTTCAGTGGAATGTCCCTTATCTAAAATGCTTGTTACAGATTTCAGATTTTTTTTTTCAGATTTTGGAATAGGCACATAACATAATGAGATATCTTGGGAATGGGACCCAACTCTAAACACAAAATTTGTTTATGTTCCATATGTACCTTATACCTATACCCTGAAATTTGATACAATTACTTTTAGTGTGGCTGTGTTTTGATTGTGATCCATCACAAGAGATGAGGTGTGGAATTTTCCATTTTCCAAGTTGGTGTTTTAAAAGTCTAGGATTCTGACACATTCTGGATTTGGGGGCATGCTCGACCTGCAGTAGTGCAGCCCCAGCTCTTACCGTGTGCCACTTCCCGTCATTGTATTTCTCTTTGCTCTTGAGCCTCAGTTTTTTCCCTTCTGCTCCCAATGCAAAGACCAGGCGTCCTTTTGATAGGTAAAGAGCCATGAAGGAGTTCCTGGTGCCCGTGTAAAACACCAGCCCTTTGGCGGACATTGTCTGCATGTCCACAGCAAACTGAGATCTATGGGAAAAGAGCAACAGGCAATGAAGAAAAACAGAGGTTTTTAATATTTCTCAGCTTCTCTGATCTGGGAAAGTGGGTGGGAAGCAAGCACTGATACTCCCATTTGTGAGTGAGGTGCCATGTATGAGACCCTGGGTTTGATTCCCAGGGCTGCTACAACAACAACAACAACAACAACAACAACAACAACAACAAAAGTGAGATACACACTAACTGAACTGTCTCTCTGGGAACTTTCAGAAGACATTCTAATCCAACTATGAATAGTTTTTTTTGGTACAAGTTCTTTACCACTTTGGGGGAATAATGAGGCACTTCTGTGGCAAATTTAGCTGATGGTATAAATCCTAGCATGTGGCAAGAAAGAACACGCCTGAACTTCAAAGAATATATATATATATTAAGAAAATTAGGGTAAAATTTACATAATATAAAATGAACAATCTTAACCACTTTAAGCATATTGTTCAGTAGTGTTAAGAATATTCATAATGATATACAGTCAATTTCCAGAATGCTTTTTCATCTTCCAAAACTGAAAATGTCCACCCATTCAACAATTGTCCCCTGTTTGCCTCTCTACCTAGCCTTGGCAAGCAACGTTCTACTTTCCTGTCTCAGTGTATTTGATTGCTCTAGGTCCCCCAGTTAAATGCAATCACACAGTACTTCTCTCTGTGTGACTGGCCTAAGGAACCTAAACTCTTTAAACCCAATGAACATGCATCCTATTTTGTGTATATTCATGGGAAGTGTAGGAGGAACAGGGGACAGCTTGATGACAAGGATGTGATTCAAACATTAGATAAGCATTTGTTTCTGTAAGATATATTGAACAAAAAGGCACAGAGGTACAAAGTCACCTTCTCTTCCCACCCCACACTTTTCTGACCCTTATTGCTCACCCATGATGGAAACGGAATCAGGCAAATACCATGGAGTCAAAGCAGAGTCAAAAGTTAATGCTTATTTGCATGAGGGTTCCTTATTATTGCCTATCTGGCTAAGCAAGTTTTATTTTCTATGAAAACTCACAACTGTCTCTCTATCCAACAATATTTAATGAGTATGTAGCATGTATAAGGATTATGCTGGGCTCTAGGAATGCAGTCATGGATGTTCCATTCCTTGAGTTGTTTATGGTACATGGTACACTGAGAGGGGTTCATAAAAGTACAGCATGATAAATGTGATGAAGGCATGGGTATCATCACCTGTTGTTATGGCTTAGATGTGGGTGACCCCCCAAAACTCATGTGTGAGACAGTGCAAGAATGTTCAGAGGTGAAATGATTAGATTATGAGAGCTGTAACCTCATCAGCGGATTAATCCAGTGGTATGGTGGTAAATGTAGAGAGACAGGGTGTGACTGGAGAAAGTAGGTCACTGAGGGTGTGACTTTGGGGTTTATATTTTCTCCCTAGTGAGTACAGCATTTTCTGCTTCCCCACTATCATGTCCTGAGCTGCCTTTCTTGGCCAAGCTCTTCCACCATGATGCTCTGCCTCACCCTGGGCCCAGAGCTATGGTGTCAGCCATCCATCATCTGAACCTCATAAGCCAAAATAAACTTTTCCTTCTCTAAATAGTTCTTGTCAGTTATTTTGGTCACAGCAATGAAAAGCAAACTAAAACACTCATTCACTGTGGTTAACGTCTAGGTACACAGGGCAGAAACGAGGTTGGTTCTGCTCACAGCTGCTTCCCCAGAGCCTAGTAAACAGTAGGCACTTAATAAAAACTAAATTGGGTTAAATAGTAAATGGAAAATCTGGAGGCAGATCTTGAAAGTGGAAGGAAAAAGTACACTATTAGTTCTCTTTGCTTTTTAATACTGCGAGGCTCAGATGCACATTTATTCTTCAGATTATCAAGTTTCCTAGAGGGCAACATTCTTCAAAATGAAAAAGCAACCCATATTTGTTAAATTAAACCACCCAGATGGTAACACCGCTCAGTGTTTCTCCTGGTGTCTGTGTGCCAGTGCGGAGGGTTGGGGAATGAGGCTTGGCCAATTTGCCAATTTTAAGGAGGAGGCTGGAACTTGCTCCAGAATGTAAAGTACTTTGCATATGTGGGCTTGGTAATCAGACTTGACATTTGTTTCCTAGCACTGTTTTTTTAAAGCAATTTTCTTTCAGAAAAGACTAACTAACACTCCAAAAAGGCAGCAGTAGATCCAAATCCCAATCTATGATATTGTAGCTATGAATCCTCATGGCTGAAGGAAGGGAGGAGAATCTAAACAACATTTTATAATAATGGGACCGGTTTTAAAGGAGAATCAAAACACTGCCTGCCGGGATGAAAATCAGAATGAGAATAGCAGAATGTAATAAATCTTGTGACTCCCTGAAAATGTAATCCGACTGTTATAATATTTGAGACTAAAATAACTTAAAAATTCTATTTGCTAAAGATCTTCACTTTGCCTTTTAAAATGTTACCGTTTCCACTTAGGATGGGTAACTGAGTATTGGATGCAAAGGTACTGGGCTTGAATCAGAAGAAGCGGCTTGTAACTCATCCCACTAAATGTGCTAAGGGAGAAGATGCAGGGGACGGGAGCTGCAGGGGACGGGAGCTACAGAGGACAGAGCTGGTGGAGAAGCCACAGTGGATGGCTGGGAAAGTACGTGCAGCTACTGTTTCTTTGAGAGAGATGGATGTCACTGAGGTCATTTTGACCAAGAGGGCAGGGCAGTGGGGCATCCCAACTGAGAAGTCACCAGGGGAGAGGTAAACTGAGAGATAAACCCCACTCCCTCTGTTTTAGTCTTTCACTTGCACAGATTTGGTAAATGAGGGATCCTTAGACTTTTCCTGAAGCAACTGAAGATCTGGAGCCACCTGCACAGGCTCTCCCGGTAAGAACACCGGCATTGCAAGGCCTGTCGGGCCTTCACACCCAGCTGCCTGTGAGCAACGCCCATGAATGGGGTTCATGGTTCACTGAAAGGGGTTCCCAGGGCCTGCTTCATTCCAGGCCATTACCTGCTCCTTGCTGCAAGGAAAGCAGCATCAGCCCCATTTAACTGATGAGAAAACTGAGGTCCAGAGATACACATGTGAGCCAGACATGGAGAGAAAGCTTACACTTAGAAAAGTTAGACTTTATGGTGGCCACAAAGATGTGCTCCCTTCGTGAGAACTGCTGTGGGGCAGTGTGCTGGTAGCCCCCAGCTGTCACACCCTAGGATCTGCAGCAGCACACAGGCTGTTTTCAGCCAAGGACTGAGTGAGGTCATATACTAGAGCAGGCCTCTTAGGCATGACACTGAGCCCTTCTCAGGGGTGGTCTGTCCTTGGGGGGCCCATGGCTGACTTCTCAGAACTGCACTATTGTATGAGGTCCTTCTACTCAACCCTCCTCCCTGTACCTCTTCCTTCGAAAATGTCTTTAGGACCCTCCAGCTACAGGTTGTCCCCTCACCTGCCTGCATCTGTCCCCTCCTGGTCATCTTTCACAAGCTTTCCCACAATAAAACTCTTGTCCACCTAACCCCATCTTGGCATTCTGACTCAGAGGAATGGAGCTGGCCAGTGTGTGGCCAAGCAGGGATTGCAAGCCACAAGTTCAATCCCAGGTCTTTCTGACCCCTGGACAATGCTCCCTCTGTAGAATACTCTTGAAGAAATGGTTGACACTCTTTTCTTTATGTCTCCTTCAAATCACCTGAAAATGACAAACCTTGTTTTTCTACTTTGTACTGACATGATTCATATCTCTCCTCCTCCTCCTCCAAAACGATGCAACTTGTTAGCATAGAAAGTCTAGATGCATTCTCTAAAAATGATCTCTCTGGCACCGAGACTACCTAAAAGAATGATTTTCCTTTCACTACAGAATGCAAGGGAAGAAAGGTGATTTGTCATTGAAATAAATAGCAGCTTTGGAAAAAAATATCAGCCTTATTTTTAGAACACTGTCAATTCTAAACCGGAGCTGAGCTGATTGTTTCAGGCCCTGAGCAGCACACTGTCACATTTGCAATCCAGCTGTGAGGAAGAGCACATGGAAGGCAATCACGCTCCCTGTCCTGTGTAGGCTAGCACCTCTCTTTACAAAACTGGTAGGGCCACCTTCATCAGTGACAGGTGCACGGTGTCATACAGCTAGACTTCCCTGGGGTAAAATTGCAGTTGGGTTCTGAGTTGGCACTGGAGCAGGAAAATTCAAAGATACCTGGGTTTCAGCAACTCTTGGGGAAGCTTGAATAGCAAGTGACTGGAAGGACTGTCCCCAAACTGGAGGGCTCCTTGATTGGTCTTGGTCTTGAGAGGTAGTGGGCAAGACTTCACATCTTTCCACACCTCCATGCTCCTCGGGGATGCCACTGGTGTGTCTTGCAACAGCTGCATGGGAGAGGAGCAAAAAATTAGGGCAGCTAGTTATCAGGGGAAAGAGGGAAGAAGCTAATCTTGCCAAGTGCCTTGTTCAGTTTTCACTCTATTCTAAGGAATGGATTCAATGAAAAAGTCGAAGAGGCAGCAAATAATCCCATGGGATGGAATTTCCCACTGAGAAACCTTCTGTGAGCCTCTGAGTGACAGGAGGAGACAGAATGGAGAGTCAGCATGCATTCTCAGCTCCTTAACCCCACCACAGCCAGATCCGCCCATCGGTGTCCAAGGGAGGCCTCCAAGAAGGAGGAAGAGCTCATTCTTTGGGGAGACAAAGTTGTAGAGAATCTAAACACCCCCCCTTTTTTTAAAGAGAAAGAAAGAGAGAGAGAGAGAGAGAGAGAGAGAGAGAATTTTTTAATATTTATTTTTTAGTTTTTGGTGGACATAACATCTTTATTTTATTTTTATGTGGTGCTAAGGATCGGACCCAGTGCCCTACACATGCCAGAGGAGCGTGCTTCTGCTTGAGCCACATCCCCAGCCCCAAACACCCCCCTTTTTAAAAAACACTCCCCCCCATTTTTTGGCTTTGTCTTTAGGGAGGATGCACATTACTCCCATCCTCTACAGTTCTGGCCACTTTGCAGAAAGCTGCTGGACCTGGGAACCCCAGGTATCCAGGGCCCCTCTGAGTGACAGGAGGAGACAGAATGGACTATCAGAAGAACCATGGTGTCCCCTGAGACAGCAGCACAAGGCCTCCATGGATCCATAAGCCTGCCAACCCCTTCTTCACCATTCACTTGGGCTTTTGCAGCAGGACAGGTGAAAGGACTGAGAGAAGACACAGAAGGGCAGGGGGACCACATCCTGGCCTCATTTTCATCAGAGGTGACCCATGTGTAAGTCTGTCCTGTGTTTCTTCAGCAGTCACAGAATCATCAAGATCAGTTTTGATAAATCCTCTTTGTCCTTCAGGGAACCCAGGCTCAAAATCTTGGTCATCATGAACACCTGCCTCCTTTGCCTCTTTCGTGCACTGTCTTCACATCTTACTCTGCCTCTCTGTGACACATTTTTGTCTCCACTTTTCCTTTTCATTTCTAGTGCCTCTGCCCTTAAAGTCAGCCCTGACGCTCTTGCCAGGACTATTGCAGTAGCTTGCCAATTTGACCCCTTGTCTTTAGAATTTTCCTACATCAAATCATCCCCAAACCTGCTGCCAGTTTAACAATCTTTACTTTTTAAAGTAGCTTAAAACACTTCTTTCAATGGCTTTGCATTGACTCTTGAAGAACATTCAAGGGACATACTAAGCTTCCCTGATCAGATGCTAGTGTGTGATTCCAGTTATCTCTCTCCAGTTTCCTTTCTCCATTAAATTTCCCACTGTTCACCAAGCTTTTCCAGCCTGGAGAGGCCTGAAAAGCATATTATTGGAGATTTTGACTCTACTATTTACTGACTGTGTATTCTGGGGCAAGATTTTTTTTAAGCATTTCTGAACTCAATTTCCTGGCCCATGAAGTTGGTGTTTTATTTTGCCCTCAGAGGGCTGTGGTGCAAGCTGAAAGAGACAACATGAAGCCTTGAGAGCATCACAGAGGATGCTTGCAAAGTGTCTGGTACATGTGAGTGCCGCCCACATCCTGCCTCCCAACTTTGGGCTTCAGCTCATGCTGCACAAATATTCATGAATCTAAACACAACTCATGCTCCACATATCTCCAGCTCCTGGGTCACATCCTCCAGAAAGATCCCCCTGATTTCTATAACAGGAAAATTCCTGTTGCGCCACTCCTATAGCATGTCACATCCCTCTCATTTAGGTTCCTCTTATCATACACAGTAATAATAACTAATGTGTATTGCATGCTACAGGGAAGGCACTTTTCTAAGGGTTTTGTATTTATTTTCTCATTTAATTGTCACGCCAACCTCATGAGATATTCTCACTATTTGTCTTCATTTACAATGGGACAAAGAGAGCCATAGAGAGGTTACACAATTCAAGGTCACACACCTAGTCAGTGGAAAGGCCCCATGCAAACTCAGGAAGTCTGACTCCAAGGTCTATGACATAACTATTAATTTATGTTGCATTTGCTCTGCTATTGGAAGCAGAACGATCTTCTTCTATCTACCCTAGAGCTTGCCTGGAGCAGAGAGAAAATTAAATAATGTATTCACTGGTATCTCCCATGGCAATAGCCCCAGTTCCACCCAGAGACACTGATGGTTCCCACCAGCCCCCCAATCCACCTGGATGTCCTGAAGACACCTGTCACTCAATATAAACAAACTATCCCTCCCCTCCTTCTCTCCAAATACTTATCCTCCTGTCTCTGTGGCTCTCAGTGGCATCTCCATCTACCCAACAATTCAGATTGGCTGACAAGGAATTCTCCTGTCTTTCCCTGGTCTCTCAAATCCAATTATTATCTCATTTCAATATATTATATCTTCTAAATAGCTTTGGAATCCATCTCCTTTCCAGTCCTACCATCACTATGCTAATTTTGTATCTCAGTAGCTATCAGCCTTACAATAAAAAAAAAAAATGAATACATGACTTAACTTCTGAGAAGGCAATTCTAAAACTATTCTTCTCACAGCAGTAAAATGACAACCCTTTGGAATTTAAGAAATGCATTTCTTCTTAATAGCAGGAAACACTTCTTCTTATGTATTATCTGTTCTCATGTCCCCGAATTATTGTAGAGCAAGGAAATATTGGTAGATGAGCAGCGTGTGGTTGACATCAAGTGAAAAGTGTGTTGAACAAGGGCAGATTGCTCTCAAGACAGCATGGGCTCCTGGGTTGGAATTGTATCTCCACATTCTACCTGGGGGAATATGGGCCAACAATTGCTCGCCTGTCTAAAACACAGCATCCTTTTCTGTAAGATGTGCCTATTAATAGTACTTACCACAAAAGGTTAAGGATTTAGTATGAAAGTGTACTTGGAGTGCTATTGTAATGCCTGAAGATAGATCAGAGGTATTTGGGGTTAACTGTGACCTCAGGCCTGGGGAGGTCACACTGCTGACCTCAGGCAGGGCGAGGAATTCCTTAAATCCTGACCTGTGTTCAATTCATGACCATATTTTCATTCCTCTACACCAAGAATGGCATTTCCTTTCAATCTTTCTCAGCACTGCACATTAGAATTACCTGAGGAGTTTATAAACTTATGATTTGCTGGCCCAGTCAAAGGGCCTCTGACTTAATTGGGTCAGATGTAGCCTGAACATTGGGGTTTTAAAGTTCCTTGGGTGTTTCTAACATGCAGTTGATAATGCATATTATTGGCTTCAGCGAGGCCTGGGTGCATGTGTATACCTTACCTCAGGAATTGCACTAGGGCAGAGGTAATATCTGAGGGCAAGAGAAGTGGTGTGGACCTTATGTTCTAAAGAAAATCATTGGACTGCTATAGACTCAGCTCAAGTGTCAAAAGAGCATGACATCAGCTACAGAAAAAAAAAAAGAAACTCAAATTCAAGTTCTGTTAGCAGCTATGCAGTTAGTTTTAGGGGCAATCATCTATATTGGACAGGGGAGCTGCTGCCCCTTCAGATGACTATTAGTATTCCTTTCAAGCTTTTTGTTTGTTTGTTATGTTTCCGTTGAAGCCCTCCAGAGAAAACCACAAGGAACTGGTTTAAACCAGCCAAGGCCTCACAGGCCCTCTTCCAGGTAACCTAGAGTGAACATTGTTCATTATAATCTCAATATAATGTTAAAACCTCCACCCAGGGGATGAGTGTTCCTATCAGTCATTTTTGAACATGTGACATATGAAGATGCATGACTTCCAACTGAGCATGCTCAGAAGTGCACCTGCCTCTGCATGTGATTAGAGTCTTTCCAGTACAAGCCCTTTGTTTTCTTTGTTGGTGCAGAGGCACTGCTTTGAGAATGAACCCCAGTGTGCTCTCTGTACTTGTGACAGGCTGGCTGTCCTTATCAGTTTCACACCGAGAAAAGATCACCCACCTCAGGATAAAAACACTGCTGATAACAACCCTCAGGTGTAAGTAATCAACCTCTCTGCCCTCTTCTATCTCCAGGCTTTGCATTTATCAAGGGCGAACCCGTTGCCTTTGGTTATATTTCTATTTGTTCTCTGACTGCAAACAATGCCAAATTTTTATCAAGAAACAAAATAAAGGCTAAAAATAAAACCCGCTTTGTCATTTGGTGCAATTCAGCCATCAGTGGCTACCAGTGCTGCTTCATGGAGCCACTGCCCAACATGGACCCAGTGACTGCTCATCCCCTGGCCCACTCTCTCCCACCAGGCAGGCGGAGGAGCATCCTATGGGGAGAAGTCAAACTCAGGGTGAGGCTTTGACACTTACCTGGTTGATATTAAAAGTCTTGGCCTTGTTAAACCTCGTGGAACCTTTGAGCAACATTAGAAAAGGTGGTTTGTTTAAACTGCAGCCTCCCAGGGACACGTCTCTCTTGGTAGATTTACTGGCCAAATCCAGGACTTCAGGACTCTCGGATAACCTGGAAGGAGGGCAGAAGTGAAAGCTGCTGTCAAACTGTCACTCATGGAGGAAGACCCACTGGTCCAGAGAGTGCCTCATAAAAATAGCATTCTCGCTACCTAGGTCAACTTCCATCACCTGCCTGTATGTCACATCCACAGGCCAGCAGAAGGGCTCAAGAAACTTTTATTACTTGGACTTGTGGCAGGGCTAGAATACTAGTTCTTTCTTGGGAATTCGTGTCATAGAGAGAAATGTGAAAATCAAATATGCAGAGAGGGAAAAGATGGGCACCGGCTGATACAAAATGAGGGCAAACACCAGCAAACCTCTGAGTTTATGGAAGGATGCATCTGACTATGTTCGAGTAGGAGAGTATCACAGCAGATCTGCTTTATCCCATGTTTGCTGCCTGAGACTTATGACAGCCGAAAGACTAACCCCCTTCCTGTCTTCTCCATCACTCCCACTTCCTGTTCAAGGAAGATGTTACGTCAAACAGATGGAGATTGAGAGCTCTGAGCCTGATCCTAGCCAAGGAGGTTGGTGCCTGGTGAGTGGTGGGAGGGGAGGTAGTACCATCATGGCAGCCTACAAGTTCCAGTCCAAGATGCATGGCCAACACCAGGAGGACTTCTCTCTGCCTTGGAGAGGATTTTGCCTTTTATCTAAATCCAATTATTAAAAATTTCAGGAAACAGTTAAATGCTAGCATGCATAGAAGCACTAAGCTCTATTCTTTCTACTAAAAGTCATGTTCAACGCCGTGGTGGTTTCATTTCCTATTACCACACTGGTCCATGCAATTCCTTGGCTTGAAAACCATGGTGAACTGATTATATCTAATTACTCCATCTTGATTAAAATGAAATAAAACTTCAGGGTGAATATTTTTTCAGGACCATAATCTGAAAGCTAATTTTAGTTAGACCTTTTCCAAGGTTATATGCCAAAGCTGCCCTTCTAAAGGGAGGCTGAAGTCAGGAGCTTTTTAGTGGGTTGGCTTGTTCATGGACGTCTCTTGCCAAAGAGGGTACTTTGGGAGTCTGCGGAGTGAGAGGCTGGTACAGCATGTTGATCGATCTGACTTTGCTAACTGGATCAATGAGATACCCTTCACACAGGCAGGCTGTCTTCAGAAGTTACACATGGAGAAAAGATCACCCACCTCTGGATAAAAACATTATTGATACAACCCTCGAAATAACTCCCACCCAGGCGGAGAGATTGCTGAGAAGCTGAAAAGCCTGGTAGCCTTTGGTTTCTTCTCAGAGGCTGGTCATCAATGAGAAGTCGAAGGCTAGAAGAGGAGGAAAGCAAAACAAATATAAGAACAACTAGGGAAAAAAAAAAACACCACTCTGCCATCTTGGTCAAGTTGCTGTTTTAACCTAGACTCAATCACTATTACTTAAAAGAACTAGCCAGACTTTTTAAAGAACATTAAATTTTTTTCATATCTATATTTTTCACATTACATTTTTAATTAGACATTGTACATATAGAGAAAGTGCACATAACATAAATGTTCAACTCAATAGATTTCTGAGACATGAATACACCAATATAACGGCACCCAAAAAAAGAAACAAAATAGATTTTGTGTTCCTTTTTTTTCTCTCCAGCTTCCCTCCTTCTCCAAGAATAATCAGTATCCTGAATTTTGACATGATAAATTAATTTGGCCTATTTTTTGGACTTCATGTAAATAAAATCACAGGGGATGAACTCTTTGATGTGTGACTTCTTTTGCTCAACATTAGGTTCATTCATGTCATTAGATATAGTTCTAGATCTTTCTTTTTATTGCTGTATAGTATTTCATTTTAAATGCGCCACAGTTAATTTATCTATCTGACTATTGATCTATTTTGTGAATGAGGAAATTGATATGGAACAAGGAAGGAGGCCAAGACTTATTAGTCAAATCACATTTGTATTAAGAATAAATATTTTGCAAAAAGGCACCAGAAAATTTAATGAAACTAAATAAAGTAGAACTCTCAGCACTTTTAGTAGAAATATCATCCCACTCACCCTGCTCGGTCACTTATTACAGATACATAATGCAGTAAGCCATCCATATATATCTCTGGAGATTTAAAAATTGGGCCGTTGCTGTCCCTGGTACTCAATTCAATGTGACCATCTTCCAGAGTGACCTGAAGGTTACTTGTCTGAAATCATTATAGAAGAAAGCAATTAATTTGTATTCAAGGAATATGAACGAATAAATACTGAATTTATGACTCAAGCCATGTGCAAAACAGTTAGGATGTTTTGACCCAGATGTTTTGACACAGTCATTTAAATCTAAAGATTACTTTTTGAATATTTTGACTCCATGTTTATGAATATAAAGATCTTAAGCAAATTAATTCAACTCTGATGAATTCGTCAAAATCATTTTGTTTTGGACTTATTACATTCACCAAACCAATTTGATTTCTCTATCAGTTATACAAAATAGTTACATCATTTCTAAATTTTTCTATTTTTACTTTTATTTGCTGAAGTTATTTCCATCAATTCTTTTCTGAATGTTTTTCATAGCAAAGAGTTGATTTGTCAATTTTTAAAATAGGAAATAAGCTAATTATTGATCATTAAGTTCAACAATATTTCTTTCTCAGGTTGATCCATTCTACTCTGACTCTTTGGAGGTATGAAATACAATGAGCCATTTTATAGTAACATTGAAACTTCTTTAATCAATGGTAAGTGATACAGTAATTTCCAAGAATGATTTTTCCTCCATAAACATTATAAAAATGTTTTCTTTTCTTTGGTTATTATGAATTTTTTATTATCTGGTCATTATTTCTAGGAAGCAAAAATTCCCATGACAAATTCTTCAGTTGAAAATTTTTGGCAAGATGATTTCTGTCTTTTGGTCAGTTATTAAATAAAAAAAAATGTGCAATTTCAGCAGCTGTCATTCCAATTTTATTCATATTATATTCTACCAAGTATAAATTTTCATGGGACTCAGCAAGATGTGATTCTTCAGTGAGCTTTCAGTCTGTTTTTCCCCCGCTTAAGGCAGGGGGACCAGGGATTGAACCCGGAATGCTTAACCACTGAACCACATCCCCAGCTCTTTTCATGTTTTGTTTTGAGACCGAGTCTCATTAAGTTGCTTAGGGCCTTGTAAAGTTGCTGAGGCTGGCTTTGAACTTGTGATCCTCTTGCCTCAGTCTCCCAAACTGCTGGGATTACAGGCATGTTCTCCTGCACCCTGCTGTGCTGCCTTTTTTTTTTTTCAGTTGGCAGTACTCATTTTGAATTGGTTCAAAGAATGCTACTTTCTATGTATTTCTTAGTTAACCCATTACAGAATTGAAGGCAATGTCCCTAAGATATTTCTAAGATTCCTCTATTATCCAGGATTAATGTAATCATTCACTAACTCTATTCTTCCACCTGCTTTTGACCATTTTCTGTATTGTGTACTAGGTGCTCCTACACATGGCAGAGGAAGCAAGTATTAGTTGTCAAAAGAGCTAGGCCAAGACCTCCTGCTTTGATGGAAGTCACCCCGTACTGTCAAATGTTGGCACATGCTTTTATATATATATATATATATATATATATATATATATATAGAGAGAGAGAGAGAGAGAGAGAGAGAGAGAGAGAGAGAAAGAGAGAGAGAGAGAGAGAGAGAGAGAGAGAGAGAGAGAGAGAAAGAGAGAGAGAGAGAGAGCAAGTTACCAAGAGAGGAGTGGTATTCCTAATACTAGGTAGCCTCAGAGTCAGTCCACTACCTCCCACCTTCTCAACAGATGCTAGATATATATTATATTATACTGGACAATCCTAAAGAAACAAATCAAGAATGACAGTATTCTATTTAAAAATTCCACTCATTCTGCAAGTGAATTTTGTGGAGTCTGTGAGTGTTGACTCGCAGACTCCTACACCCACATGGCCACCCCAGCAAAATCCTCTTGAGCTGCAGAGGGCACCTCCTAGCTGAAGAGAATTTCTAAGGCTCTGTTGTACATGGGGAGGGAGCAAAGGACCCTCTTTTCCTCCATCTCTGGATATAAATAGGGTTCAACCAGTTGCTGCAAAGAAAGGTCCCTAAAGAGCTAGCCTTTGTGTAATAAAAAAGTAATGAGATAAATCTGGATTTTTTTTTAAACTTAGATTTAAAATTTAGCCACATTGTTATTTATAATAGTTATAATTCATTTTAAATCACAAAATATATCTGTAAAGAATGAAAATGAGGGGGTGATGGAAAGAAGATATACTGGGGATTGAAATGGAGAAAACTATGTTATATGCATTTATGAATATGTCAAAGCCAACCCCACTATTCTGTATAGCTTTATAATGCACTACTAAAGAAAAGTTTTAAGATAATGAAAGTGAATTCAGGGATAACCACAAATTCAGATCTGCAAATTACTGGGTATGTCCTAAGCCTGATTTCTTTTAGGACCTACCCCACGATTGAACTATACAATAGCATTTGCCATGATGAGAGATAAAATGCCTTATAATTCTACCTTCAAAACATCTCAGTAGCTGGGCACAGTGGCACACGCCTGTTATCCCAGAGGCTGAGACAGGAGATCATGAGTTCAAAGTCAGCCTCAGTAATAGTGGGGTGCTAAGCAACTCAGTGAGATCCTGTCTCTAAATAAAATACAAAATCAGACTGGGGATGTGGCCTAGTGGTCAAGTGCTCCTGAGTTCAATTTCTGGTACCAAAACAAAACAAAACTCTGTTGTTTTTGACACCAAACTTTGAGTCAAGTTTAAACCTTGTTCAATATTAGGGACTATTTCTTACCCGGGTCTGATGATTCAACAATACACCACTGGGTTGAAAGGTCTGAAATCCAAATGAGGCCTGGAAGTGGTCCGGCAAGGGGAAGTCCAAATTGGTAAAACTCATTTGCCCTCCTCTGGAGAATGAGGCAGATCGCACAAGCTAAAATACAAATGTGGAATAAATTATTGGTGCTATCAACATTTCATGGTTGAAATACAGTACCTTGCCCTCTATCACTTTACTGGAACTGATGAAGGTGATTTATGTAACTCAGAAAGAAACTTGAGTTTTCTCTTCTGCCTAATAAGTTACCAATCATCTGTAAGGATTTGCACCTATTGCTGATATTCTTACTTTGCTACAAATTTAATATGCAAGTTGGAAGAGGCTCTGTATCTTGCGAGTACATGGGCAGTGCAGGGGGACCAGTTCGCCGGTATTGGTGAAAGTATAGGACAGAAAAAAGTCCAAAGTTCAGGAGATGGGTCAGCTGGGATGCACTCTGCACTCTGTTGCAAGGTTCTGAACCTCCACTTACCTTCCAGTCCTCGGAGCACTTTTTGGTGACTCCCACAGTATCATTCAACCGAACGACACCACTGGTTTTCTTCAGATTTTTCATGCAGCCTCGGAAAGCTGGTGTAGAAATGTTAAACCTGATGGAGGATACAGAATAGGATCGTGTCAGGCTCACCTGAGAGTCAAAGCTGAAACACTTGCTGTCCAGCATTTCTCATCCATAAACAAGTTCCATACATTTTATGGCTCTCTGTGCTCATGGGATTCCTATCATGCATTCCCAGGATTTCTATAATGTTGCTTATTTTATGATGCTGGAATAATCTACCTCCTTCATTCATTGAGTGAGTCTTCATTCTTCACTTTAAAAATCCAATAATGTTAACAGAAGAATGTCCACTGTCCCCAAAATGGACAGAGACAAAATATACCCAATATCTAGAAATCTCCACCCTCCACTCCCCAGAGTCTTGGCATTGCATGGTAGATGGAAAGTATATTAATAAGCTAATATATACTTATTATGTTAACTTATATAAATGTGTTAAGAAACTTGTAAATAACATATAAGAACCCACAAATGCTCTAGAAAAACTTTTGTTCTTTTTTTTCCTGTCCACTCTTAAGTGAGCCACTATGAACCTGGAAGAAGTCAAGGGTTACTTTTTGGTTCGATTCAATTATGGAAAGTGTGATGTGGTTTAACCATTGCTAGGCTGAACCAATGGTGTCACCTGGGTTCCAGGATGTATCCACCCCTTAACTATCCTTACCATGTGTGACAGTAGGCCAGGGGTTACTGTGAGAATTAAGCCAGCTAGTGTAGGGGAAAAGCTTCAGACAGTGGTGGCACATGGCTATGAACCCTCAGGTGTTCCAAAGGCACAATAGTGCTCTCTAGAGATGAGGGCTATCCCTGCTGTTTGAGCAGGCAATTTGACTTCTTTGTGCCTCTGTTTCCATATCTGTATAATAGGATCATGTTAATGCTTCATAGAGTTGTCCTGAGTTTATATAAGTTAATATGTGTAACACATTCCAACAATGGTTGGTGCACAGTGAGATGGTGGGGGCTAGTGACCACCCCCATATTACCATACTATCATCATTATTATGACAGCCATTTCTACAACACCTTCCTGTGTAACGCCTGGGCATTTCCCCTCTGATTTGACTTCTGGATGTGTTTGGAGCTGAATTTACATGAAGCATTAACACATGTGAACTGATTGAAGCCCAGACAAATGTTTATATTTCTAAAACAAATGGTATACTAAGAAAAGCCGAAGATTTCATTATAAGTCCCTAGGGCTGCTCACTTTTCTAAATGAAAAGGTGTCTGCATTCATTTTAATCCAATTCATTATGAACAGTGGAGCTGCATGGAACACACATAAAATTAAATTTCATTAAAAGGAAAAAGCAGAAACAAATTCTCACTGGTATGGCAGCATGAGCTTAATTATTTTGTAAAGATGGCTTTTTGGCCCAGAAGAGGAGGAAATTCTTGGAGCTGGTCTCTTTATACATATTTTGATGTATTATGAAATTCTCTCCTGGGCTATCTGAAGGCCTAAACTTCTGTGTTTACTCCACAGTGCAGGGTCTGAACATACTTGCTAGAGGAATGTGAATGCAGGGTACATGTTAGTGTGTTAAGGATTCCCGCACTGGGGCACATGTGTATGCATACTCTGGGCCAATCTGTCCACAAAGCTTATCTAGATCCATGGCTGCTGTAGGCAGATTTCAGAGAGCGATAAGAAAAAAAATATAATCCTAAACTCAGAGTGGGGTACTTAGTAAATGTTCAGCGGATCCCTGATCAGTTTTTCACTTTTCAAGTTATTTTCACATTTTATAATCACACTCTGTAATGCAGTGATATAAGTTCCCAGGAAAAAGTTCCTTTTTGGTGTCAGACCTACTGGTATTATCAGGGATGTTCTGCTCTTCTCCTGGGAAGCAGATGGGAGTTACAGGCTGTGATTTCTGATTAGAATCTTAAATATTCCAAGACATGGGTTCCCATTTCCAGAAGATAAATCACAGGAAGAGACGGAGACGCAAAACACCCACAAAATCCCTGGAGCAAACCTGCCTACTGCTAGTGTGTTTTGCCCCATGACAGGTTTGGATACTCAGATGTCCACAGGGGCCTTCCATGTATGCCAGGCATCAGACACCTCCCTCCTTGGGAAGAGCTGCCTGGTTGCCTCTACGCAGCTTGGCTGTGGGTTATGGGTGGAATTCCTCTGTGTCCACCCACCTCCAGAAACCCATGTCAGAGAGCAGTTTGAGGATTCACTAGATCACTAATGGCCTCACTTAGGGATGAAGCAACCCAGAAACAGCTGAATATTGCTTAGTATTTTCTTTCTTTTTTTTTTTCTTACTTTCTTTCGTGTGTGTGTGTGTGTGTGTGTGTGTGTGTGTGTGAGTGAGTGTGTGTTTCTGGGGATTAAACCCAGGGCCTGGTGCATGCGAAGCAAGCACTCTACCAACTGAGCTGTGTCTCCAGCCCAGTATTTTACTTTCAAAAGTGTAAAAGTCCAGAGAAATCTTTAGACTTGCCTCTATTTCCTGCATTTCCCATTTTTTTTTTTTAATTTTGATTGGAAACTGGAATATACTAGCCAGAAAAAGGAAGTAGCCTTTTTGTTTGTTTGCAACATTCTCAGACCAATTACTAGGAGAATCCTATATGTCTGTCTACATGTATAGGCATTTAATATCTGTGTATATATTTTCTTAGTGGAGAGACATAAAAAGGCAAAGAAAGATTGAGTGTTGACTTAACCCAAGGTCACACCACTCTTCGGTGGCAGATCCTAAACTGGAACTGCTCTTGTGGTCCTGCCCTCCACCCTAGTGGGCCTGGATTGGCTGGTGCCAATGCCACTGACCAGGGACCTTCTGCTAGTAACACACAAATGCAAACCTCCTACTAATGGTTTTCTTATTGTCTTCCCTGGAGAATTCCTCCTGTCTCTGGCTCTGGGCAGCACACCTGTCTCCATAATCTAAATGACCACCTGTCCCTGAACATCAGTCACCCTGGCTCCAGCCTGTTTTCTCTCTGGAGTTCCAGGCCATTCTTGCCACCTGCTTCTGTGCCTTTCCACCTGGCTGTGTCTGGCTTCTGAGCTCAGGCTGTTTCAGACTTGTGATCTGGTGCCTTTATCCACCCACATGTTCAACCAAAAACCAGGTATCACTTTCCTCCTTTCCTAGCTCTGCCTTGGCAACTATTAAGGGCTACTTCTGGGACCTGCTCCCTCTTCCTCACCTGCATTGCTATTACCCTTTCCCCTGGATCAGGCCACCCTCATCTCTCACCTCTGATAATACTCTATCTACTCTTCCAACTTCTCTGCCTGCTTCTGTTCTTCCTCTTCCCTAATCTGATCTCTGCCTTGCGCTAGAGTGAGATACTGAAAACCCCAAAGAGATCATGCCCTTTTGCTGCTGAAGTCTTTCCAATAGCTCCTACCATGATTGGCAAGATCCCCTGTGGTGTGGCCTTGAGGCCCATGTGCACTCTCATAGCATGTGCCATACTTGACTATAATGACCATCTCACTTCCTCTCTTCTTGAGAGCTCTCCAACACCTGTCACATCCCTGATGCACACTAGGCCTCAAAAACACTTGTGTAATGAACAAATAAACAATAACTCTCAAATGTACTCTGAAGTGCTGACTACCTAAAGTAGTCTCTTATTACACTTAGTTGAATAATATCAAGGTCACTGGCAATTCATAACTGGTTGTTCATGACCATATTACTATTTAATATTACTATTCAATATTAATATCATCTCTTTGACTCAGTTTCTTCGTTTGCAAAATTCAGGTGTTATAGACCATGATCTGCAAGGGCCACCGAGTTTAAAGGCATTCACTCCCAAACTACTAAGGTTGAGCTTTCCAATCTGAAGAATCACATGTAGGGCTAGGCATAGTAGTGCATGCCTGTAATTCCAGCAGCTCAGGAGGCTGAGACAGGAAGATCACAAGTTCAAAGCCAGGCACAGCAACTTGGCAAGGCCTTAAGCTAAATTGCTCACTAAATTGTGAGGTTGTCTCAAAATGAAAAATAAAAAGGGTTGGGGATGTGGCTCAGTGGTTAAGCGCCCCAGGATTCAATCCCTGGTACAAAAAAAAAAGAATCACACGTATAAAAATGATCACAATCAAACATTCTGGGATTATTGTAGCTTGATCATGAGGCTTTACAAAACCTTCTAGGATATTTTCATCTAACATGTTAATGTCAGTGATCTAAAAGCCTTTGGTACATTACAAACAAATTAAAAGAATATAAAAATGGTTTCTGAGTGCATCCTCAAACTGGTGGATTTCAGATTAAGTTTTACAGCCTGTATGGAATGCATTTAATTCATCCATGGGTTCATTCATCCAAGGATGAGTCGTGAACCTATTCCATGCTTGTAGCATGCAGGGGGCTGGAAATGCAGATGGGAAAAAGACACTGTGTCTAGATTCTTCAAGAGACTTCCTAAAGGTGGCAACCTCAGCTTTCAGGGCTTGATACTACTCATCAGGCCAGGGGACACCTACCCTCTCCTTGTTACCTTTACTGGCCTCATTCTACTTGTAGGCAGCATGTTCTTTGTGGTTTCTCGCCTCCCAGGGATGATAATGGGGACAACACAAAGTTTCCCCTTTTTGAACAGCCATTTTCATTATTCAATATCTGCAATCTGTGAACTATACTGTTTGTACTGAAAAGTTAACTGTGGCTAGAATTAAACAAGGTAGACCAGGGTTTTTGATGGCATTCATTACCACTATAAAAGGTGATCCTTTTTTTTTTTTTAAACAAAACAAATCAAAACATATGATCTTACCTTTCCCTGATTGCAATTGGAATTCCTCCAAGATAATATGTGCTGAAATCAAATATTTCCCCCTCGATTTTAATGTTTTGATTATCCACATTTATCCGCATAACTTTTTGGACTCTTCCAATTTTGATCAGAATCTGAAATAAATGAGGTAAGTCAGAAAGCAATGGGAAAGAAAAGAATCCTATTCACATGAATGGCCCAGAGACATTCAATCTTTACTCTTCTTCAGATTCATTTATACACCTGGTACAAAGATTGCAGTAGCAGTTTGGGGTTAAAAAAAATCTGATATGAAAATATTTTAATAGAAATATTTTTATGTGAAATTAATCATGGTTTATATATGTGATATATCTTATCTATTCTGTGCCTAAATGTTCAAATTTTATAAAGAATGTGTCCCTCAGTTAATAAAATAAGTCAGTCTGGTAATAAAAGGGGTTTGTTTTTGTTTTTGTTGGCATTGAATCAATTTTTTTTCTTTTTTTTATTGTTGGTTGTTCAAAACATTACATAGTTCTTGATATATCATATTTCACACTTTGATTCAAGTGGGTTATGAACTCCCATTTTTACCCCATATACAGATTGCAGAATCACATCAGTTACACTTCCATTGATTTACATATTGCCATACTAGTGTCTGTTGTATTCTGCTGCCTTTCCTAACCTCTACTCTCCCCCCTCCCCTCCCCTCCCTTCCCCTCTTCTCTCTCTACCCCCTCTACTGTAATTCATTTCTCCCCCTTGTATTATTTTTCCCTTTCCCCTCATTTCCTCTTGTATGTAATTTTGTATAACCCTGAGGGTCTCCTTCCATTTACATGCAATTTCCCTTCTCTCTCCCTTTCCCTCCCACCTCTCATCCCTGTTTAATGTTAGTCTTCTTCTCATGCTCTTCTTCCCTACTCTGTTCTTAGTTACTCTCCTTATATCAAAGAAGACATTTGGTATTTGTTTTTTAGGGATTGGCTAGCTTCACTTAGCATAATCTGCTCTAATGCCATCCATTTCCCTCCAAATTCTATGATTTTGTCATTTTTTAATGCAGAGTAATACTCCATTGTGTATAAATGCCACATTTTTTTTATCCATTCGTCTAATGAAGGGCATCTAGGTTGCTTCCACAGTCTTGCTATTGTGAATTGTGCTGCTATGAACATCGATGTAGCAGTGTCCCTGTAGCATGCTCTTTTTAGGTCTTTAGGGAATAGACCGAGAAGGGGAATAGCTGGGTCAAATGGTGGTTCCATTCCCAGCTTTCCAAGAAATCTCCATACTGCTTTCCAAATTGGCTGCACCAATTTGCAGTCCCACCAACAATGAATCAATTTTAAAGGTCTATAGACATTTAAAAATTCATGTAAACAGACTCGAAGGTCATACCAGATGATCTTTTCCATTGTTGATGGTATCCCTGATTCCTTTTTCTTTGGGTGGCTCTGAATTCAGCTTGTATCTCACCATGAGGTTGCCGTCTTCTATATTTAGGGATATGAAGCGATCCTGGAGAATGGAAATGATACAGATTACCAGGTGATCTGGGTGAAGAAGGACCAAGGCCCTGGGAATCAAGTTATTCTTGATCAAAAACTGTTCTCAGCTCCAACTGTCTCCTGAGTTAAGAGGAGTAGCAGTGCTGTTAACAGCCATCACCGGGTGGGTGTGATGGTTCACTGCTGTGGGTGGTGATGAGAGCATCATGCCTGGCACTCAGGATGGACACAAAACATGGTAGTGATTATCATGATTTTGTTTCATGCCCATCCGTAGCCCATCCACAAAGAGCATGGAAACTGAAAGGATAGAGAACATTATAGTAATTTGAAAACATGAGCACTACCTTTCAGAGAAAGAAAAATTCCCAGATATTTTCCACCACCTGTTTTCTGATTTACTCCTATGTCTTGGTCACTTTGCTGCCTCCTCCCCTCTATTCCCTATTTCAGTGTCTGGGTCCTGCAAGGCTCCGGCATGGGACTCCTTCTTTCCCTCACACCACTCCCTCTGCCTTGATGCTCACGATTGCTCCTATGGTTCCAGCTCGGCTGTGCTCATGAAGCCCAGATGCTTCTCTCCAGCCTAGACATGTCCCTTTGGGGCCATGTCTGTATGTCTGATCCCCTAGTTAGTGCTTGCATGACTAATGATACTTCAAATTCAAAATATCCTCAGAAGAACTTATGATCATCTACATGCCTCCCATATACTGCCAAGCTGAACCTGTCTTTTTTTTCTTCATCCTGTGCACATCTCCCCTGCTCTCTCTCACTCATCATCATCATCATCATCATCATCATCATCATCTTGGTAAGAAAGCCATACCCTTCAGAGTCATTCCTGGTCTTTCTCTCCCATCCAATCAAATCTTCTGAATTCTTCCATTAAGTTTCTCACATCATCCCCCTGGTCCCAGCCACAATTTCTTTAGCTCAGCTGCATAGCAATAGCCTGCTAGTTTCCCTGTGTCCCTTCAAATCACTTCCACTCGGCAGCAAGAGTAGCCTTCTGAATGTGCCAGTGCAAGAACCTTACTTTCCTTTGTTTTCAGACACATTCCTGATGCCCTGGCAGATACTGCAGGGCTGAGCATCTCTTCCCTTCATTCCTTAGCACTCCCTCTTGCTCTCCAAGTCACAACCACACAGGTCACCCTTCCATCCCCGGGCGCTCCTGGCCTTCTCACCCCTAGGCCTTCTTTGTGTCCCTACCTCTGCCAGATCCTGCATTGCCCTGTCCCCCAAATACCAGTTTCTACTTGTCGTTCTGGGTCTCTGTCAAAGCATCCTCTGCTCAAGAAAGTCTTTAATGCTGTCAGCCTCATTTTCCCTCTATACAGCTCCTTGCAATTGGAACAGACTAAGGACCTATTAATAGCATGCTTTGTGTGACACCGGACATCCCCTCTAGAGGACAGGAACCATGTCTGTCTTGACATTATTGCCTCTCTGTCATGGAGCAAGGCATGCACCAAAGGCAGCTATTTCCTCTGTGGTCAGAGAAGCAGAGGAATTTCTGACTCAGAGCTCCAGGCTTTGCTCTTACCCAGTCCCCTAACAATAAAAAACTGTTCCTTTGAAGCCCAAGGCCAGAGTCTTCATCTGAAAAGAAAATTGGTCCTTTTCTAGATCCTAAGCCTTTATTGTTGAGAGTCAGGTTAGAGTTTATCAATCCACTAAAAAGAGTAACAGCAGCACCCAGAGAGGAAGGAACCATCCTGCTTAATAGCAGCTCTGCATCACTTCTTACACAATGACATTATGTAAGTTTTCTTCTAACATATATACTATTTCTGGTTCTTAGTCTTTAAGAAGTTCAAAATGTAGTACAGTTTGAGCATCCAAACATGAAATTCTTCAAAACCTAAAAAAAAAAATTATTTTTTGAGCACCCACGTGATGCCACTAAGCTGATGGTTTAATGTATACAAATTTTGTTTCATGCACAAAATTTTTAAAAGTATTGTATAAAGTTATCTTCAGGCTATGCGTATAACATACATGAATTTCTTGTTTAAACTTGGGTCCCATCCTCAAGATATTTCATTCTGTGTCTGCAAATATTCTGTAGTCTGAAAAAAAAAATCCCAAATCTGAAACACTTCTGGTCCCAAGCATTTTGAGAAAGAAATATTCAACCTCAAGAAAGAAGACCTTGTTTCAGAAAACACTGAAGGCATTGGGCAACTTCTCACCTCATAGCATCCTTCAGGCTGGTTAGGACCTTCCTGACTCATCAGAACTAGCTCAGCCTCAGAATCTCCTGAAGGGTCCAGACCAACCCCAGAGAGGAGAGCTGGGCCAGGTCTGTGTCCCTACCCTGCAGGTAGAAGGGGCTGGTAAAATCTCAAACTCCATATCCACTCCATATTCTCAGACTAGAGAGCCCATGGTTTGATCCACATTTCTTCCAAAATACTACCTGGGAGAGCAGCTACAGGAGCTCCTATTCGCAGGAGCAATTCACTGTAAGACCCAGGGTGGCTACATGGGAGCCAGAGCAAACCCACCTACTTTCCCTGGACCAGCAGGTGGCACTGATGATCATTTGTTGAGTGTGCCTTTGGATTTCTCTGACATAATGAATTTAAGTATTTCATGCTTGTATAATTATACCAAAATGAATTCTTTTTTCATGTGTAACTAAAAAGAACCAATGAAAAAGAAGGAATGGTCCTCAGGAATCTCAGCTGCTTGAATGTTCCATGTCTTGAGAAGTCAAGAATTAGACTGGTAAAGAGACACCCCAGGCAGCCTGGCAAGAGGCACAGCAAGATGGAATAGCAGGAGGTCACATCAGTCATCTGGATCCCAGAGACCCCAGGAGGTCTGCACTTGTTCTATGGCACGATAAGTAGATTATTAGGCAAGCAGTATTTTTCAAAGAACAAAACCAATACCCAAGCCAGGCTCTATGGTACATGCCTGTACTCTCAGCTACTTAGGAAACTGAGGCAGGAGGATCCCAAGTTCAAGGCCAGCCTCAGCAACTTAGGAAGATCCTGTCTCAGTAGTTAAGTGTTCACCTAACATGTGCAAGGCTCTGGGTTCAATCCCCAGCACTGTAAAATATAAATTTAAAAATAATTTTGAACATACTCTATATGCAAAGATATGAAAAATTGTACTCTATATGCGTAATAAGAATGGTAATGCATTCCACTGTCATGTATTTAAAAAAATAAAATCAATAAAACTAAAGACAAATAAATAAAAAATAGAAAGACCAATGTTGAAGAGAAAAAAAAGAATAATAAAAAGACTAAATTGTATTAAGCAAAATAATAATAATAATAATAATACTGACAAAGACAATTGAATGGGAGATATTTTTCGTCCCCATTTTGCATTATGGTCTCAAATTTCTGATTACTCTTCCTCATCAACACTCACCATTCCACCCTGCCAGCAACCAATAGAAAGAAGCAATTGGCCAAGAGAGAGGAGGCAGGCCACCTTTGCACATTGTTTTCAGATCTACTTACTTGGTTGTTTATAAATAACCCAGTCATCTGCAAATTGCAACACAGAATGGATATTTTGGTAGGTTCCGGATGTTTATATATTACCTGGTTTTCTGCAAAGAACAGCAGACCTCTATCCACGGTGGTCTGAATGGTCTGTCCGAAGGTTGGGATGGGAGCGTTAGGTTGAGTTGGAACTCGAGCATAGCCTGTACCTTCAAAATAGTTTTTGTCTGACTCTTCCTTTCTCCTGTCAACAGCAATCATTAAAAGTTAGACCACTGCAGCAAGGGTGTTCATAAGAATGGTCATGCATTCTGCTGTCATTATTTAAAAAAATAAAATCAATAAAACTAAAAATAAATAAACAAAAATAAAAATACTACTGTGGAAGAGAAATAAAGAATAATAAAAAGACTAAATTGTATTAAGCAAAATAATAATAATAATAATAATAATAAAACTGACAAAGACAATTGAATGGGAGCATGCTACTGATAGGAGATGCTGCCATCTGAAAACTAGGACAAAGAATATGCAATCTAGACGTCATGATTTTATTAAAGAAGAGGGAATACATTTAAAATGTTAAAAGAGCCAAAATTTTCTCCTGGATATGCTCTTATCCCCTTATATCAAAAAAGGTAATATTCAAGAATCCTTTTTGGAAATGCCTGCTCACAAGGAAGTGGCCTACAAGCTGAAGCTCTTGAAATGTTGAAAAGTACTCATTTGAAATATAACCTTATTCTGAGCAATAAATGCTTGACCTAGCTCTTTGGACTCTTCCAAGACTTTTTTTGGGGGGAGGGGGGCTACCAAGGATTGAACTCAGGGGCACTCAACAACTGAGCCACATCCCTAGCCCTTTTTTGTATTTTATTTAGAGGCAGGGCCTCAGTGAGTTACTTAGCGCCTCACTAATTGCTGAGGCTGGCTTTGAACTTTCGATCCTCCGGCTTCAGCCTCCCCAGCTGCTGGGCTTACAGGCGTATGCCACCACCCCTGACTATTCTAAGTCCTTTTAATTGTAAGAATGGTTAGAAGCTCAAAGCAGCAATTCTCAAAAAAGTTCAGTCAGCACTGTACCTACAAAGTCACCCACTTTGCATATCACTGTTTTTTAAAATTTAAAGTAAATATGAAATTTTGTGTCCAAAACAGGTATCATCTTGTGGTATGAGACATCAAAAATTTAAGAAAGATTTTGTTCTTTTTAAAAAATTGAGAAAACTCTATCAATCTAATGTTTTATAC
Organism: Urocitellus parryii; assembly: GCF_045843805.1. Taxonomy (NCBI): domain Eukaryota; kingdom Metazoa; phylum Chordata; class Mammalia; order Rodentia; family Sciuridae; genus Urocitellus; species Urocitellus parryii. The sequence continues at coordinate 46,394,423 of NC_135543.1, forward strand.
AATTTGGAAAAGACTGACAGTATGAGATTTTCAGGATGGACTGGCAGTGTTGCATGCATAATTTAAGAACTACTGACCCAAAGCAGCAAACAACATCAACAGCTTGTAAATGTACTGCAGGTTACCCACCCAGTTACACAGACACTGACTTCTAGATTTCATTTACCTTCTACAAGGCTCCACCTCAGTTGTGTTGAGATTGAAAGTTTTTTTGAAGTTGTATAAACTCAGAACATTTTCATTGAGGTCATCTAATTCAATACATCCTTTGTATGGAGGGAATCTCAGTCTACTGGGAAGCTGAAAATGAAACAAACAAAACAAAATCTTCCACTGATTGAACAAAGGAAAGTAATAAGGCTAACAAAAAAAATAGTATAAGTCTATCACTTTGAACAGTCAACATTACGTAAGGGTTAAGAATGTGGGCCCTGGAGCTTGATGACCTGGCTTTGCTTTTGAATAGTTGTATAATCATGGACAAGTTACTAAACCTCTTTGCTTCAGTTTCCTCATCTGTCAAATGCTAATGAAAATGATGTTTACTTAAATTAATATACTTAAGGTTAGAAGAGTATACAGAGGAAGTACTCAATTAGTGTTAGTTATTATCACTAGACACAGTCAAATCCATTATAAGGTAATTAATTAAAATAGAGATGAATCATTATGTTATTTTAAATTTATGTTTTCATTCAGGGAAATAACATTTATACTTACTTTAAAACCAGGTGGATAACCTCCAACATAAAACACAACATTTTCAGGATCCAAATTAAGGAGTGTGTTGCTACTTCCACTATCCATGTCATGGAATTGGGATGCTTTGGGTTTATTGGAGGTGGCCTCTTTGGTGTAATTAAGCCTTGCAAACTGATAAATTCTGTTTAAAATTAGATAATAAAGTTATAAGAAAAATTAAAGAATTGAAAGCCAACATACAAAAAATAGCGTTTGTCAACACAGGTAAATGAAGAGTTTGGGGAATGTAGGTCAGGTTCACAAAGAGCAATATCAAATCCAATTTGTACCTCTGAAATTTCACCCGGTCCATTACAGCCTCCTGGGACTCACTCTCGGTCAAGGTCTGATCCACCTGGAGCTCTGCCTCTCTTTCTCCCAGGTTGTACACACATGTGAGCTGGCCATCCACAATTGCCATGCCAATGTAGTCCTTGGAGGCCTGGGACATAAAGGCCACCTCAGAACCCTTCAAACACTTATGTTTTCTCAACTTTCCATCCCAAGAAGATCTCCAGAGTTTTACTTCATAAATTAATGGGTTTTACGCATTGAGCCTTAGGCAGACAGAATAAATGAGGCACATCCTCTTAAAAACCAATTAATTTAATTAATAATGTCTGGGCCATCTTTGCTCATGTTATAGTGCCTTTATTTCCATAATTCCTCCATACAGATAGACCAGATAAGGACTCAGACATCCATTAGATTTTAGATTTTAGAGAGAGAGGCCATTTTTGTTCTGTTAGTGCAAGCCATACCCTCTTAACCTTTGTGACTGTTTCTTCTGCGATACCTCTATTTTGCCATGTCAGCTATGTACATATCTTTCCTCTTTCTTAGAACATGAGCATGTTGAGGAAGAAGTAAATCTTTAAAAATTGTAGTGAAGTATACATAATATAAAATGTTATAAAGCCATTGTAACCATTTAAAAATGTACACTGTCATTTAGTACATTCAAGAAATAAATTTTTGATTATCATAAACACAAGGTGTGGTAGATAATAAGTGCAGTCTCCCTCTGTTTTCAGGGAGGATTGGTTCTAGGACCCCCAAAGATACCCAAATCTGCAAATTCTCAAGTCTCATATATCAAATGGCATAGTATTTGCGTATAACTTATGCACATCTTCCCAAAGACATTAAATTGTCTCTACATTACTTATAATACTTTATTTAATGTAAACATTATATAAATAGTTCTTAAATTGTATCATAGAGGGAACAACAAGAAAAATATCTATACATGTTAGTCCAGATGCTTCCTATCTATCTATCTATCTATCTATCTACCTATCTATCTGTTTGGGGGCACCAGGGATTGAACTCAGGGGCACTCAGCCACTGAGCCACATTCCCAGCCCTATTTTGTATTTTCTTCAGAGACAGGGTTTCATCGAGTTGCTTAGCACCTTGCTTTTGCTGAGGCTAGCTTTGAACTCGTAATCCTCCTGCCTCAGCCTCCCAAGCCACTGGGATTATAGGCATGCACCATCATGCCCAGCAGATGCAATTTATTCTTCTCTGGACATTTTTGATCCATGGTTGGTTGAATCCATAGATGTGGAACCCATGGAGATGAAGGTCTGACTGCATATGGAGTAAATTGTTGAAGGCATAAAGTAATGTGCATTTTTTGATAATACAAAGCAAAAAGTCATGTCATAAGGTGACTACAAATAAAGTGCCAACATTTTGAAGCATGAAAGTGTAATTAATAGTACTGTTGATTTTAAGAATCCAACACCAACCATTCAAAATTCCTACAATGGTAAGGTTAGTGAATTGGGATGATAAAAAGGTGGGGCACCTGCATTTCTTATTAGGCAAGAAAGGCTTTGTTTCACTTCCATTCTCATCCATGGATGATTCCCACCCTGCAGACTTGAGGAAGGGTCTGTGGCTGGGCCTTCTGAGGAATATAATAGGGTCATGCTTCTGTGAGAAGGAGCTAAAGTTGATTTCCATGAAGTCTTGATCTTGATGCCCTGGCAGTGTGGAGAGAGGATGCCGATCCTCCCCACTCACATGTGCATGTGCTCACAGGTACACACACGTGTCCACAGCCTGAGTCAACCAAGTAAGGCCACTTGATCCATCAGCAGCTAATAATCCATGATGGATGGACATCTCAAGTGGCTGTCCCCAAGGCAGGGAGGTGTGGTGAGGAGTAGCCGTGGTGGGATTTTTTGATGTCTTAGGGGGATTTCCTATGATACGCTAATGGCAGGGATGTAGTCTCCAAAATACACACCTCCCAAAACATTCAGCTATAAAAACAAAAGAATCATACAAGCAATACTTACATCTTTATTTCCGAGGTACATCACAAACATATTCTCAGTCCCCCCATTTTCTCTTGAGTCAGGTCTTTGAAGAAACAAAGAGAGAGATGTGTATCCTTTCAAATCTTCCAGGTCATTTGGAAGTCGGACTTCAACACCAGATTTACCGTTGAATCTCATGGGGACTGCAACCTATGAGGAATGGTCAGGTGTCAAATGTTCTGCTGCAAAGACAGTGGTGTTCTCACTGTCTTTGTTGTTGGCCCTATTTATCACCCATCCCGAACAGCTCTGATAAAAAACAGGGAGTATGGACATCTCCTGGACCCAAGTTACAACTCAGGAAGCTGTTTGAGGAGCCAGATAATAGGGTATTCATGCTCTCCCTGATATTAATATTAATAAGTATTCATTGTGGTAGTATTCCAACTCTGGATTAATTTTATACAGAAATTAATTTATGATTATTGTCAGTTCATAGAAGCACTTGGCGTGATGTCTGCCTATGTAGAAAGATCTATAATACAGCAAAAATATTTTTTAAATGCATTTTTAAGGAATGAATTCCCATGAACATATTACATGTTATGGTTGCATTTATTACAGGCATTCAGTCTTTAAAAGTGCATGAATGCATGCATTAAGGCTCTAAAAATAGTGCCTTTTAGAATCTCTGTGGTGAAGGGCCTTTTTTCCCCCTCCAATCGGACATGGACCAATACTTTTGTACGTTGGGAATATATTTTATGTGTTAAAAAAGAGGTGGGGATGGGGTGGGGTACAGAGAATATGCCTGTATTTTTATACCACCTTAAGAAATAAAACATAAGGGATATAACTGTCCCTGTTCTACTCTCTCCCTTCTCAGAGGTCACCACTACTCGGAATTTAGTTACATACAAATTTTTATGCATTTTAAATATTTTTTACATATACATTTATCTACTCACTCTAACTAGTCTTATTTTTCATGTGTTAAATATTTTACACAAATGGTATCTGCCTGTACACATCCTTTACAATTTGCTTTCTTTGCTGGGCACTAGGTTTGTAGATTTATCTGTGCTAATAATGCATTGCTCCAGCTTGTTCACAGTTACTATTTCAAACTTTCAGCTTTTCTCAAAAAAATAATTATCATGAAAAATTGCTGCAATGAATATTCTAATACATGTCTGTTAGTGCTATCCATTAGTACCACTCTGAGCCCCTTGAGGTAGAATTGGGACTTGCTAAGACATAAACACAACTCTATTCTTAGCAAAGTCTAAGAAACCATTTACAGTGGTTGGTGGGCAGCCTGAGTTCAGGACAATGACTTAGTTATTTCTGTGTCCTCATACCCAAGGGAGTACCAGTGCACATCAGGTACCCAAAAGCACTGCCTTACTTTTTTAAATATTATTTTCCACCAAGGCTACTTACTATCTGCCAGGAACTGTTCTACATTAGCTCATTTGACTCTAACAGTCTCTTGAGGTTGGTACTGTTATTGACCCTACTCCACAGATGAAGAAACTGAGGCACAGAAGAGGTGAAGTGACTTGCTCAAGGCCTCACAGTTCATAAGTGACTGAACAAGACAATCTGGCTTCATTCACCAGTTTTTAACCACTGTGCTATAATACACTGCAAGTCTTGTTAAATAAACTAGTGAATCAACTCATAAGGACAAAAGCTACAGACACATTCTTTTCCTTTTGGTTTTTGCAAGGCATGCACAGGAATTAAAAAGGGTAGTTTCTTCAAAACTTCCTCTTTTGCTAAAGGTTCTCTGTTGGGATTATTTCTCTTTCCTGAAAGAAAGAGCAGTTGCTGAGGCTGAAAATAAAAAAGTAATATTAAGTCTAGAAATCAACCACGGTGCCTCCAGGACGGTGGTATTCTGCATTGACCTTCTTTCCCAAACATCTCACAAGAAGCTGGCTAGGATTGTATTGCAAAATACAAGGACTTGTTTTGAAATACAAAGACTTTCTTTACAATAATTCCCTCTCACACAAGGCCTTGTTTTCCAAGGTTTCAATTACTCATAGTCAAAATCTTTTTTTTTTTGTGGTCCAAAATTATTAAATGGAAAATTCCAGAAATAACTAATTCATAAGTTTCACAGAGGACACCACTCTGAGTAAAGTGGTAAAATCTTATGTTATCACACTTAATTCTGTCCAGAATGTGAATTATTTTTTTTGTCCAGAGTATCCACACTCTATATTCTACCTGCCCGATACCCACTTAGTAGTTGTCTTGGTCACTGAATGGACTGTTATGCTATCTAAGTAACCCTTACGTAGAACCCTAATGCTATATCATGATGCCTACACTATTAACCTCACTTCATCTCATTATGTAAGCATTGTATTATCTCATATCAACATAAGAAAAAAGGTGAGTACAGTATAATGTTATTTTGAGAGAAAAAAATTTACATACCTTTTATTATATTGTTATAATGGCTCGATTTTATAATTAGTTATTGCTATTAATCTCTTACCATGTCTAGTCTATAAATAAAACTTTATCATAGGTATCAATAAGTAGAAAAAAATAGTCTCAGGCATCCTTGGCCAGAGGGTGGGCAGTGCTCTTGAAATGTATCTTCCATGTTAAGGGAGGATTACTGTACATTGTTTGGGGACAATATAAATTATAAGAGGAATGTCAGGCATTCAAGCAAATAATGTCAGGTGAAAATAAGAAAGGCTGATCGATCAGTCCTCCAGTGATAGAAAACTGCTATAATCCTGTCTTCCATCCTCAACAAAGATAGATTCTCCACTTTTCAAGTTACAAGAGAGTAAGGTTCTGTGCAGTATTATACTGCCACATTCTGATAATTGAACCCTCACCTGAACTTGCAATAATAGTTTAACAAGTTAGGTCTGGAAGAATATCCTTCCTGCCTGCATCAACTCAGTGGGAAGAAACTGCTTCAAGTCCCTGATAGATCAGAAAATGTAGAGGATGAAGGTCATATGCACTTCTGAAGGTAAGAGTGGGAAATGAACCTTTATATTTCAATCTACCAAATAATTAGGGTGAGAAAGACAATCAATTCTCGAATAAATTAACGCCTTTCCTTTCTTGATGAATGTGATAACTAATATATCAAAGAATTAGCCTTCGCTATGACAAAGTGAGGACACGGCACCTTATTTGCAGCATCTCTGGCCTGCTGAATTAGTTCCCGAATTCGGTCCATATTGTCAGAGATGTTTCCCAAGGGTAACAGTTGTTGGTTGATACTTTCAATCTTGCTCAAAAGATCTGGAAGTTTCTTAGTTAATTTCTTTACTGTTGGTGAGATGAGAAAACAGAAATTTTAAATTGTGCATTGAGAAAAGGTTAAATACAGATGTTCTTAACAGACAACATTTGGTAAGTGCCAAGCTTAGGCTTGATGTTGAACAGGATGGATCATAGTCAGATGATCTCTTTCCAAATGCATCATAGATTTTATTCTTCAATATAAGTATCATATCCTTTTCCTTGCTCACTACAAGAAAAAAATTTGTTTTCTAATCCTTAATATCAATCATAATTAAATACCTCATGATTCAGGAACTGATCACTCTATTTTAAAAAAAAAAAGAAAATTAATAGCACTGTCAATGGATTAAAAAAGGAAAAACAGCGTGCCTGGTCTTTCTAATAGAATATCTATACTATTTGAATGTATGATGTTAAACTATTTTCAAATATTTTCATTTAAGATCAGACTTTACCAGGGAAGAACTGAGATGTACCAAGACCCACAACAATGCAGAAAATGGCTAATACACCTGACCCAAGAAAGCCTGGTACCTGAGTTATGTGCATCACTCAGAGCCTGGTTGAAGTCTGCACTCTGTGTGCTCCCATAAGTATCCTTAATTCTTTCCAAGTCTGTCTGAATGGGGTTAAGCCCATCCAGAACCTCACTTGTGATGTCGTCAGCCTTTCTGACCAGGCCCTTTGCACCGCTAATCATGCCATCGATGTCACCTAATGCACACACAGATAGGGAGGTGTAAGAATTTAAAACATTCAACAAAAGAAACCGAGTACAGTAGTCCAGGGAGATGATGACCTCTCTGTATCCCACGAAGGTCGTCACGGACAGTAGTGAGATTGGTGTCTATCAGTTTTTTCTGAACCGTCACCACATTCAGGGTTTGCTGTAGGTTGTTGAGAGCTGGATTGATTTCTAGAAGAAAATAAACAGCAAGAGGCAATCACTCTATGAGCTCTGATCCTTTATTGATATTTGTGACCTCTGAGATAGCTCACATCAGGGAGATATTGGGCAGACTTGTGCCTTGGGGTTCATTCCAAAGATGCCCGCTGCACATGGCCTAGACTGACAGCTCTGGGACCCTCTGGTTACAGACACCACAAGAGCATCAGAGCCTTGTGGTGACAGACTCCTTAGAAATGCATGAAGAAAGAGAGAAGCTGAATAACTCAGGAGAGGGCTGAACTACTCCACTGGGACCAGAAGACTCTGCTTCGTGAAGGGAGTATCTGTCTTATTTGATGCTAAGTACCAGCACAGGGCACAGAGTCTGGCGCTAGCTGGAGATTCATATTAGCACATATTTGTTGAATGAGTGAATGTATGAATGAACAAATGAATAATGCAGAAAGAATGCTCTTCAGTTGGAGGACAAGAAGGGCTTTTTTTTTTGAGAGAGAGCATGCGTCATCTAAAGAACACAAAGTAGACATTGTTTGTTCCTGTTCATTTCCAACCTGACCAATTTCAAATATTGCTGTATATTTTAAAATATGCTTTAAAATCATACTGATGATATATGACTCACATTATGATTCTGGGACTACTTTTTTTTTAAGCAGTGTAGTTATTAGCATTCAAACCTATTTAAAACATTGATCTTGGACTGGGAATGTAGCCCAGTGATGAAGTGCGTGCTTAGTATGTGAGAGGTCCTGGGTTTGATCTCCAGCACTGCAAAAAACAAACAAACCTCACCAATCCTACCTCTAAGCTCAAATTTCATAAAGAGAGCAGGTGTCATGCCATGAAATTTTAATTCTTAAAAATGGCTAGGCAAATGTGTGTTTATTAGTACATATTTTTTCTGTATTTTATTTTTCATATATTTAATTTTTAAAAAATTCTTAATAAATAAATTTACAAAGGCATTGTCTAATCCATCGTAAAGAACAAAGAACTAAGTGAGGACTGTGGGCTCAGATTTCTACTTAGCCTTAAATGCCCGCAAGAGACCAGAGAAATTCAAAAGACAGAATTTTTAGAACACAGGAGTTTGGTGAGTTTAAAACAGTTTCATTCTTTTTAAACAAAATTAAATTAAATTAAGTGAAAAAATTTCCAAAGATAAAATTTACGCTTAAAAACTTCTCATGCTTCAGAGCCATAGTGGCTTTTGGGGTACTTTTGATCTTTTGATTGTTAAGATTTTAGGACTTCAGAAATTATGAAACAGTAATCAGGTATGAGACTGTGCCTCAAAATAAAGCAAAATTTAAGAAAGTAAAAAAAAAAAATTAAAGAGCTATGGTTGTAGCTCAGTAGTAGAGCACTCTGGATTCAACTTTCTGTGAAAAAAAGAAAGAAGAAAAGAGAGAGAAAGAAAGAGAGAGAAGAGAGAGAGAGAGAGAGAGAGAGAGAGAGAGAGAGAGAGAGAGAGAGAGAGAGAGAAAGGAAGAAATTTGAAAACAATTGCATCAATGACCTGGAATGAATGATCTGGAATGTGGGTTCCCAATGCCATGGTCACAAAATTGATTAAATTAAGAGTCTCCACTCAGGGTCTATCACCACAAGACTTTTTTATGATTAATAGACTGTAGTTAATTTCATAGATGATGGATGGGGGATATTTAGAGTTTGGGGGTTGATACATGATATTGAAAAATAAATCACAAATTCGGTATCTTCTGTGTTGACACTGAAATTCAGAAAGAACATTTGTTTCCAAGGCTGCCTCTCCTGGTCCCAAAGGTCATCTTAAACCCCTGACTATCCCTGCCACCCCCAGGTCCCCAATACCTTGCTGTAGCTCCTTCTGTGTTAACTTGGCTTTGTGCAGCAGCTTATCACTGTCAGAACTCAGGGTCTTAGCTTTTCCGGGAAGATTTTCCTTTATCACTGTCTGCAAGCAAAGCATTTATCAGTCTTAACCATACGCTACACCTTAGGAAATATGAAGGAAGAGTTTCACCATAGTCTTCAAGCTCTTTAATCTTTAAAAGGTAAAGTCTGAAGGGGAGAAGGGGCCTAGAAGTATACTATTCCCTAAAAAAGAGATGGTTTGGTTCTAGGTAGACATCCAGGGCTCAGGGAGGTGGACCCATCTTCCCATACTGGCAGATGGTGAGATAGTTGCCTGCTGTCACTTGTACCCCTTCTAATAATCAAAGGGAGAATTTAATTCAGGCTTTCACATTTTGAAACCTAAATCTTTAACTTGCCATGAAGGCCTGTTCTTCTGACTCTGATATTTAATATTTTTGTCCTTTGTTTTTTTTCTGAATATTATATGATACAGGTTAGATCTCACAAAACTCCACAGACATACCCAGATGTAAAACCAAATCACTGGTAGAAAACAGTGGTCAAATTGTTTACAAAGTCTCTTTTTGGCAAATGCTAATATTTAATCACAGGATAAAGGTATACCTGGCAAGCAGAATATACTACTTGTTTACATTCACAGTCAATAATGGTTGTAATTTCTATCTGGACTTACAAATAGTTTTAAAGTGCACTACAGACATCAAATTGTCAAATAAATAGAGAAATGGCCCATGAATAGAGTGAGTTTAAGTGTATTCTATATAAAAGTTCTGATTTGCAATAATGCTTTTCAATATCCCTCCATACACAGAGAATGAGAATAAGAAAACGTATTGCCTCCAGATCAAATCTACACAAGCTACTGGCACAGATGCCCACCTGGAGGGCTGACTCAGAGGCACTGGTGGCCTTGTTGGCAGCGTCCTCTGCTGCATTGATGGCATTGAGGATGTTCTCGTAGGCGGTGGCAGCGTCCACAGCACGGCGTACCAGCTCATCCCCACTGGCATTTCTTTTGATCCTGCAAAAAGGTCGAGCAGGTTAGGTTCTCTAACAGGTTTGATGTAAGGGCTGCCATCCCCTCCAGTCTTCCCATTTCTTTAGGCAAGTGGACACCAGATGTGGTGGCCTCTGCAGCTCCACCCTCAGGTCATGGCTGGGAATCCACTCTTCATTGTGGGTCTGGTTCTGACCTGGGCTGTGGGTCCTGGAAGGGCCTCAGCCAGGACTCCACTCTCTCTCATATTCTGGGCCCCTTGCTAGCTCATGAAGGGCCTCACTTGGCACTTAACCAGCCCCTAGGGTTTGGATCTCTCCATCCACTTACTCTTCCAGCTGCTTGGCCAGTTCTTGTAAAGACTGTGCATGCTTTTCTGCCTCCACTACCAGGGATGTCTTGCTCGCTGATCTGGAGAGTTCTCTCACTTTGTCACTTAGTTCCTGTCTTCTTGCATTTAAAGTAGAAACTAATTTTTCATATTCCTATTTTTTTCCAAGTAAATAAAGACAGTATAAATTCAAGCAAAGGCCATATATACCATTTTCTCAAACTCTGTCACAAATGATGTTTCCCATGTGAAATTATATTTTCTAAGCCCATTTATTTTTTTTAAAGAGAGAGTGAGAGAGGAGAGAGAGAGAGAGAGAGAGAGAGAGAGAGAGAGAGAGAGAGAGAGAATTTTTAATATCTATTTTTTAGTTCTCAGCGGACACAACATCTTTGTTGGTATGTGGTGCTGAGGATCGAACCCATGCCGCACGCATGCCAGGCGAGCGCGCTACCGCTTGAGCCACATCCCCAACCCCTTCTAAGCCCATTTAGCATACCAATTAATCCTTGGTTACTTCAGATAGGAGTATTGACAATATCCCTCCATGTCTTACCATCATCTCGAGCATTTTATTTTTAGTGGGCAACCTCTTTAGTAAGTTTATAAAAGTACAATGTCATCATCAAGGTAAAGTTCTATGAAACCAAAGGATTTTATGACATGGAAATAGTTGTTATAAATGGCACTTTCAAAATGCCCATTAGGCTGCTAAGAAATTTTGTCAATCTTTTATCAAGTCTCAAATGCATTCTATTAATAAAGATATGCTTGATATTTAAGAAACACCATTTCAAATTGTTGTTGTTTTTATCATAAAAGTGACTTGCTCCTTGCAGACAAATTAGGTAAAACAGATGGACTTTGATAAGACACATCATTTGTACCCCTGGCCCAAAGGAGAAACACTGATAACTTTTGGGGCTATTTGCTTCCACCTAAAAGACACACGTCCAAGAAAAAAAATAGATCAGTCCCCCAATAATATAACTTAAATGTTTCTAGATTTTTTCTAGAGAATTAGCAGTCTCCTCTACCTTCTGTTTTTTGTCCATCTGCTGTAGTACAGTGTTGGTCTGAAGCAAGGAAGAGTCTGCAGTAGACAGGAGCTTTGTGAAATCACTCTTCAGCAAATCAATTTCTTTCACTTGATTCTGGAGAGGATAAAAAGAACATCTGCTTGAACTCCAAGACACATCATCAGAAAGCACAGATGGATTTATTGGACAACAGCATATAAGCAATTCAGAGTCAGAATGTTTTCTTGAACCTGAGGTTGGTCTATGCAACTACAAAGTGATGGGACATGGGTTCTCTCCTCAGTGTCATCTTGTTGCCATAGTTTCCTCCCACTATCTGCTAAGGAAACAAGCGCTAACACTGTCAAAGATTTCTACCCTGGGTCAACTTGACCAGTGAGGTGAAAATATTACTAAGTTCTAAATTTGGGGAACAGAATGAGAGATTTTAACTCAATAAATCAAGGACTAACCAGCACACTGTCTGCCAGTCCCAGCGAAAATGTAACAGGTGCTTGAATGAGAGATGACACAGGATCTCAGCAGGCCAGGCCAAAAGGTGGCCCAAGGTCAAACAGCCATGCAGCTGGAGTCTGCTCCCTGCCAGGCACAGTCAGGGATTCAGACAGAGGAGGGGAAGCAGTGGGAGCTGAGCATGAGGCCATGCACAAGACATCACTTTGGGGTTCAGTCTGATGTAATTTGACTCTGATCCTACATTTTGGTTGTTGTTCGTTGTATAAGGCTCACTATTAAAAATGCAAGGTATGAATTCTTGAGCTCTAAATTCTGTCACTGTAGCTTCTGTTTGCAGCCTGTTCTTAACTTGTATCCTATGAAGCTTGGAATAACTTAAATGCCTTTGCTGGAGATGATGATGCTTACCTATCTGACAAATCATGTCATTGGAAACAAAGTATACTTCATTAACTCTAACATGATTAATTTATCATCTTCTTGGCATCATTATTCCTCCAACACTCTTTCAGCCAGGGGAAGGGTTGAGGCAGTTTGAAAGGCTTAGCCTGTGACTGAAGTCCAGAATCTTTTCTGGTAGCTGAGGAGTGGAATTGACTGGTTTTGTATTTATTTATTTGTTTATTTGTTTTTAGTTTTATTGATTTTATTTTTTTGAATACACGACAGTGGAATACATTTCAATTCTTATTACACATATAGAGTATAATTTTTCATATCTTTGCATATAGAGTATGTTCAAGCCAATTCATGCCTTTATACATGTACTTTGTTTTTTTAAATTTTGCATTACAATTCTTATTACACATATATACCACACATCTCTGTTTTCATATCTCTGTTTATATATAAAGTATATTGACAACCCAATTCGAGTCTTTATACATGTACTTTGGATGGTGATGTCCATCACATTCCACCGCCCTTGCGAATCTCCTGTCCCCTCCTTTGCCCTCCCACCCCTCTTCCCTATCTAGAATTCAATGCCCAATTCCCACTTGACCAGGCAGGGTCTGAGGTGATATAAGCAGCCAGGGCCCTAGCCATGCCACTTGTTTAATACAAATATCCTGCTCCCTTGTCTTGACCATGATGAAAGCCTGCACGTTCCAACTGTGAGCTCACCTTAAAGGTTCCCAAAGCTCGCTCATTGTCTTGGTTGAGATCAGTGGCCTGCTTCGTCTGGGCGGCTGCCTCCTGTAGCACAGCACGCAGGTCATGGAGTTTGGCTTCATAATCACTTAAAGAATTTCGTATGTTCTTTACAAGTCCATTGTTCTCCTGCTTCAGGGCTTGCCGCCTTTTCTGGTCCAACACTGTAATACATCACTTTATGTTTCCCACTTGAGAGAAGAGCATACTGAAGCTAGGTTATAAAGACTGCAGAAGGAGAACTGAACTCCTGTTCATTTTGTGAATCTCCTTGAACTTTGGAAGGAAGGGGAAAGGAAACTGCCATTTATGACGCCTCCTGCATACATTGCATGCATTGCATCTTTTAGCTTCTATAACACATGAAAATAATAATTATTGTTCTCATGTTATTGATAAGGAAATGGAGCCTCTAGAAGTTAGGGGGTCAACCCATGGTTACAAAACCAATCAGAATTACGACTTGAACCAAAGTGGCAGAGTATAAAGCGCACACTTCTTTCACTGTTAAAACTGCCACCTTAACAGTTAAAAGCCATGACTAAGATTGCATTTGAACAATATCCTTGCTACAAGAAAACTGCTACTGTCTGCACATTAACCACAGATGCCTCACTTTACTAAAGAATAAATATCCTTACTTGAAAAAAAATATATGTGCCAAGTTAACAGCTTAGTTTTGAGGCATTTTCTCTAGGCAAAACTGTTAGATAATATTCAGTTAATTTCAAGGCTGTCCTTTTCTATTGATTTTGATATAACAGTAATTGCTTTTTGATATAACAGCTAATATGGATTTGTGACTCAACAATTCAATATCAAAAATGATACAATGAGAAAATTGGAAAGAGGTACAGAAACATTTAAAAAATGAATATGCAGTTAAAAGGAAAAAGGAGGTCTGAATATCTAACTTCTAGAAGCACTTTTTTTTTCTATACCATGGTAAGATGTATAGATTCATAGTCACTTGAAGAAAAGTCTCTTGGTCTCTGTTATGGTTTAGATATGAGGTGTTCCCAAAAGCTCATTATGAGCAATGCAAGAAAACTTAGATGTGAAAGGACTCGGTTATGAGAGCCTTAACCTAATTAGTGCATTAATCCTCCATTAGGGATTAACTAAGTGGTGATTGAAGGCAGGTAGGGTGTGACTGGAGGATGTGGGTCTTTGTGGGTATGCCTTTGGGGTATACATTTTGTCCATCATGAGGGGAGTCTCCCTTTGCTTCTTGGTGACATGCCTTCCTCTATCATCTGCCATGATGTCTTACCTCACTTGGGCCCAGAGCAATGGAGCTGGCCCTCTCTGGACTGAGATCTCTGAAATAATGAGCCCCTTTCATCCTCTAAAATTGTTCTTGTCAGGTCTTTTGGTCACAGTGTCATAAAAGCTGAAACACTCTTCCAGGTTGGGGGGGGTGTGTGCCCCTAATCCCATCATGTGATAGATACTCTTACAGTCACACTCACTGAAATGAGACCTTCCACCTATAACCAGTAGCTCTATCCAATCTGTATTTTGCACTTTGTATTTCAAGCCAGTTAGAATGGACAGGATGCAAGAATTGGGGCAGGTCCTTACAGAGCTGGGCGGCTCTTTTTTCAGCTTCTGCCTCTCTCAGGTGCTTTGCAAAGTTTCGGTCCCGCAGTTCCCTCATCATGCGATGGGCTTCTGCCAACTCTCTGGAGAAGTCGCCCAAAGGCAAGTAGTTTCCATCTCCACCTGTCCCAGAGATCTGCTTGAGGAGAACTGGAAAATATCGAGTAGTTTATTAAACTGGGAATTCTGGGCTCCAGTAGACTGCTTCTTTTTTAAAAAGGCAGAAGCTTTCATAGAGGTTTCATATTAGTTTTTTTTTTTTTCATGCCACCATAGGACTTTTTCATAATGTTGAACTCGCCAAAGGAAATTCTTTCAGTGAATAACAAAGATTATGTAACAAAACAAACAAACAAACAAAAACCCCACAGTTAATTGATTAATCAAGTGATTTTTCTTACTGTGCACATTCCGGATGACATTTTTAATCTTTGTGTTCAGGTCTTCTGCACTTTGGATCGTCCGATCAACATTGTTATATAATGTTTGTGCTTTCCTGGAATTTATTCGAGCCTATATGAAAAATAAATTGGTTAGCCACAAATTGAATTGATAGGGAAAGAAAAAAAATGAAGATATCTAGGAAGGGGAAAAAAGGACTAGGGTAATTGATCTACTGCATACATTACCTTTTCTTGCAAAGTTTCGAATTCAGGATTCAAGTTACTCAGCTCTTTTTCCAGGGCATCCATTTTTGATCCATGATTTGAAACCGTAGAACGATACTTGAGCAACTGATTCTGAAAGCAACACACCAAGCTAATCTCACTTTGGAGTAGAAATTGAGGCTACATCCTATCAACCTGGTGAACATGGTAATGAAGACACTCATTGAATAAGAACAACGGCAGTTCTAAAGAAAAATAATGTGGTTCTTTGAAACAGATTCCATGAAAAAAAAAAAATCCATCTTCTGATGTCAATTGTGACATGGCTCTGAAATAAAGTTGCTTTCCCAGTTAGCTCCCCATCAGTCTAACAAATACCTGAGATAATCAACTTACAAAGAGTAAAGTGTTCATCTTGTCTCACAATTTTAGAGGTTTCCAGCCCCTTTGCTTTAGGCCTGTGGTGACTCAGTGCATCACAGTAGAAGCACTGGGTGACACAAAACTTTTCGCCTCCTGGCTACCAGGAAGTGAGAGAGGAAGGGAATGGAGCTGAGGGTCCCACTGTCCCCTTCCCGGGCAAGCCCCTAGGGTCAAGAAAACCTCTCACTAGACCATCTCCTAAAGTTTCTATTGCCTCCCAAGAACACTATTCCAGGGAACAAGCCTTCAACATAGAGGCCTTTGGGGGACATTTAAGATCCAAGCAGAAGCAAATTTAAAAACATGGAGACAACAGACACTTTGGTTGAATGAATGACCTGACCTTATAGAAATCAGAGTAATACTGCTCATCTGATGTATTGATTTTCAGATTTATATGCATTGTTAAAAAAATCTATGCTTAACCTTATAGTACTAAAGGTAATGCATATGGCTACTTTATTGAAAGACTCATTAGATTCAAAGACTCCAATATATCAGAGCTGTAGGGGAATTACAGAGCTCACGCAGTTGAATATTTTAAAATGATAAATGAGAAAATTGAAGCTTAAGGAAGTTGGGTGACTTGTCCACGGCTGTATAGCTGACCATGATTGCTTCAGGCTACAAAGGCCGGTCTCTCATCCTTGACATAGTACAAAATTGCCTCATTACTTTTAAAGGTAACATTTCTGCACAGAAAAGAGTAGTGATTATTTTCAGTTTGGGAGGGGGAAGTAATATCTTGAAAAAATTGACAAGAAAACAATGATCGGATTGCCTCCATTTGTATTTGGAGCCAGTGTTGGGTAAAAGAACCCATTCTTAACCATAATCCATCCAAACCCTCAGTCTACCCACTTAGTAGATGAGCCCCATCAAGCTTAATCCCTTTCATCAGCAAATTGTGAAATGTGATATGAAACTTCAGGGTGGGTTATGGTGACAAGTGAGTTAATATATTCTAATATGTAATGTACATATGAGCATTCAAAAATGTTAGTTCATACTCTTACTGAATTGTCACAGAGTTTATGTGACGTGGCAAGAAGATAGTTCTGTTTTAATTTTATAGTGGGAAAAGTAACATGACTGCATAAATGTTGGTAGAATACCCGGATAAGAGGTAAGTGGATAAAGAGTAGTCATTAGAATTTGGTCTTCATCTGGTTTCTTCTAGAACCTCTGTGTTCTAGATATGTGGTTTTAGGCAAGTTATTTAGCTTCTCTGTGTCTGTTAAATGAAACTAGTACTATTTCCCCAATAGGGATATTGTAAGACTTGAGCAAAGCACCTAGCATAGACCCCGGCACATAGTTGGCATACAGAAAGTTGAAGCAGTACAGGGCTGTATCAAGGAAATCAAAGCAATTCGTGTAGCTTCCTCTGTTTTTCTCATAACATAAAGGCTATTTTTTTTCTTTCTCCACTATATTAAGCCTATAAACCATGGACTAAAATTACCCTGAAGGGATGAAAAGAGCCATTTTTCTAGAATTACTTCTTGCTATATATACTCTGCTATAGCCACTACAATCAGCCCTTACTCTAAAAGCATTTATTAAACTTTCCCCAAAGCCTATTTCAGTGTCTAGTCTCGAGTTTATTTCATCTACTGCATTATTTTACTTCAATGAGTTTTTTTTCCATTTCCATGAATTTCAATGGGATGTATTTATCTCTACCTCTCCTTGTTTCATTTCTGGTGATTACCCACCCCCTCAAATTTCCTAATTTCTTGTTCCTTGCATTGGATACTATTCCTCAAAGTAATTTTCTGGTTATCCTATTATTTTCATTGGTACATAGTGCATCCAACTCTTGACGATTGCTTCGGTTGTGCATTTTTCTGTTGTTAATAAGGTTGTTTGAAATGGTCACAGGTTCATGGGGAGTTGCCTCACTCTCTGCATTCCCCACATCCTGTCTAGTGATCTTATAATTATCACCATCCCCATGTTGGATCCCCCCAGTCCAGGACCAGGCCTTATGTTGGAATTCAGGACATGAGCATTATGGTGACACTGAGGATGTCATTCCAGCGTAGACCCAACTTTGTGGATTTGTCTGGTCTGACCAAAATGCTATGATTCCTATAGCTTTCCTTCCTTCTTATAGTCATTGCCCAACAACAAGCTCTGGGCTGTTTTATGGTGGTGTTCTTTCATTCTTCATTCATGGACAGAGTAGGCTACAGGTTTCCTCAGAGAACCTGACTCTGACTCTGTGGGGCACTTTAGGCCCCATTATTTCTAAGGATACTCTTCCAGCCCCCTTCTTTCCAAGTGCACAAAGATCTGAATATGATCTTCAGAGCTAAGAATCAAACCTCAGCATATTTAAAATAATTGAAATCATATGTAGTTTGCTCTCTGACCACAACAGAGTTAATTAGAAATTAATAATAGAAAGTTCTCTGGAGAATTTTCCAATTTGCAAGTTAAACAACACACTCCTGGGTTACAGCTATGTCACAAGGGAAATTAGAAAATCTTTTGAATTGAACAAGAATGAAAACACAACATTTCAAAATCTGTGAAACACAGCAAAAGCAACACTGAGTGCAAGATTTTATAGCCTCAAATATTTGTGTTTTCAGCAAAAAAGGTTATGATATAATTCAGTGGTAAAGCGCTTGCATGAGGCACCGGATTTGATCCTCAGCACCGCATAAAAATAAACAAATAAAATAAAGGCATGCAGTCCATCTACAACTACCAAAACAAAATTTAAAAAAAATGTTTTGAATCAGTAAAATAAGCTTTCAACTAGGAAACTAGAAAATGAATAGCAAAATATGCCAAAGCCAGCAAGAAAAATGGAAACAATATGGATAAGAACAGAAAATAATGAAGTTGAAAACAGAAAAACAGTGAAGAAAACCAATAAAATAGAAAAATCAATAAAGCTGATAAACCTCCCAAAATAATTCAGAGAAAGAGATAAGACACAAATTATCAAATATCAGGAAAAATGAAAGGTCAGTGCTAGAGATTTTGCACCATTTAAAGAATAGTAAAAGAATATTATGAACAATTTTATGTAACTACATTTCTTCATTTAGATAAAAAGGCACATTATTTGAAAGACTTAGATTACCAAATATTATTTAAGAAGAAATAGATAAACTCAATAGTCTCTTATCTATTTTTAAAAATTAAAATTATGTTTTTTTAAAACTTCCAACAAAGCAAACGTTAGACTCACATGGCTTTTCTGGAAAACTCTATAAAACATTTAAAGCAGAATTATGCTTATTTTACAGCCCTGTGTCTAAGTCTTTTGAATGAAACACACTTGAGTTAAAAGGCTCTGTGAGAAAAAAATCACCATGAAAATTCAGTTAAGTAAAGAGTGTACACTTAGAAGTGTTAGGCTTGTGTGTTCACAAGCACTTTCCACAGGTGAAAATCTTATCTTCATTGAATCAGAGGAAGACAGGAGCCCCTTGATTCTTAAACTGGAGTCAATCCCTCCCCCTTTCCTGCCTGAGGATATTCATCCAGGCCTCCTCTGTAGTCAGCTCTCCATATCTGCAGGTTCTCACCTGCAGATTCAATCACGTATCAAAAAAATGTTTTTAAAAAACTGTGTGTGCTGAACAAGTACAGACATTTTTCCTGCCATTTTTCCTTACACAATATAGTATAGCAGCAATTTACATGGCTTTTACAGGGTATTAGGTATTATAAGTAATCTAGAGATGATTTAAAATATACAGGGAGTTGTGTGTAGGTTATAAGCAAATATTATGCCACTTTACATCAAAGATTTGAGCATCTGCAAATTTTAAGTTCCAATTCCTGTGGCTACTAGAGACCCAGATATATTCACAGAGTATGTACTCTAGGTCCCCCAGGGGATTTACCCTCAAGTCCTTGGCTTGGGTCTCCACGTGCCGAATCTGCTCCAGGGTGCTGGCACTGGCACTCAGGCCTTGTAGCTGAGACTTGGCCAGACGGAGCTCCTCACCCATGGTGGCCAGGTCATTCAGGAGCGTCATAACACAGCTGTCACAATCTGCAGGGACCATAATCAAAGGTAAAAGTGCTGGGGCTAGAGCCAAGGGAAGGCAAAGAGAATGTAAGGGCTGGACCCATAAGCACATAGGTCATCACGGTCATCACAGGCAGAAGTCACAACCCTGGCCTTCTCAGGGAGGGATATAGATCCCAAAATCAGCTGAGCCCTATACACCTGAACATTTTAAATAAAAATGGTGAGTCTATGCAACATGTTGATTCTTTGGAATGTGAAAAAAATAATAACATATAGTTTTCATTTATGGAGTTTCATTTATATGTAATAACGTATAGTTTTCATTTAATTTTTAAAAATTGATATGAGACTATTGAGGTTATTTATTTCTTAAGAAGGTTATCTACTTCTACGCTTTTCCCCATGCCATAAATATTGTGATAAGGGATTTATAAGCATTTCCCCCACTAGCTATATGAAGTAGGTCTAGTCATGTCCATTCTACGAGTAATGAAACCAAGGCTAGAAGAAGTAAGGTGGCTTGCTGAAGGTCATCAGTGAGTGGCTGACAAAAGCTGGATTTGACCTTCTACTGTCCTTCTCCATCTCCTCCCACTTTTGCTTTCTCCACCTTAAAACCCTGTGTCCCAGCCTGGGGCTCATATCTTAAGCCCCACAACCTGGAAAGGGAAGGGCTTTCTTTTCTCACCGTCACATTCTTCTGCAGGGCCACTATCTTTGGGTTCTTGGTTGATGCAGTCTGAAATCAGGAAAAGAGAAAAAGAAATCATTACCATTAAACTTAATCTTCCACCTGCTTTTTAACTTGGTTTTCAGAAAAGTTAGTTTGAGAAGATTTTAGCCATCCAACCACACAACATCACTGGCCCTTCCTTTTCCCACCCTCACCCATGCCATTGCTCATGGAGCAATTTCATCTCCCAGCAGGGCTGTGCAAGAACTTCTTTGGTCGCCTCCTTGATTATACTATAATTCCATTTCTTGTCTACAAAGGGCCACCTCTATAGAGGACCATGCCTTTCTTATTGGATTAAAATTCCTAATTGTTAGTGTTAAGGCTTTCTTCAGTGGATAGTTCTCTACATGTTGACGCTTCTTCTAAAATCATTCAAGCATATTGCACATTCACTGAGCATCTTTGAACATTTGCTGTGTGCTGTGGTACAGGAAATATAGAGCCATCAGGACAAAAATCCCTGCTGTCCTGTGGCCTAATGGTCCCCTGGGATTGGCAAATGACAAAACAGTTTGACAGAGATAAGCACACAATGTTATTGGGTCACACTGCCAATGACTGCACATATGAGCTGAGCTTTGTTTGAGGTTCTTAACTACATTTGAGGAAAGCCCTGTGATCATCCTTGGACCTTCTTCACCCTTCACTTCTACTCTTTTTCCCATGCCATGAATTCATATATGAAATGCTCTCTCACTTCCCTCTGAAAGATAATCAAATTTCACTACAGCAAAAATTAAAGCTAGAAATTTTCCAAAACATGGCCCTTTTGTATTCTAAAAATATCATAGAGGCATTTGCTATCCTTACCACTTCATGTCATCTGGTAACTGGGTAGACATGCCTGCTATATTTCCATACAAGTAAAAAATGTTCAGCAAGATGGAGTAAAAAATGAAGTACTGAGACATGGCAATAAATACCCTATTCTAGACTGGCATTAATCCATTTCCTCTGCATTCCTTTGGTTATGGTTACTTGATTAGACCTAACCCACACATCCAGGGCTTAGTTCTTCAACTTACCCACAACTAAAAGATGAGAGATTTTGTATAAGTGGTATTACACTACACCAATGGTATTTTCCTAATAAATCATATTAATATTTTTAAAAGAAGGAAGTGAATAACTCTTCCTTTTTGTTCTGTTTTGCTCTTAATGAATTCATACTAACTCCCATTAACTCTTTTTCTTGGTGTGTAGAATCCACCCCAGTTGCCTGTACACATCCCAGAATATGAGTAGCTATAAGAGAAAGAGTATTTTGATGCCTTCAGATCCACACAAAGAATCCTAATGTTTAAGACAACCCTACAGTGTCAAAGAGACAGCTCAGCAAATTGCCAGAGTCCAAAGTGATTTTTATCTATAATTGCTTGGGTTTTAAACATAATTTACTCTTAAAAACCCTGATAGAAGTAAGTTACTCAATAAACCTATAAAAGATACCTAAGCATTTCCAGGTATAATTGCCAGGTTATTGAAACAAGGGGACAATTTGTTAGCTGGAATTGTGTATTATACGTCCTAAAAATTTGTGCTTGGGTCCTTATATTTTTTATTTTATATCAATTTTACAAATGCAGATTAGCAGAGATGTGCACTAAGCTTACCTCCAGTTAGGGGGTCACAAGAATGTAACTGGCCATTGCTGTTACAATTGCATGGTCGGCAGCTACCTCCAAACTTCTGGGGATTCCCAAAATATCCTGGTGCACATCTACAGAAAATAGAGAAAGAATGAGAAACACTCCAACAACTCATCATTTATCCCACCTAATTTTCTTATATCTAACTCTCTGTTTGGGATACTGTAGCCCTACAGAAGGAATGGTGACATATATTTGCAAGAATAAATGAATGTTTCTCAGTATAGGGATATTTATCCCTTGAATGAGGCTGTTGAGCGATTGCTCCTTCCCTCCTTTCTTGCTCCCAGAACTACCAAATCCCCAAATATCCAGATAGCCTAATGGCAGATGAGCAGAATGTACACTGAAGCAAATGGTTTGATCAATATGTAAATCAGGGATGACTGAATTTTATGGAAGAGTTATATTCCTAAAGATAACACACAATTAAATATTGCTTAACTAAAAACTAATTTCTTCCTAGCAACAATTTTAAAGTAAGACTCATAAATTTCAAAATTCTGCAAAGAAAGACTTTCTT
Organism: Urocitellus parryii; assembly: GCF_045843805.1. Taxonomy (NCBI): domain Eukaryota; kingdom Metazoa; phylum Chordata; class Mammalia; order Rodentia; family Sciuridae; genus Urocitellus; species Urocitellus parryii. The sequence goes on from NC_135543.1 coordinate 46,417,012, forward strand.
CTTATTTTCTAATGTATTATTTCAAGGCTGCATAATTCATACTTGCACCCATTGCTGCAGTGGGGTATATAAAGAGCTCAAGCCACTGAGAGTGATTATTGCTGCTGCTTCTGATCTTGAACCATTATTATTCTAGATAATTTAGTGATAAGTACAAGTTTAAAGATCATAAGTCCTTCATTCTTAGAGTATATTTTTTAAAAAGTAAAATAAATACATGTTAATGTTTCTGGCACTGAGATGTCAATTAAAATATTTCCATTTGGCAAAATTCCACTTCCCACCCTGTCATACCCAAATTGATATATAGTGTCTTATCGTCAATGGAATTGTTAGAATCAAAGAAATATGGTAACTCTTTTTACAAAATTTAAGCTTTGCACTAAAAATTGTTAGGCAATTTCAATGTCCTTTACCAATGAATACACCTACAATTTAATGCAAAGCACATGGGTTTGGGTTGAGGAAGATCTGGCTGGACTCTGCCCCCACCACTTACTACTGTGATCTTGTGCTGTTGCCATAATTCTTTGAGCTTCAGTTTCTTCATCAATTATCCCCAGGAAAACATAAACTCCATGAAGACATGGTGTATGTTTTGTTGATTTGTTTGTTTGTTTTAGGCTGTTTTGCCCATTCATAAATTCCTAGTACTTGGAGTAGTGCCTGGCAGATATTAGAAGTCAAATAAATATTTATTGAACAAATTATTAGACTTAGAATACCTACTTCGGTAATTGGATATAAGAAAAAAATGTAGTAAAGAAGCTAGTATAATGCACATAACAGACACAATAAAAGGTAGCTAAGATTGTAAGACATGATGTAATATTCATTTTATAATTGGTGCCATCTGGGATTATTTGGTGTCAGAAAGTAGACAGGAATCAGAAAACTCCCATATTCCCTAATTATCAAGAGGACAGCTAGGCTGAGGTGGCTTGTCTGAGTCTACTAAGCAGGATGGTAAAATACTAATAATTGGGCTTTATTTTTTTTTTACATATTTTGCCCAACAAACCATGTTATGCGGGACATCTATGTTCTAAAATACTTTGTCCTACTTATATCTAAACGTTCCATGTAATAGACACGAAAGCACAAAGCATCTTATATTAAAATCATATAAATATTCAGGAAGTTTGATTCCATTTCTTCCTTATTTCTTCAGAGCATTAACAACTGATTGTGAGAAATATAGTTGGTTCTCTTTTTTTTTGGCCAAACATAATGGATTAAAGTGAAAGTTCCTGATTTCACTGATGACTTGGGTGCAGTAAATAAAGTGCCGAGGACATATTTATAATCCAAGCTCTATGTAGTCAAGGGAAAAGAGGCAGATAAGCACGGTGTGAGCTAGAAAACCTTTTCCACAGTGGCTTCATACTTAATGACTAGTGCCAGTCACGATGCCTGGAAACCCAATCAATGTTTAACAATCGAAAAATGTTGACATCAACCTGGCATTTACCTGTGAAAAAGTTCTTAAATTTTTTAAGAAACAACAGCTTGCTTTCTGGAGACATTCAAGGTAACAAACATAAGCCGAGAGGAGAACTGTTAATTAAAAATTTCTCTTCACATCAGCTGCCTGCCAAATAAATAGATGCCTCATCAAGAAAGTTGCTGTTTTCTGTTTCACTGTTTGTGGAGAACCATAAGGAGGATTAAATTAGAAAGCCTCTCCTAGGTGTGAGCTTATAGCTTTTAAATCATGGGGCTCAGAATACCTGCCCAGACCCCAACCCATCCATCCTTCCGGTATCTTTACAGCTGCCCCCTTCCTTCCTCACCCATCAGGGTTGGTTGGATGCCCCTTCAATTGCAATCCAACTTGGCCCAGTGACCTTGTGCTTATTTTCATGTCTGTCCACCCGTGGCCTTAGAGCCCTGGGGGATCCACTCTCTGTTTGCTAATGTGTCTCTAGGGTTTAACATGGTGCTCAGCAGATTCTAGGAACTCCATGCATGTTGACATTGAAAGAATGAATGAATTTAAGGCCAATTTGAGAAAGGTTCCTTAGGCTGAAATGGAAAATAGAAAATGAAAGACACTTAGCTACAGACACCCAAATTACTACAGAATGGTGTCCTGAGCTGTTACTCGGTAACTCCATGATCAGGCAGGCCCACCTTCCACATGAAGCAGAGATCTTCCTCTTCTTGGGCTTTCTTGCACTTCTCCAACTTCCTACCTCTATTTTGTGCTCCAGTGGTTCCAATCATCCCTTAGGTTTACCCAAGTCCCACCCTGTTCACAAAACATTTCCAACAACCCCAGTCTACAGTGGCTATGCCCTACTATGAAATCTGGTGGAATTAATTTTCTTGCATTTTATTTTTTAATTTGGTCCAACTCTTCCCAACCTTAGCTAGAAAACTAATAAGCCAGAATGACCAAGGAACAAAATTTAGATGAAAGTTACAGGGGAACCTTACTCAACCGAATATTCAAAGGCATTTTATACTTTCAGGAACAATACAGCAATGATAGGGCACAAGAACCAGAGTACAGAAATAAATCCATGTGCCTATGGAAATTTTCCACATACGCATTAGGTTTCATGAATTCAACTGCAAGAACTTGGTAAAAGAGTAGGAGGATTGGACAGCGTGAGCATGAGAGAAGGAAAAGTGGTGGGAAGGTCTGGTGCCTATTTCAGGCAATGAACACATTTCTGGAGACAGGATGGGCACCTGCCACTCCCCCAGCTGGTCTAGTTCCTTGTGCCTGTCCTAGCATGAACATCTCACACTGAAAATAGTTCTGGAGAGTAACCAAACCCTACCTATATTTGATGCAACAAGGCCCTTGGCTTATTGAGAGACAGGATAGTAGGATATTTAAGGTTATTTGAAACCTGGGAAATTTTTGTCTTACATGTTGACCCATGCAGTGCCTGATGTATAGAAGCTAATCATGAACATCAGTTAATGAATAACCAGTGTAGCTCTACTGCCCTTCAGAATTCAGTTTACACTTTTCCCTTCCTTGCCTTTATTCTCTTGTTTCATAGGCATTATTTGAACACCTATTATGTGACCAGTACCATGTTAGGAACCAGGGATTCAAAACTGAACAAGTGACAGACTGTTCTCAGAGTGTTCAAAATATAGTGTGAGGATAGGGTGTATGTGTGTGTGTGTGTGTGTGTGTGTGTGTGTGTGTGTCTAGGGATATCTAGAGTTGTGGAGATATGTGTGTATGCATGAATATATAAAGTTATATCTGTGTACAGGTAAGTAAGGATATGAAGATGGGGGTGTGTAGAGATGTGCACACGTGAGGGGGTAGGAATATGCAGGAATAAGTTTATGGGGTTAGGAGAATGTAAGGTTTGGAAGGAAATATAAGATGTACGGGGGAGGAGCAAGTAGGGATATGGAGTGGGGTAGAATATGTCAGATCACGTCCAGAAACAGGAGGACCCTAGGGGTTAGGAGAGAGAGGGTATGTAGAGATATTTGTGGGAGAGGTAGCTGTATGTAGGGGTACATGTGGGGGGGAGTATTAGAGGTGGGGGAGGGAGGGGCATGAGGGATGAGTGTGGGAGTTGGGGTACACAGGCCATGCCTTGGGGCCCCATAGGGCTACTTGTGGGTATGTGTACCTGTTGTGCCTCATTCTCAGATTTCTGAACCATGTACAAAGCAAGAAGGGAGGAGCTTCAATGACTGATTACAGGAACAGTCTCGTGTCTTCCCCAAGAGAACTTGTTTCCAGCCCTTGGAAAAGGAACAGTCACACTGTTGCCCCAAGCCCAGCCCGCATCCCTGTTCTGTGCCAGCAGCACACACTGGCCAGCTGCCAGGTCCCCATCTGCAGGTGGCTGGGAAAGGAGGGGCAAGGAGAGGGACACCCACCTCTCGCACCGTGCTCCTGCGTAGCCGGGTTTGCAGGCGCACCTCACGTTGGCCCCGCTCACAACACAGCCAGTGGCAAAACTTCAGAGGAAGAAAGAGACAGGCCACCGTGAAAACATGATCCCTCGGGCTTCGTGCTGAATTCTCTTTTACCACAAAGGGCAGACTGTATCAAGTGAACACTGAAACCCACTGCATCAACAAAAATTTCCCTTGAAGAAAGCTTTGCCCCTCTAGACTGGTGGCGCTCAGGATGAATTATGTCAGCTAACACTGGACAAACTGCAGGGGATAAGAACTGAAAGGCACCCATTTTTTTTTTTTTTTCTGATTGGAGAGGTGCATTCTTTCTCTTGGGACAAAACAGAGTAACTCACTCTGGAAGAGATGATTACAACAACATTTTTTCCAGGAATAACAAGGAAGCAGTACAACAAGTCTAGGCAGGGGGATTAAAAAAAAGAAGAGTTCTATTCTTTTTTGAAAAATGTCTCCTTGCTTATTCTAGTTTATTTTGTATTTAGCACATGGCTAGGGCGGAGGTGGCAGGGGGGAAGTCAGGCCCCAGGGTGGGGGGCTGCCCAGAGAGGAGCACAGAGCCAGCTCAACCCTACTTGGTATTTTTGTGGGTTCAGTTATTTGCAACTTTCAAATCAAGCCATAAAATTTGGATTCTTCTTATTTTAGCTCTAAACTGATATATATTTGAAAATAAGCCCCCCTGTCCCAAAAGAGATCATGTAAAATTGTGATTGTCGGCTGGGTGCAGTGTCCGTATACCTATAATCCCAGTGGTTCGTGAGATTGGGGCATGAAGATCACAAGTTCAAAGCCAGCCTCAGCAATTTAGTGAGCCCTAAGCAATTTAGCAAGTTCCTACTTCAAAATTTTAAAAATACAAAAAGGGTTGGGAATGTGGCTCAGTGGTTACGTAGCCCCTGGGTTCAATCCTCAGTACCAAAAAACTTGAAATTTTTTAAAAAATTAAAAATTGCAAACTATCTATGCTGTTCATTGAACATTACACTGACATAAATCTGGGGGGAAATTGCTTTGCTTATCATTTGCTGATAAGAGAATTCATAGTTGGGAAGCCTCTGTTGTCCTATTAGATGGACTCAGACACCTCTACAGGGACAGTTCGGAGTTTTTAAACAGTATTGCTGTTGCCAGAAGGAGAATTCCATGAAAACATAGCTTTACTGATAAACCCAAGGAACTACATGTTACTCCAACTCCGACAGAGCAAGAAGCTGACCTTTATGGGAAAAACATGCTTTGCAACCAAAAATAAAAAGGTTTCCCCAAACAGCTGGTGCAAGCTTGCCACTTTATACTCCTGCCAGCTTCTGTTCAAGCAAGTCTGGGCAAGCGGAGTGACAGATCCCTGTACAAATAAACCTGCAGGACTGGGCAGGCTGAAAAGGTATCAAATACATGGATAGCAAAGTGGAGTGAACATTGCAAAGACAGATCTCCAGAAATACACACTTGGCCACGTGACTTCTAGAGATGTGAAGTCTTGGACAATTTGTCTGATATCAATCCACTTTATGGCCCCTTCTTATTTCTGAGCCTGTGGACTCTGGGTTACTTTACCAGTTTCTTGATTTTCAAACTGACTCGTGCTTTGCTTCCTTGTCTGTTATGTTCTTCTTTGCTTGGACCCCAGGGTGAACACAGGAGGAGCAAGAAGATGACCAGGTGCCAAACCCAAGCAGAACATGGATAACCATAAAAAGAAAATGGTGTCTCTACCTACATAGATTGTTGGCCTCCTGAATGACACTCAGAACCTCACTCAGGGGGTCAGAACTGTCCCAAGTCTTCTATCACACTAATGATAAAACCTAGATGTTGGCTGAAGCCTGCCAGGTTCAACAGGACCTGAGACCCAGCTGACCCTCCAGCCTCATCTCCAGCCCTCTTGGAACTGAGAGAAAACCTAATTAAACCCTCCAGCTCCACTTACTTTTAGTTAATTCCTTTCAGCTCACTTTTAAAACCACTCATCTGGAGGTCATGCAGCTGAGCAATATATTATTAGTCTCCCACTAGCTCTGCTATAGATAATGCCTCTGATGGGTGGATCTTGATGATAATGGTTGCCTAGGTTACTTGCCAGGGACTGGAAGGCTGCTTTTGTTGAAACCGCCAACTCTTCACTGGGACCCATGCAAGTGTCCTCTTTAAATGACTTCTCTGACGTCAAGGGACCAAAATTCTCTACCCTCAGATTAGGCTAACGCTGCCATTTTCTGAACATGTGTCCTCTGAAGAACTTCGGAGATTGATTATGCACATACAGACCACTGATTACTTTGCTTTCCCTCACCTCAATCACCTTTCCCCCTGCTGTAAATCACCCTTCTTCTTTATCCTATAAATATTCCTAAATTCTACTCTTAGGAAGATGAATTTAAGACTGGCTCTTCTGTCTCTGCACTTGACCGCCTCATGAATAAACTATTTCTTTTGCAAAACTTGTCAGTTCAGTGATTGGCATATAGTGTGATGGGCCAAAGGGCCTGATTGGATACATTCTTCTTGCACTGCATTTCTGCTCCTCCTGTCTGTAAGCACAGCTTCCTAGGGGCTTCCCCTGGGGACCTCATGGCTAAGATACTACTTTGCTTACTTCACCCCATCATTCCAGTACCTACTCAATAACTCAAGGCTTCCTTAGTGATTCCCTCCCTTGGTTTTTATTTCACTTGCTTGTTGAATGTGTTCATTTTTTAAATATAACAGCTTTATTGAGAAAAAGGTCAGGCCGAAGGGCTATCAAATGCATAGAGAACAAAGCAGAATGAACATTTACATACCATACAATTCGTCCATGTGAGTTGCACAATTCAGTGGCCTGGGACAGTTATAGAATTGTAGAACCATCACCACAGTTAAGCTAAGGATATTTCATCACCCCCAAAAGAAACCACAGCAGTCTCTTTCCTTTCCTCCCATCTCTCCTCCTCACCCCCAGTTCCAGGCAACCACTAGACCACTTCCTGTCACTAAGGTTAATTCCAAGCTTCTACAGTACCTGTTGGTATGAGGACACGGACAGACCCTACAGGATCCATGGACAGCGTTCCCATAGTGACCCTCCTTGCAGCGTTCACAGTGATCTCCAGCCGTATTATGCTGACAGTTCTTGGGACAGATGAACAGGACAATGAAGAGCAGTCTATTACATTTATTAGTTTTAAGGTCATTATAATCTTACACAATTATAACTTAAGTCCTCTGACTCTACAGTGATATCAGTTCAGCTAACCGCGTGTTCTTCCTATCTAATCACTGTTGGTGCCACACACACACAAAGGTACAGGTGACTTCTATAAGTTATTTGGAGGCATGATGTAGTGGAGAGAGACCAGCTAGGTTCAAATCCCACTCTGATAATTTCCTTCATTTCTCTACACTTTACTGTTCTTTTTAAAAAATCAATTCCCTGATGTGTCACTAAATACAATTTTAATTCGATTAAAATGTATAGTTAGAATAATGCCAATTTCCAAAGGTGTTGGGAGAATTAAAAAAAAAAAAACAAAGTATTTGACCCTGGGGAAATGTAGATTTTCTTCCCTTTTCCCTTTAGATTGCTCCTGTGAAGCTAGGTATGCAGCTTGGTGTAGGGTGTTTGCCTAGTATGCACGAGGCCCTAGGTCCAATCCCAAGCACCACAAAAGGAAGAAAGAAAATTTAAAAAAAAAAATTTGCTTCTATGAAGATCAACTTCATTTTTATTTCAAATGCACTTAACATTGATACATTGAAGAGCAATGAAATTTAAATGTTTTAAACACATGGAATTTGTGAAAATAATTTTTAAAAAAGTTGCATGGGATTTGGAGGAAGCACTCAAGTCCCAAAGAAGCAAGAAATTATTTCTAAGCTTTTTACTTACATAATGCAAATTCAATTAACCTCATGTCAAGGTTAATGTGTAATAAGTTGATCTTCTGTATAGTGTTGTGATAGAATTTTGCAAGTGAACTATTGACCTAAACCCTAATGGATTGTGTGGAATTTGTTTTGTGGAATTTTTAATCCAGTGTAACTTTTGTTGGCTTTGCCCTAATAATAAAGATCTAAATGCACAAAAACATACGGGAAAATTCCCCTTGCCCTGGAAATTAGGCAATTCAGACTTTTTTGTATTAATTAAATGATCTGGATGAGTATAATTTAAAATTTTTTCTTATGTATATTTCACCTCTCTATGTCTACATGCAGAAGTAGCACTTGAGCAGGAAACTGTAATAGGTGTGAGTTTTTAAATAATATCTGAAGCTCAGCTGGGAAAACCAAAATACACACATATCATGAGAGGACTGAACTTGTTTGCAATGGGAGAGAAAGACTGCCCTGCGATCCTGAATGTCATCGTTTTGTCCAGATTTAGCAAATCCACCCTTTGTGAACCTTTGAGTAAATGGGAATTATACAAGCTGTTAGATAGGAGGAACAAGTTCTTTTGTTTTCTACAAGCCTGAAGGATGACCCAGTCAACCATCCTTTATGGTATATTTCAAAACAGCTAGGAGAGAGGATTTTGAATATTCCTAACACAAGAAAATGATAAATGTTTGAGGTGTTTGATATGCTAATTACCTGATTTGGGCTTTCCATGTTGAATGCCTGTATCAAAATATCACATTGCCCCCCATAAGTATGTACAATTATTATGTCTTTTGAAATGAACAAAAGAATGTTAAATAGTTTTTTGTTGTTGTTGTTGTTCTAGATGTAGAACTGTGCTATAAACACAGGAGATTAGTGTTTTGGAAAATAGGATGCTATTCACATGTGATCATCACCAGAAAGCTCACCCTTTCTGGAATCCTTCCTTCCTTCCCCAAATCTCACTGCAGTTTCTTCTTTCCGTTGGAAGCAAATCCACCCTACTCCACAGAGAAGCACTGTCCCAGTGTCAAATGAGGACATAAATGATTGCCTTTGCCTTTTTTTTTTTTTTTTGGCTCAGCTGTCCTGACCCACTCATGAATCATAATTTTGAGCTAATTATTTACATTTCAACTCTAGTTTTTCTTTCTTTTTAATGCACATCACAATGTTAAAGAACATGCCTGGATAGATGTAGTTTAGTCCTATGCCTACTTAGCTCCAAGACAGAAAACACTGGAGAAACAAGAATTGCACTTGAGGGCATCTATATCCTGCTCAAAACACTCTGACTGCTGATCCTCCCCAGGGGTGAGGAAAAGAGGTTCCTGGAAGTGGGTCAGAGCCATGCTACTTAATGAATTCCCATAAGAATGTTTCAAATCCCCATGCTAAGAGTTGATGTTGGATTCCCTGGAAGCTGTCTTGATCAGTCCTGCAAACTTATGTGTGAATTATCCCTGATTTTAGAGATTTATTTTGAACCTTGAGAGACCAAGGTCAATTTGCAGCAGAATCAGCCTGAAAGACCTTTTAATATTGAAAGGTCCTTGGTCTCTGCATCACTGTGCCTTTGAGAATGCAAGATGCATTCTTGGCTTTCCATGTAAAGGCATATTTTGGAGTAGAATCAGTACTTAGTACTTGCCATTGAGCAGTTCGTTGAATGCAGACAAGAGCTCCATGTGTGCATGTGTGTGTTCACATATGCATTTATATGCATAGCATATGTACTACATGCGCACTACACAGCAAGCCTCTTGAGAGTAGGGATTGTCTCTGATGGTTTTTAACTCTGGCATTTGGCTCAGTGTCTATCACATTAGCAAATACTCAGTAGGGATTTCCTGAATGAATAGTCTTTAGGGGCCATGTGGTTATTGGAGACAAGTGAAGACAGGGTGACAAAGATAGGAAATGGAGAAAAAAATCTTATTTGATTAAAATATGAATTATGATTCTTATAGGTTCTCCTTTCATGGGGCAAATCGACTGTAGAGAAAACTCTTTGTTCTTTGGCAACTTTTATAATGTGGACTTGACATCTTGCAATGGCTCAGTGATAAGATAAATATTTATTTTTAATTGAGGCATTCACTTGTGTTACACACAACCTATAGAATCCTACATAAACTGTTATAAAGGAAGGCTTAGGAGCTGGAAAACAACCTTTCTCAGTGTCTTTTCTTCTTTTTGAACTTATAAGGTTACAATCCAACACAATATTCTATCAGGCAGCCCTTCACAACACTTTCCTGTTCTGGCCTGTCCCATCTTGCAGAGGAAGCAGCTCCCTGGGACGTGCTGAGCTGGCTCAATACAGTCTAGGAACTCTGAGCAGTGGAAACACACAGTAGTTGAATTAAAGGAAGTCCATGGCAGCAGAGGGGAGCCTCAAATATACAGCACTACTGGGGCCCTCTGTATTCCTGGAGTGAGGATGTTCTCTCCTTCCCTTGATGGGGAAGGTCCTGGCTACTGGGCAGCAGAGCTTTGATCAAAGGGAGGAAGGAAGCAGAATAAAGAAGATTCAGCTTTAGGGTGAAAAAGGAAAAAAAAAATTCCTATGAAATCAATTTTATGTAGGAGGATTTTATAAAACATTCCGAAAGAAGTTCATTTTCAGTGGATAATCAAGAGAATCTGGAGCCTTGAGAAAAGAAGTCAAATGCACGCCCTGAGGAGGCTGAGGGGAAAGGGAAGTGAGATGGTACTTTCCTTTCCCACACACCCTGCACTTACCCACCGTTCCCATAAGCCCACTTTGTCTTGGCAATGGTGGAGGGTTCTTTGACTGATTGAGCGTGAGCCATAAGCGTTCCTCAGCATTTCCTTCTCCCCTGAGTGCTTTCTTGAGTTACTGCCCACCTGACAGTAGCCAGTCCTCCTCTTGCAACTTCCTCCCTCCCCAACAGAACTGGGGCTCAAGGTAACACAGCTCTGACATTATATGCTGGCAAGAGCTAAGTCCCCAGGTCCACCTTCTAATATAATTTAATGAGGCAGAGATGTAGAAACCAAGGTGTAATGGAACCGTTCAGACAGCTGTTTTCTTCTGATACTGCATGTTAAGATGAAGGAAAAAGTAAAATGAAATATACATAACTCAGCCTGACGGCGCTGGAGCCTCCTACATGGTCATAGCAACCTCTACTTAGGGTGTGGTAAGAGATGACGCTGATGTCTCAGGGCACCGAAGGAGGGAAAGAGGAGAAACAGATTGCCTGCAGATAGCATCAGACTATCAATTTACTCACAATACATATGCCGGAGCCATCCTGGCATCGATTTGAATGTCCATTGCAATTGCAGGGAACACACCGTCCAGTAAGCGAGCCTTTGTTATCCCGATAGTAACCAGGGCTACAACCCTATTTTTCAAAAAAAGTGTTTAATCAATACAAAGAAAGAGAACAATTACTATCCAAAGCACATGACAATTCTAACTGAGAAGACTTCATTTCCCTTTTCTTTCCTTTAGTCAGTGTGTGCATTTCTAATTTCAACCACTAGCCTGGTCCACCTGCTTTTTTTTGTCAGGTCATGTTCTTTTTCCATGCCACAGTGGGTGTGTGAGATGCATGGCAGGGAACTCAGAGAGAGGGAAGGGGTGGAAGTGGGGTCCTCTTCTCCTGCTTCCTGTTTGGTTTTTTGGGTACCGGGATTGAACTCAGGGGCACTCAAACGCTGAGCCACATCCCCAGCCCTATTTTGTATCTTATTTAGAGACTTAGTGCCTTGCTTTTGCTGATTTGCTTAGTGCCTTGCTTTTGCTGACGCTGACGCTGGCTTTGAACTTGTGATCCTCCTGCCTCAGCCTCCAGAGCCACTTCCTGTTTGTTTTAAGGATGGGTGGAGGCATGGATGGGTAAAGGGGATCAGGACTGTGGTTTTTCTGGGTTCTTCTGGGGACGAAAGCTAAGAGTAGCTGAGACCCTCTCAAATCATGGGTTTGGGCTGATGGAAAGAGCAACAGAGAAGGAGGAAGATTGAGGTGAGGTAGAGTCTTCAATGGGGTTTGCACAATAATGGCCAAATTATTGGAATCACCTCACTGCCTCTTATTCATCTGTGGACAACAGGGAACCCCAGGGGAGGCGAGGTGCATGAATTTTCATACAGGACTATTCACCAATATTTGGTCCATGGTGAACACACTAAGACCCTGCCTGAGAGAGTCTCCTCAGGTTTGTTCAATATTGCTTTGATTATTTCTATCTCCAGTATATGGTCTCCTTCCTGAGTAATAATACTAGTTGTTATTTTTCATCTAAATAAAAATAATTATAGTTTTTCATGAACTGATTCTAGTTAAAAAAGCCTCCAATAAATTTAAAAAAAAAAAAAAAAGCAATGATCCTGGTTGCAATTGCAGGGAATACACCATCTGGTAAGTGAGCCTTTGTTATCCTGATAGTATCCAGGGCTACAACCTTGTTTTTCAAACAAAGTGCTTAATCAATATGAAGAAAGAGGACAGTTGCTATCCAGGGCACATGCCAGTTCTAACTGGGAAGACTTCATTTCCCTTTTCATCCCTTCAGTCAGAAATCACTTAAATTTCTGTCTTTAAAGAGGACTACAGACATTATTTTAATTTTAGCAGAGCTAATCACAAAGTCAGACATTGACCCTAGTTTGTAATGCTGGTCTCCTATATGCCCTATCTTTAAAGCATCAGTGAAAAAAGTTAATATTTTAAAATAAAGGGGCGTCTTTCATCTAATTTTCTTTAAACAGCACTTATGTCCATCAAATTCTGAAGTCATGATCAACACAAATCTTGAAATGAATGTTTCATCTGTAACCATGAAAGTCTCTGCCTGGATAAATGGAGGAGAAGAAGAAGTCACCCCATGGACACTCCCCAGGGTGGAACCCCACTGTTGCTGCCTAGAGTACCTTCCCACATTACCAATGACAACTGATCGATCATACACAACAACAGGTCAGAATTTCCAATATGATGTTCCTTTAAACTATTGGTAACTATGTTTAGGCAAAAGAACACATTGGAAAAAAGTTAGATTTCTTTGTATGCTATATGAACAGACTTGTCTAAAGGAGAATCAAAGTATGAAAGGAATGTTCTTTTGCTGAGAGCACAACGGATAAATACATCTGAACAAAATTCAGCCATCGATGGCGTGATCCTATCTACAACATGCACCTACAGTTATCACGACATATCACATTGCCTACCTAAAAAATAATTGTATTTGGTAAAGAACAAATTATTTAAATCAACAAATAGATGTGGTTAGTTTGTATCGATGTACTTGAGTAAAAGCCTTAATTAAACATGCTTTGAGAAAGGCTAATCTCTCTTGATTAAAATTAAATCACTCATCTTAATTTGCTTTTGATTAGAAGCAGAAAAACAGTCTGCAAGAGTTATATGTCATATGACTCTTGGAGCATTACTGAAATGTCATCACGTCCCCCCTCTAGAAAACAAGCAAACTCAGATTCTACATAAAATTTAATTCAAGCATTCAGATTGTATTGGGCCCTTAGCTCTAAATAAAAATAAAGGGGTTTGGTAACTAGTTAACCTTTACAAAGTGATAATTTTTCAAGATAGGTTTTCCAGTAAACTTTTATGCTGTAAATGATAAGATCGAGCCCCTACCCAGGTTCCAAGGCTGTTTTAGCAGTCATAGGATCTATTTCTGTAGGTGTACATAATATCCAGGAAGTTTAAATAAAGAGCAGAGTTTATGTATGCCTCACTCCTGGCAAATCGAAGCATGCCTGTTAGATATTATGCAAACTTTGATTAGTCTTCTTAGACATGGATTTCACTTTTTGTCGCATTTTACTTTGTGGGTAAATCTTCCTGAAGGTAGAATTTGGAAAGCTATAGGTAATGGATTCTGTTTGTCCCGAGGGTTGAGTTTCTCCAGGGCACCAAGTTTCATAGTCTATTAACAGCCACAAGTATTCAAGCCCTTAACTATCTCAGGCATTTCCAGGTGGGCTGATGTTTATGGAGTTTGTGGTTAATAGCTCAGGAGAGCAATCTGTCAGGTACTGTAATAAACACTGCCTGTCAAAGCAGTGGAGGCCACCAGCCCCTCCCCCAACCCACCCATTTACTTCTTAATCACCCTAACTTAAAATGTCATAAAGCTGGGAACCCCTCCCCATCCCAAATCAAAACTTAAAAGGGACATTACCTGGCTGGGTCTAAACTCCACATAACTTGTTTGCAGATGACTTTGACCTGGAGGCTGAAGAAATGCTACCCTTTGTTGCTGTGAATTGTATCCCAGACACTGCCCGAGGGCTGCCCCAAAGATCCACAGCCATCCGGTGCTCCAGGCTGGCCGCCTCACTGCGGGGGGCATCCTGGTCCCGGGAGTCCTGCTGGCTGCACTGCGCACAAATCTCTACCTCTTCCTCTTATACCTGCCCTTCCTGCTCAGTGCCCAGGCCTGCCTGACTCAGGTAAGGAAGGCTGTCTGCGGCAGGGGCCCCACCTTTAAACTTCACACATGAGTCAGCCTGTGCCAGAGCGCACATAACAGTCCTGCAGGGAAGCGCACCGCTCTGTAATTCCTGTGAGGTGGGGCAGGCATCACCTTCTACCCACCTCGCCCCGCAGACGGCACTAGACGATTAGAACAGCCATAAATCACAGGCTGAGTCACCGCAAAGAACACACCCTGAGCAGGAGGGTGGTAATCCAGGTTCCCCTCTTTTCCTAGGGCTATCTATTTTAATGGGGCTAGAAAAGAGATGGACGAGAGGGCGATGAATGGAGGCGGTCTATGGGCTAAAAGTCACAAGACCAGGACAGAAAACCATAGCAGGAAGATATTTCCAAGTTTAAAAAGCAGAACTCTTATGTGCAGATCACCTTTGGGTTTTCTGCTCTCAAAGGTCCAGGAAAGAAAGTGAAGAATTTTGCCACTCACATTCGGAATATAGACTACAGAGAATGGTGAAGTTCAATGTTTCCTGCTCATTGTACTAATCTGGAGCTTTCCCTTTGGGGAAAAAGCACATTTATAGTGTAAGGTATTAAATAATCCCATTTTGGGGGGTACATTTTAGTTACTGGAGGACAATTCGGGTTGACAGGACCTTAAAGAATGAAGACCTGCGGAGAACTAGAAAATTGGAGCAAGATTTCTTCTCAAAGAATCTGGGAAATTCTCTGGAATTTTACTCATCCTGCAGACCAGGAGGTGATGGGAGGGAGGAAGTGAGTTAGAAAAAGGTGAAAGCACCCTGGGTCAGCTCATGGGGAGCAGAGATTCAAGTATGGGGATGCTGACCAGTGGGCTCCTTCCTGCTTCTGATCTCTGCATCCACTGGACGCCTGTGGTGTCCCATGCCTATCTTTTTCATATTTATTTCCTGGAGGTAGTCTAGGTAAGACATAAGCTCTAGCCCAGCAGAAGCTTGGACATTGGACAAAGTGTCTCAAACCATCCCGTGGTGTAGGACAGGAGCCAAAAATTAGCCAGCCACAGTTGCTGCCCCAGGGGAATGCTGTGGGTGGGAAATTTTCCTACCTGACATGAGTCACCCATATAGTCAGGGGGACAGGTACACATCTCCACTTCGTGTGCTCTGCGTCCACTTCCTGTGTCGGAGGCCTCCTCCAGGCCCACCTCACCCAGGGTGAGCCTCTGTGTCTCGGTGAAGTGGAGGCCCCGGATGTGCAGCCCCTGGAGTCTAGACAGGACCGTCATCAGCTCTTCCCTGGACACTGGGGCTCTGCTACTGGCGTGTCTGAAGTTTCCCTGTAAGGGGAAAATGGAGAGGCAGGGGCTCATTTAGGCAGTCTCCCTGCCAGGGAGTTCAGAGGCAGACCCCAGAACAAATGCAAAGGAGGATATCCAGGAGGCAGATGGAAAATCCAATCAACTCAGATGGGGAAGTCCCTCCTGGGACATTTACATTCAGAAGCAGATGTCTTGGGTTACTCCCAGGAAGGGAGAGAAACACAAGATGGAGGGAAAGAAGGGTGGGGAACCGAGAGCACTAAAATGATATGTCATGTGCCCGTGCTATGCTTTCTTTTAAAATGCACATTTGTCTGGGCAAATAAAAAGTGACTGAGAAAGATAGAGGAAAGGCAGTCATTAAATGACATAATGGTGACAGTACAATCTTGCACATACTCATTTTGTTTTTATTGTTGTAAAAACACATCACATGAAATTTATTAGCTTATCATTTCTAAGTGCACAGTGCAGTAATGTGAGCTATAAGCACAACGCCACATGATGAACCACTAGCACTTGCTCTTCTCGCAAAATGGAAACTCTAGACCCACTAAACCAGCCCCCTCTGCCCCTCCTTCAGCCCCTGGCAACCACCATTCCAAGAGTTGGAAGACTTTTGATAACTCCATCAGTGGAATCACATAGTAGTTGTCATTGTGTGACTGGTTTATCTCACTTAGTGCACTGTCCTCAAGGTTCACCCACATGTAGCACACGATAGGGTGTCCTCCTGTTTAAAGTGTATACTGCATTTTATTTATCTCTTCATCCATTGATAGGCATCTAGGTCATTTCCATTGCTTGTGGATAATGCTGCAAGGAATGTAGGTCCCCAAATATCTCTGCAAGATCCTGTTAGCAATTCTTTTAGATATACACCCAGAAGCAACATTGCTGAACCATGTGATAATTCTATATAAACATTTTTAGGAACCTCCATGTTGTTTTCCACAGCAGATGCACAATTTTACATTCCTACATACAGTGCAAAAGGGTCTCAATTTCTCCATATCCTTGCCAACACTTGTTATTTATTTATTTATACTGCTGTTATTGTTTTAATAATAATCATACTAATGAGGGTGAGGTGGTGTCTCACTATGGTTTTGATTTGAATTTCTCTAATGATTAATGATGCTGAGCATCTTTTCATGCAAAAGCTTTCACTTTTGATCTTTATATTCTGTTGTCTCCTTTGAACTCAGTTTCTACATCTCTTTTTTTTTTTTTTAATTGGTCGTTCATAACATTACATAGTTCTTAATACATCATATTACATGGTTTGATTCAAGTGGATTATGAACTCCCGCTTTTACCCCGTATACAAATTGCTGTATCACATCAGTTACCCTTCCATTGATTGACATATTGCCTTTCTACATCTCTTAAATGAGCACAGTAATACCTAATATCTCAAAGCTGTCATGAACATTAAATTAAATATAATGTGTATAAAATGTTCCACACAGTGCCTAGCATTCAATCAATGGTAGCTATTATTATTAATATAAATATAATACTTAAATAATTTTAATGGATGGTTTTAACAGCTTGGAGTATAATCTGTATACAATAATATTCTCTTATTTTAGGTGTATAATTTTAGTAAGTTCACAGAATTGTACAACCATTACCATAATGTAATTTTAGGATATGTTATCATCCTCCAAAGAATCCATATGCCCATTTTTAGTTAATACCCATTCTCACCCCCTCCCAAACACTAATCTCTACCCTGTCTCTATAGATCTACCCATGCTGGAGAATTTATGTAAATACCAACTTAATGTCAATAGTCCACCAAAACTTTCCTTCTATTACCTTCATTTCCTCTCTGCTCCTTTGGGTTATTATTGTCATATAAATGACATATTTATACATTATATGCCCATCAACAAACATTTATAATTATTGCTATATGCAGTTGTCTTTTAAATCAGACAGGAGAGAAGAAAATGACAAACAAGAGTTAGAAGGTCCTTTATATTTACCTCTGTGGTTGACTTTTAACAATGATCTAGTTCTTCATGTGGATTTTTGAGTTTCTATTTAGTGTCCATTCATTTCAGTCCAAAGGAATTCCTTTGGCATCTCTTATCAGCAAAGTTGGTTAGCAATACATATATACACACACATATATGAATGAATATTTATATATATATATATATATATACATACATATATATGAACACACACACACACACACATGAATGTCTTCATTTTTCCTTCTTTTTTGAAGGACATTTTGCTGGATACATAATTCTTTATTGATGATGTGTTTCTTTCAGCACTTTGAACATGTTTGCCACTGCCTTCCGATGAGTTAGCTATTTATCTTATTGAGGACCATTTGAATGTGATGAACCACTACTCTCAAGGTTTTCTGCCTCTGTCTTTCAGCATCTTCACCGTGGTATGTCTCTGTGTGGATCTCTGGCATTAGTCCTATGCGGAGATTTATTGAGCTTTTTGGATGTATGTATTAATGATTTCAATAAACTGGGGGAAGTTTTCTTTTTTTTTTTTTTTCTCCTGCTGAAATTTATTTGGAAGCATGCAGGGAGGACAGGGTTTTTTTGTTTTTTAAACAAAAATCAAAAACTTAATATTTAAGAGGAACAGATTACAGATTATTTTCCTTACTCTCATATAATGAGATAGGGAAATTGACAGAATAAGGTTGAATTTTCTCTTATGGAATTTTAATTAAATTCAGGAGGGTACATTCTTCAGATTTTGTAGGTACAAGACAGAATGTGAGCAGAAATTCATTTGACCTAAATTCTTTATATTTAATATAAAATTATGCATGTGTGTTTATGATCATTCTTCTTAAGTCAAATGTTCATTACAATCATTTACTATAGTTTAAAATTTTCTTTTTTTTTTATTATTGGTCGTTCATAACATTACATAGTTCTTAATACATCATATTACACGGTTTGATTCAAGTGGATTATGAACTCCCGCTTTTACCCCGTATACAAATTGCTGTATCACATCAGTTTCCCTTCCATTGATTGACATATTGCCTTTCTAGTGTCTGATGTATTCTGCTGTCTGTCCTATTGTCTACTATCCCCCCTCCCCTCCCCTCCCCTCCCCTCCCCTTTTCTCTCTCTACCCCTTCTACTGTAAATCATTTCTTCCATTTGTATTCTCTTGTCTTACCCCTCCTTTCCTCTTATATGACATTTTGTATAACCCTGAGGATCGCCTTCCATTTCCATGCCATTTCCCTTCTTACTCCCTTTCCCTCCCACCTCTCATCCCTGTTTACTGTAAATATTCTTCTCAAGCTCTTCGTCCCTACCCTGTCCTTGTTTACACCCCTTATATCAAAGGAGTCATTTGGTATTTGTTTTTTAAAGATTGACTAGCTTCACTTAGCATAATCTGCTCTAATGCCATCCATTTCCCTCCAAATTCTATGATTTTGTCATTTTTTAATGCAGAGTAATACTCCATAGTGTATAAATGCCACATTTTTTTTTATCCATTCATCTATTGAAGGGCATCTAGGCTGGTTCCACAGTCTTGCTATCGTGAATTGAGCTGCTATGAACATCGATGTAGCAGTGTCCCTGTAGCATGCTCTTGTTAGGGCTTTAGGGAATAGACCGAGAAGGGGAATAGCTGGGTCAAATGGTGGTTCCATTCCCAGCTTTCCGAGAAATCTCCATACTGCTTTCCAAATTGGCTGCACCAATTTGCAGTCCCACCAGCAATGAACAAGAGTGCCCTTTTCCCCGCATCCTCTCCAGCACTTATTGTTGTTTGACTTCCTAATGGCTGCCAGTCTTACTGGAGTGAGATGGTATCTTAGGGTAGTTTTGATTTGCATTTCTCTGACTGCTAGAGATGGTGAGCATTTTTTCATGTACTTGTTGATTGATTGTATGTCCTCCTCTGAGAAGTGTCTGTTCAGGTCCTTGGCCCATTTATTGATTGGGTTATTTGTTATCTTATTGTCTAATTTTTTGAGTTCTTTGTATATTCTGGTTATTAGGGCTCTATCTGAAGTGTGTGGAGTAAAGATTTGTTCCCAGGATGTAGGCTCCCTGTTTATCTCTCTTATTGTTTCTTTTGCTGAGAAAAAACTTTTTAGTTTGAGTAAGTCCCATCTGTTGATTCTATTTGTTAACTCTAGCGCTATGGGTGTCCTATTGAGGAATTTGGAGCCCGATCCCACAGCGTGTAGATCATAACCAACTTTTTCTTCTATCAGATGCCATGTCTCTGATTTAATATCAAGCTCCTTGATCCATTTTGAGTTAACTTTTGTGCACGGCGAGAGATAGGGATTCAGATTCATTTTGGTGCAAATGGATTTCCAGTTTTCCCAGCACCATTTGTTGAAGATGCTATCCTTCCTCCATTGCATGCTTTTAGCCCCTTTATCAAATATAAGATAGTTGTAGTTTTGTGGATTGGTTACTGTGTCCTCTATTCTGTACCATTGGTCCACCCGCCTGTTTTGGTACCAGTACCATGCTGTTTTTGTTACTATTGCTCTGTAGTATAGTTTGAAGTCTGGTATCGCTATACCACCTGATTCACACTTCCTGCTTAGTATTGTTTTTGCTATTCTGGGTCTTTTATTATTCCATATGAATTTCATGATTCTTTTATCAATTTCTACAAGATATGCTGTTGGGATTTTGATTGGCATTGCATTGAACTTATAGAGAACTTTTGGTAATATCGCCATTTTGATGATGTTAGTTCTGCCTATCCATGAGCAGGGTATGTTTTTCCATCTTCTAAGGTCTTCTTCTATGTCTTTCTTTAGGGTTCTGTAATTTTCATTGTATAAATCTTTCACCTCTTTTGTTAGGTTGATTCCCAAGTATTTTATTTTTTGGGGGGATATTGTGAATGGAGTAGTTGTCCTCATTTCCGTTTCAGAGGATTTGTCGCTGATATACAGGAATGCCTTTGATTTATGCGTGTTGATCTTATATCCTGCCACTTTGCTGAATTCATTTATTAGCTCTAATAGCTTCTTTGTAGACCCTTTTGGGTCTGCTAGGTATAGAATCATATCATCTGCAAAAAGTGATAATTTAAGTTCTTCTTTTCCTATTTTTATGCCTTTAATTTATTTCGTCTGCCTAATTGCTCTGGCCAGTGTTTCGAGGACTATGTTGAACAGAAGTGGTGAGAGAGGGCATCCCTGTCTTGTACCAGATCTTAGAGGGAATGCCTTCAATTTTTCTCCATTCAGAATGATGCTGGCCTGTGGCTTATCATAGATTGCTTTTACAATGTTGAGGTATGATCCTGTTATCCCTAATTTTTCTAGCGTTTTGAACATAAAGGGATGCTGTACTTTGTCGAATGCTTTTTCTGCATCTATTGAGATGATCATATGGTTCTTATTTTTAAGTCTATTGATGTGGTTGGGGGAAGTTTTCAACAATTACTCCTTCAAATATTTTTTCTTTCCCTTTTGCTCTCCCCTCTCTTTCTCGTATCCCCATTTTGCACGTGTTCATACACTGGACGGTATCCATCGTTGTTTCAAGTCTGTTTATTTTTCCTCATTCTATTTCTCAGATTGAATAATCTTACTTGACCCTCTTTAATTTTGCTGATTTTTTTCCTTCTGCACGATTACATTTGTTTCTGAGCCTTTGTCTTCATCAACCTGGGCTGATATACAAAGTACCATAAACGGGGTGACTTAAACACAAGGAATTGATTTCCTCACAGTTCGGGAGGCTGGAAGCTGTGGATCAAGGTGCTGGCTGAGTTGCTTTGGCACCTGGTGAGACTCTCTTCTTGACTTGCAGGTGATTATCTTCTCACTGGGTCACATGGGGGAAAGAGTGAGCTTGCTGGTGTCTCTTCTTAGGAGGACACTAATCCTACTAGAGCGTCACCTTTTTATCTCATTTAACCTTAATTACTGCCCTACTCCAAACACAGCCACCCTGGAGGTTAGGGCCTCAACAGAAGGCACAAGGACATGATTCAGTCCACAGCAACCCTTTCTAGTGAATTCTTCATTTTGATGACTAAATTCTTCAACTCCAGAAATTCTTTCTTATAATTTCTATTTCTTCCTTTATATTCTCTATTTGTGGGATATTGTTTTCAGATTTTCTTTTACTTCTTTAGACACGGTGTCTTTTAGTTCTCTGAGCATGTTTAAATGCTGATTTAAAGTCTTTCTCCATGAGTCGAATGTCTTTGTCTTCCTCAGTAAAAGTGTTATTTATCGCTTTTCCATTAACTCCCCTTTTTATGGACTATATTTTCTTGTTTCTTCACATATCCCCAATTTTTTTGCTGAAAGCTGGACATTTAAAATAATATAATGTGGCAGCTCTGGAAATCATATTTGCTCCACTCCCTAGGATTTACTATTATTATTTGTTTGTTTTATGAACTAATCCTGTAAAGTCTGTATTTCTTGTAAATGACCACTAAAGTCTCTGCTTTATTAGCCTGATGATCAGCTAATAATCCGCAGAGATTTTCTTAAATGGCTGGAGTCAAAAAGCCTCCTAATCTTTTCAAAGTGGTTTTGTGCACATATTGGGGAACCCGTTTGACTCTCAACCAGGCCGATGATAACTCTACCTTAGCCTTCACTTCCTGCTTTCATAGTCCCTCAAGGTCAGCCAGAAGTGAGAACTGTAGGGCCTTCTTAGGTTTTTCCTCCGCGTGTTCACATACCTGAATGTGTACACAGCCTTGAGCAAGTATAGCCTCCCACATCCCCAGTTTATGTTGGAGCTTTTCAAAGCCCCTATGGACATCTCATTCCTAGGCATTTTTATTTTAAGCTTTGTGATTAACTTACTGATTGCCCCAACCACTTCAGGTAGTGATAAAGTAAGAATAAAACTGCCTCTGAATGTTTTCAATAACATTTCTAGGGGGAAAGCTCTAGTCATGTCAAATAAAGACAATGTTCTACAAATGTACCTGTACAGAAATGTTGAAATATGCCTGAGTTCAAGGAACTCAAAAAAAATGTCATCTTGAGGTATTGAACATATACTTAATAATATATATGGAACAATATTTTTTAAGAAATAGTTATGATCAAGTAGGTGTAATAAAATATTTAATGATCTGGTGAGGCTTTATTTGACTATTATTTTTATTTCTCTTGATGTAAGACATTTTCAGGGCTTTTCTACCCATCCACACCAAGAATTTGTTGGATGCTGACCAGGTTCCAAGCACTAAGGGAGACTTAAGAATGAGACTTACAGATGAGGGAGCTATGTTGTAGCCTTTACAAGCTCACAGGGTTTATAAAACAAGATTAATTAACTGTGAAATGAGAGAGAGAGTATGTTAAAGGGCCATAAAGGTGGTACACACAAAGCAATATGAACATCAAATAAATTATATTTTAAAGCATATGAATTATATTTTATATAATTTTGTGTCTTGAGTATATAAACTTATATCTACATAAACAAAAATTTATGAACATAGAGTATACATAAATAAACATAAATAATAAATAAATAACAAAATCTATGTTATATACATTATATTTTATATGATTTGTATTTTGAATATATATAAACTGGATCTACACAAACATAACTTAGATGCTAAAATTCTTAAATAAAAAATTATGATTGGCTGAAACAATTAGAACACAAACCAAACAGGATTATTAAGAACCATTGAATAGGCACCGAGCTCAGTGGTGCACACCTGTAATTCCAGTGGCTCAAAAGCCTGAGGCAGGAGGATTTCGAGTTCAAAGCCAGCCCCAGCAAAAAGTGAGGTGCTAAGCAACTCATTGAGACTCTGTCTCTAAAATACAAAATAGGCCTAGGATGTGGCTCAGTGTTTGAGTGCCCCTGAGTTCAATCCCTGGTACCCCCTGCCTCACCAAAAAAGAGCCATTGAATAGGTGCTTTTCCTTTACCTCAACCATCTGCACTCTCCCATGATACAGTCGATCTGGCCGGGGGTCACTTGACTCCTCATGGATGATGGACATGTGCTGACCCTGTTGAAAGAAATACATGAAAGTACCAGTCCTTGGTTAGGATGTTTCAAGATTTACAATTTATGTAAAAACAAATATCTATGAATCTACATTATTTGAAAGACTCAACTCTAAAACATAGTTCAGGTAAAAGGATTAACAACATGGAAACAGAATAACAGCTAATACAGTGATTTTCACATGTAGAAAATTAAGAAAATTGGCTTAACTGAAAAATGACTTAAAAAGATGGAAACAATTTTTTAAAAAATATCCTGCTTTGCAGTAAATGCATGTGGTGCTGTTTTTATCACTGCTTATAGTGCCAGATTGTGGTAGCAGGAAAGTGCTTTGGTGAGTGGGTGACTGGAGTGGGAGGGAGAAAGCAAGGGTTGGCAGAGCCCAGCTGTGAAGCTTGCCTAGGCCTGGAACCACACAGCTGGTGTGTGGAGGGAGGAATTAGCTTGTAACCTTTGTCCTGTGGGATCCAGCCTTGCTCACTCTCAGCCTTCACCCCTGAACCATTTCACTGGCTCTTAGGGGGCTTTTAATAGAGCAGAATGGGATGATGGGCACCTCCCATCAGCAACCCTACCTCAAGCACACACACAGAATAGCCAACTATGCTGTGGGACCTCCAAATCTGAAGGCGTTCCATTCATGAGGACTGGGGTTTCAGAAAGAAGAGAATTATCTAGAATCACAAATCATTTAAAGCCTTAATCTAAGAAACATGCCCGAAAGGCTCTTAATTATAGTGGTTTAGAACAAAGCAGGGGAGTAAATGTTTCATGAGCCTAAACCATTTTTCAAGTTTAAAGGTAAAATTAAGGAGAAATTTTGGTCATTACCTCTCAGTGAGTTCCAACCGTTTGCATAATCAACTCCGGCACTAAAAATAAGTACACTGATAGCCTGAGCTGAGATGCCCTACTAAACCATGAAACTGAAACACAGCATGCTGCAATAATATTTTTATTGGGTAGCTATTTCTCCTTAGGCTATGACTTGAAAATCTTTCCTACTTTATTTTCAAGATGACCTGCAAAGGTTCCTTGGGGTTTTTGAAACATTTCAATATATTTTCTTATGACTAAAAATAAAACATAGGTTGACCATGCCCCAACATAAATATCTACTCAGCATGGGAAGCCCTCAGCTGAGCTGTGCGAAACTGTGAAACAACCCTGTTGGTAGTAACTGACATGAGAAAACCCTTCAGGAAGTTGCAGTTGCATTGAATTTAATCAGGAGCATATAAACCAGAAATGAGGCCACCTTCAGGCTATGGACCCCCGATATCTGCATTTGAGGTAGCATCCTACAATGTAGAGGATGCAAAGTAGGATATGACATCACCTTGCCTCAAGGAATTTTCCAGATTGCTGGTCTCAATTGTGTACCAGGCACATAGAGTGTGGATGCTACTTCCCCAAAAGCCAAAGTAGCCCCCCACTATCTATATCAAGTTAACTTCATAGCATATCAGTAAGCACCCTCCCTACCCTTCCTGGTTTGTTTTCAATAATTCACACCCACTGACAAGACAGCCAAGTTGGACTGGTCTCCCTTGAGCACCGCCTCCCGCCCTGCTCTGCCCCATACACCTGGGTTTCCCTGAGTTCTTTCTCCTGGAGAGGCATTTCTCCTCTTGTATCCATTCTTAAGGACTTGGCTCAAAAGGAATCTGTTCCATGAAGCCCTCTGCAGGCCTCTCAGCCTAGATAAACTTCCACCTGGACTCAGCCTCCAGCTCCAATACAGCCTTGTTTATTCTTAAACACTTACTGCTCCGTGGATTAAATCATTTGCCTATTTATCCAATTTCCCCCTTTTTAGAGGACAGGGTTACTCATCCTTTACAGAGCCCAGCAGTGCATGTGACAAGAGCTCAAAAACGTTAGTGAAACTAAATCAAAGACAGAAGCACAAAAACATACAACATGAAACAGTTACTTGTGAGAAACAAGGTTGAAACACAGTTAAATGCTTTGGGAGTGTGGGTGGGTGGGTGGGTGGGCATTTGGTCAGAGGATACAGTATCCTTTTCCCTTTCTCCCACACATTGGAAACAACTGTATCCAAACTTTTCATAGGCCACACATCAAGATGTCCTCAATTTAGCTCAGCACAAACTGCAACCACTGTTTCTGCTACTTGAGTTGTGTTCTGATACCTACAGTGAGCTGCACATCTGGCTTTTTTTCCAGAAGAACCATGTCACCAGGTAAGCCAAATGACTTGACTTGATAAGTGAGGAAGCCACCATATGAAGAAACCTAGAATGAAGTAACAGCATAGTGTTAAAAGAGATGATGCCAATATTAACCCACATATAAGGCCCTTGACATCAGGAAAAATATACAACCAAGAATGGCATCTAGAGAGTGGGATTAGGGATGCTATTTTATACATTGTAGTTGGATACAATAGTTATTCATTTTTATGTGGTGCTGAGGATAGAACCAGCGCCTCACACATGCTAGGCCAGTGCTCTACCACTGAGCCACAACTCCAGCCCTGAGGATGATATTTTAACCTTCTACTGAACACCATTTTTGATATCATTTAAACTGTCTAGCATGAACATGATCTTTTTAAGGAAAAATAATAGTTGACACAAATCTTTTTTTTCCTAGATGACTACGAAATCAAAATATTTATTTAATCTACAGCAATTCTAGGAAATCTAGGCCACTGGTTTCTTATTTAACCAAGAGACTTGAATAATATCTATCAGTCACAATGTGAACCTCTAAAAATACATTTTAAAAAAGCCCCCTGAAAACAGATGGTGAATATTTCCCAAGTTATTATGAAGTATACTGGGTACAGACGACATGATCAACAACTGTGTTAGGGACATGAACTGTCTCTTGGTGCTGGGTAAGCAGTATGTACATGGTGGCAACGTAACAGTGAATGGTTATAGTTCTCTGACAGTCACTTCACTTTTGTGCTGATGCTTCTGACCTTGAGGTAAACACCAATCAAGAAGGAAGGATGGGAATCAGAGGCAACGTCACTTCAGCTTAACAGAACAAAATACTCAGGAAAATGCAAACAACAGAAAGCAGGGGAGAAATAGGGCTTTTTGGAGATCCCAATCCACAGTTTTCCCTAAGATCTATGGTTTGACAAAGCCTCACAAAGTTGTGTTCTGAGAGTTGGGAGGTATTCCTATGACATCTTGAATCACCTTACTGAGATTAAGTATTGCCTTTCTGATGGGCTGAGGTGGTTTTAAAATTATGTGCACAAATTCTTTGAGACTCCTCTATCTAGGAAGCTAAACTTAATTCCCTTCCCCTTGAGTGTGGCCTGGACTTAGTGACTCAATTCTAAGGAGCTAATGATCAGAATAAGGCAGAAGTGGGACTATGTCCTTTCTAAGATTAGGTTATAAAGAATTGAGGCTTCAGTCTTGAGTTCTATCATATATTCTCTTTGTCTGTCTGTCTCATCAACTGCTCTGGGGGAAAGCCAGCTACCATGTAACATAGACTCTCAAGAGGGTTTCATGTCATGAGGAACTGAGGCCTCCGGCCAACAGCCAGCAAGGAACAGAAGCCGTGCTAACAACCATGTGAATAAACTTGGAAATGAATCCTTCAGTCCCAGATGACTGCAGCCCTGGCTAACACCTGGACCACAACCTCAGAAGAGACCCTGGGCCATCATGTCCTAGGTCCTTAATCCACAGAAACCATGCAATATAATTGTTGCTTTTAACTGCCAAGTGTTGGTGTAGTGTGTTTCACAGTAAGGGATAACCAACACATAGGCTAACCACAGAGAAGTGAAGAGCAATACTGAATGCAGGAGAAGTGGGTCTCACCAGAGAAGCAACATTTCACACTCAAGATATGAAATCCTTAGTCCTTTAACTGGAAGACAGAATTAGAAACCCTAGACCAACAAGATCCTAATATTAAGTTATTCTTAATGTGAGATGATCACCTCACCCCTTCTCAAAGTTTCTATCCTTGCAAAACTTGAAATAATATCACCAGGTGATATATCCACATGGGGCCTGTGTTTCTATCCTCATAAAATAAGCAGAGTTGGCCAGGCTGTGGAATAATAATTTATGCAGTAAAGGAATAACAGCTCATTTATAAGCTCCCCAAGGATCATGTAACTAAATGCATGTGATTCTGCTTATGAAGTTGAGCTGCCACGGATTCTGCACTTCTTTTAATAAGCTTCTGAGTCACTTCTCAGCTTTTGTTTTTCTGACAAGAAGCCTTTCTTCTGCTCTAAAACAAAGAATCTTCAGCATTGGCACTTAAAGATGTACCTGTCCTATGTGCAACAGATATTATTTAAATGGTTATATCTTTCCCTGGAGGAAAAATCCTTTGACAGTAAGTAAAAAATAGAGGGAAAAAATATGCATTATGATTTTCTTCGCTTGGGAGCTTGTGCATGCAGGTCACAAGAGGCACTTTGCCCCTTACATAGGGTCTTCTTCATGATTGATTGACCTTATTTCTAAAATTTATATATTTATCAGGTTATTTCTTAACCTGAACTTCTTCCTGATGCTTCCTTCCAGACCCCCAGTAGATGATGGTCATGCAGTGATAGAGGAGGCCCATAGAGGGCTCAGAAGAACATCAGGCCATTGTTACCTTGTCCCCCAGGTAAGACGGAGGCGCGATCCAAGATGCACTGTGCACTCTTGAGGGCAGCTCCTGGAGATCTGCCACGACACTGTTGCTACCTGGGTTGAATGAAACAGGGACATCCACTCGATCTGCTGTCTCCAAGTGCCATCCCATCATATCCACAAACTGGAACACAAAAGCAGGGCATGGAAATGTGAGGCTGTGACCTCTTGGGGGATGGCTGCATTATGTGTCATAGAAGGAGCCACAGGATAGTCACCTAGCTCAAGAGGCTTCCTTTATGTGTCCCCTCTTTTTAATTTTTATTTTTTTATTTTATACACTGAGCTGTACCCGCACCCAAGTGTCTGACCATGAGCTTGCCCTCCCTAAGACTCTGACGTTGGAGCCCTCACCCACCACTGCTCCCATCAGACCCATTGTGACTAGGAGTTCTCGGAGGGCAGTGACCATGCATATGCAGGACTTATCCTTGTATCCCAGCACACATCCTAAGTTCTTGACATTTAGTATTTGGTCAATGAATGTTTGAATCATAAATAATAAGTATATGAATAATAATTAGAACTATGGGCACATTTAATAGGCAAGTTCTATGGAGACAAATGTGTTGCTGTCATTATTTCTTTGCCAAAGGGTCATCAAAATGAAATATTCTCCTGGTCACAAAAGAAGCTGGTTCCATTTTGAGAGAAGCAAATAGAAAGAATTGACAAGGCATAGATTAGAAAAAAATGCCTTCTGCTTCCCTCGGGGGTAAGGAGAGAAGACCAGGGCAGATTTACAAACTAATTTTTTTTCCAATTATAAGTCTGCACTCCTTTGTAGGAGGCAAGCAGTAAAATATATAGAATAATCTTCCTTTAAATCTTTGTTGTATATAAGATATTTCTCACACAAAGCAAGCAAGCATTAGGCTATTGGTTCATGGAAAAATGGAAAACAACAGAAGCTGTTTTATGAAGTTAATTTAGAAAGTGGTCAAAGAAAAGATGTGATAAAATAGGTGAGAAGGAAAGTAAAACAGGAAGAAGAAAAGAGAAAGGAAAATAAGAAGAAAAGACAAAGAAGGATGTGATGTTGTACTGTCATGAAATATATCTATTTGGTCTTTGTTCCTGGTTCCTGGCATGGTGCTCCTAAAAGTCATAATTTTTCAGGTGGTAGGGAGTGATTGGATCATCTTTTGTCTGATATTTGGTATTAGTTCTCATTTCCTGACACTGGAGCTTCTAAGACCACCAGCTCTCATGAGTGACAAGAGAGTCATGCTAATGCGATAACTGATGATGGGACCACTAGATAGCTTCAAGATGGCGGCTGGTGGCCAGAAGCACCATAGTATGATTAGAGGTTGAAACTGTCAGCCCTACCCAACTGACTTCTTGGGAGGGGCTGAGTTGATTACCAATGGCTAATGATTTAATCAACTAAGCCAACATAATAGAATCTTCATAAAACCCCTAAATGACATTTTTAGAGAGTTCTTGGGTGCTGGGAGGGTATCACACCTCAACTCCATGGTAACAGAAACTCTTGTGCTTGGGACTCTTCTAGACAACTCCTTATACACCTCTTCATCTGGCTGTTCATCTGTATACCTTATCATATCCTTTATAATAAACTAGTAATAATAAGTAAAATGCTTCCCTAAGTTCTGTTAGGCATTATAGCAAGTTATCAAAATTGAGGAGGGAATTGTGGGAACCCCTGATTTGTAGCCATGTCAGTCAAAAATACCAGAGGCCTAGAATTTGCAATTGGCATTTGAAGCAGGGATAGACTTGAAGGACTAAACCTTTAACCTGTGGAGTCTGACACTACTCAGGTAGATAGTGTTAGAATGAAATTTAGATTGTAAAACATCCAGTTGGTATTTGGATAGAAAATTGGAGAATTGCTTGATGTGGGAAAAATTCCACACATTTGATGTTAGAATTGTTGTGAGTATAGAAACAGGATTTTCTTTAAGGGGAAAAATAATGACTATGGTTTGCATCATTTTTTATTATGCATATTGATTATACAGAATGGTGGGTTTCATAGTGGCATATACATAAAAACATAATTTGAGTATGTATTAAAGGTTTGATCCCCAGCAGAGTGCTAGTGAGTGGCAAAACCTATAAGATGTGGGGTTCAGTGGAAGGAAGTTAGGTCATTGGGGGTGTCCTTGAAGGACATATTGAGGCCCCGGCCCCTTCCTCTTCCATTCTTTTGATTCCCACTACCCTGAGGTGAACAGCTTTGCTCCACTATTCATTCCCACCATGTTGAACTGCTTCACCAATAGAATGAACCAACTATGAACTGACACTTGCAAAGGTATGAAACAAAATAAAACTTTCCCCTTCTTAAGTTGATTGTCTCAGGTATTTTGTTATAGTGTTAGAAAGCTAATTAATACAACAAACTCCATCCATTTTGTAAGTATTTACAAGGCATCTATTACATTTTAGATCCTGCTGTGGCCTTTGAGGGTGTATAAAGGAATTCACATTCTAATGGTGGAGGAAAACAGATAACAAAATATTCAAATGAAATGCATGATATATCAATGACTGATAAAAGCCATGGAGAAAACAAGGGTAAGAACATAGAGAGTAACAGCAAATGGTGAGCATGTGACATTTGATCAGACACCTGATACTTTGGGAAACCATCCTAGGAACATGATCAGTGCAGGCCAAGAAACAGCAAGTACAACAGTGAGCATTCTCACCAATCAAAAAGCAAAAAGTTCCACAACACTTTACACCAATTTATTTCTTTTTTCATTCAGAAGTACTAAATAAAAACCCAAAGACTCTAATTCTTTGCATACCTTAGCTCTTTGCTTATGTGTACTGTGACAATGACTGGTCACTCCAAAACAGAAGCAGCTGGTGCAACCCTTGGGATTGGCTGGATCCAGATAGAAGGATCCTTCTCGACACGTGTTACATTCCGTACCTTCCACATTTGCCTGTTGACAGGAAACAAGAGGAACATCATTCCTTCTAAAGGTTCCCTGATTGCAATCAGCTGCTTGCACAAATTAAATACCAACACGAGATGTTAGAATGTGGATGTTAACAAAATACTCAGAGATATGTCATCACTAAGCTGTCACAGCACTTTGGTTAAACTTCTATAAAACGTGCAAATGGAAGAGAGAATTCATAAGATGCCCCTTCATATCCTGAAGGTAGAGAAATGGCACTACAAGGACCCACAGCATTGTGACACCAATTCACCCCCCTCACCACCACGTGGACACAATTGCCCATCGATGTTGGGAACATCCATGGATCCAGAGAAGATGTCTTAGGAGGCAGGAGACAGGGACAGGCTTTGGGAACCTATGAACCTCTTGACATTGCAGACAGAAATTTGCGATGATTTTTTTGGAGAGCGTGTACCCATCATCAGATGCTTAAAGGTGTCTGTGGCCTCTCCAAAGGATGAGGGAGGTCTCCTTTCTATTTCCATGAAGTGAGACCACAAAAAGCTACACAAACTATGGAACTCTATTATGAGTCAGTCTCATTTTTCTCCCATTTTTATATGCTGAGTCAACATGAAGAACTTTTCCTGACTCTGGGCATCCCTGGCATCGTGCCGACTGTCTTACCTTGCAGAGGCAAGCCCCAGTCCCCGGGTCACACACTCCTGGCTCAGTCCCATCTCTGTTGCAATTGCAGGGAACACACTCAGGAAAATGGTAGAACCCAGAAGTACATTGGTCACACTGCCGCCCGGTGATCCTGGGCTTGCACCTGTACCCAAAGTAAACGAAAATGAAATTCCTCACCATCTTTCTACGCACCATCCTAAAGGGTCCACCTGCCCTGTGCAGAGCCGTTGCTGTATGAAGTTAGTAACATAGACAAAATCACTGCCCACGGAGTGCTTATCTACAAAGCAGAGCAGAGAGGAGCAGACAAAAGGCACCATTGATTTTGCAAAGCGCATTATGGAAATTTGGCTGGACAGGTTTTCCATCCGAGTGGATATACCATTGTACTAAAAACAACATTGAAAAACTGCCAATTTCTTTGGTGAGTGGTTGGTTGATCTGAAATCCTTCCAGAATGCCGATGCTCAAGCTGTTGACATACTCGTGTTCTACTTTAACAACTGTCAGAAAAACATGATGGGGTGAGGAGGCGCTTTTTGAAAAATCGTTCATAGACTTCTGTAAGAGGCAAGATAAAGTTATCATAACAGTGATGCTTTCAATTTGGTGTGTCCTTCGAGTTTTCTTTTTAGATATATAAAAAAAAGTGCTTGGTGAATCCAACAAAAACAAAACAACAAAATAGTTGGTGGCCGGGCTCTGAAGCACTCTCTGCATCTTTGTGCTGAGAAATGGGATTCTGGCAGGTGCTTCAGCTGGGGAACCATTTTCCTTCCCAGCTTCTCTTGAGATTCATGGCTAATGTTCACGTGGTGTCCCATGAGAGGGTGGTTGGAGCATGAGATCTGGGACAAGTAGCTGCTTATTTCCAATGTCCAGGGAATGACTGTAAAATTCCAGTTATTTCCCTTACGTGAGGATTGTGGCTGCTATCTCACTGCCAGGTTCTCCTCCAGCTTTACCATATAAGGGAAACACCAAGGGCTAGGCACCCTCCCTTAGAATTTTCTTCCTTCTCGGCCCATCATTGTCTCTTGTAACTGGCACATTAATATTAGCTGGGCATCTGTGTTGGCAAGGAAGGAGAGTGGTATGCTCAGTAGAGACAACTCCTCTGAGTCCAAATGGGGATGCTAAAGGAAGCTCCTACCCTCCATCCCCCACTCAGTGTTCTGGGTCTGAAAAAGGCCGACCACAAAAGCTTTTCTATTTTCTCTACTATAGGAACATTTGAATGTGACCAGGAGAAACCAAGAGGTGCTGCTGCTTGTATGGTGTTTCTGGTACCTCCAGTTCTGCCTCCTGAGGACTTAACTAGAAGGGTTTCTCCAGTGACCCAAAGGGAGAAGGCTGTCTCGTGGGTCTCTGCTGTGATCTGCCTTGTCCCAACCTGCTAAGGAAAAGGCATACATAGTGCTGGATTTCTTGTTGTCACACTGTTCATACTGAGTGGCCTCAGAGCAGTCCTTTGGCCCTGAGTGTCTTGACCATGTTGCTTTTAGTCCCTGTGACCCTTAATTTTAAAGCAAAGGCCAGTGTTGGCAAAGCACGTTGGCTGGGTAGTGGTAGAGGGAACCGTCCCTCAACCAAGTAAGGTCCTGAGGGGACCACCTGATGGGTAAGCTGACATCACTGCCATGATGAGCCCAACTATTGTTTATGACCCTGTTTTCCCTTCTCTGTACCTAGACACACACAATCCCTGATGTTGGATATTACTATGTGAATAAAGCAAGGATCCGTGCCTCTTGTTTAAAAAAAGAAAAGCAGAGCAGAGCAGAGAGGAGCAGGTGAAAGGCACTTACAGAAGGCAGGCAGGTGAAGATGATCATAGGGTGGTGCCCCCTGGGTCAGGCTTGGTGCTGGAGGTACAAGGACAGACATGAGCACTAAGCCTGGAGGGCCCCCACAGATAGCCTGTGAGTGGAAATGAGAACAATACACACACAGAAAATCCAAACAAGGTTCAGGGGAGCTGCAAAGGCTCCAACCCAGGAGCATAACAAGTCTCCCTGGGGAAGATCACTCCTGGGCTGAGCCTTAATGGTCAGTGTTGCAGGGTAGCAGGGTGAGGCAGGTGCTCCAGACCAATGGGAAGGGGAGAAGGCCTGGGGGGACCACACAGTGTATGCAGGGAACACAAATGTGATGCTGCTGGGCTAGAAGCTGGAGCAGGGAATGCTGGACCGTGAGTCTGCAGAGGTGGGTGGGAGCTCAGTCATGCCAAGGAGGGGCACAGCATAGTACTGAGGCTTCTGCCCTGAAGGCAGACTGGTTCTGATGCAGATGTGACATATGATATAAATATTGTCTTTGCAAGTTATTGAACAATTGCTGTGAAGAAAAAATTCATGCAAAATATGAAGAGGTAGTAAGGAGGAAAGAGTGTGGTTGGACTTTCCTGAAGGATGGAATTGGAGAGACGGATTCCAGCAGAAGACTGTTGAGTCAGAAGAGAAGCAAGGGGTCTGACCTCAGGCAGAGACATTGAGGATAGATGAGGGATGAAATCCTAAGCTATTTTGGGGTGAGATTGTTGGGACTTGTAATGTTATGAATGAGAGAAGAAGAAAAAGGAAAAGGCAAAGAGAATTCCCAAGTTTCTAGCTTGGTATTGGAATGGATCCTGGGACCCTGGTTGGGTGGGGGAGAAGGGTCAAGGGCACAAGCTGAGCAGAGAGGAGGATGGTCAGGATAGGCATTGGGGGAAGATCAGAAGGCAGGGGACTGTAAGCGCCAGAGTTCATCAAAAAGTTCTCCAGGGAGCTCCAAGTCATCCATCATCCATTGGCAGCACATGCAAATAATGCACAGGGTAGACAAGAAAAGGGAAGCAGGGGAGAAGACCAGTGCCCTGTAAATACAGCCTGAGGAGCCCACCATGTGGGGCAGGGAGAGGAAGCAGGGCTGCAGTATGAGTCTCCCTTAGCTCAGTAGCTCCCTGTGTTCCGCAGCTAAGCTCCACTGCCTCTGGCAATATCTGCTTATAACTAGATAAAGCATTTTGTACTCAATTAAGAATATAAACTTGGAACCAGGCAACCTAGGTTTGAATTCCAACTCTACTGCTTCCTGGATATGGGACTTCAAATAGATTCATCTGTACACAATTCATGTTTTCTCATCTATAAAGATGGAGATATTAATGCCTGCTTCATGGGACTGTTGTGAGCATCACACAAGATGACATATGCAAAGCCCTTAAAACCATACCCTGCATATACACAGTATCGCTATGATTATTCTTGTGATGACATTGGCAATGGAGACCAGATATGCGCCCTTTATCCACCTGGTGCACCTGCAAAGACTAAATCAGCTTTACCTGCAAGACCTGTTGACAGGTCAAATGTCAGGTCAGTTCTTCCAGCTCCATCATTCCTCTAACCCCCTTTCCTACCTGATACTGCAGAAACTCTCTCGTAAGGAAGACAGTAACCTCAAAACTACACCCAGAGCAATCTAGGTATAAAGTGGGAACCACACCGAGGGCCATGTAGGAAAGTGTGTAAATGTTCTTCTCCAAGGAACCATGCAGTTCAGTGGATTGTGGGAGGGGTTTCGGGGTCCTTCTGGGAAGCTGGATAAGCTACTGGCCATCTTGTCAGAGAAGTCCTTATAACACACACACACACACACACACACACACACACACACACACAAATACACTTTGCATTCACTACCAGAGGGTTCCTGGGTCCCAGGTTGATCAGACCTATTCTCTTATGAGTCTCAGACTAAATGCAATCAGATGGTTCAACAGAAAAATTACAGATGATGTCCTGTTTCTGGAGAGACACTGCGTGTTGTACACAAGAACTCTGGCAGCCTAGAGATAGAAAAAGAAGATAAATGACCCTCCCAAGTAAACAGCAACAGAACAAGG
This sequence comes from Urocitellus parryii, assembly GCF_045843805.1. NCBI lineage: Eukaryota > Metazoa > Chordata > Mammalia > Rodentia > Sciuridae > Urocitellus > Urocitellus parryii. The sequence continues at coordinate 46,452,626 of NC_135543.1, forward strand.
AACCATATATTAGAAGAGGGACTTTGGAGGTGACCTGACAGAAGCTAAGTGAACCCTACTTCTTTTGGTCTGGAAGTGAAGAAAAAGACACCATGCACCAAGGAATAGTATTGCCATGAAGTGTCATGAACTGGACATCTTGTCCCAAGGTTTGGTACATTTCTTTAGCAAACATGCTGAGCTTCTAGCCCAAGGGTACACTAACTAAATCCTGGTACCAATTAAACAACTCAAACACTAACTGCCTTTGGTCATATACTAGATGTGATTGAGTGTCCCTAAGTGAGTGACCTGTGCCTGGACCTTGAAGATAAGGACATACAGAGGGAAATCTGTTTTTTATGTGTTTACTCTTCTGGAAAAGAAAGGAACAGGAGTATGATATAGTGGCTGTGGAAGCTGTCTGTGCAGGCAAGGCAGAAGTGACACAAAATCATTCTCTGTCTGCCTATTTATTTCAGCATGAAATAAATGATGAGCTGATGTGATAAATTGGAGAGTGGGATGTGAGGGTTTGTGACAGTTGGTCATAAAGGACCCAGCTCTGAGCCTCACTCAGTATCTAAGTGGCAGCTGAGATTGTAAGACAGGGAGAGGAAATGCAAAATGAGGAGCAGTGATTCGAGTAGTGGCCTTGGAACTGGTCCTGGATAGCCCAGTTGGTGCTGAGAGGCCAGGGACAGGAAGACTATAAAATCTACATTCCTGAATAATGCAACGTTTAGATCACTGACTTAGGAATCCTATACAAAAATAAGCAACCCAAGGAATTTCTGGTGGTGCCATGACAACAGGGAAGAAAAAGGAAACTTCCTGTTTAAAGTCTGGCTGAACACCTTTTTAAATGTCCTAATGTCAGTCTGACCTCACACATTTCCCCAGGGAGACTCTTTGCTACCCAAGGAGCTGCCTGAACTAAAAAAGCCAGAAGATTCCATTAGTTGCTGCTGCCTGAAGGTGCAGAACAGCAGCTCTGGGGATGCAGATCAACGGAGTCATCTCCAAGGCGATGGGCTCCTGGCCAAACATTATGTAACAACATCTGCGTATGCGTGGGTGTTTGCAGCATTTCATAGAAAACCAGGCCCAGATGTGTCGGGGTGAACTCCATCCTTCTGTTATTAAGTACTGCAGGTTCCTTTATATTATCTAACACCAAACTCCAGTTTAAATCTTATTCATTTATTCATTCAAGGATCATAGAAGTTTTCTGCATACACATCTCTGTGTCAGGGGACATGGGAAGGAGGGGACAGAGTTGAATAAGTTAGCCCTGACTTTGGCACATTTTCACCAAGGATGGAGAACCTAGAGCCGTGGAGAGTTCAGTAACTCTGTGAGATTGGATGACTAAGCATTAAACTTACTGAAGGCATAATGATGAGGTTGTCTTCACAGACCTATAGAAGGCTTCCCACCTTGTTTGAGTTTGTTATTTTAACACAAAATCATTGAAGGACAAGTATAATTTGAGAGTAGCAGAAGAGGAAGACAGAGGCATTTTATAACTGGAGAACTGAATATATGCAAAAAGTATTTAGACAATGGCCAGTTCAGCCAACAGTGATGTCATCAAAGGATGCCACACAGAGCCCTGAGACTTCACAGCATCTTGCACACAGTATGGCACTGACCATACCACACTGCCATTTTTTATTAGTGCAGGTTCCCCCAGCACACCATAGACAGGTATGCCTTCCACATGAAGCACAGGGCCCAAAATGGAGTATGAGATACACTTTGGCTAATAAAACATGTTCATGTTGGACAAAATGGAATTTAATACATACACAATTGGGATAGCCATTATGGAAAACAGTTTGGAGGCTTGCCAAAAAATTAAAAATGGAACTATATGATCTAGCAATCCCAGTGCTGGGTATATAACCAAAAGAAATGAAATTAGTATGTCAAAGAGACTTTTTCTGCACCCCAATGTTCATGTCAGCACTATTCACAACAGCCTAGATATGGAATCAACCCAAGGATCCTTCAGTGGGTGAATGGATAAAGAAAATGTGGTGCATATACACAATGGGATACTGTTCAGATATTTAAAAAGATGCGATTCTGTCATATGCAATAACATGGAGAGATGATAAATGATAAAGAAATGATAAAAATTTTTAGATAATTTTTAGGGTAATTACCCTGATGTGATCATTATACATGAATTGAAAGATCAAATTGTGCTCTTAAGTATGTACATTATTATATAATGTACATATTATTATATGTCAATAAAAAATTAAAAATAGACACTGAAAGCAAAAAAATTACACATCAATAAGATAATTTATAAATATAGGTATTTATCAACATTGTCTCAAGTTTTATAGACTAAAGGTACCATGGTTTAGTGACAAAATTAAGGGGCCAGAATTAACTAGGATCAAAATCCTAGTAAAATTGTGCATTTAGCATATTCTGCTTATATTTAAGAGGAGCCAGAAAAGAGTAGCAGAAACAGGGACAGCCATGGAAAGAAGGGGGATAATGTATTCCTTGTCAGATGTTGACACTTGATTAGCTGTGGGGAAAGTGGATTATTCTAAGACAATACTTGGATTTCAGGCTTTGAGGACTAGGAAGAAGCTATTGTCATTAAGTAGAATTTCCTTTTTTTTTTAAATCCAAAAGGTAAAATGGCTTTAAAGCCATGACAATGACACAGGTGTCAGATGTAGGGTCAGAGTTGAAGAATCTGAGAGTTCAAGTTCCTCCAAATAAACTTTCATTATACATGTGAAAAGAGAGGAACCCACAGAGTTTAGGAGACTTGTCCAAGGCTACCTAATCAAGCCAGTAAGTGAATCCAGGCTGGACTGATTTGCCATGAAGATGGGATAAAAGACCCATCAAGATCAGGACTGGAATGTGGATTGAGGGCTCATGAAGGAGTGGGGGGGTGACTGAAGACAGGGGGATGGATGGGATCTCAGGGGAACAAAGCACAGGGGAAGAAAGGCAGATAACCGTGACCTTGGCCAATAACAACAGCTAATACTGGGTGTTCCGCAGGGGTCAGGCACTGTTCTACAAATAGAAGGGTGGCATAGGACACTGAATGCTCTAAATACCTTTAGGGTAGGTAACTCGAGTATCCCTATCTCACAAAAGAACTAAAGCAGAGAGCAGAGGTGTGGTTTGACGGAGGTCACCCAGAAGCCGGATGCAGCCTCCTGCAACTGCACCCCACCCAGCGCCTTGATCTGAGGGCAGAGGGAGAAACCAGAGTGGGTGAAACAGTCATAAATGGATGATTCAAGAGAAAAGAGGAGATGCCGCTGTTGCAGAAGATGAAGAACGACAGCGGGAGTGGGGTGAGAACTTTGAGCCCCATCTTTGAGCCCTACCAGGGCCCAGTGCTGATCCTTCCTTTTATTCTATGAGGTTCACCTGAGGACCCGCCTCTCCACACTGTCAGGCCTGGCCAGAAGCACATCTGTCTCAAGAATTCCTGTGTGGCCCTTCCTAGGATTCTACTCATCTCATACCAATGTTTGGTAAATCTGTGAGGACTGGCTAGGGTGTATGGAAAGGCATGTGGGACACGTAGCTTAAGTGGAAGCCTGGAAGTACTGTCTCCTTGAGTCCATCTTTTCTTCCTTTTTTTCCCCATGGTGCTGGGGATTGAACCTAGGACCTTGTGTATGTGAGGCAACCTCTCTACCAACTGAGCTATATCCCCAGCCCTTTAATCCATCTTAAAGTAACTTGAAAGGGGTCATCATCAGGAAGATTTGCTACAGCATCAATCCTAGCTTCTTGTATCTATCACCAGTTGGCAAAATCTTCTGAGGATATCCTAGTCCAAAGATTTGATGGCATACATCTTCCACTATTAAAAGGAGGTGCAAAAATACTTTTTCTTTGCTGTTATAATTGATTAAATATATATGTATGTATATGCATTTGTGTTACTATAAAAATGGAATTTTGATCAATCTAAGTATCTTTTTTTAAATGTATTTTTTTAGTTGTTCACGGACACAATACTTTTATTTATTTGTTTGTTTATTTTTATGTGGTATTGGGGATCGAACCCAGTGCCTCATGCATGTTAGGCAAACACTCCACCACTGAGCCACAACTCCAGCCCAGATTAAAGCATCCTTATGATCTTGTTCTAACAAGGTGGGCCAAAATAAGTCATTTTGGTATTTACACAATACAATTATTACAATATTGCCTTGATTCAATTAGACTTTGAAGAAGAAACAGGATCAGAATTTAAATGATTTTATCAAACTTCCTGTTAGGAAACTGAGGCCCAGGAAGGCAAAGTGACTTGCCTAGGACATCTGTGACAAAGGCAGGTTGAGAACTCAGTTTTAAGGTTCCAGCTGAATTTATTCCCAGTTATCTCTAAAAATTACAATATCACTTTTAATAAAGATTGAGTATTGTGGATTGCTAGAATTATTTTTGCAATTCATTTTAAAGTAGATTAATATCTATAACAGTTTAATTTTCTTTTAGTGAGTATGATAAGCTTTAAAATCTTCAAGCTGGTAAATACAATTTAAAAATTCAATTTTTGAGCTTTTTAATTTGTGAAAATCTATACTACTGCAAGAGCATTGGGAATAATTGGGAAATGATGTGTTTTTCTTTTTGTTGCAAATGCCAGATATCTCTGATCATTCTTTTACATGAGCTTTAGGTCTCTCTAAACATATTCTTCATTTACATCAGGAAATTTTCAGGAGGGCAGGTAATTTTTCCACCACTGTTTTATAAAGAAATAATCTTTTAAGCAATCAAAAGCCTTTTCAGCATTAACACTGGAACTATCATGGGAAATTTGTGTAATTTGCACTACTGCAACACACTGAAATTTTACATTTGTTTGTTTTTTAATCATGTGTCCAGGACCCTTTAGGATAAATCCGCTTTGATCATGGTAGATATGTAATCCCATTATGTGACTTCAGTCTCTTTGGCAATGTCAAAGTAAACAATTTCACAGTTGGTTTAAGTGTGACATGGGTTAATAAGGTCCCATTTCTGTTGATGTTACTGAGTGTGGGCAGAACAATATGAGGTAGCAATCTTCTAGTCTATTAAACTATCATTGGCTAGGGAGGGTTTATTAAAAGTTCTTCAAATATTTTTTTTTGTATAGTAGTGTGGCAAATCCATTCATCATCTCCTGCTGCCTTAACTGATTTTTTTTTTTTTAAATAAAGCACTGTCCTCTTCACCCCCAATCCCACGGCAGCAGTATTGAGAACTGGGTGAGGTTTCTGTTTGCAGCAACTGTTCCCTTTTAAAACCCTCTCCCCACTAGTTCTCCTGTATTTCTTCTTCCTGAAAACTGCTGCTCCATCCCTTTCTTGGTTCCTTTGCTTCCTGTGATTAAGCAAAGGTATCCTCCCCAGGGCCATACGTGGTTGTGGAGTGACTGGGTTGACGCAGGGAGGACTCACACCTGGATCATGGAATGATCCGTGACTCAGGTTTCCTCTCGGCTTCCTTACAAGGCCCCAGCAGCCTAAAGAAGTTGGCAGCCTGCGGCAACAGTTAAAAGATTGTTTCTTTAGGATAAGTCAACATTGCTGCAATAGAAAGTTGAATTGTGTCCCCTCCAAAGATGCGTCCAAGGTCTACTCCTGGTACCTGAGATGGTGATTTTATTTGGAAATAAGGTCTTTGAAGATGCAATCGAGATGTAGTTATTCTGAAGGAAGGTGGGTCCTAAGCCAATACAACTGAAGTTCTTATAGGAAAGCAAGAGAACAGACATGTACACAGAGTAGAGCTCTATTTGAGACAGAGGAACAGAGAGAATAGCATGTGGTGACAGGGGAGACTGAAGTGATGCAGCAACAAGAAAAGGAACTCTGATTGCTAGAAATACCAGAAGCTAAGACAAAGGCCTGGAACAGATCCTCCCTCAGAGGCTCAGAAGGAACCAACTCTGCTAACATTCTTGATTACAGACTTCTACTCTTCAACACTGTGAGAGTAAACTGCTATCGTTTTAAGCCATCCAGTCTGTGTTCTGTTGTTACAGCAGCCACAGGAAACTAATACAGCTACCCACAAGCTGTCACTGAGATATTCCATCAGCAGCTACAAACCCTCCTGGTTCTCACACTCAAATCCACATGTTTGGGGTTACTGGATGGATGGTGAATCTTATGTCTTCTCCTACTTAGCCATGCTGGCATGGACCCTGGAAGCTCTGGCGTTATTTTCTTTCCATACAACCCCTGACCTAATTCTTACCAGCCTCTTCTAGCAGACTGGATTCTATTCTTCATCCTGTAGCCACTGTCCGGCACTATTGAGATAAGGTTCGTCACCTGGGATTGTGTGACACCCATCTCTACCTTCTAATGCAGAGCCTGGCCCACTGAGCATTAAGTCTCTTAGCTTCTGCATGAATAGAAGTTTGCCACCATTTCTTAGCTATTGTGTATGGGGCTGTATAGGTGTCCCCAAAGGTAGCCACCTCCCAGCTTTTCTCCCTCCCACTCCCAACCAAGCCCTGCTGAAGAGGCCTCAGCTTCTAAGCGCAGACAATCGTCCAAGGAGTTCAGACTTTGTGTCTTGCATTGTTCATGATAATGCTGCCAGCTAATGCTAGGATGAGGGTTGGAACGTAAACCAAAATACAAATAGAGAGGTGCTCATCACACAGAATCACAACACAAGACACTTATAACTCCATCATATATACATAGTGCTTCCCCACCTTTTATACCATGGTCCCCACAGAGCACAACCCTGCAGTGACAGCATGCTAGAGTAAATGGGCAAGGCTGCTTCTGGGTGATCCAGCATCCAGGTTCTGCCTGGTTACCCCAAACCTGCAGAGACCTATCAATCTGCCCACTGTAATCCTATCTGGCGGGGATGCTCCATCCTGAGGTCAACATAGAGCACTCCTTGAACAGGTGGGGAAATGGGAAATAATAATGACCAGTATGTGGACAGATGGTGGCTTACCTTCCATGACAGCACTGATACAGTAGTATATAGCTCACCTGCATTGTCCACTGTCCTTATCGCAATCTGGGGCAGCATCCCCAATGATGCCCCTCTTAGAGCAGTTGCAGCCTTCGCAACCGGCTAGGGGGTGGAAGCTGAAGGAATGCAGCTCGCAGGCCTCACACTGGGGTCTGACAGTGCGGGGAGGGCAGAGGCACTGCCCCGTCGCCTCTTCACAAAGCCGCCTGCCACAGTTGCACTCTGACCAGGGGATAGAGAGATGTGGTATTAGGATTAGGCACTGCCCAACCTCCAGCTGGACTGCACCAACTGCCAGGATTTCCAGAAGTTTCTAAGGGACTCAGAATTGTTTTTCCTCCCATTCATTAAGAAATCATTGACCTCAGTGGATCTGAAAGTCCCATTTCTTGGGGCCAAAACCAACATACCAAATACTCCTGGCAGATACAGTGTGTGGACCCTGAATGAGACATAGCTGGACTAACTGGTTCCAAGCTAGATCCTCCAAGGAGCCCACCAAACTGCTGTCATGTGCTGTTCTTTTATAGAACTGCTGTTCATCAGAAAGTTCTAGAAATAAGCAAGTAGGGGCTGCTCACAGGCTCCATGGCCTCCCAGTGCACTGCAGGCCCAGAGACCAAGGTCCGGGCCAATGGATGCAGCTATATCATTTCTTGCTTATTTAGGGAAAGGATGGTCTCTGTAGGGTGCATTTGCCACCACATGACATGGGTTACCTCTGCCTCAGATCACAGATGGTTCTTAGACAAAAGCTCAAGGGTTTCTTATCCTGCAAGTAGCACCTAGTCATAGGTATGACCCTGGTTCTCCTATCTCAAGTGAGTTTCAATTAGGCCATAAAAACCGAAGGGGCTTCTACAAGGAAGGGATTTAGCTGCCCAAGATTCTGACATATAAGTCTGTAGTCAGCTGCTTGCCAAGTGCATAGGTCACATGGCATGGGGATCACCAATATTTGTCTTCTAGAACTTGCTACTCACTGTGGCCCAGGGGAATGGGAATCAGATGGGTGCCTACTGCAAGTGCAGAGTCTCAGGCCCAGGTTTGCATTTCATAAACCCTTGAGGTGAGTCTCTGGCACAGTGGTATTGGAGAAGCCCTTCCCTGGATAAGCATCCCCTGGGAACCAGAGAAGGCCTTGGAGGTCTGGAATCGCTCACTTACGCTTGCATTGTGGGAATCCATAGTGGCCAGTTGCACAGCGGGTACACTGCCGCCCGATGATGTTGGGCCTGCACGGGCACTGCCCGCCCTCAGGGTTGCAGTGGTGGCTGATGGCCCCAGCAGGGTCACATTCACAAGGCAGAGCGCCATTATGGTAAAAGGCCACCAAGGACCTGGCAGAATTCTTACAGAATCTGGAGGCTGTCTGGGGACTGAGAAAACAGAAACAACTTATTGCTGACATCCTGGGACATGTGCCTGGAAATATCCCAGACTTCCCTTTCCCATCTGCTCCTCCCAACAGTATCCTTGGGGGTGGGGGTGGGGGTGGGTGCTCTGGGCTCTGAGACTGAGAAATCTCAGCTGCTAACAACTACTCTTTTCCCCAACCATCCAGTCCAAGAGAGGATGCCACTGGAATGGTCAGTGGGAACTCTGGGTAGCTGGAGTCACAGGGTGAAAATACACCTATAGGATGAACACTGTGGCCTGTGAGTTATATCTTAATAAAGCCGGTATTTTTAAAAATACAATGATAAAACCGATAGATAATAAGGAGGAAGGCAATCACCATGTATTGAATGTTGCTTCTAGAAGCTTTAGTTATATCTCATTGAACTCACAATCACCCAACCAATTAGGTCTCAGCCCCATTTCACAGATAAGATGACTGAATCTCCTAGAAGTTAAGCAACATTCCTAAGGCCGAAAGATGTGGAGCAGCCAAGCAGCCATTCAAGACCACAGCTGTTTGGCTTCAGAGTCTTTGCTTCCCCCCGCCCCCGGGGGGGGGCGGGTACCAGGGATTGAACTCAGGGGCAGCTGACCACCGAACCACATCCCAAGTGCTATTTTGTATTTTATTTAGAGACAGGGTCTCACTAAGTTGCTTAGGGTCTTGCTAATTTACTGAGGCTGGCTTTGAACTTTTGATCCTCCTGCCTCAGCTTCCTGAGCCACTGGGATTACAGGCATGTGCCACTGTGCCTGGCCAGAGCCTTGGCTTTTATTATTGCTGTCTAGGAGACATGCCTCTTCAGAGCCTCTGGGAGCTCATGGGTCCTTCAGGAAACCTACAGGTAGGTACTGGGGCCCATGGAAGACCTCATACTTGGCTGTCCTTGTTCTCAGTATTCAGGGATATAAGAGGACTGGGAAGGGAGGCTGCATCTCTGTATGCTCCCCATTTGGGCAGATAGGAGGGGATCAGGGCTGACATCTGCTTAGTGGAGGGCAATGTGTGGTTATCTTTTAGGACTCTGCAGTGGTAGACGGGAAGCTGCAAAAGAGGAAGAGATACTGCTAAGCAGCCTCAGATCCCAGCTGGGAGGGTGGACCTCTGCTGAGTTCCATCTGGCCACGCTGCCCAGATGATACATGGAGAGGTCTGTCCCAGGACTGTGGGTGCAGAGGAAAAGCATCACTCTACTAGGTCCTGAGACTCACTTGGGTGGTGGAGGAAGATCCAGGACTAGCCTCTCCTTGGATCTCATTTGGTTCTGGGTTGTGGGCATAGCATACCCCATGCATTCCCAAGCCTGGCCATGGTGACACTTACTCAATATAAAAACTGTTTCCTCCACAATTGGTGATAAACTCAAAGGACTTGTCCACCGATTTTTTGTTAAGTATTTGATAGTCGTAATTCTCTGCAGGCACCACTAGAACTCGGACCTAAAAGAAACCCATCAACGTATGTTTGGATTTGCAACAACGTGACACAACTCTAGCTCTTCACTAAGATTATATCCCTGACTGTTAAACCCAAGTCCTAATGATGCAGGATTTATGAAAAAAAGAATCAAAAGATCAAACCCAAATCAGGGTTAATGGCTCAATCCACATTGCTACATAGAAAACATTGACTTGGTACGTCTGTTCAGGGGAGCACCAGCCGAGTGCCAGTTGGATCAGGGGAACTTGGGGGGAGTCCGATCAGTTAACATGGCCAGGGCTTCATGTGATCCATGCCTGGGATTCCCCTGGATCTCCAGGGATTGTTGTTTTCCAAATTTTAAAGGTAAGCAAAATGAAGTGTCAGAACCCATGTGGAGCCTATTAATCAATGTAGAACCTTCTGGGCTTGCCCCAGAAGTTTACTTAGTACTACAGAGTGAAAAATCATAGCCCAAGTCTTTAAAAGTATGACTCAGACTATTCTTTAACAAATGCTGTGAGAAACTGCAAACATCCTTAATCAACAACTCACCAGCTTAGAGCTTTCAGACTGCCTACTGTTCTTGTATTTACCAACTCAATACATACTTGCAAATAGTATGTGCCAAGCAATGTTCTAGGCACAGGGATATGAAATCGATACAGCAATAGCCAAACACACATTTTCTTGGTATTCCCCACAGGAACAAAAGAATGTAAATTTTAAATGCACACTCAATCTACTCCCTCTCACCTTTTTTTTAAGGTCAATTTTTAAATTTCTCTGATTTTTAATAACGGATTCTCCAAATAATCAATCTAAGTCTACACAGCACATCTAACTCAACAAACTTAAAAAATAAATAAAACAAAATGAATATAGTTAGTCTTCTCTGTGCCCTGGGACAATAGCATCCTCAGAGAGCGGTCAGGAGGCCTGAGCATAGAGCGCCACACAGAGCAGAGCCTGGGAAACGAAGCATTTCCTGCTTCTCTGGAAGGATGGCAGAGAAAACGACTACATCAGAGCCAGGCTAATGGGTCAATGGGATTTTTCCAGGCACAGAAGTAAGTAGAAAATTCTAGAAAAGGGGACAGTGTGAGAGAGCCTAGTGGCGTGAGAGTAAATGACATGTCTGGGAGCTTGTGAATGGAGAGGTTGGCCAGAGAATGTGGTGGGGGGAATGGAGGGGGAAGCGTAGAAGAGAGGAATAGTGGGAGAGATGGAGGAAAGATGAGTTAGGAGGAGGTCGGGAGGGCCCTGGTCACCGGAGTGAAGCATGTGCACTGTAGGCTATCGGAGGTGAGGACTCCCGAAAAGGTGGCTGAGTCTCAGCATGATCAGATCCACTTCAGCCAGGAGAGGGGAGGAGGGACTGGAGGGAGGGGAACCCAGAAGGGAGACCATGGCAGGAAGTTCTGGCCAGTCTGAGTGAGAGAACAGATTGTCAACCTGGGACTAGAATAGAAGGGATAGGACCAAGAGACATGGCAGAGTGCCAAGTTATGGCTCAGAGCAGATGCAGAAGGGGGAGTCATCCCATCTGAGCACTGGGGGGATCATGGGGACCATCATTAGAGGTAATGAACAGGGTAGGAGAAGCCGGAGCTGTGCAGGTAGCAGGCCAAGTGCGACAGGCTCCTGAGATCTCTGGCAGATGATCACACATTAGGCGTGGAGTTCAGGATAGACTGTGGGTGCATTGAGAGATGGGGGTATTACAGCTAAGACTGGAATAAACAGGCTCTAATGATGTCATCCAAAGAGTAAAGATCCAAGGAGGCTTAGCATTGAACCTGAGGGAACGCCAACATATAGAAACGAGAAGGACAGAGAACTATCAGGGGATTATGAAGGAAAGAGACATAAAATGGGGAGAAAGCAGCAACAGAGGTCAAAAGAAGCAAGAAGTATAAAATGCTTGGGCGAGAGATTGGTCAGATGAGGAGTGGGCAGTGATGGTGAATATGAGCACTTTGCTTTTGGTCATCCCCATTTTCCTTGATTTTAATTGTCACATGTTTTTCTTTCTCTTTTGGGTCAAAGCTATAAAATGATAATTCTATAAACATGGCTTCAACTCCTTGGAACAACCGTTGCCGTGAACCAGTCGGCCAGAGAAGCCACAGGACGAGGAAGTCGAGGGACAAGCAGAACGCACCAATGTTAAGGACTTTCCTTCCGGAACCTTCACAGTCACAGCCACCTCAGGCTCTGAGATGTCAAACTCAACCTGGCCTTCACTGATCACTTGATCCCGGCAGCCCAGCACATGGGGACAAAAGGAGGCACGGAAGGAACCTGGGCAAGGAGAGAGGAGCTCCCGTCATGTGACCGCAGGGACAATGCCAGGCACACCTGCTCATGGACCTGCTCATGGTGCTCACCTGACCTCGGTCGCCCTCCATCCACAAACACCTGGACAGGAAACGTTGGGTGCGCTGCTTGATAAAAATGGATGACAAAAACATACCGGCCCAGGTGTGGTATGAGTCCTCTCAGGGTCACTTGGCTCTAAAAGGGAGAAAAATGAGGGTAATAAAATCTCCCAGTGAGAAACCCTTAAGCTGAAGAGCTACAAAAGATTAGAATATTTAGAAGTTGTTATCATACGAGTATGGTTTGTCCTCACCAAAACTCAGGTGGAGATTCAATTCCTCCGTATGACTGTGTTGGGGGGTAGAGCCTAAGAGGAGGTACTTATATTATAGGGACAGAGTCCCCATAAACACATAAATGCCCTCTCCCAGAAGTGAGCTCTTGCCCTCCCAGGATGGGCTGAGTAACTACGAGAATGGGTTCCCATAAAGTACCTGCCCCCTTTGTCCCCTCTTCTCTTCTACAGGTGCTCACTTGTCACTTCACACATGTACCCACCATGTGGTATCTTCTGCCATGTGATGTCGCAGGACAAGACCCTTGCCAGATGTGGCCACAAGAACCTTGAACTTCCCAGCCTCCAGAACCAAAAGCTAAAGCAACCTCTTCTCATTATAAATTACCCAAACTCAGGTACTTCATGGTAGCCACAGAAAACGGACTAGAACAGTTTAAAAACCAAAAATGACCTAGGTATTTACCCAAGCGAAATGACAAGGTGTATTCCCAAAGAAACCTTCACATGCATGTTTGCAGCAGCTTTATTTGCAAATATCAAAACTGGACACAAACCAAGCATCTCTACCTACAGAATGGACAAACAACTGTGATATAACCATACATTTTGTTGGAGGGGGTGTAATTTGGTAAATTACATTGAAAAACTGTTTGTCAGTATTTGCCAATGTCAAAAACATAACCCAGAAGTTGCATTCTCAGCTAGTACCTATAATACTTTTGCTAAAAGGCTGCAGGAGTATGTTCAAAACAGCACCTACTCAGAATACCTGGGTAATAAGGAGTCTGACTCCATCTTTGATGTTTGACTACTGACAGCTTTCAACTCCTTTTACCGCACACCTGGACAAGTTGATAAGAAAACCCAAGGGCCCCTCCCTTGGCATGGGTGAAAAGTCCAAACCACACAAATTCCAGCTCTTGGGACCTGGACTGTGTTCCCCACTCCCATCAACCACAACAAAATCCAGAACCACACTCCTCCTTTTGCTTAATCATGAGTGTGAGCCCTGCTCTCTCCAGAAAAGCTGTACTTGGTGCATAATAATCTTTTAACTCTCAAAAAAAATGCAGCAACAACAACACAATAGCAATAAAAGATTATCCTCGTTTTTCAAGACAAAAGTTATAACTAAGAGAGAGTAACTAACTCGTAGGAAGTCGCTAATTTAATGATTCACTAATTTAATGAACAAACCAGGACTAGAACTAGATCAATTTGATTTCAACCCATTTCTCTTAGCTATTATTTGGCTACCTTTCCCATCTGGAATCTTATTCAATTTTATCTCTGAGGTCCTGTTAATTTCCAAACCTTCTGCTATTTGAACGGACAGAGACCATCCTTGGGATTATAAGAACATAATAATACCAGAGTGTTAAGGGTATTCCATACTCCAGAACTTTTAAAGTCCTGTGATTATATAGTTTATGTGAAAAAAAAAGTGCACCTGGAGAGTATGTTAAAATACAGATTACTGAGCCCTGCCCCCAGGGCTTCTGATTCAGGAAGTCTGGGGTGGGGCCGGTGAATATGCTTTTCCAACCATCTCCCAGGTTTCATGGATGCTGCTGATTAGGATCCACACTTTAAGAAACACTGGTCTAGACACAGCACACTAGATGTGAGTCTTACCTGTGGGGCCTGTAAGGTAATTCCAGGTATGACATTTGCAGAAGGAGAATTCTCCTGGGGCAGGAGAGAAAATGGTCTCCCACTGGGGACATCCAAAATTAAGGCTGTGGGAGGAGTCTCATGGGTCAGGGAGACACAGGTGGCACTGAAAAATACAATATTCAAAAATGTTATTTCACAGTTCTAGGGTTTTGGCTCAGTGGTAGAGCACTTGCCTAGCATGTGTGAGGCACTGGATTCAATCCTCAGCACCACAAAAAATAAATAAATAAAATAAAAATCTTACTTAACAATTATCAAAAAACCTGCAGAGCTGTCCATGGAGCAAAGAGACAAGACTTTGAATACAGGACTGAGTGAACTATTGAAGGGTTCTCATGTCAGGGAAACCATAAGATTATAGACATCTTTTTATTTTTAAATTTCTATTTAATTTTTATTTTTGCAGCGCTGGGGATTCCTGGGCTTCACACATGCTAGACAGGTGCTCTACCACTGACCTACAGCCCAGCCCACTGGAAATCTTTATATAGTGATACTCAGTAAAGTCTATTGGCCAAGTATATTCCAGCTGCCTGCTTAATACAACTAGTGTAAACAGAAAGCAGACCTCTATTTTGAAGTAAAATAAGTGAAACAGAAAATTACTGAAACATCCTTTTCCTTCAGAATTAAAATGCAACCAATACAATATTATTCATCTCTTTTTTATAAATGTCCACCTAACAAAAAGAGAAGCAAATACGTATTTCTTTTAGGCACAGCCAGATCTGCACTGGGTTGGCCATTTTTACAGTCGTAACCACACACACAAGGCAAATGACTGTGTCTATAAATTAATTATTTTTGAGTCTACAGCAAAGCAAGCCTACGAAAACCCCAATAAGCATGAGCTAATTCTGATAACATAGCTGTGAGATAGCTCATTATTTTTGTGGTTTTGTGAATACAGAGCCTCAGACACAGAGATTAAAGGATTGAAGCAAAATGAGGGCTCAGAATAGAACACAGGGACCTGCCCTCCAGGGCCAGGTTTAACTATTTCCCCTGGTACCGCTGTGTCAGCCTCCTGGTGTCATGGAATTCTGGAAAAAAAAATGACAGCTGAGAAAAATAATTTTGCTGGCTTTTCTCTTTTTAACATCCATCACCAGACTTCCACACCTGAGCTTACGATCACTTCTGAAGGACAGGTTGAGCATCCCTAATCCAAAATTTCAAAGGTTGCAAATCCAACACTTTTTGAACACTGACCTGATGCCACAAGTGGAAAATTCCACACCTGTCATCATGAGACAGGTCACAGTCCAAACTCAGGTAAAATAAGAATGCTATAAGACATTACCCTCCGGCTATGTGTATATTCTATGCATGACATATAAATGAATTTTGTGTTTAGACTTGGGTCCCATCCCCCTGATGTATCTCATATATATGAAAATATTCCATTTTTTTAAAAAAAAGCTGGAATTTGAAACACTTCTGGTTCCAAGCATTTTGGATAAGGGATATTCAATGTGTATAGAGTTTCAGCCTTACAAGCATCACAATATCCTTTAGATATCAGTAAGAAACAAAGGAAGAAAACACATTACCTTTGATTAACCAGTGGCCCGTAGCTGGCAATACAGTGGACTTGAGGCCTCACGTATTCAGCTGAGAATTCTTCAATGGGTATGAGACAAATCTGATGCTGTTGAGCAAATACAATGTGAAAAGGTACCCATGGTTACCAGCAAAACAGTGGTATGGCCAAATCATAACATTCATTCAGAAAAATTATAGTCATTAAAGTAGTAAATAATACTATGCAGTCATACAATGGAAAATTCAAAATGGTGACACCAGTGGTAACATCCTTTTTTAGTGTTATACACTACTGACTAAATTGCTGTTGGAAAAATAAATAAAACTGAAAAAATCATGTAAAAGTTACAAAAAAGAAAAACTTTTTCAGTGACCTTTGATGCCTGTTTTGGAAGTTTTGTCTTGTTTCTTTTTTTTTCTCTCCTCTCTAGATGTACCATTACAAGATTGGACAAGATTGTGCTGGCTCTTGAGACTCACTAACAGGAAGCGGGCAATGTGGTGCGTGACCAGAGAGCTGTATTGCTATTCAGAGAGCTGTTCTTGGTAGAAATAACCCTTCTTGATAAAAAAAAATGACCTGAATCTCAGGTATACTTGGACTTTGCTGAAGGATCTATCTGCAGAGGTAGTTTTTGAGTGATACAAGAAACTCAATCATTAATGTACCAGTATATTTTAAAAAACAAAATTGTATTATCAGCTGGATTGCAAACCTATTCAGTAACAACAAAAGTTTTTACTGAACATCATTAAGACAGGGGGTCCTACAAGACCAAGATAGACTGCCTCTGTCCTCATGCACCTGCTATTCTAGTCAGCCTTGAACCTGAATGACAGCAGGCTATTTCGAAAGAGGTACACGGGACTGGGGACATGGCTCAGTGGTAGAGTGCTTGCTTAGTGAGACATTTACATCCCTAGCACAGAAAACAAAGAAAAATCAAAAAGGGCAAAACCTATGATTAAAAGATGAAGAGTCAGCCTCATGGTCATTTCTAAAGATAAAGAGGTTTGATTTGCTTGGATTGTTATGATTTTTTTTTTAAAAAAGAGGGTTGTAATTTTATAATAATAATTTTTTAAAATCAAATTTCAACTACTCTTAAGTTCAAAGTTTTTAATACTGACATAGATATTTAAAGTGCATTTGTACAGTCTAGCCTGGCATTTCCCAGGGTTTGATATATGCTTCATATCAGCAGTAACAGGAAGTTGCTTCATGCTTAAAATATCTTAAATTCCCTGAGACACCTATTGTGAATCTGGCCATCTCTTCCTGCACAGACCCCAGGATCTCTTAATATTGAAGGTGTACCATTACAAGATTGGACAGGAAGGTTATTTCCTTGGCTCCATTTCATAGTTTAACTCTTAAGCTTATATATCCAATTAACTAAATAATGCTTTTTCTGAAAAAGAAGTTTTTGTTTTTTTTAAAAAAAAAACTAGCTGATAAAAACTTTAACTTTCTGATAGACTTTGCCAAAAACTATAAATAAGAGGTAATAGGATAGTAAAATGGGAAAATAAATAAACAATAACCAATGGCATTCCTGTACTCTGGCAATAAAAATAAAGTAGGAAATATAATGACGAAGAATATTTCATTCTTGATAACAAAGAATAAAAATTAATGAAATGGGATTTTGTGAGATGTGTTTGAATTTGATGACTAAACTTTATTGGGCGATATAAAAATGGCTCAAATAAATAAAGAAGCAAGTCAGGGTCTAGATGGGAAGAATAAATATTAAGCTGGCAATTCTTCACAGGTTAATTTTATAGATGTAATGAAACTGTAGCCAAAATTTTAATAAGCTTTAAAAAATATATCGATAGCAACAAAATGCTTCTAAAAGTTCAATGGGCAAAACAGAAGCATACCAGAAGGAATCGGGCCTTGTGCACCTTGAGCTGAAGGTCTGCATCTGTCAATAGCTCATACACAGCAATGCGGCTCATGCTATCAATCACAATGCTCCGGCAGAGAACACTGCAAAAGGAAACAAAAGTTTTCTTAGCCTAGCTCCCCTCTCTAATTTGCAGCCCCTGGAGTCTCCCTCACTGTGCACATCCCCATAGAAATTGCTCTTCAGTTTCCCCCCTTCATAACTAGATGAACAATAGTAAATTTTTCCTGCATAACAAGTTGCAGAGTAATGCAATCTGCATTTGAAAGTTGAATGTCCCCTGTAAAATTCATGTTGAAATTTAATTGCCATTGTGACCTTTAAGAGAGTAGGACACAACATAGGTGCTCTGCCCTCATGAGTATATGAACGGTGTTATCAGAGGAGTGGTTTCATTATAAAGTGGACTCTTGCATGCACATGTGTACTCTAGCTCTTCTACCTTCCACCATAGGAAGACATAGCACAAAGGTTCTCATTGGATTCAGGCACCATGATCTTGGACTTCCCAGACTTCAGAACTGTGAGAAATAAACTTCTTCATAAATTATCCAGTCTGTGATATTCTGTTATAGTAGCACAAATGGACTAAGACACAGCCCAAAATCTCTATGGAAAAACAATCTTTCCACTGTATGCTGTACCTCTCAGGGCTAAGGGCCCTGCTTACCTTTCCCACATGGCTTGATGAATGCTTGGTTTAATCATAGGGAAAAAGAACTCTCCGGCAGTGATAGCAGATCTCTAACACATAGTCTTCTTGGAATTTTACCAATATTCTTGGGAGCATTTGAAGTTCAAGTTACCCACTCATGACCATGCCACTCGCAGTCAGTAAGCGTGGTAGACCTTCCTCAACATTGGAGAAACCAGACTTTGCCTTGGAGACTCAATCTGTTCCTTCTCTTTCTTTCTTCCTCATTTCTATCCCTGATGCCCCTTCCCTCTATCTCATCAGGTGAGCTGCAGAGTTTGGAAATATTTAAATGGCCACATAATTCCAATGGTTAAACTCAGACAGGAAGTCTTTTTTGAGTAATGTTTCAGATTTCATACTCTGCTGCAACTTCTCTGCTTGTAAATAAAATATAAAACTAGTAACCTATTAAGACAGAATGACCACCTCTGATTAATATTTGAAATAATTTAGGCAATGACTTTTTAGGTGAGGATTAAAATGAGATAAAACATACCAAAAAAAAAAAAAGCAGAGTTTGTGCATATATTAGGAACTTAATAATTTCGCGTGTGTGTTTGTGTGTGTGTGTGTGTGTGTGTGTGTGTGTGTATAAATTAAAATATTTCTTTTGGATTCAAGCATAATCCTGGGAGTTAAATATATGAAGTGATTCATTGAAATTTAGCTTTAGCTTTATCCTTTATTAAATTATTGTTTAATGATTTCCTCAATAACCCATTCAGACAATGCTCATGGAATGCTGGGATGGTGTTCTTTCTTTGGTTTTAAACCCCTCTTATCCTGGGCGTAGGTATTCTCAGAGCTCTTCTGAAATGATTCAGAGTCACCAGCATCATATGAATAATTCCTCCTGTTTCTGAGCCATCTCCACTTTGGATCCTACAAAACTGGAATCAAGCCCTGTGACATGGGAGGTGGAAGGAGTGGAGAGAGCTAAACTGGAGGGTGGGCTTGGATGGACAAGATGTGGAGAAGCTCTGCCCCAGTTCTATGGCCAGCGGTCCCCAGGACTCAGGTGACTTGGTGACCCACCCCTCTAGGGGTGCATACTGTGCTGGTACTGATGTCACCTAAAGATGCAACTCATATTTCCAAATAATGACAGAACATTCTGGGGAACTCTTTTGAAGGCCCATCTCATGGTCCTGTTAAAAATCCAAATATAGAAATACGGGTGCAGCCCAGTGGTGGAACACCTAGCATGCATAAAAGAGGCCGTCTTCCTTCCCCAACAACTACAAATAATAGTAATAGTAATAATAATAATAATGATAAAATTATATTTTTTGGTTTCTTTTTACAGCTGCATTTCTAATGTTGCTGAGAATAGCCATTTCATTGAATTGTGTAAAAGTTTCCCTTCTAAATTTCCAGAAGTTACTTTTTGCCTAAGTTCTTCCATTTCCACATCAGGGAAAATGTCCAACTACTCAGGTCATCTTGGGCTTGGCAAAAAAACGACATTAAAGTAAGGGTAACCCAATGTTCAGGGCCTTGAGCAGGGCCTTGGGTTTTCTGCAGTTCTCCGCCTGCTGCTTCAAGAAACTCCAGCTGACTTCCAGTACCATTTATTATACAATTAATCTCATGTGGAAAGCCTCTTGTGCTGATTCTTTCATCAAAGCATGTTCTTGGAATATTATGCAACGAAAACCATTTTTAATAAGCTCGTGTCAATTAATGTTTTGGACAAGAAGACCTTCACCAAGGCAAATTTTAAATGTCCTTTGTTAATTTTTTTTTTCATCTGTTAATCATGAAACATTAACTACCCCCAGTTCTGAAGGTGTATTGTGAACGCAGGTGTGTACTTCCTAATAGTATAGAGAATGAGTCTCTTTCCTCGTGCTATGTACACATGCACTTGGCGGCCTTTGAGGTGAGAACACTGAGTTCATTGTACCACACTAAGAGCGACAAGGAATCACGAAAAGAGGCCATGCAGCTTCATGTGATTCTGAACCAGATTGCCAAGGAGAGCATGTAGCTTTTTAAGAAAATGAAATATTTTCAATTCACTGCCTTCAGAGAGGACTCTCACTGGGCATGCTACAGATGAAGCTGGATCATCTAACTAGTCCCTGGCTTGTTTTCAAGATTTGCTTCAGAAAGAAAACAAGGTTCCAACACAAATGCAAATCAAAGTTTCTCAGGCATATTTATTCCCTGGGAACAAGGGGGAATTCCTGGGGTGGGGGCGGGGGCTAATTACCTGTACTTGCAGCTATATATGGTCACCTGGCCTGCCAAAACAGGCCCCCCAGGGCTCTTCATGTTCACGTCAACTGTAAACAGCTGGTCTGCTTCTGTGACATATTCAACCATGACCACGTACTGGCCGACCTGTGGGACATGCAGCTGCAGATGCAGTTCCACCTGCCAGAGAGGCCAAACAGAGCATCATCCAGATGTAGAACACACACATGAACATATTTACATACATGATGATGAAAATAGAGAAAACACCAAGCAGACACTTCTACATGTCAGCCTAGTACGGATCTGGCTCTAAGGGTGGATATGGGAAAAAATATACTTGATGCCCCATTAAATCTGAAGTCCAGATAAGCAATGAATAGTTGTTTACATGAATTTCAAATCTAAAGCAGCATCGTGTATGTTTATCCTCCAAATCTTGCGTAGGGGTGTCTACTTCTTCCACCCTGTAGTGGTTTAGCTCCCATTTCTCACAGTCAAAGGCACTCCCAAAATTGAAGTAAAACAGATTACCAACGAAGGGTATGAGGAATGGATATATGCCTTGAAGCTTTTTAGCTGTTATTTTACAAAGAATTTAAATTATCACAGTGAAAATAACATAAAAGTGACACATCTCTCCCACCTCTGTTGATAGCTTGGTACCTCATGACAATGACAACTGATAGCTTAGTTCTCATATTTTCAAACCATTTTCTATGCCTGGATGTGCACACACACTTTAAACAGCAACAACAACAACTGTGGTCATGGTAGGCAATCAAGGATGTTCTTGAACTATAATAACACAAACCACGTGGCCTGCAAAGTCGAGGAATAAATACTATCTGGCTCTTTACAGAAAAGTTGTGCTCCCCTGATCTCAACTATTGGATAGGAGCATGGAGTCTGAAATCAGATTGCTCCCAGATGTGTGATCTAGGGTTTTTTACTTGACATCTTACGTGTCAGTACCCTTCTGTGCAAAATGAGGGTAATAACAGTACCTACCTCTTAAGATGGTTTTGAGGATTAAATGAATTAATATATGCAGAGCTCTTAGAACTATATGTCGCATGTCCTAAGCAGCACATAAACATTGATGATTATAGCTGTGATTATTGCTTTTTGCTATGACTTGTTTCACTATGACTTGTTACTCAACAATACTTCATATGTCTTTTTCAGCATATAAAAATATACTTCATTTTTCTAACAGTTACCTACAACTCTAGTGTATAACTATAAAAATATTTAATCCCCTATGGATGAACACTTGTCTTTAATTTTCATATATATGGATATATACACATACACACATATACATACAAATATAAGGGAAATATATATATGTATATGTGTGTATATATTTTATATATAATATATATGTGTGTATATAGGGAATTTATATATATTTATGAATTTATATATATGGAATTTATATATGTATTTAATATATATATATATATATATATAAAATTCCATGATGATATTTTTATAAGATTCCTCAAAATAGAATTGCTTGTGTGAAGTATGTGGTCATATTTCATGCCTAACCCAGTATTAGAATTATATTCCTTAGCAGCGTAACCCACCTTAGTTCATTCGTTCAAACCCAGTTGAGTTATACCACACTTAATTGAAATGGTCCTCCTTCTCCTTGCCTTCAGGAAATTCACATTGACTGCTCTTTCTGAAAAGTTCTGAACCACATAAATGCTATTTTCTGTGGTGATTTTTCCACCACTTAAATAACAGAAAGATTCCCTCAGGGAACTACGTGGATTATCCACACCATTCTTGGCTCTATTACACAGTGACGTACGGCACTACCAATGGTACAGGTGGAGAGGTCATTACTGGCTTCTCTCCCCTGGGCATCTCCAGATGAAAGCTTTTCTGTCTTCTCTCCACTATAAAACACACATGGGTCAATGACTCTTCAGGTTTTCTCCCAGAGGTTATCATTGGCTGCAAGTTCTATCATAGTACTCTACTATAAATTTCTAATATGCTTCCCATTCTGAGTTCTATGGATTGATTTTTGAAAGATCTGTTGGAAGAGTTTAAAATACATTTGATGGCAAATGAAGGTTTTGAGAAACTCAGATAAAAGACGTTACAATGACAAACAAAATCTTTATGCTTACTGTTGTTATCAGTTACTTATTTTTAAAAAGGGAAATTTGAATGGAACCAGTATCAAAATGGTATCATGGCAAAAACTGCCCTCTCCTAGTTACAATGTTTTAGGATAAAGACATAGTAGGTGGGTTTATCAAATCTATTGTTTGTGCAGAAACCTAACAACTCTGATGTTAAAATGGGGATTCAAATGATGTGGTCCACAAGTATTAAATGTATATTCTAGGCCAGGTTTACTGGCCAGATGGTGGACATACCATGGGGAACAAAGCAAACATGGTCTCTACCCTTACACAGACTTTAATGAAATAATTCAATAACTAGACAATAACTATAATAATTCAATAACAAGCTATTTTTAATTATATTTAAGCTTATTAATTTGATTGTTTATAGTCACATGGAATTAGAAGGTATTGCAGATCTGGAGGCATTCAGATAAAACCGTAAACAGAAATTTTCAATAAAACTGGACAGCTCTGGACTTCGTTTTATGCATCAAACCAAAGTGATTCTGCTGAAAAGGTCAGTGCTGTGGCTCTGGGCTCTATCACAGGTAAGAACACCTTCTGATGAGTCTTCAGCATCCCTTGCTGGAGGCTGGCCCTTCTCAGCTACACCACCCTGTTGTCTGGGGAACACATACACAAATAGACACGCAAGCACATACACCTATGCGAATCTGTATTTTTGTGTCTATGCATTTTCATAAATGTGTATGTCAATGGACAGCTGTGTGTGTGAGTGAGTGTGTGTATGTGTGTGTGTGTGTGTAGAGATACAGTACAGAAAGAAGGGATGCAGTAAAATAAATTTTAGAATAGAGAAGAGGAAAGATCATTTAGTTTTTCTTTATACTTACTTATATTGTTTACTTGATACAACATACATAAATATTATTTTGTAAAATAAAAATTCTAAAAAATAAAACAAAAAACTATATTTAAGAAATATATTTAATACCTTTAGCTGTTACTATCAAAATGTTAGTATTATTGTTGATTTAAAAAATGTACCCATCTAAATGCTCAGGGAGAGAACTAAGGCCACAGATATTTTCATTCTATATATCGAATGCACCAAACGAACATTTTCTTCACAGGTACAAAACAGAGAATGTTCTAGAAAATAATAAAAACGTAGCAGAGGAGGCTGTTTTCAGTGTCTTCAATTTGAGGTGTTGTATTTTCTTATTATTGCTGATGTACTGTACTTTTAACTCGCATATTAAATAAATATATTCTTATATTTGGCTATGAGGCTCAAAGAACTCCTTGAAGAAAAGTAACGCCAAGACCTGTAGTAACATGTCCCCTGAGCTATGAGTAGCTGTCTTGGGGTGCAGCAGTTCCGGATTCTGAGATCCAGGAATTCAGCTGTTCCAAATTGCTTAGCCTACGGGGTTGGATGGTGAGTGGGTGTTGTGTCCTTTTAGGGTAAGCTATGAAGCTAATGGAGAGCTTTTAGGTTGAGTGTCGTCTTTCTTTGACATCAGAGATATCGCCCTGAGTCAGGTAGAATAAGATGCCTCCTCTAGGGAACCAAAAAGAAAGGATTCTATAGTTACCCATGTCCCCTGCCTTGTCTAGAAAGTGCTCATAGAGCAATCTTAACAAAGCTCAGTGTAAGGTGCCATCCAGACCCAACCAAAATCAGAGAACTCAGCAGATGCTGATTAACACCCCTGAGAAATTCTTCCAGTTTCTCTAGAACTTGAGAAGTAACTGTGGTGAAGCATTTTCAACAGACACAGATAGGGATACAGTATTAGCGTTGACAATAAATAAGAGGCTTCCCCCACCTCTCTCCCGCTGAGGTCCACCATGACTGGATGTGCTGCGGTGGGCTGCCTCACTGCCAAGGGTCTCGACTGGCCATCAAGCAGGAAGTGCCTGGCCTTGCAAGCCAGGGTGCAGGGGAACCTGGTCACTGGCAAATGCTGGTAAAGCAAGCAACTTCAACAACAGCAAAATACGTTAGTTACCACCGAGAACATGAAACCAAATATCAGTGTACATCCCTGAGGACTCTGAGTCATTCAATCCACCTCACTCATTCATGTATCATCCCTTTAACAGACTCTTAGTAAGTGTCTACTACCAGAACTGAGGACTTTTCATCTGCACCAGGAAGGGAAGAAACAAAAGTCCATTTGGATTCTATTTTTAAGCTCTTACCCTTACCCAGTGCATGACCTTGAGGTTAAAATGTAGGCATGCAGCAACACTTCTACCTGCTACAGGGTGGTAGCCACTCATAAAAAAAAAGCTTCAGTGTGCAAAAAGTGCTTTGTGATTCTTACTTGAAGGACACAAATAAGACAGAGAAGGAACAGCACAATTAACTCATTATCCAGAACATTCAGCTGCACTTGTGATCTTGAGGACTATCATGAACTCTTGTGTTAAAGGCTCCTAATTTAGAAGATCCAGTCATGCTGCAGTTGCACCTTCTGCCCCATACTAACTTTTCCTGGGGAGATCCTGTGTGGGCACATGGTTCTGTGACAGGCAGCTGCAACGCTGAAGCTTCAAAGTAGTCTCTGGGGAGCAGCACCAGGTAATCCTAGCAAAGACCCAAAAGACAGTTACTCATTTTTCTGGGAGCCCTATCTTGATGATAAAATAACTAAACATACTAGCTAAATTAACAACCAGATGAAATTCCTGGTTAACCTCTCTATAGCAACTTCCTGTTCCTTACCCTGACTCACCAAGACCCATAAATAACTCTGGGGGTGTTCTTTACACAGGGGGTGTTTCAGTGTGAACATTGGTATTTTTCAAACTGCAGAAGAAATTTTACTGTCTCTTCTAAGTCATTTATAAATCCAAAAATTAGCAATAAGCTGTCCATTGATAAGATGCTCCCTTGAGAGGCTGGCTGCCTTCAGCAGAGAACACCCAACGCAGATCATGTCAGATGGCTTTCTGCTCCTTGCAGAAAAAAAGGTTCAGAAAAAATGTTTCACAATTCTTGGTGACTCAAGAGAATGGACTGACCCACAGCTTGTCCTACCAAATGGGAAGAAGAGCATGTTCTAATAAGTGTGCCAAATGAAGCCCACTCAGAATAAATTCTGCTAACCAGCTCTTCAGGAATAAATCTCCAGGCTTCAAGATATGGATAATTTGACAGGTTCTCAGCAATCTCATTGGGTCATAGTGTTGGATGAGACCATCTCAAGTGGGGGAACATCCCTCAAGAGATCCCCATTCATTCAGAACTCTGTCTTACCAAGAGGACTCCTTCTGCCTTGATACAAGCAATCCATGTCCCCGGTGTCAATGAGAACGGGTCTGCAATGCCTTTTCCAGGGATGGTGACGAAAGCTGGCTCCTTGCTTAGCAGGAAGGTGATCTCTTTGCTTTGAGCAGCACCTACCAGAAATTCGAAGAACTGTTGCAGACATCTTTCTAGCAGCTAGTGTTAAGACTTTAGATAGTTCAGTTTCAAGTACTCAGTTTATATCTGAAAAAGTTTAAGATGGTTTACTGATCATGAATACTGATCAGATTTACTACTCTTACTTTTTTTTTAATTTGTATATATGCATATGTACAAAAATAGACCAGAAAGATATTGATAAGATGTTAGCAGTGGTTGCCTATGCTGGAAATGTAATTTTGTATATTTATAAAATAAGAATATTAGCTTCTGTAAGCTGCTGATGAATATTCCTTTTTTATAATATATGCTTATTATATTACACTGACAAGTTATTTTTCTTTTTTATATGAGATTTTTATTTTTATTAATGAACATACATTCATTTTGTTATGAAAATTTTGGGCCTTCTATTTATTTTCAGGGTGCAACATTTTTCCTCTGCATTAAACAGAGAACCTTCTGCAGATGGCTCAGAAACAAACAAGACTTGCATGTGAATCCAAATGAGACTTTTTTCTTGAGAAGAAATGTTTGCTCCAAATCCTTGCATTCACTCTCATTCTACAGACATCTATGTGCCTGGAACTGAGTTCTGGGGACAAGGCAGTGAACACAGTCACATGGTCTTTACTCCCTAATGGTGAGGATGGGGAATTTGAGGGATAGAGATGATAAAACAAGAGAACATGGTACAGGGTGAACAGTGCTGTTTTGGGAAAGGAACATGTAACCCTGGGAATACATCGCTGAGCTCCTGACTCAGACTTGGGGAGAATCACCCCAGAGGATGAGACAACAAACCAAAAAGTATTCTGACTGTACATATAAGTTAACAGAGGGCAGACTGCTGATGGCATTGTCACCCAAGGGTTCTATTAGCAAGAGTTTGGAATCTGAAGACTTTGTCTACAAAGTCCAGCTGTGCACTCAGGCAATTTACTCAACCTCTCAGCTTTGTTGCCTCCTCAGTCCACAAAATTCTTATCAGTTCTGCCTACTGGGTATTAGTTAACCAACCTCCATCCCTACAATCTTGACTGACATGACTGGGGCATGACATCATTTCTTCCCACCCATTCCAATTCTGCTATGGATGCTGAACCTGGATGCTCACATCTTGATCCTAAATTAGATATCATTGGGTGCCATTTTGTGTCTTTATGAGACTTCAAATGCTCCCTGGAATCTGTTTCCAAGAACAATAAAAGCCCTGGTTCTTTATAGGACACACTCCCAGGCCTTGTCCTTAGCTGTGGGTAAGGCTGTATTCTCCTCTCCTGTCCCTCTGAAGGAGAATTTTCAGATTCTTCCTGGAGTTCTGTTGGGATCTGTGCTTCACAGCCTTCATCTTAAAAATTCCTATCCTCACCCACTTCTCCTTGAACTATGTGGTTTGCTTGAAACAATGAGAGAATTAAGAGCAAGAGGCCAAGCTCCCCTAAATAACACCAAAAAGGTGATACCTGCTGTACCATGAATGAGCTATAAAATCAGCTTTGCTCAGTGAAGGTATCATGACACATTGGATCAGCCATGGTACAAAGGTTGCTATATCATTTTTAAAGTCACAGTTAATGATAATTTAACAGAAGAAGTTAAATAATCAGGAACTTTAGAGAATGAGAAGGTAACAAAGAGCATCCAGAGAACTATCCAATCCAACCACTTACTAGGTGTAATGTTTTCTAAGAAGGATTACCTTTGGGAAAATTGGAGAAAATAATTTTTTGATCATTTTTCTTTATTATTGAAAAGAGACTTAGAATTTTACCCACCTGACTTCACCCAAGATGGATAAATGGTTATATGGCCAGAAACGGCTTCAGTTCCAGGGTTTACATATCTCAGAATAATGTGAAACAAGGAGAGATTTGACTTCCCCACGTCCAACATCACCCTTACTTCATTCTGAAAAAGATCAAAAAGCCATGAAGCACAGAAAACAGGTTAAAAGAAATGCTAGCCAACCAATGACTTCATTCTATTTGAGTTTCACTATTGAACTTATATACAACACACACACACACACACACACACACACGCACACACACACACGTGTATGTTCACGCTCACTCAACAAGGACCAAGGAACTATGTGGAAACAATCGAGCCTAACAATGAATTAAAATCACTTACAGTGACAGTATGCTCTCTCAGCCACTGAGATCCTCTTTTGACCTTTTTGTGATCAGGCAGACAGAGCGAAGGATTAGATGGACTAATTTAAGAAAGCCATGGTGACGGAGACAACCACCACTGGCTGGGAAAAATGAAAGGGCAGAAGAGAAGAAAAGGAAAGTGTATTATTTCACACCCTGCCCCCCCATAAGAGACTACTCTAGGACCCATTCCACATAGAGAAAATCTAAATGGTCACAGAAACCAATGGTGGCTGGGGAAAGGTTAAAGACCCCAAACCCATTAGTGATAAAATCTGGATGTCACTAAACTATGCCTATTATGTCTTATGAAGTTTTATCTCAAGCCCTTATCCAAGGAGAAACGTTGGATTTTCCACCTGAAGGAGGACCCAGTGGTTTCCAAGCCCTGAGACTCGTACAATACTCTAAGCATTGCAGAACCCATGCAATTTTAATTTGGAACCATAGACATGTTCAGATCCACTGTGGTCTAAGGAAAGTTCATGAAGTGTGGAAAATCTCAAATCCGGTTCTTTTGGTCTCTTTCCCAGCATCTTTGGTTGCAATGCAGGGCAAATATGTTAAGTGAGAATCTGGTGACAACAGACTGACTTAGGGTAGGATCACTGGCCCTGGATACAGGAGCTATGGAGCTACATGTGACCCACAGTCAGGAATACCTGATGGTCCTCAGAATTTGACTGTATTCATCTTTCAGTGTTAGTTTCAAGTTGGGAGATAAATAAGCAAAGAGGTCACTCAAGGACACCACCAATGTCCTCTGACCAAAAAGACTCAGAAAAATCTATCCTTAGAAATTCATTTATTTGGGTCAACCAAACTTTTTTTCACCTGTGAGAGGGTCTATACCTTGATTGGGCTCTTGGTCAGTCATTGACATGCTACTCTGACTTTATAGAATCCAACATTTTTTGATAATGAAATGAGATCAGAGCATTAAGGAAACTGAATTTCTGTATTTGGGCAGAAGGGGAAGAAAGTGAGGTGTTCTAAGGTTCTAGGTGTTATTTGGGAAAGGCAGATTGGCTGGGGGGAATTTGACCAGGCAAAAAGCACATTAGAATCAGGAAAACTACGAGCCTATCTCAGTTTCTCTATGGAGTATTCCAGACCTGAATCTTCTCAGGAAAGTGTTGAGCTTCCATGGTCATCAGACTTCCTCTTATTGTGAATTTCTCTACCAAGACACAGCTCAAAGGGATCAACCTCCAGGAGAAATTCTGAGGTCAAAACTACTTAATGACTCTACAGGATTTTTTGTTGTAAATATTGCATAAGGGTATAAAGGTAAACAACATATAATCATCCTTACTCTAATGTAAAGAAGGATGGATAAAATAGAGAAGAATGAAACAAATGAGAAGTAAGGGAAAGAATAATTAAATAGCACTAACTAAAACTCATCATTTATTTTTAGTTTCTATTCCCAGGGTAATTTGTATTTAAAAATGATCAATAAAAAAATTAGTGACACTAACTATATTAGAATTATTTAAACTAACTTATTTTATTTTCACACAAATGGCTCTAAAGAAAATGTCCCTTTTGTGATAATATAGCTAATGTCATTTTAGAAACTTCCTTCTTCTTGTGAAAAGTGTCCAGAGATGAGCACCATTTTTATTCATTTCTTCATTTTCTGATTGGTGACCAAATGAAAGTAGCAATGACCTTTGGAATCCACACGTATATTTATCAGCTAAAACTTCACCTTACCCCAAACCCAAGCCTAACCTTAATTGAGACTCCAACCCAGCCTCTGGAGAAAAAGAATCCTGGAATCCACTCTGGGGACAGTTCACTTTCAATGGCCCCTGGAGAGTGTTGCCACCCTGCCGTGAAGCTGTGGCCTACTGGCTGCCTACCTGTACTGAGGTCATCTGGGCATATCCTCTCCAGCTAAACCCAGGAAATGCCAGGGGATCAAATCCAAACCGAAGGTCTCTTCCATTAGGTACAGTGCCATCCTCAATCTCATACTTCATATGATGCAAATTTGGGAAATAGTAGTTATTTTCAGGCCTTTTAAAGGAATAAAATGTAGATGCAGCAAGTTAGGTTCATTGACCATCTGAATATTCTTCACTCCAATAATTACTGCTAAATGAACTCCGCAAAGTTGACAAAGTGCATTAAATAAAGGCAAATGAGAGTGGACCCTCACTCTTTTATCTAAAATACTGTTTTATCAATGAAAACATTCACATAAATATCTATGTGCCAGGCCCTGTTGCTGTGCACCATACATAGATAGAGTGGTGAACAGGATATAAAATGTTTCATATGCTAGTTTACAAGTCAAAGAAGTTTCTCTATGTACACTTTTGATCATTAGAATGACTTTTCTGACTTGTTTTTTTCTGAAACTATATTACAAGTAATGAGAATCTTGCATGACATCACTATATGGGTGGTGCTAACTAATTAAGGGTTTCCTTTAAAGAGTCCTGTTGTGTCAGACACAGAGGAGGATCAAAAATATCCCAAGGCATGTGTGAGGCACTGGGTTCGATTCTCAGCACCACATATAAATAAATAAAGGTCTATCAACAACTAAAAACTATTTTAAAAAAAATACCAATGCTGTGTGGCACTTCAAACTACTTGAAGTTCTTTCAAATGATAAATTTTGCCAATCCAGTCACAAGCTAATAGCAGCTAGTGGTTTTAAAGCCATAAAAACCAATTATAATTAGTCAATTAGTCAAAGGAAAAAAATAAAAGGCTCTGATCCTCTACTTTAAGTAGAATTAGAAGCACTTGTTGGGCATGGTGGTGCATGCCTGTAATCTCAGCAATTAGGAAGTCTGAGGCAGGAGGATCACAAGTTCAAGGCCAACCTCAGCAACTTAGCAAAGCCCTAAGCAATTTTAGCAAGACCCTATCTCAAAATAAAAAAATAACAAAGGCTGCAGATACAGCTCAGTGGAAGAGTAACCCCAGGTTCAATCTCCTGTTCAAAACAACAACAACAAAAAAAAAGCAAGAAAGAAAGGGGGAAAAAAGGAATGCTTATATTTCTGAGGTGAATTTATAGAGAACCTTAAAAGTTTTCATATCCATTGACCCAATAATCTTATTTCAAGGTATCTATTCTAAAGAATGACTTTATATATACACTACCAAAGGATTAATATTAAAATGTTTAAAACAATGAAAACTTAGAAATGTGAATGTACAAAAAATTAGGAAATAAGGATTTTATGAAATATATAACCATTAATATTTTGAGGACAATTTAATGCTAAAAGAAATATTTGTGATATTATGTGAAATTAACAGATAATTTGTTAATAATATCATGACAAATATTCATCATGAAAAAATAAAACTAAATTTCATTCATAAACAAAATCTAGAAAAAATATACTAAAAGTACTAAAAAGGATTATCTCTGGGTGGTAAAATGAAGATTCTTTTCTTTGCCTTTTTACTATCAGAAACATTTACGTTCTACAATGAAAGTTTATTAAATTTATAATAAAATTATTTAGAAAACAAACTGAATGTAAATACTTTTCAAACTTACACACAAACCTAAAAATGCTCAGAAAAAAATCACAAACTAACATTTGGGAGGACATAATACAAAAGGTCACAAGATTTGCCAGGCAGGAGAAAAGCTGATATGCCATATACATGGGGTTGACCACCCTTCATTTCAGTTGTCATTTGCCACTATATCAAAGGACATATTCTAAATTTCGAGGTGTATACACATATACATATGTGCATATGTGTGTATGTACAAATGCAAAATATGAAAAATATATGCTAAAATGCAAAAGGTTGATATTTTTCCCTATGGTTGGGTAATTCAATTTTTATTTGGTTGCATTATATTATTTGGTTGCATTATATTATTCTACCTACATAGACGGAAGAAGAAAAAACATTTGCTAGAGTAGGGAAAAACTCATTTTGTAAACATAAGGGTGAAAAGGAGCAAAACAGAACACATTTACATTACAGAAAATCACAAATCGCTTCTGGTCCTTCACATGCCCTACTGGCTTCAGGAAAACAAATTTACAGATGTATTCTTTCTCCTGGACCTTCTACAAGGCCCAGCAGGGAGAGCCAACTAGGAAGACTGAAAAAGCACAGCATGGTGATCCTGACCTTTAGAATCCAAGTGTTGAAAACAATGAGATACAAATACTAGATACAAATCACTGTAACTACATACAAGATTTTAAAAATTAATCTGTCCGTGGTGCAATTAGTAAAGAAGGTGTCTGGTTTTCTGTGCATTTCCCAGAGTTTCCAGCACATGATTAAAAGTCAGAATATTTACACTTAAATTTTCCCTCCCTCCACTGAGAAATGATTACGAATGGATCATGTTTTATATATATTTGTGTGTGTGTGCACATGCACACCTGCATGTGTGTGTGTGTGTGTGTGTGTGATCTATAAACAGCAGATGGGGTGACAATAAGCTGCTACTTGTATGGCCCCCTCTGGGTCTCAATCTCCATGTTGCTTTGCTGCTCTTAGTTCATTTTAACTTACTTCTGCATGAGATGAAGCCCTCTTCCCCACTCTGGAAGTTTTCTTACCCTCTGGTTGTGACACACCTGATCTGGCCGCTCACTCCCTAATGACTCTGAGGGAGCAGCAGAAACTAAATGCCAGTGGTCCAGGAACCCGGGCATGTGCCATCTGCCCCTTATTCCCTCTCTCTTTCAAGAACTGGAGCTGGCTCTCTGCTTGGTTCCTCCATGCCATGACTTGTCCATGGGGGTTCACCCAGGTGAACATACCCCATGCTTCTCGATTCCTCATGCCCCCCTGTCCTTCTGCACCTGTCCACTTCGAATCTGGAAACTCTGACATGCAGGTGTTCCCTGGCTTACAAAATGGAATAGGTTTTTATGGGCATCATTATCTCCTATTTTACTTATCTCATAGACAAATGTCCAGATTTTGAATTATATTGTACAGCTTTTTCATCTACTTTTGATTCCTAGGACTCCTTTGCTCTTGGCTACAGTGGCAGTACAGATGGGGAGGTCTTAGCTTCCCATCACATGAACACAGGAGGAAACCTCCGGAAGACTCACCTCTGGCACGCCTTCCCCACCACATGCTCTCGGCATTGGCATGTTCCAGAGTGCCCGCTGCACACAGACGTGAGTGTCCCGCCAATGTCACACTGACACCCTGGAAGTCAGGAAACAGCTGTGGTTACCATCATACCATCCCCATACTGAACACTTCCCTCCATCTACAAGAAAGGAACACTAAAAATCTCAGGGTTACAGCACCACCTCTCTTCCAATCACACCTTGTATCTGGCAAGGGTTTGAAATAGGCAGGAGTCTTCCTAGTGGCAATGGCCTGTCCCTCCAAAAGTCCGCTTCTAAGTTGGAGGTGCATGACCACAGGCCAGTTGGAACACAGATGCCCAATGTGAAGCTAGTGATAGACCAAGAGCTGAACTAGATTTGGAAACAGTACTATTGTAAATAAGGTATAAACTAAGAAGGGGCCACGTGAGACATTCAAGGGTAAACTTCAAGGGACCAACTGTTGCTGTGATTTCGTTATTTAATACAACCCTATCTCCAAAAGTCTGGCTTTTCTGATAATACAAAGAACAGTTTTAAAGTCACTAAGTCTTGATGTTATTTATAACATTAACAGATATCTTCCCATTCCAGGTATATTTCTTTTAACAGTGTACGATAGAAAAGAAGTGGAAACAGCCCCATTTGCAATTTATGACTAGTATCAACCAAATATTTGGCCCAATGCCCCAGACAGAGTATTTAAGCACATCCCAGAAAATCAGCCTGAAGACAGCGAACATAGGAGAAAGGTTATTCTGATAGTCTGTGTCCTTGAACGCTTTGCTCTTCTCAGGACACCCTGGATGTAGGTACTACCTTGACACCCAAAGTAATTTCTCTTTTCCAAAGCGAAATATCCGTCTTCACAAGTATCACAGGCATCACCACTCACACGGACCTTGCAGTGACAGTCACCGTCTCCCTGTAGAACAATGAGCCAGATGACAAAATTTGATACCGTTATAGATTTCATCTTCAAGACTGAAAAATGGCTCATTGTACAATAAGCAGCAAGAAAAAGATGACCATGAACGGCACGCCTGGAGAAGTACTAACATGCTCCCCAGGAACTCCTCAATCAATTGCTCCACATCCCGTTGGTCTATGAAAACCAGCCCACAATACCTGCCCACATTACCTGTCCACACTCTCCAACTCCACTCACTGTTCCTGCCTCGTGGCACTGGCACTCTGTAGAGATAAGAAAGTGTCCTGAAACCAAGGGTCATCCAAAAGACAGCTCCCTGGCTCTGGGCACATTTCACTTCTGCAATACAACACCTACAGGTAGACTTTCCTGCACCCTTCAGCATCGATACCGATTGCACTGCTGAGGCCTAAAATTGGATGGCTTTCTGAGGCTAGCAGAACAGACCAACAAACACGATCCATCTAGGAGGATGGTTAGTTTATGGCTACTCCAAGACAAAACTGCAACCTCATGGGATTTGAATGTCAAGGTCATTGTTGATGTACTTGCATGAAAATGTACTCTATTTAAAGACACTCACTTCAGCAGGTACAGTGATGCATACCTGTAATCCCAGTTACTGTGGAGGCTGGAGCAGGAGGATCATAAATTCAAAGCCAGCCAGGGTAACATAGGGAGACCCCATCTCAAAAAAAGATATACAGCCGAGTGTGGTGGTACACACCGGTAACCCCAGTAGCTTGGGACCCTGAGACAGGATCGCAAGTTCGAAGCCAGCCTCAGCAATTTAGTGAAGCCCTAAGCAACTTAGTGAGACCCTGTGACCCTGTCTCAGAATAAAAAATGTGTTAAAGGGCTGGGGATGTAGCTCAGCGATGAAGTGCCCCCAGGTTCACTCCCCAGCACCAAAAAAAAAAAAAAACCAGAGATATTCAGGGCTGAGGATGTAGCTCATGGTAATGCATTTGCCTAACAGATGTGAGGCCCTAGGTTAGATCCCCAACACAATAAAAAATAAAAAGAGAGAGATTCGCCTAATTTAGTACATTTAACCTGCTATGTTCAACTTGTTATCCTGGTTTCAATACATGTATAAAATTATAATAAAATTAAGCCAGAAAGAGTGAATCATAGAAACAAAGAGGTAAAAAAAATATTTATCAAGAAGTTGCTGTTACAGACAATAAAATACATATGGAAACAGGATGAAAATCCCTCGCTGAAATTTTTGAAAATGACAGAATTTCTGCCAAAAGTGTCAGGGGAAGACATCAAACACTGCACAGTAGGGGTGCATAGGTGACTAATAAATCTATAAATCAGAACAAGGCACCGAATAACACACACACAAAATTACACAGGATTTTGGACAAACCAAATTGCTTCAATAAATGGCTTTTTGTGAGTTTATTTATTGAAACAGAGAAAATTAAGAGGAAGTTACAAAATAAGAAGTGATGGTGTATAAATACTTTACCTGAACAT
Organism: Urocitellus parryii; assembly: GCF_045843805.1. Lineage (NCBI taxonomy): Eukaryota > Metazoa > Chordata > Mammalia > Rodentia > Sciuridae > Urocitellus > Urocitellus parryii. The sequence continues at coordinate 46,488,264 of NC_135543.1, forward strand.
CCACTGGGATTTTCTCTGGCCAGATTCCAATATAATGGTTTGCAGATACTACAAGTAGGACTTTCCACATGAAGCTTGCATTGGCAATACCCCTTAAAATGCAAATCAAACTAACATTTGACATCTTGGAATTAAAACCTGTTTTCAAAACAGTGTTCTGGGTAAAGGCTTGTCACAGAAATACAATATGGCCATGAAAAGTAAATTAATTGTATCCAGGGGGAACAACAGCACTGGGTTAATTTCAACAGGCTAATTGCTTTTTGTAAAGTTCATTTACTTGTTACACATATAATCCACATTTGCTATTAAAAAGAAATCAGGAAAGTACCGAGAGAAAAAAATAAATGTCTTTCTTGTAATATTCCCAGTGTCTGCTGATGCTGTTACCGTGTGGAATACAAATTTACATGGAAACGTATCTGAATATGCATGATGCTGGGAATCAGTAAAGAATGGTATTTTACTAAGAATGCTTTTATAAAATTTAAGATTCACTGCCTGGGGCTGGGGTTGTGGCTCAGTGGCAGAGCACTTGCCTCGCCCATGTGAGGCACTGAGTTCAATCCTCAGCACCACATAAAAATAAATAAACAAAGTAAAGTATTGTGTCCAAGTATAACTAATATATATATATATATATATATATATATATATATATATATATATATATATATATAGAGAGAGAGAGAGAGAGAGAGAGAGAGAGATGTCAAGCCTCATTGTAAGGAGGACAAAACATCTGTCCCTCTGTCCATCTAATGCCTGAAGTCACATCTCTAGGTCATAAGATCAAGAAGAGAGATCATTTCTAAAGACCCTAGAAAACTTCAGAACACCACACTATGTGCTTAGAATACTAAAAAGGAAATGGGGATTACTTTGTGCATAGCCTGTTTTATTTAATTTGTCCTTGGCTACTGAAGGAGCCTTGGCAGGACTCCATAGTGGCAACACCATCAGAGTATCTGACAATAAAGGTTAAGCTCAAAGACTCCAGAATAAAAAAATTAATTAAACTATATTTGTTACTGGAGAAAAAACCCACAAAATCATAGGCATTTTGAAAAAAGAACACCGACCTCTTTAAGCAACGTGTGCCTTATTTCAATTTACTTTTAATTTCAGGAAGCTCCCACATGGTTAGTCTTGAGTAAGAATCAGAATAATAAGAGCTGCCAACTTTATACACATCCTCTACTTACCAAGCTGGAGTCGATGGTACCAGCTGGGTCACAAGCACCACTGGAACCTGCATATGATTTAGAGATGTTTTAAATGTCTGACAGTTAATGGTTTCCATGCTTCAAGCTTTAAAAGTTCTGCTTGTTTTTTAAAATAGCACACCTGTATGTATGTTTTTGATAAGTGCAAGGCAAAGGGAGTCTTCCTGAATAATGTTCACGATCCTTGATCCCAAAGTGCCCCCTTTGTCACTGAACAACTCTATTCCTTGCCCACTAACAAAATTTCGTTGCTACTTGATGGAAGAAACCGGGGGGAATAAAATTTTAAGCACATCTATAATTGTCCAGAAGAGGGCAATATTATACCAAGAGATGGTCACTTGTTACAGGATTTATTCATAAGTTTGTCCTTTGGTTAACCAAGTGTTAATTCTTCAATTATCAAGCCCCCTTGTTTCCCACCTGCATTAAAGGTCTTCTAAAAGTTTGTTCTACTTAGTTATTCATGACAGTAGAATGTATTTTGACACATCATACAGGCACATCCTACTCTGGGATTCCCTTTCCTTCCGAGGACCCTCGGGCCTTCCCAGGCAAGAGCAGCCCCTCTGGCTGGTACCTGAAATTTCCACCCTCAGGAAAACCTGGTCTTGAGGATTCTGGTGAGGAAGGTTCTAGGCAATGAAGTCTGTGCTACAGCCTATACCAGTAGGCTCTGAGCACCACGGCTCCAAGGGGTTATGAAAAGCACAAAGGGATCCGAGGAAACCACGTTCTCCCGGTGGAAAATCTGGGTCTCCTGGGTCAGCCTCACAAGTCTCTCTCTCTCTCTCTCTCTCTCTCTCTCTCTCTCTCTCTCTCTCTCTCTCTCTCTCTCCCCCTCTTTTTTCCCAGTACTAAGGATTTAACCCAAGAGTGCTTTGCAGCTGAGCTACATTCCTAGCCCATTTTTGTTTGTTTTGTTTTACATTTTGAAACAGGGTCTCACAAAGCTGCTGAGGGCTTCACTTAGTTGCTGAGGCTTGCCTTGAACTTTCCATCCTCCTCCCTCAGCCTCCTGAGTCATTGGGATTATTGGCGTGTGCCAGTGTACCCAGCACAAGTCCCTCTTTTAACAGAGCAAGAGACCTTTGAAATCACCAGGAGCTCCTGGCCCACACTGGAGGCTCCCTCACCAGGGAGCTTGGGAAGGACACAGGCAACTCATTTCTGCCCCTTCTGCCACATATCACACCCAACTCACTTTCATTCTCAGATTTCCATCTGCTCCTTGACTCACTCTTTCCTGACTGCATGGGCTTCAGGGCACCCCAGGTCCCTCCCTTCGTGCCAATGCTGAAGTGTGATGACAGTCCCTCCGGGGATCAGAGGCAGGAAAGGAGCAAGGGCAGAAGCACGGCCCAGGCCTCACCCAGCCCTCAGCAAGTGGCCTGGTGGAAAGACCCCAGTGCCTCCCATCAGTGCTGAGAGTCAGTAAGGAGAGCCAGCCTTACTCTGCCTGGGCACAGGGGCCAAGATCGCTAGGTTACGCTCAAAGAAGATGCTTTTCCACACTGATATACACAGAGAATTGACATGTAATTTAAAAACCCAGATATATATTACATGAGAATTTAAATTATTTTTTAGTTAGAAACAAACAATCCTTTGTGAATAATGATGCCTAGGTGAATATGTGAGATATGTGTTTTCAATGGACTTGAACTGGGGCAGATTGGGTCAAATGTGTCGGGGTGACCACGGATGGTTGCAGCTTCTCTGGGAGGTTGGCTTCACACACAGAGAGGAACCGACTCTCCAGCATTCTGCTGGCTTCTCTACCTTGACAGTAGGGGAAGTCATAGGCTCCTGAGAGACATCTGTCACACCGCTGTCCTGTTATCCCTGGCAAGCATTCACACTGTCCAGTCACCGGGTGGCAAGGCGTTGGGTAGGATCCAAGGGCTGAGCACTGGCAGGCTGGAGGAAAAGAAATCAGTCAGACTCAGGGTCTGGGCTGTGGAAGGGGCTGCCTCTCCTCTGACCTTCTCCTCTGAACTTTTTTAGCCAGAGGATTTCACAGCATCCCAGATCAGACCCCTGGGGTGGGGCCACAAAGACACAAATGCAAGTTCCAGCTCCATCTCTTACTAGACCTAGAACCTGGAACTAGATACTCAACTGATATAAACTTCAGTTTCCCTTCCCATAAATAGGACTGACACTAGCATCTACTTGATACAATCGTTGTAAGTATTAATGAATACTAGAAAGAGCTGGGATACCTACTCTCACAGTGACCACTCAGGAAACACTAGATTCTATTGTTATAATTTTGTATTCAGCCAGATTGGCTGGTGACTGGCGAGGGTTTGGGGGATGCTTCTCACACACAGCAATGGTGTTCATAAGAGAAGAATGACAGGGACAGCTGATGGGAGATGAGACTCACTGAAGGATCCACTCTACATTCTACTGGGAACTGAGTGCAAACCACTCCAACCCAGACCAGCCTATAACTGAACCCTGTTTTCCTTTGCCCTCCTCTCTTCATATCTATTTTCTCAAGGTCTAGTGGAGTTCAATAATCAAGGAAAAATGTTACACATCGGGAGTGGGAATGGATGGAAAAGGCATCCCAGTATTCTTTGCCCGGCTTCAACCTGTTACCATCATCTGTGGCAAAGGGGGTGAATACACACTTATAGGTGGAGAGGACAGATTCTGGCCACTCCCCTCTTGGCTCCTTTCCCACTGAACCCTGCAGGGCTGGAGTTGTTGAGTGTCACTCCCATTAGAACTGTGAGCACCCTGCTCCTGGATTGGTATGCCCAGAGGATACAACCCAGCTAACTTCTTCAGCCACATCTTAAGAATGGAAGGCACTGGAAAGATCATCACATTGCATTTCACCACAACATGGTGAAGATCAGAAGTTAAGTGGCACTCTCAGAGTCACCAAAGTAGTCTGTAGCAAAGGGCTTCTACCTCTGGGGTGAGACACATCTGGATCCAAATACCAGCTGTGCCACTTGTTATGGTTTAGACATGGTGTCCCCAAAAAACTCACATGTGAGACAATGCAAGAAGATGTGGAGGAGAAATGATTAGGATGATTGGGTTATAGCTTTAAACTAATCAGTGAATCAATCCCTGATGGGATTAACTGGATGGTGGCTAGAGGCAGGCAGGGTGTGGCTAGAAGAAGTGGTTCATTGGGGGCATGGCTATGGGGTATATATTTTGTATATGGAGGGTGGAGTCTCTCTTTCTCTTTCTCTGCTTTCTGATCACCATGTGAGCTGCTTCCTTCTGCTACACTCTTCCGCCATGATGTCCTGCCTCACTTGGAGCCCCAAGGAATGGAGTCAGCCTTGTATGGACTGAGACCTCTAAAACCATGATCCCTGAAATAAACTTTTCCTTCTTTAAAATTATTCTGGTCAGATCTTTTAGTCACAGCAGCAAAAAAAAAAAAAAAAACAAAAACAAAAAAAACTGACTTAAACACCACTTAATAGCTGTACAGTCATTAGCAAGTTATTTAGTCTTTTAAAGCCTCAGCTTCCTCTCCTGTAAACTGATATAGAACCTACCTGATGAGGTCATTAAAGAATCATCAGAAATGAGGTACAAGAAGCCCTGAGCATGATGTTTGGCAAAGAAGAAGTACCCAGTGTTTGCTCTTACTGATGTTGCTCTAAATAACAAACTCCCCCAGTGCACGTGGGAATGTTCCTTACACTATTCCACATTGAACTAATGGCAGGCAATGAATAAGTATTTCTGACATCCAAATTTATGACCAGAACATGCAGTTTAAAAACAATGACCACCTTTTTGCCAGTTCTCAAGAATTCCATACTAATTGAGACTTTGGGAAAGAAAAGAACTATATAGTAAAGTCTCTCTTCTGATGTTTTATTTATAGGTACCCTTGGGATGTGAAAAGCCCCACATGACCAAGCCTTGGAGCACTGCACCCTTTGTGGGGACAAGACCATGCTGTTTTCATTGTTTGACAGGACTTAATTCAGCCTGTATGTGGTGATTTACCCTGAAAGTGCTTTTTAGTAATAATAATAATAATTAAAAACAGAGTTTGCCACTGTTTTCATTGGAATCATAAAATAAAATCTCACTAATGGAGGGGAACGGAGCTAGTTTTATCCTCCACAAATTACCTGAGAACTCAACAGGCTGTATGATTTGTTCAGAGCGACATGATTAGTGGCAGATTCAGGGAATTTACCATCATCCCACCCTATTTTATATCCATCCAACCAGCAGGTATTGATTGGCAACCTACCACATTTGATGACATCATGGCTAGGTGCTATGGTGGAGGTAAATACAAAAATACATATTCCCTGATCTCAAAGAGCTGGAGAATTACTGACATAGTATGAAGTGCCCTACCCCACGAGAAACTAAATGTGAGAAACATGCCAAATGCTACTCTAGCAGATGTTGAAAGACAACAGAACAAAGACTGGAAGTGTTCTCTTATGACACTGTGGCCCCACTAAGCCTGTCTGCAGAGATTAAGCCCCTTCTAGCGGCAAGTTTCTGAGCAAATGCTCTTGGACTTTGTGCTGGTTAAATTCTGTAAGTCACTTTGACTAGGTAGGCTGTGGTTGGTACCTAGATGTTTGATCAAACACTAGTCTAGAGGTGCCACAAAGATATTTTTTAAATGAATTAATTAACATTTAAATCAGTAGGTTCTTGAGTAAAGCAAACTATATTCCATAATGCAGGTGGGCCTTATACAATCAATTGAAGGCCTTAAGAAAAAAAAGATTGATGAACCTCAAAAAGGAATTCTGCCTACATACAGCCTTCAGATTTGAGTTGCAAAATGAACTCTTCCCTGCGTGCCTCCCCTGCAGATTTTGAACTTAAGATCCCCACAGTTGTGTGAGACAAGTCTTGAAATCGATCAACTCTCCACCCCACACACATGCCCTATTGGTTCTGTCTCTTTAGAAAACAGATTTTTGGCATTAAGAAGAATGTTTCTAAAGGAACAGAATCTTAAGAATGAGTTCTCTGAGTTGGTTTGGGGGTTTGTAGAAAATTAGTTTTCCAATATGATTAGATTTAGAGGCACTGATGGCTTTATTTTTAGCAGTGGCAAGAGGACTAGAAGTCCGTGACTTGATGTGGCAATAGAGATACATATAAATATCATTATTGCATGCTCCTTATCAAAGCTTATAGGAGGCAAGTTTATAGGAGGCAAATTTCTGAGTGACTATGTATTTGCTTACTTAGAACATTTTTGTCAAACTAATGAGTATAATGAAGTTGGCTAATTGTTCCTAATTTTACTGTACAAAGTTCAGAAAGAAAAGGGAAGGAGTTCTAGAATTGGAATGTTTGGATAGGGCAGAGTATAAATGACTTGAAATTTTCTATGTCTTTCCCAGAAGAAGCCCTTACTTATCTCTTATAGCCTCAGGGCTGAGACTGCTGAAAACCAAACCCAGAGTTTTCATCTTGTGGGTGGCTGAATCACAAGGCCAATCAAATTGCCAATGTTGCAGAATATGTGCCATTAAAAACGGGCACAATTGAGAAGGAATGGGGTTCTGAAAAATTGGTTTGGAGACATATGGGAAGATCATGATGAAGAGAGGACCCCAAACCCCTAAATTCCATGAGTCTTGTTTGCCAGTAGAAGTAGTCACTCCATTGGCATCTGAGTGGATCTGCTTTCCCTATAAAAAGTATAGTTTTCTTGAGATTGTTGACTTGCAAGACACTGAGGGCTTTCCTCTGTACCTGCCCTGCCACCTCTCTTTCCTTCTAGACTGACAACAAGATTCAAGCCCCAGCAAGTGCTGCACGGGAGGTACAAAGTGTGACCCATAAGAGGCGTGCTACACTCCAAAACGATTTGTGATTTTTCAAGTTTAAATATGGCTGGGCATGGTGGCACACACTGATAATCCCATCGGCTCTGGAGGCTGAGGCAGGAGGATCACAAGTTCAAAGCCAGCTTTAGCAATGGCAAGGCGCTAAGCAACTCACTGAGACCCTGTCTCTATATAAAAATACAAAAGGGGCTGGGGGTGTGGCTCAGTGGCTGAGTGCCCCTGAATTCAACCCCTGGTACACCCCCTGCCCCACCAAAAACCAGACTTATGAAGAATATGTGTGAAATAGATACTAAAGATATAGGAGCTGTTACTATTGAATTAGAAAACTTAAATACAATGGGGACCCTGGAATAGCAGGGCCAAATGGTAGCACCCAACCACCAAAAGCAAGATGGGCATAACTAATGGACAACACAGTCAAAACAGCAAATCAGTATCGCCTGACTCACAGTGTTGGAGGGTGCTGGCTAGTTAATCATGGTGTTCCTAGACGTGAAATTGATAGGAAGTCATTTAGAGTCTTAATCTGCTGAGAGCCATTGCCAAGTAGGAATGATGCGTGGCAATTTCTTTGTCAGCCTACCCCATGTTGCTTAGAGGAAGGACTCTCCATATTGGACCCAGGTCATTTGCAGTGACATTGCATGTAAGGTGACCTTGCTCAAGGACCAGGGCGGATCCAGGTTTAGGGTGTATCCTGCTGGGATTAGGGAATATCCCGTTCCTTGGGTTTAGGGCGGTTCCAGGTTTAAGGTGTACCCTGCTGGGAATAGGGAATATCCCGTTCCTTGGGTTTAGGGCGGTTCCAGGTTTAAGGTGTACCCTGCTGGGAATAGGGCGTATCCTGCTGCCTCAGGCGAGCAGCTCCTTGAGTTCCCATTGAGTTCTCGCGGGATTCGGAGAGTATTTGGGATTCAGAGCCTGGTGGAGAACGAGGATTTTGCCCAGAACATGGATTTCCCCAGAACGTGTGTGTAGAGTGCTGGTGACAGTTTGAGAATAAAGAGTTGCTGTTTGAATCTACAAGGTGTGAGGGCTCCTGATTTTGTGCCCAGCCAGACTGCGGCATTAATCTGTGTAAATGGAAGAGTTCTAGGTCAAGTAGAAGTCTAACTTGAAACATAAAAACAGAGAGTCATGCCCCCTCAATCAATTCCTAGATTTGACCCAGTTTCCAGATTCAGACTCCTTGAATAAAGGAGAGGCTGAAGCCCTTTGAGGAAGGACTTCTCTACATTATCAAAAACTTAATTTGTTAATCTATCTCCCAGTCTTCCTCAATGGGACTATGACTTCTTGCCAGGATGAGTGTGCACTGAGGAAAAGGAAATATGCATAACTTTCAGGGATTACTGGACACTGGCTATGAACTGTCACTAATTCTATGAGACCCGCCAATATAATTGTAGCCTTCTATTTAGGGACTTATAGAGGTTGAGTGATCAACAGAGTTTTAGATTAGGTCTTCCTCATAGTGGGTTCAGGATCCCTGCATCTGTCCTGTGGTCCCCCCCCCCCCATTTTGGAATTTACAACTAGCATAAACTACTCACTAGCAAAATCTTTCCATTGGTTCACTGACCTGTGGAGTGGGGGTTATTAAGATGGATATGACCAGATGGAAGCCCTTGGATCTGTCCTCGTAAGGTTCTCTAGAAGCAGCTTATGTTCTGAATCAGCACCCAATATATGGTGCTATCTTTTCCACATCCTGAATCTGTGGGTCAGGAATCAAAGGGTGGAAACAGGAGTGGCACCAGTCACCACTACCCCTAGTATCCCACTAGCAAAAGTTTTGTCTCTCGTCCCTGATATTTTTTATGCTCTGCTGGTCTAAAGGTCTTTCTTCCAGAGGGAGTAATGTTTCCACTGGAGAGAGGTGGTGCAATGATTTCATTGAAGTAAAAGTTAAAACTGCCCCCTGGCCACTCTGGGTTCCTCATGTCTCTGAATCAACAAAGATGGGAGTAATTATGTTCCTCTGATAATCAAGGGAAAATGGAACCGCCCTTCCACAAAGGAGGTAAGGAAGAACATGTCTGTAATACAAGGAAGAAATCCTTCCTGGTATGTAGTATCACCATGCCCTGTTATTGAGATCAATGAAAAAGTCCAAAGTCTTCCCATTGAGGCAAGACTGCTGATGGTCTAGACCCTTTAGAAGTGAAGATTTGGGTCACTCCATAATGACCACCAGAGGTGCTAGCTGAGGGCAAAGAAAATAGGTAATGCATACTGAAAGAAGATACCAGTTATGACCAGGGGACCCATCACAAACATGGGGACATAAGTGTAACGAGTATTTCTTTGTTGTGTTGTATGTATTCACATGTACATGAAACGAGTATCTTGTTTTTTTTTCCCTCTCTCATCCTCTTGCCATATAATGTTAGATGTATAGACTTTGTGCTATAGTATTTAAGTTACAGGATAGCAAGAAGAAGTGTGAACATCACCCAAGGACTTTACATTCTCTTCTGAGGAAGGGGTTGCTGTGTTTCCAGTTGTAAGCTAGATAGTTCTATCATGTTAGGCAGAATTATGACCTCATTATACTCTTTTATTTTAATTTTTAGTTGTAGATGGACACAGTACCTTTATTTTATTTATTTATGTGGTGCTGAGGATCAAACCCAGTGCCCCACACATGTGAGGCAAGTGCACTACCACTAAGCCACAACCTCAGGCCCTTGTTATCTTTCCTCAGAGATTAAATTTGGTTTAAGGAGATGTGTATGGGTGCCAAGATGGTTGGGGATGGTGGTGAATTGTGTTGGTTAATTTTACATGTCCACTTGGCTAGGCTATGGTGCCCAATTGGTTGGTCAAGCAGCTATTGAGGTGCTGTTGGGAAGGTCCATTTCAAATGAGATGGACATTTAAACCAGGAAACTGAGTAAGCAGCTTACCCCTTCATCATTGGATGGGAGAGCCCCATCCAATCAGCTGAAATCCTTAAGAGAAAAGAAGCTGATATCCCTCTAAGAAGGAAAAGGAGGAATTCTGTTTCCAGACTGTGTTCTGACTATAGGTCTCCAGCCTGCAAGCCTGCAGATTTCAGACCTGCCAGCCCCTACCCTGGCATGAGCCAATTCCTTAAAATCTCAATCTCTCTCTCTCTCTCTCTCTCTCTCTCTCTCTCTCTCTCTCTCTCTCTCTCTCCACACACACACACTCATACCCTATTGATTTTGTTTCTCTGGAGAACCCTGGATACTTCCTTCTGCTATCTCTGCCCTAAGGAAACTGAATGTACATGGAAGGCAGGAAGGGTACCTGCCTCGTTTGCAGTAGCTACAGCTCTGTAGCATGATGGGACAGCACAGATACTGGACCTTAGGGCCACAGGGATTTTCCAGGGAGCCTCAGGAGAGGCAGTTACACTCTGGAAGTGAAAACAAAGACTTGACCCTAAAAGCACGTACCTTATTTTATTAAAATGGTGGATTACTCAACTTGGCATCTGGCTTCCCATTTCAGTCCAGCTGTCAGGGAAGGCTTCCAAACCTCAAACCCAAACTCCAATACTGGCAGTGCTTTTCTCAGTCTTGGAAATACTATAAGACTATAAGACTTTTTAAATATTTTAATTCTGTTCTTTGTCTTGGTCCAGGTCTTTTGGAGTTCCTGGGATAGTTTACTTCTTCCCCATCGACTCCTCATTGTTTGGGCCCTCAGACATTTTCTCTCCCAAGGAGTGTAAATAATAATAATAATAATAATAATAATAATAATAATAATGCAGGGTGAATTTCCCTTATCTGAAATACTTGGGTCAAGAAGTATTTTGGATTTCAGATGTTGGAATATTTGCACATACATAATGAGATATATTAGAAACAGGACCCAAGTCTAAACATAAAAGTCATTTCTGTTTCATATACACCTGACATGCAAAGCCTCATGGTAACTTTCTACAATACTTTTAGTACACCTGTGTTTTGACTGTGACATGTCACATGAGGCCAGGTGTGGCATTTTCTACTTGTGGCATCATGCTGGCACTCATGAAAATTTCTAGTTTGGAGTATTTTGAATTTTGGATTTTTGGATTAGGGATATTCTACCTATATATAACAACAAAAGTTCAAAGGGACAGAACTCTTGTCTGCTATGCTCCCCAATGTCTCCCAGCACCAAGCCCAGTCCTGATCCATACTGCATGCCAGGAGACGTTTGTTCAAGGAGAGCATGAGCAACCACTAAGATCCTTTTACAGGCTCTGACCTGAATCTGTTCTTGATATGTGTTATCGCATTGAGTCTCGCCATGTTACTGTGAAACAGGTATTATATGAGTAATGTCATCCTGTTCACCTTGAGTAATAAACTCAAAGAGTGAGACAACACTACCTAGAAAACATGCAAATTAAAAGTTGCACAGAGCTCCTTATTGTTCAAGGGATGATTGTATTGCCTAAGATTTTTGGAGTTTTTCCTTCTGGTTGGAAAGCAGGTTAGCACCTTATTAGTCAAAGCCACAAAACCAGCAATTAGTCCCACAATAAATATTACAAACCCTCTTCTTTGGATCTGAGAACTGGAGAAATTAAATCTATAGCAAATCCTAAGCCTTTCCAACCAACCATGTCAGTATTCTCTTAGATAAAAACAAAATTTCAAAGGGAAGGGCCAGTTCAAGGCAAAATTGTACAAAATTTGGCTTCAGACTACTCCCCCAACCAACCACATGGTATTTTCCCTCCGGAGATGGTGGGAGGCTCTCCTAGGAGCATCTTAGGCCAGAAACCTCCCCCAGCACCCTTTGCCATCGGCTAGGTACCTTTGTCCTTGTCCCTTGGCTGGTTTGCCTGACTTGTGAGACTATTCCAACCAGGGGGAAGGAGGCTAGACTTCTCACTGGCAACATATAAGAGTTTTCTAAGGGAAGAATATGCCATTGTACTTAGAAAAGTCTGGAGTCAATTAATTTAAGGCAAACCATAAATCCAGGTCTGCAGTTGGCAAGAACAGCTTAGAAGCGTTTTAAAATTCCCTTTAAAGAAGGTTTTGAAAAAAATTAAAGCAATAAAGCTGAAACCCATAAGAACAATTTTGGACTAGAATATACTGAGCTATCTGATGTAGCATTTTGAACCACATTGACTTTCTTCTGAAATTCACTGATTAAGCTATCCACTCCCTCTTTAAAAAGAAAAAAAAAATTGCAAAAGCTGTCAGAAAAAAAGAAAAAGAAACACAAGAGAAGGAAGACTAGCACAGGCAGAATTTCGGTTACCCCAAATTCTTATCAGAATGGTTCAAACCTGAAGCTACAAACAGTAGGGTACACCTGGACACCCATTTAGGAATAAGGCAATGGTACATCATTTCCTACTGGGCTCAGAAAATGGCTCTTCAGCACTGGCAGTCTTCTCTGCAGCAGGGCATGCATTAGTATGTGTTCATCCTCCACAAAGTCAGGACCCCAGGCCAACTGCTTCCCCTGTTCTAGCTTGAATGACAAAACCAAAACAGTGCTTTCCTCCTCCCTCATCTACTCCTTCTAAATGGAAGTGAGGAACTGTAAAACAAAATGGTGGAGAAGGTAATTGAGCACATGAGTTACTTGTCCCTCTTTCCCTCCATTGGGACCATGATTTTTTGAGCCACAAACAGGATCCAGCAGAGGCTGACCACAAACATTCATGACAGGGACAGACAGTGCTTCCTGGTGGTCCCCAGCCTTCTTCTCGAGTGGGCGAGCCTTACCACTTTGAACCTTCCAGTGAGGTCCGAAGGCCCTGGGGGACCTTTGGAAGTTGTTTCAGTCAGCTTTTTCACTGCTGTGACTAAAAGACCCAACCAGCACCATTGTAGAGGGGGAAAAGTTTATTCAGGGGCTCACAGTTTCAGAGATCTCAGTCCATAAATAGCTGGCTCCATTCCCTGGGGCTCGAGATGAGGCTGAGCATCATGGTGGAAGAGTGTGGCAGAGGGAAGCAGCTCACATGATGATCAGAAAGCAGAAAGAGAGACTCCACTCACCAGATACAAATATGTACCCCCAAAGCCATGTTCCCAATGCCTACCTCCTCTAGCCACACCCCACCTGCCTCCAGTTACCACTCAGTTAATCCCATCAGAGATTAATTTGCTGATTAGTTTAAGGCCCTCATAACCCAATCATTTCCCCCCTGAACCCTCTTGTATTGTCTCACATGTGAGTTTTGGGGGGGGCACCTCACATCCAAACCATAACAGAAGCAGAGGTCCAAATGAACTCTACCCAAAGATAAATTCCTATTTTTAACAAATCACTGAAAAGCTTTCCATGTAAAGTGTTAGCTTCTTAAAAAGCAAAATGCTACAATTAAATCTCAGAGAGTTTCCTAATCTCTCATAGGATCTATAAGGACTAAGTCTTTGTAGAGAGCTGAGAACTGGACACAGTTTTGCCAGCCTCCCTAAGCTGTGGCATCCTGATTTTGCCATAGGGAATATGTTCTCCCACTTGCCCCCATTCCTACCTCCATGGAAGTAAGAAGACTTGGCCAATCAGAGCACTAAATTTCAAGGCCATGTGACTCCTCTTTGTGGGGATGCCTTTTTACTTTACAGAGGCAACTGGAGTTAGGTATCTTACTGCTTGGTTCTTATTTTTGTCTGGGTGTGGATCCCTTTGTATTTACCCTGTTTGCAATTCATTGAGCTTCTGAGGTATAGAAATTGTTTTTCATTAAATCGGAGGAGTTACAGCCATTATTTCTTTGGCTATTTTTCTATCTTCTTTCTCTTTCCATTCCTTATGGTACTCCCATTATAGGTATGTTAGTGCACTTAATGTCCTGTAATTCTATTAATTATCTTCACACTTTTTTTCTGTTTTTCAGATCATCTAACCTCTATCAACCTATCTTTCTTTCTTTTATTTTTGGTACTGGCAATTGGACCCAGGGGAACTTTAACCACTGAGCCATAACCCAAGCCTTTTTAATATTTTATTTAGATACAGGGTCTTGCTGTGTTACTTAAAGCCTTGTTAAATTGCTGAAGCTGACTTTGAACTTGAGTCCTCCTGCCTCAGCCTACCACACCACTGGGATTATAGGCATGCGGCACCATGCCCAGCTACCAATCTGTCATTAAGGTTGTCAGTTCTTTCATCCACCAGCTCAAATAAACTATTGAGTCCCTTTAGTGAATTTTTCATTTCAGTTATTATGCTTTTCAACTCCAGAATTTTCATTTGGTTCTTTTAAATAACTTTTACTCTTTATTGATATTTTCTATTTGTTGATACATTGTCCTCATGCCTTCCTCTAATTCATTAAGAATCATTCCCTTTAGTTCTTTACACAGATTTGTACTAGCTGCTTTGACGTCTGTCCATTAAGTCCTAATCCAAGAGCAGTTTCTATTGACTGCTTTCTTCCTCTATCTATGGGCCATACTTCCCCATTTCTTTGAACATACATTTTCTAAAAAATTGCAGCAACTCCAGCTACTGATTTACTATCTCCACCAGGATTATGCTATTATCACTTGCTGCTTGACTGTTTATTTGTTTAGTGACATGGATGATCTAATTCTGCCATGTCCTATTTCTCCTGCAAAGTTCAGCCATTGATGTTCCTAGCCAGATTGTTTCACTCTTGTTTTTATTTTCTGGCTTGTCTACTGATTGAAGCCATTTATTGATTAAAGATTGTGCTTAAACTCCCTTGGTCAGTTTAACACACAGTTTGACTGTGTGTTATGGCTTGGCATTCAGAGAGGTTGCTTCCTGCCCTCATATTCCCCTCTTGATCACTGCTGGGATGGCATTGTTTGGGGCATGCATTTAGTCTTGTAGATGGCCAGGGATGGCTGAATTATTTTTAAACCTAACTCCTTAGGAGTCGCCACTGTGACAAAGTAGCTCTTTTGGCTCAGTGTTTGGTCAGAGGATGGGCTTAAGCCCCTGATGCCAGGGAACTCTAACCTGGGTTGATGGGTTTGTGTGTAGTTTGGGAATGTTTTTGAATCTGCCCCTGTCTTCCTCTGATTGTGTGGTAGCTTAGCACCTCCAAAATCATCTGAAATCAGGAAGGTTCTTCTTGGCTGTAGCTCTCTCTGATTATCTTTATTACCCTTCTGGCTGCTCTGCTGTTTCACTTGCATCAGAGCTACCAACCTCCTCTTAATTGTTGTACACCAAGTTCTTAGTTATTTTCTACAACACCCTTGGGTATGAAGTTCTCAGCCATGTTTAAAATAATCAATTCCCTCAGTCAAATCTGCAGAGCTCTTTGTCCTTCTGACCTATCTTTGTTTCTGGGTAGAATCACTGTCCCTCGGAATTGGAGGTGGGAGGAATGACATCTCTCTTCTACAAGGTGGGCACGGGAGGAGGTGGCAGCTGCTGGTGGTGTAACTGATTTCTCAGCTTGACCTTCCCAGCATGGAACCTTCATTCTCTGAGCCAGCTGGGATGGGAGTGATTGGCACCTCAGTATTCTCAGCCTCCAGAGCCTCCAAGGGGATGGAGGTTGGTAGGGAAGAAGGAGACCTGGCTCCCTCTGCTGAGCCTACCTGGAATACAACTTCTGCACAGGGATAAGAAACAGCAGCAGCCTGGGCCTCCCAGAATGAAACCACAGCCTCAAATGAAGACTGGAGAAAGACAGTCCCCTTCTTCTTGGCCATATATGCCCTGGAGCTTCTCCAGAATGGAGCTGGGGTGGGGCAGGTGAGTAATGGAGTGGACCATGGCTCAAATGGCACAGGTTCTTGCTGTTAATATTCAGTTTTCAATATTTTTTCTTCATTTGCCATATGCTCTTAGGACAACTTATGGAGACTTAAAATGATTTTTTTTTAAAAAAAGACCTTTACCAGTTAACTTTTTGTTTTGCTGAAGAAAGTACCCACTGAGTTTCATTCTGGAAATCCCACCTCGCTTCTGCTGTATCTTGAATCTACCCTAGTATTTTCTACCTGCCTTATAATTAATTAGTTTTGGTAGTGAAGAAACATGGGAAAAAAGCATTCTTAAAATGTTGTATTATTGTTTCCCTTTGTATCCATACACATGACAATACAGTATAACTGCCTTGCCCGTATGAATGACTTAGTTGGAATATTTGTAATTCTTTCTACCAGATGAGTCTGGAACAGTGGCTGGCACAGAGAAGGAAAAATAAAAACTCCTGAGGAAATATTCACAGAATATTTTGCTTTTGCTAAAAATATGGCAGCTAAATAAGAATAATATGAATGCAGCAGATTATGTACAAAATTAACATGAGATACTCTTGTCCACTCCTTTCCCCCAAAGAGTTTACATTTAAGATATAATTGGGAAGAAAAAATAAAAAGCATCTTATCTGTGATACACTCATTGTTAAAATTTGACAGAGGAGAAAGAAATGAGCTGCCTCCTCCTCCCCTCCCCCTCCCCTCCCCCTCCCCTCTGCTTTCATCAAATAAAGCTGGTCTTCACTACTCATGATCTTGCCTGCCCCAAACATAAGTCCCTTTAAAGTTGGCCTGCAGCGGACATCTGAAAGGGAAGGCTTCCCCACTTCCTTCTTGCTAGGTCTTCATTTTGTCCATGAGACTCTCAGTGTTTGCAATGCAAGCCTTCCCCAACTTCATTATTTGGGATATCTTTCCACAAAAATAATATGTACAAGGACAATTACTAACCCAGACCATAGAGCCAGTTTGGTACAGAGTCTACCTGTATCATATCTCAAACAATTTTAACGTGAGCATGACCCAGGCTGACGTTTCCACAGGAGATGCCCTGGGAATTCTAGTTTCCAACACTGCAGTTCTGTGCAGTGTCAAGACAGAGAGAGAAAAGATACTCTCTTCCTTCCCTTACTGTCTCCCCACCTTCCAGGTGACCCAGCATCTGGGTAAGGATGGCTGAGATCTCCTGTGGCTCCAGAGAAATGAGAGCAAAGGAGAGAGGCCCATGAAATGGGCATCCCAGGAGATCAGGAGAGGAAGGAAGGGTCTAGAGTATGGCATTCAGACAGAAGCAAGAGGGAGATGAACTGGGATCTGGGATCAGTACTGTGAAAAGGATGAAGTGGGGCGATGGGAGCAGCAGCAGCTGGTAAAAGAATAATAACAACATATGCATTTGGACTTCCTAGATTCTGAGAGCTTTGCATGTCAGTACATATGCGACCCTCACAACATTGTTATGAGGTGGGCGCTAGTATTAGGAACTGAGGAACAGAGGTGTCAGATAACTTGTCCAAGTTGATAGCTAGTGTGACCCTTGCTCATCACAACTGGATCCTGCTGCTTAGGGGAGGGCTTTTCCTGCTCTGTCCCCATTCATCCACAGTGTGGCTGATCTAGCCAATGAGAGAGCCTGTTACCCATTCTACCCTTCTCCTGTGTTCAGAGGCTGGAAAGCTAAAAGCAGCACTCCACAGATTTTTCCTGGAGTTGGGCTCTGGATGCTAATTGAGTTTTGAAAATTAGAAATATTTGCATAAGGACTGGGTGGAGCTCAGTGGAAGAGTGTTTGCGTAGTATGCATGCTTGCCACACTGCAAAAAAAAAATGTTTTAATAAATTAAAGAATGGGAAGTAAGAAGGAGGCCGCCTTCCTACTGCTTGTGAACATTTCTGTTGCTATACCCTGTCTCTGATTTCCTGAGTACCAAGAAATTGCTGGTAGGACTGCAAATTGATGTAATCACTTTGGAAAATAGTATGGAGATTCCTTAGAAAACTTGGAATGCAACCACCATTTGACCCAGTTATCCCACTGCACAGTTTATATCCAAAGAAGTTAAAATCAGCATACTACAGTGATGCAGCCACATATTGATGCAGGCACATATTGATGATCATAACAGCTCAACTCATAATAGCTAAACTATAGAATCAACCCAAGTGTGCTTCAAGAAAATGTGGTATATATACACAATGGAATATTACTCAGCCTTAAAGATAAATGACATTATGGCATTTGCCAGTAAATGTATGGAACTGGAGATTCTCATGCTAAGTGAAATAAGACAATCCCCAAAAACCAAAGGCCAAATGTTCTCTCTGATACGTGGATGCTAACACACAATAAAGGGGCAGGGAAGGAAGAATAGAAATTCATTAGATTAGACAAAGGGGAATGAAGGGAAGGGAGGGAGAATGGGATTGGGAAAGACAGTAGAATGAATCGGACATCACTTTCCTATGTTCATATATGAATACAGTGTAACTCCACATCATGTACAACCACAAGAATGGAAAGTTATATTCCACGTATGTAGAATGTGTCAAAATACTCTCTACTGTCGTGTATATCATGTATATCTAAAAAGAACAAATAAAAAGAGCTGGGGTGGGGGGCTGGGGTTGTGGCTCAGTGGTAGAGCACCTGCCTAGCACATGTGAGGCCTTGGGTTTGATCCTCGGCACCACATAAAAATAAATAAATAAAATAAAGGTATTGTATCCATCTACAATTACAAAAAATATTTGAGAGAGAGAGAGTGTAAGAGAAAGAGAGAGAGATGGCTGTGGAGGCAGCAGCAGTATGGTCTTCCCAAAGCAGGGCCTGATCATGAACATAACTAACTCCATGTTGTCTGGCTCCCTCTGACCTGTTCTTTTCTGAGTTATTCTTTCCCTTGGCTTATGTTAAATTCCAGGATCATGAACCCAATAGATAAACATCTAGTGACAAAAAACCAAAACTTCCCCCTGAGCCCAGGCACCTTCCTTATTTCCAATAAGATGCCGCATGACCAGTTCCAGGATAATGATCAACCAGATCATGACCTCACCAAGATGGCCAGCTCTGCACACCCCCTCCACTCTTGCCTGTCTCTTCCCTATTACCCACAAAACTATTGCTGACACCCCAAAGTCAGCCCTGAGACCTGCCTTCCCGGTGCTACCCTGAGAATAAAGGCCCCTTCCTGCTTCACTGCCGCTTTCTCTGTTTGATTTTCTATTTGGGGTGAGCAGCAGGGCTGGCCCTGTTGGTATCCACCTCCCCTCTGGGGTCAAGGCCTTTGCCCAGGATTCTGGTAGCTTCCTGACCTTTGTATGGTGCCTCAACCGTCCTGGCCATTCCCCTGAGATCTCCCAAGGAGTCCAGCCTACAGCCGGCTACTCCAGTCTCAGTGACTCAGTTTAGTGACCTCTTACCTACAGGAAGTCCCTTTCTGTTCATAATACCTGGAGTATATCAGAGAGAATATTCAGCCTTTGGTTTTTTGGAATTGGTTTATTTCACTTAGCATGATGGCCTCAAGTTCCGTCCATTTACTGGCAAATGCCACAATGTCATTCTCCTGCCCTGAGCCCTGACTAATGCTCTTCTCTTCTTTCTCTTTCCTTCCCTACAACCCTGGCCATCAGGGGAAGCAAGTGGCAGATGGAGAGGAGGAGGCAGGAGAGAAATGGGGCAAATCCATCTCTTCCTTCGTTCATCCGCACATTTGCTGCACACCTGTTATGCTCTAACGGCCAGGCCAGACACCTCCTCCTTCCACCCTGCCCCTAGTGACTCTTACTAGGGAGGATCCACAAGGGTACAAAACACGTGAGGAAGGGGTTTATGGTCTGCCATGTCTGCAGTCTGCATATTCTAGGCCTTCTCCCTGGAATGCCCCACTTCCTTCTCCCACCTACCTGACAGGTTCCCAGACCCTGTTCAGACACCACTTCCTCCCCAGAACCAGAACCTGAATCTACAGCGCTTAGCCCCAGAACAGGGAGCAAGAGTAGCATTGGAAAGACAAGAGAGGGGAGGTGACGAGGTCCCAGCAGGACAGGCCCAGGGAGCATTCCTGGGTCAGCCAGGGGCTCAGTTATTAAAGTGCAGGTCACGCAACTCTGCCAGAAAGAAGCTCTGACTTTTCTCAGGAGGGATTTTGTTTGGAGGCCTGAGAGTCCACTGGGTTCTGCTCACTTACCTTGGCAAATAGGGAACCAGTAGGAACCAGAGCGGCAGGTGTCACACCGGGGGCCCTCGACCCCGGGACGGCACAGACACCTTCCGAGGTCATCGCATATTTCAGGGAGAACACCTTCCAAGTTACAGTCACACCCTGCAAAGGACAAGAGACATTCAGAGGGGGCCACCCCCCTCCCTGCCTTGGCTAATTTCTCCCTCCCTCCAGACTTCTGTTGTGGAAACACAGGTTATGAATAATCTATGGTTTATAAATATTCTTAATCCAGAAGACAACATCTTAAAGGGAAATAAATATTCAGGAAAAGTCAGAGATACCAATTTAATAGATTCTCATCTAATGGCAATTGGGAATTAAATATATATATATACCTTCCACCTTCCGATTCCTATTCCAGGCCAGATGTAGCTTCGGTGGCTTCCCACAGACTGTCTAACTCAGTGCTCCAGACACAAGGTCTTTGTAGCATCCACACTTCTTCAATGTCCCATTCAAGCACTTTCCTGCCTCAGGACCTTTGCTCAGTTTATTCCCTCTGCCTGGTATGCCCCTTCCCTGCCTCTTGACACAATAGCTCTTTGTCACCTCTCAAGTGTCAGTTCCTATGTCAACTCCTCAGAAGGTCTCCCTGAGGCTGTCTGTATATATAAACAGACTCCCACATTTTTTTCTCCTTATTCTTTATCTTATGTTCTCCTTTTATCACACTTTGGCTTTGGAAATCACTGATTGACTTGTGGCTTTCTTTGGCCGAAAGAATGAGGCAAAAGTTCTATCCTGTGACTTCTGATCGTAGGTCAACACATACCTTGAAGTTTCCATTCTCACCTTCTGGGCATCCTGACACTATCATGGGAGAGACCCAGCCTGGTACCATGGACCCTAGTCCCATTGCATTATATGTCTCAATAAATAAATATTTCTCAAAAACAGAGGCCTGTTCCCAGGCATGGCTGTCACACATGTAATCCCAGAGACTTGGAGAGGCTGGGACAGGAGGATTATAAGACCAGCCTCAGCAACTTAAACTCCAGTACCAAAAAAAAAGAAAGAAAGAAAAGAAAAAGGCCTCTTGCTTGATTTTACTATAAATATATTAGTTATAAAGTCAAGCAAGAATCCTGTAAGATAGGTATGCATTTAGAATTCAATAAAAAGAGCCTCATAAAGAGTATTTAACTTGCCTTGGGGTCACACAACCAGGAGGACAGAATTAGGACTTGAATCCAGGTCTGGCTAATTCCAAAGCCTGCCTTCTATTATACTAAGAATACAAAACCGATTTTTTTTTCCTTTCAGTACCTGAGATTTAACCCAGGGACGTACTACCACTGAGCAGCATCCCTAGCCCTTTTTATTTTTTGAGACTTGAGTCTTGTCAAGTTGCTTAGAGCCTCGATAAATTGCTGAGACTGGCCTTGAACTTGGCAGTCCTCCTGCCCCAGTCTCTTGAGCTGCTGGGATTACAGGCATGCACCACCATACCCAGCCCTTTTAATTTTTTATTCTGAGACAGGGTCTTGCTAAATTACCCAACTGACCTCCAATTTGCAATCCTCCTGACTCAGCCTCCAGAGTCCCTGGAATTGCAGGTGTGTGCCACTGTGCCTGTCACAAATGGATAATTTTAAAACCCACTTTCAGGGGACTTCCTAGATTGTTATATGTATTTAAGCCAATCTCATATTGACAACAGTTAGATTTCTATCAATGACATTAGCATTTAAATGTGCAACATGCTCTCCTGAGTAGGATCAGGAGAGGCTCAAATATTGGGGTTTAGCCTATTTATCAAGGGAGGGAGTTTGATGTGTTTTTGAGAGATTTTCTATAAAGGTTAAAATAATAGATAAGGTAAAAAGTTAGCTAAATCCCTCCTCTTTTCCTTTGCCCTAAACTTTTAAGCTTTCAGATAAAAGATGAGTAACAAAACAAAGAGGAGGAGAGGGTCATTGTCTTATAGAAATGACCTGGACACATTCAAAACAAGAGAAGCCTTGAACCCAGGCTGGCATGAGCTGTCCCTCACAGCGACCATACAAGGTCACAACACCCACCCCTGTCCGCCAAGAATGCCACAAGGAAAGAGGACATTTTACCATGAATCAGTCTGGTGTTAAACCAAGCTTAGGGATTCTGTGAGAAGTCTGGACTTGACCTTGGTGCTGAGGTTCCAAGAATCTTGATTTATAACCGAACCACAAAGAACTGCACATATCTCATCACTAAGTCTCAGGGACCCCATCTCAGGAGAGTCCCTTGAATATTCCCCTCCTGCCAGAGTTCAGGACCTCAACCTTGTTTGCCTGGGTAATTTTGAGATCCTCCTAAGGAGGCCGACGGAGGGCATCCTATCTCAGCCTTTTCATTCATTCTTCATGGTGTGTCAAGAGTGATCTTTCAAACCCATGAAACTTTTCAGATCACTTCCCAGTTTTAAGACCCTCTAAGGCGACCCAATGCCACCTCAAGACACAATCAAAAGTTCTTCACATGTGTGACACCGTAACTCCTTCCAAATTTTCCAGGCAACCCATGTAGCATCTTCATGCACATTAGAAAAAGGAAATGAAACCATTGTTATAAATATGCAAATCTGCAACGTCTTCAGAAGTGATGGCATCCCTTAGACAAGGCACAGCTGTGCCTCACAAGCCCGCATATCTGAGCCTGGCAGCTCATCCTAACCCCATAGATGTCCTTCCCTTGAACTTGTCCCCGCTTCCCACGATTCAGCCTGCCATCCCCTCTCCTATCCCTATGCCTTCTCTTCCCTGCCACTCTGTCTCTCTGCCTGGCTAATGGCTCTTTGTGCTCCAAGACACGGCTCAGAATTCTTCTCCTGCTCTGGGGAAGCCTGCCCCTCTCTCTCCCTCCCTTCCTTCCACCGTCTGGCTTCCCAGCTACCTCTCCTGCATGCCCACAGCTTCCTGTTCTTCCCAGTACTGCTCTTAGCTCCTGTTCTTCTGTCTACCTGTCCATGTCTACCCCTGGGAGCTACTGAGGAGCTGGGACTGCATAACAGGGAGCCGCCTGCTCGGGGCCTACTGCAGAGCAGGCCTTTATCAAAGTGTAATAAATGAAGACTACACTAAATAGTTAATTCTGCAATTCTCAGTAAAATTCTATTTTAGTGGAAAAGCTTCCAAACTGAGCTCTCAGGATTAGTTTATGCATCTCTTAAGCCTTATCTGGCAGGTCTCCAAGCCAAGAGTGACATCCCCTCTCTGTTGGTCAGAGAGATGCTCAGCCTGGGGAAGGCATTGCCAGGAGAACAGGCCCCAGAGATCATCGCCCCAAGCTCTTTGGGGTTTCCCTTGTTTAGCACACCCCTTAACCCCAACCACTCTGACCTCAGAACTTTGGTGATGGCAACGGCCCATCCTTACAAAGTGACTGGGGGAATCCAAACCTTTTTAAAATCTTTATGAAGAAACCTCATTCAATAATCAAACTGGGAGCCATGTCTTTAGGCCAAACACACTGTTCATATGATCAGCCCCATTTGCCTCAATTTCCTTGACAAAGGAGCACCCGGTCATTCTATCACCACCACTGGCTATGCTTACCCCTGCTCTTTGGACTTGGAAGAGAAGAGTGTACACAAACCCATAGGTTAGGGTCCCTCTAGAGATTATGCTTTGGGCACCCATTCTTTTTGTTAATTCCAAAAGGAACCCTTGAAGATGTGTTTGCTATAGGTTGACTTCCTAAGAATAACTCTGAGATGGAAATAACTGATCATTTGTTCTGGAAAATTCTCATGATATACAAAGTCATGAAATGTAGTGAGTTATCTGAACACATTCCCATCTGCAAAACTGACCTCCTCATTTGTTTCAGCTTCTCATGGCTGGGATTAGATCCAGGGTGCCCCTTCTTCCACCATATTTTAGGAAGCTGCTGTGACTAAAGGATCTGACCAGACTAACTGTAAAGGAGGAAAGGCTTATTAAGGAGTTCATGGTTTAAGAGGTCTCAATCAATAAACAGCCAGCTCGACTCCCCAGGGGCTCTAGGTGAGGCTGAACATCATGGCGGAAGAGTGTGGCAGAGGGAAGCAGCTCACATATAGTGACCAGGATTCAGAGAGAGAAAAACTCCACTCTCCAGATACAAAATATATACCCCATAGTCATGTCCCCACCATGAACCACTTCCTCCAGCCACACCCCACCTGCCTCCAGTTACCACTCACTTAATCCCATCAGGGATTAATTCACTGATTGGGCTAAGGCTATAACCCAATCATTTCTCCTCCAAACCTTGCATTGTCTCCCATGTCAGCTTTTGGAGAATGCCTTACATCCAAACCATACACACCACCTGAGGATACCAGAATCTGAAGATGTGCTAGTCCCTTATACACAATGACAAGTATTTATAACATTTAAAATAACCTATGCACATCCTTCCATGTATTTCAAATCCTCTCTAGATTAATTTTAAATATCTAATGCAATGTAAATGCTGTATAAATATTTGCTGTTCTGTACCACTTAGGGAATAATAATAAGAAAACAATTTGTACATTGTTCGGTACAGACACTTTAAAAATATTTTCAATCTGCACTTGGTTAATCTGCAGATACAGAATCCATGGATGTGGAGGATCAAGTTACTAGATCAGTAGTCTCAATCTTGATTGCCCATTAGAATTTCCTGATAAAATACCACTGCTTGGGTATGGAATTCCACACCCAGAGATTCTGATGTAACCCTGGGATCTGTATATTTTGGCTCAAGGGCCAAATCTGTCTTTGTTTTAGTAAATAAAGTTTTATTGGCACACAGCCAAGCTCATTCATTTGTATGTTGCCTGTGGTTGAGCAGCTGGGGACCTCGAGACAGAATCTATAAGGACCACAAAGCCAAAAATCTTTACTGTCTGACCTTTCATTCTAAAGCTTGCTGACCACTAAAATAGGAATTTCTGCTAACTAGAGCAGCAGTTATTAAAAAGAAGCAGGCATCCGAATCATCTGGAAACTGTGCTCAAAATACAAGCCTGGGCTTCACTCCTGGAAATTTAGATTAAGATCTCAGGTGACAGACAGGAATTTATATTTTGAAAAGCAAAGCATTCTAAAACAGCTCCTGCTTAAAAGCCATGATGTTCCAGGACATAAAATCTTCAATGGGCCTTAAAGAATTAAAATTCTCAGGAGTATTACCCAGTGCTATGCATCTCCTGGCAGTTTACAAATTTGAGCCTCTGATACTCATTGCCAGAAGTTAGGTCCACAAATGTGTGTTTTCTTAATGTATTAATAGAAGACGACACTGAAGTGGGTATGAGTGTTCAAATTCCCACACGGACCTGATTGCACTAACTGAAGCTTCTCTTTCTCCAGGCTGTATTCCAAGGCTGCCCTAATATTTTTAAATAAACATCCGAATTTCCCTTCAAGTTCACTGAAATTTCTTTTCCTGAAGTCACTGCCAGTCTACTTGGGAAAAGGAAGAAACTGAATATCAGTGGGAGTACTGTAAATAGACTATAAAAAGGACACCCACAACATTCTTGTGGAAGAAAAACAGGAGTGTGTGTTGTAATCAAGGCTCAAACATTAAGTTCCATTCTAGTCAATTTACAAACACTGAAGGAAACGTGTGCTGATTCCCACCATGGGAAGGATACCTAAGTCTGTCTGTACAGACAGGAATTACAAACCAAGTCAAGCATAGCTGCTGTCTGGAAGTGCTTAGCAGGCGTCTCATGATGGCATATGGACAATGTAAGACAGCACCCCGTCAATAACACATAGCCCCATGGTATGATCACAGGAGTCGGTTATGGGTAGGGTAAGAACTAGAGAATAAGAGGAGGAAAGTAAAGGGGACTCAATATTTTTTTCCTACTGGGAATTGAACCCACAGGTGCTCTACCACTGAGCTACATTCCCAGCCTCTTTTTATCTTATTTTATTTTTAAATTTAGAGATGAGGTCTTGCCAAATTGTAAAGGATTTAAGTTGCTGAAAATTTCTTTAAGTTGCTGAGGCTGACCTCAAACTTGCAATCCTCCTTCCTCAGCCTCTCGAGTTACTAAAATTATGAACATCCACCACTACATTTGGCCCAGACTCACATTATAACAGAGCTCCTGTGAATCCTCACTCAAGTGCCACCCAACAACCCTATGACATTTCCCAAGCCCATTTATGTCCCCTTACTCCAGGATGACTCTCACACCTTCTCCCTCCTCCCCCCAAGTCCTCAGTCTCATCCTTACTCCTTGCCCTTGACCTTATTTCTGAGAGAGGAACAACACCACCTTGTCCCTGATGAGATGAGCAACACCAGGACTCTACAGGTGCCCTGGGTGGAGAGGCAAACTCAGGGGGTGAGCTGAGTATGACTCAGATGGGGCACAGAGGTGGGCTGTGTGTAGTGTGCCCCTACATTGGTACAAGTATGTCCTGAATGAGGTGGGCCCCTGGGTGCCACTAAGGATTAGTGCAGGAAATGGCCACAGCTGCAGAACCAAGCCTAGAGGCCTGCAATCTGCTCATTATGAATTAGTTTATATCTATGGTGCAAATGGCTCCCCGTTAAAAGCAGCACCCTTGTGTAGGACACAACTCTGAATATGACAGTCAAATATATTAGATATTTTGTTTTGTAGTCACACACACACTAGTGTGTGTGTGTGTGTATATATATATATATATATATATAGAGAGAGAGAGAGAGAGAGAGAGAGCACTGTGGTACATGCCTATAATCCCAATGACTCAGAAAGTTGAGGTAGGAGGACCACAAGTTTAAGGCCAGCCTCAGCAACTTAGTAAGGCCATAGGCAACTCAGTGAGACCCTGTTTCAAAAAAAAAAAAAAAAAAACCACAGCATCCTTGCAGGGCACAATGACACATGCCTATAATCCCAGTGACTTGGGAGGCTGAGGCAAGAGTATCATGAGTTCAAAGTCAGCCTTAGCATGGCCCTAAGCAACTCAGCAAGATCCTGGTCTCTAATAAAATATAAAAAAATGGATGGGGATGTGGCTCAGTGGTGAAGTGCCGCTGGGTTCAATTGCCAGTACTAAAAACAAGAAAAAACAGCACCCTTGACTCCAATCCTGTGTGTGTGTGTGTGTGTGTGTGTGTGTGTGTGTGTGTGTGTATTCACTCCAGGAAAACTGGATTTTTTTTTTTTCCTTTTTACTGTTAAATCCCCAGCAGCCAAATTGATGCTTTGCACAATGTTGGGCATCTCAAAATACTTGCAGAACAAGTAATCAGGTAGATATAGCACCACAATTTCTGGGTCCTCATCTCTGTACTGTACATTCCTGCTACTCTCAGACTAGGGGCTTTTTCCTAGCTGTAGAGGCTCCCCAGCCTTCCTGCAGGCCTTCTCTAAGTGCCCAAGGCAGGCCCCTACTGGCTGCAGACTGCTTCACAGGGATTGACCTGAGGAGGTAGCACTTTGTCTCCTGGAGTTATTTAGAGGGATGACACTCCAGATGCCACCACTACCCTTGCTGACTAATGCACCTTTACAATGGTTCCCTCCACTCCCTGACCTACACCCTTCCTAGTATTTCCTGGGATCATCTCCCAAAATAAACGACTTACACTCAATTCCCTTGTCAGGATCTGCTTTTGGAGAACCCAAATAAGTATAGCACTGAGCAAGCTAGTAATATCTAATCCAAGCCCTGTTCCATTTCCTTAATCAGGCAGTGCCACAGCCAAAGACAGGATGCAGTAGAGAGTGGTAGGTAGGGAGCAGGTCGATTAGGACAAGGTCGCTGACCTGAACTTGGGCTTGGTGGAGTGCAGAGGAAGTTGGAAAAGATAATAAAGCATACCATTTTTATTGATGTTAAATCAAAGGAGAGGTTACTTGCCTTCTATATTTCCAGCTTCTGGATCTTCTAGACTTGGAGTAGAAACAGGAGAAGCAGGGATTCCTATAAAATACATAAAGAATGATTAAGGGGATAGTAAAGTAAAACATTAAGTTGTGCTAAGTAGGAAGAAGCCCTGTCTCACTTAGTGAAAGTAACTCATAAAAATGAATTTGAAGAAAGGCAATACTGCTCTAGTTTACATGTGCCTGGTGACTGAAACTTCCCTGATCAGACATTCTCATTTGTAGATTAAAGAACAGAGATAGATGTTTTGTGCTCATAATAGTTCAGTCTCAGACTAAACAGGGACAAGTGTGGCTTTTCTTTTCTTTTTTTAGTGGTTATTTTAAAGTAAGATTGAGACTAGCTTTTTTTTTAAATGTTTTCTTTCAAATTTCTTGCCCTGGAATCTTGTTTAGACCATAAAAGTGATTCAGATTTCTCCTTCTCCCTTTTTTTCTTTCCATTAAAGACCAGGGAAATTTCTACCCTGCTTCTATTCAATAATCAGACTGTAAATTGATAAGCTCCTGATGTGGGACCATTTTATTTAGACTTAAGACTTTGTTTCCTTTAAATATATTTTATCATCCAAACTAGGATAATCTCCACAGTGAAAGTGGGTGCTATTTTAATAACTGTCCTGGGACAGCAGGTATTAACTGAAACCTAGAGTCACTTCCTTCATGTGTCCTGCCCCATGCTTCAGTAAACTTTTCCTGTGTCAGATCCACAGGAGTCACAGGGATGGAGTTACAACTAATGGTGTGGGGGTGGGGGCTCTTCTTGAGATAGTGTTTCTTTGTTCAAATTGAAAAGTGCAGATTTTTGCATTGTTGCAAACAAACAGAACAGATACTCTGTCACAGTTTGCATAGCCCATTTCATACTCCTCTTCTTCATGGTCTACAGAATTTCTGATGTCTTTTCTCATAAAGATGCTGCAGGGTGGAGGTAGGTGCCCTGATAAATGGCCTGTTCTATAGCAGTAAAGAGGAACTACAACTCCCTGGCTCCCAAAATATGACACATACTATATGCAAACGAACATCTGGAAGCTCATGACATATCTTCTAGATTTAACAAGAAAAGTCATACACAAGGATTAATACTAAGTTGAAGTTCCCAATATTTGACCTACTGAAATGGCTGTGTCTGTTGCCATATTATAATATCTTAGAGTCAAATAGGACTAGAATTATAAAGCTTATGTTCCAAACCTTGGGGAACACTTTCACGTAAATACAATCTACCTGGCTCCATTTCTGTCCCTCTCCCCGGCCCATCCCACTACCCACAGGTGTTACTGCACAAAGGCCAGCAATGGGCCAGAAAGGCTGGCCTCTCCAGGTACTCACTCAAGCAAAATGGGAAGTTATAGTAACCAGCGGCACACT
Source organism: Urocitellus parryii (assembly GCF_045843805.1). Taxonomy (NCBI): domain Eukaryota; kingdom Metazoa; phylum Chordata; class Mammalia; order Rodentia; family Sciuridae; genus Urocitellus; species Urocitellus parryii. The sequence continues at coordinate 46,517,442 of NC_135543.1, forward strand.
TCTCACAGTAGTCTCCATGGAAATTTGGTTTGCAATGACAGTGGCCTGAGCCCTGCTCACAGTCATCTGCATGCTCAGGGTTACAGCTGCAAGCTAAGAGAAATAACAGATTCCAGAGGATCAGTCCTTCACTGCACTTCATATTGCAAGTATGTCTCGATAGCTCCCAGCAATGTTTCGCATGTGGTCAGTGGTCTAGAGTTACCCTTGAAAGGGCACAGTCTATGTCCCACTTCAGACCTCATTGGTGGTTCTCACTGAGTCAACATCATGGGCCATCTGAGAACAGCTGTCATGAGCACCCACACTGAGAAGCTCTCAAGAAGTCAGTTATTCCACTGAGCATTGCCCAGGTCACTGAGCAAGGGGCAAAGCCTGCACACACCACAATCAGGGGGACTGGCTGGGTGGGCTTTTCTGTGGGTTCTAGCAGGTCTGTTGGGCACAATAAGCCAACCATGAATAGCACAAAGTGGCCATCAGTATCCAATTGTGATGTGCACACAAGTGTAGGTGCCTAGACATGGATAGATAGTGTGTGGCCACAAGATGATGCCCACAATAATCTCTAGTATTAGATGGAGTGATATAGCATGCTGAAGGCAGAGTTTGCTAACAAAGATGATTAGTAGCTTGCATTTCAAAAGGACACAGTTGGAGTACAAGAGGTTTAATACAATCCACTGCTTGGGGCTTCCCTTCATCCAGCAGGTTGTTACACTGGACCCGGAAAAAAATACTGTCATAGCTCATCTGAGTCCATGTCCTGATGTCCTTTTCCTGATTTGTTTATGACAGATGTGTCCTATGAGTCCTTTATAGTAAGCGTCTAATACCACTTCAATGATGACTTTGAAAAAATCTAGGATAGTGGTTTTTAAGAGTGAGGTTCCTAATGCAATTACGTTTGCAATGTCCTCTTTTCCTTTGTGATGCCTGTTCTTTGTGGTCATAAGACAAGAGATGGACATGCTTTGCAGGACACAGGGAAGAAGGAAGGAAAGCATAAATACTTTTGTTTAACAACTAAGAATGCGTGGGGTCTCTCTCGTCCAGCGAGGAGGTCCATGGAACAGGGTAGAGGAGAGTGTAGCTGCAGAGTTGCTAATTAAGACCTCCGGAGACCAAGCAGGAAGCAGGTCTGGTTTTATTGCACAGTTACCATGTATATATACTCAGGCAGTGGCTAAGCAGATTACAGCAGCCACCAATGCAATGTCTGCTAATCTTCCTTGCAGCGACCAATCGAGGAGTGGGCCATGGAGCAAGTGCAGGGACTGCAACACATGGCCTCATGTCCAGGGCTGTGCCTACGGGGCAAGTGGCCTATTGCTCTCGAGCCTAGCAGGAGGGGAGTGGCCTGCCACTCAGATGCCCTTAATGTACGCCATGTATGCAGTACTTCATGCACTTGTCCCCACATAAGAATGCCCTAGAGGGCTGGGGATTTGGCTCAAGCGGTAGCAAGCTCGCCTGGCATGCGTGTGGCCCGGGTTCGATCCTCAGCACCACATACAAACAAAGATGTTGTGTCTGCGGAAAACTAAAAAAAATAAATAAATATTTAAAAAAAGAGAATGCCCTAGAGAGAAACAAAGATTTTTCTATGGACTTTAATGTCCTCAAAATGTTCATGATATACTGAATTTATTTGGGAGTGTGGGTAGGCACAGAGACCAACTTCAAGACTGGAATTATTCTCCACTGTGACAACTAGACAATGTAAAAGAACAGTGTCAAATAGACTACAGGTTGTGCCTAGAGGGCAAAGTCCATAATCTGACCTCAAACCAATAATTCCACCAGGAAAAACTAGCATCATTCTTCTGTATAATAAAAGTGTCATGATATAGTTGTACCAGGCAGAAATGAACCACATGCTGGATCTATCAGTTGGTGGCTGAGTCACCCAGACCAAAATATTCAACTACCCAGATCGCTTGGTTTCCTCATATCTAAAAATGAGAATAATGACACAATGTACTAAATTTGTTATAATAATTAAATAAGACCTCAGCACAGTATTTAGGCGGTGCCTTGCGTAGGGCAAGTGCCCCATGAGTCACAGAAATTTTAAATACTATGACTATTTATTAAATTCTTATGACATTACTGCTATGTTGTTTTGCTGTTAATTTCTGACAAAAGTTGAAATTCCTGGAGATCATAGAAATATGTCAAAAATGGAGGGACTCCTGGGTGCAGTGGTGCATCCCTATAATCCCAGCAGCTTGGGAGGCTGAGTCAGGAGAATCGCAAGTTCAAGACCACTCTCAGCAACTTAGCTAGGCCCTAAGCAACTTAGCAAGATCCTGTCTCAAAATAAAAGATATAAGGGGCTGGGGATTTTGCTCAGTGGTTAAGCAATTCTGGGTTCAATCCTTGGTACAAAAAAAGAAAAGAAAATGGAGACACTAACATTTATTGCAGGCCTAGGGTGACAGGCCAGATGTTAAATATTTTCCTAAGTACTTTTAATACCATTTTACTTAATCTTACAAAATATACTATCAGTTCCAGGGCTCGAAGTGATTATGTAACTGCCGGAAAAGAGTAAAAACAATAACATGAAGAGAGAGGGAAGGAAGATTGTCAACCCATCAGAACTGAGTCTGACCACTTCCTTAACAGCAGTCTACACAGGCCAAGATACACAGAGTTGAAATAAAACTTACGGATGCAGCCATGGGGGGCATCGATTGGAACCCCATAAGGGCGGTAATAACCCTTGGCACACTTTTCACAGTTCACCCCAGCTGTGTTGTGCTAGAAAGAAACCAAAGAAACTTAGAAGATACTAGAAAAGCCCAGTACTCTTGATTTTGTGCTATTTACCAAGAGAAATAATTCTGTCATATACAATTGAAATTTTAAAGTCACTAAAAACATAAACATTGATCTTGATCTTGGGTCTCTGAGATTTGCCAAAGCACTTTGATTTAATCTTGGCTCTAAACGTAATAATAATAATAATAGTTTTTTTCCCCCAATGGAAAAGGAAATGAGGAAAGTTCCATGAACCGGACAACCAAACCTTTCCCCTCTAAAAAAATCATTTGCTTTAATAAAGCACTCAACACTTGAGTGAGAAAAAACCTCAAGGACTAGCCCCATGGCTTCATTCAGAAGAACTGATGAATGGATAATAAACTACCTTTAGGTTTAACTGAAGGAATAAAAGGTCATGTGTTAATTTATACCTTTTCCCATTTTTGGAAAAAATAGCATATACATACAGACCTCTGTTTCTAGTCATTCTAATTTTATCTGCGCTTTAGTCATGAAACCATTTCCCAGACCTTTCTATGATGTGAATGGAAAATGTAGGCATGGGTCTCATGCACAGATCTTATTTTGAAGTATAATACCAGGCGGCCTTTTCTAGCTTGTGGTTCATCCTTATAATTGCCACAAAATCAAATTACCCAACATACATCATCAGTTTCCAAGAACTATACACCATGGGTCTAGCTCAATTTTGCTTCTAATTTGGAAATGATTAAGAAGACAGTGTTCTTTCATTAATGAAAGGAATGGCAATAGAAAATTAACAGGAACAAATATAACAAACTTTGACGCACACAAAAGTCTGCATAGAAACACAGTGGGAAGAACAAAGACTCATTTTCTATTCTCTTCCCTGTTTCAGAGGATTTTATTGACTACAGACTTTTATTTATTACTACTCCTTGTCCTGTGGGCTAAAATCTGAATTCACTTTAATGCTGAGGTCAAAACCCATGCTGGCCACTTCTCTGGCTTAACATTTAAAAGCACAAACATCATGGGCAAATAAGAAGCAGCTGCAGCCCACCCTCTCTTTCCATCAAATGCCAATTAACCCTCCACTCTGTTGCTTCCTGTTGTGTCTTATCGTAGAGAACATTGGTTAAGCTTGGCTGCCAAATTTTTTCCAACTGGAGTAGAAAATGAGAAAGTGTTTGTTGTCTGAGGAGGGCAGTCTAAGCTTTCCCCTCTACCACAAAGCATCTGCCAGGGAGAAGTTATATTTTTAAAACACAAAGAATAATAATAAAAGGCTAAGAGAGAAAGAAATAATGTCTAGAGTTTGCAGAAGGTCAAGAATCAAGGACAGGGGTAACTTCATAATTTCTAAATTAGAGGTTCTGTGGGGGGGGGGCCTTGCTTGAAAGAGTGGATGCTTGAAATGTAATTTGCATGACAACGTAAGGGGAGAAAAATCTCAACTCTCCAAGATGAAGAGTGGAGTAGGTGAAGATGGAATCTCTGGGGGCAGGAAGCCCATCCCCCACCTACCTCCTCCTTTGGCTCACCCAATCTCATCTCACTCTTGACTTTCTGAGTCTAACTTATTTCACCTAACATCACACTCTCCAGTTCATCCACTTCACAAGTGACAGAGTTTCATTCTGCTTTATGAATGAATAAAACTGCATTGTGTGTGTCTGTGTATTTGTGTGTCACACACACACACACACACACACACACACAACTTTGTTTATTCATTCATCTGTTTACAGACCCCTTGGCTAGTTCCGTAACTTGGCTCCTGTGAATTGTGCCACTGTAAACATGACCAAACTTGGTCACCTTGGAGCTCACCGAGTCAACTGGCCCAGCTGCACCTCTCTCCTTCTCCATACCCAGTCAAGGCTCCCAAGTCTCTCTGTATGTGCATAATACAAAATTAAATTTGCCCCCAAATGAGAACCAACTGTCCCAACATCATTTTTATAATGTTTATCTTTCCTTTCCATTAAAACTGCCATTTCATCTTAGATAAATATCTACATGAATTTTGTTTCCAGATTTTCTATTAGGTTTTATTGGAATAGTTATTCCTGCATTGAGTCATACTTAATACAGATTCATGATATTTTGAACATCTCAGAAGACTAATTTCCCCATAATTGTTTATCTTTTCTAAACTATTCTCATATATTCTTTGATCAATAAGAACTTTAGAATCAGTCTATCAACCTTCATAAAAGTTCTGTTGGAATTCTTACTGTGATTACACTGAGTTTATAGATTGGTTTCACAGAAATGGTATATATACATATATATATATATATATATATATATATATATATATATAATATTAAGTGTCTGGAAACACATCATGCCTCTCCATCAAGGTCATCTTTTATGAACTTCAGTAATGTTTGATAGGTTTGACTATTGCTCCACAATCAATGTTTTTCTATCTGTCATCTCTCGGATCTCTCTAAGTCATTCTAGCATTTCCAGCTGTATATCCCTGCAAGTATGTGTTTTTGCTTTCTAACTTTTTGGAATCTCATGAAATTCCTGATCTGTTGATGACACTCTTTTCTAAAGTTCATGCTATTATGGATTCTAAAAGGAGGGTGTATTTTTTTAGAATCTTTTCTGACATGTTGTAGGGCTCCTTGCAGGAGGCAACATAGCCAGCTCTGCTCCGTGTGCTCTCTGAAGCCCATCTCTCAGTTTCATGTGGAGTTTGTTTGTAAAGGAGACAGTTTGTAAATAGTGAGACCAAGGGCTGGGGTTGTGGCTCAGTCGTAGCGTGCTCACCTAGCACATGCAAGGCCCTGGGTTCGATCCTCAGCACCACATAAGAATAAATAAATAAAGGTATATAAAAAAATAGTGAGAACAAATACATCAAAGACACAAACAACTGGGGAATAAGCTTAAGACTTAGATAAAAAGTGGTGTCTACCAAAGAGGTTAAGCTTTGTTTCCGTTAATGAAGATAAAATATCTTCCAGCATCATTTCAAACAACATTAGTGTTCTTCAATCTCTGTTAAATACATCAAGGTTTCACTAAAGAGAAATAAATCAATTTCAAAATGTGCTTCCAGTCTTCTTTCATTGCTCTTTTCCCTCAACATTTTATTATGGAAAAATGTCCAGTTTTACAGGGGACACTTAAATACCTTCCACCGGAAGTATGCCATTACTATTGTACTGTACTTGCCTTATCACTTAATTCTCCATCTACCTACTCCTCTCTTCATCCACTAATCCATCGTATTTTATGCACTTCAGAGTAAGTTACAAATACCAGTCACTTTCCCCTAAGAACCTTGCTTATACTTTCTGGCTTTGGGTGTGAAACATATATAATAAGCACAAAGATCTTCATGTTCATCCATCAAATTAGAAGGCACACAAATGTGAAATTCTGTTCCTTATCTAGGCATAGAACAATCATCCCATAAAGTTCCCCAAGTCCCTTCTCGGTCAATCTCCATCACCCTCTCCTCAAATATAAATCTCACTTTTTCACTCTTGATTAATTTGTGTTTAAAATTTTCATTTGAAGGATACTCACACTATATGTACTCTTTTTAGTAAGTTGACCTTCACTCAGTGTTTCTAAGATTCTCACGTGTGGTTGCATGCATCAGAAGTTTGTTCTTCTCTATGAATCCTTAGTGTCCCATTGCACGAATATGCTAGAATTTGTTCATCCATTCTACTGTTGATGAACAGGTAGGCTATTTCCAGTGGGGGAAGGAGGGGGGTAGTTGCATGAAGCAGTTATCAACTATGTGTAAACAAACATTTTTATTTCTTATAGATAAATGCTTAGGAGCAGAATTTGTCAGGGGAGAGGTGTGTGTTCAGTCTTTAATTGGTAGAACCTTCCCCAAAAGAGTTGTACCGTTTTTTCATTCATATCAGCACTGCATGATAGGCACATTTCACCAAAAATTAGTGTTATTAGCCTTGTTAAGAATTGCCATCCTAGCCAGGCACAGTAGTGCACACCTGTAATCCCAGCAGCTCTGGAGACTGAGGCAGGAGGATCAAGAGTTCAAAGCCAGCCTCAATAACAGTGAGGCACTCAGCAACTCCAGTGAGACCTTGTCTCTAATAAAATACAAAACAGGCTGGGGATGTGGCTCAGTGGCTGAGTGCTCCTGAGTTCAATCCCCGGTAAACCCATCCCCCCAAAAAATTGCCACCAAGGTGCATATGCAGTAGTAAGCCATTGTAATTTTGATTTGCATCTCTCTGATGACTAATGATTTTCAGCCCTCTAATTGGCTATGCATATGCCTACTTGAGTGAAAAGGTTGTTTAAATCTTTTACATATTTTGGAGGTTATTTGTTTTTTTATAACTAAGGTGTAAGAGTTCTTTATATACAAACCATTTGTCAGAGTATGTTTTGTGAATATATTCTCCCTCTCTGCAGCTTGCCTATTCATTTTCTTAATTGTGTCTTTTGTGAGCAAAGGTTTTAATTTTAATGAAATCCAAGTTGTTCATTTTTTATGGTTATTGCTTTCTATGACCTAAGAAAAGTCTGTTCATCCTCTGAATCACAAAGATATTCTCTTCTACTTTTTTCTTCTATTTTTCTTTGAAGTTTTTTAGATTTTGCTTTTCTTTAGATCCATGGTCCATACTAAATTGAAATACAAAACCCAATCAATATTGGGTAAACACACCTTTGGGTAAACATGCATTTTCTGTGCAACCTCTAAGTTATATCCACCTAATAAGGTCTTTTGTGGTCAAAAGTGGAGAAAGAATCTTAGGAAATACTTTTGACTGCAAATCACTTTCTTGACATCTTTTGGGGATCAGAACTTATCAAATGCTGGTTTGCAACCATGACACACCCACTTTGATTTAGAGAGTGCCTTACCTGGCAGTCGATGCAGACCCCGCCACCTGCATAGATGCCTTGGGTATTCAAGCTTGCTTGCTGCTGCTCAACATCTGGGTCATAGTAACAGTCGATGGCATGGCCGTGACAGTTGCAGGCTGAAAAACAGCCCACTAGGTCAGTATTCCATCATTACTATACGACGTCTATATGATGTCTAAGAAATTCCCACATAGTAACAGTGCTCATTGGAGTATAATAAAGTCTATTCTGGAACACTAGGGAAACAGTGGAGAATTTGGGGGATTTTTACACACAGACCAGTAATAGACTACTATGAAATTTATAGCTGCTTCCATTTGATATTAAACGAGAGGTTTCTCTTTTAAAAATTAAGATATGTACTTGAAACAAATTAAGATGCACCAAAATGCCAATTAAGCTTCATCCACAGAGATTAGTACTGTTACTGATTTTTTTTTTGTACCAGGCATTGAACCCAGGGCACTTAACCACTGAGCCATATCCCAGACCTTTTTTATTTCGAGACAGGGTCTTGCTAACTTGGATCTTGCTATGGTTTGGATCTGGAATGTCTCCCAAGTCTTATATGTCAAAGTTGGGATTCCTGGGAAGTAATTAGATCAGTAAATTGCTAAGGCTGGCTTTGAACTTGTGATCCTCCCGCCTCAGTCTCTGAGCCACTGGGATTACAGAGGTGCACCACTGCCCCCGACTCTTGGTGATTTTTCTCCTCCTCCTCCTTCTTCTTTTAAATAATTTCAAAATATCTACAAGAAGTATATATAAAACTTCTATAATTAGAAAATGTAGTTAGAATTCCATTTAGGATTTTCATCATTGCCAAGATTTAGAATATATCTTCATTACATTCCACGCAGATCAAATTTTCTAATTATTTGAATGTTTTTATCAAGTTCCCAGACACACATATTAGGGAAGAAGATGGAATTAGAAATTTAAAAAGTTCCCCTGTTTATATAGGCTGAACACTTTCTTATTTTCATTTTCTCAGTGGTGCCAGATCAGTCTTGGCATATATGAAAGAATAATAATTCATATTAATGATTATTATTATTGTAATTTGTCTCCTCGTATTTCTACCTTAATTCAGAGTAGGATAGTTTTCCCTTCAGTCTGTGAGATTTTCATTATAGAGTGACCTATTATCTATAGTTGCATTTTCCACAGTCTGGATTACTTGCAGTCAAACTTGGTATGAAAACATTAAATGGAAAATTCCAGAAATTAACAATTCATAAGTTTTAAATGGCATGCCATTCTAAGTAATAGAATACTTAAGTAATAGTAATATCATGCTGTCGGGCTCCATCCTGCCTGGGACATGAATTATTCCCTTGTACAGAGTATCCACACTGTATATGCTACCAGCCCATTAGTCACATAGAAGCTGTCTTGGTTATCAGATCAACTGTCTTGGCATCACAATGCTTGTGTTCTAGTAACTTATTTTACTTAATAATATCCCCAAAGCACAATAGTAGCGATGCTAGTGATTTTAATTCAGTAAGTTATAACTTTTATTTTATTACTAGTTATTATCATTGATATCTTACTGGACCTAATTTATAAATTAAACTTTATCAGAGGCATATATATATATATATATAAACATGGTACATATAGGGTTCAATGCTATCCCTGGTTTCAGGGGATCTTGGAATTTATCCCAAGGATAAGAGATGACTATTAAGCAGTAACAGACCTGAGTCCCTAAAACGGACATGATCCCAGCCTCTTCAGGAGCTCAGGGGAAAAAAAGAACACAGCATCAGTTTTCTGGTAGGACAGGAAGACCATGTGCAGGATATGGCTCCCCAGTCCCACCCCAACACCCACCTTCACACTCATTGTTCTGCTCCCACAGTGCCGGCTGCCAGCGCCTCTGATTGTAGCCCACACAGCAGTGACTGCAGGTCTCCCCACAGGTGTGGTGCTGGCATTCACACCGGAACCTGGGCAGGGGGGTCAAAGCATATCTCAGTTATTGCAAAGTTTTGATTAAGGTCAGTGGTTCCTGTGTGCAAAACATGAACAGAGCTGTGGGGTCATCCATGGGCCATTCTCTGAGTAATTAGGAGGACGAAGCACTCTGCATACATGATTTCAAGTCCCCCCATAACCTGCTTGTTATCTACATTTTATAGATAATAAAACTAAGGTTCAGAGGTATTAAGATGCTTGCCAAAGGTCAAGCAGCGATACGTGGAGAATCAGATTTCAAACCAAAATTTGACTCTGAAGCCTCAACTCTTTCTTCTCTATCATATCATGGCACAATAAATGAACAAGTGAACAAGCAAGTGCTGAGATTCCTGGGATGCATTATCACATCTTCACCAATATGCCAAGGAGTCCTGTGAGAAGTCCACTCGAGTCTCTCACCCTCAACCTGTGATCATGCACAGAGATTTACTGACCAGGAAGCACCTATTAAAAAGACCTCGAAGGCCTTTGCTCTCACAGGCTGTCCCCTCTCATCTCAAGACCATGAGCTGAGATCACTCAGAAGAGATGATGCTAGAAAAATCTGAAAAATCTCACATCTGTCTTAAATTTCAATCCAAACCAAGGTCATAGCCTTGGTTTGCATCAGAACTCCAAGCTTTGAGCTCCCGTTCATCTGCACTTGAAAGAAGATTCAAAATAGTTGCCTAAGAAGGCTCTTGATTAGGCCTGTGGGGACTGCCCAAAAGGACTTGGACAGGTGGGATGGTGTGTCTCCTAAGAGCAGAAGTGTCATCCTCTTTCTCTGCCTGAAAGCCACAGATGTAGATTTAACTGGTGGCATATAACAGCTGGAGTCCAAATGGGATCTTGTCAGAGAGGAAATTTCACCTCATTGCCAATGAAACACTTGGCATATGCTGGGTTGAAAAATATTTAGTAAAGTTGCTTGAAGAACATATGGTCCAGCTATACTCATAGGGAAATTGAAATTGAGCACAGAAAATATAAAAAGAAAAAAAAGAAAAGCATGTGAACCTGTCTGAATTATATGGCACCCCCCAACTACTCTCTCAGCCCAGGCAGAAGATTATTTAGAAAAATTGTCTTTAAATTGTTATTAAAGGTGTTGGAACCAATCTAGATGCCCTTCAGTAGATGAACGGATAAAGAAACTGTGGTATTTATACACAATGGAATATTACTCAGCATTAAAAGAGAATAAAATTATGGCATTTGCTAGTATATGGATGGAGTTGGAGAACATCATGCTAAACAAAGTAAGCCAATCCCAAAACCAAAGGCTAAATGTTTTCTCTGATAAGTGGATGAAGATCCATAATGGGAATGAGGCATGGGGAGAATGGAGGAACTTTGGGGAAAGGGGAGTGGAGAGGCAGGGGAGCATGAAGATAGAAAAGATGGTGGAATGAGATGGACACCATTACCCTAGGTACATGTATGACTGCACATAGGGTGCAATGCTACCCAGTGTACAACCAAAGAAATGAAAAGTTGTGTTCCATCTATGTACACTGAATCAAAATGCATTCTGCTGTCATGTATAACTAATTAGAGCCAAAAAAAGAATACAAAAACAATAAGTGTTGGCAAGGATGTGGGGGAAAAGGTACATTCATACATTGCTCATAGAAATGAAAATTGGTGCAACCGTTATGGAAAGAGGTTTGGAGATTCCTCATAAAACCTGGAATGGAACCATCATTTGACCCAGCTATCCCATTCCTTGGTTTATACCCAAAGGACTTAAAATCAGCATATTACAATGATGCAGCCACATCAATGTTTATAGCAGCTCAATTCACAATGGCTAAACTATGGAACCAATCCAGGTGCCCTTCAACAGATGAATGGATAAAAAAATACGTGATATATATATATGTGATGGAATATTACTCAGCCTTAAAGAAGAATCAAATTATGGCATTTGCTGGTAAATGGATAGAGCTGGAGAATGTTCTCTCTGATATGTGGATGCTAATTTGCAATGGTGTTGGAGCTAGGGAAGAATAGAGTTAATTTAGATTAGGTAGAGGGGAGTGAAGGAAGGGGAGGGAATATGGGGGTAGGAAGAATAGTAAAATATATCAGACATTATTACCCTATGTACATATATAACTATACAACTAAGGGATTTTACATCATGTATAACCAGAAGAATGAGAAACTATACTGCATTATATATATAATGTATCAAAGTACATTCTACTATCATGTATAACTAATTAAAACAAATTAAAAAAAATTTTAAAACGATGGTGTTTAGGGGCTGGGATTATGGCTCAGTGGTAGAGCATTTGCCTACCACTACATGTGTGAGGCACTGGGTTCAATCCTCAGCACCCCATAAAAATAAATAAATAAAAATAAAGGTATTATGTATGTCTACAACTAAAAAAAAAAAAAAAAAGATGGTATTGATTAGAGAGTCTGTTTCATGATGATCTCTCTACTCAACCTCCAGGGGAAGATTATCTAGTTCTAATGTCTACAAACGTGTTTGTCCTAAGTGAATAATTGCTTTTTATATTGTGATCATAGTGAAATAGGAATGTGAGCAGGTTTCCCTTGTTTAATTGACTGCTAGGATGCTCAGAATTGAATGTGTAATCCTTCCGCCTGTCCATGCATGACGTCGGCATGGTCTACATCCTTGGTTAAAGCCACCTTCTGCCTGGTTAGCAACTAACTTTACCTATTATGCAGCCTTGGTTCCCTCTACTAAGTCATTGAGCCTCCTTATACACACCATAAGATATGTTCCTATTCATGGGTGTGGTTTCCATCAGTATTGGTTCAAGGTCAACCTTTGGGCAGCAGCAAATCAGGAGGCAAAGAAACAAAAGGCAGAGTGGACAGATGGTGAACTGAGCTTTCCCCAAGGCACAGGGAGGTACTTGAGCCATTAACCACTGGGTCCTGAAGTCCTCCAGGTCTGGCAGGGTCAACGTGGTTTGGCAGCTCTTCTAAGCAGGAAGATCAGCCCCTCCCTGGTGGCTTCTAGTACTTTCTCACATGGCACCATTTTGTCCCAGGGCACCATTTTGTCCCAGAGATACTAAATGAACCTTTCTCTCCCTAACTCAAAACTTATCTGCTCTGGCTCCTAGTGTCCTGGAGCCCTCCTATCCAGGAGATTACATGGTGCAGATAGATTAGTCATTAACAAACAGGTCCTTGCTAATTAATTGTTGGTTGTTGAGTGGATGGGCCCTTTCAGATAGCACCCCTTGATCCCTGAAGGAGGGACAGCAACATTAGGGTCTGCAGCTGGTCAGGAAGAAGGGCTCCACGCAGCACACCACACAAGCTGGTAGTGGGGCAACTCTGCCCGAACACCAAGCGAGGCCTAAAGATACATAAGCCTGGATCTGGCTAAAAGTAAAATCCATCTCTCACAGGGAATTGTACAAACAGAGAATTATTACTATACCCAGCAACCAGCTTAGTGGCCAGCCTTTACAGGTATTCCTTTTGGGGTGGTAACACAAATAGGTACAATTGCTGACCATTTAACATTTCAGATCTATGCATGTTATGGTTTAGATAAGAGGTAACCCCCAAAAAGCTCATCCATGAGTTTTTGCACTACAAGGACAGTCAGAGGGAAAATGGTTGGGTTATGACGGTCTTAACCTAACCAGTGAGTTAGTCCATTGATGAGGATTAACTGGGTGGTAACTGTAGACAAGTAGAGTGTGGCTAGGTCCCTGGGGTATGCCTTTGGGAGTATATATTTTGTCCCTGGTGAGCAGAGTCTCTCTCTGCTTCCTGATTGTCATGGCCTGAGCTGCTTCCCTCTTCCACACCTTTCCACCATGATGTCTTGCCTCATCTCAGGCCCAGAGCAATGGAGTCAGTCATCTATGGACCGAGACCTCTGAAAATCTGAATGCCCAATAAACTTTACCTCCTCTAAAATTGTTGGTGTCAAGTCATTTGGTCACAGCAGCAAAAAAAGCTGACAAAAAAATAATGCATCCTATTGTATGCAAAATATACCTCAGTTTTTTAAAAGCAAAAATAGGGCACATGTATATTGGCACAGACTTAGTCCCAATCTCCAAAAGATAGACGCAACCTAGGTGTCCATTTATGAGTGAACGGATAAACAAAATGTGGTCAATACACATAAATAGATATTATTTTAGCCAGAAAAGGGAAGGACATTTTGACACATGCTCAAGATGGGTGAACTTGAAAACATGTGAAGTGAACTAAACCAGTTACAAAAAGACAAATGCTAGATGATACTACTTCTTTGAGGTACCAAAAGTACAGCTGGCAGAAGGGTAGATGGGTAGTTCTGAAAATGGACACCAAGTTTCAGTTTTGCAAGACGAAAAGAGTCGTAGAGACTGGTTGTACAACACTGGGAATGTACTCAACACTACTGAATGGCACACCTAAAGATGGTTTAAGAATGGTATATTTTGCAATGCATCATTTAAAAAAGAAAGAATTTGAAAATGTGTAACCCCAAGGTGACAATGAAGTCTTACTTCTCTTTTCAACTTTATCAATTATTAATGGCTTGCCCAACTGCACCAGGTAGGTCATGAAAGGAAGCGTAAATCCTGTGGTTTGCATTTAGGATCACCTCTGTTCAGAATGGTTCACAGTGAACCTTCCCTTGTAAGGCTGGAGAAACGATTGCATATTAAAAACAGACTGCTGACTAGAATCCAACTACACTGTCAAATTAAATAAGTAGCATAAAAGAGCAAAAACAACAAAAATTGTCTTCAGAGAAAAAAAGTAGTTTGGCAAAGATAGGAAATGAAAGTGGTAATTGTTTCTGAAGAGGAAGAAGAGAAAGTTCTAAGATAAATTCCATGAAAATAACAATAGAGCTCCTTAGGTTGTATCTAGAACCCTCATTCTAGAGGACTCCAATTATTACTGGATTTCTGTGACCACTACGGTCAAACAGTGGCCATAAAATTTAAGTATTTAAGATATTTGAACAATGTATTTCAAATTAATACTCAAAATTCATTATTGCTCCAGGTTACTCTTGGTATCAGCCCTCATTGATTACTTTTGGTATGAGTCCTTTTGGTACCTTCCCTCACTCCCCGCAAAAGAAGACATTTATTTTAACTAATTTTTTTCTAATATAATTTGAACTAGAAAGGAGGATTATTTAAACATATTTAGAAAGAAAATAATTTAGAACCAAATTTTCATCATTAAGCTCCTTGGCAGAATTTGAGTGGGTCTGAAATCCATTGGACTAAATCATCACCTGTTTAATGGCAGTCGTACAAGATTTTCTGAATGGAGAGTATGTTCACAGTAAGCTGGGCCCAGTGTGTGCTCTTGCTTTCTGTGCCTATTCCATCTTGAGGTAGAAAATGTCCAACATGGCAGAAACCAAAAACCAAATGAATGTAAAAAATCAAATTGTAGTGGGGTAGGGGGCAGAAAACTAATGGCTGCTTGGGACATCTTCTTGGGTTTGGGGATTTAGTGGATGCATCCCATATTATCCAGAGAGCACTGTGATCGATTAGTGACATCTGCTATGGGCCCAGTGGTGGTCTGTGGAAGGAAGTAGAGGGCTATTGAACCTGAAACATTCTTGTTGCGGGCAGAATCTAGAAATAGTCAATGGGATGCAAACATCCACTGGAACAATTAGACTCATTCATGGCAAAAAACAGTCTGCCCCGTGTACTTACCGTTTTTCAGGATTATTTGCATTGCACACTTCAGCGTGGCCATTGCAAACACACCGCCCACCGATGCTGATATCCTTTATGCTGTAATAATACTGTACAGAAAATGGAATGGGTCAGTTTCACTATACAGAAACATGAAGTTTTCTTACCAAACTTATCCCATATCTGTGTTGGTTCAACTTCTCTTTTTCTTAAACATTTCTTAGTTGCCGATGGAGCTTTATTTTATTTATTTATATGCAGTGCTGAGAATGGAACCCAGTGCCTCACACATGCCAGGCAAGTGCTCTACCACTACTCTTGCACACTTCTCCTAGCCTACCTCAGCACATAAAAAAAGAAGCCACATTGGTATATAACTTGTCTTACCAAATGAATGCATTTCTCATTCTTAGTTTTAAAACTTCTGAATGTGTCCATTTAAAAACAAATCAAGTGCTTTAAATGCATGGAAGAAAATTGTCTTTGAAAAGAATCCATACCCTATAGACTACTGGAAAAGATTAAGTGGTTCCAAGTTTATTTGTTTGTTGATAAATCTGGATTTTGTATAATGAACATTTTCTCTCCCCAAAACAAATTTTATATCCAAAACTGTTGCACCTATTATGTGCAAACTACCATTCCAGGCTTCAGGAGAGAAGAGAGTATTTACAAAGATTGATCAGACACAGCCCTGAGGCTGCCAGGGGCCAGCAGTTGCTGGCAGTTGCTGGAGTCTTGGTAGTTCAGGGTCAAATTGGTCAAAGTGAGGGATTCAAGCTCCACAAAGACCAGGCAGAGCCAGCTTCAGCAGAGCATCGGTCCCTAAACTAGGCCAAGCAAATATGCCACCTCATTGCCAAGGCACCTCTCCAGGATGTTGGAGGCCTTGTCACCAGCAACAATAGTTGGTCCCTACTGCCAGCTCCTTCCTCCCCAGACTTGGCAGGAGACAGCAGGACTGGGGAGGAATGTGTGGCACTTGAAACAATCTTTCTCGTTGAACCTTGCATCCAGTGAGAAAATTACCTGTCAGTGAGGAAGTCTTTGAATTCACAAGGACAAGAGGATCTTTGTATCTTTGTTGTTGTTAAGTGTAGTAGTCTTAAGGATCCCTATTAATTTGATATAGGGGTTCTCTTCTGGTTCCCTAATTAAAAACTGTTCAGGTGTCAAAGTTTACTAGTAACCTCTGACTTACGTGTGAAGGCATTAACAGCCCCCTGGTTGATATTGGATAAAGTCAGGGTTACCAGGGCTTTCCATGACAAGCTAACCCCAGAGGCTATGCTGACCACCACAGAAGTTTCTCTTCCCACATGTGTTAAGGGCAGCAACAGCAAGAGAGGAAGCACTCAGTCTGCAGCACACAGGACCATGTGATAGGACAGTTGGCATGGCGTTTCTCCATTACAGAAGCATCTTACACTGGGTGAGGGGTGTGTCAATATTCTATACTTGGCATGCTCCATAAAAAAAATTACTTAATGGGAAAACCCTGTGTTTGCCGAATTAAAAAGTAATATATACACAGATAAGAGTGCAAATCTTGCAACCTTGTAAAAGACAATTTATGGAGGGGAAAAACTGGTGAGCTGGAGCCAGAAATCCTTTGTAAATATTCATCCTTAGATAAATACAGTCCTCATCTGCACAGTCCCCATCTGCACAGTGGGTTCAAAAAGCAAAGAGAGCAGAAAATGCAAAAGGTAGGCCAGGCCACCTATACCCAATATGTCTGGCCTTTCTGGAAAATTCTCAAAATGGGAGCAAAACTTTCTTTTTTCTTCTCTTCCTTTTCCAGTCATTGATTCTACCAACATAAAAAGTCAAACTTTAGAAGATGTGCGGGGCATCTCACATTCACCTTTCCAGGTGACTTTTGCCCTGGAGTTGAATATTATGGGCTGCAATCATTGGATCTCTTGCTCTCTGGCTTCCTGTTGGATTTGGCCAATAGGAGGCACCTGTGGGAGACCAGAGAGTGGGAGGAGAGTGATTCTACTGGCTCCTGTACCATTCTGACTCCTGAGGACAAGAGATGTTCAGGGTGGACATCCAACATGGCAGAGTACCAATACTCACAGATATCTATGTTCTTCTCTACTCCACTTAGATTATATATATAATATATATAATATAATCCCTAGATGGAGCTATATGACCAGATCTTGCCAGTGGAAAGGACTCTGATTAGGAACTGAGCTAGGTGACTTTTATCTATGTCCTTTCTTCCCTTATTGGCTGCCCTGAGGCAAGGGATCCAGGGGAGGACCCTGAGGTCCTACAGGATAGCTCTGCCTCTAGATAAGAAGAGCTGGTGCCCTGAACAACTGTGTAGGACCAATGCCACCATATTGGACTATAATATGAGCAAAAAAACAAACCAGTGCTTTGGCACACCTCTGGGATTTGGGGAGTATTGATTATAATAGTAGTTAGCCCACCCAGACAAACACCAGACTGACCTTTCATCTTCTTTGAATATAACTATTTTTCTTCAAACAGCCAAACTCCTAATGATATCTAAGATTTCAGGCAAGAACGTCTCCCATGCCCACATGATT
Source organism: Urocitellus parryii (assembly GCF_045843805.1). NCBI lineage: Eukaryota > Metazoa > Chordata > Mammalia > Rodentia > Sciuridae > Urocitellus > Urocitellus parryii. Next base: position 46,535,275 of record NC_135543.1, read on the forward strand.
ACTGGCTGTAAAGGTTACTTAAAAGTGTTTAAGGCAATTAATTTCATAAACAAACAAACAAAAAGTAACAAAACAAAAGCAGCCAAGTAGCCACCTACGAGACACTACCTACCCTCCGAGTGACAGTTGGATCCCGCTGTGCTTTGGAGATGAGATGTCCAAGCAGGGTGTTGGTTCGAAGAAAGCGCAAGCGGATGTTTGTTGCCTTAGTGAACTCCCGAAGGGTGTGGGAGAAAGTAAAATTTTTTGCACCTGGACGACCATTTATCAAGGACACCACCACCTAAAATAACCACACAGATAAGGAGAGGAGAGTCCTTTCATCAACGTTTAACGCACGTGACTAAAAACAACACACTCCAAAGCATTTGGTTGTTTGGCCCCATGAGATACGTGTAGGTGGTCTTGGATCTTGTTTATGTCTAAGAGCAACTTTGCTAATTGCATCTTCCCTCCCTCTTCTTCCTTCCAACTTCTGGCACTATGTCCTTGACACTTGGGCTCTCCAGAGATGTTATCACTGCATTTTCAAACCTTTTGTTCTATCTGCATAGTTGTGGGACTGTAACACTATGAACTATTAAAGATTTAATGTTAAGTCTACAATTATAAGGTAATAACTTTGTCAACCTCTAGCAAAGAGATAAAAGTTGAAGTAATCTAAATGTCTAAATGAGGTTAGAAAAACTGACCAAAAAAAAAAAAAAAAGAAATCTGTATAAAGCCTAGTTTTTGTTTTAAATCTTGAGCTGGTGCAGTCTATGTCTCACCATTCAAAACATAAACTTCTCACCAAGTGGAAGACATTGGATATAGCTGCTCAAGTAAGAGCTCTCTACTTAACAAAGAGGAAGAATGACACTCTTAGTGGAAGTTAATTTGTAACTCAGTTCATTTTCATTGTGGCCTCACCATAATCATGGATGTCTCTGATTTTCCCCACCAGTTTGCCTACCTCCCTTAACAACAGCCAGGCTGATTTCACAAAAGGACCAAAAGAACCTCTAAAGGGACAGCATTTTTTCTCCCCAATAGATGATGTCCACCCTGCCAAAAGGGGTCAGGGCTTAGCACTGCCCCTTACCCTTCATCTCCTCACTCATATTGGGGATAATGTGTGAAGAGGTGGAAGGGGTCATTACTCCGGTTTCCAGTGACCCATTTTCTAACTAGACCTGTGGGCCTTGATTCTCAAATCCTTCAGGAGAATTCAAGACCCCAAACAGAATTTCCAACCCAACTCATTCTAGGAGTCCTTCATGTGATTCCTGTATCACCAAGTCTGAAGTACTTACTGGTTTCCATCTTAATCTATATTAGATCTACTTGAAAGTACAAATTTTCATGATTATGAAATATTTGACATCCTCGTGTTCATTTCTGAGTCCCACCTCTCAGAGCTTCCTACATCTACTTACCTCACCATTTTCCAAAGGTACAATGCGGGAAAATTCAGTAATACAGAGTACGTCATCATCCCGGGTGATAGCTTTATTTGCCTGCTGCCCAAATTGTTCCAAACAGTCTCTTTTAGAATCTATGAAGAAAATATTTAATATTATAAAATTAAGTATTATCATTTTTTGGTAAATTGCTTAAGAAGTTTTGTTTCCTTAAGAAAATACATGAAAAGAGAAAGAATTAGAGAAGTCTTAGACTTTTAGGTAAAAGCTTAGAATGAAGTTTTTAATTCATGAAAGAAACTACGAATCCATTTCAGGCCACTAAACTCTTAGGAGCAATGTTTGGAGATGTGGTGTTAACTCCTCATGCTTCATGCTTCATAAGGCAAGTTTGTCCTTTAAGGAGGCTGCATGGAAAACCCAATGCTCTTGAAGGGAAAATTCCTGCCCACCTCAATTTGTCATAGGGTCCAGAGACACTGACATTCTTGAAGAGAAGGTAAATAATACCCTATACAAGATCCATAAAGATGGAACTTAGTTGCTAGTTCTGTATAAAGAGGAAAGAGCTTCTTTGGCTCAGTAATAAGTACCCCCCAAAGTAGTGACAAGAACTGTTATCATAAAAGGAGTTACGAACTCAGCTCTGTGTGTGGGATCCTTGGAATTCATACACACATGCTTGAGAAATGGGGATATTCTGAGGATAAGTTAAGTGGTTAAAATTGACCATTCACTACCCAGCTACACTGCAAGACTAATTTTCTAAGTAAATCCATAGTCCTGATTGGTTGCAAATAATTAAAGCCACTCATTACTTACGAGCAAAATACTGCCATGGTGAGTAGGTGTTTCCAAAGTCTACAGACCTTTCCAAGACCCAAAGATCAGGGCGAGGAGAATTTGAAAATTTGATTAAAATATAGGCCACATGGAAGAGCTGACAAAGCAAAAGAGATATAATTATTATTAAAGTCTTCTCATCTGTCCACAGCTTCAACCATTTCTATAGGATGCTGATTCCTAAGGCAACACATCCAGCCACAACCCAGTCCCAAGGTGCAGATCTTTTTTTTTCTAACTGCCTATTGGACATTTCTACCTGGGTACAACTTCTCAAGTTTATTATGTTCAAAACCAAAATCATAATCTTTATCCATCAAATATACACATGAAGCACCATCTTTGACATACTTTAACCATTATGTCCTTGAACTTCAGCCAACCAACACAGCATCTTCAAGTCTACCAAGTCTATACCTCAAGTCTACATATCAGAGAAGTCTTCTGGCAAGCAATGGCAAGAAGTCCAGGACAAAGAGCCAATAGTATAATCTAGAGCATCTTCTAGGAGTGTTATAACCCCTGGGTCCAGGTGTTGGAGAGATCTGAGGCAACAGCTGTTGAGTGGGGTGATAGCTCCTTCTCCCCTGCCCCATCTCCACTGCTCTCCTCTTTTCCTGATTGCTTTTCCTCTTATTAATTTCTCCTTGTAAAAACTCTCATCACTCAGTACATTTTTATTTACCACCACCATTGCAGTGTAATTTGCAGTGGGTTCTTACCCAGTGCTCTGGCTCTACAGCAAATCCCCTCTGAGACTTGTATATTCAAAATGTTGCAGTGAGAGACAAACCCACATAGATACAGTCACCTGATACTCAACAAAGGTGCCCAAAACATACGTTAGAGAAAAGATAGCCTTTTTTAAAAATGGTGCTGGAAAAATTGGATATATGTAAGTAAAAGAATGAAACTAGATCCTTATATCTCACACTGCACAAAACGTCAGGTCAATACTCTTAACATATTGGCACAGGCACCAACTTCCTTAATAGGACCCCTGAATCTCAAGAAATAAAAGCAATAATCAATAAGTACGGTAGCATCAAATTTAAAAGCTTCTGAACAATAGAGCATGTGGAGAGAGCCTACAGAATGTGAGCATCCAGAATGTGAGAAAAATCATTACCAGCTACTCCTCCTACAGGGGATAAATAACCAGCATACATAAAGAACTCAAAAAGATTAACACCCCCAAATCAAAAATTCCAATCAATCAATAGGCCAAAGAATTAAACAGACGTTTCTCAAAAGAAGAAATATATGAAAAAATATTCAACATCCCTAGCAATCAGTGAAATACAAATCAAAACTACATTGAGATTTCATCTCACTGCAGTTAGAATGGCAATCATCAAAAGTATGAATAATAAATGCTGGGCAGGATGTGGAAGGAAAGGTACACTCGCACATTATATGTGGGCCTGCAAATTTGTACAACCATTTTGGAAAGCAGTATGGTGATTCCCCTAAAGACTAGGAATGAAACCACCATAGGACCCAGTTATCTCACTCCTTGATATACAAAAATACATACTACAGGGATGCAGCCACATCAATGTTTATAGCAGCACAATTCTTCAGAGCCAAGTTACTGAACCAGTCCAGGTATCCATCAACAGATAAATGGATAAAGAAAATGTTTTATAAACATATAATGGAGTTTCACTCAACTATAAAGAATTAAATTATCTGGGCTCAGTGGCCCACGCCTGTAATCCCAGTGGCTCAGGAGGCTGAGACAGGAGGATCGCAAGTTCAAAGCCAGCCTTAGCAAAAGTGAGGCACCAAGTAACTCAGTGAGACCCTGTCTCTAAAAAAAAAAAAATACAAAAATTAGGGTTGGGGATGTGGCTCAGAGGTTGAGTGCCTCTGAGTTTAACCCCTGGTACCAAACCAAAAAAAAAAATTAAATCACGGAATATTTCTGGTAAATGAATGGAAATGAAGAACATCATGCTAAATGAAATAAAACAGACGCAAAATCAAGGGTCAAATGTGGAAATAGAGCAAAATAAAGAAAAATGGGGGACACCATGAACATAAAAGAAAAATCAATGGAGCAGAGAAGGAGATTGGTGGGGGGGGGGAGGAGGGACAGGAAAAGGGAGGAACTATGGAATGAAATTGACCAAACTATCCCATGTACATATATGACATATCACAGTGAACTTCACCTTCATGTATAGCTATAAAGCACCAGTTTAAAAATAAATAAATAAAAGGCAGACAGTAGAGAGAGGAAGGGCAGCAGAAGGAGGGAGGGAGGAAGGAGAAAAGGAAGTACTGGGGACCAAATTGGAGTAAATTATATTCAATGCAGTATGATTGTGTCAAAATGAACCCCACCATGACATATAACTATAATGCACTAATAAAAACATTTTTTAAAAAAAAATGTTACCGTGAGCCAGAATGAATGATCTCTGAAGAGTGCTCGCTCCCTGGTTCAGGCATGTTAAACCAACAGACAGGAACCCATCTATTCTTCCTGCTTATATGGCTTCTAACAGCTCCTTCTGTTAAAAGCCTTTCTTACTATCAGGCACTTATGTTTTTACTCTTTAGCCACTGAGACTACTTCAAAGCGCACATGAATGATGCTTGAGATTTACCGATATAAAGGAGGGCTCTTCATGAAACTAGAAAGCACCAAGCTGTGGAGTTGCTCTAGAGAGAAAGGCAAAGTCGTACGTTTTCAAAGCAATAATGTTTGGGGGTCAAAGATAAGGGGGCATATATCTGAGATGCACACCTCTTTTCATGTGCTTTTCTAACAAACTAAAGACAGCTTGAATTTTGTGGATGGTTATTTAGGTAGAAATTCAAAGTCGTTATTAAAATGATGTTTTAATAAGCAGATTCATAATCATAAAAGATAGTCTGTGACTTTGACTTCAAAAAACTTTCAGGTGGAGTAGGTAAGAAAATACAGTACCATCTGATCTTTATTTCTCTACCAGTCTATGTTCTAAATCCTCTGAAATTACAGCTTGTGACCGTTCATCATTTATTCATTCCAGGGTCTTCTGGGATTGCATAAATGGTATAAATGAATGCATGAAAAAAAATTAAGGCTATGTAGCTGCAACTGACTTCAAGAGGCAGATGCCAGTTGCCAAAAACAGAGATGGAGATGAACCCCCAAAACTTTCTGCCCAGATGCCTGAGCTAGGTTGTTGTAGAATCAACTCCTGGAGGGAGGTAATCCCTGCCCTGCCACCTACTGGCTGTGTGAGGACAAGCACATCACTTAACCACTTGCAGATTTGATTTAGTTGCCCATAAATAATAACATAAGATAATCACAAAATATACTTAAATGAATAAGGAACAATACTAGGCCAGGCACAGTGGTACATGCCTGTAGTTCCAGCTACCCAGGAGGCTGAAGCAGGAGGATCACCTGAGCCCAGGAGTTCAAGATCAACTGGGGTAACATAGTAAGACCCCATCTGAAAAACAAAAAAGGAAAATCTATTTCATGTAAATTTTATATTCTCCTTCTTACAGAGCACCTGTCATCCCTATGACACGTATTTGTTTTCATCCACTAAACTGCGACATCTTTTGGCCTTAATCATTTCTGTATTCTCAGGGTAGGTGCTGAATGCATGCTAAATTGAAATGAAATCAACAATGGGTTAAGTGAAACCACAAAAACCTACGTGAATGAATTTAAAGTTATATCCAAAATAAGCCTCTTATCTCACTACACATTACATACATGTCCCCCCCAAAATATCTTCATTTATAATGAAAGTGAAATCAATCTGTCAATAGCTTTCTAATTTAATAAGCATATTGATCAATAAAGTAGCATTTTCTACTTAGGCCAACTTTTTTATTTTAAGTAGTTTATAAATCTATAGGAAAGGGCAAAGAACATTTTGCCATGTTTATTCCCTACACATTTGTGCAAACACATGCATACACACACACTTTTTTTTTTTTGAAAGTAAGTTACAGACGTCACGACACTTCACCCTTAAGTATCTCCCAAATATAGGGACATTTCTCCCACACAAACAATTTCATGCCTAAGAAATATTACTATTGAAACAGAGCCCCTTTAAAATTAAAGGCAACTTCCTGTTAACTGCTCTTCTGCATCCCCAACTTCCTTATGGTGCAAATGGAAACTGAGAAACCACCCCCTGGCCCTTCCAGGTAAGAAGGTTCTGACCATCCCAGGCTTCCTGGGTCTTGTGTCAACAACCTTTCTCTCGGCAGTCCTCTTCCCACTGTGGGGGGATTTCTACCCTTCATCCCACCACCCAGAATTTAAATAACTGACTCAGGCTCTTTCTAAGCGGTCAAGGTTCAAGTCAGCAGGAGGCAAAGATTAGGGTGGAAACTGGAACCAAGTGAGAGAAAAGTCTCTTACTTCCTGTTTAAAATAACCCAAGATGAACTAAGTTATAGTTAGATAAGAGAAATACATTCTGCCATGCTCTTGCACACTAGGGGTAACAATTATGTACTGCATATTTCAAAGAGCTGGAGGAGAGGATTTTGAATGTTTTCACCACCAAAAAAAAAAAAAAGGAAAAGATACATATATTTATCCTAATTTGAACATTACACAGTGTATTAATGTATCAAAACGTCACATGGAGTTGGTCACAGTGGCACACACCTGTAACTCTCATGCCTGTAATTCCAGCGGTTCAAAGGCTGAGGCAGGAGGATTGGGAGTTCAAAGCCAGCTCAGCAAGGCCCTAAGCAACTCAGCAAGCCCTGTCTCTAAATAAAATATAAAAAGTGCTGGGGATGTGGCTCAGTGGTTAGGTACCCCTGGGTTCAATCCCCAGTTCCCCCCCCCAAAAAAAAATTCACATGGTACCCCATAAAAGTGTCAATTTTATGTGTCAATTGGAATAATTTATTTTTTAAATTAAAAAAATTTGCAAAAGCCTGAGAAGTAAATTCTAAACCATAGCTTAGTCTTAAGATTTGGGCCATCACAGTAACTTGGAAAATAATATTAATGAAAGATTTTAAGGGGGAAAAAGTGGAGGAAAACAGGAAAAAGGCGAAATATCTACATCTAGACATCTAGATTTTATACTGATAAATTTTTAATTGGGGGGTTGATTAATGACATAAAGCATAATCATATTCCCTAAATAGACTGAAGGTGTTGAACTTGAAACCAAACTGTTACTCAAGAACTTTTTATCCACAACCAATAATTTACAAGTAGACTTGGTGATGATTCAAAAGCAGTTGAATTCCCTTAGAGCCCCCATAACTCTATTTTAGAATTAACTTTTTTATTTCATCCTAATTTCTATTGCTACTCGCAACTGTCAGGGAACTTTTGCATCTGTAACCTGTTAAGAAAACCTTACTTTTTCTATTTATGCTTTTTTGCTGATTTACAAAAAGAATTAGGTATGACATTTGATTTCCTCTTTGAACTGATGAATAGTTTAAGAATGTTCTTACAAATATATGAAAGAAGGGAAATTATATGGTCATTTTCTTTCAAAGCAAAAATATTTAGCTCCACTTTAATAGCTAGATCAAATTATCTAAATTCTCCTTGAATCTATATTTATATTCTCCTTGAATTTATATTTATATTTTGGAGCCTAACAACTCCTAAAAATATATTGATTTTTATAAGTGGCTTCAATGAAATATTTCTCAGTGATGATGATGTGTTCCAAATCAGATTCCAAATGACATTGATTATTATTCTTCTTAAAAAGTCCACACTCCCTATCATGTTCCAGACCCCTCCTCTTTGCCAATATGCTTCTATCTAAAGAATATTAGCATTTCTGGTTTGTATTTGTTAAGAGTCCTTCCCTATTTGACTTGCTATATTTGTTCCTGTACCCCTCTGTTACATCTTTCTTAAGGTTCAGCATCTCTGGCTAAAATGATCCTTTCAGCTGTGTTTCCCATGTCCTTACAAAAGACAAGTTGCTCCAGGACTTTTTAACTATTTACTTTATTGGATATTGATAAATGGTAATTATATATATTTACGGAATACAATGTTAAGCCACTCTATATGAATACAAGGTGGAATTATTGAATTAATTAATGCCATCACCTCAAATACTATTCCTCTTGACTGAAACACTACATTCTGACCAATATCTCCCCATTCCCCAGTCTCTGGTAACCATTATACAATGATGAAATGGTCAATTAATCAAAAAGGATAAAATAACTGCAAATATCTATGCACCTACCTGACACCAGAGCACCTAAACATATGAAGGAAATACTAAGGAATCTGAAGTGAGGGCTGGGGTTGTGGCTCAGTGATTGGGCACTTGCCTCGAATATGTGAGGCACTGGGTTTGATCCTCAGCACCACATATAAATAAATAAATTATATTTTTTTTAAAAAAAGAACCTGAAGTGAAAGATCAATGCTTCAGCTCTTTTTGAATACAGTTGTGCATATCCAAAGGGCACAGTGATGGGCATTTAAATTGGCTCAGCATCTTTGGTTTTATTGGTTTAGCACATTCAATTTATTAGTCAGCATATTCACTTAGAGGATGAGTTGTCAAATGAAATATCATTTCAAATCAACAGAGCTACAGATTAAATCTTTTTCTTAGACTGTGCCCTCTAACCAAAAGCTGCCTTTATTTTCTGAACACTAAATATCCTCGTATGTGAGTTCTCAAGGGGTGTTTCAAAAAGTGAAGAAAAGCGCTGGGGATGTGGCTCAGGCGGTAATGCACTTGCCTGGCATGCGTGGGGCGCTGGTTCAATCCTCAACACCACATAAAAATAAAATAAAGACGTTGTGTCCACTGAAAACTAAAAAATAAATATTAAAAAATTATCTCTTTTAAAAAAAAAAGTGAAAAAAACACTTCAATGATTGTCTCTATGACTAGCCCGAATGAGGGTAAGAGATCATACATCTGCAGCAGCATCTGCTTGCACCCTGAGAAAGATTTCAGCCCAGTTCCAGAAGTAGGGAGCTACTCTCTGGGTACAGGAGTCCAACAAAAGGGACTTTCAGCAGCTGTCCAGAGGATGCCTGGAGAGGGGGTCTTGTTGCAGGTGTTTGCCTGTCCTTTTGTGACTTTTAAAGTCCTTACCACCATATGATTCTTGCTGGGAACAGAACGCAATTCCTACTTTAGAAGCTGCAGGTGCCAGCTTCTCCTGCTTCCTTGGCAGGGAAGGTAACCTGGGCACATGACCCAGGCTCAATGACTTGGATGTCTTCTTCCAAGACTTTGCATCTACAGCAAGTTGCACAAAAAGGCAGAGACTGGAGGATTCTAACTAGAATCAGCAGAGATGGCAACACTGTTGGCTTCTGGGAACAGTGGCTGATCCCTACAGAGGCATGCTGAACCCAGTGTCCAGGCCAAGGGTTGTCTCTGTGGTCAGGACAAGTTGCAGCAAGCAGCACTAAGTGTCCTTGTGGATGGGCTCTGGGCCTTCTAATGTGACTCTGCAGCCTCCTTTGCTTCTGAGGCTGGTTCTCTATGCTCCCCAAATCCCCACCCACCGTCTCACTCCTTCCATTTTCAAAGGCTACTTTTCCTTTTTCACTCGTAAAATCAAAACTACTTTCCCAAATCCATGACTACATTGGTATCTGCACATCCTCTTCTTCCCTCTGGACCAGTGGAGGGAGAGACCTTCAGTCACCTCCGCACACCCCTGCCTTCTGTTGGATCCATCTCACCAGCTTTTAAATGTCTCTGCCTTCCCAAAGAGGCATCCTGGCCTTCCATCTACGCCCTCTTCTAGCTCCACCCTCCCCTCCCATCGCAGTGACACACTCTTGGGTTGCTGTGTGCTGGCACAGTTCCCTTCTCTCCCCTGACTCACCCCTCATCTCCTCCAACTCACTCAGAGTTCAGTTCCCTCATCCTCCACACTATTTGAATCTCACCAGTTCCTCTCTAGCCCAAACTTCTCACATAACCTTCAGGGCCATATTTCTGGCCATCTACTGGACAGCTCTCTTGGCGGTGCCTCAATTCCTCCTTAAGTCAAAATGAGACCCTAACTGAAGCCTGATCCCAGCCCCCTGGAGCCTGCTAACTCCCATTTCACCTTCAAGTCTCGGCCTCTCTATTCCTCTCGTTACTGGTCTGAGTCCCATGCTTCATGAAGCACCGTGCTTCTCCTATCAAACTCTCCTTGCAAGAGAAATAAGTACTCATGTCTTGAGTGCACATGGTCCTGTGACTCCAGGATGTGTGCTGGCTCATCCTGCCCACTCATAAACTCAGCAGGGGTGCCTTGGCTACACGTAGCTGTAGGCCAGGCCAGGGCCCACACTTTGGATGAGGGCAATGCTGGTAAGTGGCCAAACCCCTAAGGATGGCACTTCCCATCTGAACTCTGAACATTAGAACTCCCCCCGGGCTCCAAATGTTCCCACCCAATTGTTCTGGATCCTGCAAAGACCCCCCACAGACATGCTTCATGATTGAACAAACATGTGGGACAGGGTGATCCTGCCAGAAAAAAGGAGGCTCAGGGTGTGAAAGGTCACAGCTGGATGGACTGCAGGAAGGTGGCCAGGCAGGGGAGTGAAGCCTGCATAGACTCCACACCTGATAGACATCAGGAGGATTGTGTCTGTGCCCAGCTCAGCATCATTAGGAGGCAGATGACCTTAGCTAAGTTCAGTTGAACTCCCCTGAGCATCTGTTGCCTGAAATTCAGCTCTGGGTTTTCAGTTAGGCATGAGGAATGAGGCCTGCCCTAAAAGAAACATGAAGAACAGGAGCCAAGAAAGTGGGAAGGGTGGCCAGACAGACCTGCCATAGAAAGTATAGGTTAAACAGGGAAACTGGAGCCAGCAGCCCAGGGAGGATCACCTCCAGGACACCAGTGGGCATGGGAGCAGCAGAGTCCCACCCTGCCCCCTGATGGAGAAGGGGACTGAGGGGAGAACACTCTCCATACAGCAAGAACCATCCCACTAAAAGCAATCCAGCCCCATTCCTTTCTGGGGATGAAGTTTGGTCTTCAGGAAGTTGTTGTTGCTGAATGGTTAGGGATTCTGAAAAGGACATTCTGGTATTAGTGTGGGTTGAATCACAAATTTCTATCACCCTCCACCCCCACACAAGGGCCTGCCCTTGGACCCATCTTTCCCCAGTCCCAGACAGAAGAAGATTCCCCTCTAAAAGTCAGCATTGGTTTATACCATCCTATCCTGCAAATGTGGAATATTCGAGCTATTATAGCTACACTAGGAACTACATGCTTTTGATGTATCTCTTAGGAGATAATAAGATAGGACAAGATAAGGAAAGAATTTTTATTCCTAACATCTTTCTCTTGGAAAAATGCAATGTAAGTTGTAAATATCTGATGTAACTTTTGGTACACACCATTTATACCCGTATATGAATTCCTCCAAGGCAATGTTGTATTAACTAGGATAATACTGAAATGTGAAATTACTTCTAATACTTTCAATGTAAAAGAGCATCTCACTAAGGACCACATAAATACCGATACTGAAGGGGTCAGAAGCAAGGAAATAGTTGAGTACACAGAAATATGGACGGAGCTTCTATAACATAAAGTGCAGAACACACACATATCTAACTAAATCCCCTGACAGCAGATTTATATAAATGAAAAAAAATGCATAAAACAACACTTCATATTTTATCAGCTGTGATTGTAATGGCTGAGTGTAGAATCTGGAGCCAGAATGTCTGGCTTCAGTTTCAAAGTGTGTGATCTGTTAAGAGATTAAGCTGTGAGAGCTGCTTTATCTCTTTGGGTCTATATAAAGATGTGATAATAGTACTTAATATTGCAGTTCTTGAAGGTCCAATGAAATGCATCCCTCTTCCCTATCTGGTTATTAACCAATTAAGAAATGAGACAAAGGAACAGGGTAGATAAAAGCAAGATGTCCCCTTTATTTCTAGTGAGGCTAATCAGAAGACACAGGTTGTAGCTACTGGTGGTGGACACCCCTTAGATATCCAGTGTATCTGTAACAGGGTGAAGCACAGAAGAGAACTTTGGCTGGGTTTGCTCTTCAGAACAGAGCTGTGACATTCAGTTCTGGATTCCATGCTCACCATCCAAAAGAACAGGAGACACCACCAAGGTGTTCTCCACATGGAAGGAAATATCAGTGAACGTGCACCACAAAGGGTCCATGTGAGGAGCAAGAGTGGATTCCTGTAGAACACTTGGCACAGAGCCAGGCACCCAGGACGTGCTCTTCCATGGAGGTGAGTTCTCCCAGGAACAAGTGTGTTTAAGGAGAAACAGCAAGGACATTAGAGCAAGTATTCATAATGGGGAAGGGAACCGGAGCAGGAGTCTCAGATGAAGGAGAAATGCAAACATAAAGCAAGAAGGAGCTCAGTGGGGAATTCTATGTGCTAAGAAGTAAGGTTAGCTGTTCATCTCTTTGAATAGGCACCCAAATCTCAAATATTCTTTAACAACCACTTCCTAAGGAGATAAAATTATACAAAACCAAGTGGAAAGTCATTAGTTATTACAAAATATAAATTGTCACATGTTCTGGACAAGTAACTTGGCAAAAATCCCAGGGAACCATTCAGAATCTCCATTAGCATCTTCAGGGTTCCAGGCAGCCACAGGAGCCCCCTCTTGTCAGGGAGGAGAGAAGATGGCATGATTAGAGCAAGTCTTATAAATGCAAATGCACACAAGAAACTCCACCCTGGGAGGAATCAGTCCCTTCTTTGTGATTTTGACATTCAGTAATTGAGATTTCTCTTTTATTTTACTCATTCCTACTGGCTAAATGAAGTAGGTATATTTGCTACTTGATTTGTAAAGAGAGAGCATGGCTTCCACTCAAATTGCAAACCAGGTGCTGGCACCCAGGGACTAAATCAACCTCAAAGTTGGGGAAACTTCCTGAGGTTTAAAATACCCATTTCTTCCATTTGTATTATCTAAGGGGAGGGGAGGGGAGGGGAGGGGGGATAGTAGAGAATAGGACAGACAGCAGAATACATCAGACACTAGAAAGGCAATATGTCAATCAATGGAAGGGTAACTGATGTGATACAGCAATCTGTATACGGGGTAAAATTGGGAGTTCATAACCCACTTGAATCAAACTGTGAAATATGATGTATTAAGAACTATGTAATGTTTTGAATGACCAACAATAAAAAAAATTAAAAAAATAAAAAATAAAATAAAATAAAATACCCATTTGTTCAACTTGATTCTGCCCCTGCTGGTGGCCCAGATTCCAGGGTCCTGCCTCCTCTCTCTGACCTTGTACTCTCTCCCTGGCTTGCAATGGTAACATCTTTTCACAAGCCAAGTGAAGAACTGGTCACTTCTGGAAACTTCTGGTGCAGGGGTACAAAGTTTAAGGATGGCCACATGGGGCTACCTCATCTCTGTAGTTTGGTTGGAATTACTATCTCATTTTCTGTTCAGCAAATTCCAAAAGGAAATATTTACTTTTGTATCCTTTATTCCAGAGAATCAATAAGAGGAGTTCTGTGTGTCTGCCTTCGGTTCTGCAACTAAGCCCTTGGCGGGGAGTTAGAGAGTCACACTTGGTTAGAACCAGCTCTGTCTACCATGGCAGGCTACCAATGCCAAAATCTCAATGGCTTAAAGCAGTGATTGTGTATCTCACCAATGTGTATGTATCTCTCATGTATATCAAGACTGGTAATTTCTCTATGTCTCCTCACTTAAGGACACAAATGGACGGAGCCTTTACTGTCTGGAGCAACACTGAGGCCGAGGGAAGGGACTATGATGTACTGGGTACCAAAGCGGGCCCCATGGCATCAGAGATTTGGTGATGATCAGAACACCCTGAGCCTGAAAGCAGAACTGAACATCCTGCTGAGCTGAAGGCACAGACACACTGTGCTTAGAGGACCCACTGCAGAGCAGTTTGGCTCCACAGTCCCTGCCAAATTGGAAATCATTGGCAGAAGCTCGGGTTTCAGAGGTGTTGAGGTTTTCCTTTTTCCTTCCACACTCCCCATGCTGGCTTTAAAGATAAATGTGGCTGAGAGATGTGATCAATCCCTGACAGGCATTGAAGCTTGGAGAAAATGGTGCTTCTCTGCTCTCAAACTTAAATGTAGAGTAGAGCACCCGCAGAGTACTAAGATGTTAAAATACAGATTGCCAAGCTCTCGTTCTGGAAATCAACTTCCAGAACTCAGGTCTTCAGGAAGCACCAGTGATTGGTACTCATGACCAAGGAATCTAGATCATGCCAGAATAATAGGAATGACCCACCACTCTGGTTTGCCTGGGTCTGTCCAAGGGTTAGCACCAAAAAAATCCTGCATCCCAGATAAACCTCATAATCTTAGATAAACCTGAGATGGCTAATCTATGAACAGAGCCTAGTATTCATCCAACGAACTCCTATTTAAATGAAAGACAAATGAAAAGTCTCTTGTGAATCTTCCCAAGATATCCCAAACACTGTTAACACCTCCATGGGGGTTACATTCACCAGGATGTATCCAAATTTTTATTCATGCTTATAACTCCTCAAGAAGAATGTGAAATTCCAGAAGCCAAATGCTGCTCACTAAGCTAGAAAGCCAGGGATCCTCTGCTTTGCTCCCTGGGCTACAGGCTAATCTCAAAACCCGGAGCTCTATTTGCTTGGATTCCTGACTTAAGGAAATACAAGGTCAAGAGCTAGGATATCTGCATAAGTGGCTGCAGTGGCAAGTGGAAGGAGACGTGGTGGCACCTGAAAAAAAAAGCTGAATTATTTAAATGAAAGTGAGAAGGAGATGAAAGAGGAAGAGAAAAACTAGCATTTGTTGAGAACTGTTAAGATCCAGGTACTAATGCTTGCATGTTTTCTAGCCTTCCCAGCAATTCTAGTTGTATCAGTGCTATTATAATCTCTATCTATCCATGTAGACACTCAAGTTTGGAGAAAATGCATGCATAACAGGTCTATAGTTCCACGGTGTGTAGGTAACAAAGCAAGGACTCAAACCTACATCTGACTCCGAAGCCTGTGCTTGTTTGCAGTTAGCTCTCCTGCCATCTCAGACACTACAAGGTCAGACAAGGCCAATGCGGAGGAGTTCGATGCTGAAAACCTGCTCACCCAGCAGGCCCTTAATTCAAGGAGACTTTGCTCCTGGGTGGTTCTGCCAGTGCTGAGAGTTGCTACACAGACTGATTTTCCAGCCAATTAACTTATTGATCCAATAGGAGGAATAAAAAGTTATTTGAATTGAGATTTTGCCAGTCTTTAGGAACAGTGTGTCTCTCAGATACGATGTTCATTACCACTCTCAAGGCCAGTTGGGAGGCTCTGTTCACTTCTCTTTCTGGACCACATCTTGCACGAGGTTCTCGCTTCTTCTCCACTGCCCAGCCTCAGCCTACATCTCCTGATGAGCCTTTCTTCTAGCTCCTGGCCACTCAGCGTGGTCCATGGACCAGCAACCTCAGCATTACAGGGGAACATCTTAGAAATGCAGAATATATGGGCTCACTGCAACCTCCTATTGTTCTAACAGATGATTGAGATGCATATTTAAAAAACCACTTGTCCAGCCCCTAATACACATCCTTTTTTCCATTAGAGGCCACATTTCTAGCACTGTTCTTTCTCCTATGGGATCTTGGTCTCCAGTTAATTATAAGAAAATATATTTGCTCTTCTGAAGAATTAACCTTTTAATTACTTTATCCTTAGCTAAAGGTGTTTCTAGGAAGCCTACTCTACATCTTGAAATTATGCCATGCCAACAGCTGCCAAACCCTGCTGGGCATGGTGGCACATGCCTGTAATCCCAGCAACTCAGGAAGCTAAGGCAGGTGAATTGCAAGTTCAAGCCAGTCTCAGCAACTTGGCAAGGCTCTAAGCACATTAGGCAGATCCTGTCTCAAAATAAAAACTAATAAAAAATTTTAAAATAAAATAAAAAATAAAAAGAGCTGGGATGTACCTCAGTGGTGAAACACCCTTAGGTTCAATCCACAGTATAAATAAATAAATAAATAAGCAAACAAACAAATAAGATTAAAAGCTAGTCATATTTTTCCAGTGAGTGGAGTATATGTGTTCCCCATTCCACAACTACAAACCAGTTTGTGGAGAAAGAAAGTATCTTTAGGAAGCCAACATACAATCTATTTCTCCCAAATCTATCTGGTAGAAGATAATACCTTGAGCAAGAAATTTTACATGTATTGAAATGTCCCACTGTACCCCATTGAAATATAGTTACTAAGTGTCAAATAAAAATAAAAATATATTTTTAAAAAGAAATTTTAGTGTAGGAAATGCTTTACTAAGCCCATTTGTCCTCCAAAGTAAGTAACAACTTTTTTTATTGTGTTGCTGGGGAATCAAACCCAGGGTCTCATACATAGTAGGTAAACAATTCTTAACAAAAGGAAGATTAATAGCTAGAAAGAGGCACAATGTGGGTGGGAAGGGGTCTTTTAAAAGATGCCTCAAGATAGTATGAGTCATGGTACAAATGCTTGGGGTGAATCTTTATATATTTAGACACAAACCCGCTCAGCTATGAACACACATAATTATCCAATGTCACTGGAAATGTTAAGGAGCTAAAGCAAATGTCTAGTAAAATGAAATAGTACAATAGCAAATGAGGTCTTATAATTAAAGGATGTATTTGCTCTGGGGAAAAAAATCAAATCAGTTTAAGAAGGAAATGGCTGAGTTAAAGCAGGTCCATTATAGATTGCAAAAGAATCTTTGTCCATTATAGATTGTAAAAGAAAAATTAAACCCTGGTATACTCTTGGAACAGCCTTTTCTGCTCAGTCATTCTGTTCAATGTTGAATGGCTCTGTGACAATCACTTAAAGAAGCACAATGAAAAACTAGTAGTCACAGCCAGCAGATAGAGCTTGATAGTATTTTCCATAAAATTGCACCATACTTCTTGAAATGACTTACAAATCTTTAATACTATTAAGTAAATATTTCTATTTGAATACACAAAATTTTCAGGCTTAGGATAATCGTAAAGTATGTCTTGACAGCTTATTCTAAGCCAAAACACAATATATGACTAAAATGAAACCAGCAGTTGTATTTATGATTTTTATCCATATGCTGCTTGTATTTTTCTACATCCCATTTTATCTAAGGGAAAGAAAAGGGTGGGGAGGGATTTAGGGAAATGTATGAGGATATAAAGAAAACAGAAATACAAAATTATCAAAAATCCAAAACAAAAAAAAAAAGCAGTAAAAGAAAAATTTCAGGTAGAGATGAAATACGCAGACCATGCACACGTTTACATTCTCCCACGTTGGATGCACTTTTTAAAAACTGTATATTCATTGCCTCAATAATTTCCTTTCATTTTTTCCGAGATGACCACTGGGGAGTGTTTGGCAAATTTCAACCAGTAGAAAAATATCCTTTGCACATGGGAGTTCTGGATGTCACACAGCGTCCCAGTGAGAGACAGAGAACCTACTAGAATGAAGTGACCTGAGGAATGTTTAATAAAGCAATTGTTTGCCAAGGAGTGGGCAGGGGAAGGGAAGCCTTCTCGTGATGGCAGAGTACCTCAGAATCAGAACTGAGGACCTTTCCACCCCAGGCAGGAAAGGCAGGAAGATGTAGATGCTAGAACCAGGACAGAGCTGGAGCCAGGACCTTCAGTAGAAGGTGGCTGCATCCATGTCCACCAGAGGGAGCTAGGGGAACAGATGCCCCAATCTAGCTCTCCATCCTCAGCACCTGCACTAACCACCCTGGGGTCCAACCCTGCCAGAGACGGTAGGGGACTACTAGTGCTTCAAAGAAGGTCAGCTGCCTTGGGCACTGAGCGGAGATGGGCAAAGAGTGACTGAAAGAGGGGAGACTATCTAGGTCACAAGGGGTCTTGGTCTTAAAAGTTTAAATAATTAACAAACATATCTTGAACTACTCAACCAAATCTGAGCCAGAGGAGAGACTTGAAGCGACAGAAAGGACAGATTGACTTTTCAGGATGGGACACATGGGCATTAACGGCTTTGAAGAAAAGTTACAGTATAGCCTCCGGAGCAACTACTCAAAGTGTGGTCCACGGACCAGTGCCAATCCAGGAACCGTTGGTTATTCATCCACAATGACAAAAGTTCAGAAAGTGAGAATAAACATTTAGAAAACTTTATGATAATTTAAAAGTGTGAGTTTATGCCTGTCAAATCTAATTTTTATAAGGCCTGTATTTGAAGCTTTATTTTTTTCATTTTTCTAAGATTCATTTTTATTGTATTTTACAAAGGTATCAGTCTGTATTAATTACAATTTTTTTAAATGGTCTTTTGTGACAGATGGTTTGAAAAGTATTGGCCTACAACAGCACTTCTCAAATCTCAATGTGTATATGGACTTAAGATTGCAGATTCTGATCCAGTAGGTCCAGGTTGGGACCCAAAATTCTATATTTCTAACAAGCTCCCAGTGGATGACAATGCAGCTGACTGAAAGTCCACTTTGAACAGAGAAGATCAGAGCCACCCAGGCTAAAGATGAGCACGGGTTCAAAGATGGAGATATGAAGGTCACCTTGGGTTGGATGGTGGTTTGTATAACCTTGGGGGATTGAGAAGCAGCAACACACAGACTAGAAGAAATGGGTCAAGTAAGGGGAAAAAAATACAGTGTTCCGGGATGACTGGGTTGCTTGCTTGAAGAGTAATAAAACAAGTTTAATTATAGGGCTTGTGTCATCACCATAGCAACTTACTAACAAGTGCAAGCCAGGAGGCCCAGGAAGGACTTACCTGTTCTAAATTTGGCCCTCTATTCTCATAGGTTTTGCATCTGCAGTTTCAAACAACCATGGATCAGAAATACTTGAAAAAATAAAAGTGTACTGAACATGTACAGACGTCCTTGTAATTATTCCCTAAACAATGCAGTATATCGACTATTTACAGAGCACTTCCATTGTATTAGGTATCATAAGTCATCTAGGGAGGATGTAAAATATAGAAAAAAATGTGCTTAGGTTACACGCAAATATCATGCCATTTTATATGAGGGACTTGAGCCTCCATGGATTCAGGTATCCATACCAATCTCCTGCTGATCCTGAGGGACAGCTGTACCAGGCACCTCCAGGCCCAGCCCTGCCCAGAGCCTCAGCTGAGAAACAGCCAGTTCCAGCAGTTTGGGCACACACCCTCCCCTGAAACACAGGAATTTACAAAATAGCTGCCCTCAGCAATCTCCTTGGATGGCTTCCTCTACCTCAAGAAGATTAAGCTCTGCTCCCAGTGCACCTTACCTCAGCTTGGCTGGCTTGGGCACTGCCTTCTTGCTGTCATCCTGACTGTCCCAGCAGCTCAGCCCACCTCAGACCCTTTGCTAGGGACACTAGTCAGAATCCCAGCTGCCTTTGCCCCTGGGTCTGGTGATTTAGACTGACCTTAAAGGAAAAGCCAGAACATAGCATTTCCGGGTTTGGGTTTCTTGGCCCCACTTGCCCTCTCTATCCATGTCTCTGAGGGATCCCAACACGTGTGGCCATAGCAGGTGGCAACAGGGATGGTGGGAGCCTGCAGAGCTAGGGGGATTGTGAGAGGCAGGGGAGAGAACTGAGTGTTCCATTCCAGTTGTTCTGCAGCGTTAAGGAACAATGAAGTAAACACACAATCTCATCGCTCAGAGTGCTTAAAACACACAGAACAGTGTATGTCACACCTGGCGGGCTGAATCTGGAATTCCTCAACCATGGAACGTTTGCATTACCGGTTTGAGAGTAGAGAGGAATGCAAACAGCTCAGGAACTTGCTCTTGAGTTAGACATAGAAACAGAAAGCACCTTATCTGCAGGCTGCACTGCCCAGCGGAACCCTGTGAGTTAGAGTGGCTGAGGTTGCCTGGGGAGGGGACAGAAACCTGGCCCCTCTGCGGTGGGGAGGTGCGATGCCACACTGTCTGTGCTGCTAGGTCTCTGTGCATGGATGGTGGTGCAGCTGTAGTGTCCAGGCAGGAGCTCTGTGCCCACAGGAGCTCTGTCTTGCACCCTGATAGCTCAGCACCACTGCTCTACCTGGACACAGCATAGCACCCCTCCCCAAAGCTGGCAGTGACCCCAAGAGCAAAATGGTGGGTTGTACTTAGAAAAGGTGGTGTAATGAGAAAGTAGAAAGTGAAAACACAAAAGAGAAGAGAATCACAGAAGAATAGGCATCAGAAAGAAAAGAGTGAAGGCAGATAGTTAATGGCTAGGAAGGCTCTGGATCACCAGGTATATGAGGGAACAACAGCTCTGTGCGGGATGGGGCTGGTGCCCTGAAGTCAGCAGGCAGAGGAGACAACCAGGGCCCAGCAACTCCCCAGGGACATCATATTTAACTCAAGCTTTCGTTAGAACCATCGTGAAGAATTCACAGAATTCAGTTTTTCTTTATATATGCTTGCCATTAATAGTAATAGGAAAACTGCCATGATTTAAAGCCAAAATATGCTTGAAATCACGAAAGTTTCACAAGGGAAGAAATATAAAATAGCTTTCAAGATTTGCAAAGGAATAAAAATATGCACTTTAAAAAAAACTCAATTTCCATTTACTGGTTATATTTCTGATTCTGTTGGCACTTAAGATCTCATGCACGCCAACTCCATCCTGAGACCTGAGAGTCAGAAGCAAATATTGGGGGAGATGGAGAATAGCAGGAAAGCTCCAAGGAGGCTTGTACCTCAATCCAAGAATCATTGTTCCTGTGTCCACTTGAACTCTTCCCTTTTCTCAGAAGGGACACAGTTCTATTGTTTTCCTAACTGTACAATAATGCCTGCTCATTGCAGAAAATACAGATGTAATAGGTAATGCAGAGGGAGTTCTCACAGTGTGTGAGGTGCTATTCTAAGAGCTTTCCTGTGTTATTTTGTTAATTTCTCTAAACGACCCCTACAAGGCTAGAACTAGATTCATCCCCATATTTCAGATGAAGAAACTGACCCTGAGAGATTAGCTAGAGGGTCCAATGTCACCCAGCTAAAGAGTCGTGGAGCTGGTTTTACACTAGGTAATAATCCAAAGCCAACCATCTAAATGAAATTTATAGAAGAAAGTAAAAATTGCTGGTAATT
Organism: Urocitellus parryii; assembly: GCF_045843805.1. NCBI lineage: Eukaryota > Metazoa > Chordata > Mammalia > Rodentia > Sciuridae > Urocitellus > Urocitellus parryii. The sequence continues at coordinate 46,556,569 of NC_135543.1, forward strand.
CCGCCATCCAGAGAGAAATACTCTTTTTCCTGGCACTTTGCTTACATGCACAGTATTTTTTTTAAAACTACAACATAGGATCATAACATACTATATATGCTTATACTTACATGTAGCTTTGTTTTTTTTCTTCAGAAACTTGCATGGAAATATTTTGTGTCTATAGCATCAATAGCATCATTTGAAAGGCCACCTATTAATCCATGGTCTGAACCAATCCCCTTTCATTGGATATGAGATTGTTTCCCATTTTGAGCCATTACGAAGAGATTTCTGATGCACACCCTGCATTAAACACTTGAGCACTTCATAGTTCTTTAGGAGAAATTTCTAGAAATAGTAGTTGCATGTCAAAGATAGATAGCAATCTTTTAGAATACAAGTATTTGGGAAGATGTAACATCAGTACTGAGTCCCCAGAACTGTGGTGTGAATGTATTTATACACACTTCACTCACTTTAAAGATATAAAGGAGCTTAAACTCAGCAGAAGCCTAGGAAGGCGGAGGAGGGGGCCAATGACCATTCTTTGGAGGAATGCTTATAATATTCCTTTTTTGTCTATTCTTTATGGTGCTCAAAGAACATTCACATATGCCCACAGGAGCCTCTAGCTGTAGGCCGTGAGTCTTCCCCAACTACCAAGCCCACCACTGGGTACTCTGACCATGACCACTTCTGCTCTGTACCTCAGTCCCCTTCCCACTCTGACCATCCCCCTATGCCTAAAGGTTGGTGCAGCAGCCCAGGGCCTTCCTGAGAAGATGGCAACCTTTCCTTTTCAACTCCCCACCCAGTGTAATTCCTGACCCTCCCCGGCATGCCATCTCCCTCCAGTCTTCTCAACTACATGGAAATAGGATTAGCCTTTTCTAAATGGCACCAAGAACTTTGTTTTTGTTTATTTTTCTCTCATCAGCATGGGCCATGATCCCATTTGCATGTTGGCCGTCTTGCTATGTGAGAGACCTATCAGATGCAGGCTGATTCAGCAGACCATGAGCTGCAGCTGCTGATGCCTCCCTCTGCACCACAGGCTGCACTTTTCCATGGGATGCCAAACCCTGGCTGTCACTTTTCATGACGAAAAACATCCCTCTGTCAACTTTACCTGGAATCCTAATTGTGTGTAACCCAGAGTTACCTGGTAAGAGTCACCAAGTGGGTCATGGTGACCTCCACTGATCCCTTCATCACACGGATTTCTCTGTCTAGAGAGTGGGAGAAAATTCCAGAAGGAAAATGTTTCACTTCCTAGTGTTGCTCCTTCCTAATCCAGCTTTTATCCTTCCTCCCGTTGCTTGGATGCATGCTGTCCGCCGGCAGCCGGCTGAGTGTTTTGGAAGGAAACATATTTAACTCGTCTTCTGTTATGGCTGTTATATTTGTGGTGTGAGTTCTATGAACACCAACAAATGTAAATGTTAGGGATCTTTAAAATAAAGCAGAGTTGTTTGTGATCCCAGCAAGACATAACATCAAATGGATAATATGGAAAGAACAGTTGGGATTCATCTTTCTATTCAGTTCAATGTGTTTGAGGAAATCCTACAATTCTGGAACTTTTCATCTCCCTGGATTTAAAAAGACTATTGTACACATAGCCCTTGGCCTTAAGGAATGGTGTATGTTGCCTTTACACCCCAGCATAGCAGGTGCCTTGGAGGAAAGAGGAACAGTTTGGAGGGTAGCTGGCATCTGGGGGGGGGGTGCTGTGAACAGTACCAGAATAACCCCCAGAGGCCAAAAAAAAAAACCCCACCAGCACTAGATTCTTGCAGTCAGGTCTCTACCTCAAGAAGAGGTTTAAAACAGCTGGATTCTGGAGAAGCTCATGCCATGCTAAGAAACTTGGGCTTTATTCCAAATTAGAGCAGTGAAGCATCAATGGAAAGGAGCCAGATTCCAAGAATTAGGGAGTAAGACAGAATGATCAACTCAATAAGTAAGGGTCTGAGGGGGCAGCTCAGTGGTAGTATGCTTGCCTAGCATGTGAGGGGCCATAGCCTCAATCCCCAGCACACAAAAATAATGACAATAAAAATGGTAAGTGGGAAGAAGGAAACAGAAGGATGTGGAAAAAAGTGAGAGAGATGCTGGTAATCGACTCTGAGAAGGACGCAGCCTGGGTTTGCAATATTGGCTGATTTCTGTGATAGGAGTGCACCCAGTATGGCCCTTCAAGTAACCAAACTGATGTCACTGAACACAGGGCCTAGAAGAGGCGCGGAGTCAGCTCTCAGAACTGGCAGGAGCACTGAGCACCCACAGAAGAGACTCCTCTTCTGGGCAACAGCTACACTACATTTCCCAGCCGCCTCTGGACCCTTTAGCCAACAGAATACAAACTCTTAGAATACGAATATGCCTATTCCAGACTTGCCCATAATCCTCCATGGTCTTTGCTCATGCCTGCTGGGAGATGACCCCAGGACCACCTTGGAAACCATATGTGGAAGATGGTAGAGCCACAATATGGAAAGAGCATATGTCTTTGAGCCATTATTTGAAAGGAAGCTTCCAGGGCAGGATCAGCTATGTTCGGACTGTCTCGAGAATACGAAATAATAGCTGCCATTCTGACCGGAGTGAGATAAAATCTTAGAGTAGTTTTGATTTACATTTCTCTAATTGCTAGAGATGAATCTTTTTTTCATATATTTGTTGAATGATTGTATATCATCTTCTGAGAAGTGTCTGTTCAGGTCCTTGGCCCGTTTGTTGATTGGGTTATTTGGGGTTTTTTTTGTTTGTTTGTGAGGTTTGTGGGTTTTGTTGTTGTTGTTGTTGTTGTTGTTTTGGTGCTTAGCTTTTTGAGTTCTTTATATACCCTAGAGATCAGTGCTCTATCTGATGTGTGAGGGGTAAAGATTTGCTCCCTATTCAAGATGTAGGCTCTCTATTCACCTCACAGACTGTTTCTTTTGCTGAGAAGAAAATTTTTTAGTTTGAGTCCATCCCATTTATTGATTCTTGATTTTAATTCTTGCGCCAAAGGAGTCTTATTAAGGAAGTTGGGGCCTGATCCCACATGATGGAGATTAGGGCTGGTGGGACTGCAAATTAGTGCAGCCAATATGAAAAGTAGTATGGAGATTTCTTGGAAAATTTCTTGGAATGGAACCACCATTTGACCCAGCTATTCCTCTCCTCGGTCTATACCTTAAAGGACTTAAAAACAGCATACTACAGGGATACAGCCAACATCAATGTTTAGAGCAGCACAATTCACAATAGCTAAACTGTGGAACCAACCTAGATGCCCTTCAAGAGGTGAATGGATAAGGGAAACGTGGCATATATAACAATGGAATATTATTCAGCAATAAAAGAGAATAAAATCTTGGCATTTGCAGGTAAATGGATGGAGTTAGAGAAGATAATGCTAAATGAAGTTAGCCAATCCAAAAAAAAAAATGCCAAATATTTTCTCTTATATAAGGAGACTGATTCATAGTAGGGTAGGGAGAGGGAGCGTGGGAGGAATAGATGAACTCTAGATAGGGCAGAGGGGTGGGAGGGGTAGGGAGGGGCATGGGTTAGAAATGATGGTCGAATGTGATGCACATTATTATCCAAAGTACATGTATAAAGACACGAATTAGTGTGAAATACTTTATATACAACCAGAGATATGAAAAATTGTGCTCTATATGTGTAATAAGAATTGTAATGCATTCCACTGTAATATATAAATTAAAAATTAATTTAAAAAGACTTATCCTAAGGGATATGAATAATAAATATTTTGTTTCCAATAGGGAAAAAAAGAATATGAAATAAAATTATGTTGTGCTTAGCCACTGTGTTAGTCAAAGTTCTCCAGAGAAACAAAAACATAACTCATAGAATGTGTGCGTATATATGAGAGAAAGATTGTTTAAGGGATTGGCCCACGCAATTATGGAAGCTGCCAAGACCAAGGCTTGCAGGGGTCAGCAGGTTGGAGAACCCAGAAGAGGCAATGTTACACTTCAAATCTGAAGATCATCTCTTGCAGAATTCTTTCCTTCTTAGGGAAAGGTCAGTGTTTTTTTTTTATTCAGTCCTTCAACTCTTTAGATGAGATCCACCCATATTAGTCAAGGCAATCTGTTTTATTAATCTACCAATTTAAATGTTATTCTTGGGGAGGGGATGCTCACTCCAACATCAGGAATGTTTTATTAAATATCTGGGCACCATGGCCCTCAGCCAAGATGATCGAAAATTAACCATCACAGACACCAAGAGTCCCAGTTTATCTGTTTCAATCTTAGATAATACATGGTATAAATGGTGACTCTGTTTCATGGCTTGGGGAAATAAGTAGGTGGTGGTAAAACACATCAGTTGGAAAAAGAAAATACTGAAAAGGAGCCAGGAGGAACAGAGAGCATATTGTTCACTTTTTAGGTCAGACATTATTTTCTAGACATTATTTTCTATAATAGTGTTTAATGGTCTTGGAATCTACTGACTCCTATCTATTATCAATGCTGTTTGGGGTAGCAATTGAGAGCAATAAAATTTAACATCTCAGGAGTTCCAGTCTGTTCCTCTAGATCTACTCAGCTTTAAATATAAAGAGAAAATGTCATATTAAGAGATTCTTCCTAATAAATTGCTGCAAGGGACCTTCAAGTTAACATTTTCAGATTACTACAGGATCATAAAAGATAAAACTGCATCCCCCCTGCCCACCCCCCACAGTGGTCCAGGAGATTTTACTGGCATCTGATTTTCTACCAACTAACAAATTATTTGCTTCCATGGGTTGAGTCTCATGATTATGCTCATTAATAGCACACTTGTTAGTAAAAAATGTGTCCTCAATATCATCTATATCCTCTATCTGGTTATAGCTACAAAATACTTAGAAGGTGTTGCAAAAGACACAAGTATAATTAGTCCAGTTCCATCAAGAGATTTGGTCTCATGCCAATATGCTTTCATTGCCACTGTACCCTGGGACAACTGCAGATAATTCAGTTACCCTTGGTTCATTGTACATTAGCTCAGTAAATAGTTATTGAGCATCAACCATATGCTAAGCACTGTGCAAGATGTTGAGAGCCAAAGAAGGAGTGAGAATAGAAGACATAGTCCCTGGCCTCCTGAAGCTTGTAGTCTAGGCAATTCCAGAGGAATCCAGAAAGATTGGGTCATGACAATCCAAAAGTCATCCACCTTCTGGATTGGACCCTATCTACCCAGGGTCTCCGCTGAGTCAGATTCCTTTGTGACCTCATCTACCAAACAATTTAATCTCCAAAGTCCTCAAGTCCAAGAAGAATCAGAAACTAGCCCAGACCTCCCTCCATTTCTGAGCCAGAACAACTGATGAGGTCGACAAAGAATGTTTTTGATTCATCCACCAGAGTCTCATAAATGTTGAAAAAAGACCAAAAAGAAAAGAAAATCTTAGATGGTATCTACACATATTAAATTCATTCTCAGATGGTTGGATCCTGTGTTTACATCTGGCCCCTGGGTGGCTCAAGGTAAATTCATGAAAAAAAAAAAAAGAAAGGTAGAATAATAGAATTTTTTTCCTGTGGCCTTTTTTTTTTTGTTATAATGTTATTTCTTTCATCACTCTTTTTAAAAATTTTTTATTGTAGATGGACACAATATCTTTATTTGTTTATTTTTCTTTTTTAATGTAGTGCTGAGGATCAAACCCAGGGCCTCACACATGCATTGGCTCTACCATTGAGCTGCAGTGCCAGCCCTCTTTTATCACTCTTAATCTTAGAGCTTTATAAACATTTTTTCTATCTGTTGCATTCTAAATAACTTTGTCATAATGTTTGCTTGTGTGGGTCTCAAGCCCCTTTCTTCTGTTTTACTTTGGTTCTTCTCTAAAGCCTCAGGACAAAGACTTGTGTGCAGGTAGTTTATTTAGGAGTTGACCTCAAGAAGCACAAACTGGGAGTGAGGGACATAAAAGACAGGGAAAGGCCAATGAGTGATGTATTAATCAGACAATTACTACCAGGACTACCAAAGCTTCATTTCACTAGTGATACTCTGAATTACAAATTATGTAGAATGCCCTTCAGAAAGGAAAATGGGGGTATTTTCCACCAATTCCCATTCCTGGTGGGATGAAGGTTGTCTCTGGGGGCATAAAATGCAGATCTTTTCCAAGCTGTGCTATATAGACCTTTAAAAAGCTCCCAGGTCCCAGAAAGAGCCTTGAGGCAGGAAGTAGGGAATCAGGCAGGTGTTTAAGATGGGTGAATACCTGGGGTGAGATGGGAGAGGAACAATCCATCGCTGCCCACTCAGAGGAAGATCAGGGGGCTGTGGGATGGAGGCCTCTGCTCAAGAAGGCCTAAAAGACTGTCTCAGCTGCTACTTCCTGCAGTCACCACCTGCCCCAGGCAGACAGGCCTCCTTCCCCAGAAGCCAAGCGGGACAGGTCCTCTCTCTTCACACCACAAACCTCTGAAGCAAACACCAGTCCTTTCTAGGTTTTTGGACAGGGTGTTTGTTTTGTCTTTGTATGTTTTCACTACTAACAGCTTACAAGTCATATTCTTAAGGACATTACAAGTTGCATGAAAGCCTTGGAATTCTCCAGGTGATCTTTTCGTTCACTGGACAACAAGATGGGCCTGCTCTGCCATGGCTCCTGTCTTGCTCCTGTGCTGGTTCCCCTCTTCATTCCTACCTGAGAGACAGCTCTTCTCAACCTCCCAGCCCTCTTGACTTCAGGGTACCATGAGGAGCCCCCACACCTACCTCTACCAGGAGGTAGACCTTAGACCTCACCTGGGAGAGGGAACAGGAAAGTGCATATAGGGGATCCACAGGGTATCACTTGGATTCTGAAGGAAGTCCAGGATGTGTATCTAATTCTGTCACTCCACCTTCTGTCTCACTGGGGCATGTGCCACCAGGAGTCCAGGAAGAAACAAATGTCCCTGTATTCCAGACTCTGCTTTTAACAACTAGACCTCTACATTTCACTCTACATGTAAAGAATGAGCTCATTCTATTTGGCCAAATAATATGAAAGCTTCCTTTAAGACTTTGTTTTCTTTCTTTCTTTCTTTCTTTCTTTCTTTCTCCTTTTTTTTTTCTTTTTGTACAAGGATTGATCCCAAGGGTGCTTCACCACTGAGCCACCTCCCCAACCCTTTTCTATATTTTATTTAGAGACAGAGTCTCACTAAGTTGCTGAGGATGGCTTTGAACTCACAATCCTCCTGCCTCTGGGATTACAGGTGTACATCACCGTGCCCAGTAAGACATTGTGTTCTTATTGTACATACTGAAATTAATGAACAATTGCCATCAAATGAAGGTGAACAATCCCAGAAAACACACTGGCTTTACTTTTCACATGCCACCTTGTGAAGGCAAAACTGCCCTTTAGGATTGAGTCCTGAAGATGATGTTTTAGAAAACTAACAATGAAAACTACCAAGTTCAAAAGAAAACAAATAAAACTGACCCTTAGCAACAACATAAGCTGACAAATGGACTAGGCATGTCAAAGTCCAATTTAATTCTCAATAGGTGAAGAAAAGTGACTTAGTCATCAGAAGTTAATGATCTATATTTTACTTCCCAACCATGCATCAAAATGCACACTTCCCCAGGTCTAGGTCTTAATGTTCTTCTGAAATCATGAAATCTAGCCTCACAATAACATTCTCATGGTAAATTCCAGCACAAGGAAGAAAACAGACCTTACCAATTGGGGCATAAAAAATGAATCTTACAAGACAAAACATGTTTGTTGAAATACATGTTGCTCCAACATAAAGAAGGAAAAGATGTCTTCAATCTGACTTAATTGGTATTGCTTTTCCCATTCCTAAACTTTTTAGAGAATTTTCCATTGTATTATGTATTGTATTTTCTAGAGGCACAAAAGTTTAGTCTGTTCTTCTTAAAAATAAGTGTTCGATGAAGCTCACTTTATTTTATTAAATAAAAATTACCAGCTGGGCATGGTCGCACATGCCTGTAATTGCAGTAGCTCAGGAGGCTGAGGCAGGAGGATCACTAGTTCAAGCCAGCCTCAGCAACTTAGAGAGTCCCTAAACAACTCAGGGAGACCCTGTCTCTAAATAAAATACAAAAGGGCTGGGGATGTGGCTCAGTGGTTGAGTGCCCCTGACTTCAATTGCCAGTACCAAAAAAAAAAAAAAAAGTACCACTGCCTCAAAGATGTTTTAAAATGAAGCCATTAACTCACTTAAAACTCATAATAATTCTATGAGGTACACACAATCATCTCATTTTATAAATGTGGAAACTGAGGCCGAGAGCAATTGTGGAAGACCACATAGTGAGTAAGGAGTGCATCGGGCACAGACTGAGGCAGGGTGACTCCGGGACCCCATTGCCCACCACCTTCAGAGCAGCCTCAGGACACGGGTTGGGGGTAGATGCAGAGCATGAATATTCATGCCATGGCTAAGGTCTGTCAGCAACCAGAAAATTACTAAATTATTCCTATGTTGATGTTTTCTTAATTTAATTGTCTTAATTGGCTGTTTTTCAGTACATCAAAGGGTACTTTCTAACATAGGATATTTTTTTGAGTGTGTGTGATACTGGGCATTGAATGAACTGCACCCCGAGTCTTACCCTCCATCTTTATCTTTCTTTTTTGATACAGGGTCTTGTTAAGTTACCCCGGCTGGCCTCAAACTTGTGACCCTCCTGCCTCAGCTTCTCTGATAGCTGGGTAAAGTAGGGTTTTTAAAAAGAGCTTTAAGGAAGAAAAAAAAAGTAAGTCCAGCAGGCATGGGTATGTTCGGCATGAATCATTTTGGTGAATTAAAACTCCCTGTTAAGTACAGACGTCCTCAGTTAGAAAGTGAGATAGTGGGTAAATCGAGATCATTATAGGCAAAATCTACTGAATTAATGCTAGAAGTTAGCTATCAGCTGTAGTTGAAATTCAGGTTATAGTCTTTTGACCCAGGAATGATCTCTCTGAATTACATCAGATATAAGTTGATGATGAAAATATTCTCAGGAGAGGCCTAATTTAGCACAACCTACAGACTAAAACAGCTAGATCTCTACATCACAATCAAAATGAAAATAGTGCACTTCTTCTAAGAAAGTTTAGTATCATTCAACTTCCAGACTATGGGGTGCATTTCCTTTTTTATTTCTTTCAAACAACATTTGTTATATGAACTATACTCTATGCATGACAGTAGCCAGCAAAAAGAACAGCCTAACCATTAATATAGTTTTACTATGAGTATAGAAAGCACCTGACAAGTTCACATATTATTACATACAATATCAGTCTTTTTCCTCAGAAAGCTAAATAAATCTTGCTCAATAAATCTTTTCTTGACCTAACTTTAAAATGAGTCTTCTCCCTCCCCCCGCCCCCATTGCAGCAAGACTCTTCAAAATGGATTTGGGTGTTAGATGCTTTAATTCTTCTTACATTCTCTCTTAATCCTCCTACGAGTAGGCTTTCAATCCTGTGAGTAATTATAAACAGTCTTGAAGCAAATGAAAAAATATATATATAAAATTTCAAGAATAAATAAAAGACAGTATGTAATCATGGCAGTTTTATCTTTGAACTGTATCTGAGATCTAACCACCCAGTTCCACTGCCACTCACGCCATCTTTCCATGGCTTCCTACGTCCTCTCCTAACTGGCTCCCACACATGCCCCGCCACAATCCTCAACAGGACATACAGAGAAATCCTTTTAGAAACAAATCAGACCATGTCATTCTTGAGCTTGAATCCCTGTTATGGCTCCCTCTTCACTTCCAAGCCAAAGTCCTCACCATCTCCCATGGGGTCCTACACTACCCAGCCCCACCCGTTCTCTCTCTGACCTCTTCTCCCACCACCTTACCCCCTTACTCTACCCCAGCCACTCTTTCCTCCAACTGTTCCTTGTATGTTCCAGACAAGTTCCCAGAGTTCCCTTCTCTGAGCAGCAGACATTTACATAATTAACTTCTTCACCTGCTTCAAGTCTATGCTTAAATCTCACCTTCACAATAAGCCACAAACTACAGTTGTTCCTAGGACTCGTGACCCCCTTCTCCTATTCTACTTTTGAATTTTTCCACACCTCTTAACAGTGTCAAATATACTATATGGACTTATTATGTCTATTTTTATTGACTGCTCCCCCCCCCCACTGGAATATAAGTGCCATGAGGGAAGAAATTTCCATCTCTTGTTTCCTGATAAAATCAAATGCCTATAACATTGCCTGGGACATAAATAATTGTTGAAAGGATAGGATGAAACAAATGGGAGGTGCTCCCTGGTCTGAAAGAGGAAATAAGAAAGTGCAAGAAAACTTCTTAGTGCACTGCTACACAATGGAATTACCACAAACTTAATGGCTTAAACAACACATATGTATTATTTCACTGTAAGATTCATGCATGACTGGATTCTCCACTCAAGATTTTTGCTCAAGGTCAAGGCTGCAATAAGGTGCCTGGAATGACTTGCTTCTAAGTTTCCACGTGATATTGGCACAATTCAGTTCCTTGTGGTTAGAGGACTGAGGTCCCTGTTTCCTTGCTGGTAGTTGGCTAGGGGCCACCATAAGGTCCTTACCACATAGTGTCTCCATGGTAAGTTCACAACATGACATCTTAGCCCTTCAAGGCTAGCATGGGTCAAATCTCTTCCTGCAGGAAGGGCCCAGTCCCTTCTTAGAATTCCCCTAATCAGAAAGATCCACCCAAGAAAATCCCCTTTTTGATCAACTGACTTGGGTTTTAAATGAATCCACAAAATCCCTTCATCTTTGCCACAAAAATGCCTCTAATCACAAGAGTAGAATCCACAATCAAGGCAGAAGGGATTGATTATCCTGGATGTATGCACCAGGGGCAGCCATCCTGAAGACCTTCTTAGCTTATTAGAGGAAGACAGGCCTGAAGCCTGGTTCCCTTATGGACAGCTGGCCAAAGTCCTAAAGTATGGTAGTCAGTGTTCACGTCGCCAGGATTTCCAGGAAAGAAAATGTTATAAAAATATCTCTGCCACACCCAAGTTCATAGCAGCATGACTCACAATAGTCAAAAGTTGGAAGCAGTCCAAGTGTCCATCAATGGATGAATGGATAAACAAAATGTGATCTATACATAGAATAGAATGTTATTTGGCCTTAGAAACAGGGGAAATTCTGACACAGGCTTCTACATGGATGAAACTTGAAAGATTAGGAAAAGTGGAATAAGCCAGTCACAAAAAGGACAAATATTGTACGACTTTATTTATAAGCAAATATTAAAGTCAAAGGCTTAATAATGATTAGTGAATTAAAACTGAAGTTCATTTCTTATGATAATTATTGTCATGTCAGAAATCACCACAGAAACAGTGACCAATCTAATATTTCTGTTCCAATCAAAAGCGAAACTCACCTGACCCAGATCCAGCGTGAGGTTGACTTTGTTGTACTGTGTGCCTGAGGACAGAGGAGGGCTTTGCCACCAACGTTCGGATCCATCAATTGCATTGGTGGCTGGATGTGCTCTTCTGGAATCTTCAGAATTACAATAGTCACAAAACTGACCCTGAAAAACAAAACACCCTTCTTTAAACTTTCAAGCAATTTTTTTTTACCAATTTAGCAAAAAATTAACTAAAAAAAAAGATCATTCCATACAGCTTATTGATGTCAGCTGTTGGAGTTTATCATAATATATTCTTGGTGAAATCTCCCTCTTTTATTTAATCTTAAACCATGTCACCTGGCCATCATCTAGGATATAAATTATATTTATCTTGCATCCTTTACAGTTATGTTTTTCTTGCCCCGCACAATAATTTAAGAAGAGCCTGCTGTATCTGGAATGCAAAGATGTTTCCACTTCAACAAATTCATTTCACTCTTTAAATCCTACTCTTTGCAATTCTGTATGAGGCACCGAGTTACAAAGAGGATCACTGTGCATGGTCCCAGCGGAGGTACTAAGTATATAAATAACCATTAGGGAAGTGGGGTACGGCAAGTGTCTCTGCAGAGTACAGAGTGTTGGGGTCAAGGGCTACAGATATCCCAGGGTGGAAGAGATGGTGCTTAAGTTGTCTGGGAGGATAGGAAGGGTTTTGGAAAGTGACAGTGAGCATCAAAGAGGGAAAGTGTTCCAGGTGGAGGAAACAGCATGAGCAAAGGCACAGAGGTCAGCTGGTCCAAGGCTTGACAGTTTAATGGGGAGAGGTGGCTGGCTATGAAGAACAGAGTTGAGAAGTCAGCAATTCATTCAATAGGTAAATTGGAACCTATTTTCTTTGGGTGATGTCTGTTTGGTATTATAAACTCTAATTCCTAACAAAATTACTCTTTCTTTCTTGTTTTTTGTAGACAGATTATATTGATTCTGGCTTTTTTTCTTTTTTGTTGTTGTTGTTTGTTTGTTTTTGCAAGAATTGTATTACCAATTACCATCTAAAAAACTGAACCTAACAACAAATCACACTGTTATGTATTAATTACAATGCACCAATAAGGAAAAAAACAAGCTGAACTTACGCCTCTCTTCTAGGTTGAATATACTTTAACTGGGTCAAAGGACCATGCTTAGCCAAGGTAGGATTCCACATACTGAACTACTCTGCTCCCACGTAGATAAAGACAGAGAAACAAACTTAAACTCACAGCCTGCTCTAGAATGTGCTGCATAGTAGCAACAAAGAACCAGAAAATTAAAGGAAAAAACATCATTTCCTATTGTCTTGAAACACAATAAGATAATTATAAAATGTATATATAACTGTGAAGGACCCAGAAAAGTTCAGATATTGCTGAAAAGAGAGTCCAGAGAGAGATTAAGACATTTTCCCTTCAAGGTATCAGGGCTTATTATGAAGCTATTGTAATTAAGGAAGGAAAGATAAGAAAATAGATCTTTGGGATGGAGCAGAGCACCAGAAAAGAGTCCATTGCACTTAAGAAATCTTAGCATATTAAAAAATGAGCAAAAATAGAAATTGTTGGGAGAAGGAAGGATATTCTCTATCCCATATATATTCTCTCCAGATCTAATAAAATTGGATGTCTACCCAAGTCACAAACACAAAGCAACTTCAGATGCACTAAAAACTCAAATGTCAAAAATAAAACATTAAATTCTCTTAGAGGAAATCATGAATATCCTTGAGAACTTGGAGCAAGGGATGTTTTCTTCAGACACAAAAGAATACATAGATAAAATTAACTATATCAAAAATAAGAATTTTGGTTCATTGAAGGTACTTTAGAGAAGTGAAAAGTTACAAGTAGAAGAGATTCACCCTATAGAAGTGGTCAATAATCCCCCATGGTGGTTCCAATCAATGTCTTAGCAATTCCTTTTCTCTCTGTATATGGTGGCTACTTCAACTACAAAAAGATGAAAGGCTATTTTCCCTGGAGGGTACTCTCTCCTCTTGAGTCCAGATTGACTTTGTTATTTACTTTCTTTTAGCAGAAGTGTTATTCTGGGACATCCATGCATAGGCCTTACGAGGGCTGGCAGGTTCTGCTTCTTTCGTCTCAGGAGCTAGCCTCTGGGTGAGACAACCAACTACCCCTTAGTCACTAAGGTGCAACAAAAACCAATCATACCCCACTAGAGAGGACAGGTGGAAGAGCACAGAAACACCTGACACATCTTGGACCTTTCAGTCCACTCCAGCCACTGGCTGAACATAACGAATGAGTTACCCCACCGGATACTACATGCAGCAGAAGAATCATCCAGCTGAGCCCAGTCAACCCACAGACTTGTGGAAAGGAAAACCTTTATTGTTTTAGCCTCTAAGTTTTGGGGTGGTTTTTAATACTCCAAAGAACCAAAATTTGAACAGGGAACATGAAATCAACAAAGAATTCTCATCAGAAGTATACACCAAACTTTTTAAAATTAATAAGAGAATCATAAACAGTTCAATCAGAAAATGATCCAAAAGAAGAATAGATATTTCACAGAAGAGGCAATAAATATTTGGAGATATGTTTACCATGAGCATCATTAGGACTTCAGGCGACCACAGTGCAATACTATTTTATACCCAATCATCAGGCCCACATTTAAAGTTTGGTGATATGCATATTACAAAATTCATAGTAGGAAAGTAACTGGTATAAAAACTTTGGGAAATATTTTGGTATTACTCCTAACATCAAAAATTCACAACTTCCTGAATGCAGAAATTCAACCCACAATTTCACAACCCCCAAACAAATTCTTGCACATGTTTATCAGCATCATCTTCAAGAATATTCATAGCAGCACTGTTCACAGAAGCAAAATTCTAGGACTAACTAACTGTTCAGCTACAGGAGAGTATCTGAATAGACAGTGGCATATTCACACAATGAGTTAATATATGAACAATAATAAATAAATAAATAATGCAACAATATGAAATAATATATATGAATCTTAGCAATAACTTAAGTGAAAAAGAGCATGGTATATTTTTTATAAAGATAAAAGCAACCAAAACGAAAAGTACTTACATTTAAAGAAATACTTACAAATATGATCTTTTGAACTATTTAAAAAGAAAGCAAAGGAATGATTAAAGATTCACGATTATAAGAAGGAGAAAATGGGGGGAATTTTATATTCTTAGGCATATGTTAACATCAAGGCTCTGGTTTTGGTTTTGGTTTTGGTAGTGGTTCATGGATGCTTATTGTACTATGTAAAAGACACACCCATGTATATGAGCAGGCTATGCAAAAACCAACAGTAGGAGCATGTCATAACCTGAGAGCTATGACATTCTTAATCCAATTCTGCACCTGAGACCCAATGGTTTTTTAAATAGCCATAAATAAATAAAAGCAGGACAAAACTGACAGAAGTTGAAGAGGAGAAGGGAAGAGAGAGAGAACAATTATTCATCCAACCATGCAACAAATCTGCTCTGATCATCTAATCTGTACCAGAAACTATTCAACACCAAAAGATAAACAGGACAAGGACTCGAATCATGCTGAGGATATTGTTAGTCCAGTTATATAGGAAGTAGAAAATGTAATGGGATGCAGAGTTACGAAAAATTGTGCTGTAAATGGATAATTATGAATGTAATGCTCTCCACTAATGTCATCTATGTAATAAATTAAAAAAATAAAAATAAAAAAAAGAAAATGTAATGGGAGAGGGTAGAAAGGGGATAAGACTGTCCAAATAAACAACTAAACAGAGTTGAGCTCCAAAAGTGGTAGTCCCAGGGGTAAGTCATGTTTGTCCCTCAGGGAGTGACCTCCACTTTTTTAGAAGGATGGAAAAATATAGTCTCTTCTAGTTCATAACATTTTTAATGATTCTCCTTAACTAAAAGCCCTCTCTCTCATGCAATACTTTGCAACTGAATCCACAGTGCAAACACTGTATTGGTCTAAGAAAGTAGGCATTGATTATAACAGTCCCTTAAGGTAACTTCTGTTTTATTGCTTTAACATTGATTCATTTATCCAACTTATCCAAATTACCCACAATCTGGAGTGCATTGTATTTGATACTGGAGTAAAAACAAACACTAATAGTTGGATTGGCTGAGAGATTACTTGAGCCCCCACATTCCAAAAAGGTATTTAAATTGACATAAACATGAGGGTATGGGCATGCAGGAGAGGTGGACCATATTTAACTTAATTTTCACAACCCTGTCTGGTTTATATCAAAGTACACAAAACTTAACGATGAACAAACCAAGTCTCAAACAGGTGAAGTGTCTCAAGCCACACAGCTAGGACATGCTAGAACCAGGACCAGCCTTTGAATCTGGTGACATTACTTATGGTTCAAGACACTCCATCCTGGACACATTAGCCTGTAAGCTCCATCAAGGAGACCTGCCTTAGATTTGGATGGAGTGTGAGGCTGCCCTGGAATAGCCATATGATTTTCCGAATACCTGACCCACTCCCAGATGTGTAAAAAGAGACCCAGTTGAGGAAAGAACTTACCATCAAAACCAAAAACAGAGCCTTGATGACAATCGTTTAGATGCCCCCATAGCAGCCACAGAAATCCTGGCAAGATGAGTAATGAACCACACTCATCCACCCACAGTCCCATTATGAACCACCACAGTCAGGCTGCCATGAACCTCACTGCGCGCTAGCCATCACTCACTAATGTTCTGAAAGCTACAGAGTCTCAAGTGCCCAAACCTAAGCCAGCTGGAGCCCTGCATTGGAGAACATTCTGTGTGCGCCAATGTCAAACGGAGATTGCTCCTTTGCAAAGATCCTGTTCAGAGCATCCTCCCTTCTGAGAAGTACCAAAGCACACAGGCTTGGTTACAGTGATTAAGACAAACATCTTGTAAATTTCCAGAATGTCTGAGTACAGTGAGGTGAGTGCCAACTGCACAGAACACAGAAAGCATCCAGCGCTGTACCTTCCACACAGGCTTTATGACACCAGGGGGTGGAGCATCCATATCTACCTGGGCCAAGTTCCTGGAGTTAGGGATTTGAGAGAGAGAAATCAAAGAATTTAGAGTTGGTTCCAGGTATGAAAAATATTTTTAAAAGAGGATAAGGAAATGTCTGAAAAATCGTGATGCATGTAGTTAAAAACTTATGTTCATCCAGGGAAAATTCTAGGCAGAGGTGGAAGGTCTTTCTAACCTGTTTCAAAGATATGTTGGAGTAGAATAGACAGAGGTTCAAGTCCTGGCTTTACCAATTACAGCTGTGGCCTGTTAGTGGAAGTATATAGCCTCCTTTGAGGCTCTGGTTTCTCTTTATTAAAATGGACTAATCCTGCTGATCTTGTGCTGTCCTTGTGAGAATTAAATGAGATGCCATCTATGAAGCTCCACACCAGGAACAAGACAACACTGCCACTAAAACCAATTCAGTGTTGGTTGAAAAGGCTGATTCCTGGGCCCTGCCCTGACCTTATTGAATCAGCATCTCTGGTGGGATCCAGGAATCAGAATTTTTAAACCACCCCAAGTGATTCCTCTATGCACTACAGACTGAGAACCACAGGGGCGATGATGACTGGCATCCACAGGGCACACCATAGTGAAGAACAGGGCAGCAGTCACAGAGTGGCTTCCTGAGTGACAGTGATGACAAAGGGCAACACCCACACACACCAGACACGGCACCTTGCACTTCACAGGTACTCACTCTTCATCGCCATGACAAGTCCACCATGTAGGGACAATCATGAGACTCTTAGAATTAAGGAGACAGGCCCAAAGAGGTGGAGCAATTTGTCCAAATGGTGGAACTGAGAGAGGAATGCAGAGAGGGATGACTTCAAGAGGAAGTGCTGGGAGTGGGCAGAAGAGAGAAGGAAGAAGGGGGAATAACTGTTGTTATAGTTTAGACATGAGGTATCCCCCAAAAGCTCATGTGTGAGACAATGCAAGAATTTTCAGAGGTGAAACGCTTTGATTATAAGGAGTAACATGATCAGTGGATTAATCCACTGATATGGATTAACCAGGCGGTAACTGTAGGCAAGTAGGGTGTGGCTGGAGAAAATAGGTCACTGGGAGTAGCCTTTGGGCATATATTGTGCCTAATGAGCAGAATGCTCTCTCTCTCTCTCTCTCTCTCTCTCTCTCTCTTCCATGGTTGTCGTGTGTTAGGCTACTGTCATGATGATTTGCTTCATCTTGGGCCCAGAGCTATTGAGTTGGCCACCTATGGACTTGAACCTTGGAAATTGTGAGCCTCAAATAAACTCCCCCTCCCCATGTTGTTCTTGTCAGTTCTTTTGGTCACTGGGATGAAAAAGCTGACTACGACAGCTGTCTAGTGGTACAAGTGCTGTACCTGAATCTGCAGGCACCCTGAAGATTGGAGGTGACCAGAGAACACTGGGCACTAGCTACACGTGAGTTGGACATGAATCCAGTAAAGGAAGATGCATTTAGGCTTCTCCATCCATAGATATGGAGAGCTGTGTTTTCTCTATATTTTTATACCTTTTTTAAAATTTATTTTTATGTGGTGCTGAGGATGGAGCTCAGAGCCTTGCACGTGCTAGGCATGCACTCTACTGCTGAGCCATAACCCCAGCCGGTTTTCTCTATATTGATACACTATTCCATTATATTCATCCTCACTCTTCTAGAAATTATTTCATACATTATTAAAGCTCATTGTCCCTCCTCTCACCTTATGGATTTGCTTAACTGTCTGTTATTCCTAATCCACAATCTTTTCTGCATCTATACCATATACCTGTCCTCCCTGCTGTTGCAAAGGAGAAGTCATCTGCAATACAAAGTCCCCATACTTACACACACACACACACACACACACACACACACTCAATCCCATCCCTCCTACCTGCTAAAGGACTAGGCATCTGCAATCATAAGCCTTTTTTCTCCTCTCCCCTCCCCTCCCCCTCCTGCCTCCCCTGCATCTCAGTCCTTCCCTTCTACCAGATTGCTTCCTCAGGATTGAAACAAAGGTGCTTGAAATTACATCCCACTTTCTATCCCTGCACCTCACGCTCCACTCCCCGCACACTGACTCTCTTGCCATTTCTCTATCTCTCCAAGGCCACTCCTGCCTGCCCCGGAGCCTTTGCACCTTCTGTTCCCTATCCCAGGAAAACACTGCACCCAGATATCCCTATCTTTTCAGAGAGATCTTCCCTAAAACTCTTTCAGATGAAGTGCTGCCCTCTACTAGCTGAAGAATCTATGTTTTTACAATCATCGTCTTGTTTTAGACTTTTTTTTTTTTTTTTTTTTTTTTTGCTGTGACTAAAAGACCTGACAAGAACAATGTTAGAGGAGGAAAAGTTTATTTGGTGCTCACTGTTTCAGAAGTCTCGGTCTATAGATAGTCAGCTCCATTGCTCTGAGCCCCAGGTGAGACAGAACATCATGGCAGAAGAGAAAAGCATCTCAGGACATGGTCAGCAGGAAGCAGAGAGAGCTATGCTTACCAGGGACGGAGTATATCCCCCAAAGGCACATATCCAGCGACAAGCCTCCTCCAGCCACACCCTATGTGCCTACCTTTACCACCTAGTTAATCCATTTAAGTGGATTAATGTACTAATTAGGTTGTTCTCATAACTCAATCATTTCATCTTAAATTTTCTTGCATTGTCTCATACCTGAACTTTTGGGGTACATCTCATATCTAAACCATAACCCATCTTTATTGAATTATAACTGCCCTAAGATCAAGGACCTTGCCAGCTGTTCACTGAGATAATCACAGAATTGTATCTGAAAAAACTTAATACTTCTTGCTTTAATTAATAAATAAAAGTAGCATGAACTATTTAGATACAAGTTAGTGATTTGGTGATAATTTCTAGCCTTGGGACAGGCTACGTGGGCTGATACATGTGTCACTTAACTCAGCAGTTAGAAAGCACCGTCTAATCTAATGTAGACTCACTTTCTCTACCCTGTTGAAAATCTGCTTGTTTATTCCTTGGGGTCTCCCCAGACTCCAGCCTCAGCACCTCACTTCTGACCACAGGCCAGATCTGGCCAGGAGGTACCACTCATGCTCAACACTGCTCTCCCATGGTCAACTCCGGCTGTTCCCTGGAGAATCTCACTAGCTTCTGAGACCTCTCAGGTACTGACCCCCTTTGCTTAACAAGGCCAAATCAGAGAGGAAAGAAAAAATGACTGTCACTCTCCTGGACACACTGTTTCTTCATTATGGTTCCCTTCCATTCAAAAAGAGGTTCCTAAGACACACTCATACACTGCTGGTGGGACTCCAAATTAGTATAACCACTCTGAAAAGCAGTATGGAGAGTCCTCTAAAAACCAGGAATAGACCCACCCTCTAAAAACCAGGTAGATGATCCATCTACCTCACTTTTTGATATTTACTCAAAAGAACTAAAATCAGTCACTTCATTGTTTATAGTAGCACAATTCACAGTAGCCAAATTATGGAATCAGCTCAGATGCCCATCAATAGTTGAACAGATTGAGAAAATGGTACATATATACAATGAAGTTTTACTCCACCAGAAAGAAAAAATAAATAATTTTATTTTGCAAAAAAAAAAATGTATGACTTGGAGAACATCATGCTAAGTAAAATAAGTCAAACTTAGAAAATCGAGGGTCAAATGTTTTCTCTAATATGTGGAAGCTAGAGTCAAATAAAGGAAAGAAGGCAGTGTGGGGAAGTTGGATATCATGAATATATAGGGAAGATCTGTGGAGAAGAA
This sequence comes from Urocitellus parryii, assembly GCF_045843805.1. Classification (NCBI taxonomy): domain Eukaryota; kingdom Metazoa; phylum Chordata; class Mammalia; order Rodentia; family Sciuridae; genus Urocitellus; species Urocitellus parryii. Next base: position 46,576,711 of record NC_135543.1, read on the forward strand.
GGAGTTCTAGAGGGAGGGAGAAAGGATAGGAAAGGGGAGGAAATACAGAATGAATTTAACAAAATCATTTTATATACATATGTAAATATACCACAGGGAATTTCACCTTTATGTATATTTAGAAAACACCAATCAAAAGTAAATAAGTGAGCAAAAGGAAGATTAATGTAATAGGGAAAGAGAATGGGGGGGAAAGAAAGCAAGGGTGGGGGCAGGAGAGGGAGCAGGACTGGAATCAGATTCCATGCATGTATGATTTTGTCACACTGAACCCAGCTGCTATATATAACTATAATGCTCTGGTTTTTAAAAATCTCAAAAAAAAAAAAAGAGGTTTCTAGGCTTGCCCACTTAATGCCCCAAACCCTAGTACTTTCTCTTTTAAAAGTTTATCCCAAAGCCTAGCTGATTAATAAAAATGGGTCTACCCTGATAGTTTATTCATTCCACCATCAATTACTGACTTACTAAAAGCCAGATACTGTCCCCAAAGAGAGTCTGTGCCCAATCCAATTCATTCCTAAAATCAGGTTTTCTCTAGTTCCCTGGGATATGATTTGAGTCTCCCTATGAAATCCTTACACTCTTTCCTTCTTTCTTTTCCCATTGCCCCACTTCTCTCAACTCTTCCATTCATCCTTTTTCAGTTTTATCAGTCACCTCAATTTTTTCAAGGCAATGGAATATTATTCAGCAATAAAAGAGAATAAAATCATGGCATTTGCAGGTAAATGGATGGAGTTAGAAAAGGTAATGCAAAGTAAAGTTAGTCAATCCCAAAAACACAAATGCTGAATGTTTTCTCTGATATAAGGAAGCTGATTCATAGTGGGGTAGAGAGGGGGAGCATAGGAGGAATAGAGGAACTCTAGATAGGGCAGAGGAGTGGGAGGGCAAGAGACAGGTATGGGGTTAGAAATGATGGTGGAATGTGATGATCATTATTATCCAAAGTACATGTTTAAAGACATGAATTGGTGTGAATATACTTTGTATACAAACAGAGATATGAAAAATTGTGCTCTATTTGTGTAATAAGAATTGTAATGCCTTCTGCTGTCATATATAAATAAAAAGAATAATAATAAAAAGAATACAATGCACACACACAAAAAAAAGATGCAATATTTTCAAAACCTGGAAAGGCCACCAAAGTCTCACTAAGGGACAACATTCAACATACTTAACAACCAGGACTGCATGGTTTTTTGAGTTCCTAGAACACACCAAATACCTTCCCACCCTAGGGTCCTCAGTCCTGCTGGTGCCTCGGCCTAGAACTCACTTTCTCAACCTCTTCACAGGCTGACTTCCTCTCATCCCCAGGCTTCTGTACCAGCAATACCTCCTATTAACTTTTATCACAGAATCCTATTTAATCTCTCCCAAGCACAGTAACAACCTTAAAATCATTTTATTTGTTACTCATTGGTTGCACTCTCCCATGCAATGCTAGCTCAAAGAGGGTAGGGATTTTTTCTGCCTTGTTTTGAATTGTTTTCTCAGTCCACTGTCCCCAGCCCTATGTCTGGTACATGGTAGATGTCAATCAATACTTACACACAGAAGCAAATGAGCATTATACACAAGTAACTGAAAATACACTCAAATCTCCAAATAGCACAGTTCTTTATCATCAGTAAGAATTTAAGGATCACCTCAAAAGACTTTTTACCAGCCCCACCCAACTTCCAGGTTACTAACATGGTCAATTAGAGCATTTGAGCTAAATTAAAAGTACCAATCAAGACTATTCACTCACTGTGACATTGCAGGAAAGAAGGAAAAGAGGAGAGGGGTGTTGGCTCCCCCATGTTCCATTTCCTTACCCCTCACCCCACCATGGAGTTTCATCACCAGGCAAAGGTCAGATGACAGAGGGAGTTGCATTACTGACAGTGAGGTACCATCCCCCCCCTGGCCCTTTTTATGGAACCAGAGGAGAAGGAGTAAGAATAGAAATTTAGTGAAATTTCTGCCTTCTCATCAAATCACGATGCAAACTACTTTGTGTGATCTAAACTACTTTTAGAATATTCACCACCATTTTGATGCACCCATAAATGCTCAGTCACATTTAGTGTCTGCAAAGCCTATTCCAGGATGTAAGGAATTGGACCTTTCAATTCACAATCCCATCCTTCCCTTCCCCTGATGCAGCCCCCAGGGCCCTCACTAGTAATAATGGACTCATCCAACTGGTCTATATGCAAAATGTGGGTTCACTGCTCCCAGATATACAGTATCCCCCACTCCAGCCACCCTGCCTGCAGTTAGCCAGGCACAAGGCTGGCAGCCTTTTCCCTTCCACATACAGTACTGGCTTGGCACTTCCTTTCTTTCTCCTCTTTTTCTATTTTTTTCCTTTTATTGAATATATTTGAGACATAAAACATGATTTTGATATACATAGTAAAATGATTACTATAGTCAAGCAAATTAACAGCTCTTCACACCATTACCTTTGTATGTGCTCAGGTGTGGCAAAGACAGCTGAAATCTCTCTTTGCACATTTCTAGTACACAGTATACAATGTTATTATCTGTAGTTCTCATGATGTACATTAGATCTCTGAACTTATTCATCTGTACCCATGATTGACATACCCATTTGCCCCCACCTCTTCATCCCCTGACACTGAACTGATATCACTCTTTTCTTTTTGAGACAGGTCTAGCTGGCCTCAAGCTCTTGATTATCCTACCTCAGTCTCCCAAGTAGCCAGGACCACAGACACATGTCATCACTCCCAGCTTATTCCATTTTGACATTTTTAGATTCTACATATAAGTGAAATCATGCAATATTTGTCTTTCTATGTCTGGCTTATTTTATTTAACATAACATCCTCCAGGCTCAGTCGTGTTGTGACAAATGTTAGGATTCCCTTTCTTTTTTTAAGGCAGAATAACATTGCAGTGTGTGTGTGTGTGTGTGTGTGTGTGTGTGAGAGAGAGAGAGAGAGAGAGAGAGTATCTTTACCTTCATTTGTCTATAGGCACTTATATTATCTCCATATCTTGGCTATTGTTAATAGTGCTGCAATGAACAGAAGAGCTGACTGTGGCGGTTTTTATGTTAATTTTGCTAACATTAAGATGCTAAATGACGAAGAGGGAATGCAGTACATCCAATGCTTTTGGCTTCCAGGAGGCTTTAAAGGATGACCCTAGCCTAACATCACCTAAATCAACCTTGCAGAACATCACACATCCAGTGGGACCAGAAGGTATTCAGGCCGCACTCCAAGGATCACACCTAAACAGAGTCAGTCTGACGGCTAACATGGGTGATCCCTAAGTATTTGTTCAGCAAAGAGCTCTCCTCCTTCTGTTTATGCACCACATTTTGAGATAACAAGACTGCAAAAATCTCAAAAAAAACAGAGACCCGGGAACCACCCACTGAGCCTCACCTGTTGTCCTCCATCCTCTGTTCTCCCATACATGGATAACACTCACACACCAGTCAATAATACTGCTGGCTAAGTGATTTGAAGCTAAAAAGTTGCTATATTAATTTTCCAGCACTGCCATACAAAGTAGCACAAACTAGAAAACAGAAAGTTATTGTCTCACAGTTTTAGAGACAAGAAGTCTGGAATCAAGATGCCAAGGAGAGCCAATCTCCTTCTGAAACCTGTTTGGGGAAGGCTCTTCCTTGCCTCTGTCAGCTTCTGGTTGTTCTCCTGGGCACTGGACTTAGATCCTGTGTTAGACAACTCTGCTTTGAAATTCAACACATCAGGGCCACTCCTGTTTTCCAAAAGACAGCATGTTGAAAGTCAGGTACTCTTTTTGAGGGGGGTGGGGCTGTCAAACACTTCCATCGGGTTGTTTGTTGCTATGGGAGAAAAATTCCATCCTGGTGTTGCCCTCTGAACATTTCTTCATGAAGTCTCCATGAAGACAGGCTGCCACAGGGAAACAGACAGGAGCAGGAAGAAGTTGGCCCCACACTCTGGGAGCTGATGATCTAAGATGTAAACAGATGTGAAAATGAACAGTTTTAAGATGATGACTGGAATTAGCAAGGTGGCTGAAAGTTTAGCTTGAACTTGAAGGTAGAGTAGCTCACTCAGCTCTGGCAGGTGGTCTAGTGGGTAAGGAAAAAACTGCAAGTCAGAGAAGCTGGTTTGAATCTGTGTGGTCTTAAGCACATCAATTAACTTTTCTGTGCTTCAATTTCTTTATCCATAAAATGAGCACACTAAAGCAGCTCACTTGTAAATTCATAAATTGCTTTGACGATTAAGAATTCAATGTGCATAAAGTGGTTTAGGACAATGCCAAGCATGTGTTACATGAAATTCTTATCTTAAGCTGGGGAGCAAGACCCTGATTATCAGGCTGCTTCCCCTACTCACCATTCTGCACGCCCCTCATTTGGTACCTTCCTTTACAGTATGTGTGGTATGAGCCACAGCTTGAAAGAAATGGATAAATGGATTTCTTCCCTACCTTTCATAGTTATGGTGCACCAATAATCTCCTAAAATCCACACTTCTCTCTAGTGAGTATTTATCTATTAATTCAACATGTTGTTTATGACCTTGTAGGATGAGGAAACCACTGAGGGAATACGTTTGTGACATTGAGAAAATGGGACACATGGAATTTAGTGAACTGACTTTCCCCAGGGCAGTTTCCACTCTGTTAGCATGAGGGATCTAATCAGTGTCCTGGTAGCTCTTTCTTGCAAAGCAAAAAAAGGCTCTCTGCCTCTGAGCAGATGTAGGCCTCCCCGATCCCCCCTGGCTGGATTTCAACCCCCACCCTCCTCCTAAGTCAGGATGCCATGTACACAACTATAGCCAGCTCCATTGATTTTAACCACACAGGTACCATTTAATAAATCGTTTCCTCTCTGGACAAAAGGATGCAGAATGTTGAGCACAAGTGAACTGAGGTTTCATAAATGCCTCAATCACAACTAGAAACAAATTTATGACTTGGGAGAATACACTACTGCCACCTAAATTAACATTAAAAATTAAAACCTCTCCCCAAAATGTTACTTTAGTTAATAAAAATATATCCCTACATAAGCAAATAATATCTAAACCAGTTACTAATATGAACCAAAGTAATTTACAGTGCTATAATTTGGAAGGCTCCCGAAGTCTTTGTAACTTATTTGGCCTGCCAAATGTATTCAGTATATACTGTAATGTATTCAAAGAATTTTACTCAAAAATTTTATTTGACTATTGTAACAACTCATCTTTGTAGTTTACAATTTTAGAAATCTTACCCAAGAAGAATTAACATTTATAAGCATTAAATAAATGTATGAGATAGATACTAATATTAGTTCTGTTTTATATATGGGAAATTAAGATTATACAATCAAAATGAATGAAAAAATATAGAGCCTAAGAGATTTGTGGAATGTCATCAAGCAGACCAACATGCACATTAGGGGAGTCTCAAGAGGAGAGGACAAAGAAAAAGAGAAGAAAAAAATATTTTAAAAAACATCTGAAAACCTCTCAAACTGATGATATAAATCTATCCAGGAAACTCTACAAACACCAAGTAGGATAAACTCAAAGAGATCTATACCAGGACACATTATAATCAAATTGTCAAAAGGAGTAAATACTGAAATTGGCAAAAGAGAAGCAATTCATCACATAATGGGAATCCTCAATTAGATTAATGACCATTTTCTCATCAGAGACCATGGAGATCAGAAAGCAGTAACACGACATATTTAAAGTACTGATGGAAAAAATAAAACTATAAATCAAGAACTTACCCCACCCCCTGAAGTAACTTAGCAAGGTATTGTCTCTGAATAAAATATTAGAAGGTCTAGGAATGTGGCTCAGTGGTTAAATGCCCATGGGCTCAATCCCTGGTACAAAAAAAAAAAAAAAGAAAAGAAAAGAAAACTCTATTCCCAGTAAAAAACTATTCTTCAGATATGAAGTAGAAACCAAGACATTCCCAAGTAAAGAAAAACTTGAGAAATTCATTGCTAGTAGCAGTAGACTTGGCTTACAAGAAATGCTAAATGGAGCCTTTTTAGCCAAAATGAAGACACTAGACAATATCTCAAAGCCATACAAGAAATAAAGAGCAGGAGTACAGGTAAGTGCATAAGTAAATATAAAAGCCAGTATTATTGTGTTATCTGTTTTCTCTTTTTTTATCCTATATAACTTAAAAGATAAATATACAAGAAGATAATGATAAACTTCTGTCAACAAAAAAGAATACAGAAAGGCATAGTGTGCAATAACACCATAAAGAATAGGCACAGGGCTGTATAGGTACAATATTTTGGATGCTATTGAAGTTAAGTTGGTATCAATTCAAACTGAATTATTATAAATTTAGGGTGCCAGTTTTAATCTTCAGAATAATCACTAAGAAATACCTAAAAAAATATTCAAAAAAGGAAATGAAGGTAGAATTAAAACAGTACCATAGAAAAGTCAAAACACAAAAGAGGATAATAATAGAAAAATTGAGTAAACAAAAGTAATAAATAAAACATACAGAAAGCAATAGCAAAATGATAGAAATCCTTTATTAGTGATGACTTTTTAAATCACCAATTTAAAGGCAGAAATTGGCAGAAGATTTTTTTAAGTGATCCAAATGTTAATGAGTCTATGAGACTTGTTTTAGATTCTAAGACACAAAAAGGTTGAAAGAAGAGAAAAAGATATTCTCAAAGACAACAGTAATTCAGAGCATAAAGTAAAATCTTTTTTTAAAAAACTCACTGCTTTAATGCATTTGCCTTTTTTCTAATTTTTTTAATTTTTATTTTTAGTGCATTGCAGCTACACATGATAGTGGGGTTCATTGTAGTGTATTCACAAATGCATATAACACGGTTTGCTCCATTGCAATCCCCAGTACTGTCCCCTTCCCCTTGCCCTCCCTCCCCCATCCCTTTCCTCTACTCTTGGTTATTTGTGTATTTATTTTTAATTGTCATATTGTAGTCATATAAAAATTTCTTTCAATTCAAGCATTGAACATTTGTAGCTTCCAACTGTTCATTAGCAACTCTAAAAATGTATATACTCCAGTAATCTGTGATTTGCTGAGTTACAAATTTAAACTGCAGCCAGTCTGCTGGGTGGAATCCTATCTCTTAGCTGGTGAGTGAACTGTGCTCTCCAAGAAAAAATACGTGAGTTTGTTTCCTCCAGGAAATATAAAGGGTCAGCAAATGTATGAAAAAGATGTTCAACATCCCTAGCAATTAGGGAAATACAAATCAAAACTACACTGAAATTGTATCTCACTCCAGTCAGAATGGCAGCCATCAAGAATAAAATGATAATAAATTCTGGAGAGGATATGGGAGAAAAGGAATAATTTTATACTATTTGTGGGATTATAAATCAGTACAACCCTTATGGAAATCAGTATGAAGCTTCCTCAACAGACTAGGAGTAGAACCACCATATGACCCACTATAACCCTCCTGGTATTTATCCTAAGGAATTACAGTCAAAATACTATAGTGATAGATGTGTATTTGAAACAGCACAATTCACAACAGCCAAATTATGGCACCAACCTAGGTGTTCATCAAGGGATGAATGGATAAGGAAAATGTGGTATACATACACAATGGAGTTTTATTCAGCCATGAAGAAATTATGGGTAAGGCACCATAATAGTGGTGCAAAAAAAAAAATAGATGGAACATGAGACCATTATGTTAAGTGAAATAAGCCAAACTCAGAATGTCAAGGGTTGTTTGTTTTCTCTTACGTGTGGACTCTAGAGAGGAAAAAGGAAAAGACAGGTGGGGGTGAGGGATGGGGTAAACACTTGAAAAGCAAAGGGAGATCAATAGAATAGAGGAAAGGGACCAAGTAGTGGGAGGAGGGGAGAGAGAAGGGAAGTGCAGGGGAGTGCAATTGGCCCCATTATATTATAGTGTCACGTACGAATATGTAACAACAAATCCTACCATTATGTACAACTACAGCACATCAATTTTAAAATATGGATAAAAAAGCTTGTCTTCTTCATATGTTTTGTATATAAGCTTTCAATGCTAAACTTAGGCTAATTTCCACAAATATGGAACATAAAATCATTTTTAAAAAGAATCCTTTGCCCTTAAATTTCGGACTGTAGTGATTCATTTGAAATCTTTAAGTAATTAAAATTAATAATTGTTACAAATATGTCAGTGGACATAGTACAAGCCTTAGATTGCCCAGCCCTTGCTCAATATTTTTACACAGTGAAAGGAAAAAGCCCTTGTTGAAGTTAACAAATGATTTTCTTTCACAATAGCCCTATAAACAGAGCCTTAGTGAAGTTGGCTTTCCTGTTTATGGCCATTAGTCCAAGTTACACAAACACAACCGAAACTTCTCTGTGGCTGACAGCAAGTACACTCGCTCACTGCCATAACTCAGGTGTGTTCATATCTCTGTCAATATCATACAGACTAAATACACAGCCCCATATGCAAATCACAGTGTCATAAACAAATGTATAAAGGATGGGTCCAAGTGTCAGTGTACAAAATAAAGATCATGTGCTTGGTAAATGCGTGCGTTTCATCCCTTACAAGTACAGTGTGCATAAGCACAGCTACCTAACTCTAGGTGACATTGTTGATGCAGCCTTCCATTTCCATTTTATCATCACCTCTGTCAGATGTCTCACGTATTAGATCCCATAGATAAGTTACCATTCAAAACTAAAGCACAAAGTGTACCATGTTTCATTTGTAATTGCTTTTCAACAGAATAGCATTCATTTGTATATTTTTCACGTTTACTTTTTCCATGAACTTCTTTGACTTACGTTCATTTCCATCATCCCTTCAGTCAACATTTTCTGAACACCTGCACTATTTCATGTCCATTATAAACACTGAGCGTGCAGTTATGAAGAACACAGAATCCCTAAATCACAGAGCTCTCTGACACAAAAACCTTAATGTCTGAGCAGAAACAAATACATAAAACCTTTTTAAATAAATCTTGCCTCCAGAGAAACTACAGTGAATGTTTTGCACACAACAAACAAGATGCAGACTTTTAAAACATCCTACCTATTGATACAAGCTACCATTCAAGTATCAACATTGGTGTTATATGTCTTACCAGAGAGAGAGAGAGAAAGAGATCACTACCACAAGTGTTCTAAGACATGACCTTCTTTTTTTCTTTTCTTTTTTTTTTTTTTTACATTTTGTGAAAAATCCTTTTGACCTGGCTATCCCCCAAAATTTATTTTTAGAAAGCTCATAGAAATAGAACGATTTTGGCTAACTCTTCTGTTTCCCATCTTGAGCTGCACATAAGGAGATTGAGGTCAAGCATCACTTAGACACAACCATTAATCATAATCCCTTTTCTCCACCTGTCTCCCTCCTCCTCTCAATTTTCCAAAAGGCAAATCTGTACTAGCTTTTGCCTACTCTGGGCTAGAGTGAGTGTCTAGTAGTCCCACCTCTGGAACTCAACTTTCCTATCTTGTCCCCAACATGCTTCTCTTGTGTCAGCCTTACCAAGGCCTCAACTTGTGAAAGCAGAAAGTACAGTTCAGCAGGGCCCCTAACCTTTATTTGCAGAGGAGAATAAGGTATAATGCCAGACAGTATTTTCTTTCTTCAGGCTACATCCTGCCCAGAGACATTGTCTGCTGGGTGACATCAGAAAGCTACCTCCTACTATATCTAGGAGCATGAGCCCATATTTAATGACCTACTCTAGAAACCCAATTAGAAGAGCAAATGTGATTTTCATTAGCCTCCAGAACAGTAATGCTAACCTATGAGATCTCTATGATGCATTTCTTCTCTTCACCTCTACTCTACCTCTAATTAGGACAATATATATATATATATATATATATATATATATATATATATATATATATATAGAGAGAGAGAGAGAGAGAGAGAGAGAGAGGTGAAGAGAAGAAAGGCATCAATATATATATTGTAGACCTTTGTTTATTTATTTTTATGTGGTGCTGAATATCGAATCCAGTGCCTCACACATGCTAGGTGAGCACTCTACCACTGAGCCACAACCCCAGCCCACAATTTTTTTCAAAGTTGCCTGTTCCAGGCAATCTAGCGCACAGTTGTAAGAAGTAAATACTAAAGCTGGTTCTCATCCTTATTTTACTTGGAAATGGAAAAAAAAAAACTTTTTAAACTAGTTTTTTCTAATATGAAACATACAGAATGATTTAGAGGCCACCACCTGATTCCCAAGTCAGCTGGTCATAAGTTATATATGGTCCTAAATATCTGAAGGAAAAGGCAGGCCACCAGGCTATCATCTGACCATGACATATCACAGCTTACATGTGCATGGTTAAGTGGACATATGAATTCTGTTCCCTCAAATAGCAGAAAAGTTACAAACCTATCTTGAAATGGGGAGTAACTGTGGGCTTACCAGTTATCTCATGACAGAATACTTAAAAGACCTTTTAACCTGAAAACAGAGTTACGTGGGGGGGGGGTTCCACAAAACTTCAGAATTTGCTGACTTTTGCTGGAATAACAAGTGGCTGCCAGCAGTTTACTGCCTGATAGATATTTAAAGAATACTGAAGGCCCTCACTCTGTTCCTTCAAAGTAAAAGTGTTGTTTTAACAAAATGCACAAAAGTAGACACTACTTAAGGAAATGTATGCCTTGGAAAAGGCATTTTGAAGAACAGATGTTTAGAAATGTTTTCATTTTTTGTTACTGAAAAGATAGAACTGCATAACTCTAAAAATACTCATGTTTTTGAAAACAAGGAAACAAACTTCCCTAATATATTTTAATATTTTCCAAAAAAAAAAAAACTTGCAGTGAGTTTTGAATCTATTGTTTAAACCATTAAAACGCAGCACTTTCGCTAGTAGAAAGTACCCAAATACAAACTGAAAAGAAAATAGTTACTAACCAAATTTCAACTTTTAAAAAAACTTTAGAATAATTGAAGGATAGGGAAAACTATAAGTGCAATGATTTAGGGATCTGGAACAGCGGACGATCTATGCAGTCACAAAGGGTTTGCACTTATAGGGTCTCTTGTTAGTTTAATGTTCTGCTGTCACCATCTTGAATTTTTAAATAATTTTTAAACAAGGGCTCCATGTATCCATTTTACACAGAACTCCATAAAATAGGTAGCTGGCTCTGGAATACAGTAGTTCAATGCACTTCTTCATTTAAATCTACATATTTTTAAGTGTATTTTTTTCAGTTATGCAGCCACTAAAATCAAGTATTAATATAAAATCAACTGAATTGTTGAATCATAAGTGCTAAACTAAACATGTCAAAAATAATTATATACTTAATTTCATTTGTATATCTATAATCATCCACATCCCAAAATAATTTAAAAAGACAAAATTATTCAAAGACTGTTAGAGAAAAATCTAAGGTATTTTCATTATTGTTACTTTACCTTCAGTTTCTCTTTTGCATATTTTATAATATATACACTATATTAAAATGGTAAAAGGGATTTTCATCAATCATTTTTAATTTCTCTTACTACATATTTTATAATGTGCACAGCATATTAATAGCAAACACATGCATATAATTTATAAATAAATCAATATATATAGAACACTGCGTGTTCAACTACTTGTCATTTATGAATATGCACCATCAAAAGAATCTCTAACATACTAGACACGCAACGATAATCCTGCTATTTCCCAGCCCAAGTTCCAAAATGACTCCCTCTTATGGCAACTCCCCATCCTCAGCAGTCCTACCCAGGACAGGTAGGCGATTTCTACTTAGCACAGAGGATTTGGAGCCAGGACTGGATTCAAATGCTGCTGCCCTGCCCAGGAAGCGAGCACTTTTCTTAGCCTCCTCTCCTGAGCCGCCTCCCAGCAGATTGGGAGGCTCGGCGTCAGAGCCTGGCACACCACAAGATGCTCACTTAAGCACCAGCTGCACTATCTTTTCAACCAGGTGTTCCCAGCGGAAGTGTGATCACTGAAGATCTCCTTTGCCCCAATGACTGAATGGTGGCACTTGGGGGTGGGTGGTGGAGGGGGAATGAATCTTTTCAGTGACATCAGAGTGATACTATGGATTTAACCTGAAAGTTCTCTCTTGAACTACACAACAGAAGGTAACTTCCACCAACGCCTGGTAATAAATTCAGGAAGATGAAGAGCCTGGCAAGAGGCGCGCCCTTGAAGCCTGGAGCTCTCACCGTCTGGCCGGGTGCCACCTGGGTGATGGACAGTCGCTGCATCCCTACAGCGCAGCTTCGGACTTTCTCCTCTACAAGCTGGAACCTGACCACAGCCTTCACTCATCTCCGCGCTTCGCCCGTCCCCGCCTCGGGCGGCATGCTGCCAGGGCAATGCTCCCACAGGCTCGTTCCTGCGGCACCATGCCACCTTCCGGGGTCCCTGGCACGTGCGGAGCTGGGGCACACTCCCCTGTCGCATGGGGTCACCTAACACGAGTGGGGAAAGTACCCATCCCTTGGTCTGGTGCCTGGCCCCTCGGGGAAGGAGTTGGCGCCCCACACCCCACCCCCGCTCTCTGCGGGACCATACCTGGATGGTGTGGCCTCTGCCCGGGACGTTGGGGCCCCCAACCAACTTGCAGTAGAGCTCTGGCCGGGGCTGCCCTCCGCCGGGTCCCCGTTCCCCGCAGGTAGCAGTGGCCCAAATCTTCGCCGCCTCGGCCAGGTTGAAGTAGGGCGGATGCAGGCTGAGCTCCTCGGCGGGGTCCCGAGCTGTCGCACTCCAGGCTGACGGCACCCGCAGAACCAGCACCAGCACAAGCAGCGACCGTGGCGACCGCAGGACTGGCAGCGATGTCCAGTCTGGAGCCCGCGCGGCCGCCGCCATCCCGGGGTGCGGGGTCTTCCCGACTGGGCCACCCGCCAAGGGACTCTGTGGCACAGCCGTGCGGGCGGCCGCCACTCTCCGTGCGTATCTCGTGGAGCCTGCAGCGCGAGGAGCCAGAGCAGCCCCGGGTGTGGGCGGCGCCGGAGCCGCGCCCCTAGTTCCACGCGCGGAGCTCGGGCGTGGGGGTGGCTTTTCGGCTCTGGAAACTGCACCAGCCCGGGCGGGCACCCGCCTGATCAGGAACTGACAGCGCCCAGCCTGGGGCCAGCAGGCGTAGTCCTTGAGGACGCCCGGCGCACGGCAAACTTCGCGGGCGGGGAACCGGAGAGGCGTTCCCGGGCTAGTACCCAGGCAGCCCGAGCCGGGGCCCCAGAACCGCCCGACCTTCCCAGCGCCAGGGCAGAAATCAGATCGCTCTCCAAGATACTCACGATCTCGGGCCAAAGCCAGTGAATCTGGCTCCTGACCTAAGAGATTTGCAGGAAGTCGCCACCACCTGCAGAACTTTCATGGAAGACGTTGTCCCCAGACAAGTCTGTCCATTCTTCAACAGTGTGCACGTCCAATCCCCGGCACTACAGCCACATACTAGCGGGGATTAAAGAAACTCACCGAATTAGGAGTGGTGGAATGTACACATTTAAAGGATAGCCAATAATACGAGTTGTGGTTAGAGAGCCAGAAAGGTACCTTAAAGGAAACCCTTTAGATGCCCCATCAGCTCAATTTTTGAGAAGTTGAGCGTAAGTTACCTGAGCTGTCACGCTGGCCTCAGGACAAAGGGTACTTGCCCAGAGCTGAGGATTGGTCCGGTATGCAGTCCACCTTGCTGAAACTAAGTCCACATAGGCCGTCTAAGCAATTAGAGGAGGTGTCATTGTTGTGGGCCAGGATGACCAGGGGACTTGTCCAGAGGAAGTAAGACTGGAGCTTTGAAAACAGAAGGAAAGAAGAGGGCAGCTGTGAAAGGGCTGCTCTGCAAGGCTCCAGAACCAGGGATAAAACAGTACACTTGTTGGGGGGGGGGGGAGCTGGGGTTGTGGCTCAAAGGAAGAGTGCTGGCCTACAATGCATGAGGCACTGGGTTCATCCTCAGCACCACATAAAGTAAAATAAAGACATTGTGTCCAACTATTTTAAAAAAAAAGGTACATTTGCAAGCTTTTATGGTCTGAGTGTTCCTGTATCCCCCAAAATCCTAATCCCTAAAATGATAATTTTAAGAGGTGAGGACTTTAGGAGGTGATTAGCCCATGAAGGTGGTTCTGGTGAACTGGTGAACTTTACAAAAGAGACTGGAGTTGATGCTGGTTGGCAGCTTCCAGCATCTGAGGACACAGGGAAGATACTGCTATGAACTGTCACCAGACAGGATATCTACTGGCACCTTGATCTTAAACTGATCAGCCTCCAGAACTGTGGGAAGTAAATTTCTGTTGTTTATGGACTACGGAGTGTAGGAAATTTTGTTACTGCTGCTCACAGGAACTAAGATAAAGGGCAAAGACATGACTGGTATATTTATTAAATCCTGTGATATGTTATAGGACAAAATATGTCCATTTAATCTTCCATGTGTTCTTCACAAAAAAAAAAAAATGGAGAGAATTGTGAGCATAACATGGAAATGAAAAGCCATAAAGACCAATAAGTTACCTCCATAAAAACTGAAATAAATGTTTGTACATCAAAAAGCTAACTAAATAAAAATGAAAAAACAAAAGAGGGAGAAAATGCATACCATAAATGACATAGGATTAAAGGCTTTAGTATATACACAAAACAAGTACAGAGAAGCTGACCATTTAGGTCTAAAGAGACCTAAATGCAATTCACAGAAAAAGAAACTTTAAAAAAGCTAATAAACATATTTGTTTTTAAAAGTTTGACCTTTCTGGAAATTGAAATGCAAGCAAAGCACCAATTAAACTCATATTTTATTTATCAAACTAGTAAAGATTTTTAAAAACTGATGGTTGAAGAGAATCCATGGACTCAAATGTCACACACTGTAAAAGTAAAATCTATCAGCTTTCAGAAGTATAATTTTTTGCTGTGCTTAGCAAATGACTCCAATTTTGCCCTAACATTTCGACTTGTAGAGATTTATATCCAGGAAATTATTGGGGCTATTTTCAAAGATTCATTGGCAAGTATTTGTCAGAGTTGTTTATACTTTTTTTAAGTTTAAAGGTAAATGTTTAATAATAAGGAATTTAGGTAAATGCTTAATAATAAGGAATTTAGGTAAATGCTTAATAATAAGGAATTTAGGTAAATGTTTAATAATAAGGAATTGGTAAATGATGGTACATCTGCATGGTGAAATATTACAAAACCATAAAATAATATTATAAAAGTATAATATCAATATAAACACACATACATATATAATCTTTTTTGCACATGTGTACATATATAATCATATATATATATATATATATATATATATAAAATCTTTTTTTGCACAGTATTGGGGATCAAAACCAGAGCCTCACATATGCTAGGCAAATGCTCTTACCACTGAGATATACACCTAACCCCCATAGAAGTATATTTTTTGACATAGAAAAGTGTTCAAAATATTTTAACAGAATAGATATACAATAATATATGTACAAAAATCAAATGTATTTCTAGAAACTAACAATGAACACTCCAAAAAATAAAATTAAGAAAACAATTACATATATAAAAAAATAAAAAGAATAAAATTGTTAAAATAAATTTAACCAAAAATGGTAATATTTGTAAAATAAAAACTACAAACATCTTTGAAAGATACTTTAAAAGACCAAAATACAGATGTCCCTTGACTTACAATGAAGTTACATCCTGATAAACTCATCATAAGTTGAAAATATCTTAAGTCAAAAATGCATTCATTTAATATACCTAACTTTCCTACTTCCATAGTTTAGCAACACAGCAAACTATAGAGTATAGGTAATTTACCCTTGTGATCATGTGGTTGATTGGAAGTCGTGATTTACAACTTCTGCCCTGACCAGAATCTAAAGAGAATATGGTACTGCATATTGCAGGCCCAGGAAAAAAAAAATTTAATTCAATATTTGAAGTACAATTTCTGCTGAATTTTGCTATATATTATTGATAAGTTGAAAAATTATAACTAATGTAAATTGGGGAACCATCCATAAATGCTCATGGATTGGAAAACAATATTGTTAAAATGGCAATATCCCCCAAAGCAATCTACAAAGTCAGCATAATATCTATCAAAATCTCAACTTTGTTTTTCTTTTTCCAGGAATCAGCAAGCACATCCTGAAATTCATGTGGAAATGCAAGGGACTTGGAATGGTCAAAACAATCTTGAAAAAAAAAATGTCAAAGGACTTATACTTCCAGATTTCAAAACTTAATACAAAGTGACAATAATCAAGACAGTGTGGTGCTGGCTCAAGGATAAACATATAGATCAAAGGAGTAGAATTGAGATTCCAGAAATAAACCCTTATCTTTATGATCACTTGGTTTTCAACAGGGTACAAAGACCATTCAATGAGAACAGAATTTTTTTAATAAGTGGTGCTGGCACAACTGGATATTCACATGCAAAAGAAGTTGCCCTTACCTCACACCATATGCAAAAGTTAACTCAAATAACTCAAATCCCTAAATGTAAGGGCTAAACCTGTAAAACTCTTTGAGGAAAACATGACTCTAGGTTGGCAGTGATTGCTTAGATATATCAAAAGTACAAGAAAGAAAAAAAAAATAAACCTCCGTCAATTTTTAAAAGTCCATGTTTCGAAGGACAACCTCACAAAAGTGAAAGATAACCTAAAGAACAGGACAAAGTATGTACAAATCATGTATTGAGAAAAGACTTATATCTAGAATAAAAATCTCTTGTAACTCAACCATTAAAAAATGATGGGTAAAATATCTAAACAGGCATTTCTTCAAAAAAGATATTTAAAAAGGTCAATAAGTATTTCTTTCCATTGTTAGTCTTCAGGGAAATGCAAATCAAAACCACAAGGAAATACCATTTCTACCAACTAGTATGGCTATTTAAAAAAATAAAAGCAAGTATTTGGTGAGAACACGGAAAAATTGGAACTCTCATACATTGTTGGCAGGAATATAAAATGGTGCATACACTTGGGAAAACATATTGGCAGTTCCTAAGAAAGTCAGATATAACATTACCATGTAACCCAGATATTCCAATCCTAAGTGCATATTCCAGAGAACTAAGAACATATATCTACATGAAAACTTCCTCATAGATGTTCATAGCAAATTACTCATAACAGCCAGATAGTAAAAATAACCAATGTTCACCAAGTGATGAATGAATAAACAAAATGTGGTATATCCATACAATGGGATATATGTCACCCATAAAAAAGGAATAGACATCTGATACATGTTAAAATATAGATGAGTCTTGAAATTTGATTAGTTGAGAAAAGCTAGACACAAATGGCCACATATTATACAGGGAGTGACTGCTAATGAATCTTGGGTTTCTTGTTGGAGTGATGGAAATATCCTGAAGTTAGTGGTGATGGTTGTATAACTCTGTGAATTTACTAAAAACCACTAAATCATGTACTTTATTAATTTATGGTATATAAGTTATATGTTTGTTGGTTGGTTGGTACCAGGGATTGAGCCCAGGGCGCTTAACCACTAAGCTGCATCCCCAGCCCCAATTTAATATTTTATTTAGAGATAGGGTCTCACCAAGTTGCTGAGGCTAGCTTTGAACTCACAATCCTCTTGCCTTAGCTCCTAAGAGGCTGGGATTACAGGAGTGCGTCTCTATGCCCGGCTTTAAGTTATATGTTAATAAAGCTATTACAAAAATTTTTGCAGAACCAAAATATATATTGGTGTATATGAATGTGTGTGTGTGTGTGTGTGTGTGTGTGTGTGTGTGTCTGAAAGCTACTCAATAGGTTGTTCAAGAGAGGATAGCTGCATGGGGAAAGGGGATTGGGGGTATTTTTGCTCCTTTTTTTTTTACTTGCCTATATTTGAAAACTTTTCTAATAATTAAGCTATATTATTTTTGTCCCAACAAGAACTTTTAAAATTCTAGTAAATCAACTGAATGAATGCCCAGCACTGCCTTTAAAGGTCCTACCCTGTTGAAGATGAAAGATGATTAACAAAAAGTAAGAATGAGGGCTGGGGTTGTGGTTCAGTGGCAGAGCGCTTGCCTAGCATGTGTGAGGTGCTGGGTTCGATCCTTAGAACCACATAAAGATAAACAAATAAATAAAGGCATTCTGTCCATCTATAACTACAAAAAAAAATTTTTAAGCGAGAAAGATAGATTCTATGTATTTTTTAAAGTCCTTCTAGACACAGGATTATTTGAAGGAAAACAGTCAACAAATGGCTCAGCTTCCAAAATTATTTTATTAACAGGCAAATGTGAAAGCAAAGGCTAAATTAAAGACGCTGTTCTTTATTTGGGCCAGTAACTCTTTCCCACAGGGAGGTCGTGGTGCAAAGATGTTCTGATAGTATCAGAAACCACAGCAGCAGAGCTGACTACCTATGAATTTAAATCAAGACTTTGTCCTCACAACATCACCTTTTACTCTACAAGGCAATATCTAACAGCATGGCATAGAAATTGATTGCATTGTACCATGACACTCTTTCTTTTTATGTTTTTTTTTTAAACATCCTCTAGTCAGAGGATATGTAATATCATTAATCTCATTTTGTCCTTACTGTTTAAAAATAACTTTGTGTTGTCCAAGTAGATGTGTGTTTGCCCACTGAGACTAGCTTCAAAGATAATCGAATAAAAGCTACATATCTAAAGTGAATATTTGTTAGGGAAATTATCTCTCAGAAGATTATGTATGTAAAACAAACATCCAGGCAGCACCTACCTTCCACAGTCCTGGGTACCAGAAATATAAATATGAATAATGAAAATGAGATTTGGATTGGGGGTTCAGGGTTGGGCACAGAAAGGTTATTTTGAAATTTAAATGAATGTATGTATGAGCAGGTACTTTTAAACACCAAAGCAATAAATGTAAGGCACACTTGTGTTCTTAAGATGGAGCTGTTAGGTTCTAACATAAAAAGACAATGCTTACAGGAATTAAGTAACTTACTCGTATGTTAAGAAAAACAGTGGACCCAGGATTTTCATTCTTTCTTTTCCCCCCTTAGAAATGGAGTCTTCCTATGTTACCCAAGTGGGCCTCAAACGCCTGGGCTCAAAGGATCCTCCTACCCCAGTCTTCCAAGTAGCTAGGACCATAGGTGCACACCCCCATCCACTCCCTGATGGACCCAGGATCCCTGATTCCCAGTTTGTGTTCCAAGAAGAACAGAAGGATTCTGAGAGAACAGAAGGAAAGTGATGGCTGAGTGAGGCCCATCTGTGACGAGAAGACCACAGATGATTCTGAGCACAGAGGAGCTATTGGTTTACTTGGTCTAGGAGGGGTGGATGGGACTGACATGCATAGTTGGGTGTAAACAAACCCACACCAACACCAGTGAATTTGGGGTTGGCTGGCCTCCCAGTACTTGAGAAGTGATTCATGCTTAGCTATGTCCTTCAGATCTCAAGATAGAAATGCAACTGGCCATGCTATTGTTGAAAAGAATTTCCCTAGAGTCAAGAACCTAGACATGCAAGGGGTGACAAACTCAGTGTCTTGCAAGGGCATAATTGGACTCAATAATGTCCCTTTAATACAGTGATTTGCCTAACTGTATGCTCATAATTGATGCTCCTCTAAGTCAAAGCATAGGTTTCTCTTTTTTGCACCCCTTCCCCAATACTTCCCACGTCCTCTAGGAATATGAACTGGGATCAGAAACCCTGGGTTCTGTTTATTATTACTAAGCTTCTTTAAATTCTATTGTTAAACTGCAGCGACTTGCCATTGCCCTTGGTATCACTTAATAAGCAGGTTTCAAGTTTTCCTCATTCATCATCACTTCACAGAGAAAGCCATGACCTCATTCTAGGCCAAGAGCAAGTGTGGATCACAAATAGCAATGAAAAGAACACACACAAGACAGGAAAACGAAAGGCATTTCTACTTATAATTCCACACACCTGTGGCCTCCAGAGGGAACTAGACAATGAGTAAATTCTACTGTCTCATTGGTTGGATTCATGGCAATCCCCATAGGTAAGGAAAGCATCTTTTGGAACCCCACCATTGTATACGACCTTCTGCTTTGAAAGAATTTCACCAACTGTATTTCTTTTTCTTCTTCTTTTTTTTTTTTTCCAGTAGGAATTGAACTCAGGGCCTCATACATGCAAGGCACATGCTCTACCATTGAGCTACATCCCCAGCCTCAACAGTATTTTTTAACAAATATTTTCCATGTTATTAAAGATCTACATAATTGAAAATGTAGGGTTTGGGGCAGAGGTGGGAGGGTTACCAGGGATTGAACTCAGGGGAACTCGACCACTGAGCCACATCCCCAATCCTATTTTGTATTTTATTTAGAGACAGGGTCTCAGTGAGTTGCTTAGCACCTCGCTTTTACTGAGGCTGGCTTTGAACTCTTGAACCTCCTGCCTCAGCCTCTGGAGCCACAGGTATTACAGGTGTGTGCCACTCCGCCTGGCCCAAATGTAGGCTTTTGATTGGAATGAAATAATTAGCACAACCATGCTGAGCTAAAATTATTCCAGCTCAGGCTGAAGAAAGTGTACCCCAATATTAGGCCATTTGTCATACTCTAAGGCAGCTTTTCTAGAATTTCCTCTAGAATCCTGGGCATCAGGAAACACAAATCTAAAATCATTTGTTGACAGATAAGGAAGACCAGGTTAAGGGACTTACTTAAGTCCCCATAACCATGAAATGGTCTCCAGAATCCAGCCATGTACCTGCCTATGATTATGTATGCCTCCTCCCTCTTCCTCCCCTCTCCCGGCCTCAGGTCTAAGGGCTCCTTGTGAAAGAGTGAGAGACTCAATCGACGCGTGGCCTTTGTCTGATTCACCTTCCGAGCTCAGAATCCTCAATGTTAACCAAACCAGAGTGGAATTCTCGGCCTGATTGTAGCCAGTGTTTTGGCTCACTGCACGCAGCTTTCAGCTCCGGTTGGAACCTTGACAATGGGACCTCCTGTTAGAGCACTCCCTGGTAGGTGGTTCTGCCAAAGACTCTCTGAACAATTCACATTCCAAATGCATGAATTTCTTTCCAGCTCTTGCTTCACACACTCGGGTTTGGCCTTTGTGTGAAACCTGCAGTTGGGCAGAGTAGGTTCATACGATTGTTATTCATACGATTGTTATTAAGGGGTATTCTTTCTTCCTGCCCTAGGAATGTGTTACTACAAGCAGTATTCTAGGATAAAAGAAAGCCTACACCTAGGTAATAGCACCTTTTCTTTCCTACCAGCCCAGAGCTACCCTGCTAGGTAAGTGGGTGGAAGCCATTATTCTCACTTTATGGATGAGTAAAAAATAAGTTGGTAAGTAATCAAACGGTCTTGCTCTGGCTTAGTGGGGATTTAGGGAATGGAGTCTTTATTTTCTTGATATAAAGTCAGGAATTACTCTGGTGGAGATTTTAAGTAAAACTTAGAAAGCAGCCTGGGAGAGGTGTTATGGTATCATTTTCACTTTTTCTGTTTTCTTGGTGGCCTTAAGTTTAAGGATTTGAATTCCATTAGGTAGCAGGATGAGCGGAGTAAGAATACATCACCGTCCAGTGTTCATCACACTGTACTTTGTTTCTAGTTCTGAAACACATCACGTCAGAGGCGTGCGTTTTAGTAAGAATCTGCCAGGCAGGCCCAATAGAGGGTCTTTCTTTAGTTTGGACTGGAGCATCCTCCAAACGCCCATGTGTGAAAAGCTTAGTTCCCTGTCCAGGGTGTTACTGGGAGGACATGGAACCTCTAGGAGGTGAGGTCTAGCAGAAGGAAGTCCGGTCCTTGGAGGTGAGCCCTTGAAAGGGATGTGGAGGTCCCAACCCCTTCATGTCTCTCTCTTTGCTTCCAGTCTGCCATGAGGTGAACAGGCCTTCCCCTGCCATGTTTTCCCCCACCCCCATGATTTATTTCACTGTCATACACCCAAAGCAAGAGGACCAAGAGACCATGGACTAAAACCTCTGAAACCTTTCCTTTTTTTAAAGTTGATTATCTCAGGTACTTTGTCACAGTAACAAAAAACTGACACAAGCCATTTAAGAACAAATGCTATAGACTCTGAGGACAGGGGCTGACACAAGGGGTTTTTATTCTCTGTATCATGTAAAAATCACCAAAAAGTACCTTATACAGAGTAGCAGGTTGGTCAATATTTGTCAAAATTTAGGTTGAATTAATTTCATTTGGGTCCTAGAGCATAGGGCTAAGAGATAACTTTGCAAGCCACATATAATCATCAAGGATGTCTCCCATCACCTAATGCTCTAAACCATCTCTTAATGTTGAGAAGTTCACAGAACAAATGAGGGCGCTTGTATCAACACTTCTTAAGAAAGCAGAGTAGCTTGCTCATCTCTGTGCTTTTTTTAGTCTAGTTTGTAAAAAAAACCTATTATTGTGGAACTTACCACTTATTCCTTCATCTCACTCAGTGTGTTTTCTCTAAAAGTCAGTTCCAAAGGGCATTCTGGGAGTGGATGGTTAGCTAGCCAGGACATGGTTGCAGCAGACATGTAAAATAATTGAAAAATAGTACACCATGACACATGGCCCTCAGAGAGGAGGGGAGATGGGAGTGGGACAGAGTCCATGGTATGTCTGCCAAGGACTGGAGCAGTGTGCAGTTCCATAGTGTGGACTTATTCCCGAGAAGTGGCTGCCTCCCCTGAGACTGAATTCCTCAGCTCCGCTTGCATCTAACTGGGGCCATATTTTTTGAGCCAATGGAAAGTGATCAGAAGCAATTCATTAAAAACCTCTCGTGTTACTTCATACTTCATCTCCTCCTACCCGGAAGCAAAGAATTCTGAGGCCCTAGGAGATGGCAGACCCACAAGATGAAAGAGTCTGAATCTCTGAGTCACCACATGGATGTTTGCCCCTCACCCGACCTGTGCCTGTATTGGACTGTTACATAATGAGAAATAGACTTACATTGAATTAATCTACCCATATTTGGGAAATCATCTGTTAAAGTAGTTAGTGTACCTAGCTAATACATCTAATTGAATAACTTTTGTTATACTGTTTTTGCACATATGCAAACAGAAAGAAGACCCTCATAATGAAGTGTTCAATAATCAATAAAAAAGTGAATCAAAGCCCTAAAATCAAATTGTTGCATGGGTCATAATTTTTTTGAAAATCTTCAGTTCCTTCATCTCAAAACCTAAGTACCTTAACATTTTTATTTTTAAATTATGTTGGAATATTGCACTGTGTTTCCCTGAGTTTGCTAAACTGATAACATTAAATACTTGTTTGGTTGAGTTTTTGCTTGCTATTTGCACTCTTTTAAGCTTAACATTCTTTGAAGTATTTTCCTATTGACCTTGAAGGATAAATTCCTTTTAGCTACTGCTATTCATGTGGAACAAATAAATTAACATTTGCCTATTGCCTTGAAACTATCCTTTATAAAAGAAATCTCCTAAAATAGTTTATCAGTCAGATAAACTAATTAGATGTAGTATTGTTATTTAAAACCTATAGTCTACACATCTCTAATTCTCTTTTCTCACCTCCTCAATAAAAATGCACAGAAAAAGTAGATCGTCACTTAGAATAGAACTCATGTTAAAATTATATGCAATGGAATTCGCCTGACTTTGCCCTGTTCTGGGCCAATCCATTTCTATCAGCAATATCACCAATTTTTCAGGTATCCCAGAGGTAAGTTTTTTGTGAAAGTATTTAGCATAGTACTTAACTCATAAGTGCTTAATAGTCATCAATTAATTTTTCCCTTTCACTTATCAGAATAGAAACATGGGTTTCTCTGACTCTTTCCGTAATGCCTTATGTTTCAATGACATTGATTATCATTAGCCTGAATTAACTTTCATCCAGGTCAAAATTATTGCCATAGCTTCTATGCTGCTCTATTTATGACCATTCTGTCTCCCTTACAATCCATCTTGCATATTAATAGAAGAGCAGCAGAAGATGCCAAATCAAGATGTTGCCTTGACATTAGACCAGAGACCCTGCACCTACTAGAGAAAATGTAGGCCCAACTCTCTATCATGTTGGCTTAGGAACCAGATTCCTCAACAAGACTCCTAAAGCACAAGAAGTAAAATCAAGAATTAATAAATTGGATGGTATCAAACTAAAAAGCTTCTTCACTGCAAAGGAAGCAATCAAGAATGTGAAGAGAGAGTCTAGAGAGTCTACAGAATTGGGGAAAATCTTTGCCACTTACACCTCAGATAGAGCACTAATCTCTAGGATATATAAAGAAATCAAAAAATTAACACACACACACAAATAATCCCATCAATAAATGCTCAGAGGAACTGAACAGACATTTCACAGAAGAAGAAATACAATCAGTCAACAGATATATGAAAAATGTTCAACATCTCTGGCAATTAGAGAAATGCAAATTAGAACTACACTGAGATTTCATCTCACTCCAGTCAGAATGACAATTATAAAAAAATATAAGTAATAATAAATGTTGATGAGGATGTGGGGGGAAAGGTACACTCATACATTGCTGGTGGGACTGCAAATTGGTGCAACCACTCTAGAAAGCAGTATGAAGATTCCTCAGAACATTTGGAATGGAACCATCATTTGACCCAGTAATCCCACTCCTTGGCATTTACCCAAAGGACTTAAAATCAGCATACTATAGTGATATAGCAACATCAGTGTTAATAGCAACTCAACTCACAGTAGCTAAGCTATGGAGCCAACCTTGGTGCCCTTCAGCAGATGAATGGATAAAGAAAATATGGTATATATACACAATGGACTACTACTCAGCCTTAAAGAAGAATGAAATTATGGCATTTGCAGGTAAATGGATGGAGCTGGGGAATATCATGCTAAGAGAAATAAGCCATTCCCAAAAAATCAAAGGCCAAATGTTCTCTCTGATATTTGGATGCTAACACACAATAAGGGGTGTGGAGTGAAGAATAGAAGTTCATTGGATCCAACAAAGAGGAATGAAGGGAAGGAAGGGGGATGAGAATAGGAAAGACAATAGAATGAATCAGACATTACTTTCCTTTGTTCATATAGGAACATACAACCAGTGTAACTGCACATTATGTACAACCACAAGAATAGGAACTTATATTCCATTTATATATAATATGTTAAAATACATTCTACTATCATGTATAACTAAAAAAAAAAAAACAAAAAAAGAAAGAAATTTTTAAAAAAGTGGTTTCCATGACTGCTTACTGCCCACCAGTAATTCAAGCTGTACTGCTTAGCTTTCAAGCCTCCAGATTGGAACTCTTCCTCCTAAGTATACTTATTTGGCCCTACTCTTGATCACCCATCTTCTTCTTATGATCAGACCTTCTTTCTCATGTCAAAAAAGACACCAAATTCTGTCCATTTATTTCTTTTTTAAAATATTTATTTTTTTAGTTGTAGTTGGACACAATACCTTTATTTCACTTATTTATTTTTATGTGGTGCTGAGAAGCAAACCCAAGATCTCGCAGGTGGGAGGCGAGCGCTCTACTGCTGAGCTACAACCCCTGCCCCCATTTTATTTCTTAAGTAATTCTCAAGTCAGGCCCAACTTCATCCTCATGGTAAAGTAGTTAAAGACCACATTATTTCACACTTGAACTGTTACAAGGTCTTCTCCCTCCTTCTTGCCTTCATCCAATTCACACTCCCCACTGCCACCACTAAGATTTTTCTAGAGCCAGCTTACCCAATATGTCAGCCAAGAGGCACATCTGGATATCTACACTTAAGTTGAAAGTTGAATTTATCTGATCACATTTCAAGTAGTCCTGTGGTTATGGCTTCTCATACTCAATAGAAAAAAAAATGATAGAACGTTTTCATCATTATTGAAAGTGCTATCCATACTGTCCAGTGTTATCCGTGCTGTCCAGTAGGCTCAGTTGACCTTGGCTTTCTTTTATGCCCCTGCACTTGCCCGCCTTGTACCCTCTTCTCCAGGCTTTTCTAAATGTCCCCCATGCCACACTGTGTCTCCATGACCTTCCACATAGTCCCACTTTCTTCTGGGAGTGCCCTTCTCCACTTAACCCCCTGTATCACTCCAATGTATTCTTCAAAATCTAATTTAGGAATGGCCATGTTTGACAGGTTTGATGGTTAATTTTTGGTGTCAATTGGACTAGAGTCAGAGGTACTCAGATCATCATTAAAACTTCATTTGTGGGCATGTCTGTGAGAGTGTTTTCAAAAAAAAAAATTCATTTCAATCAGTAGCTGAAAAAAGAAGATCCATTCATACCGATGGGGGCAGTCCTCCTCTGCCACACCCAGGGCCAGGACAGAACAAAGATGCCTTGAGCTAGGACATCCATCTTTACCAACCCACAGACAGCAGAGCTCCTAGTCCTCCAGAATCCAGACTCTGGGATTTATGGAAACCAGTACCTCCCCATCACCACACTCCTGCCCCATTCTGGGGCCTCCACCTTGAACTGAGAGTCACACAGTTAGATCCTCTGGTTCTCAGACCTTCAGACTTGGACTGAATTACACACCTGCCTTCCTGATTCTCCAGCTTACAGATTGCATATTGAGAGACTTCTTGGCCTCCATAATTGCATGAGCTGATTATTGTAATAAACCCTCTTCTGTATCTGTCTAATGGTGTATCTGTCTGTCTGTCTACCCTATGTATCCTACTGGTTCTGTTTCTTTGGAAAACCTTAAGGCAGGAGGCTTTCTCTGGCCCCATTGTGAACACTCCACTCACCCTAAGTGCCATTCCTATCACTGAGCTGGCACAGCCTATATTCATGCCTCTATTGCAGTGCTGATATCTGCCACTCACTAGGCTATGAGCAGGCAACAGGTTTAACTCATTTTGTATCCCCGTAATCTAGCACAATGTCTGGCACACAAGTAGGTACCTAATAAATATTCATGGAATAAAAGCAGAAGCAGAGCCTGGAGTAGAAACAGTCTTCTTTCTTCCCTGGACTGCAGTACCCTGAATCCAGGAGGATCTGTGGCTCCGCATGCCATTACATTTCCAACCATTCCTCACCAATGTGCAGCTCTCAGCCTCTCCCCATGTCGTTGAACGATGCCCTGTGGCCAGACCATCAGTTATGAAAGACAAAGAAGCCAGCTGACAAATTGACTTTCAAGAGCCCTGCCTTCTCAAAGGACAAGGTCTCAGGTTTGAGAAAATCTCATTACTTTCTTGAAGCTGTTGATTTCTCTTGATCTCTGCATTCATGGGGCCAGTGTCTTTCATCTCCAAGAGGAGGGCCAGTAGAACCAGAGGGTAGCTGTGCACATGCTCAGATTTAGATTCTCAATGGGTTCTAAGACCACCTCTCCATGTGTTGAAGGCTGAATCTGAATAAGCCATGATTAAAAGTTTGAAATGCTTTACTAATTTACATCCTGTATTGATAAAAATGTAGCAATTAGTTATATTCTATCTTAAATTATTTTCAACATCATTTTTACTATTGATATTCTCCAACCCCATTGCTGAATTCAAGTAAAATGTATCTTGCACACCACTTTGCCTAGTGATAATGACTTACTAGGCACTCAATAAATACTTGTGAGTTTATCATTATGCTTGACCCATCTAATCTGGTGAGTTTATATATGTCCACAAACCACTAAAAGCATCTCCAAATACTATTCTATAAAACTCTAGAACATCAGCTGATTTTCTAGTTAGCCTAATTCTGCCTTATTCATAAAAAATAGAATTTACATTTTATAACCTTTACATTTTTTCCATTAGCATGATACACAGTTACATTGTTGCACCCCAATGAATTGCACCTCTCAAAATTCATGCCCTTGTGTTATTGCTTCTTACACTGAGTCTGGGCTGGGTCATGTGACTTGCTTCAGCAAGTGGGACATCAGCAAGTATGATCATCTGCTCAGCAAGCAGAGCTTAGTAAGCTGTTTCTCTTTTGAACGCAGATTCTAAGGTGTAAGAAAGTCCAACCATGTGAGATGCATAAAATATGTGAAGTAAAGACTTCCCGAATGTCACAGTTCCATTGAATGCCTTAGAGGGCAGTACCTAAGAGAGACCTCAGAAAAGACGAGCAGAAGAACTGCCCAGCTGATCTCAGCCCAGATTGCTGAATTCAGATAAAACAAATGATGTTTTTTAAGTCACTGGTTTTGGTGTAACAGTAGACAACCAAAACCCTCAAAATCTTGATTCAGCTTCCTAACCATCATAGTGAATTAATAAATGCCCCCTAATATTTGTGGGTCCCATGTTTAAGTACCTTGAGTTACAAAGCATTAGAAGTGGAAGATAGGATACTTTTCCTGATTTGGGGGAAAAAGATTTTGCTTCTAGACATTTCAAGGATATTGAGACTTTAGAATTTAACTTTTGCATTTAGAACTTTTTTCTCCGTGGTGCCTTTAAAAAGATGATTAAGTTAATCTCTCATTATTATCATTTTTTTCTTTTTCTTTTCCGGCTTTTGCTCTGGGGTAAGTATCTAGGGAAAAGTAAAATCTGATCTTTTGAGTCTCATGCCCTGTTTTTTGCTCTTGCCAAAATGTTCCATTAACTTCATTCCAAGTTTTAAAAAAAAAAAATATGTTCTTGTGAATTAGCTTTCTGCCAAGTCATCAAGAACAGTGCCAAGAAGGACAATTCTTCAAAAATGGATATCCTGTCTGTACCTAAGTGAATTCCACAAGCCAAATATTATATTTGTGGCTATCTTATAAGAATCACTATTTTCCTCTAAAAGTGGGTTTTAACCCTTTGTGATCCTTTCTTTCAAGTATAACCTTGGCCACATCCCCTCCCCCCAGCTATGGCTTACATTTCATATCTTCTCTTTTCACTCTTCCGGGGCCTTTTTTTAGGTTGGTCTTTGAAGGAAGAATGTCTCCCTGACGTCTAAATTGCAACAAGTATGGTTTACCTCGAGTTCAGTTCTTTAAATCATTTATCAGGGACTGGAAAGGTCTCCTGATAAGATAAGCCAAAAGTTTAAGTAGAAAGAAAAAGCAACAAAAGGTAGTTTTTCAGTTGTTAAGATGGGTCTGAAGTGATCCTGCCTTGTTTAAATAAGGGCTGCAGGAACTGTGCCAGCCCACAACCATAGCTGCAATAAGAAAGGAATGAAAATTCAGTGTTTATAAACATTTTTTAGCAATTCCATATTGGCATGACATCCAACTATGTGATCGTTTTTCTCATAACCTAGTTATATTGTATATTACCAAATATATGTCCATGATGGATCAGAATGTATTGTATTGGTCTTTCTTCCCAGATACTTAAAGAAACACTCATCTAAACAGTCTCACTAGATGATCTTAAGGTCTCAGGGATAATGTAACAAGAGACCCAGGATTGGCACTCCAAGCCAGGTGTGGGGGCACACATCTGTAATCCCAGCAGCTTGGGAGGCTGAGACGGGAGGATTGTGAGCTCCAAGCCAGCCTTAGCAAAAACGAGGTGCCAAGCAACTCAGTGAGACCCTGTCTCTAAATAAAATACAAAATAGATGTGGAGATTTGGCTCAATGGCAGAGTGCCCCTGAGTTCAATCCCCAGTACCCTCCCCCCGACAAAAAAAGAATTGGCACTCTACAAACATTTATTGGTTATTCCTTGATGAATAGTAGTACCTAAGTCAAATTTTGACCATTTACACATCTCTATATACATAAAATATTCTTAAATTGTGGAGTTTTGTAATATTTTTTAAAGGACATGAAATAACCTGCCTAATTCTCTTGGCTCATGATGAGTAATTGTACCCAAGTTTAAACAACTCAAAAGAAATGACACATATGCTAAAGTTAAACTTGGTTTCACTTGCTCCATTTAGCTGATTTAGCTGCCTCCGCACAGAGACACGGTAGTTGTTTTAATAATATGAACTCAATATAGAGACTAAATCTATGATTCATTCATTTTAAAGAATAAATGCATTGTTGGTTTTTTTTCAGGTGAAAACAATCCCTACAACCTATCTTGGAGGACCTTTATTAACTCGGCTTTTGAACTAAGGAGGCCTGAATGCACAGCAAGTATCACCTCCTTAATTCTTAGGTTTCTTCCTTCCCCTTGGCACATCAGCCTTGGGCAGTCTTGCTGCTGGTTTTGCTCTGACATGTGCACCAGCCTCATTCATTTGGTTATTGCCTCATTCCTGCGTGATTTTTCAGCAGGCCACTTTGTCTCCATATGCTTCAGATCTCTCATCTCAAGTAAAAATGAGGACAAGGGTAGCGTGCAGGTTAAATGATGTAAGGTATGTGAAAGTCTCTGCTGGGGGACTGGACCTACCACCAATTGGCAGTCACTGTCATTTTCCCTTCACCCTGCTCTTGCTTGCTGGACCAAGCTTCTACCATGCAGAATAGCAGTTAAGCCCAAAGTCTGTAGAATTACAAGTGTGAGTTCAAAAGTCCCAGTTTGCCCATCTGGCTATGTGACCCTGTGACTTGGGTAAGTTGTTGAAGCTCTTCAAGTTTCAGTTTCTTGAACCTAAATACCCACTAATGGATGAGCAAATAAAGAATATGTGAGATATATAGATAGGTATGTATATTTATACATCATATATACATATAAAAATATATATATCATATTTATAAATAAATACTATACACAGAATGGAATACTATTCAGCCATTAAAAAAGAGAGATCCTGCCATTTGCAACAACATTGGATGAACCTGGAAAAGATTGTGCCAAGTGAAATAAGCCAGACACAGAACGACAAATACTGCGTGATTTCACTTATAAGTAGAATCTTTTAAAAGTCAAATATAGCTGGGCATGTGGCACATGCCTGTAATTCCAGCAGCTCTGGAGGCTGAGGCAGGAGCATCATAACTTAACAAGACCCTGAGCAACTTAGCGACTTACCTGCCTCAAAATAAAAAATAAAATAAAATAAAAAGGGCTGGGATAGGCTGGGGTTGTGGCTCAAGTGGTAGCGCGCTCACCTGGCATGCGCAAGGCACTGAGTTCAATCCTCAGCACCACATAAAAATAAAATAAAGATATTGTGTCCACCTAAAAAAAAAAACTAAAAAATAAATATTTTTATAAAAAGGGGCTGGGAATGTGGCTCAGTGGTTAAGCACCCCTGGGTTCAATCCCCAGTACCAACAAAACAAAACAAAAAAGTCAAATATATACAAACAAAGAGTAGACTGCTGGTGGCTAGGGGATTGGGAAGGGTGGGTATGGGATATGGAGAGATGTTGGTCAAAAGGTATAAACTTTTAATTATGAGATGAACAAGTTCTGGGGATCTAGACTATTGAATGAAATGATAATGATGAAGAACCAACTGCATTGCCAACACTTAGTTTACTTCCAACTAAACCTCTGTTATTCTACTTAGGTGCAGTTCTTGACACAGGCCTTGAACCATTGGAACTGAATTTCCATCCAGGAGCCTACCCAAGATCTCAGTGTCTCGGAACCTGCAAGTTTTCTTGCTCTTGTCAGTCTTTGGTGACTGCATTTCTGCTTCTAGATGCTGTGGATGCTAATGTCTGATGCCCTTGTTTTTACCTTGCCAGGACCCTGCGATGTCAGAGGGCCTTCAAGAATCCCTTTGGAAACTCTCCCTAGTCAGCAAGTCTGCCTTAACTACCCCTACTGTGTTCCCATGCCACTGTGGGGCGCTGCACCAACCTGCAGGTCTCTACATTTCTGCTCAGAGCTCCACAGATCTCTGCTCTCTCAGAGAGCCTGACTAGTCCCAGGAGTGAACCCCAGTGGTCTGTCCTCTAGTCCACCTGCTGAGCTCATTCACTGGCAGGACTTGCCTATGGACCTCTCAAGGCATTAGTCCCATCCTGATGGGCACACTGTAGTCATCTCATAATGCTGGCCCCAGACTGAAGGCAGATGTTAACAAGAACTCTTTTGTCTGGAGCTACGTTGGATCCTGGTTTCTCTGTGAGCTAGCTTCTGCTGACATTGCCCCCCCCCCAGTGAAACTGATTGGATCTCTCCT
Organism: Urocitellus parryii; assembly: GCF_045843805.1. Classification (NCBI taxonomy): domain Eukaryota; kingdom Metazoa; phylum Chordata; class Mammalia; order Rodentia; family Sciuridae; genus Urocitellus; species Urocitellus parryii. The sequence continues at coordinate 46,608,644 of NC_135543.1, forward strand.
CTACACCCTCCCACTATTTAGTTATGATTCATTCTTCAGCCTCAGCCCACTTTCTGGGGGACCTGAGAATCCTACACCCACATAGAAGACATTAAAGCCAGTCATGCCCCATGAAGGGCTGTGGTCTGAGGTTAATTTGGTGTATACCCCTGGGGAAGAAGTGAGTAGGGAGAGAACATTCCATAGGAGCAAAATTTCTGCTGTTCAACTTGAAAATTCCAGACTCCCCCCTGCCCAATATTCATTAATTTAAGGCACACATATAGACACACAAAGATGGAGTTGTGGCCCCTTAGCAATAAACTTCAGGACCCTCAGGCACCTCCCAGCTGGGGCAGTGGAGACTAGTGATAGGGAGTCTTTTGCAGGGGGGAGGGAAGAAGGCTCTGCCTTCCTTCAAGCTGTCATAACTGCTCTTCCAGGCAGTGGGCCTCATGTGAAAATAGAATAATGTTCCCCATTGTTGTCTGCCCATCAGACTCACTTGCAAGCTAGAGTCTGGCTACCTGCCTTAGAATCTGGGAGAAAAGAAGAACCACACAAATCGAGACTCCAGATCTCATTGGAGAAGAGAATACCAGAAGCTTTGATTCCATATCTGAGAGGCTTGTGGGTCCCCCCCAAAATCTGCAGGCATTCATTCATTCTGTCGTTCTTTCATTCAGAAATAATTCACTGAGTACCTACTCTGTGCTAGATGCTGGGCTCGGCTTTAGGGTTGCAAAGACAATGAGGCACACAGTTTCTGACCCCCATGTGGCTCACAGTTTGATGTTCAGATCCAGTGAGGTTCCTATAACTCTAACCTGCCCTCTTACCTCTAAGCTGTGAAAAGGCCATAAAGAATCCTCACTGAAAAAAAAAAATGAGGATCCTGCCAAGCTTGAGATTTATACTATTTTTAAAGATACACTTCAATACATCATGATTCAATTGCCAGATAAAGCCCAAAATATATTCTGCACTTCAACCATAGGTGCAGGGAATCTGCTTTTGTCACAAATAAAATTAAATTTAAACTCCACCCTTGCTTCCATGGAAAACTGTGAGAGAATTTCTATAACATGAGAATCTTCTGTTTCCTTTTCCCTAAGGACTGAATTCAGCATTTTTGACTTGTCTTTAAATGGCTTTTGTTCGGTTAAAGATTCGATGGAACAAGTGTCAACTTTGCAAAGGCTGTAGAACAGAGTCTGTGGGTTTCTGTGTGCCACAAATGTTGCCCCAACTTGGGAAAATCTGAGGACTGAGATTTCAACTGCACAGCAGTCAGTGCTTCCGGTACATTAAATGATAATGCTCTTTTGTGGGTACTTAGAGTCTTCAGCATTCTGCTGAAGGAAGCTTTGTATAGGGAAGCGCCTCTACTGGGCCCATTCATAATAGATGCTTTGATTCTCAAGGGCCAAGTTAGTGATAGGGTACTTTTCAACTATTAACCCAGACTCTCTTTAAACAAATGTTGGAAGTCAAGGAAGCTGAGAGAGCTACACAATAATGCTAAACATCCAAATGAAAATCAAACACTTCAGGCAAAATCTAGACGTCTAGCCCAGGGACTGAAGAGTCCTGGAGCTGGCATTTCTACACCAGAAATCCTGCCATGTATAGCTCACAGCTCATTGCTGTGTGTTTTAAGTGGCAATGCATTTGTTTGAGCGGTGCCAAAGGCCATTGATCTCTCCAAAAGGGAGCACCACCATCCCATCACTAAAGTGAAGAAAAAAATCTAACATTTTGTTAAATCAAAACCAGTAAAATAATAATAAAATCAAAATCACTAGACATATCAAAAGGCAAAGAGTGAAAGAGACCCAACTTCTTCTTCCATGGGGAAAAGGAGAAAGAGCAGTGGGATTTTTCATTTGAAATCAAGCCAGAACCAGCATTCCCTAGACCTGGGTATCCTGTCTGATGCAACATTCTGATGCCCACTTAACAGAAGGGTGATCACTTCAACAAGTAAGCAGAGGCTTTATGTAGCTGTTGCCAATTAATCAAGGAGCCATAGAAAATGTTTAACCAAAGGACATTCTTTTCCAAAGGTATGATAGAGAAGAATAGATTGTCAAAGGATGAGTCTCTTGAGAAATGGATTTAGTTATCAGAGGAAAAAAATAGCTGAATCAACAGCAGTATTACAAATACACCAAGATTACCAATTTAAAAACCTTACGAAGTAGATACAAGATATCAATAGCTAATGTGCCATCCTTTAATATCAAACTCTTAATTTTAGTAATTATTTTCAGCAGAGTAAGCATGGCGTTAATTTAACATTATTGCCCATTTATGGATGCACTGATTCATTGAATTAACATTTTTGGCACAATAATGATAGTAATAATAAAAATCACCATGTCAGGTACAATGCTATGTACTTTATATGCACTAAATTAATCGTAACAATCCAATGCAGAATATTAAAAGAGTATCTCCGTTTTGTGCAGAAGGGAACCAAAATTTAAAGAGATTGTATATTAGCGAAAATCATAAAATGACTGATATTTGCCCAATTCCAACCTGGACAAATTGCAATTTTATATGATTTTGACCTGAAAATTTATCACCTTCACATAGCCCAATTTAAAAGCTTTCCAAAGATCAGGAAGTAAGTTCCAAATATATGCTCTTAACAACTCAGCAATTCCGTGTGTCATGTGCCAGAAACCATGGCAAATTCTGGGAATCCGAACTCAGATGGATTAATTTGGATAGATGTTAGCCATCTATACATTATGCTTTTAAAATATGCATTATAATATTTCATAATTCTTTTTGCTTTATTCTCTCTTCTCATTTCTCTGTCAAATAAGATAAACTGGGAGGTCCTATTGCAATTGTTGTTCAATTAAGAGTAATGATGCACCAATATGCTTCAAAACTCTGTTTGTTTTTTCAGTGGGTTGGCTTGGCTTCTGGTTTTTGTGGTGGCAGAGGCAGGGGGCAGGGAGGGGAGGTTGGTTATTGTTCTTGCTGCTGCTGTTGTTCTAGTTTTCCTCGGTTCTCTCTGAAACACAGCCAGCTAGCTCCAGCTCAGGACAAATATCATGGTTTTAGACGCGAATCTCATCCAGGGTTGGGAAGGCCAGGCATTTGTGACTTAGAATAGCTCTGCTCTTCTCTTCCTTGAGTTGAACATAAAACAGCTGACTCTGAGAAGTTTCATGGTGTGGGCCTATTTGAGTGCTCCAGAGAAACATAAACAATAATTTGTGTATAGAGAGAGGCTTATTTTAAGGAATTGGCTCACACAATTGTTCCAAAATCTGCAGGGTAAGCAGCGGGCTAGAGACCCAGGGAAGTCAGTGTCTTAGTTCAAGTTGAAAGGCTGTCTGCTGGCAGAAGTCTCTCTTCTTCTGGGGATGTCAATATTTTTTTTCTATTAAAACCTTCATGTGATTGAATGAGGCCCATCCACATTATGGAGGATAAACAGCTTTATTCAAAGTCTACTTAATTAAATGTTAATCTCATTTAAGATAGACCTTTACAGAAACATGTAGAATAATATTTGGCCAATTAACGGTCTACTGTTTCCCAGCCAAATTGACACATAAAATTAACACCACAGTCTGAAGATTTGGTGTTCTCTATAGCTTCTGAGTTATGCTCGCTTTCAGTGCAGGAGCCCAGTGACAGCACTGTGCCCAAGTCTTATGGCTCACAGTACAGAACAATTAGCTTTCCTGGTTCTGTGACACCTTGGCCCTCTCAAAGGGCATATATTTCTGTTATTAAGGAAGTTAAAATGTCCAAAATTATTTTGAATATCTCATTAGAGTCATGAGGTAGGCTCTGATGTATAAAAAATTGTTTATTTAAGCATTCAATTCTAACAGTCATTTCTTTTTCTTTTTAAAATATTTTTTATATGTTCTAATTAGTTATGCATGATAGTTGGATGCATTTTGACACATCATATACAAATGGAGTATAACTTCTCATTTGTCTGGTTGGACATGATATAGAGTTACACAGGTCATGTAATCACATATGCACATAGGGTTCTAAATAGTCATTTCTATGAAAGAACACTTAAAACATGTGGATCTAGTACACAGCCAGGCCTATACTTGAGACATTTGTTTGGTTACTGGAAAGAAGTTGCTGTAGGATAGGTTCCCTGGCAAACAGACTCTGATGTATAGTTTAGCAGGCAGTTCATTTATTCAAGCTTGTTTTTGCACTTCATATTGTACAGAGGACGAGGAGGCAGGATTGGGCATTGGAAGACGTTGCAGAAGATGAAAGCCCAGTAGGTATCTGTGTTGGGAGTCGCCCAGGCTCCAAAGACTAACTTCCCCATCCCCCAAGAAGAGCCGTCCAAAGGGCTCACATGATCCTTACCCATCAATCAGAGTCCTGCTGGCTCAAATGATCCTTACCCACCAATCAGAGCCCTGCTGGCTCACATGATCCTCACCCACAAATCATAGCCCTGCTGGCTCACTTGATCCTACCCACCAATTAGACTAGCCTTGCTGGCTCACCTGATCCTTACCCTCCAATCAAAAAGCACCCCATGCCAACTGTCAAACCATCCCTGGTTCTATAAATATGCAGAGCTGTTCCTCAATAAACAGGCATTTGCTCCAATGACAAGCCTTGTTCATTCTTTCAATCTGGAATTAGAATGACCCTTCAGAATGGGTTGGGTATGGAGGGGCAAGAAGGCTGGGTCTTTATACTTCCATGTCAATCAGTCGTTAGATATGGGCCTTCAGAAGATAGCATGACCTTGGGTGAGGTGACACTTAGGAGTCTATGTAATCCTAGAAGAGGCTAATATCTGGCAATTACCTGCCAATAGTATGTATGTGGTTGAGTGATATTTCCTTCAAAAGACAATACGGCCAAATTCATCCCCTTCCACATTTAGGACCACTCCGTACAAGTGCTAAGAGCAGCGCCTCCAGGATTCTAAGGGGCCCCTCTTCCTGAGGGCCCTAAGAAGTACTTGCTGCTGCTACTGGTCTTGGGGCTGCAAGGGATCCTCATGATCTTGCTCCTCCACTATCTGTTCCAAATTCTTCTTACCAGCTTATAGTTCTGCCCATCTTGAAGGCTTAATTGATAGAATGACTCAGATTCCCACCCCTGAGGGGTCTGACCCTGGTTACCATGTGCTTCTCAGGATGGAGCTTCTTTCTTTGTCCAATTACCATCAATCATAGTTAAGAGATTACTGAAAGGAGTCCTAATAGAGGATCCAAATAGAGCTCCACACAGATACATACTGACTCCAGTGTGCAACAGCAACGTACCTCCTCAAGTGATCAAGGTCAGATGCAGATTCGCCTTCTGTATTAATCCACTTATCTATCTATCTATCTATCTCACTGAAAGTTTAAACAACATGGCACATGCCCTTTCAAGGGTCCCACCCCTCCTTGGTTGTGTTACTTCATGGTGGATGCAATGGCAGGAGCACATGTGTATATTTGTCTCTTCTGGTCTCTTGCTTTCTTCTTCTAAAACCACGAGGATTCAATCATGGTACCCACCACCCTATGACCTCATCTAATGCTAATCACCTTTCAGAGACCACACTTCTAGACATAGTTGAATTAATTTTCCATTCTCTTAATACCTCCCAATGGAGATTACAGCATGAGTTTTGGGAAGACAAACCATATTCAAACCATAGTGACTTTTTACATGAACACAGATTCCCAAAGTGGCCAGGAAGAAACCATGGGTTATAGTTCAATAGCACTATTGCTGTATCCCTTAGGGGATGTGTTCTTCCTTTGGGAACCAGGACTTCTGAACTAGCAGAGCCTTTAGTTACAGGGATAGGAAACACAAATGGATCACTGAGAGTAATAGTAAGTAGAATTACCCCTGCTTCCTACTAGTCTGCAGAACTATGTATTCTTCCTATGTTGACATAATGCCCTAGAAACATCTTTGATTTAAACTATATATTGGATCCTGGAAGATGATTCCCCATGCTTATAAAATCTCTCTCCAAGTTGATATTATAGCTATGCCTTCCACAGGTCACTCCAACTCTTTAGTGGTTGTCAGCTTTTGGTAATGAGATAGGTCCTATTGATGCTCTGGCCATGAGCCCACTGTGCTGGAAAGTGGGTATCTTATTCTGACATAATGCCTGGATTCTGTGCTAGCAGAACAAATATTCCCTAAGGTCCTGAATAGTGGTGCTGGCTGAGTTCCCACAGGAGGGAATGACAAATTCGTACATGGAATATGTATCTATTCCTGTCAAAATAACTTGCTGGATTCTACTCTCTAGGAAAGTGTCTAATGTAATCAGCTTGCCACCAAGTGACCAGCTGACTGGAGACTCAGTATGGGTCCCTGACTTTGGCAGTTAAAACATTTAGTAGTCACAGTAGCTAGATCAGACTTGGACCGTGAAATCCATGCTATTGGATCAGTCCATGACCTTCATCCCTGCTGCCATGACTGGATCACTCATGTGCCCAGGATTGGGGAAGCCAATCACAGAGGCTGGTTGATATCAACTAGGTAAGTCATTTGGTCTGGTGGTTTAATGCCTCCCTTGTAGTAAGTGGTCTTCATTGAGTATTAATGTGCAGTGCAAAGATCTTTATGCTTTAAAACCCACTCCTATAAGTGCATCCACAGGACTCTATGCTGAAGTTCTTCTCTCTAGTCTCCAGCTTCTCTCTTTCCTGGGATATGACCACAAGTCAAGCCATTCTCATATATTCTCAGTCACATATAGTCTAACCTTGGGCCATTTCCCTTTCCCTAGAAAGTAGATGATCATGTTGTTTACCCGAAGTTCTCTTTGTCAAGCTGTCCCTGAGTAGAATTATAGTGTGGCCACCATGCATTTTCAGCTTTCACCCATATGAGTATCCTCATTTTGACAGGTGGACCATAAGCCATGCTCGAGATTTCCCTTCTTCATTATGTGGCCCTCAGGGATTCCCTGTGCAGCAAGAGTAGAGGTGATTTGTGCATGCTTGTGCCCTCTGATCCTGCTCAGACTAGATCCCACAAGTCCAAGTTCCATCGTAGGATGGATTGCTACTGGGGCCACCCAACCTATGACAGAACCCAGCTCAGATGCAAAGTTCTGACCAAATGATCACTTGATGTCCTTTAGTCAAGCATTTCATCTTCACCAAGCCTCACTGACATCTGCCTTGGGTTTGTCCTGGGCTCTTCTTCTTGGTTAGGTGTGGGGGGTCTCCCACTTTAGCTAATATCAGGCTACTCAAATTTTATAAGAGAGGATCAATCCCATTCCCAGTTCTATGGTTTGTATAAATTACATGAATTAATTCCACACCTAAACCAATGGTATTCTGTTACCAGCTAAAGAATGAACCTCAAACTCATCCACTTGATGCTTCAATGGGAACTCTGTCAATCCATTTGGGCAGATATAACAAAGTATTATAAACCAGGTGAGTTATAAACAATAGAAATTTATTTCTTATTATTGTAGAGGCTGGGACATCTGCAATCAAGACATCAACAGATTCAGCTTCTGGTAAAGACTCATTCTCTGGTTCATAAGTGGCATCTTCTCACTATGTTCTCATATGGTGGAAAGGGCAAACAAGCTCCTTTGGGGATCTTTTATAGGGCACTGATGGCATTCATGAGGACTCTACCCTCTGACCTAATTACCTCCTAAAAGATCCCACCTTTCAAATGATTGCACTGGGATTACATTTCAAATTTTGAAGGAACATAAATCTTCAAACCATAGCAGGAAACACCTAAGAATCTATGCATCCATTCTTCTGGAAGCCAGACCAGCAGTGCTATACCTACACTATCTTGAGTTTCCTGAATTCGTTTGATGTTGGCCTAAGTAAAGAAATGTTCCCAAAATAGTTCTGTGAAATTTACTGATGTGTTTGCCACAAAGAGAGATAATTGAGAGGCTGTGAATTGCTCCAAGTTTCAGTTCTCTGTGTGATAGTTGAACTTTTCTCATGTGACTGGAGAATTTTGATCCCATGAGCCACAAAAATGGTCAAGTCCCTTCTTTGTCTTAGCAGCTGCCGCAAAGCCTGGAGTCTTGTTGCTGTTTCTTCTGCCTCCATGTTGGTTCTCCTCACTCCCAGTTTTGTGTTATCTTTCCTAATATCAACTTCTCTTTGTCCCCTTTTCTGTATTTCTTATTTTATTCTTTCCCTGTTTTATTCTATTTTTAAAAGAGGCTTTAAATATTATTTGTCAGGAGTATAAATAAGCAAACAGATAAATAGGATGCTAAGTGCATACAAACAGCTGCCTACAAAATGTCATTGGAAACATTTGGAAAAACTCCAAACAATATTTTAACCCACCCTGATGAAAGTATAAGACTGTGCCTTGCAATTGTGGAAAGCAATTTGTAAATATGAATCAAGAGTCTTCACAAGGTTCGTATGTTTTGACGGTGATTATAGAATATACACTAGAGGAATAATCAAAAATGTGAATAACATTTAAATATAGACTAATTATTCTAGTTTTATTTTTAATAGCAAAAACAAAAATCAGCTTAAAGGTCTTTTAAAAAGAGAAAGGCTGAATAAATTATAATGTACTGAATTTTAAATGCAACCATTAAAATGATTTTCAAAGAATTTTTAATGCCAGGGGAAATGCTCACATTATCAGGTTTTGTAAAAATGAAGAAAGAGGAGGAGGAGGAGGAGGAGAAAAAAACAGAATACATAATACCAATTATGTTGTTATGTGCTTAGAAAAAGATTGGGGGTATATTTCAGCCAAGGGCAACTACAAAAGTTGCATTATAGGTCATTTTTATCTTCTGCTTTATTCTCTTCTTTCTATTATTCTGGATTTATAAATTTTACTTGATTAACATGTCTACCTTAGGAATTTTCACCAAGTAGACAACAAAATAGGGATGCTGCCTATAAAAGGTAATGATCAAAATCTCTGTGGTGCCCCTTGGATTTAGTGTTCATCCCCTTCTTTTAGCACCCTGTCAGGAATCCATTTAATTCTGAGGGACACTGTTGGAAAAGTGTAATAAAACAAAAAAGCTCTAATAAAACACCTGGAAAAAATCCATTTATGAAGGAAAGATTTGTTCTGACTCACACTGCTTCACAGGTTTCCATCCATGGTCAGTTGATTCATTGCTTTTGGACCTAGTATGTATCTGTGGTGAGGCAGAGCATCGTGGTGGAAGGATGTAGCAGAGCAAAGCTAGTCACCTGGGAGCAACCGGAAGGCAGTGATAGAGGAAGGAGCTGGGGACAAGAGATCTCCTTCCAGGGCCTGCCCCCAGGGACATATTTCTTCCAACTACACCCCACCTCTTATGGTTTCCACCACTGCCAATAGTCCATTCAGTTACGAACCTATCAATGGATTAATCCATTGATGAGATCAGAGCTGCAGCTTTCATGAGCCAATCACTTCCCCAAAGCCCCACCTCTGACTTGCTGCCCTGGGGATCAAGCCTTCAACACATTAGTCTTCGGATGACATTCAAGACCCAGACTATAATAGGCAGCCTCACGCTGCAGAGTCTCCATCCCTAATCAGCCCCATGAGAACAGGCCTGAGACACCTCCTTACCAAGAAAAAAGAGTCCTTACAGCCTGTGCCGGGCTTGTCACCTCACAGGGGAATTGTCTGTCCCTGTAGTGATGTGGCACCTGGCCAACCCCACTACTCTATCTGTACCCACAGGAAGGGGAGAGGATCCTGCTGCTACAGCACAGAGGGCTGTGTGCAGACCAACTGCCCTGCATGGGCTCCTTGGAGGGACCCTCTGGCCATGGGGGTCACTGTCCACCACTGAAGCGGATCTTGTTCTCTCTGTGAGTAAGGTGATGTTCCTTCCAGGGTTTCACTGTGCTGTTTTCCTTGGTGACCCCAATACCAAGACGTAGTGGGTAGGAGTGCTCAAACTTCGACTCCTGATGATAGGAAACAGGTGACACTGGCTTGGTAGATATTTTCAGTCATCCTAAGGCGGTAAAATGCAGAATGAGTAAGTTCATTTTGATATTTATTCAACAAATGTTTTTATACAAAGCTGGTGAGACAGCACAGTAGGAGTTGCAGGGGCACCCTTGGATTAGCCTGGGTTCAAATCCCTGTGGTCACAAACAAGTTTCTTACCCACTATGAGTCTGCTTCATCATCAGTCATAGCTTTTACATAGGGTTGGAATGAGAATGAAATTCAGGGACACATTCAAATGTTAGTACATAGTGGATCTTAGTCCACATGGATTAAGTTCCCAATTCTTTGTTCAGCCATTCTCACCCTGTATCAGAATACTTCCAATGGAAACTAAGAAAGAAACAAACTTCAAGTGACTTAAACAAGAAGATATCCAGGGGTTGGACAACACAGGGCCTTAGTGACATTATCTATCTGCTCTGCCATCATAGTTTCCCTCTTGGTCACAAAATGGTTGCAGCAAAACCAGGCATTGTTGAATCCACAAAGGGCCTGTGTTTATCTTAAAAGCAAGGAAACTTTTCTCAGAAGCTCCGAGAACACTTCCTTTCATGTCTCAGAAAGAATAATTTGTCAGATGCCCACACCTAATCCAGGCACTGTCACCAGCCTAGACAACAGACCTTCGGACAGAACAAGAGACTGCTGTTCTCCCCTTTTAGTCTGCTTTCTGTTGCTATAACAAAATACCCGAGATCAAGTAATTTGTAAAAAATAGAAATTTATTTAGCTCATAGTTCTGGAGGCTGGAAAATCCAAGAGCATTAGAACCAACACCTGCTCAATATCTGGGGAGGGCTTTTTTGCTGCATCATAACACGGCAGGGGGCATCATATAGCAAGATAGGGCAAGTGTGCCAACCCAGGTCCTTCTTCCTCTTCTTATAATGATATTAATGTCATCATGGGGACTCCACTCCCATGACCTCATCTGATCCTAATTACCTCCCAAAGATCTCACCTCCAAATACCATTAACATATGAATCTGGGGATTAAGTTTCCAACACATGAACTTTGCAGGGGACACCTTCAACCCCTCTTAAACACATCTCCATAATGCCAGCTTTGCAAAGTATGGTAGATTCCTGCAAGACTGGCATTTGGATAGGGAGAAGGAAAGGAGCAATGGTCATGGGGTCCTTACTCAGCACTGGCTCTCTCTGCTGCAGGAAGCCTCCTCTAGGGTAAAGTCCAACAGGTAAGGAGAGACTGAGAGATGTGGGGTGGGAAAGTGGACACAGAATGTAGACAGATAAGATTCCAGGATGGACTCTGAGTTGGGATAAGGCTAGTTGAAGGGCTCAGGAGACCAGCTTGACCTGCTTCAGAATTCTGGGTAAAGCAAGGGCTGCCTTAACTGGGACAGTGCAAAATTGAGGCCAAACACATTATGGTCTGTGCTAGTGTGAACAGAAGGTAATAATGACCATGGCCTCATTTGAAATGAACACATGCATTTGAGCAGTAGTATGAGTCTGTGTACAGAAGTGGTGGACCTTCTGACTGTGTAGAAGTGGACAGCACAGTCTTTGACTGAATCAGAGTTCTTAAATTTTGACCACTACCATATCTCCAACTGGAAACTAGACCCTCAGGAAAATAAAAGACACAGAAGGCACAGGGTCTGGCCTTGACAAATTTGAACTCTGCTAGAGGAATCAAAAGTAAGGGAAGGTAGCCAGGCACAGTAGTGCCCGTCTGTAATCCCAGCGGCTGAGGACGCTGAGACAGGAAGATTTCGAGTTCAAAGCCAGCCTCAGCAAAAAGCAAAGCACTAAGCAACTCAGTGAGACCCTGTCTCTAAATAAAATACAAAATAGGGCTGGGGATGTGGCTCAGTGGTCGAATGCCCCTGAGTTCAATCAATGAACACTCCTCCCCCCCCCGCCACCCCCCCCCAAAAAAAAACAAGGGAAAGAAAGTTGACAAGATCAGACCCTGTGGAATCAAGGCCTGAGGGATGTGGTGCAGAGTGGTCTACGGCAGGAGGTTGGCTAAGTTGGAGAGAGATGGGAGGGTGGAGGGGAGACAGGGGAGCTCCAGCTGTGGATTAGTGCCCCCGGGGTTGGTCTGGATTTGATTTAGGGCAGACAGAAGAGAGAAGAGAGGTGAGAGCCATTAGGAGTGAGACGAACAGACAATATGGAGAGGATGAGGGAGAGGCTCTCTGGAGGTGGGAGGAATTATTTGGATATGGAAAGTAGATCATTTAAATTTCCTTTCCTGTTAGTGGTCACAGTTAAATTTTGGAAGAGTGAGCCATTTTAGAAAGAGTGGCCTAGTTGTGACCAAGAAGGTTTTGTTCTGTTTCGGGGGCTGTTTTGATTTAGATAGGCTTAGCCGGGTTTGTGGGATGGTGTATTGGGCACCTGGAGACTGGCAAGAATCCCATCAGCCAGTTGTGTGGGCCTGTGGATTAGGCACAGTCTTTCCAGAGACTGACAAGAATCCTATCACCACCCTGGCCAGAGACTCTGCCAAAAACAACTCTGAGCAGCAAATGTGGTAGTAGAAAGGAAAAGGGCTTTGAAGTCAGATAGAATTAATTAAAAGTCTAGGTTCATGTGTCATTAGTAAATTACTCCATCTCTCAGAATCTTAGTCTTTTTATCTGTGGAATGGATATAATACTCACCTTGTAGGATTTTCATAAGAAAATAAAGCTGATACCTAGAAAACATTCAAAATATTAGTTATTTCCCTTCTTCCTTTTGTTTATCAAAACTACTAAAGTAAAACCTCTGATACTTGGTCTTACGTAACATTGTTTTATGGCAACTTAAAAATTGTCTTGTCTATAGATACCCAAGGGAAAAGTTTTGAGTCTTTCTTGACTTAAAACTTGAACTTTCCTACAAAATTTCAGGATGTTTTTATTTTAAAATTGCTTTAAACACAAAGTAATACGATTTAGGGGATAAACATCACATTTTCATTATTAAGTTTTATTTGTCATAGTTTTAAAACTTTTTATCTTCATAAGTATTTTTAAATTTACATATTTTATTTTTTTTAAATATTTATTTATTTATTTAGTTATTGGTGGACACAACATCTTTGTTTGTATGTGGTGCTGAGGATCGAACCCGGGCCGCTCGTATGCCAGGCGAGCTCGCTACAGCTTGAGCCACATCCCCAGCCCTACATATTTTATTGATGCATTATAGTTGTACATGATGGTAGAATCTGTTGTTATATATTTGGCATATGCACACATAACAATATTATTTGGCCAATATCATTCTCCAGTATTTCCTCTTTCCCTCTCTTCTTCCTACCCCTCCCATTCCTTTTCTCTTTCAATTTTCATGAGCATTTTTTAAACTTTTATGTTAAATACTTCTTCCAAATTCAGTTAGGAAGCAGGAGGCACAAACAGGCGAGTGAGATAATAACTAAGTGGATTCCTATTGCTTGAGGAGATAAGACATTCACTTTTTCACCTTAGCATTTGAGTTTTCTTAAAAGGCTTATTATTGCTTTCTATACTTAAATTTTTGAGCAAAACATACATGACCCTCCCATTGTTAATTCCTGCAAACCAACCCTGAGCAGCCAACGGTATGGCTTAGGAAATGAACCACCCTTCAGTACTCCAAAATGACATTGAAATATTGAAGGCTTATTCCCTAGTGATATGCTCCTGTAATCCCAGCTGCTGGGGAGACTGCAACAGGAGGATTGCTTGAGCCCAAGAGTTCCAGAGCAGCCTGAGCAACATAGCAAGATGGTGTTTCAAAAACAAAACCAGACTTGTTTCCCAGGTCTCTTCCCCACAAGGAATAAATAAATAAATAAATTCAGCTTCTTAGAAATTTAGAAAAGAGAAAACACTGAGAAAGACAAAAATTAAAATGAAAATAACTACTTGAAATAGCAGTGGGATGGCAAGTGAATTTTTTTTCTCGTGCTTCATTTACATCATTATAACATTTGTATTTTAATGAAGATCAAAGCATCATGAGGCTCTTTTCGTGTGTGTGTGTGTGTGTGTGTGTGAGAGAGAGAGAGAGAGAGAGAGAGAGAGAGAGAGAGAGAGAGAGAGATTGTGTAAGGAATGTATATGTGCAATGTGATGTGGAGAATGTTGTGTGTGTGAAACCGTCTGTGTGGGATACGCAGAGTGTGCACAATGTACGTGGAGTTTGGAAAGTATTGGGCACGTATGTGTCAGACTGCAGATGTGTATGAGCGTGTAAACCTGAGTGTGGAGAGCTTTATGTGTGGAACTTGGGTGTGTGCAGAGTTTGCCTTTATGAATAGGGTGTGGATGTGTAAGGAATGTGGGTGTGTGAACGTGAGTGTGGAGTCGTGTGTGACCCTAGGTGTGTGGAACATGGGGACTGCACAGTGTGTGGAGTTGGGAGAGTATGCGGTGTGTGTGTAAGTGTGGATGTATGAACATGAGTATGAGGGTGTCGTGTGTCCAGAGTGCGGAAAGTATGCACAGTGCCCTCTGAGTTTGGAATATGCGGCCGTGTGTGCACGCGCAGCGTGGAGTGTGCAAGGCGGCATCCTGTGCGCAGGGCGCGCGCGCGCAAGCGGAGCGCATCGCAGGGCCCAGGACGGGCCGCCGAGCGCGCTGCCTCCCCGCCCTCCGCGGCCCGAGCACCCGCCTGCCGGGGCGGCTCAGTGTGCGGCCGCGGCAGTCCGGCCCGGCGGCGGGAGCGCGCGGCGCCGTGGGGGCCGCCCCTCTGCGGATCGCGGAAGGAGAGGGGAAGGACGGGGAGATCCCGGCGCCCCAGCGCTCGGGCTCTTGCCGGTCGCGGACATGTGCAAGATGTCCTTCAAGGTGAGCGACGCGGGCTCCGGGAGGGGGAGCTCCGACCCAGCGGCCGACCCCACTGAGACGGAGCCAGCACCCCGTGCCCTCCAGAGCCACCGCCGCTCGGCCGGCAGGTGGGGTGGGGCGCTGCCCCTCGCCGCTCGGCCGGCAGGTGGGGTGGGGCGCTGCCCCTCGCCCCTGGCTGTCAGCCAGGCGAGGAAGAAAGAGGTGCGGCTGAGGCTCGTCCTGTGGGTTTGTGGTTTGCTTGTCTGCTTTGCTGGAAAGGCTTTCTGCACTTATGGTTGCAGGTCAGGTGAGCTGGGCGGTGGTGACTGTCGCCGGGTAACAGGTCGCGGGTGGAGGCGGGGAAGAAGCAGGCGGCCAGCGCTTTCCTGCAGCTGCAGGATTCTCTGAATCCGAACCTCTGCGTCCTCCAGCTCTCGCTGCTGTCTCCTCCTCAGAATACTTTTTCTGGACACTGCAGCCTAATGTCCAGCACTGAGAGGAGCTGCAATTGATGACCAAGCTTCTGTGTCCCAAAAGAGTCTTGTCTTAGAAGAGTTTATTAAAATCATCCTATTTATTCCCACATTTGAGGCTGAGAGTGGAATTAAATGGTTTGCATGGAGACAAACCTTTTAAATAAGGTTTTAATAAAAATATTAATAGTTAACATGGATTGAGCATTTAAAATATACCAGGCTGAACCAGTCTTTGGGAAGGCCAACTGTTTTAAAAAACAAGGAGACTAAGGTATAGAAAAGTGAAATAACTCTCCCAAGATCTTGCAGCTGTAAAATTCATTGTGTTGAGTCTGAAACTGGAGTGTCTGACTCTGAAGCCAATGTAGTCCTATCTCTAACAATAGCTCATGGAAGCCCAGGAATGACATGGCAACATTAGCATGTTAGAAAGATCACTGGCTACAGCAGAGAAGAGCATGGCACTAGGAGGCCAATCAGGAGGACTTTGTGGTCATCTCAAGAAATGGTACTGGATCAGGACATAATAGGCAGTGAGGATAGAAGGAGACAGAGGTGAATGACTCAAAATTTATTTAATTCAGTAATTGATCTTATTCACTGAATAGAGAATACAGGAGAGGTTTAAAACATGAAACTTTTGGTTTGGAACAAAGTTTGAGGATAGATGGGAATCCAAGCAGCTGTGTTGATTAGCTGACCGGGAACTGAGGAAAAAAAAATCTAGGCAGCAGATGGAGATGAGATTTCAGAGTCAGCAGCATTAAGAGGTAATTGAGCTCATGGGAATGAAGTGATTACCTGGTAATGAAGACAAAAATCTTGAATATCAAAATTTAAGAATGAGTAGAGTAAGAGAAACCCAATGAGAAACAGCAGCCAGAGATGAATGAGAAAAATCAGAAGCACACTGTCACTTAAACCAAGTATCTTTAGTCTTTAAATAAAGATGAAGAAGATCTTAGTGTTCAAGGCCACAGTGAACTCAAGCTAAGAGTGCAAAAGTAACAGAACAGCCACCCATGACCTTGCCAAGAACAGTTTCAAAAATGCTAGTTTTAGGAGCCAGATTGCAACAGCTTGAAAAGAGAATGGGTGGAAACCTCAAGTGTAGGGAACATTTTCAAGACATTGTGCAAGAAATGGAATTTTTATTTTATTTTATTTTAAAGTATTGGTTACAGTGGGGAACCAGAATTGACCAAGGGTTTATTGGCTTTACAGCAGTAGAAACTTGAACATCTTTAAATGCTGATTGACAACTCTACAATAAAAAGATAATTTGGAAATGGGCAAGGATATGAATAGACATTTCTCTCAAGAAGATGTTCAGATAGATGGCCAATAAGCATCTAAAACAATGCGCAACATCATTAGCCATCAGTGAGATGCAAATCAAAACTATGATAGGAAACTACTTTACCCCCACTAGGATGACTAATCAGCAAAACAGACAATGACAAGTACTGGCAAGGATGGGGAGAAATCGGAACCCTCATACATTACTGGTAGGAATGTAAAATGTTGCATGTTGCAGTCCTTCAAAGAAAAAAAAGTTGATCTGTCTTCAGAAGTTTAAAACAAGTTACAAATGACCCAGCAATTTCACTGCTAGTTATATACACAGGAAAAAATAAAAACATATGTTCACACAAAAACTTGTACACATATTCATAACCATATTATTAATGGTTATGAATCAAAAGTGGAAACAATTTGAATGTCCATCAACTGGTGATATATTATGTATTGCAAATAAGGTAGATTGGTGGACTTAAACCACAAGTATTTCCCTTGATGCTATAGGCTGGAAAGTCCAAGATCAAGTTTCCTGCAGATTTGGTGTCTGGTACAGACCTTTTGCTGTCTTGCAGATTACTACCTGCTCCGTGTTTCTTAACATGATTAATAGACAAAATTGAGGTGTCTCTTTCTCTTCTTGTAAGGGCACTAATCCCATCAGGGGCTCCACCCATGGGACCTCATCAAAACATAATCAACTCCCAAAGACCCTAATGCCATCACATTGGGGATCAGGACTTTCATGTACAAATTTAGTAATGACACAAGAGAACAGATGTCTCTAGAAAAGGATCTGAGGAGTTCCCAGGGGAAGAGGGGAACTCACCTCAGGACCAACTGGGTTCCTGGCATACTTGAATTTCAGCATGAGCCAAACAAAGACATAGACAGAGGTTTATTTAGGAAAGTAGATACACATTCAAGGGAGAATGTGGGCTATTTTGAGAATGAGAAGCAGCCCTGCCTTGGGCTGGGGGTCCAATATTTATAAAAGGACTGTTTCAGGGACCAGACTGAAGGCAGAGCCAGAGTGGACCTGCACAATTTCATGCCAGTTTTCCCTGTGCTTGGGTATTTCCCTCATTTTACAAGGGTATGAGCCAAAGGCGTGTTGCCTAAGATATACAACTGTGCTCTCTGCATCTCAATGGCTTGTGGGTATTTCCTTTAAGATTCAGTATTCTCTCTTTATTTTAAGTCCCTATCTCAGGAGGAGGACATAAACATTCAATCTGTAACATTTCCTGGCCTCCAAGATTGTCCAATAAATTGTCTCCAATAAATGTTCCTGTAGTTTTTTCCTCTGAGCTATATTTATTTATTATAATTAATTGTATAAATTAATGCGTTTCACTGTGACATTTCCAGGCACAGACATTTCATGCTTTGATCATGTCCATCCTCCCTTCTATGTCCTTGAGCCCTTCCCTCTCTCATCCCCCCTTAACCCTCTTTTACTTTCTGTGCTTTTTTTCTTTCTAGTTTTCACATATGAGAGAAAATATGTAATACTTTCTCCATCTGCCTTATTTCACTTAACATGATGTTCTCCACTTTCATCCATTTTTCCTGAAAAATGGCATCATTTTATTCTCTATGTCTGAATAATACTGCATTGTGTATATATACTATATTTTCTTTATCCATTCATCTGTTGTTGGGCACCTAGGCTGATTCCATGTCTTGGCTATCTATGTTCTTTTTGCATGCAAAATAAAAAGCCTTTATTTGTTCCAACATCAACTGTAAAGTTGAAGTGTCATCTAAATTTCATATCAATCAGATATGGGTGACACTCGAGGTGACACTTGAGGTATGATTGATTCATCTTGAGGCAGATTTTCCTCCAGCTGTGAGCTTGTGAAAGCAAACGAGTTATGTGCTTACAAAATATAATGTTGGGACAGACATCTCCAAAACGGAGAAAGAAAGGGGTGATGGGTTCCAAGCAGGTGTAAAACCTAGCATGGCAAATGCCATTAGATTTTAAGGGTGGAGAGTAATGCTGTTGGGTTTGATGCTCTGCCTTTTGGACTGACTGGGGCAGGGATCATGCCCTCAAGACGCTGACAGTTAGAGCTTCAACATATAAATTTGGAAGGGACACAAACAAGGTATATCCATACCATGAAATATCCTCCAGCCATAAAAGGATGAAGCACAAATACACGCTACAACATAGATGAACCCTGAAAACAGTATGTAGAGTGAAGGAAGAGCACAGCCTGTATGATTCCATTTATATAAAATGTCCAAAATAGGCAAATCCATACAGACAGAAAATAGGTTAGTGGTTGTCAGGGACTGGGGGAGAGGAGGAGATGGGACATGATTGCTAATGGGTGTGAGGTTTCTTTTGGGGGGGGTGGTGATAAAATATTCTAGACTAGATAGTGCTGATGTTTGCACAGCCTCATGAATATACCCAAATCCACCAGATTGTATGCTTTGAAAAGATGAATTGGGTGCTATGTGAGTTATCTCTCAATGAAAAAGCATTTTAAAATGATGACAGGGTGTGCTAGACAGCTTGGAGTAGAGGGAATATTGGGCTGAGTGACTGAATTCCTGGGGCAGGGGCACAGCAGCCCAGCAGGGGTCCCTTAGCTGGAGGGATGGGCTGGGAAGGTGGGGACCTCTCCCATTGGGATAAAAGGAAAGGAAAGGAAGGTGAACACCAGTGTCTTGCAAAGGGAAGGCCAGGATGAGGTCAGGATTTGGGGTGAAGAAAGGCAGATGCCCAGCTTCACACCATACTGTTCAGTGAATAAAGAAAAGTGATTATGTGACAAGTACCAGGTGAGGTGGAGTAAAGGCTGAGAGGTGGGATGGCCTGACTTTTGAAGGAGCAGAGATTTATACACTTGAATGGACCGAAGTGGTCTGGAAGCCAGGTAGGCCTGTTTCCCACTCCAGTGCTGGTGTGGGAGAGGGCCCCGTTTCCACCAGGAGGGGGTGCTGGGAAAGTTGAGGCAGAGAGAGGGACACCCTGTGCTAGGTGGAGGAGGAAGAGGAGCTGATTTACCATGGAGTGGAGTTCCAGAGGCACAGAGGGAGGGTTTGCAGGGGAAGGGACCCAAGTCTCTAGCTAGTCTACAATTTAGCACTCTCTGGCCACTCTCAAACATATCACACATTAAAATGCATCCACAGAGCACAATATATAGAGACTTTTTTTTTAAATGTATTTGATCTTGATCTTTATTTTTTTATTTTTTTTATTGGTTGTTCACAACATTACAAAGCCCTCATTGCTATACAAAATTACATATAAGAGGTTGTGAGGGGAATGGGAAAATATATAGAGACTTTTATTATAAAAATTTTGAAGGGAATTTCATAATATTTCTTATTAAACTGTTTAGCTGTGAATTTACCTTTAGACCATGACTTTTCTGCAATTGTCATCTATGGTCAGTAGCTCTTGTGTAGTGAGAAAAATCAAACCTACAAATTATTTTCATGTGTCATCAATATTTAATGAATACTAGGGCTGGGGTTGTGGCTCAGAGGTAGAGCACTCCCCTAGCACGTGCAAAGCACTCGGTTGGATCCTCAGCACCACATAAGAATAAATAAATAAAATAAAGGTATTGTGTCCAACTACAACTAAAACAAAATTTTTTAAAATATTTAATGAATACTAAATTTAGCTATTAATAAAGTTAACAAGATGTTATATTTTATAGCTATTTAATTGCATGTTTATCTACTTTTATTTGGGAGCCATGGGTTAACTTTTTTATTTTTGTAGCCACCCCCCATAAAAGTCTTCTAAGCTCCAGGTTCTGAATCTCCAAAGCCTATCTGTAAAATGGCCCAGCATTGTTGGATGAGTCTGTGGGGGAATAAACAGCATTATTTAATTTCCTCTTGATTCAGAAGCAATTTGCATCTGAACCCCGGGAGACCCTGTGTATCTACTTTTCTTGGTACTAGGGATTGAACTCAGGTGCATTTTACCACTGGGCCACATCCCCAGTCCTTTTTATTTTTTATTTAGAAACAGGGTGTCACTAAGTTGTTTAGGGCCTTGCTAAGTTGCTAAGGCTGACTATGAACTTGCAACCTTCTTACCTCAGCTTCCAAAGCCGCTTGGATTGCAGGCATGCACCACTGCACCTGTGAGCAGTCACCTTTTCTTTGGTTGTAGGCCAGTGCTTTAACTGAGCTTCATCCCTGGTCCTTTAGCAGTCTCTTCTCCCTGGTATCAGTTTTCCTCCAGTAATCTTCCTTTCACAGTCAGCAACTCCTGATTTATTCCAGTTGAGGAAATGGGTACCTGTGTGTTCAAATTTATTTTTTTTAACGAAACACAAACTCAGAGTGCAAATCTGAGCTTTTTTGTTTAATAAAGTTCATGGATTTCAGTGTATTGACTCTCAACTTTATAACAAGTATTTTAACTGCTCAGACTGAAGTTGTTCTTCAAGGCTAAAGGTGCCAAAAGCCTAACACAGTTAGGGAGGAAGGGAGTTACCATAAGAGGTGAGGTCCAGTGCCAGATTAAATATATATATATGTCTTTCTTGAGCTTCTGTTAGCCAAGAAAGTAAAACATCTCACTGCCTGGTGTCATGCCTGAGCTGCAAGTATACAAAACTGTATCCTTCATCCCTGTCCTGAGAGTGTGTAAATTATAATCAACTCCACTTCATCAGTTTAAATCATTTAGATGAGCCATAGGAAAATAAATTTTAAAAACCATATTCTTTGTGTGTGTGTGTCTGTGTGTGTCTGTGTGTGTGTGTATAAATACCTCTTTTTTGGGGGGTGGTTACGGAGGATTGAACCCGGGACCTACAGCATGCTAGGCAACCTCTCCACCATTGAGGCGCATCCCCAACAAAAGCATATTCTTTTTTTAACAGCTTTGATAAATCACATACTAATTTATCCATTTAAAGTATTCATTTCAGTGATTTGTAGTAAATTCAGAGTTGTGCAACCATCAGCACAATCAATTTTAGAACATTTTAATCACACCCAAGGGAAAACTCATGCCCATTAGCCATCACCATTACTCCAAACCTAGCTTTAGACAACAGCTAATCTCCTTTCTTTCTCTAGAGATTTGCCTATACTGGATATATACGATTTTTTTTTATTTTTTTAATTTTTTTTTACCAGACTTTATACTTGGTCTTGAGTTCTAAGTCTGGAGATGCTCGACTTACATGGGCCTACCTCCAAGGCAGAATGCCCAGGGCAGAGCACTTACTTCTCTTCAGTTCCCTATTGTTCAAGTATAATACTATTATTATATTTGTAATATTATTATATTTGTGTGTATAATAATATTATTATACTTGAACAATAGAGAACTGAATAACACTGACAACTCTGGGTTTAGGCTTAATGCTTATTAAGCATTAAAAAATTTTCAAATACTTAGCTCAGAGTGGGACAATGGATATTCTTAGCCAGTGACATCTCAAAACCTCCTTCTGCACACAGCTTCTCAATTTATTGTTACATATTTATTTTATGTAACCTCTAATATCCCAGAAATCCATTTATTTAATATACTTGATAATCTCTTGATTAAATCACTGAGTGTGCAGTTGAAGCCCACATTACTCTAAACCCTTTTTTTAAACGATACTTAGAAAATGTGTACCCCCCACTTGGCTTTTCACTGGAGTTGCAGTTCTGTATAAATCAGTCTCCCTTCTGTGTTTCTGCCTCCCTTCCTTCCCTTACTTAATGTGTCATGAGCAACACGTTAGCCAAAATCCTGGCAGGAAAGGCTGGGTGATGGGGGAGAGGTGTGCAGAGAAAGAAGAACATTTGACAGATTCGGAGCTTTATACTCAACTCTTGAGGATGTATGAGGCAAGCTTTCAGACTCTGCACCCAAACAGACTTAGGTTCAAATCCTGGCTATGTTACTTCCTCACTGTGTGGCCCTGAATAATTTATTCTGTGCTTCAGTTTTCTCATCATGAAATGGGAATTATTTATACTACCAGCTCATGGAGCCATTTGGGGAAATAAGTGAGTTAAAACAGTTAAAAGCTTAGCACACTGCCTGACCTAGAGCAGGATCTCAGCCTTTGTTGATGTGGCCATTACTCATAATTTTCAACCAGCAAACCTGAGGAAGGCCCACTGGCCTTAATGTAAAGATCAAAAGAATCAAAATGCTTTGAAAAGTGCTAAACATTTTACCTGCGTTGGCTTTTTATTTTTTAATTTATTTTTTATAGAAATGTATTGGAAATTATGGGGAAATGTTACTTGTATGGAAGGCATTGCTAAGATTGTAAAGCAGAACCGGAATTCTGTTTAAAAGCTAAGCGAGGATAGAGATTAAGCTATTTGTTTTAAAAAGGGTTTAGAGTTATGTGGGCTTAAATTACACACTCATTCATTTAATCAAGAGAATATCAGCTTTATTAAATAAATGGATTTCTGAGATATTAGAGGTTGTATAAAATAAGAATGTGACATTGGATGCAGAAGCCCTGTGCAGGATATTTTTGAGATGTCATTGGCTAGTCTAATCCATTGTCCCACTCTGTACTAAGCATTTGAAATTTTTTAAATGCTTAATAAACATTAAGCCTAAACCCAGGGTTGCAAGTATTATTATACTTGAACAACAGGAAACTGAAGAGAAAAAGTAAGTGCTCTGCCCTGGACATTCTGCCTTAGAGGTAGGCCCATATAAGTCTAGCATCCCCAAACTCAGAACTCAAGACCAAGTATAGAGACTGGTTAAAATCACCCATATCGAGAACAGTCAAATCTCTAGAAAAAGAAAAGAGATTTGTGGAAGTTGGCAAGTCCAAGATTGACACTGTGGAGGACACATCTTCTCTTTTAAAGAGTAAAGGACTTGCCCCTGTCCCTTTTTACACCATTTATAATTGTGTGCATATTATATCCAGAGAAGACTGGGAAGTTATCCAGGGAACATGATTTGTGTAGACCCCAAAAGAGAAGGAAAGTTGAGGGACTTTCCATCTTGGCAGGAAAGGATCTTGGAATGGAGGACAGGAAGGAGGTCATCAGAGGTCATTTGCTTTCTACAGAAGAATTCTCTGGAGGCAGCACAGGGTGATGATTCACAAGGCAGCCTCAAGCAGCAGACTGCCTGGCACATTGAGGCCTGACTCACTATTTCTCACCTACCTCACCTGTAAAATGGGATAGTAATAGTACCCACTTCCCTGAGCTATGGTGAGGATTAAATGAGGCAGTCTCTGCAGAAGATGTACCTCGTGGTACCGAGGAAGCACTTCATGAGCATCAGCCCAAGATTCTTGACCCTAGTAAATGTGTGGCCACAGTGCCCTGGGACCACATGCCCATTTCTTTGTTAGACATTCCCCCAGAGGAACTTGGAAGTCAGCACATTCAAAGCCAAGCCCATCACTTTTTCCGAAATCCCTCCGATGGCATTTCTGACCCTCGTGGCACCATAATCAGCCTGACACTGAAACCAGAAACCTGGGAGTCAGTTCACTCTCCTCATCCCTCTTTTCATGCACACACCTTCGCAGACCAAGACCATTCCATTGAGCTCTTTAAAATGTCCCCAGTCTGCCTCACCCTCCCATTCCCATTGTCATTGCCCTGTTTGGGCCTTATATTGTTTGACACATCTATGCAGTCGTCTCCTAACTCTGCAGACACCAATGTCAGTCTGGCTCCAAACCTCAGTCCTCGTCCCTGAGTCAGGGAGACCTTTCTGAAACACAAAACTGATAGTATCTCTCACAGATGTTTCCTCCAGGATAAAGTTCAACTTCAGTGGTATGGTACCACAGAACCTCCAAAATCTGCCCTGCTCTGATCCTGCTATCCAGTTGTGCCCTCTCTCCCTCACACCCTTCACTCCATCCCTGCTGAGTATGTGGCAGTCCTCAGGAAGCTGGGGCAAGCCTCAGTGTCTGTGCCTCCCTACCCCCTGTGCCCGGGATGCTCCATATCCTTTGTGCACCCAGGGCCCTACCTAGCTTTTCGAAACTCATCATAAGGCTTCGTTCTGCTGGGAACTATCCCTGGCGCCCTCTCAGAATTGACCATCTCTGGTTTGCGCTGTTATCACAAGCCACTGCTTTTCTCCTTTGGTGCCTACAATAACTTACCATGCCCACCGACATGACTTATTTTCCTGTTATACCATAAAGCCCGTGTGGACAGAGATCAAAGTTGATATATACCTCTAGCCCTAGCCCCTGGCCAGTCCACATGCTAGTGACCAAGTCAACACATTACCTCCACCAGGATTGTAAAGAGCTAAGAGGACTGTGCCTTTATAACTACCATTTCTTGAGTGGGCACTAAGTGGGTTTATGTGTTTTTTTCCCATTTAATCCCTGAACAATACATGACAGAGGTACTATATTATTATTATCTGCATTTTACTGGGGTCACTAGAAGTTAAGTAACTTGCCCAAGGTCACAGACCTAAGAAGTAGTCTGGACTTGAACACATCTCCTTCTTTCCCCAAATCAACTCCACTGCCATCCCTCCACCACAATAATTCAAGCCCTTAAGGAAGAGCAAACTAGTTGCAGCTTTTTTACAAAACTCAGTTTCTAGACTTTTATGGGAAACCAGATACCCAGTCCAACAGGAATGGAATCCCCAAGTCTATCCTAGAGAGTAGAAAGTCCTGGCTGGAGAGCTTCCCATGACAGAAGACATTGGCTGTTCAGAGATGGTCTATCAAAGGCATATTTGAGGCTAGAATAGAACCACAGCATCACTGAAAATGAATTTCCATTTATCTCTCTCGTGTTTGCACATTTTAGGAAAAGTCAGTAGAGCTGTTCCATGGTGTATATTAAATTCTCTTTCTAATTCACCCTCCCAGGTTTCATTTGGGCCTTGTGTTATATTTCATTATTTATTATACAGTTCAGCCCTGCCTTGCCATTGCTTCACCCTGTCACTAACAACTATCCCAGGTTAGACTCAGCCTGGGGCAAAGGCAGCCAGCTCTGAGGGTCAGGGCCACAGTTGCATTTTGGCCTGAAAACTCCATCTAGTACAGCAAAAATACCTACCCAGAAAAATAGATTGTTAGCCTGGAATTTGAAGTGTTTTTCTTTTTCCCCCTCCCAAATGAGCCAGGAGGAAACTATTCAAAGTATGTTTGTGATCTGGTTATCACTCCCCAGCTTGCCCTTCTCATCCAGATATGCACAAGAGCAGCAGTTAGGCAGGTGCTGAAGGACTTCTGAAATGAAATCCTCACACCAACAAATGTTGTCATCACTCTGCTGTCCCTGTGCCTTCATTTTAGATCGCTTCCTTGATAGCTGAAATTATGGGCGTTTTCTTTTTAACATCATGAATTGTTTTATTTTATATAATACAGTAGTCCCCCTTTATCCATAGGGGATGCTTCTCGAGACTCCTAGTAGATGCCTGAAACCACAAATATCCCCTACACTATCAATATTCTGTTTTTCTAAACATACAAGCCTCTGGCAGTTTAATTTATCAATTTGGCAGAGCAAAAGAGTAACAATAAAACTAAGGATAAAATAGGACAATTATAACAATATACTGTAATAAAATTGCCAGAATCATGATTCTTGCACTTTGAGACCATTATTAAGTAAAATAAGGGCAACTGGACACAAGCACCATTGATAGGAGAAAATTCTTTTTCCCAAGCTTCCTTGTTCTCATCTGAAACCTCTGGCATATTCCAGCTACAGCACAGAAAATTAGACAGAGGAAAGTGAGGGGTTTATTCAAATAACTGGAGTCAGAAAACACTGAGAACATAGAATAAGTACCAATAAACTCCCGAAAGATGTCAGAATGGGGAGAAATTGTGCTCTGCTGAGCAGGGAAGAGACTTGCAGTGTTACAGAGAGGAAATGGCATTTGAACAGAGCCTTG
Source organism: Urocitellus parryii (assembly GCF_045843805.1). NCBI lineage: Eukaryota > Metazoa > Chordata > Mammalia > Rodentia > Sciuridae > Urocitellus > Urocitellus parryii. The sequence continues at coordinate 46,635,007 of NC_135543.1, forward strand.
GCCTTGAAGGATGGGGGAAAGTTCATTTCAAGCGAAGAGGAAATTGTGTAAACAAAGACACAACAGAGGCAGGAAAGTGAGGACATTGGTGGGAACCGGGGTATTAATAGTGCTGAATTATCAACAACAGTGCCCTGAAGACAACTTTGTGGCTCATGTGTCTGGCACCAAAAACCTACATCCCACAACCAAGTATTTTACAGTCTTTTTTTTTTTTTTTTTTTTGCCCAGGGAGCATCTTTCAAATGATATAACAGAACTGGAAATTCTCCCTTGTGAATGGTATTATCTAGATGCATAGAAGTAGTCATATTCACTAATGTTGATTTTAAGATTCTGGTTGGTTTTGCTCTTGCAGAAGGAAACTCCACTTGCTAACGCTGCATTCTGGGCAGCAAGGAGAGGAAACCTGGCCCTGCTGAAGCTGCTGTTGAACAGCGGTCGAGTGGATGTGGACTGCAGAGACAGTGTACGGAGGGACACGGTATCTGCATGCCCAGAGCACCCTTTTCCACCCTGCAGGCACGACAGCATCTCACCAATACAGTTCCCTTTACAATGTTGACTTACTGGCTTATGTGTTTGCTTGCTTTATCCCTTTCAAAAAGTGCTGTGTATAGTGGTGATCTTAAAAACACACAGGCAAAGTCAGATAGGAAACAGTTGCATGCACACAGTGGAAGACAGCCACCAGAAGGTTGAAAAGGCACAGGAAACAGAACTGGCAGGTTCCAAGAAAAAAAGACTGTTAAGTAAAAGAATTCACTTTAAAAAAAATTAGATAATTTAGAGCACATATGGGTTGTTGTGGATGTGGGAGTTGATTTTCTACAAAACTGAGACTTGAAGCCTCCACCCAGTCTCCTATCCCTTCTTCACCATCCGTAAACAAAAAGACATTAACTGTCAAGTAAGAAGGGGAAATAAAAATAGATACTATTCCTACTGGCAGGTCCCATCTAGAGAGCCCTTTCCCTCCTCCACTAGAGGCCATGATTTCTCCTGTGCTCAGCAGGACCTCTCTGCATCTCTGGGGACAAAAAGCATCTCAGATGAGAAGATGATTTTAGAACTTGAATCAAAATGCTTTCAAAGGAACCTTATTGTTTTTCTGCAAACAGGGGGTGCCATTACACAAATTTATTGCACAAATTTGGTAAATGCAGTTTACCACCAGCCCAAGTGTTTGCTCCAGTTGGTCCACTGGGGATCAGGGCAGGAGAGTACGCACCATCATATCCACTCCGTACCCTTTTCTACCTGGCTCCGTGTTCCAGAGTCTGAACCATATGAACTGCCCTCCTTCTCTCTGGCCTCGGGTTGGGTTTGGCCTATTTAAGAAGAATTCTAGGGGCTGGGATGTGGCTCAAGCGGTATCGCGCTCGCCTGGCATGCGTGCGGCCTGGGTTCGAGCCTCAGCACCACATCAACTAAAGATGTTGTGTCCACTGAAAGCTAAAAAATAAATATTAAAATTTCTCTCTCTCTCTTAAAAAAAAAAAGAATTCTAAATTCAGAAAACCAACTGATACCCTTTAACTGGTTTTTGAATTTCACTCAGGAATAATTTAATGTAAATCATAAATTGAGAGCAATTGTATCACTGCTGCCTTAAAATACAATGACTTGGACTCTGTTTCTGAAATTAAAAGAAGTAAGTGAATTCATAAATTGAAAATTCCAACCTCAGCATTGGTCGCTTTGCTTTTTCCCATCTAGACTGTGTTATAGGATGATTCATGAGGCATTTTGATCACTGCAGGGAATTTTGATATCTCTGTGGTCTCTTCTCCAGGATCCCTCTCTCTGACATAACGAGGGCCTAACTGTTCATCTGTCTCTCCTTCATCCAGCATGGCACCACCCTCCTCATGGTGGCCTCCTACGCGGGCCACATTGACTGCGTGAGGGAACTGGTTCTGCAAGGAGCAGATATCAACCTCCAGAGAGAGGTAGGTCGGGTTATGCATTTGAATAAAAATGACCAAGCCAAGAGATCTGAAATCATTCTAATAATGAATTGGTAAAGAGGACAAGAGTCTTTATTGCTTTTCTACTGTTAAAGTCCATTGTAGAATTCGTTGTGCCTTAAATAAGGTTGAGGAACGGACTGTCACTGGACATGTCTGAGGTAACTGTAAGAATCTATTTTGTGTTGCTCTAACAATACCTGAAGCTGAGTACTTTACAAAAAAAAAAAAAGAGGTTTATTTAGCTTGCTGTTTTGTAGGTTGAAAGTCCAACATTGGGTGGCCCATTGGTTTAGCCTTTGGTCATGGCAGCATTACAACATGGTGGGGAAGAAGATGGGAAATAGAAATGGCTGCATGCAGAAGAAACAAAGCACATGGGGTGGCCTTGCTTTATAACACTCCACTTTTACAAGACTCACTCACTCTCTGAGACCAACATTAATCGTTTCCAGATTCTATCCACCAATGACTTAATTGCTTTCCATTAGGCTCTACCTCTTTCAGGTCCCTCTGCCTCAACACTGCCACTCTAGAGCACAAGCTTTCAGTGCATGAAACTTTGGAGGACACGCTGAAACCACATCAAATGCAAAGCACGCAGTAACCAAATCTCCTACCACATTTCTTAAACATTAACACATTTTGTCTCATGCATAAATCAGTTCTTCCTTCTTCCCTTGGCATAGATGCTATAGCATTTGTAGGATTTTCCTAGAGGTCATTGTATTTTTAGTCACCCATCTATTCATAATGAAACTTGCTTGCTCTCAATCATCCTCACCAAACCATCTCTTCAAAGGACTTTTCTGTCTGGCCATGTATTAAATAAGCTTTCCCCAAAAAAGCCACGTGGGTGAATGTTGAACTAAAATGTGAGCCTGTGCCCACACTTCCTTCAGGGTAAGCTTTGGAGTTTGGTTTTGCCAGAGGATCCATTTTTGGTCTAATCTAGAAATGAGTAGGAAGGCTGAGATATTTTAACATACTTTGGGATTCCAGTCCTAAGAGCCTCCATATATTTCTAAGCTGACCTAAGACCAGGTAAAACAACCTTTATGGAGACATGTACTCTGGAGATCTGAGAGTGAATCTGACCCCTCGGTTCACGCTGACTCAGACCAGAGGTGGGCATCCTGGGAAAGCTCCAAACCAGACTGAGCACTTGGTTTTCCTTGATCGGGGGTTATCCCAAGATCTGCCTTGCAGTTGTTTCAGAAAGATAACTCATCAACCAAAGCCTCACAAAGTCAATGTAACCCATCCTTCCAGTCTGGACCACCACCCCTAAGTGGAGCAAGTTAAGACACAATCAGGCAGGTCTATGGGCTATGTCAAGAGTTCCAAAGTACATCCAGTAGTTTCTCCTGTCACTTTCTGGGTATTGGAGGCCTTGGCTGTAGATCATGAAAGAACAATGTGTAACTGACAGTTCCTGGAATCTAGTTCCCCATAGACCTTGTTCAGCAAGGCTGGCCTAATAAGAAGGGCAGTGTAAAGAGACCACAGCAAGTTCAGTTAATCTTCCCACAACCAGGTTCTTCTGAACAATTTCCATAACAATAGATCATTGTTTTAGGTCATTTTTCACATCAGCACTTTGTTTCCCTCCAGGATGAAACTCTTCGGATACATTTAGAAATATAGTTTAAAATTGCCATCATCATCATTTGTATTCTTCCTTTCTGTTTTATGGTCCTTGTTTATTATAACTTTAAAGCAAAGACATTTTCTCTAAAGAAAACAACGTGATCCAGATCTGCTTACTCAAAAACCGTATCCCAAAGAGCAGGTCCAACATGCGCAAAAGTCTGTTTAGAACAACTGAGAAAAGCAAGGAGAGAGAAGCATTGGATTTCTAGCATGGATGGTTTTATGGTTTTATATTAATCTGTTTGGTTTCAATGGCTCAACTAGTCTTACAGATGAGGATTCACCAAAGCACACTCAGTTTGGAGGTAAACCATATGACTCAAATGATGATGCTCTTTAAGTTTCCAGCAGTCCCTTGAATATCCTAAAACCATGCCAATCTGGGGCAATAGAACTGCTAAACCAAAGGGAGACCCAACCTCACCCACCTGATTTGGAAGCTGGATGAGAGAGCCTTGCGGTGCTTTGGAACTTACTCTTATGGTGGATTTATACCTTGGTCCATTATTAATCCATTTTAAAATCAAAATATTTGTTTCCTGAAAAAAATACCTGTCATTATTTCCTTAGCTTGGCTCTGTAGGTACACAGAGTTTTCTAGGGTGACAAACTGGAAGCTAAATAGTCCTGAAAGACCATCACTATAGACAACCGGCAGTCATGGCTGATTATAACTGGCACACACAGGAACTGCAAATGCCATTAGTATGAGATCCTGGGTTTCAGTTAGTAAAGTACATACGTTTAAGACCTTTACTCACATTCCAGACTGAAGTCTAGATTCTGTTGTCTATGATTACTCCATTTTCATATATAATGGTAGGTAGTATATAAGTTCTAAAATTGGGTCAAACTGCTGTCATTATGGTTTTTTATTAATGTTTCAAAAAACATATTGAAAAACAAGTTATTTCCATCTCTTTTTTCAACTTGTAAAACCTGAAAGTCTGAACCCATTAAACAATAACTCCCCATTCCTCCCTCCCCTTCACCCCTAGCAACCATCAACCTGCTTCCATGAAGTTGACTTCTTTGGACACCACAGTAGAATCCAACTGTATTTGTCCTGTTGTGACAGGGCTTTCTCACTTAGTACGTCTTCAGATTTCATCCATATTGTAGGATGTGTCAGAATTTCCTCCCTTTATAAGCTAAATGACATTTCATTTTATGGATATACCATGTTTTGCTTGTACATCCATCGATGGACACTTCAGTTACTTCCACATTTTAGCTGTTGTAAATGAGGCTTCTGCTTCACACTTATTAGGGCACTTATCACTGAATTTAAGGCCAATACAGATAACCCAGGTTGAGTCCGTCCTCTGAAAATCCTTAACATCTTTTGCCACATAAGGTGATATTCGTGAGTTTTAGGAATTTGGACCTCATCTTATAGGGAAACACCATTCACCCTACTACATCAGGAATAAAGTTCTCTTTCACCTTGTCACATCCCTGACCATGAAATAAATGAGTTTAAATGCAGCCCCTTCCTAAGCTAGAAAGTCTACATGCAGGGATAATGTTTTGTATTCTTTGTAAATGTATAAATCAAATGTAATTTAACTAAATGTCTTTCAAAGCCAGCCTGTCTCTCTCCCAGTCAGGTACAACTGCCCTTTTCTTTGCTGCCCAACAAGGTCATAATGACGTCGTGAGATTTCTCTTTGGATTTGGAGCATCTACGGAATGTAGGACCAAAGTAAGAGAACCTTCTTGATTTCATACCCTATTGAAAATTTTCAGAAATTTGGGGTATTAAAGAAACCACCAATTTGTATAATTTCTTTCTGCAAGATTATACAAATTTGTGCTCCCCTTTCTGCAAGATTCTCAAGCCTACGGGTGTGGACCTCACCATGTTACTTATAATGGTTCAGGGATAGTTCTTGGAATTCATTCCAAACAACTTATGATTTTGCTCTGAGCTCAAAATGGGAGAATTTCCTGAGGAATTATTTGAACTCTTTCTTGCACTGGTTGGTACAAGACAACCAGTGTCTGGGACACTAAATCTTATAATCAGGAGGAGTACAGCATCAGGTAGCTCTCTAACTTTCTCTGTTTCCATGTAACTAAAATAAGAACCAATGGAAGTGTTAATCTGATCCTAGTAAATCTCAGAGATTTCTAAAGGCAGCAGTGCTTTCACGAGCTGTCCTCACTGAAATACATAAGGCATTTACAGTTTATGTAGTTGGGCAAGTCGTTGTGGTCCCTCCTTTAAAGAAGTTATTGATTTTTTGTGCAGATAAGAAGATCAAGGGGCTGGGGTTGTGGCTCAGAGGTAGAGCACTTGCCTAACATGCATGAGGCACTGGGTTCGATCCTCAGCACCACATAAAAATAAATACATAAAAAGATGTTTGTCCACCTATAATTAAAAAATAAACATTAAAAAAATAAGACTCTTTTTAAAAAAGAAAGAAAATCAAGCCTTGAAAAAAGACCAATTTTGTGTTCACAACCTAGATTTACTTGGGAATGTTCTGTAGTAGGAGAGTACGAACTGCCACTAGATTGTTGTAGTCGTCAGCTCATTTCTGGCCTAATCATCATAAAAGCAAAAATCCTCAAAAAAAATTTCCAAGTTGGAAACTTAGGTTTTCTTAACCAACTGTATGTAACATTTAGATGTCAAAGGAATTTCTGGTAGATCTTTTTTTCCTGGTAAATTGCTAACTATTAAGTAAATCCACATTTCATATAGGATTTCCGCCTTTTCTGAAACCTGCTATTTCACTGTGCTCACGTCTCCAAACATACTGAGTATAATATACAGAAATACAAAATATTTATGTATATTTTATATTAATTACCACTTAATTTAAAAAAATATTTATTTTTTTAGTTGTAGTTGGAAACAGTACCTTTATTTTACTTATTTTATTCTTAAGTGGCACTGTGGATTGAACCCAGGGTCTTGCACATACGAGGCGAGCGGTCTACCGCTGAGCCACATCCCCAACCCCCCCACCTCATTTTTTATAATGAGAAATGCAACTAAAAATAGAAAGGTCTACGAACTTAAATCTCCATTCTTTTAACAAAGTCAGAATGATCAGGTGTGACCATGTGACTACGTCAGTCTTCTTGGTTAACAAGTTAATACTGACTTAAAGCCTTGACACCTGAGCCAATTTGTCCTGTCCCAGAAATCCACAGCACATGGGGGCCCAAGAGGAGCAATTCCACGTGTTTCCATTAAGTCAACGGCAGGTGTCCAAGAGCTTTTTTTCTTTCAAGGGAAGAAGAGGCTGCGAGTTTCAGTATGCTCCTGTCTTCAAAACTGACTATGTTTCAACAGTTGTTCTCTTTGTATTAAATCTAAAAAGCTGTAATCTAAAACTGTGTCCTTAAAAATCAGAGCTCAGTTCTATCATAATCATTGTATTTTACTCTTCTGTTACCTCATTAGTCAAATAGCTGAGAAAATTGGCAGGACAAAACCTGGAAACAGTGGAACTAATTGATGCTGTTAAGCAATTTCTTGATCCCCCCTCAAACCTCCCCCATGAGCTGCAGCCTTCAGTCCCTCTCCTCTCCCTTTCCCACCCCTCAAGGCCCAGCTCAGCACCATCCCCACTACACAGCCAAACATCTGGGCCTCACCATAAACTTACTAAATCAGACCCTCTGAAGGTGGAACTCCTTTTGAACAAAAACCCTATTCCTAACTTTAGAAACCACAGTATCGTATTTATGATTCATATTTTTTAGGCAGATTACATGTCCTTGAATTATTTAAATGTCCACCTAACAATTCACAGAGCCAAACAAACAACTCAGCCATTCTAGAAGGGAAAAGATAATGTCTTACCTATGTGTCTGAGAAACACCATTAATGGTTTTCATTGACCACAAACTCAATGAGTCAGTAGTGTGATGTGGTTGGCATCAAAGCTAATTCTAATTTGAGCCACAGAAATAAAAGTAGAGTAGATGGAAGAAAGGAATCTCCACATCAGAGCACACCAACTTTATAGGGTTCTGCTTTGTTTAGGGCCTATACTTTAGAAGAGACCTGGGAAATTGGCATATGTTCAGAGGAAAACACTAGGTATGACAGTGAGAGACACGTGGGACATGCTGTTGTCCTCTGCTCTTTTAATAGATGCAAATCTTGTCCCAAGAAAGTAGTGGTTCCAGAGGATCATCCAAAAAAGCACCTTATACTCCATGGATTATAACTGGGTGGCACTACAGGGAGAAGCTAGTGTTTGTTAGGGAGGGGGGTCTCTGGCCAGAAGCCATGGGAGGCTCTTCTGGCTATTCCAGGATGGAACTGACAAGACTTGGCACAGATGTAGTGCCCTGTTTTTCTCATATTGAGAAGCAAATAGATGGTTCTGCATTCAGCATGGGAAATTCCTTATCATAATAACTTGGTGAGGGGCTGGGGATGTGGCTCAAGCGGTAGCGCGCTCGCCTGGCATGCGTGTGGCCCGGGTTCGATCCTCAGCACCACATACAAACAAAGATGTTGTGTCCGTCGAGAACTAAACAATAAATATTGAAGAATTCTCTCTCTTTCTCTCACTCTCTCTCACTCTTTCTTTAAAAAAAAATAATAATAATAACTTGGTGAAATAACTGTAATAGATCTCTAGCAAATCATCCAAGTGTACAACATAGACATGTCCTTAAGATGAACCCGATCATGATTATAAAGCAAAGGTAAAAGGGTGAAAGAAAGAGAGTTTGTTACTATCTATGGGCAAATTCTCTTCCAAAGTTCTATCTATGTGAGGAGCTCCTCCTTGGTAAATATGGGCCTATACTTCTCTAAAGGCATTTATACTTTTCATGTCCACAGGACGGGGGCACCGCCCTGCTGGCTGCCAGTCAGTATGGGCACATGCAGGTGGTGGAGACCTTGCTGAAGCACGGAGCCAACATCCATGACCAACTTTATGTGAGTGTCTTTTCAAGCGGACACTTGCTCCTTCCTTCATCACACACAGCATTGCAGTCTAAATCCAGATGTTGGAAAACACCAACTTAAAAAACATTTTCAATTGGGACTTTCATCTGAGACATCAAAGGGAAAAGATAGAGTTGACCACATGAGCTTTTTCTATATAGAAACCATATAATATTTACCCATCATTTTTTTTTGTCCTCACTTTTAAATGTTGTATGTCTGAAACATTTCAGATACCTATGCAAATTACGGTCTTCAAAATCATAAGATACATAATTACTCATACCATGACAACCCACATAGCCCAGCATGTGGACTTGCCAGTAACCAAAATATACTGTCCTATTGTAGAGTCATTTGTGAGGAAGGACACAAGGAGGAGAGAAGCGGGTGCACCATAGACCTTTGAAAGGCACCCACTGCTAGTGTGGGTCTATTTGTAGCTAATTGGCAATTATCACATTACCTCGGGGCTCTTTTAATTGTGACTATCATTCCATAGGCTTCATGGAAAATGTTTTCCCGGTTTTGTAGGAGAAAAAAATGAAATATGGGGAGATGAAGTGACTTGACAGAATCTCGTGGAGAGGAGGGAAAGAATTCCTACCTCCAACAATCTAGGAACCATATTCTAGATTATCCCAAAACTAGGTTTTTAGCCCTTATGCCTAGGGCACTCTGTTTTCATAGCCGGATAATGAGCTGTGGAGGTGTGAACGTTTCCATTGGAGTACCCTTTCCAAGTTTACCTAGTTAGCTCTGACAAATCAGAGGCCTCTTTGAAGTCCATGGCAACTAGCCTTACCCTCTGCACTTCAAAATCTGGGACACTCATTGAGCCTGCAGCATTAAGAGTAGAATGAATGAGTTACTTGATAATGATCTAAAGGAGTGATTCTCAACTCTGGCTGCCCATTAGAAGCACCTGGGGAGCTTTAAAAAAAATATTTCAGTTCCCAAGCCATCCAAAAAGAGTCTCTGGGGGCACAACTTGAGCAACAGGTGGTTCTGATGTGTGGCCAAATCTAAGAAATACAGGCCTAAAGCTTTAGCTATTTCTTTAGCTTTATATAGGTAAGGTATGCCTAAGTGTGTTTACTAATGCATATATGTGTAGATTGATAGGAAGAAACAAAGTCTTTGAAAAGGGAAATTCATTGTGATTTTCATAGCCATCCAAGTTGACTATGGGTAGAGAATTTGTACTCATTAAAAAATATTCTTCCAGAAGACTCTTGGAGGACACATACCTCAGAAATACAGAGTTTTTTGGGGGGGGATCCTCCCATGCCAAATTCCTCTCTATTGTAAGCTGATTCAAAAATTTTATGCATCTCATTGATAAAGAGGAATGAAGGGAAGGAAGGAGAGATGGGAATAGAAAAGAATGAATCGGACATAATTTCCTATGCTCATATATGAATACACGAGCAGTATAACTCCACATCATGTGCAACCACAATAATGGGAAGTTATACTCCAGGTATGTATAATATGTCAAAATACATTCTACTGTCATGTATAGCTAAGCTACCCAGTCAGCTCTAAAACAAAAAGGTTTTTTAAAAAAATTGTGCATCACAACCTCCCTTTACCCTCACCTGAATATACCAAATACGGGGATGGGGAGCAGGGGTCAGGGATCCCTTCTAGGAACTGAAACTTGCAATGCCAGCGAAAAATGCATCACTGCCCCAGGGATGCATAGATGGTGCAGTTTAGAAAATTCCTGAAAGCAGCTGCTAAGGGCATGGTAGACTTATTGAGGCATTAGGGAGCAGCTGGGATTTCTATCCCTGTATCTGCTTAAAAATCTGTACAGACTAATTTTTTTTTTAATTATTATTGCCTTGAGGGCAGTCTGGCAGTTCAGCTGACACCCACTGGAAATCCAGTACCCTGCACATGAGGCGCCTAGTTGAACTTGCAGGGAAAGGAGTTTTGTGTTTTAGCTGTTTGTTAGCATTCCCAGCTGGAGGTGTGATAATTAGCTGGGCTGGGTGGGTGTTTTCCACTAAGGTGTGCTCTGAGTTTTCCACTGCAATCTAGAAACAATGAGGCTAACCCTACTCTGTGCATGCACTCTGGGTGAAGTGAGCATTTGGGAAATGTGTGCTCTCAGTCAATCATACATTCACTGCAATTACCTGGTGACCTGTGTCCAAGAAAAAAAGAAATGCCCAGAAGACAGAGGCACCCAGTAAAAAAGAAAACTCAAGAAAATGGGAGCACGAGCTTTGGGCTTTTAGGCCTCACCTTTTACATTTGTTGATGTCTGCTGGATTGGGAGCATCTTTTGTGGAGATTCTTTCAAAGGGCAGTTTATCTGAAAACATCATACCTTTTAATTTTTGTTGTTATTCTTGTGGTGGTGGTGATAGTGGTACTGGGAATAAAACTGAAGGCCTTGCACGTGCTAAGCAAGTGCTCTACCAATGAATTATATCCCCAGCCTATTGTGCCTTTTAATACTCAGGGAAACTGTCTGTTAAGGAGACATGCATAAGGGACCAAGAAAGACAAAGGTGTAGAAAAGATCAAATTGAAAGGACATTTTTACACCCGATTCATAAAAACACACAAAATAGGTTTGAGATATTTTCGTTGTTATCTAACACTAAGCTCATCATTAACAAAAGGATAAAAATCTAAAAGGAGATGAAAATGGAAAATTAAATGTATTTTTTCACTTTGATTTATTTAAAAATAAACGTAAGACATAATTTTTGAATACTTTCAATTTGCCTTCTTTCAGGATGGAGCCACTGCCCTCTTCCTAGCGGCTCAAGGTGGTTACTTAGATGTTATTCGATTATTGCTGTCTTCAGGAGCAAAAGTCAACCAGCCAAGGCAGGTAATGTCCATTGATGAAGTTTGCTCAAGTGCATGAGGCTGTTAGATGTCCTCTAGCAGGACATACCTAAGATACCCAGTCAGCTCTAGGCATTCTTTGAACCCTTTTGCCTCTGTGATGAAAACTTAATCTTTGATTAAGGTTTCTCCTGGACTATGCTTGGACTAACCAGAAAGCCTATAGAATCAAGTTGACATCACCATCCGGTGCTTTTAAAACTTGAGTGTTTAGTCTGAGGTCAAGTACGCATTCTGCCACCTCCTGTTCAAATAAAGTATGACTGCACTGAAATAATGAGTGTTGGCTAGCCTGGGACATAGGTAAATAGAGGCAAGTCCTGCCCGGCCCCTCTGCTGATACTCTGACTTACCTCCTACCCCCACCCCCACTTTCCTCCCCCACGAATAGAGGAGCTCAGGCTGTTGGAATCATAAGCAGATTCTGCATATTCATCTCTCACAATCATACCGCTTTTGAGACTTCATTTACCAGCAGTTTATTAACATATGGCAAGTCCATCCACAGATATTTAAAAGAACAGAAATGCAAGCTAACAATGGCAGCACTTGATGAGCAGTCAAGAGCCCTCCAAAAGTAAGGAAGCATAATATGCTGCTCCTTCTCTGCCCCAATTAATTTGCAAGGGGAGGGGTGGTGCCAGGTATTGAACTCAGGGGCACTGGACCACTGAGCCACATCCCCAGCCCTATTTTGTATTTTATTCAGAGACAGGGTCTCACTGAGTTGCTTAGTGCCTCATTTTTTTGCTGAGGCTGGCTTTGAACTTACAATTCTCTCATCTCAGCCTCTCAAGTGCTGCATTTACAGATGTGCACCACGGTGCCTGGTTTGCCCCAATTATTTTTAACAAAATATTTCAGATTAAAGAGACATGACTATAAAGGTAGTATTTAGGGTAAAGCCAAGCTGATGTCTTACCAGTAATGACCCCCAGGCAGGTTTCCATTGAAATTGACCTAGTAAGGGAATACCTAAACATTTACAGAATGCCTCTCTATGGAAACTTCGGGTTGGTCTGAATCTTGGCCATAAGTTTTGTGGGTCTTCAGAAGCTTATTAAAAACTGAGGAAAGAAAGAACTTTGGGGTATACGGTCTGAATTACAAAGCTCTATATTCAGTAACAAGTTGTGTGGTTTTGAACAACCTCTCCCGCCTTCCTCTGAAAATTAGGAAGCTGGGCACAATGAACCTGACAACACCTCAAGTTGTCAAGTTTTGATAGTTGTTTTATTCAACATTCAATCTGTGTTTCCTAGCACATATCATGTGCCAGGCACTGCTACGAATGTAAAGTTGTATTTTTAGAACTTTAAAGATCTTAGCTTTAGATGGTGATAAGAAAGCTATTTAGAAAAAGTCGAATCCTAAGACCTACCAAAGCTGATATTTGGGATGGAGTTTGTTATTTTCTTGACTATCCTTCTTATTTTGAAGTTGTTGACTGATTCTGAATCAGAGCCTTCATTTTACCAAAATTAATTAAAGAAATTCATTGTTTTGAGTCTATAGAAATTTGATTTGGAGGTGATTATCCAAGGTGCCACTGTGAACTCAGGCATGAGATTATTGAGCCTTTGTTAGTACATCCTCCCCAAATAATTTATGGCACTTCGACAAATCTATTTGTAAAATATATTTTATTGTTCATATGCCAAAGATTCTATCTGAAAAAAAAAAGGTTGATAGATGATATTTCAAATGTTGTATGGGTTGTATCCATTTGAACCTAAATTGAGTCATGCAATGACACTGAAACCAAAAGTTAAAGAATAAACCAACCCTGCAGTAGTAACCACAACATGTGGTTGTTTTCATTCCTAGGGAGTGAGGATAACCTGGTCAAAGGGATTGACCTGGCCTCTGAGGACTCACCCTTGAGTCAAGACACATTCTTCCAAAGACTGCACCTCATGGGCTCATTTTGAATTGTTCAGAGCCCAGCTCTGAAAGCACCATTATTCAGGAAAGGGGTGTTTTATAAAATAAGAATTGCTTTGAGAGAAAAAAGCAATGGAATTTTCCCTTTTTATAGAGTACGCTGACCCCATTGTGTTCTTAAATCGTAATCAGTTTTACTACTTGCTGTGAGTTTATAATGAAAGGCTCTTATCTATCCAGGTCAGACTAGCCCAAGTTCTGCCTTCTTTGAAATTATAACCTCTGCTGATTTCATTCTGTTTTTTAAAAAAACAAATAATGTCATTAAAGTGACAAAAGTTATACGAGTCCTGGCTCTATATTCAGTAACAAGTTGTTAACAAGTAACAACTTGTTCTTACAAGTTATAAGAAGCTTTAAAAAAAAAAAAGAAATTGTAATTTCAAAATTTCCATTAAGATGACCTGCACCTGGTAGTATGTTATAGGGAAAGCATCTGGAAACCAACCTTTTACTCTGAAATCTCAGCTGACATATTGTGTCATTATCAAAAAGTTCTCAGATTTACAAAATAAGGACAAGGATATTTGCCTGGTTTCATTTCTTACTATTCTTAGATAAATCTGAGTTATAATCTTTGTGCTGCCATTATATGGAGTCCCCCTACTTACCGGTTTATGACTACAGGATGTTAATAAAGTTGCTTTGAAATTGCTCAGCTGACATTTGATCAGAGCTGCAGGGAATCTGAACTGTACTAAGAATGACTTTTCTTTGTAACTCTATCACTGAGAACAAAATGGAGACCTTTGCTGAGGAAGCATAAACACAAGCAAGCCCCAGTCAGATGTGGGAATGACTAAGCTCTTAATTTGAAACTTGAAGATTTTCCTTCCACACCATCCTGGCTAAAGAGGTCAAGAGATCCTTGAACTCCACAATCACTCTAAAATCTCATTTTTGTTTCTTTCCATGTGTCCTTTCCAAGTAGAGTTGACATGAGTCAAACCTTTGAATCAGTAGCCAAGGTGCCTACTTAGTCTATTTTTCAATAAATAAAATGCCTGGATAGACTGGTTTCCAACTCAACTCAACCATCTTATTAAAACAATATTTTCTATAATGGCAAAGGTCTCACTTGGTTTACTCCGAGCTGAGATTTGGCCTCTCATCACTCTCTCTTCCTGGTCCTCTTGTTATGCTACTCTGCTTTTCTCTGAAATCCAACAGAAAAGCCATCTAATAAAGTGACTTCTCCAGCAGAGGCCTTATATTGGATTTGCACACAGAGTTGCTGGGACCTAGAAAGTAAATGTTCTCCTGAGTTACAGGATTAGAGGGGCAAATACAGAGGTGGATAGGGGAAAGAAGAGCAGACAGATTGGCACAGTACTTGGGGCTGTGCAGACAGAAGCAGACAGACAAGGCCCTGCTGCCTGTGGAGGGCAGTGACAGTCATCTGCATATGGTGACACTCAGAAGAGGTGTGTTGACTGCCAGAAGATATTCTGGAGCTTGGGCAGAGGATCAAAGGGATCTGGAAGCCTTCGGCACAGAATGATCTATGACTGGGAACTAAAAGACTCTAAAGTAGGGCTCAAGGGGCAATGTACCAGTCCCAAGAAGACATAAAAGAGCAGCTAGGGAACCAGATTCAGGGCTCTGTGTGGGGAGAAGTGTGGTAGTTATGGGGACATGAATATATTAAGGAAATGAAGCTCTGGTTTCATTTATTAACTACATGACTTTGAGCAAGTTGTTTGCTTTCCCTGAACCTCGTTGTTTGTTTGTTTGTTTGTTTGTTTCCATATGTAAAATCTGGACAGTAATGGTATCTTTGCCATAGGTTTGCTGTGAGAAAATTTTTAAAAATGATTCCTGCAAAACTCTTAATGCAGCAGCTCTAGATCAGGGTAGGACTGGTGGCAACATTGTCTTGATATTGAATCTCATCTGCTACTGGTGATGCTTCCTTGCATCTCTTAGACCCCAGCTTAGAATAGAATGGGTCCCCAAGACTGTCTGTTCTGAGTCTCCAAAAGTAGAAGTAGCCATGTACAAGGACTGGAAGGGAGCAGAAACAGGGAATTAGTGTCTCTTCAAATACTTCTTCCTATGAGTTTTAGTTTTTTTTTCTAAATCTTCGAAAGCCTAAATAAGACCATATAAGATTAGTTTCTAATCCAGGTCAAGTCATATGCTCCATCTCATGTTGTGATCTATCCCCCAAAACCAAAGGCTGAATGTTCTCTGATAAGTGGATGCTGATCCGTAATGGGAAGGCATGGAAATAATGGAGGAACTTTGATGGGGCTAGGTTCCATCTCGTGCTGTGATCTATCTATAAAATATCTTAGAGGATGCATGACTAGAACAACACTGTTGGAAGAAACTGCAAAAGTCACCCTGTTGAATTGTCCATCTAGTGCCTGAGTCCTTCCCACACTAGTAAGCTGCTGTTGAACACATGCAGGCCTGGGGAACTCATCAGCTTAGTTAGTGTTTAGCCAGCCCTCATTATACTTTCTTTCTTATAGTGACCCCAAGTTTCCATGTGGCTTTTATCCATTAGTCTTCTTTTTAATATTTGGTCTGCAAAATAAGTCTAAATCCTTTTCCACTTGGTATGCACACAAATAGTAAATAATAGCTATCATAGCCCCATGAATCTTACTTTTCTAAAGATAAATGGAAAACATCTGTAGTCTCAGGGACTCGGGAGGTGAAGGCAGAAGGATCATAAGTTCAAGGCCAGCCTGTGCAACTTAGCAAGGCCCTAAGCAACCTAGTGAAACCCTGTCTCAACATAAAGCATAAAAAAGGCTCGTGATATGGCTCAGTGATTAAGCACCTCTGGGTTCAATCCCCAGTACCAAATAAATAAATCTAAATGCTCTTTTTTCTTTTCTTTTTTATTAATTTATTTATCTTAATTGGATATATATGACAGCAGAATGCATTTTGATTCATTGTACACAATTACAGCACAACTTTTCATTTCTCTGGTTGTACACAATGTAGCATTGCACATTGTGCAGTCATACATGTACTTAGGGTAATGATGTCCATCTCATTCCACCATCTTTCCTGCCCCCATGCCCCCTCCCCAACCCTCCATCCCCTTTGCCCCATCAAAATTCCTCCATTATTTCCATGCCCTCTCATTATGGATCAGAATCCACTTATCAGAGAGAACGTTTGAACTTTGGTTTTTTGGGATTGGATTATTTCTCTTAACATGATATTCTCCAATCCCATCCATTTACTTGCAAATGTCATATCTTATTCTCTTTTAATGCCGAGTAATATTCCATTGTGTATACATACCCAGTTTCTTTATCCATTCGTCTACTGAAGGGCATCTAGGTTGCTTCCACAGTTTAGCTATTGTGAATTGAGCTGATATAAACATTGATGTGGCTTCGTTACTATGGTATGCTGATTTTTAAGTCCTTTGAGTATAGACTGAGGAGTGGGATAGCTGGGTCAAATGGTGGTTCTATTCCAAGTTTTCTAAGGAATCTCCATATAAATCAATAAACAAATCTAAATGCTCTATTTTCTTTTTTAAGTACAATAGAGAATATAACTTCAACTTCACAGTGATTTATTCAATTGCATATATTCTGAAATTGTTTTTGTCCAGAAATATTCAAAAACTGATTTAAATAGTTTAAAATGTTTTTCCCATTCTGATTCTTTCCAAAACCCTACAAAGAAAAAAAGCTAAATTGATTTGTTTTCCATCATTTTCATTATGAAAATGGAAGCTAAAAGCATTGTAAAGAAGGAAGAATAAGAAAAAAGAAATGAAGCTGAACAGAGAGGAAAACCTCTCCCATTCACAGCTAGATAATCACCTGATAATTTGATTTGACTGTAATGTTCTAACTCACACACAACCCTCTGGGTTCAAAAAACAGATTAGGAGAAGCAATTACCCATCATGAAATACACAGGTGACCCCCACATCTGCTTTTACCAGTTATTCCTTCCTGCTCACAATTTACTTACAGACACTGGGGAGAATCAATTAAATAAATCAGGTGGAAGTACTTGGGTGAACAAAAATAGAAATTAAGTTGCTTATTGTTTTTCATGATGAATAATACTCAGATTCAGTTAACTTTCCTAAGCATCTTTCAGCCTGTTCTTGTGCCCACCACTTTTATATAGATTTCCTCCTTTGGCAGTATTGCTGTGAGGCTAATATTCTTACAGATGAGGACTTGGAGCCTGAGAGGGATTTGCCTAAGACCTCACAAGCAGGAAGTGGTGACTGCTTTCCCCAACATGACTATATCGATTAAGAATAGATCTGAAGCCAGGTGCGGTGGCTCACGCCTGTCATCCCAGCAGCTTAGGAAGCTGAGACAGGAGGATTGAGAGTTCAAAGCCAGCCTCAGCAAAAGCGAGGAGCTAAGCAGTTCAGTGAGATCCTGTCTCTAAATAAAATACAAAATAGGGCTGGGGATGTGGCTCAGTAATCAAGTGTCCTTGAGTTCAATCCCTGGCACCAAAAAAAAAAAAATGGAATAGATCTGAGTGTGACTGTCCATAAACTGATAATAGTAAAAGCTGATCCCAGATGGTACCTCTCAGCACTCTTCCGAATTCAGTTTTACTAGAATAATCAACCCCTTGGGAAGCATATCCATCAGGCAGCCCAGCTCATGTCCCTGCCTGCCCTCTGGTGGAGAGAACAGAATGGACCCACAGCAGACAAAAAGGGAGATGCTCATCAGCTGCTGAGTGCCAGAAAACCCAGCAACATTTTAGGTCTCTGGAACCCAGATGCCCTGTCCTACCTCCCCAGCCCCTACCTACACCCCTGTGCCACAGCCTCTAGATTGCCCACCTGCCTGCCAACCCATGTCTGTCCAAGACCCTGTGACTGTATGTGATCCTCCTTCTCTCTGGAATGAACTTTCTTCAGTAAAAAAGACCCTCTCCCAGGTCACCATGTTCCTTTTTATCCATACTTTAATGCAACACTGCAATCATAGAGAAATTTCCAAGTTTCTTCTTCTCTAGACTAGGTCCCTTTTAAAACAGTTTAGGTCTCTGGAACCCAGAGGAGATGTTTAACAATTGTCAGTTGGTTGGATAAATGAGTAATTGATTAAATCTGGAATCTGGGAGAATCAAACTAAAGAATGTAGAAGTGTTTTGGCTTTGGAAACCATACATCATACCTTAATTTATACTTAAAATCTGTACTTTCAGTAAAAGTGATAATTTGCTAATGACAAACAATATTCAGATTCAAGAATATTTCTAAGAAACCCCAGGGAAAGTATGAAGGAGTGTGAAGCAGACAAAAATGTCTTCAGCCTTCCTGCAGCCTTAGTTTCAGGACCTCTTTCCCCACCTCTCCCAGGACAGCAGTGTCCACATCCTCTGACCTCCTCTCGGCAACCCCAGTTTCTCCTGGGTTTCCAGTTTGACATCTTGCACCTCCCACTCAATTGTCTTTGCCTTCTGTCTTTTTGCCAGGACAGCAATGGACAATCATCCTGTGCCTCCTTTCACTAATAGGCTCGGGCTGAAATTGCACTCTACAGCAGAAAATGTAACTTTAGATTCTCTAACAGCATCAGGTTGTGCTTTCAGTCCCCATTCCCACTGATGGGTAAGCCAGTGTTCTCTGGCTGAAGCAGACTCTTGGCGCTCTATTACTATAAAGACCTCTGGGGTTAGATTTAGACAGTTCTGGATAGGCTCCCTCCTCCTGTCCTTCTCTCCAAAGTGACCTAAGATCTCAAAGGCCATGCTTCTACCCTGGCATCAGGAGAGACTCATGCCTGAACTTTGTGCTGGTCTCTCTTGTCTCCAAACATCCTGAACTGGTGCCCCCCCAAATGCAGCTGGTTTCACATAATGTTGACCCTGCCATGGTCTCTGCTCATGAATTTGTGCCTTGTCTTCCCAAACCCAGGCTTACTCCAGGCCACTGTTGCCTGAGCACTTCCAGTCCACAGGCATACAGGAAGTCCTGGGGACCCGGACGCCTGGTAGATGTGGGCCACAGGGTTCAGGTCCATGGTCAATAGTGACAAGTCCCATCACCATTTCTTTTCTAAATCTCAGGCACTAGCCAAGAACAGAGCTTCTGTAAATCACTTATGATTTTCTTGGGCTCCATCCCAAGAAAAGGAGACAATCCTTCCCCATCTGGAATTCCCCATAATTTATCTGGGTGTTTCCACTCTTAATTTACTTACCTTCCTGTCTCCACACAACCAGACTCAACCCAGAAGGGGAAGAAAGTGTGGACACTCCACCTCTCTTGCTTCTCCTTCCTACACGAGTGGGTTTTTCCATTTTCTGTTTCTTCTAGCAGGACCCACCCTGCTGTCAAATCCTCCATCCTTTGGGTATTTCACCTTGTCCTTATTTCAGCCTCAGGGCTTCTTGTTCCCAAAGAAGTTGGGGAATAATATCAAGAAATATTACCAAAAATATTGCCCTGCTTAACTCGCCAGGGTGTGTCACCTGCTAGAAAAACACAACATTACCTTCACATAAAATGAACCTAAGCTCCCTTAAAACATGATGTGGCTGTGGGGGACATGAGTATAGAAAAGAAGAAGAGAAATGTCTTGAGTTCTCTGACTCTACCTTAAAGGATAATTCTCAGTTTCCCATGGTTACAAAGGACTTTCACTAGGCAGGATGCATTGTGTGCACATGACTGAGCACCAGAAAAGAAATTAGTGGTCTGGAGGCGGAGGAAAGGAAAGACAGCCTGGCTTCTTTCTGGATGTATGCAATCTTGTTCTGCCTGGTGTGCTCTTCTGTCCCCTGCACAAACCAGTAAGATCCCAGCAAAGTTCCCACACGGCCTTCCTCAAAATCTGTACCACACCCTGGGGTTAAATGTCTAACCCTAAATGACAGTTTTTATAAGCCCCAAACTGGATATTGGCAGTCAGGCAAGTAGTCCAGGCACTGCCAAACGCCAGTATGTCAATGGGTTAAGAACATCCTCCTCTTTTCTGGAGACTTCTTGGGAGCATATCAATCAGTCGGAGGGTCAATCTGCCTTTATCAAGTTCTTTCCCAGGGTTTTTGGTTTCAGAAACTTGGGGTCAAGCACCACAGTCACACTGGCCGCCTCCTCTTCCCGCAGGATGGGACAGCGCCCCTGTGGATCGCATCCCAGATGGGCCACAGCGAGGTGGTGCGGGTGATGCTGCTGCGGGGCGCAGACCGCGACGCCACGCGCAACGTGAGTGTCCGAGGGATCCCCGCGGCCACCAATCGGAGCCACCCAACAGACTCGACCAGATTTGGATGTACACAGAAAGTCGGGTGTTTCTTTAGGCTGCAACTCACCTGGGCTTCCTCCCAATCTCCACCTGCTCTTTAGCAAGAAAACAAAGTCGAAGTTAAAGTCCAAGTCGGTGGAAACTTCGATGGTGCCATGAATTCTGGGCGGAGTGGGGAGCCACGGAATCTTGCTGGGCCTCCGGCCTGTGGGTCATGAAAGGTCATGCATGGTGTGCAAGGTCATGCATGGTGTGCCAGCAAGCGATACCCCTGGCTGGCTGCATCTCACCCCTGGTCTCCACAGCTGCAGACTGCTGCACCACAATCCCATGCTCCTGCTGTCCACACTAGCTTCCCAAGGTGTCACCTAATCCACTTGGGTGTGCCTGGAACAAGCCCTTTGCCCCAGGGAAACTAAAAGGCATCTTGGGGAGATTCTACCCACACCAGACTGTCTGCTTTTTGTCTCACTGTGCCTGACCTCTTTACCTTTCTGTCACCTTTGCCTATGTGATCCACCTTCCCCTCTCCAAGTCTAAGCCCAGAAAAGGAAAATCCTAAGATACATTTCCGACTGCTCACATGTCCTTTCTCCCACTCTCTCTTCCCACCATCACTGAAGCCAGAAAACAAAAATCTGTTAAGCCCACCTTCCTTCTTCCTGATGCCAGATAAACCCTAATGGTGACTAGAGGAAAGTTCCAGAGCTAATCCTACAAATGACAGCAAGTGATCAATCAAAGCGTGAAGCTTTGAAAAAACCTCTTCTTGTACCAAAAGCAATGACAGAAACTGAATATTAATTATTGACTTTGTCCTTGAATTCTTTTTTTTTTAAGCAGATTTCAACCTACCCACCTGGCCCCCTGCCATCAAACACAGGCAAATGGGTACACAGAGGAGACTAGGGCAAAGTTGTATAAATTTTTAAAACAGTACATACAGTACAACAATCATCTAAATGGTTAAAAACAGTTAGATGATTTCTGCTAAGTCACCAGCAGCAAGAATGCCTCTTGAATCCATTAATACCCTAAAAATATGCTCTTGAAATTCCCCTTGTCTCTGACTCCATGTTCTAAGTGACTGGGAAATTATGAATTCCCAAATGCAGTCTTCTAAGTTAATATAATGATCACATATTGTGTCTAATATTCTTCATGCAGAATTAACTGCTTAATATGCCCCAGACTGCTCCGAGATCGAGACATTGCTGATCTGTGCTTCATTTACACACTTTGCCTATTTCTGGCAAACACACTACACTCCCAGTTCTCAACTGACATTTAGTTCTCAGCCAACCCAGACATATGTTAATAATCAACTTTTATTTTCCTGTTTCTATTCAGGACGGTACCACAGCATTGTTGAAAGCAGCCAACAAAGGGTACAATGATGTAATCGAGGAGTTGCTTAAATTCTCTCCCACTCTTGGTATTTTGAAGGTAAGACCTAAGAGAAATGATTCAATCTAGAAAGGTCACAGGTTAGAAAATAAGTTCTTATTGGGGACTGCTGTAGAATTTGGGTATAATCAGCCTGGGGAGGGCGTTCTTAAGAAGACACGCCTCCAACTTCATGGTGCTGGAGTTCCAAGGGTACTTGTAAAAATGAGAAGGTGGTAAAAGGAATAAACTGAGTCTCTAGTATTCCAGGAAAAAAAAAAGAGATAATTGTAATGAAATTGCTAAATGGAAAAGTAAACCATATTGATATCATTTGGAAGATTTGTGAAATCAAGGAAGAATGCTCTTCTCTTCATTACCCTAAGCAAAGAATCCCTGGGCTTGGTTACCTTAAATGAAATAAAATTTGCTTCAAAGATCTGAAAGCCTCAGAGAAATGTCTTTCTGGGTCTTCCACAAAACAGGGCCCAATCCTCTTCAGTAAGTTTTAATACTTTCAGATTAAAATATTTATAAACTATAGTGGATGCCAAGGGTCAACAAACTTTTTTCTATAAGGGACCAGATAGTAAATATTTCTGTCATAACTGCTCTACACTGTTGTGGTGGTGAGAACTCAGCCAGGAACAATAACAACAAATAGGGCTGACTTCCCATAAAACTTCATGTACTTATGAACACTGTATTTATGGAATTTTGTATTTTCACATTACAATATATTCTTCTTTTAATCTTTATTTAATCATTTAAAAGTGCAAAACCAGTTCTTGGCTTGCAGGGATACAAAAACAGGCAGTGGGATAGACTTGACTGGCAGACAGAAGTTTGCTGGCCACATGTATGCCTCTCCTGTCTTCTCAAATAGAGGATGCCACATCTTGGCACAGCGGCTTAGCAGTTTGGGAACTGTGCCCTCAGAGTCTGTCAATGTGCATAAAGTCTACTTGTCCTTGAAGGCTTTTGGGACACTTCCTGTCTGTCCTTTAGAGTTTTCGACTCCATTCTTGCTATCAGTTAACACAGAACTGCTGCTGTCAGTGCATGGGTCCTTCCAACACTGACCTACTTCTGATCTTACGTGAACTTGGAAGACAGAAAACTGCACTTGTTAAAATCATTTGTAAAGTAGGAATAAATCATCTTTGAAAGCGAACTTTACGAAGAAAAGGGATGGAGCTTTAGAAACATTATCCAGTCTTTCTCAAACAGCTCTTTAAAAAAAATTTTTTTTTAAATTCATAGCTGTGTTGCACATAGGTGACATTGATAGGCTGGTTAAGATATAAATTTGAGAAATATTACTAAATTAGTAAATTATAACACTTTTGAAAGCAACCATAGAAAAATGCTATTTTGCTAGATTTTTCCCCCTCTTCCACAAAACCAGCATAATTTTTAAAAATGTATTTATTTTGGTACCAGGGATTGAACCCAGAGGCGCTAAACCACTGATCCACATCCTTAGCTCCTTTTTATAGGGTCTCACTAAGTTGCTTAGGGTCTTGGTAAGTTACTGAGGCTGGCTTTGAACTCATGATCCTCCTGCCTCAGCCTCCTGAGCCACTGGGGATTATAGGCATGCACCACCATGCCAAGCTCAGCATAGTTTTTATTAGTCATTAATTACAAAACCAAGTTTGAACTTGGGTACTGTTTATATACATCTGTACCCTCTGGAACCAATGTCCTGTGGTTGCCCATGATTCTTATGTAAGTGGTTATATTCTCTTCCCCTCCCCTCCCACGTCCAGCTACATGCTACATTTAGCTGCTTCCTTATTTCAATGAACATTTTCACCAAATTTCATATAATGTTAGTAACTCATCCAGTAGACCATTCTGTGCTTAGAAATAAATGTTCTAGCTCCAGAGTCGGGGGAAGGATGCTTCAGCCCACATATTCTTCCTGTTAAATGCAGTGACTGCACGCCCACCCCTGCCCACCAGAGTGGGCAGACATAGTGACTAGCTGGGCTGACAGGTGGTCCCACTGGCCAGCCAACTGTTCCTCCGGCCCTGCTGGAAGTGGCTCACCAAATGTACAAAGACTATCTGTGTTATTCTTCAAAAAAAAAAAAAAAAAAAAGTTTGGCACAGCATTGCTGGGTATTTTTGCAGCAATTCCTAAAGTATATACAACTGCCTGAAGTTATCTGTACCGTGGGTCAGATTCCTTGTTTCATGTGCAAAAAAAAAAAAAAAAACATTGGCAATATTTGTACTTATCATAAGCTGTGTATCCGAGAACACTATACCAGGTTCTGATATGACTTTGAAAAGTACAAGGGAAGGTAAGTAAGGTTCTGACATCACAGTCTCATCACTGAGGTAATTTAGGATGAAAGCCAAGCTAAGTGCTGATATGAGCTCTTCCTGACACACACTGTCTTTTTCTTCTAGAATGGGACGTCAGCACTCCATGCGGCAGTGCTCAGTGGGAACATTAAAACAGTTGCCCTTCTCCTGGAAGCAGGGGCCGACCCAGCCCTGAGAAACAAGGTACCTATTTCTTTTAACCCCATTTGGTCCTTGTGCAAAGAGATAAGACTACATCCTCCCAAGCCAGAATAAGCATTTTTCTGGCTTCAATCCCTATTTTCATTCTTATGCACGGGTAGTGTATGCAAGGTTGCTATTAATAGTTTATTCCTGAGCAGTAATTTGGACCCAAGGAATTGTACTAAAAATCCTGTGTCATCAATGGTTTTTCTGTTAACAGTGGTGCAGGCTCCAGCAGGGATGAGAAAGGCAGGCCAAGCAGTTATTATGGTGAGGAAGTATTATTGGGTTTTTTTGTTGTTGTTGTTTTGAGTGTTTTGTTTTGTTGGTACTGGGGATTGAACTCAGGGGCACTTAACCACTGAGTCACATCCTCAGCCCTATTTTGTATTTTATTTAGAGACAGGGTCTCACTGAGTTACTTAGTTCCTCACTAAGTTACTGAGGCTGGCTTTGAACTCATGATCCTCCTGCCTCAGCCTCTTGAACAGCTGGGATTACAGGCATACACCATTACACACAGAAAGTATTATTGTTCTGTCATCAGAGATGTGCCCTAAAAATGCCAGAGTCCTGGTAGCTAACCACCATTCCCATAAGTTGGATGTCCATGTCTTAAGAATTGTTTGCACTGTTCGATGACTATGTGGGGGAAACGTTGCCTTTATATTGTTAAAGGCAGCCCATGTCACTGTTACAAAACCAACTCATATTTTTTATAGTCCTAAATCCTTTTTACAGTTAAGCCAGGGCTAGGGATGTAGTTCAGTGGTAGAGCACTTACCTAATATGCACAAGGCCCTAAATTCAATCTCTAGCACTACAAATGAAAACAAACAATAACAACAAAAATAGTTAGCATTAGGCTAAAGTTGGAAGTTGGAGAGTATACAATAACAACGGCAGGAATATCATTGTATTCCTCCTATTCAGCATCTGCCTCAGCTGTCCCATGTACAGATTCAGGGTGAGGAGACTAACCTAGCAAAGATCTAAACTCCATTTTTTAAAAAGATCTTTTTTTAATTTGTTTTACTTAGTTACACATGACAGTACAGTGATCTTGACATATCATACATTTGAATCAGATGAAATATAATTTTTCTGAGTATACAGGTTGCAGAATCACACTGGTCATGCAGTCACATATATACACACAGTAATAATAATGTCTGTTTCATTCTACTATTTTTGAAAGAGAATGCACTAATCAATAAGGAAAGGTATGAAAAGAAACTTTTACTTTACTCCATACTTACACACTCTTTGAATTTTATAAATATCTATTACTGTTTAAAATTATTTTAATAATAAAAACAAAACATGGGGTTGGAAGTGTAGTTCAATGGTAGAGCACTTGCCTGGCATGTATGAAATCCTGGGTTTGATCTTCAGGATTGCAAAAAAGTATGTGTGTGTGTGTGTGTGTGTGTGTGTGTATAATATCATGACATTTTTAAAAGAAGCCATTAATAAGTGCCTATTAAACAATATGCCAGGGGCTAGGGTTGTGGCTCAAGCGGTAGTGCACTCGCCTGGCATGCGCGGGGCGCTGGGTTCGATCCTCGGCACCACATAAAAAAAAATAAAAAATAAATAAAGATGTTGTGTCCACTGATAACTAAAAAATAAATATTAAAAATTCTCTCTCTCTCTCTTTAAAAGAAAAAAAAACAATATGCCAAAGTCAAGGGTCATTTTTTTGTTGTTGTTTTACTTACACTATAGAAGTATTTTTCTTTTCCTATTCTCAACCTTGAGTTGCTTGACGATAGCGTTTCTGCTTAACTCTTCCTGGGATACTCAGGTCTGTTCTCCAGCCGGCCTGGTGGCCAGTTGAGATCACAGTTGCCTTTCTTTAGATCTTACCTTTAGACCTTATGCATGGACTTTCAGAAGAAGTTAGTCTTTGTTGGTGAACTATCCAGGACTGAATTAAGCAAGGGGGACATATTCAATCCCTAGCCCTTAATATAGGACTTGAAACATGCAATTCCTCCCAGCATAATGCAATAATCTTCAATCATAGTGGTTTGGGGTAATGTCCAGTGGGAAAAGTGCTGAACTTTGACCTATCCTAAAACTGCTTCAGTGTATATATTAGTGCTCATGTTGGAGCCTCATACTACTGAAGCCTTTAGAGTTCTGGGAAGCCCTCACCTGTCTACCAATTACCCTAGAGAAGCCATCATCTTTAATGGCAGCTCCAGAAGCAAGGGTGAGCCTCCTAGGACTCTTGAGATAGTATTCTTGGCTTTCATTCATTCATTCAACAAATACTTATTGAACACCTAGTAGATATCATGCACTGTTAGTGCTTGTGCTAAGGATACAGTGATGAATAAGATTCACATCATCTCTGCTTTCATGGAGCACAGAGTTTAGTGGAGAATTAAAACAACTAAACAAGCAATTGCAATATAAATGATACAAGCTATAAGCAGGGAAGTAGAGAATGCTATCAAAGGCTTCCAAGTTGAAGTAACTTCAGAACTATATGGAAGCACTCTTTTGTTCCAGGGGTCCTACGACTTCAGTTCTGGGGCTTCAAGGCCCAGATGCCCAGAGAGAGGACTAACCAGTGGCCCTAATAGCCACTCCTTGCACTGTAGCCAACCCCGCCCTCGGTACAGGGGTCTTGTGTTTCCAATATCCCTAAATGAGCCCTGAGAACACATTTTCTTCCAGAAACAATGAGAAAGTAGAGCAGTTTGATGCAATAGTGTCGAATATGAATATGGGCCTCAGGTTCCTGCTCCATAATGAATAAGATGGCCATGAAGGGCTAACCTGGGTACCAGCCATCATGAAAATCCATACAACCTTGGCAACCTGGGAATTAAGTGGGGACCAATCAGAAGAGAGGAGGATGGACAATGACACATAAAACCATATCACCCAAAGTCCTTTATTTTCATATTGCTGCTGAGACACATTCTTCAAGCAAAATTTAATAATAAAGCTCATTTTTCATGGAAAAGGATGTGAACATGCAGGCAGATGATCACACAAGGCACTGAGAAGTGAGCAAACTTATAGACATACAGCTCCATAGCTCCTTCTTCCTCCTGACTGTAGTGGCTCATCTGGCCACCTCTGGCGTGCTCACCGCTGATCAATAACTGATATAATCAGTTCAGTTATTCCTGAGTATTTACTCTGGAGACTGAGTGGAAGCTTAGGTCTGTTTACCAGGAGCATTTCCCTGCAGGCCCAGGTGTTAAGCTTGTGCAATGTCTGCTCTTGCAGGAACTAAGCACATAGTAGACTTTGACCTCATGAAAGGGCCTCTGGCATAGCAGAGCAGTTTCCTTTCTGATTCAGTCCAGGGGCAACATCAAAAGTCCCATGTGGTGGGCACGAGCGCAGCTACAGAACATGCCACACAGCAGACTGCTGTGGCAAAGTCATACTTCCCCACAAGTGAGGTCCCAGCCAGCAGATAGGGAAGCAGGGGTCAGGGAACAAGATCCAGCCTAGATGATGAGGACAGCAGGTGCTTCACCTAGGATCAAGTTCCAAAAAGCAGTGGATGGTCCACGAGAAAAAATACATGAAGCAGGTAACGTCTATATGCAAGCCCTCCCTCCCACCATTCTGTGTACCTTTTTACTCTTCTATGATCTGGCCCCAAAACATGTTTTTGATTCCCTTATAACAACTGTTTTCAAAGTGTGGTCTGTGGACACAGGAAGGTCTTCAAAACCTTTTCAGAGGATCTAAAAAGTCAGCACAGTATTCTTGATAATACAAAGATGAACTGCCTTTTTCACTATATGGACATTTGTTCCAATGGTGCAAAAGCAACAGGAGGCAAGCACATTGGCGACGTGGTACACTTCAAAGCAGGGGCACTAAATGATACTGGCAAAACAGTTTGCAATCCTTTGTAAGTTATTTTACAAATTTTGTCAATTACTTTTCAAAAATATTGATCTTTAAAATGTCTTTGATGAAGCAGTGAAAAAAATGTTAATTGTATTAAACCTTAACTTTTGCTGCACATCTTTTAATATTCTGTGTGATAAAATGGATAATGCATTTTTGCAGCCCACTGGAGTACAATGATTGTTTTGAAAGAAAGTCCCTCTGTAATTGTTTGCACTGCAGAGTGAACCAGCCACTTTTTTTCATAGAACGCCATTTTTACCTGAAAAAACAACTTCTATGCATCACCACAAGTTCAACAGCCTGACAGTCCAAAAGGCTTTTCTGAAAAATCAGTCGTAATATTAATG
Organism: Urocitellus parryii; assembly: GCF_045843805.1. Lineage (NCBI taxonomy): Eukaryota > Metazoa > Chordata > Mammalia > Rodentia > Sciuridae > Urocitellus > Urocitellus parryii. The sequence continues at coordinate 46,663,727 of NC_135543.1, forward strand.
AATGTGATTTTTTGCTGTTGCACAACGAAATGTGTCAAGATTGGGAAGATCTACGTAACTCTAAGAACTGTTTCCAAATGAGCAATGCATGATGTCACAAATAATGCATGGGTACAAGATTCACCTATCAACAAATGGACCTGTGGATTTTTTTTTTTTTTTTTTTTTTTTGGTACCAGAGACTGAACCTAGGGCACTCAACCACTGAGCCACATCCCAAACCCTTTTTATATTTTATTTTCAAACAGAATCTTGGGCTGGTGTTGTGGATCAGTGGTAGAGTCCTCGCCTAGCACATGTGAGGCCCTAGGTTAAATTCTCAGCACCATATAAAAATAAATAAATAAAATAAATGTATTGTGTCCAGCTACAATTAAAAAATAAATATTAAAAAAAAAAAACAGAATCTTGCTGAGTTGCTCAGGACCTTGCTAAGTCTCTGAGGCTGGCTTTGGATTTGTGATCCTCCTGCCTCAGTCTCCGAAGCCACTGGGATTACAGGTGTGTACTACCATGCCTGTGGATTTTAATGTAGCAGAAAATTAAAAGTTCATTGATGTGGTGTCAGGTCTCACATTGCATTTAAACTTTAAGAAACTACCTTTTGTTGAAGTTTGGTGTAGCATCCAATATAGTTCAGTAATCTGCCAAGCTGTTAAAATCTCCTCCCTTTTCCAATTCCGCATCTGTGTGAAGCTAAATTTTCTTCCTGTGCTTCAACAAAAATAACATATCACAAAACACCAATGCAGAAGTAGATATGAGAATCCAACTGTCTTTTATTAAGCTACACATTAAAGATTTATGCAAAACTATTAAACAATGCTACTCTTACTCATTTTTTTCTGTTTTGAAAATATAGTTGTTTTTTTCCAAAAATATGTTATATATTATAACCTGTAATGGATTTATTATTTTTAATACATTAGGAAGTATATTTAAATTTTTTCTCAGTTTTAATTTCTAATAAGTCAAAACCAAAATCTTGTTAGAGTGCTCAATACTTTTTAAGCATAGGCAGGGATCCTAAGACCACAAAAGCTTGAGAATCATTGTCCTATAACACCTATTGCCTGTGGAAGGAACTGTATTCCTGAGTGGAGACTGTCTCCATAGCAATAAGAAAAGAAGGGACTTCAGGTGATGGGGGATACCTGTGGTGAGTTACTGGGTCAGGTGAAGGTCGTAGTCACCATGAAGCTGTTCTTTCTTGGGTTTTGCTCTGCTCTGTGTGTTACCTAACTCTTTCTTCTCATCCACAGATACGTGTCCTAACACTGCAAGTTCTCACTTATAGATGCAAGCTGAAGAGTTGATTTCATAGCAGCAAAAAGTAGAATGGCCACTAGAGGCTAGAAAGGGTGGGGAAGGGATAATAGGGGGAATCAGATAACAGGTGCCAAAATACAGTTAGTTAAGAATAAATTCTAGTGTTCTACAGCACAGGATGGCATAGCTTTCAACAATTTATTATACATTTGATAGAGAACCAGAAAAGAGGCATTTTAAGCTTCCCAAAACAAAGAAATGATAACTGTCTAAGGAGCGGGAAATGCTAATCACCCTGATTTGATCATTACCCTCTATATGCATATTCAGATTATCACATTGTGGCCCATAAATGTGTAAAATTTAAAAATAATAAATGAATAAATAAATTGGAATGCAGAAGAAAGAAAAGATACTTGCCCTGTGTCCTAAGTCCCTATTGGACAGACCACCTCACATAATAAATAATTAAGAATAAGGTATCAACTTTAACTTGACTAGTGTTTATGAGCAGAAATAAGATGCACTGCACGTTGTGTTGGAAATGAGGACATAATGATTTCTACAACGTAGATCCTACCCTCCAGGAGATTCTTAAGGTCCTGGATGGAAAGAAAAATAACACTGAGATCAGAAAGTAACAGGTAACATTTATATGTTTAAAGGAGATTTTGATTGCTTTAATACAAAAGAGTGTCCAATGGGGATTTTTCATTAGTGAAGGAGAAAGTTGTGGGTCAGGTGCCCTCTTTAGAGTCCCTGAAATCACACCAGCTATGGGAATTCACTAATGTCCATCTCATCTTGTTTTCAGGCCAATGAACTTCCGGCAGAACTCACAAAAAATGAACGTATATTGCGCCTCCTCCGAAGTAAAGAAGGACACAGGAAGAGCTAAGTTAGTCTCGTGTTTGACAAAAAGGTAGAAACCTAAACCACATTGTCCAAAAAGAAAGTGCTTTTTGCCAGGTGTGGTGGTACATACCTGTAATCCCAGCTACTCTGGACGCTGAAGCAGGAGGATCGCAAGTTCAAGGCCAGCTTCAGCAACTTTGTGAGATCCTGTCTCAAAATAAAAATAAAAACCAGGGCTGGGGATGTAGCTCAGAAGCAGAGCTCCCCTGGGTCAAATCCCCAGTAGTTAGTTATCTTTCTCTCTCTCTTTCTCTCTCTCTCTCTCTCTCTCTCTCTCTCTCTCTCACACACACACACACACACACACACACACACACACACACACTTTTCAGTGTTGAAAATTCTTTTAAAAAAGAACATGCTTAGAATGTCCATCCTGTGGGACCCTAACAAAGAGCTGAGTCAAGAACAGAAGAGCTCAAGGTCCCTGTCCCCTCACTTATAGTGAGCTTCTTACACTGCCCTGAAACTCAGTTCCCAGGGACCTGGCATGTTCACGGATTCCACAGAAATTCATTTGCTGCTAGGCTAACTTGTGTCTCAAGAGTTAAACTCAAAGTTGGGCAGGGTTTTCAATAGTATGCAAAGAGACACAAAGTTTTGTTCCTTTTAAAAACCAAAAGATTGACCTTCAATGAATTGATGCATTTTTGCTTTTGTGTTAAATGTAGGTGTGCTAAAATACGTAGATGCATCCTATTTGACATATATGGACCTATACGCATGTCATTTCAGTGTTAAATGTTTTCTTCCACCAAAGATCATAGCCATGATAATTGAGAATCAATGACGTGCAAGCATACATTAGGGAAAGCCACTTCTGACTGCCACCATGAGCTATTTAAAGAGGGACTGTTGAACTATAGAATGGGCAACCCATATGTTTGTTGGTTAATGCTCATCTTATTCCTGACATGTAAAAATCCTTTTCACTTAGTCAACATGGTAGGTATGTTAGGATCCAAGTGGCAAATTTGAAAATCCAGAAAATTATAAACTATAAGAAATGTAGGCTTGTCTCTTTTGAGATTTTATTTTGGTTCTATTGTTGGGAGTCTATTTCCCATACAACAAATAAATAGACCTAATATGCTGTGGAATCTTGAGCTTCCAATATTACACCGCTTGATACAATGACCAAGGTCCTCAGATAAAATATGATATATGTAAGTACACGATGCTATCACTATTGTAGGAGTATAAATTATAAAAGATGGTTGTTAGTATTTGGTAAGTGTTCATCTATGCATGTTCTTGGGTTGATAGATTCCAAGAAGGAATTCTGAGTTTTATTGACTTATTCTTTTAAGGGGAATTAAAACTTACTTTGAATGCACTTTATGATCAATGGTGTCTAACTGCCTCTGTCGGTGCCTAACTGCACACACACAAAACTAAACCTTCTTTCTATAATCTCCCATAATAAATTCTAACAGTATTTCTGTTATTTAAATACATTGTTAATTTTCTTGCTCCTGTTTTGCTCTGGTTTCTAGCCAATGTTCTGTATAAAGACACATTAATATGGAGAGAAATATTGTAATCCCAGAATGAGTTTTGTTTAATCAATTTACAGTGGTGCTAAAAGCATCATCTTTAAGTCAGTAAATGATAGAATGTAATTTTTGAAAGTAGAAGATATTCTCTTACACTTCTTATGATTAATACAATAAAAATAAGCATATTTATCAATGTCACAAGCAAAGCCACAGCCTTCAGAGATACCTATTACCTGACTAGCTATACAGAAATCTTCAGCCTAATTCCAAGATGAAAGATTAGAAAGCTCTGTGTTGCCAAAACACTCAATATAAACATTTTGGTAGCAACAAAGCAGTGCCAATTTCCTTGTTGACATTATTTTATTCAGCAAAGTTATACAAACACACGTTTTCCCCTGTGGGAATTTCAAAAAGCTATATTCATTTTTAAGAAGAAAATAATGTGGCCTTAAATGCTTTATAATTTTCCCTTTAGTTAGCCCCTATACCAAAAATAGTTGCTCATCCTGATCCAAAACAGAACAACTTAATGGGTAAATGACACATTTTCCAAAGACAAAATCACAGACTTAATATTTTTAAAGTATGTTGTCATTGGTATATTCCTTAGATGTGTTAAGTGGATAATGTTCTTGAATAATATTAGGGCCTTAAAAATGAATCTAGTAGCTTTAATAATATTTAATGAAGGCCTCTTACTATCTATAGGTAGGAGGTGTCTAGCTTACAAGGAACACATTTGAACTAGAGGAAATTATTATATTATCTACAGCTGCAATGATGATTAATCACCTACCAAAAACTGAACAGAAGGTCTGTTCTTTTAAAAATTACATTTTAGTTTGCACACATGTAAATGATTCTTATTTTACATTTATCTAATTCACAATTCAATTAGCACTGCATCCTAGGACTATCAAGTCTTAGTGCAAATCATCTGCTTACTTAAAATACAGAAAATTTTCAATACATGTATTTGTTTGATGACACATTCCACATTGTCATTCAAAATAAAATTAATATACTACCCAGTTTGCCTTTGCTGATCTTTTTGCTTGTTTTCAGTCAGAAGTTATTTCTGTGATTTTTAATAGCATGGGATTTTAGAGTGAACAATTCAACTCTGTTGGTAAATGTGTTGATTTGGGGGATCCTGAATAGAACTTCAAACTTTATTCTACTAATGGGTCTATGATTTTGTTATTTTTTTCCTGTTACATATCAAATGTTTAATATATGTGTCACCATTACTATATTTTTAAACAGATTCTCTACCTAAGTGCACAAATACTCATTATTTGTAATTACTTATGTTTACATATATGCTTTCAGCAAGTCTTGAAGCAACAATTTGATTTTTGTAGGGTACACGAAAATATTTTTTAATATTTATTTTTTAATTGTAGTCGGACACAATACCTTTGTTTTATTTATTTATTTTCATGTGGTGCTGAGGGTCGAACCCAGGGCCTTGCACATGCTAGATGAGTGCTGTACCGCTGAGCCACAACCCCATCCCAACATGAAAATATTTTACCAGTGTTTAAAAGTAATAGCTAAATTCTAAACATTACTTCAGAAATTGAATGAAACTGAATTCAGAAATTTCATTGACCTTAACATTTTAACACATATTCCATTATGGTATTTTCTGGACTATGCCTATTCATTGCTATCTCTGAAAATCCAGGAGCATTTTCTTACAGAACACAAAGGCTATTGCTCAGAATTCTAGTGAAGACATTCATTGCCAGTAATCATTAATGAAATTAAATAGACACTAAAAGGAAAATAATAGCAACAAAAAAAAAACCTACACAAGAAATAATTTTTGAATTAGGTATTGAATCTTAAAACATGACTCAAAGGTATATTTTTGAAGCTGTGTTCTTGGTGTGGGAGATATATATAGATAGATAGATAGATAGATAGATAGATAGATAGATAGATAGATATGAAAGTTTTGGCAAAATGAAGGAAAATATTTAAAAAATATTTAAAAATAAATTTTGAGCAACTCTTCAGTGCATTAAGCATGAGTAGGTTTTTGACCCTGAGTTTGACTCCTAGCACTGTTAAAAAAAAAAAAAAAAGTGAGCCTGGCTCATCTTCAGATGAGAAGACTCTTTTGCCATGTGACGTCATCCACATATGCTACTCTCTGTTCTTGGCATCTTGACCCAGGACTTTCAGCCTCCAAAATTGGGAATGCAATAAGCCTCTTTTCTTTATAAAATACCCAGTCTCATGTATTCTGTTACAGGAATACATAACATACTAAGATATATGTTCTATGGGCAAAATTAGAAAAATAAATTCTACATTCTCCAGCCCAGCTGGCCTGCCTCTGCTATTTTTTCTTTTCCTTTTCTTTCTTCCCCCACCCCCCCCTGTTTGGGGGATTAACGTAGGGGCATTCTACCACTGAGCTACCTCCCCAGACTTCTTTTATTATTCATTTTGAGACAGGGTCTCACTAAGGTGCCTAGGCGGGCCTCAAACTTGCAATCCTCCTGTCTCAACCTCCCAAGTCACTGGAATTAACTCCACACCCAGGCCCCAGCCTGCCTCTTGACTCTGCTTAACCTACTGAGCACCATGGGGTAAACCAATTACACAGAGAGAGACCTTCTCCAGACTCCCTGACTATCCTCAGCCCTTCGTTAAAAATGTATGTAATTAGTGAGTCTGGAAAGTCTTATGATCTTTTCCTGGTCCCTTTACCCTTATTTTTAGCAGTACTTTAAGGCAATTTTAAAATATGAATGAGTGAGGTTATGCGTTAACAATTATAGGAAGTTATTTAAAGATTAGTTCTCATTTCCTTGTCAGCTTTATCTCTGTCAACAGAAAGAGTGACTTCCCCTGACTAGTTTTCCCCTCCCTCACTCGTATTTAACCAGGAAAATACTGTTATTGTTCCTATTTTGCTGCTGTTAAAATTTAAAAAATCATCTTAAAAAGAAAGCTTTGAGTTTAAAGGAGTCAGATTCCCTGTTTTAGAAAAGATATGACCAAAAATCACCCCAGCAAAGAAAACGGTGTGATAGAATCTTCTAGAGAAGGGAATGCTGATTTGAAACTCTGACTGCTAAACTGCAAGTTTTCCCCACCCTGATGGCATCCTGAGTGGATCCCATGACTGGGTCAACCACTGACTCAACCATCTTTACTATGGTGAATAATATTCTTACCATAAGTCTGGTCAGCAGTGCCTCATTTCTGAGTCAGTCATAACCATCGGCCCGAAGGTCATGAGTTGTAGGCATAAGCTGTTTTAAATGAAGATGAGTGTAAAAATGCAGTTTGCTTAAACAAGGAACTTTAAAGGTCTTATTGCAGAACCCAAATGATTCGAGACTACATGTTGAATGTAAGACATGTTCGAGAAAGCTCATAACAACAAGAAATGACCCGATATTTTACACCTTGGAATACTACTCAGTAATAAAAAAGGATGAGTTACTGCCACAAACAATGTGGATGAGCTTCCGACATAATGAGTGAAAGCAGTCAGATACAAAAGACTATAATTCCATTTACACGAAGTTCAAGAACAGGACACAACAATCTATAGTGATAGAAGTCAGAGTCGTAGTTATTTCTGGGTTAGAAGCTAGTGATGATATTAATTGAGAAAGGGCATGAATGAACTTTATAGAGTGCTAAACTTTCCCTTGGGTATTGGCTACGTGAATGGAATGGCCCCAATGTTCCTCTCCTCTAATATTCTTATCCTTGTATAGTCTCTTTCCTGCCTGGGATCAGGACTGGTCTGTATGCCCACCAAAATATGGCAGAGGTGATAGCACGTCACTTTTGAGGCTAGAACATGAAAGCCTGTGGCTTTGCTGTGCTGTCTCTTCAATCCCTCATTCTAGAGGAAGCCAACAGCCATGCCTAGAGGATACTCAATCAGCCTAAAAGAGGCCCACACGGAGAAGATGCCAGGTCTCCAGCCTACTGCACCTTAGAAGCAGCTCTTCCAGCCTCATCAAGGGTTCAGATGACAGAAGCCTGAGCCAACATCTTGACCACAGCTTTGTCACAGAAACCATGGGCCATCATCACTCAGAACCACTCCAATCCCTAACTTTAAATTTTTTTTAAACAATACTGAGGATTGAACCCAAGAGCACTCTACCACTGAGGTACATCTCCAGCCCTTTTTACTTTTTATTTTGAGACAGGATCTCCAAGTTGCCCAGGCTGGTCCCAAACTTGCAATCCTCCTGCCTCAGCTTCCTGAGACGCTGGGATTACACACATAGGCAACCATGCCTGGCCTGAGTATTTGTTCTTTTGACCTACTGGATTTTGAGATAATTTGTTATGCAGTAATTAATGTAAGTATATGATAAGTTGAAAAAAAAACTGTGAGGATACAGTGAGAAGTCAGACATCTACAAGCAAGAAAGAGCATTCACCAGGAATCAAATCATCTAGGACCTTGACCTTGACCTTCCTGCTTATAGAACTGTGAGAAAGACATTCATTTCTGTTGTTTACCATTTCACCACATGATTGTCACAGATTTTATGCCTATTTTTTTTTTTTTGGCAAAAAATGTGAGGTGTGACCATTGTGTGATTTTTTTTTTAAATGTGCTGGTACTACTTTAGACGGATTCATTACTAAATAGTCTTTGGTGCAAAATTAGGATGCACAGAATACTTATGAATATGCATTAAAATTGAGTAGTCCATATTCATGCACATGACTTTTTCATGACAGTTAGTGAATGTTTTTCTGGTCTGAAAAAAAAGTTAATACATCAGTGTGATTTGTGTATTGTAGTCAAAATACTACACTTGAGAAAACTTATAACAGTGTTGGGAAGTATGAATTTACAAAATTTAATCTTCTGTGTCCAAAGATTCTGCACACTGTTACTGGTTTCGTCAATTGACATGCCATCCTCAGGGTCACTCACAGAAGATTTGTTTACCATTAGAACTGCAACCTCTAAACAAAGCATTTAAATCTCAGGAAATCCAGCATGTGCATTCAGAACTCTGGGCCCCTGGCTCCCAGTGCTTGAGAAGACAAATGCTTACTACCCATACTCCCCTGGTGATTATGTTGCTACTCTGTTTACCATTTTTCCCCCTTTTTATTTGTTTTATTAGATACAGAATGTATTTTGGCATATTATACATACATGAAGTATAACTTGTTCTAATCAGAGAGAACATTCAGTCAAAAATCAGGTTTTTGGTATTGTCTTATTTTACTTAGCATGATAGTCTCCAGTTCCATTCATTTACCAGCAAATGCCATAATTTAATTCTTCTTTATGGCTAAGTAATAGTCCATTGTGTATTTATACCACATTTTCTTTATCCATTCATCTGTTGAAGGGCACCTAGGTTGGTTCCACAGCTTGGCTATTGTGAATTTAGTAGCTGTAAATATTGATGTGGCTGCTTCAATGTAGTATACTGATTTTAAGTCCTTTGGGTATAAATCAAGGAGCGGGATAACTGGGTCAAACGGTGGTTCAATTCCAAGTTTTCTAAGGAATCCCCTACTGCTTTCCATAGTGGTTGCACTGATTTGCAGTCCCACCAGCAATGTATAAGAGTATCAGTGTATAAGAGTATCTCCCCACATCCTCAACAACACTTATTGTTACTTGTTCTTGATAATTGCCATTCTGACAATTACATTTCATCTAAGTGAGATGAAATAGCAGTGTAGTTTTAATTGGCATTTCTCTAATTGCTAGAGATGTTGAACATTTTTCATATATTTGTTGTTCAATTGTATTTCTTCTTCTGTGAAGTGTCTGTTCAATTCCTTTGCCCATTTATTGGTTGAGTTCTTTGGGTTTTTTTCGGTGTTAAGTTTTTTGAGTTATTTATATATCCTGGCGATTAATGCTCTATTTGAGGTACAGGTGGTAAAGATTTTTCTCCCACTCCCTAGGCTCTCTCTTTACATTCTTGATTCTTTGCTTTGCAGTGGAGAAGCTTTTTAGTGTGATACTATCCAATTCATTGTTTCTTGAAGTTACTTCTTGTGCATTAGGAGTCTTTTTGAGGAAGTTGGTTCCTAAACCTATATGATGGGGAGTTGGGCCTACTTTGTCTTCTAGTCATCATAGAGTCTCACACCAATGACATATCAGCTGAAAGGGAAATAAGGAAAACTATCCCATTCAAAATAGCCTCAAAAAAATAAAATAAAATACTTGGGAATCAATCTCATAAAAGAAGTAAAAGACCTCTCCAATGAAAACTACAGAACACTAAAGAGAGAAATTAAAGAAGACCTCAGAAGATGGAAAGATTTCTCATGTTCTTGGATAGGCAGAATTAATATTGTCAAAATGGTCATACTACCAAAATGCTATACAGATTTAATGCAATTTCTATTAAAATTCCAATGTTGTTCTTCATAGAAATAGAAAAAATAGTCATGAAGTTCATTTGGAAAAATAAGAGGCCCAGAATAGCCAAAGCAATCCTTAGGTTAAAAAGTGATGAAGGAGGCATCACAATACCAGACTTTAAATTATACTACAGAGCTATGGTAACAAAAACAGCATGGTATTGGCACAAAAGCAGACATACAAACCAAGAGTACAGAATAGAAGACACAGAGACAAACGCACATAAATAAAGTTGTCTCATACTAGACCAAGGCACCATAGAGACCCACTGGAGAAAAGATAGCCTCTTCAACAAATAGTGCTGGGAAAACTGGAAATCCATATGTAGTAAAATGAAATTGAACTCTTATCTCTCACCCTGCACAAAACTCAACTCAAAGTGGATCAAGGACCTAGGAATTAGACCAGAGATTCTGTTTATCTTTTAAGGATGTGACAAACAAAATCATACCATGAGATGATTACTTGATGAAAAGTTATAAACTAATCTTTGAACTGAAAAAACAGGATGCAGCTATTACGCTGTGTGACAGTTACGCAGTAAAATACATTAAGCCACACAATCTATGGTATTTTGCTACAGAAGACAAGAGGAAAATGTGAGAAAAGAGTAACCAAGGTAAAGACAGTCTAGGTCTATTAATAGCAGCCTCAGATATCACCAAGTAAGATCTGTTGCATCCTGTTACCCACAAAGACCCAACTTTATCTTCATTTCCTATTATGAAATTTAGGCTTCAAGTTAAAAAGTAGTCAATCATGTAATCTGTGCAGTAGTTAGGAATTCTTGTTTTTCTTCACCAACTTGAATCACTATATACTTTGAAGTTTCCAAATCAGCTGCAGGTGGGAAAGGCTTTATTTTAGAAAAAAAAATCAAATTTGCTTTGTTGTAATAAAACTCTATTAATGTGACTCAAATCATAACTTGTCTAGAAGATAAGATATTGTCAATACTTAGCCAATGAGGCGACCCAAGAAAGACTTAAGGAAGAATATGTTTCCCAGAGGAGAGTGTGATCAACCATGTGGAATGCTACTAGTTAAGTGAGATGAGAACAAAATAATTGTTATTGGATTTGGCAACCCAAAACCAATGATGACCTTAAAAAAACAGGTATGGGGTAGAAGTTTAGCTTGGTGGAAAAATCACTTGTGTAGTATGCACAGGCTCTGGGGTTGATTCCCAGCAAAGAAGGAGGAGGAGGAGGAGGAGGAGGAGGAGGAGGAGGAGGAGGAGGAGGAGGAGGAGGAGGAGAAGGAGAAGGAGAAGAAGAAAGAGGAGGAGAAGGAGGAGGAGGAGAAGGAGGAGGAGGAGAAGGAAAAGGAAAAGAAAAGCAGGTATCCATATTCATTGTCTTAGGGGAAGGAGGAAAGCTAATTTTATTTATTTATTTGTTTGTTTGTTTGTTTATTTGTTTATTTTTGGCTGTGCTAGGGATCAAGCCCAGGGTCTTGAGCATGCTAAACACAACTACTGAGCTACACCCCCAGACTAGAGTTGTATCTTTATGTGATTCCTTACAGTGAATAACTCCAGATAGATCATTATTTGCATGAAATGATTAAAAGTTTACAGGAAAACATGGAATAATTTTTATAACCCTGAAAACTAATAAAATAGTAAGTGTATCTGCAACACATATTATAGACCAACAGGCTAATTATTAATAAAAATATTTTTAAATAATTTAAAAAGAAAATAATCTGATACAAAGTAAAAGGCACAGAAAAAGAAAGAAAATCACAATACATAAGAAAAGAGTCTTGGGCTGGGGCTGGGGCTCAGTGGTAGAGCGCTTGCCTGGCATGTGTAAGGCACTGGGTTCCATTCTCAGCACCATATATAAATAAATGATTAAAATAAAGATCCATCAACAATTTTAAAAAAGAGTCTTATTCTCATTTACAATTAAATACAAACGAAGGCATTCTAACATTTTTTAAAATAAAAAATAAAATTGGGCTTAGAAATTGCTTAGTGATAGAGGCTTGCCTAGCATGCACAAGACCCTGGGTTCAACACTCACTACAAAAAAAAAAAAAAAAAAAAAAGAAAGAAAGAAAGAAAGAAAATAAAAAAAAGAGAACAAATTACAGATTTACAAGTCACAGATTTTATGTTTCACCTATTTGAATAGCAAAGTGTTGGCAAGCGGGTAGGGAATCGGGCACTTGCATATGTGGTTGGCAAATGTATAAACTTCAGTCTCTTTGGAAAGCAATTTGATAGTAATCAAAATTTAAATTTACATTTCCTTTGATACAATATAAAAAAAAACCTCCCAACACTATGTTTGTAGATTATTGCAAACACTTAGGTACAAACCTGTTCATTGCATCATTGTTTCTTATAGCAAATATCAAACTCAATGTCTAACAGGAGATTTATTAAGTGAATTGTGTAATGGATCAAAATGAATATTTCAACATTCCTCTTCCATCTGCCTGCTAAACATAATTTTGTCTTGGGTCAACTTTTCCCTCTCTCCCCCCAAAGGGAAATAAATGTTCAACAGTTTTTAGATTTTTGTGATGGAGTACCATGAGAAAGTGGAAGGCACAGACAGATGCAAGGCTTTGTGGAATCCAGAGAAGCTCAGGAATGTGAGAAAGTGTAGAAAAAGAAAAGGTAAATTTATGGGTTATTACTAGAATCACACAAATCTTCACATGTACCAGAAATCCAAGTACAGAAAATGAGTTGTTTTGAAATACTTGTTAGTTGGTGATTTGAATTTTATTCACTTCAATGCTATTCTGCAACTGGCCCATAGAAGTCATAAAAATTTAACTTCAGATATTTTGTACACATGTATTAAAATATACGGCTATTAAAAGTAGAAGTTACAAAAGTATATTGCTAAAATACAAGATGAAAACCATGTTCAATATGTTCCCATTGTTTTAAAAGTCTGTATATTATATTCACATACAGATTTTTAACTACATAGAATTATTCTAAAGGATGTTTTTGCACATTTATAAAAATACATATGTCCAATAATTATATTTTCCTTTATTCTGAGATCCACATTGAATGGTGCTTAAGGTAGTGGTACTAAATATTCATTAACCCATTAAGTCACAAGTTTTCTTTTTTTTTTATTGTTGGTCATTCAAAACATTACATAGTTCTTGATATATCATATTTCACACTTTGATTCAAGTGGGTTATGAACTCCCATTTTTACCCCGTATACAGATTGCTGAATCACATCAGTTACACTTCCATTGATTTACATATTGCCATTCTAGTGTCTGTTGTATTCTGCTGCCTTTCCTATCCTCTACTATCCCCTCTCCCCTCCCCTCCCCTCCCCTCTTCTCTCTCTACCCCCTCTACTGTAAATCATTTCTTCCACTTGTATTATTCTTCCCTTACCCCTCACTTCCTCTTGTATGTAATTTTGTATAACCCTGAGGATCACCTTCCATTTCCATGCAATTTCCCTTCTCTCTCCCTTTCCCTCCCACCTTTCATCCCTGTTTAATGTTAATCTTCTTCTCATGCTCTTCGTCCCTACTCTGTCCTTAGTTGCTCCCCTTATATCAAAGAAGACATTTGGCATTTGTTTTTTAGGGATTGGCTAGCTTCACTTAGCATAATCTGCTCTAATGCCATCCATTTTCCTCCAAATTCTATGATTTTGTCATTTTTTAATGCAGAGTAATACTCCATTGTGTATAAATGCCACATTTTTTTATCCATTCATCTATTGAAGGGCATCTAGTTGGTTCCACAATCTTGCTATCGTGAATTGTGCTGCTATGAACATCGATGTAGCAGTGTCCCTGAAGCATGCTCTTAGTAGGTCTTTAGGGAATAGACCGAGAAGGGGAATAGCTGGGTCAAATGGTGGTTCCATTCCCAGCTTTCCAAGAAATCTCCATACTGCTTTCCAAATTGGCTGCACCAATTTGCAGTCCCACCGACAATGTACAAGTGTACCTTTTCCCCACATCCTCTCCAGCACTTGTTGTTTGACTTCATAATGGCTGCTAATCTTACTGGAGTGAGATGGTATCTTAGGGTGGTTTTGATTTGCATTTCTCTGACTGCTATAGATGGTGAGCATTTTTTCATGTACTTATTGATTGATTGTATGTCCTCCTCTGAGAAGTGTCTGTTCAGGTCCTTGGCCCATTTGTTGATTGGGTTATTTGTTATCTTATTGTCTAATTTTTTGAGTTCTTTGTATACTCTGGATATTAGGGCTCTATCTGAAGTGTGAGGAGTAAAGATTTGTTCCCAGGATGTAGGCTCCCTGTTTATCTCTCTTATTGTTTCTTTTGCTGAGAAAAAAAAATTTTAGTTTGAGTAAGTCCCATTTGTTGATTCTAGTTATTAACTCTTGCGCTATGGGTGTCCTATTGAGGAATTTGGAGCCCGACCCCACAGTATGTAGATCATAGCCGACTTTTTCTTCTATCAGACGCTGTGTCTCTGATTTGATATCAAGCTCCTTGATCCATTTTGAGTTAACTTTTGTGCATGGCAAGAGAAAGGGATTCAGTTTCATTTTGATGCAAATGGATTTGCAGTTTTCCCAGCACCATTTGTTGAAGATGCTATCCTTCCTCCATTGCATGCTTTTAGCCCCTTTATCAAATATAAGATAGTTGTAGTTTTGTGGATTGGTTACTGTGTCCTCTATTCTGTACCATTGGTCCACCCGCCTGTTTTGGTACCAGTACCATGCTGTTTTTATTACTATTGCTCTGTAGTATAGTTTGAAGTCTGGTGTCGCTATACCGCCTGATTCACACTTCCTGCTTAGCATTGTTTTTGCTATTCTGGGTCTTTTATTTTTCCATATGAATTTCATGATTGCTTTATCTATTTCTACAAGAAATGCCGTTGGGATTTTGATTGGCATTGCATTGAACTTATAGAGAACTTTTGGTAATATCGCCATTTTGATGATGTTAGTTCTGCCTATCCATGAACAGGGTATATTTTTCCATCTTCTAAGATCTTCTTCTATATCTCTCTTTAGGGTTCTGTAATTTTCATTGTATAAGTCTTTCACCTCTTTTGTTAGGTTGATTCCCAAGTATTTTATTTTTTTTTTTTTTGAGGATATTGTGAATGGAGTAGTTGTCCTCATTTCCATTTCAGAGGATTTGTCGCTGATATACAGGAATGCCTTTGATTTATGCGTGTTGATTTTATATTCTGCCACTTTGCTGAATTCATTTATTAGCTCTAATAGTTTCTTTGTAGACCCTTTTGGGTCTGCTAGGTATAGAATCATGTCACCTGCAAATAGTGATAATTTAAGTTCTTCTTTTCCTATTTTTATGCCTTTAATTTCTTTCATCTAATTGCTCTGGCCAGTGTTTCGAGGACTATGTTGAACAGAAGTGGTGAGAGAGGGCATCCCTGTCTTGTTCCAGATTTTAGAGGGAATGCCTTCAATTTTTCTCCATTCAGAATGATGCTAGCCTGTGGCTTAGCATAGATTGCTTTTACAATGTTGAGGTATGATCCTGTTATCCCTAATTTTTCTAGAGTTTTGAACATAAAGGGATGCTGTACTTTGTCGAATGCTTTTTCTGCATCTATCGAGATGATCATATGGTTCTTATTTTTAAGTCTATTGATATGGTGAATAACATTTATTGAGGATTTTTGCATCTAGGTTCATTAGAGATATTGGTCTGTAGTTTTCTTTCTTTTAAGTGTCTTTTTCTGGTTTAGGCATCAGGGTGATGTTAGCCTCATAGAATGAATTTGGAAGTTCTCCTTCTTTTTCTATTTCCTGAAATAGCTTGAAAAGTATTGGTGTTAGTTCCTCTTTAAAGGTTTTGTAAAACTCTGCTGTATACCCATCCAGTCCTGGGCTTTTCTTAGTTGGTAATCTTTTGATGGTTTCTTCTATTTCCTCAATTGTTATTGGTCTGTTTATGTTGTCTATATCCTCCTGACTCAATCTGGGCAGATCATATGACTTAAGAAATTTATCGATGCCTTCTCTATCTTCTATTTTATTCAAGTATAAGGATTCAAAATAATTTCTGATTATCTTCTGTATTTCTGAAGTGTCTGTTGTGATATTGCCTTTTTCATCCCGTATGCTAGTAATTTGAGTTCTCTCTCTTCTTCTCTTCCTTAGCATGGCTAAGGGTCTGTCGATTTTATTTATTTTTTCAAAGAACCAACTTTTAAGTCACAAGTTTTCAAATCATAAAAGGTATTCAAACACTATTTCAGTTACCAGTATATTTTTTGCTCAATTTAAGTTTTTTATAGATGTTGCATATTTGGAATGAGGAGTCAAAATGGGTTAAGCAAACAAGTTTCTTTTAGGATCTCAACTATGTCAAAAAAAATTTTCATAAAAGGCGAAAGTACACCACAATAACATGAACTATCCATCAAAGGAATTATAAGTGATTTTTTGTTGTCTCTAAACTTTTGTGCGTTTTTCAGTCTCCACCATGAGTGCAGATTATTTGATCAACCAAAAAAACAAAACAAAAAAACCGCACAACTATTTCTCCTAGATATATGATACTTTATTTTAAAATATTTTCTGGGCTGTTGAACATTGTTTGAAGATGTATAATAGATTGAGGCCTGGGGGAGGCGAGGGGGTGTCTATCAGATGTTTTTGTTACTGTTTTAGTGAATGGTGGACATAATTTGTGGAGCATCAAAGTTCCTGCCCAGTCTAGAAATGTGTCTCCTGGAACTTGAAATTGCCTTTTCCCAAGTCAATTATTTAGTAAAGGTGGTTTTGTTTTGTTTTCATGAGTAGTTTACTAATAGTGGAAGTGTAATTAACCCACCAGAATCCAGGGAATATAGTCAGCAGGAAGTTGAGAACCTAATTGTACAATGGAAACACAGGGAGGGTTTGCTAAAACATGCATGCCCCCCCCCAGGAAGACTTGAGAATTTGCATTTCTACCAAGTTTTCAGGTAATGCTGCTGTGGTGGTCTTGTGACCACCCTTTGACACTCCTTGCATGAAAGCATATTTATCATCATATTTATATTTTATAAGTATTTATATATTTTATAGCATACTTAAATTTTATCATCAGTAGAACCACCCACCAGAAGCCAGTATCTGGGGAGTGGGAGAGCACTGAGCTGGATGAGAGCCAGGAGGTCCTCATGGAAGA
Source organism: Urocitellus parryii (assembly GCF_045843805.1). Taxonomy (NCBI): domain Eukaryota; kingdom Metazoa; phylum Chordata; class Mammalia; order Rodentia; family Sciuridae; genus Urocitellus; species Urocitellus parryii. The sequence goes on from NC_135543.1 coordinate 46,680,941, forward strand.
TCTAGGGCTAAAGGTCCAGAGGAAATCTACAGTTTCACTGCCAGGCCAGCCAGGTGGACATCTCAGGACTAAGGAGGAAGGGAGGAAAGATGGTAATTGAAATAGTGCTTTGTAGGGTAAGGATGGGAAGGTCACCTTTATCATGCTTCCTACATAGAGTTTGGTCATTGCTACACATGATAATTTTTTCACTGTAAATGGACTTCCACTATTGGGAAAGAGATCCTTACTTCCATTTTAACTTCAAAATGGTAATGACTGATGCATTTTAGTGATCTGAATAATTGAAGTTTGAGAGAAAATGGTAACAGAGAAAATCATGCAATAAAAATAAGTGCTGAGCAAAAAAATATATAATGAGGGCATGGCTCAAAAACGAAGGTGACTTTGTGTGTGTGTGTTTTGCCTGACTTCATCTAGAACTTAGAATACACTCTGGTCTTCCCCTCAGAATCATTCTCTGCATTTTCTCTCTCCCATTGGTTTACTGCGAGGCGAGGCTCCGCCACCAGGTGGTGCGGTTCCAGCGCTTTCCCAAACGTGGTCTGCGTGCACCATAAACAAATAGATTGGCTGAGGCGCACCACCCAGCTCCGCGCTCCGCCCCCGGCGCTCTAGGATCACAACACCATCAGGCCACCGCGTCACCGCCCGAGTTTTGCTAGATGGTTCCCAGGCACGAATTCCTTTTGGGTAACTGGGTTCGGGAGAAGAATTGCTCAGTTTTGGGGGCCGAGATAAACATATACTGCACTGAGGAATGGGGTATTCAATGGGAAAATTGTCTCCAAGTATTCTCTTTTGCTAAAACCTCGCCACCCTCTCCAACTCAGGTGGAAAATAAGGGTGACAAAAAAGGAAACAAAGCATCAAAGCCAGATACTGTTGACACGATTCTAGAAATATCCTCCCAGACTGGATTCCAAAAGCTCAGCTGCCCAGGTCCGGGAGTCCCCAACCCAACGTTGCGCACGCAGAGGCCGCAGGATGAGAAAGACTGTACCGGACCTAGGAGAGATCTCCGGCTGTTGTGGCACTGTCAGAGCCCGACCCCGCCCCGGACCCCCAAGCCACGCCCCTCTAGGCCCCGCCCTTGAGCGCGCTGGGGGCGGTAGCAGCACCTCCCAGAAAGGGAGGAGCCGACGACGCCTCTTTCCTTCCTGACCTGCGCGCGCTGCTTGCAGCCGCCCGCGCCTGCTCCCTCCCTTGTCAGGCGCTGGTCCTGAAACAGCCCCGGGAAGTGAAGAAGCAGCTCGGCGCTCTGCGGAGCGATCCCGACCCTAGCAGATGTGCGCAGCCCCGCGTGGCCGCAGCATGAGCGCGCGCGGTCCAGCCCTGTGCTTCTTCCTGCTCTTGCTCTGTCCTGCGCAGGTGAGCGGCGGTCGACCACGGCGCACTGTAGGGGACGTGGCCCGGCCGCGAGTCCGGGAGATAGCAGGCAGAGCCCCGGGTTTGGCGGTCGCTCCCCCGAGGCGGGGGACCCAGGACGTGGGAGACTAGGGGGCGCGGACCGGCAGGGCCTAGGGAACTTGGTCTGTGGGTGCAGTCCCCGGAGGCTCCCCCACGTCTCCTGGCTCCAGCCACACTCTTCCCTGTGGTCTGGAGGAGGGTGGCAGCTGGGGGCTTGCTTGTTTGACCTATTTAGAGATCATTTCAACTGTGATCATCTAGTTTCTCCATTTAAGATATGGGGTCAGAGGGAAGGGGGGACGGGAACGGTGGGTGAAGAGGGATCGATCGGGACTTAATCTTTTTTTTCTAACTCTATATACACATGAACTCTGTGTAAATTTGTTTAGAAGATCCAGCCACTTTATTTCCTTTTCTCTCCTGAGAATGGAAGTGTAAGGGGAGGTGAAGAATGGAAATTCATGAAGCACCAAATTGAAACAAACTTGAGTACTTTATATAATGTAGTCAGCTTGATCTTCTAAGGGGTGCAGCTTGCTACTTATCACCTCCTCTTTAACATTTCAGGAAACTGAGGCCCAGAAGTGGGTAGTTGAATTTCCCCTTGTCACAATTAGCTAGTGACAGAATGGTCCTGGAACTGTGTCCTGACTTCTACTTGGTTTAGTAGCCTTGGGCATTGGCCCCTCACTGCTGTTTGTGTGTCTACAGTTTTCTCTTTTAAAACCTTGGGGAATGGGGGAAATACCTAAGGACGTGGGTGTTGATGAAATCAGATCAAGATGAAAGAGTGGCCCTCTGGGAATTCTGTGCCCACTAACTCCCCTCAAATAGGTGGGTCATTAGCTAATGGAGTGGTGAATCTGTGGGAAGAGCAGATTAAGGGGTTCTGTGAAAAATCTATTCTTTAAACTTCTGTGTAGTGCTCAGAAGGGTATAGGTGATGCTGATCCAGTAAGGGCCCAAGAGCCTGGAAAGGAGCTGCTTCCTCCAGAAGTGTGTGTGTGTGTGTGTGTGTGTGTGTGTGTGTGTGTATGTGTAGGTGTGCAATCCCCAGCTCTGTGGGCTTGTGGAAGAGCCCACATCTAATATCAGGATATCAGGATGAATCCAAAGTGAAAACAGATTTCGGAGGAACAGTTTGGGATAGGGTTGAGGTTCAGGAGTTAGATCAGTCACCAGCTCTGTGGCTTTAGGCATTTTACTCTCAGGCCCTAAAATCTTCTAAAGATAAATAATACTTTATAGAGTTATTGGAATTATTAAATACCAAAATATTTGGAGAGATCTCATCACTATGCCTAAACCCTGTAAAAGCTCAAGAAACAGCAGTTTCTCAATAGCCCTAGTGAAAATATAGCTACTCAGTTTCCATAGATCAGGACCTAATCAGCAGGCTTCACATTATTAAGTAGCTTTAATTTATCTCTGCATTCCTTTTGTTTGTTTGTTTTCTGGGTTTGATTTTTGTTTGTTTGTTTGTTTGGTTGGTTGGTGGGTGGGTTTTGGTTATCTTGGTACTAGGGATTGAGCCCAGGGTGCTTCGCCACTGAGCCACATCCCCAAATCTTTTTATTTTTTTATTTTGAAACAGGGTCTCACTAAGTTGCTTAGGGCCTCACTAAATTGCTAAGGTTGGCTTCAAACTTGGGATCCTCCTGCTTCAGCCTCCAGAGCCACTGGGATTACAGGCATACACCCAGGTCTGCAGTCCTTTTACCTCAAGGCTAATGGCCCTGATGGGTGCCTCCCCTCTAGGGCAATTGGAATAGATCAAAGATTGTGAATCTCTTGCAAAATTCCTGGAAGCCTTTTCAAGGTCTGCAGATCTTAACAAAAAACACTCCTATTGCTATTTTTAAATTTAACTCCCTCCAGTCTAGAAATTTTCACTGCACCTGACAGATGGGGGAAAGCCTGGAAGCTAGACAGATTGGGGGAGGGGATATCTGCTTTTAGAAATCATACCAATGATAACCACTCTTCAGGTTTCCATCTGAGCACTAATCAGCTTCTCTTGGAATTACACTAATTATTCTTTGTAAGGTTTGAAATACATTTCAAGGAGATTTTTGCTTTTCTTAATTTTTACTATTTATAAATGATGAAATAACATTACTAGACCAAATGATTTTAAAACATTGTGGTTACCCAAATAATGCAAGCAGTTTTGAGAAAGTTACACTCTCCTGAGTGTAACTTTTTTAATTTTTTAAAAAATTTTTTTAGTTATAGATGGACACGATATCTTTATTTTGTTTATTTATTTTTATGTGGTGCTGAGGATCGAACCCAATGCCTCACATATGCAAGGCAAGCACTCTGCCACTGAGCCACAACCTCAGCCCCTGAGTGTAATTTTTAATAAGCTTTTTTCTTGAGGGTCTTTAAACTCAAGCGAGGGCTGAGAGAAATTAAGCATTGAAGTGACCTTTCCTGAAGAGAGATGAAATGGGTTCCTCTTTAGACCTGGAGTGGGATGGAACAACCATTTGAAATTGAAGTGAATGTGGGTAATCTTGCGCAGCCTCCCCTAGTCTTTGACTATTGGGGTGATTAGAAGTCTCATTAGCCTAAGTCTTCAAGGGGAAAAAAGAGATTTTTTTTTTTTTAAAGAAATTTTAGCAAGTGGGTAGAGAGAAAAGGATTTGCTGAATGGGTCTTTGTATTTCTCCATGTTTGTTCTATGACTCAGAACAAAGAATGCCTCTGATCATGAAGACAGTATGATCTCTCTCTCCTGGGTAACCCTTCCTCAGCCTTCACTTGTGAAAGGGATGCAGTGTTTTATGCACAGCATATTACTTACTGGGAAGCCTGGATTAGGCCATCTCTAATCTGATCTCAGATCTCAGGTGCTCCTTTCCACCTTGTCACCCACAGCTCTGTGAAGGGCATCAGTTCTCCAACAAGATTAAACTGTTAGCTATCAGAATTGTGCCCCAGTCAGTGTGCTACATTACATGATCCACGATGTTTGCATCCTACTCTGCAGCTAGGATACCTTCTCTCTAAAGTTCTTGGCCATCAGAATTGAATTTGCAATTGGTTTCTGGTGATCGAAGTGATCAACTGGATAGGCAGCTTTTCCTTTGCCTTGAGCTTTCTTGGAACATTTGCTTTGGCAATTAAAAAAAAAAAGAATCAGAAGAAGTAAAAACTCTCTGATGCACTTGTATTGTTGAGAGGATTTGAGAGATGCTTTAAAATTTTATTCTTCATCTTGTTACTGTCTCTTCCTTTGAGGAACTCTGATTTCCTTTAGGGGCTCTGGGTACAATATAGGATGCAAAAAAATGAAAGAATTACCCATTTGGAAAGTAGTCCAAATACTTTAAAATGCTGTGTTTTAATGTTATTTGTTGTCCCTTTCTTATTCATAGTTAATGAGGGGAAGATCGAGGATAAATATATATATATATATATATATATATATATATATATATATATATAAAGGGAAGTCCTGAAATAAGGATGAGGCCCAAAGGAGTTCATTTTTAAGTTCTGTTTTGAAGAGTAAATTGACGTATACCAGGCGGACAAGAGGAAACAGAGGAAAATGGGGGAAGCAGTACCTAGAAATGATTCATGTTTGAGGAAATGCTGATTACCCTGATTTGATCATTATATGTTATATACATGTATCAAAGTATTACTGTGGTCCATAAATATGTAACAATATTATGGGAAAAAACCCTAAAGTTGAAAAAATTTTTAAAGAAAATGAGGGGAAGTTACTTAATTGCTCATTAAAAACCATGGGACACTTGAAAAGGGTGAATTTAATCATCTTCATAAACCTGTTAAAAATTGGCAGGGAGTCTATTCTAGATTACAGAAAATTGAAGACAAAAAATAGCTACCTAATTTTTGCATAGTGCTCCATTGCTGTCACATATCTGTTCTTACTTTGTCTCATACAACTCCTTTAAGATATTATGACTGTTTTTCTTGTTTGTAGATACAGTGGACATTAAAGCTCAAATCTGTGCTAAGGTTGCATGGCTCATGAATGGCAGGCTGAGAGCCTGAATTACTGTCTTCTGATTTGTTCTCTGTTTTATTCAAATTCAGAATATTGCTACCTGATTACTTATGTTTAACAAGCTAAATTGAATGGCTATTCAGCAGATGTTTCATTTGGCCAATAAAGCATCTCATTCAAGGCCTATGCCCATCTCCAGTTTGGCTTCTTCCAGTAATTGGTAATAAACTAGAGATGGAATTAGCCTGCTGGTCTCACCCATGGCCCTGTTGCCACATTGTGTGAACATTCCATAATAATCTGCACAGACCATGTACTGACACCCATTTTCATGGTTTTGTTGTAGTACTGTGGCTTTTGGGTTATTTTTCAAATTTGGGGTTACTAGAGCTCAGAAGTGTCTAATAGCAATTAGCAGTGTGACATTGGATGAGTTAAATACCAAACTAAAGGGATTATCTGTAAAAGGAAGACTTGGACAAGCTGAACTTAACTCTAGAAACGTGACTGAAACACCTATAGACAGGCAAGTCTGGTGCAGACGGATTAACCTTTGTTATATGGATATGTTCATGCCAGATTGTCCATTAAACAGTTATCAGAGACTTCCATCAATAGAAGTCAAACCAGCCTGGCCTCCACCTCAAAGCTTCTGCCTATTTGTGTGGTCTGCTTTCCTGACTCCAAAGAAAATAGCAGCCAGTGTAATCTCTGGGCAGGATTCTCCATTCCACTCCTTCCACCCGTCATCCTGCCTTGTCCTGACTGGCCAGGTCTGTGTCCCTGCTCCTAGAGAGGCAGTGGGCAGTGGAGTTAACTAGCAGTCACCTTCCCTCCTTCCAGGAGCTTGAGCTGGGTGTGTCCCCAGGTTCTGCCATTGGCTTTACCTATCCAGGACAGCAGGAGCAGTAGCAGGAGGGACCCAGCCCTGCCCTCTTAATTGTGGTGGAATGGTCGGATGCTGACCTGGGGCAGAGGGATGCCAATGGTTCTGAGGAAGTGAGTCATTACTTGACAGGTATTTTAATGAGACGTGAATTATAGTCGTCATTTCTGCAAGTGAACAAGTTCATGAAGAACGAACGCCTGTGTAGGATCATGGTAGATTGGAGAGTCTGTCTCTGGTCCATTTTCAAATTGTGAGGCTACATCAGAGCCCAAACTGGATTGGAGTTTGAACAGTGAAATGAGCAAGAGGAGTGAGGAAGGATGAGGGAGATGGGTGGAGAACACTTAACTGAGCTTTGAAAATCATGTCTCATCATCATATGAGCCATATGACCTCAGAGTATCCTCTCTGAGCCTTAGTTTCCTTGCCTAAAAATACTCCTACTCTGTTGTTGAGAAATAAATGAGAGAAGGGGCTGGGGTTGTGGCTCAGTGGTAGAATGCTTGCCTAGTGTGTGCAGGGCCCTGGGTTCTATCCTCAGCACTGCATAAAAATAAATAAAACAAAGGTATTATGTCCAACTACAACTAAAAAAAAAAAGAAAGAAAGAAATGAGACAATAAATAGAAATCACTTAACTCTGTGCCTGGCTTGCAGTTGGGTTTCCCTCATTGTTTGGATGTGAGTAAGGCTGCAGTAAAATTTTACTAAAGGCAGCCTGGAATATTAGCATCGCTACTAGTGTTCAGAGCTTTTTCATGTGATAATGCATGCTCATGGAGCACCTATTAGAATCGGGTTTAACAATGGCTTTAGTTGCTCACAAATGGCAGAAGAAGCTTTTTATTTTTTTAACCTTTCCTGAAGTGTCCTTCTGACTGTTAAAGAGGCTTTCCTGTCCAGTCATATACCTAGTAAACAAACCCTGGAGCATGTTGTGAAATGTCCACATGAGCTAACCTTTAAAAGTAGAGACTCTCTAGCCTTGTAATGCCCAGATTCTGAGTCAACACCAAAATGACCAGCAGTTCTCACTTCTGAACTACTTATATAAGCCAGTTGAATTCCCTCAACTCACTGCAAGTTTGGTGGTTTCTGAATCCATGAACATCAGCTACAAGGCTACAGGAAATTTCAAAGGAATATTACACCTGAGATTTGCCCTTTATGATGTTGTGACCTCACAAGGAAGCTAAGACAAAAACAAGAAAATACTCTTGTGATTCTCACAAATATAAATTCTGCTTGATCCTAGCACAGGTGCCAGAAAACTGGCCTAGACTGAGCCTGTTTTTGTGAGTAAAGTTTTATTGGGACGCACCCACACCCACTCATTTACCTCTTGTCTGTAGTTGCATTTGAGCTTTGAACTCCAAGGGTTGAGTATTTGCCACAGAGACCTTAAGGCTCCCGGGTCTCAGCTCCTTATTGTTTGGCTCTCTAAAGTAATGTTTATCGGCAGAAATGGGCACACCAGTACTCTGGCAGAGAACATCTGTGTTCCCCCACAGGAAGATGAGGGCAGATGCTCTGTGCTCCAGGCTCTCAGCCCAGTGCTGCTTCTGTTCAAGGACAGCCTTGCTTTACTTTGGGTACACCAGATTAGGACCAGGTGCAAGGAGTCAGAGTGGAGGAAATGAGCCTTGGGAGAGGCTCCTAAGAAGGCATAATTAGGGAGGGCGTTCCAGGGTGGATAAGAATGAAACCTGTGGAGGAAACAATGGGTAGGCTTGTTTTTCTGGGGTTGGGGATAAGGACTGGAGTTTGGTCTTCCGGATCTGGATAAGTACAGTTCAGATAGAGCAAAAGCCAATCTGGGAGGTAGTAGAGATTTATTTGTTTATTATTATTATTATTATTATTATTATTATTATTATTATTATTGTATGTCCCCACACTTGTATATGTTTGGATGTGTATACTTATTTATATGTACCTGTAGGGAGAAATTAAATTAGGTCTTCTGCCAGGAAGACCTAACTCTAATAAATTAGCTCTAGTTAAATCTGAGGAGTAGGGTAAGAGGACAGAGGATTTTCAGTGTTATTCTATATACACCTGTAATGTGTGGATATTTGTGATGAATGTATATTTATTTGTAAATAAAGTCTGCTACTTTAAAAATATTTTAGGACTTGGCAAAAATTTTTAAATGCTTAAGTAAGGTAATTCTAATGGCTATAAAGAGCCCTTTAAGATCACATGACCACAAGATGAACTGGGAAGAATAATTATTCTTTGGACTGAAACCTGACTATGGTTTGAATGTGTTCCCCAAAATGTGTTGGAAACAATCCCCAGTGCAGCACTGTTGAGGCGCTGGACCTTTAAAAGAATTAGATCACAAGGGTTCTGCCTCCTGAGTACATTAATGCCATTATTGCAGGCGTGGGTTATCACGAGAGAGTTCCTAACAAATTGAGGGGTTCAGCTTCCTTCCTCTTGAGTGCCCTCTGTTGCCCTTTGCTTTCCACCATGTGGAATGATGCAGCAGGAAGGTCGTCATCAGATGCAGCCCCTGGATCTTGAACTTCCAAGCCTCCAAAACTATGAGCCAAATAAATTTGTTTATTTAAAATTACCTAGTTTCAAATATTCTCTTACAATATCAGAAAACAGATTAAGAAATATGTGTAATAAGAATTGTAATGCACTCCGCTGTCATATATAAATAAAAAAAGGAAAAAGAAAGACCCTCCTGGTACATAAACCAAGCTCTAACAGGACTGGGTATGTGCTATGACACTCATGCCCATAGTTCTTCATCTTATTTAATCTGACAGCTTTTTCTCTTTTAACCTCAGAATGGTAATTGAGAATGTGGGTACTGCAGTTCTTGCCACTGGGCTTTCCTTTATTTTTTTAATACCTTCATTTTATTTATCCATTTTTATGTGGTGCTGAGGATGGAACCCAGTGCCTCACACATACTAGGCAAGCGCTCTACCACTAAGCCACAACCCCAGCCTTGGGCTTTCCTTTTATATGGTGAAGGACATCTGAGCACATGGTTCTTTTGATGTGTGTTCTGTAAAATACACATAATGTAAAATTTCCATTTTTAACCCTGTTCAGTGATGCTGAGTATATCACGTTATGTGTAGCTATCACTGCCATCCATCTCCGGAAGTCAGTTCACATGTTAAGTAAATGCACATTTTGGCTTTGGTACTCAAATGTTGGTGGATTTTATTTCAATATTAGACATGATACTTCCTTCTCCATGAGAATATAATTGGATGTAAAATCAGGGTTCTTGTATCATAGTGAATCCAGCTTTAAGTTTGGAAATTAGATGCTTCATTTGAAAAGGAAGTATGTGCACTGTACAAGTATACCTTAATCTTAGTGTTAGCATGTGCTGCTATGAGAGTCCTAAGGGATCTTAAGGTACATCCACACTGTTTGTCAATAAAATCCACACTGATGATTTCAAGACTGAAAGACCAATCGCTTGGATGCCAACTAGAATCTTCATGGGTCACAGAGATGAGCATGTCCCAGCCCTGTCTGCCCAGATCCACCATGAAGAGTCTGTTTCTGGAGCCAGAATGCTCTTGTTTGAAACCTGATTTGGCCACTACCTGTGTGATATTAGAGAAGTTCTTAGTGTTTCAGTGCTCCATCCATTATAGCATCCCCCACATCAAACTATTGTTAGAATTCATTGGGCTGATATAAAACAGTGTCCGGAACATAGTGAGCACCTTGTCAGTACTTTGGGGACCACTGACTTAGGGCTTGCTATAGGCAGGATGGCTTTGTGAGAAGTAAACCGAAGAGTTTATTCAAGCCCAAATTTCCTGGACCCAAAAATACCTCAGGTGTTTTATTCTGTTCAGATCTTTAGAACATTAGTAAAGAGGTTCCAGACAGTTGGAAGACATTATGTCTTTACATTTAATTGTAACTTGCCTTGTAGTTTACTAAGTACTTGTTATATACACATATATGATCTCTCATCAGCATGCTAAACCTCTGAGATAAGCGTAGATAAAGAACTTCATTTCACAGGAAAGGGAATTTCTATTCAGTGTGGTTTTAAGTAATCTGCCCCAGATGGGGTCCCAGGTGCCATGAAGTTTATTGACCAGATCATTAGTTCTTTGGATTAGAACCTAGAGCTGCTGATCATATGCCTCCTGATCACTCCATGCCTTCCCCTTTCCTCTTCTACCAGATGGGTAAAAACAGCACTTTGCTTCAAAATAAATGACATAAAAGATGATCTTGGTAAAAAGGAAGCTAAACAGCATTGGGTCATCTTGATTTGCCTTTGTAGCACTAAGTGCTGAGGAAGGGAAACTTAGGCTCCAGACACCCATTCTGTTTGCCATGCTGGGACTGGTTTGTTGACTAGGTTCCTGTTTTTCACTAAAATTTGTGGGAGGTCATGGATTTGGACTGGGCACCTGCACTAGGCCCAGTAAACCAAAGCAATCTAGAGTTTAATTGCAGTTCTGGTTGGTTATAGGCGGTCCACAAACCAGTTAACTAATTAAGCAGTAACCATTTGACTGGTTGATAAAGCAGTAGCAGATTGTTTCACTTGGGTTTTTCCATAAATGTGTCTGATCACATTGTTTGTTGGTGTTCCCGGAACCTGCTCTGGTTCTGGGACTGCCAAGATGTGTTGAATTGGTTTTGTTTTGTCCTGCCCAAATAAACTCTCCTAAATTCAATTGGTCTAAGGAATTTTCCTTTTAACACTGTCACTTCTGCTCCTGTGGTTGACCAGTTGAATGGCCCTGACCTGAGACCTATTTGGCCAGCCACTCAGTTGAGAATTCCCTGAGGTCTTGGGAGGGATCCCTTGTATTTAAATTGTATGTAATTATCAACAGTTCATTCCATCTCTGTCATCAGCTTTCACTTTTTCAAGCTTTGGATAGATAGGCAGTGATCTTTTATTGGAAACCTAGAATTGCAACACTTTCTTTAGATTCTCTAGGTTTCTGAGTATAACAATTGGGGATCTTCTTATATAAAAATGTTGGTGGAATTATGCAACTTCTTGACAAAGGATTGGTACAGGAGCTTCGTTGAAGGCTCACCACCTCCTCATTTGTATAATTTCCGTCCCTGTGGCCCAACATATGACTTTTAATGAGTCAAGCAGAGAGATAAGTGGTAAGTGGTAATTTTTATTTTAGAATATCTGAAGGTTGAATTGAGTGGACAACTCAATTATATTGACTCCTTGGATTCCCCCAAACATGCACACCCCTACCTCCTGCTTGTTTTTTTTTTTTTTTTTTTTTTTTTTTTTTTTTTTTCTCTCTCTGATGTTTCAGGGCTTCTGGGACTGTTCTGTTCTGGGATTCTGTCTTGACACTGGGGACCAGCAGACTCACTTAGCTTGTTGCATGTGTGTAGGTCATGTGCCGCTGTCACTGGAGAGGACTCTGCTGTTGGTTCTATTGAGATCTTTTTAAATGACTTTCTCCCAGGCATTTTCGGGACTGTAGTTTTGCTTCTTGGTCTCTCGTTTTTCACTAAGGGACAGACAGTTACAAGCCAGTGGCTCTGGCTCGCTGGGCCGGCTGTGACTGTCTGAGTTCATTGTGATACCAAGAGTCAGGTTGCTTTGGGCAGTGTCCTTGGAACAGGGTGCTGATTCATTCTAAACCCTCCCCACTTATGAATTTTCTGACAGCCTTGTGACTCTCATATGGGGAATATGAGTGACTCTTGAGAAATCTTTTTGCAAGAGATTTTAAAAAAAAATTTTTTAAGAGTGCTTAGGTGATTTTCCTTGGAGTTAACAGGTGCATTCCTTGCTTTCTATGTAAATCTCAAGGATATAATATTCATTCTTGCTCCTACCTTGCTCATTGATGTTTATGGTTTTGTTCTTCAGGTTATTTATGGAGTACTTAACCTAAATATATGTGGGAATATCCTTCATTCTTTAAAACTTAGTAGTTCCTTGTGCAGATGTGCAAAAGTAGTGTCTCAGTAATTGCTAACTTACTCTATCCTGTGATTCTTAGTGATTTTTATAGGGAACTGTAACTTCTCTTAAATAAGCAGAAAGTTGAAATCATATAAATAATTTCCATGACCTACTTTGTTGACTTGACAAATCCATTTGGGTCATTTGGTCTATTTATTTTTTATTTTTTTGTAGTTGTAAATGGACAGAATGCCTTTATTTTATTTGTGTATGGTGCTAAGGGTCGAACCCAGTGCCTCGCACATGCTAGTGCTCTGCCACTGAGCTACAACCTCAGCCCCCCATTTGGTCTATTTCTATTACTGTTTCTCAAAATGTTTAATAAGTGCCTCTTGCTTTCACTTCCTTTTGCAGGTAGCATTGACAGATTCTGTAATGGTGCTTGAATGAGCACTTTTTATTGTTGAAAATATGTTTTCCATTAGACCCCAGTTATACCTAGTCTTGTGTTAATTTCTGTAGGTGTTTTTACAGTCCTGTGTTTGGTATGGAGAGTGTGGAATTGCATCTGGAGATAAGAGATACAATTGCAGATATTCTGGGCCACCAAAGCCACTGCCAAAAGATGGGTATGACTTAGTGCAGGTAAGTTCCTTGTTAGCCGTACAAAATGCTGCTCACAAGATCCTCTGTAATTAAACCTTGCAGCACAGTGTGGGTAGAGGTGAAACTAATAGGCCTAAATCTTATCCCAGATTCTAACCTGTAATGCACAGTGTAGAGAAGATAAGCTAACTACAGAGGTTTAATTTTTCAGGCACCTACTTTCTACCTCTCATAGTTTCCCAATAGCAGGTTACTATTTAGAGACTGACCTTAGTCCTCAAATGCTACTCTTTGAAACTTCTGCAAAATATATTAGAACTTGACTTTTTGGTTCCTAGATCCCAGGACTTGAACAGACTGCCACTAAGAAGCTCTGACTTCCTCTTTCCCTGTATATTTTAGTGATTTCTCTGTGTTCCCCTGAGCATGTGAATTTTGCCTGTCACCAGGGTTCTGCTTTGTTATCATTTTTACCATCCTGCATGCACAAGGGTATTGGAAAAGAACTTGGAAAATCGCGGTGTAAAGACTGATTTTTAGAGGCTTACGTAATAAAAAGTCAAATTGACATGATAGGAGATCTCTGCTTACTTATTCCTTTCATCAGAATTAGTAAAAGTTTTGACTTTCCCTGGAGTGACTAATGGAAATCATAAATAGCACTCTGGTTGAACTTAAATAAAAAAAAGGTAGGAAGAGGTAAAATGACTGTCAGGGGGAGAGACAGAGCTTCCAAATAAAAACTAAATTAGAAATGTCTCTACCGCCTCTACCTGTGAGTCCCTAGTTTATGAATGGTATATTTGATGGCCTTTCAAGAGAATTCTGCAAGAATTTCTCCAATGCTTGCCTTATCCTCAGGCACTGAAAAGGTTTACAGGAGCAGAGCTGTTTTCTCTCTAGAGGAATGGCATCCTTACCCTAACTGCTACTCTCATATCTGTACTCTGTCTTCTGAAAGGAACTCTGTCCTGGATTCTTCTTCGACAATGTCAGTCTCTGTTGTGATGTTCAGCAGCTTCGGACTCTGAAAGACAACCTGCAGCTGCCTCTGCAGTTTCTGTCCAGGTAGGTTGACCACCAGGCAAACAGAGCCAGGGGGTTTCAGCTACTTGTTAATCAGTAATGTTGGGGTCTGCTTGTAAAGTCAGAGTTTTGGTATGTTCTGTTTTGATGACTTCTAAGAAATAGAGAAAATAATAATCATGATAGACTTGGTTCTCTTCCCAGTTACATCCACAGTTGTGACTTGGTTTCCTCTGAGATGCCCTGGCTCTACATAGTAGGCTAGTTCTTTCAGATTCAAGTTTCTGTGCACCCTGGAAAAGAGAGGTTCCCGGTAGTCCTGCTCAGGTCCCTCACCTACGCAGTCTTCTAATCATTTTCCTCTCCTCACCTCCCCTGCTTTGCATGTCATTTTGCCTTTTTCTGTGGTGAAATGATATGTTGCAGGTCCTCACTAGGCTGGCCTTGGGTCACTGTTCAGTTTGTTCTGGCATAGTTGGCCAGTTTTGTCAAAGTTCGTTTTCTGTTCCATCTGTTCTTCATGACCCAGGCCAGTGAAAGAGGATTGCATAATAGGTGTTCTTCTCTATAGGCCTATCTAGCAATTTTCAGATGGGCAGAAGAACAAGCAAGATTGTGTTATCTTTGTCAGTTTTTCAGGCCTTAGCACACTGAGATAGATGGATGGTGAGCAAATATAAAGAGGGGGAAATGCTCTCTGCAGTTATCACTGCAAGTGGCAGGGCATAAGCCAGCTTCCACTATGGAACCGTGCTTCTTATCAGAAGTTACAGTACAGGATGGAAAACCATCATTCAGTTGTTCTCCCAGGACATCGTATAATACAATATCAAAAGCTGGGAGTCTGTTTGGGCCACTATATCTTATGGAAGGCTGCTGGACATTGATGGAGCTAGATTGGACCCTTCGTCATTCAGTCAAAACATTTATTTAGCACCCATTCATGAACATCAACAGATAGCTACGATTTTCTCCAGAGGTACCAAAGCTTTGTTAATAACAGCAAATAAGAAAAATAACCTGACATATGGAATCTTACGCAGCTGTTGAAATTCATGATCAAATGAAATAACACAGCAAGAGATTTGTAGAAATCTGTACACCCCAATTGTGATTCTTATCAGTAGTGTGATTAAAGTTTCTGGTTTTGGAAAGCAAAGGTTTCCTGAAAAAGAATCTGTGTGCGTATCTGCTTCACTGGAGCAGAGGCTTTTGAAGGCTGGGTTACACCTTCCTCATTCTGTGTCATGTGTGATCACTAGCGCTGGATCAGTCTAGAAAATAATCTCAGTTGTGTGGTGAGAATGCACCAAAGGGAGAGAGCCCTTGTGCCACATAACAAGTCAGCTTAGGAGCTTAAGCTCTGAACCCGAAGGGCATCAGTCAGCTGTCCCTTGTGCTTCTCTAATGTATGCAGCCAGAGAACACCATGGCTGTCCCTTTTGTTTTCACAAGTCAAGAGGGGATCCTGCTGTGTTTTGGGAAGGCCTGGGATTACCCAAGGCTTGGAAGAAAGCCTTTCAGTAAGTTATAAGGTGAAAATTCTAATGTGAAAGCTCATTTTTTTCCCTTTTGTTCTTAATCAGAATTGTCACAGCTCTAGGACAAAGAAAGATGTCTCTAAATTACAAAAGCACAGAATTCATAAAAGCATCTTTCTCTTTTTGAAATTACATCTGAGCAAAGTAAATATAGCAATTACAGCAGTTGGGGAGGGGATAGTTTTAAAAGTTACTTATTTTAACATGAGGTTTTAATTGAAGAATTTTTGGTTTTAATATGTTCATTTGTCCCTTTGTAGTACATTTTTAAAATTCTTTATTATTTTTAAATCATATTTTTGCTGGCCCTATCTGTGAGATCATGCAAAATATAATTTATTTTTTCTCTAGATGCCCATCCTGTTTTTATAACCTAATGAACCTGTTTTGTGAGCTGACATGTAGCCCTCATCAGAGTCAGTTTCTGAATGTTACAGAAACTGAAGACTACATTGATCCTATGACAAACCAGACAAAAACGAATGTCAAAGAATTACAATACTATGTTGGACAGAGTTTTGCCAATGGTAAGTAAAATTAATTATTCCCCTTTTAGCTAGCATGAGGGCAGAGCATCAAGCCGTTCTTTTTGTTATTCTGTCGACTGTGTGGATCCATTCAGATGTGGAATGATATTCAGCACTAAATAGAAATGAAAAGACGTAGATACCACAAAACATTGATCACAATTTCCAGTTCCATTGGCCTTGAACTCAGAGTCATTTCTTGTTTGTATCCTAGGACTTGGGCTACAACCAACAAAACCACCTCTTTAAAGCATTGGCTTTAACCCCTTCCCTAGCCTTAAGCTCCTGTATGGAAAATTTCAGAATATGCAAATTTGTGTACATTTTAATAAGCATTAGAATGTTGATTCTAGCAGATGTGAAATGTTTAATATCATGAATTACTGCAAGACTTAGGAGGAAATAGATGGATAGAAGTAGTTGATGAGGAAAAGAAGTTTTGACTCTGAGACACAAGGGAAAGTAAACAGTATCACAAATAGGAATGCCCCCCTCCCACTGCTAGAGATCATAGAACAATCCAAAGAGACCCTCTGTTTGTGGAAAATGAAAGAATTCTAAGAAGAATAAGTAACTGCAGAAAAGGAATGAACAGATTAGAAATAGAACCAAGTGGATCTAATGAGGGAGCAGTGATCATTGGAATGGATTAAAAGATAAATAGCAAATTAGACATAGGTAAACAAAAAGTGTCAAAGAACGGTCTAAAAAATAATAGAATTATTAGCAAAGTTATTGACTATAAGAATAATTTAGAACATTGATCATATCTGGATCAATCCATGAAATGCCAATTAAAATAGTGAACCACATTCATACTCTATCCAGTTGTCACAAATATAAAAAGCTATCATAATGACCAATTAAAAATACAAGAATAAGTTTAATAGAAAAAAGATTCTATTTACAAAAAAAAAACACAAAAAGTATGGTAACTAGGAATCAGGCTTCCAAAAGATGTGACATAAAGGCAGCCTGAGTGAAGAGAGATCATTCTGTATAGAAATAAAAACATGCATACATGGAAAATTTATATATAACAGGTGCATCATTGCAAATCATTGAGGGGAATGGGATCTTGTTGATAAATGGGGTGATAAAACATTATATTCATCTCATTTTTTGGCATATACAAAAAAAATCTACTGTATAAATTAAAAATCCTAGCCTTGGAAAGTTTTAGAAGCAAATACAGAATATCTTCATGACTTTAAGGTAAAGAAAGATTTTCAAAAAGAAAAAGCAGAAACCACAATGAGAATGTTCATGAATATAAACAATTCATGTCTGGATCAATCCATGAGACGCTGATTAAAATAGTGAAACACCATTCATACATTATCAGATTGTCACAAATTAAAAATTTAATGATAATGATGTGGAGCTATAGAAGTGTTAATAAATTGCACCTCTCAATAACCAAAAGCTGGCGCAAATGTTTGAAAACAATTTTGCATTACCTGGTGAAGTTGAAGATGGATAAGCACACCCATACTACAGAAATTCCACTTATAGAGGCCCACCTAACAGAAATTCTTAATACATATGAACAGGAAGGCCCATATAATTATGAACATCCATTATAGCGTTCTCATTGATCATGAAAATTGGAGACATCCAGAGAATGAGAAGAAGACAAATCACAGACTGGGAACAAATATTTGCAAGAGGCATATTTGATTAAGAGCTATTAAAGTATACAGAAAACTCTTAAAACTTAACAATGAGGAAATAAAGAACTTGATTGAAAAATGGGCAAAAACCCAAACAGATAACTCATCCAAGAAAGAGTATAGATGGTAAATAAGTATATGAAAAAATGCTGAACATCTTATGTCATTAGGGAATTGCAAATTGAAACAACAGTGAGATACCACTAAACATGTACTGTAGTGGCCAAAATCCAGAACACTAATGCCACCAAATGCTGATGAGATGGGGAGCAACAGGAACTTTAATTCATTGTTGGCGGGAATGCAAAATGGTACATCCTCTTTGGAAGACACCTTGGCAGTCTCTTACAAAACTAACTTATACCTGTCATATGAGCCAGCTATTGTCCTCCTTGGTGTTTAACCAGATGAGTTGAAAACACATCTATGTGAAAAACCCTGCACACAGATATATGGACCACGTATTCATAATTGCCAAAACTTGAAAAAAGCAACTAGGCTGTTCTTCAGTAGGTGAATAAGTGTATAAACTGATCCATTCAGATGTGGAATGATATTCAGCACTAAATAGAAATGAAAAGACGTGGAAGAACCTTTAAATCATATTACTAAGTGAAAAAATCTAATCTAAAAAGCTGCATAGCATATGATTCCAACTCTGGCGTTCTGAAAAGGCAAAACTTTGAAGACAGTAAAAAATCATTCATTGCTAGTGGTTAGCAGTGAGGAATGAGTACACAGACTACAAAGGATATTGAAGAAGTGAAATTATGTGTGGCACTATAATGCTGGATACATGTCATTATACATTTGTCATATCCCACAGAATGTACACCAAGAGTGAACCCATTATAAACTATAAGGTTTGGATGATAGTAATGTATCAATATAGAGGTTCATCATTTGTCAAAGTAAATAAATAATATATTACTCTAAGTCAGAATGTTGATAATGAAGGAGGTTATTAATAATAATAACATATGTGGGGATAAAATATGTGGAAATTTTGAAATTTCCACTTAATTTTACTCTTACCCCAAAACTGCTCTGAAATATGAACTCTAATTCTTTTTTTAAATGGAGACACTAATTGCTCGATAATAGAGAATGGATAAATACATTGAATATAGTCATGGTCATAGAAAACTTAAAACTAAAAAGTATGGATTAGAATCATATTTGTTACATGGGTAACTTAAACATGATAACTAAAAGGCTATAGAGTATGTGTAGTATGTTTATATGACTTTAAAACAGAAGTACTATATAGATACAGTATCTCATAGGTACATAGACGTACATAGGAATATGCATCAAATTCAGATTTGGGATCATCTTAGGGAAGAGGAGATGCTGGTGAGAAGTAGTAATCAGTGGATTTCAATAAAATCCATGGTGTTTTTCATTTGTTTTTGTTTTTGTTCTGTGACAGTGTTGGAAAGTTAATCTAGGGCCTCACACATGCTAGTGGCTCTACCAGTGAGCCACATCCACAATGGTACATTATTTTTGTTTTGTTTTGGTGCATTGTTTTTGAAACGCCAACACAAGTATTGTAAGATTGATAAAGCTGGGTGGTGAGGAAATGAGAATTGTGTTATTCTCCATATTCTTCTCTAGGCTCTAAATATCTAATAAAACCCTGAAATCACTGGAAGATATGAGAGAATTATTCAGAAAACATCATATAGATATAAAGATCTGGACATCATTAAACACATGTAGGATAAGAACTGGGTGGGGGGGAGGGGGAGAGTCGGGGAGACATAAACAGAGGGATAATGGCTAAAGATTTTCCAGAATGAATGAGTAATAAGTCCTCAGTCTTAGGTAAATAAAATCCTTAAGCAGGATAAGCTAAAAAGAAACCCAATATGAAATCTGAAAATGAAATTAAGAAAACAATTTCATTTATAGTAGCATGAGAAAATAGGGATAAATGTAACCGAAGTACAAAACTTTAACTATAACACTTTATACAAATAAATTAAGGAGGATCTAAATAACTAGAATAATATCACATGTTCGTGGATCAAAAATGTTGTTAAAATGACAGATTTTCCCCAATTGATCCACAAATTCAACTCAATTCTCAGCAGAATCCCAACTGACTTCATTGTAGGAATTGACAGGGTAATTCTAAAATCAACTTGGAATTCCAGCAGACCTAGAAGAGCTAAAAGAATCCTGAAAAAAAAAAATCAAAATACAAGGACTCACTTCCCAATTTCAAACTTAACTACCAAGCATTGGAAATCAAGGTGATATGGTCCTTTAATAAAAACAGACATGTGGACCAATGAGTATAATTGAAGATAAGCTGTATATCTATGATCACTGTTCTTTGACAGAGGTGCTAAGACCATCACTGGGGGAAAATCCTCTTCAGCAAATGGTATGGATTAACAGTATCCACATGCAAAAAAAATGAAATTGGACCCTTACCTCATTAAATTAAAAAAACTAATTGAAAATGAATCAAAGACTTAAATATAAGAGCTAAAACTACAGAACTCTTAGGAGAAAAAATAGGGGTAAGTCTTTATGACCATGGATTTGGCAGTGAAGTCTTAGGTATAATATCAAAAGTATGGGCAACAAAAGAAGAAATAGATAAATCAGACCTCATTAAAATAAAAAAAAAGAAATGTTTGTGCTTCAAAGGATATCTTGAAGAAAATATTTGCAAATCATGCATTTTTTAAGGGACTTATATCTAGAATATATACAAATCTGTTATAACCTAATAGTAAATAGACAGCCCAAGGAAGGTATGCAAATAGTTAATAAGCACATGAAAAGGTGTTCAACATTATATTCATGGAAATACAAATCAAAACTGCACACTCACCAAGATGGCTATGTCAAAAAATCAGATACCAGGTATTGGCATGGATGTGGTGAAATCAGAACTTCATTCGTACGTGGGAATATAAAATGGTATAGCTGCTTTGGAAAACAGTCTGGCAGTTTTGAAACAAATATAGTTACCATATGACCCAGCAGTCCCTCCAAGAAAAATGAAATGTGTCCACGCAAAAACTTACCAGTGTCTGTAGCAACATTACTCATAGTAGTCAAAAGATGTCAACAAAATATGGTACCTCCATGTAATTGAATATTATTTGGCCATAAAAAAAAGAATGGAGTGTTCAGTAGGCTAAAGCAGGAAGATTACAAGTTCAAAGGTAGCCTCAACAACTTAGCAAGATCCTGCCTCAAAATAAAAAGGCTAGGGATGTGACTCAGTGATTTAGTGTCCCTGGGTTTGATTCCCAATTTAATTCCCAGGGAAAGGTAAGTAAAGGAAGCTCATCAGAAAAGATCAAAACATTATAAATTCTGTTAATATGAAATGTCTAAATAGGCAAATTCTATAGACAGATTTAGTGATTGCTTAGGGTTTGGAATGTGGGGAAATAACAATCATAGTTAAAGGGTACAGGATTTCTTTTTTTGAGGGGTTGAAAATGTTCCAAAACTGGAATTGGTGGTGATTGCATATATTGATGAATATGCTAAAATTCATTAAACTGAATATTTTAAGTGGGTGTATGGTATGGTATGTGTATGATATCTCAGAAGTTTTTTTTTAAGGGCTGAGGCTGTAGCTCAGTGGCAGAGCACTTGCCTACCATGTGTGAGGCACTGGGATTGAGCCTTAGCACACATTAAAATAAAAATTAAAATAATTTAAAAAAAAACTTTTTAAAGCAAAAGGAAACCCATACCTTAAGTATGACTTAGAAAAACGAATGCATTTCAAAGGCAGAGATCTTAAAAGCAAATAGAGAAAAGACATAAAGCTCTTCAGAAGAATGATAATTGAACATTTTCTCACCAGCCATAATATGAGGCCAGAAAGGACTGATACATTCAGAGTTCTGAAAAAGACAACTGTCCCTCTAGCTAACCTTTCTTTCAAAAGTGAGGGTAAGGGGCTGGAGTTGTGGCTCAGTGTTACAGCACTTGCCTAGCATGTGTGAGGCACCAGGTTCGACTCTCAGCACCACATACAAATAAATAAAGTAGAGGTCCTTTGACAACTAAATATTTTTAAAAATAAATAAATAAGTGAGGATAAAACCAAATGAATATGTAGAGATCCCCTTGGACGTTAAGGGAAGAAGATCTAGGAAGATTCTAGCAAGCAGGGACTGGTGAAATGAAAATTAGCAGTACAGGACACTCCACCTGCCTCCCTGTGTGTGATAGCATTGATATTAGGTTCTGTGTTATCTTTGCGTACTAAAATAAAACTAAAAAACAGAATGGTAGTAGTTTAATTCATGTGTGACCTCATTCCTAAAGCCAGTTTTCCCTGTGATTTCCATGATTCAGCTGTGTAGTCTCCTGCTGCAAGAGGCTGCTCCAGGTTTTCTGGAACCAGCTTCACTGACTGAAGAGGTACTAAGATTCTTAGCTTTAGTCTACTCCTCTGGACAGTGGAGAGGAGACTTCCCAAAGCTTTTGTAAGAACCAGATGATATGCCATAAGCCTTTCCCTTTCCTGTTTTTTTACTTGTAAGTTACTTGGAGTCAAGCTGGAATAAGCCATTTCAGAGGGAAGTCCCCTCTCCCTTCCACAGTGTGCAGTCATCCCACATTCCAGTCTGCTTGCTAACATGGTTGCAATCCACCTGGAGTCCTTTGTTTCCATTTCAGAGGCCTTTTGCAAGCTCTTATTTGGAGACTAGAGCAAGTGTCATGTCACTTTTTCCCTTGGGATTCCTTTTCTAGCAATGTACAATGCCTGCCGGGATGTGGAGGCCCCCTCAAGTAATGACAAGGCCCTGGGGCTCCTCTGCGGGAGGGATGCTGATGCCTGCAATGCCACCAACTGGATCGAGTACATGTTCGATAAGAACAATGGACAGGCGCCATTTACCATCACTCCCATTTTTTCAGGTAGGGATGACTACTCCCAAAGTTGCTATATTTATACTAATGTTATAATGCCAAGGAATCAGTCTGCAGGAGGAGGATAAATTCCGGTAACTAATGCCTAGAGTTTCTCTCGAGTAAAACAGGTTACTAGGGCATTTATCCTGTATGAATGGAAGCGGGAAAGGAATTGCCTGTAGGGATCGCTGTGTACTTGAGGGAATAAACTGAGGTTTTGTTTGTTTAAGAAAGGCTAAGGAGTGTCACAACAGACTTCTCAGAGCTCTGCTGAAATTGAAATCTTAGTCTAGCTATTCAGAGTGGGAGTAAGACAGGACTGAAAGTCAGCACTTGTAATTTTATAAGGCAAAGCAATAAAACATAAAGGGATTGGAGATTAAATTAAAATCTCCAGTCCTTATTCTTCCAATTGTTATGCTGTATTTCAGCATGCTTATTATTGGGTTTCGAGATAGTTCAGTACACACTTTTTAATGTTTTTTCATTGAGATTGTCACTCAACACAATTCCTTCCCGTAGATCTTCCAGTCCAGGGGATGGAGCCCATGAACAATGCCACCAAAGGCTGCAATGAGTCTGTAGATGAGGTCACTGGGCCATGCAGCTGCCAGGACTGCTCCATCGTTTGTGGCCCCAAGCCCCAGCCCCCAGCACCTCCTATTCCCTGGAGGATCTTTGGTTTGGATGCCATGTATGTCATCATGTGGATCACCTACATGGCATTTTTGTTTGTGTTTTTTGGAGCATTTTTTGCATTGTGGTGCTACAGGTAAGCAGCTGTGTGTGTGTGTGTGTGTGTGTGTGTGTGTGTGTGTGTGTGTGAGAGAGAGAGAGAGAGAGAGAACGAACTAGGGCCAGAAGATCAAAATTACTCAAGTGGCACTTGTAGCTTTCACATGGCAGGTTTATTAGAACAGGAAGCAAATACCTGCGTGAATGCCACTCCATGGATTGCTTATGATCTGCAGCTAGTAAATAGTCAAGAGTCGTTGAGACATTTAAACATTTGAAGTTAATTTTATTGATTCATTCAGAATAGTATGTGAGTTAAAGCTCAATGTATTAACCCATCTTTAGAAATTCTAGTCAGAGTCATGGGCTGGGGTTGTAGCTCAATGGTTGAGTGATTGCCTCGCACGGTGAGGCACTGGGTTTAATCCTCAGCACCACATAAAATAAATAAATAAAACAAAGATATTGTGTCCATCTATAACCAAAAACAATTTTAAAAAGAAAGAAAGTCAGAGTCAAATGAGCCAAATGGTCCAAATCTAATTGAATGCAGAGCCATCCACATTTAGTGTAGTACTTTTTTTTTTCCTTTCTTGGTACTGGGATTGAATCTACCACTGAGCTACACACCCAGTCCTGCCCCCACTTTGGAACTGGGGATCTGAGTTGTTCAGGACATCACTAAATTGCTAAGGCTGGTTTTGAACTCATGATCCTCCTGCCTCAGCTTCCCAAGTCACTGGAATTATGGCCACCCCCAGCCTTTTTTATTTTTTATTTTGAAACAGGGTCTCAATAAGTTGCCCAGGTTGATCTTGAACTTGTAATACTCCTTCCTCAGCCTCCTGAGTTGCTGGTATTGTACCACTATGCCTGACAACAGTATATTTTTATTTATTTTAATTTTAAAACCATTTTAGACTTACCAATAAGTTGCAGGAATAGCAGAATTTATATATATCCTTGTCCCAGCTTACCCTCATTTACCACTGAGAGAACCCAGTATAATCATCAAAACCATGTAACTGGTACCGTATTATTAGCTAAACTACACACTTTACTCATATTTCACCAGTTTTTCCTCTCATGCCCATTTTCTATTTCAGAATCTCCTAACACATTCACTTTTTATGTTTTATTAGTCTCCTCTAATCTACAACAGATGGTTCCTCCGTCTTTTTCCTTTTTTAAGATCTTGACACTTTTGATGAGTACCTGCCACTTATTTTGTAGCCTGTACTTCTTGCCTTCATCCGGTGTTTTGTGGTGATTAGATTGAGGTTGTGTGTTTTGCACAAGCACATCACAGATGTGGTGATGGGTCTTTCTCAGGGCATCATGCCAAGGAGTCCATGATGTTGATATGTTGTTACCAAGGTGTTAACCTTGATCTCATGGTTAAGATGGTTCTGCTGGGTTTCTACACTGGGGTTACTATTTTTACCTTTATAATTGAAAATTTTCTTGAAAAAAGATATTTTAAAACTATGCGTGGGCTGGGGGTATAGCTCAGTGTTAGAGCACTTGCCTAGCACACATGAGGCATTGGGTTTGATCGTCCGCACCACATAAAAACAAATAAATAAAATGAAGGTATTGTGTCCATCTACAACAAAAATAAAATAAAACAAAAAAAAACTATACTAATACTTTCTCCTCAGACCATCACCTACTGCCCACTAAATCATGGGTTCTGTCTGCAACCATGATTATTGCAGTGTTTGCCTGATAGCAATTGTGGATTTCTCTCACTCCTACAACTACTAATCAGACTTCTTCCTTCACTTATTATTCATTTAGTTACATTATGGACCTTTTACTTATTCTGTGGACTCTATCTAATTCCATTGTTTGCTGCTCAGGTTTTTTCCACGTTGGGCATGGGGAGGTGCCTCCTGGTTGGCTCTTAAGTTCTTTTGACATATTCCCACCTTTGGGATCATCTGCTGTTCTCCCTGCCCTGGCCCAGGATAGTATTTGAAATCAAGGACAAGGCAGCAGGTATGCTCGTTGCTCCTAGGCAGGATAGTATGTTTTTAAAGGATCTAAAATGAGGGTTGCAAAGTGAAATTATCCTTTAACAATTTGGATTTTTTTTTTTAATACAGTCTTAAATTTTCTACAGAAACTGGTAAGCATAGAGACCCAAGGGAGCTTAGGATTAGGGAGGAAGAAGACAGGATGAGGAAGTAAGCTTGTAGTGGGATTTTGGGATGTCCAAATAACAATCTTATCGTGAAGTCCACTAATACTGCTTATGTGCTTTTATTTTTCAGAAAGCGTTATTTTGTCTCCGAATACACTCCCATTGACAGCAATATAGCCTTTTCTGTTAATGCCAGTGACAAAGGTAGGCATATTTGTACAGAAAATAAAGGGTTTGGATTTTGTTGGCCTGAAAGAGCCCTTGTTTCCTCAGTAAATATTGACATGCCGATTGTGGGTGAGGCCGTGCACAAGTGCCAAGGACACAGCTATGGTCAGCACAGATATGTCCCTTGCCTGTGGCTCTGATGTCAGGGTGGCAGATCAGACCCAAGTAATCAATGACAGCAGTGAAATGCTTAGGGACCAGAGTAAAAGCCACAAAGGTGCCTGTGTGGCAGGCCAAGGGCAGGAGCAACAGAGCAGTCAGAGAAACTTGCTTTTCAGAAGCTCTCGTGTGAGCATCTTTCCACCCAGGAGTGCAACCGCGTCCATTGTGGGTAGCCAAAAAGAAGAGCTTCCGCAAGCAGACAGAGAGCACAGGGCCCAGGGTGTCAGTTGTGTCACCCAGGGGGCTGGACTCCCAGCAGGTGCAATGGTAGCTAATGCTGTCCCTGTTCCGACTTTCAGGAACGGCCTGGCTCTTAACCTCCATCCTCCTTTCCTCTCCCGCTCTTCCAGGGGAGGCGTCCTGCTGCGACAGGCTTGGTGCAGCCTTTGAGGGCTGTTTGAGGCGCTTCTTCACCCAGTGGGGATCTTTCTGTGTCCGAAACCCTGGCTGCGTCATTTTCTTCTCAGTGGTCTTCATTGCTGCATGTTCTTCAGGCCTGGCATTTGTCCGGGTCACCACCAATCCTGTTGACCTCTGGTCATCTGCCAGCAGCCAGGCCCGCCAGGATAAAGAGTACTTTGACACACACTTTGGGCCTTTCTTCCGGACGGAGCAGCTCATCATCCGGGCCCCCAATACCAGCAAACACATTTACCAGCCTTACCCCGCAGGAGCCGACGTGCCCTTTGGACCCCCACTTGACAAAGAGATTTTGCATCAGGTATTCTGCCATTAGTACATGTCCGTCCATCTGGGGGACCTGGTGGTACGCTGGCTTTTACATGTAGACCAATTCTATCCAATACAGATTTGGGGCTGATTGTTGTGGTATCTCTTAAATCTTTAAGCATTAAAGTAAAGGTGTTTTCACTTATTTTTCAAGAAAGTGGTGCTAGTCATTGAATTTAATAAAAAATTTACTGTTGCCTGCTTTTGGATTGACTTCAAACAGCAGATCCTGCCTTTTTCTTGAAATTGAGATGAACAGAGGAAGGTCTAAGTAGCATTTCTCTGTTGAAGCAGAATATGAGGAATTTACCTCGGGAATCCATGGATTTTTTTTTTTTCTTGTGTTAAGAGTAAAATGAAAGGACCCAAAGGAATGAATTTGTTTATGCTGTCCTGGGGTCCGGGGCAGGAACTGCTGGATCATTACTAATCCAGGGTCTAGGAATGAACTTATTGTGACCTGAATGTTAGCTGTCAGCCTGTAGTTAGTGGAAGATATACTTGGGAAGAGATCCATCTGTTTCTCTTACAAAGGTCTTTAGAATTTCCTGTTGTCCTTCATATTTGCTATGGAAATCTGTACCTGTGAATAAACTACATCTGCTTCTTTAATGAATGATCATTCATCACAATCACACAAATTTTCCTTTAAATATTATTCTTGTCTGCAGAAAGTGTGAGATTTTTAAAAGCATCGAAATGAGCCAAAAACTTTAATGGAATTTTTTTTTTCCTCTACCCAGTGTCTGACTGTTCCATTTTCCTAGCTTGGTGCAAAAGATGAACAGCACAGACATTTACTTCCAAGAGTATAGTCTATATTGGAAAATATGGGCGTATACCTAAATGATTGTAGCATAGAGCCAGGCATGTGTTTTGGTGTGTTTTGGGAAGGGGGAGTGTTGGGAAGACCAGGCATCTCACTCTAGTCTACCTTGTGGCCCCTTATTGGTGGCTGCTGGACAAGGGTGAGGGGAGATGGTGAATGCTGTATTGAGATCAGTTCTGATCACATATCTCTTCCCCATCTCTGGACTCCTCTTACCAGGCCTCACCAGATACTTTACTACAGTGTGCCTGAACCTCCTCTGTCTTAGGATGTGTTTTCCTCAAAGACTTTTCCTTCTAACCTCTCACAATACTAGTTAGTAAAGATTTAAAGAAATCTGACATCTTTCTGGGTTTGCTTATTTTTAAAATCTTCTTTCAGGTGCTCGACTTACAAACAGCCCTTGAAAGTATTACCGCAAATTATAACAATGAGACTGTGACACTTCAAGACATCTGCTTGGCCCCTCTCTCACCTTATAACAAGAACTGCACCATTTTGAGTGTGTTAAATTACTTCCAGAACAGCCATACGGCACTGGACCATCAAGTAGGGGATGACTTCTTTGTGTATGCCGATTATCATACGCATTTTCTGTACTGCACAAGGTAAGTGGCAGCAGCCAGCCATCTGTGTATCCTGCCAATATTTGAGCACTTATTTTTGCTTTTATCACTAATGGTACTAGAGACCCATCAGTGAACCAACAGAGCAAGACATACCCTGCGAAGCTCACATCCTAATGAATGGGAATTGGCAATCTGTAAATACAGTCATGTTGTTTCTCAACGAGGACCCATTCTGAGAAATTCATTGATAGTTAATTCTTTATTGTGGGAACATATCATGGAGTATGTTTACACAAAATAAGACAGCTATGACATCTCTAGGCAATGTAATCTTGAGGAACCCACTATCATGTGTAGTCCATCATTGACAAAATGCTATTATGTGGCATACTGAATATATATGCTCTCGTGTCAGTAAAAGATTAGTGTTGGGAAAGGCTTAGCAAAAAAGGAATGAGTTTTAAAGAAGAAACTTGCACAAAAGACAGCCTGTGGCTATCACAGGAAAAAGTATTTGCAGCAGAATAAGCAGCATGGGCAAAGGCTCTAGAGTGGGCGCTTCCTTGGTATGTAATCTTTAACACTTGCCTGGGTCAATAACAGTTTGATGTCCACACCTACTCCCCTAAGATTTGAAGGTAGAATCTTATTGAGCTTGTGCCTGTTTTTCATGTGTAACCTGATATCCTGGTACCTAGCTGTGTTTAAAGCATGTCACCTCCTTTTGAGGAGTTGGGGAGAGCTGGCATGCAGTTTTAGATTAGAAGGCCTTAAACTGCTTCCCTTGGGAGGCCTGCATCTGGCTGGGCAGGGCTTCTTTATAATTGGGATTAGTCTCCCAAGGAAGCTGTGCTTAGGTGATCTGTGAGGGGAGCTTTGGGCTTATTCAGTCTGCCATCTCTGAATGCTCCAGAGCTGGCCTAAGGGCGATTGTTCAGCGATGTGAACAACCACAGTGGCTTTGTGTTCACCATAGGAACAGGAAAAATGCCTCCGTGTCTCCTTTGTTTGCATTGCTTAACTCACTGTGTCTCAAGAGCTGAGCACTCTGGTTTCTGGTTGTCAAGAACTCTGGTGACCTTAAATTTTGTTGTTAAAATGTGACTGCTCAGGCTGTTAGTCAGTATTCATTGTGTTTCAAGG
The DNA here is from genome assembly GCF_045843805.1 of Urocitellus parryii. Lineage (NCBI taxonomy): Eukaryota > Metazoa > Chordata > Mammalia > Rodentia > Sciuridae > Urocitellus > Urocitellus parryii. The sequence continues at coordinate 46,709,937 of NC_135543.1, forward strand.
ACGTTGCCTCTTAAACATGAGTTGTACTCATAAAACAATAAATAAATGTATGCCTGTGTGCCTCAAACCAGCATTGTAGACAGGGCAGACAGTACGTGGGAACTGTGGGTAACCAGGAGGGTACGTGGGTGATAAATATGATATTACATAATTGCTTTCTATATTTCAGAGGGAAAAACTATTTTCTGTTTTACAAAATAAAGCCAAAAGAATTGGGGGGAGAGGTGTGTGAGACTTGGGTTTTATCAAAGGGCCTGGTTTAGACAGGCATGGAAGCCCTTCTGGGACAGTTCCCATGACAGGCTGTGTGGCTTGGTTTTTTCATGACTCGGGCCTGTCTCTCGCTCTCACCCCTTTCCACATGCACATCCCAAAGGAAACAGACTTGGCCTTCCCAGAGTCAGGGCTAGACTTCTTTCCCCGGTGTCTTTGAATGGCATTGACATCTACCAGTGAAGCCAACATGAGGCTCTATCCCTGACTTCCTCCTCTCGCCTTCCTCATGAGATTGTGGTGAATCTTAACCTCTCCAGGTCCTTCCTGCTGCGACAATCAGGCTGTGAGATGAAGGACCTCACAGCAGCTCCGAAGAGCAGGTCCTCTGTTCGGACCTCCCTGAGCGCCCAGCTGAGTTCTGGCTGCCTTGAAATGCTCGTTCCCTTCACACGGAGTAGCCATCTGCCCGTGCTCTCTTGCCTGGGCCATTGCACAAACTTCCTGACTGCCCTCCCACCTTCCTGTTTCTTTCCCACTCCCCAGACCTCCTTCCACTTTGCCACTGATTTTTTTTGGAAAACAGCTCATGACATCCCTTCCCCAGACATCTCTGACTGTTCCCCAGTGCCTTCAGGGTTAGAATTAAACCACTTAGCCTGGCATCGATCAGATCCTTATTTTTGCCATTGTTCATCCTTTCCAGCCCTGCCCCCTCCCTTAGGAGCACCCTTGTCTGCACCTCATATGCAAGGCCAGGACTTACTGTGACCTGACCAGCTTCCTCTTGCTCTTGTCTCCTCTTACACACCTGTTCTTTCCCCCAGGGTGTATGGAGCAGCTCTTTGCTGCTGAATTGCCCTTATACTTAGAGATGTGGTCCAGAACTACATCTCTATAGGTCTCCTTCTGGTGGCAGTTTTCTCCTCGTGTCATTTGTACCCTCCTTTATACCCACACAGCACCAGACACCAGGGCCAGGTCTGATGCCTGTAGTCCAGGGAATCCGAGTTCTGAGTGGCTCGGGACGGACGGTATCATCCAACTCAGGAACCTTGGGGCCCACCTTGTACTTAGCAAACACTTACTGTGGTTCATTGTATTCTGTCTAAATGTCCATGATGTCTTGAGGCTTATTATAAGTGGGAGGTGTTTTCTGATCTCTGGGCAGGGCTCCTGCCTCTCTGAATGATACAAGTCTGCTGCATGATCCTTGCCTCGGTACATTCGGTGGACCCGTGTTCCCGTGGCTTGTGCTGGGAGGCTACGATGGTAAGTAAGAGAAGCTGAGCTTCTCCTAGTAATCCTGGTTCCATCATGCAGTTAAGGGTGGGTGGTTAGGAAGATTTCATAAATGGAGCAACCTTCTTAATTCCCTGACTGTTGAATCTTAAATATAATATTTTCTTTAGCTTTGGCTTTGGGTTTTACTTTGGATTTAAAAGAAGTGGATTATGTTTACCTTTTAGGTCACACATGCCTTTGAGAAGCTGTTAAAGGCTAAGGACATTTTCCCAAAATAGTGTAGTTGTGTTGTTGGTCAATTGCAAGGAGGTCACAGACCTGGAAGCTTACCAGTAGAACGTCTCAGGAGGCCATGACCTCAGGTTCAGAACCCACGTCATGGGGAAGGAATAAAAATCCAAAGTTGGTGTGGGTTTTTTTTTGTTGTTGTTTTTGTTTTTTTGTCCCCTTCTAAACCATTCAGAACAATCTGGATACCTTTATAGTGGAAAGAACATTCTTCGCTGGTTTTGTGGCATCTAGGACAGATGGGGTAGATAAAATGGGGTGGTGATTCACGAGACATCTTTGGCATCTGAAGCCTCCCTGCAGGCTCAACAGGTTTTTCCCTATGATGAAGAGGCCAGCTAGGTTTTCTTCTCTTGGCTCAGAAGCAGGAGAGAACTTGTGATCTGTATTTAAAATTGACTCTGCCCCATATAATAAAATGCCATTCCTAATCATAGGGAAAGCATGACATCAGCCACTGGCTAGCCAAAGGGGAAAAAATTAAAACTGTCCTCTTCCTTATTCCTTCTACCAAAATAAACTCCACATAGATCAAAGACTGAAATGTGAGAAGTAAAACTGTTGGAGAACTGGAAGATCGTACAGGAATATGGGAGGATTTTTCCCCCTAGTACTGGGGACTGAACCCAGGGCCTCACACACGGTAGGCAAGCAAGCACTCTACCCCCTGAGCTATATCCCCAGCCCCTACAGGAGGAATTTTTAAAAATAATTTTGAAATGACAAAGACATTTTGAAATAAGAAAACTGGAAAGCCACAAAAGAAAAGACTGATGGATTCGACTACATAAAAAATTTTGAATGCATGGGTGGAAAAACTGGCAAGAAACTGAACAATAACAACAAAAAATTAGCATTCGTAACAGCGTTTCCTTAGCACTGTGAAACCACAAAGAAGTGGTTGAAAGTTAACAGAAGCAGCAATACAAATGGCATTTAATTATATGGAGGAAATGTTCCTGTTCCCTCCTGATGGTAAAATGCATCTCACTTCAGTCTTTCTACCTAACAAATTGACAAAGGCCTAAAAGAGTTGATAAAACCTTGTGTTAGTGGAACATGGAAACTCTACTATTATTGCTGAAAATGTAAATAGGTTACTCAAAAGTAAATTCCAGGAAGATAGGAGTTTTCTTTTACTTCCTGATATATATCCACAGGACCTAAAGTAAGGCCTGGCACAAATTAGTTCTCAGTAAGTGTTTTGTTAAAGGTATAAAAAAATAACAGCCTCTTTGGACAGCAGTTTGTGAGAATTTATCAAAAATAGAAAGTCACATCGTTTTTTTTAATATTTATTTTTTAGTTGTAGTTGGACACAATATCTTTATTTATTTTTATGGGATGTTGGGGATTGAATCCAGGACCTCACTTGTGCTAGGCGAGCACTCTACCACTGAGCCACAACCCCAGCCACCCCCTTTTTTTTTTAATATTTATATTTTAGCTGTAGTTGGACACAATATTGGCACATAGTTTTTGACTCAGGGATTATGCTGTAATATTTGATCCTATGAATATGTACTTTACATACTAAAAATATAGATATACTATATATATTTATACATCTGTGGATATATAAATAGTTATAGTAATTTTGTAATAAAAAAAATTGCAAGAATGACCATCAATTGGGAATTGGTTGAATTATACTAGCAAATAGCATGCTTCAGGAAAAGATTAAAAAGCTCTATATGTACTAAAATGGAGCGGTCTCCAAGATACAGAATTTTAAATTGTAATGTGTAGAACAGTATGTTACCATTTATGTAAGTAGAAAGGAAAAGGGAAGAATATCCATATGGGTTTGCTTGTGTGTGCTTGGTGCAGATTCACAAATGGCCACAGCATGGAAAGAGAAGCAAAGAATGGAATGGAGAAAGGAAGGGGAGAAAGTTCTCACACAACACCTTTCTCTTCTGTTTGAAATTTTTACCATATATGTATGGTGTAGTTTGAGGGGAAAAATCATTCTCCTTGAATTGTAACTGTCCGCTTCAGACAGGGAAGCCTGTTCACTAACCAAGATACTCATAGACCATTTCTTGTTTGGTCTTAGAGCACAGACTCCATTTGTCTCCAGTGAGAAATCAGATCAGCTACTGTGTTGTGATTCCCTCCTTGTATTTGTCTGATTTTCTACATGCTCGTAATCTGCTTTTTGATGTCACGTTTTCCCTTTCTAGATCAAAACTACAATAATGCCACTGCTCTCGTGATTACCTTCCCTGTCAATAATTACTACAATGATACAGAGAAGCTCCAGAGGGCCCAGGCCTGGGAAAAAGAGTGAGTCACTCTTGGGTAAACAAACTGTCCTTGCTTTTTGTGAAGCTGGACATTTGCAGCAAGCCCTTGAACTTCATTCTCTAACTTGGCCAACATGAGTTCTAAGATATGTAATATTTTTCACTTGCTAAGAATTGTGCTCAGAAGAAATCTTTGGATATATTTACCTATAAATAGATGTTTTAAGCAGGTATTCTTACCCAGGAAGGCAAAGCATGCACAAATGCATCTTACCTTTTTTCTAATAGCAAAACTGGGAGCATACTGAATGTACAGCAATGAGGGATGAGTACAGTAGAATATTATGCACTTACTAATGAGAACAAGGTAAGTAAATGATTCCAGATCTAGTAAAAGCTATAATCAGCATATTTATATGAATATGAGCTGTTCATGCTGTTCATGAATATAAGCTGTTCAAGTAGATGGCCTGAAAAACTTAACTGTGTTCTTAACCTCTCAGGACATGGGAAAAGAAGTGTCAGGAAGATGAGGGACTTTAACTCTTTATACCCTTCTGTACTGTTTTGTTTGGTACTTGTGGCACTGGGGATTGAACCTAGAGCCTTGCACATGCTAGGCAAGCACTCTACCAGTAAGCTGCATCCCCGGCTCTTTTTAATTTTTGAGACAGGGTCTTGCTTAAGGTACCCAGGCTGGCCTCAGTCTTCAGGATCTTCTGACCTCAGCCTCCTACGTAGCTGGTATTGCAGATATGTGCCATCCAGCGTATTTTTTAAAAACAGTTTTATTGAGATGATATAAACCATAGAGTTCACTCATTTGAAGTGTAGTTTAATGGCTTTAGTGTCTTCACACATATGGTCACCCATCACTATAGTCAATTTTAGAACTCTTGGATTATCTTGGAATGAACCACTGTATCCTTTAGCTGTCACCTACCTTTTCTCATCTTCTTCATTCACCACTATAAACAATCACTAATCTACTTTCTGTCTTCATACATTTTCCTAGTTTAGACTTTTATATGGTTGGAATCATTTTTGTGGGCTTTTGTGTTTGGCTTCTTCCACTTAGCGTTTTCAAGGTTCATCCACATTCTCACATCTTTTTATGACCAAATAATATTCCATTATGTAGTTCTATCATATTTATTTGCCCATTCATCAATTGATGCACATTTGGGTTATTTCTGTCTTTTGTCTATAATGAATAATGCTGCTATGAATATTTTTATAAGTTTTCATTTCTCTTAGGTATATATCTAAGAGTAGAATTGCTAGATCATGTGGCAACTCTACCTTTAGTTGTTCGAAGAACTGCTGGACTATTTTCAGTATGTGATGGTTCCAGTTTTCGCACTTCTATGCCAGCACTTGTTATTATCTGCCTTTTAGATTCTAGCCATCCTACTGGATATAAAGTAGTAGTCGTTGTGGTTTTGATTAGCATTTTCCTAATGATGAAAAATTGTAGGCATCTTTTCATGTGTTTAATTCTCCATCTTCCTTGGAGAAATATCTATTCATATGGTTTGCCCATTTTTTTATTATTGATTTGTAAGAAATTTTTATATTTCTTTATCAGATATATGATTTCCAAATATTTTCTCCCATTCTGTTGGGTCTTTTTTTGGTTGTTACTTTTTTGATGCACAAAAATTTTTTAATTTTGAAGAGATTTAATTTTTTTTTCTTTTCTGGCTTCTCGCCTTTGTCCCAACACAGGCAGCCCTTGGTAGAATGGGCTGGCTGCAGAGCAAAACCTAAGAAAACCAGAATGACCTAGAAACCGCAGGACACAGAAAATATTTTCATAAAGCGGAGGTAGGGCAGGCTAGCCGATTATACAGATCGAGCTTCTATACTAAAAAGGCAAAATGGAGCCTGCGCTTGCTTTATTTTTATCAGGGAACACCAAAGGCCTTTCATAACATGTTCTTCACCAAAAAAGGTAGAGGTGGGCTGTCCAGTTCCCAACGGGCTACACCCATCTCCACAGCTTCTGTGAGGGACCTTCCTAGTAGAGTGGAGATAAAGGTCCCTGCCTTGGGCAACCTACTATGTGGGAGAGCCATGGATCGTTCCCAAGGTTAAACCTAAAATCTCCCTGATGCCATACTGAGAGAAGACCCTCAAGTAATTCACAGGTGGCTTCCCGCAGTGGCTCAGACTTTCAGTGTCATGTCCAAGACACCATTGTCTAATCCAAGAACATGGGCATTTACTCTGTGTTTTCTCCTGGGAGTTTTATAGTCTTAGCTCTTACATTCAGCTCTCTGATCCCTGGAGTTAATTTTTTGTGTGAGGTGAGGGTCCAGGTTCATCCTTTTTCTTGTAACTCTCCAGTTGTCCTACAGCATTTGTTGAAAAGGTTTTTCTTTCCCACTGAAAAGTCTTGGCATCCTTATCAAAAATTAATTAATCCCTGACACATGGCATGTTTCTGGACTCTCAAAAATTTGTTCCTTTGATCTGTGTCTCTTCTGGTGACAGTATAATGGTGTCTTTATTACTGTTGTTTTCTAGGAAGTTTTGAAATTGGGAAGTGCAAGTCCTACTTTCTCTTCTTGAAAAAGTTGTCTTGGCTATTCTTAGCCAGGCAATTGCATGTGAGTTTTAGAATCAACTTATCAGTTCCTACAAGAATCAGCTGGGATTCTGATAAATTTTGGTGGGCTTTTTTGGGTTTTTTTTGGAACTGGGGGTTGAACCCGGCCAGGGTTTTACAAATGTGAAGCAGATGCTTTGCCATTGAGCTACATCATCCCAGCCTGATTCTGATAAATGTTGTATTGTTCAATGAGTTTTTATGTTCTTTAAAGTGTACTACACATAGATATCTTTTTTTATTTTAATTTTATTTTACTTTTTTTAATATTTTATTTTAGTTGTAGTTGGACACATATCTTTATTTTTATGTGGTACTGAGGATCAAACCCAGGGCCTTGCACATGCTAGGTGAGTGCTCTATCACTGAGCCACAACCCCAGCTCATATAGGTATCTTTTTTAGTTTAAAAAAAAAAAAAAACACACATAGGCAGAACATGAACCAATTTTAAACTTGTTCCAAATCTGTTTTAAATGGTAGAAAGTTCAAGACTCCATGACAGAGTGCTTGCCTAACATGCCTGGGGTTTGATCCCCAGCATCTCCCCCACCCCAAAAAAGGAAATTCAGCTTGACAAGGACTGTGGCCGTGTTTCACCTTTTAAGCTCCAGTGTTGAAGCTCCTAATGCAGGGCAAAGGTTAAGTGTGGCCTTTGCCCTTAAAAGTTGGGAAAGAAGCTCTTACTTATCTGTCACTTAGTTTTAACTAAAACTATTAAATTTTGCTTATCCTTTAGGTTTATTAATTTTGTGAAAAACTACAAGAATCCAAATCTGACCATTTCTTTCACTACTGAACGAAGTATTGAAGATGAACTAAATCGTGAAAGTAATGGGGATATCTTCACTGTTGTCATTAGCTACGCCATCATGTTTCTGTATATTTCCCTAGCCTTGGGGCACATCAAAAGCTGTCGCAGGCTTCTGGTAAGTGTGGGGGGGGGGGGTTGTATTATGTGTATATTTCATGTTCCTATGTGTTTGTTATTTATGTGTTAGAAATGGCCATGCCCAGCATGATGTTGTATTTAAGCCTCTATTCAAGTCTATTTTTTTTTCTTTGTACTGGGGATTGAACCCAGGGCTCCTTAACCACTGAGCCGCATCCCTAGACCAAGAAATAGTCTCCTTTTTATTTTTTATTTTTTTGTTGTTAGAGTGCTGGAGATTAGAACCCAGGCATTGTGCATGTAGGGCAAGCACTCCACCAACTGAGCTATATCCCCAGCCCCCTTTTTATTTTTTATTTTGAGACATTCTCACTAAGTTGCTTAGGCTGGTTCTGAACTTGGGATCTTCCTGCCTCAGCCTCCCAAGTTGTATTACGTGTGTACTACCATGTCTGGTGCCTCTACTTATTCTTTTTTATTTATATATTCTTTAGTTGTCAATGGACCACTTATTTATTTGTATGTGGTGCTGAGAATCGAACCTAGTGCCTTGCACATGCCAGGCAAGCACTCTAACCACTGAATGACAACCCCAGCCCCTCTACTTATTCTAAATTCATTAAGTCTCCTAAACAAAAGAGTTTTGAGCTGGGAACAGTGTTGTGTGCCTACAGTCCCAGCTATTGAGGAGGCTGAGTTAGGAGAATTACAAACCTGAGGCTAGCCTGGGCAACTGAGGGAGTCCCAGTCTCAAAACAAAACAGAAAGGGTTGGGGATGTAGCTTAGCGTTAACACATTTGTGTAGTGTATATGAGGGCCTGGGTTTAATCCCAAGTGCCACAACCAAAAAAAAGAAAAACTTAGATGTACTGATGTACTGCTGTTCCTTTTGAGGGACTCAGGTACAAGCTGTATGTTAATTATATGACAGTTCTGTTTCTTGCATCTGTTTTCTTCAGTTTCAATTTTTTGTTTCATCTTAATCCTAAAGTTCTTCACATTGTTTGTCTGTTAGTTTGTTTTTTCTAATTTGTCCACTCCATCACTAAGAATGTGAGCTCAGGAAATATGCTACTAGGAAAGACCTGGAAGTTTTTTCTTCTCTCTCTCAAATTAGGAATTAGCCTTTTTTTTTTTTTGGTACTAGGGATTGAACTCAGGGGTATTCTACCACTGAGCCACATCCCCAGCCCTATTTTGTATTTTATTTAGAGATGAGGTCTCACCGAGTTGTTTAGTGCCTCACTATTGCTGAGGCTGGCTTTGAACTCGCAATTCTCCTGCCTCAGCCTCCCAGGCCCCTGGAATGACAGGCGTGCGCCACCACACCCGTCTATACTTTTAATTCTAGGTTAGATAGACCCATGTAAAGCAGTAATAATGAGGACCTTTTAGTAATCAATGGGCAAAAAACCCTCTAACTGACAACTTGTGTCTTCGTCACCTCTCAGGTGGATTCTAAAATCTCCCTAGGCATCACAGGGATCGTGATCGTGTTGAGCTCGGTGGCCTGCTCATTGGGTATCTTCAGCTACATGGGGACCCCGTTGACCCTCATAGTGATTGAAGTCATCCCGTTCCTGGTGCTGGCTGTGGGGGTGGACAACATCTTCATCCTGGTGCAGACCTACCAGGTATGCCTTCGCCTTCCCAGGGAGCATGCCATCCCAGCATGGGGCCTGTTAGCAGCTGGGCATTTGTCGGTGCGGACAGTGAGGAGGCTTTGTGTTGTTGCCTTCTGTGGCTCACGGGTGACCTGGATTTGTCTTGGACATTTTGGAACCAAGAATTTCAGCCCTGTCTTTGGTAGGTGCCATAGATGTAAAGTGAAAGTTTGATTTTTAAAGTATCTTTCCACATGTGCATGAAAAGGGCTAACATTTTGGGAATGCTTTTGGACATAGCTTATTAAAATAATTCTCAGCATAGTGTAGAAGAACAAGAGTTTTGTTCTAAGCACCACTAAAAAGACCCAAAGTCAACACACAGCCCGCTGATGTAGAAAGTGGTCCCAGTCAGTCATCCTGAAGCCCCTGCCAGAGTGGAGAGTCAGTGGCATAGAAGCATCATTTAAGGGTCCAGCCACCTGCAGCCTGTGTTCCTGTATTCTTGTGATAACAGATTCAGTTTTTCCTTGGGTTTCTCACCTAGTACCTGGAAAGTGGTTCAGAAATACTCTGCTTCAACCTGAGAAGTTTATAGGGTTAGCTATACTGCTAATCATCTACTAATAATTTTATATTATCAAATTAACACAAAGAAGCAAAGAGGTGGCAATTTTACTGAGAAATTTTAATGTTGCATACTTAATTTTTTTATTTTTTTTTTTAAGAGAGATGAACGTCTTCAAGGGGAAACCCTGGATCAACAACTGGGCAGGGTCCTAGGAGAAGTGGCTCCTAGTATGTTCCTGTCATCCTTTTGCGAGACTTCAGCATTTTTCTTTGGTAATTATGCTTTAAATTGTACCAGTCCTATAGTTTGCTGAGCCTGAGAATAGAAAGAGCTGGGTACTTGGATTTGTGCACCTTCCTGCTCTTCCTTTTGTCATTTTTATTCCATAATTGGAAAGTTATCACTGAGTGGAGAATAAGAACAATTGGTGACAGTGTCTTGGGTCTCAGTTTGGAAGTGCCTTCTTTGAGAGGCATTGGCCTGCAGGATGTTCTGGCTGTGTGTGGGTAGAAGTCTTCCTCCCCTGTTCACACCACTCACCGGGGAGGCAGCCTCCCCTAGGGGTTTATGCATCTTTCTTCAGTTCGAGGAGCTGGGATAAGCTGGAACAAAAAAATCAACCCTTCTATACTTCTTTTCTATGGAGACATCGCCAAGTAGACTCACGGGTCAGGCTGCCGGCTGCATCTCTGTAGTGAGTGAGGAGAAAAGCAGTTGTCCTCAATAGAGGAGGGTGGATTAGACGCCATCAGCCCAGAGAAGATACTGTCTGTGGGTCACAGACCATAGTGCCTGCATGGTCCCAAGGTCACCTTCAGCAGGGACACTGTAGGATCTTCAATGATGGTAGTCTTTGAACACAGATATGCTGTCACCATGTTAGTCTCATTTCCACAAAGCTGAATGCTTTTGAAACCTGTGGCCTTTGTTGTTCCTTTTGACGGACACAGGTGCAGAAGAAAAAGTTCTTTTTACTTTCGTCATTAGAAAACCCGTGCAAGGATAAGGATATTAGCAGCTGAGACTGTGCCTCAAGGTTGGAGTGATCTTGGGGAGATAGTTTGGGAGGAAGCTGTGGCACTCTGAGTGCGAGTGTCCCTCCAATAGAGGTAGTGACATGTGGCCAGCCCAGGATTGCAAGGTCTGATTTTTCTTTTTTTTTTTTTTTTTCCAAAACTAGATTTTTGTGTTAAAACTTTATCTCATCATTAAATACTACTTTTTTTTTTTTTTTCCAGTGCTAGAGATTAAACCCTGGCCCAAGCCTTGTACAAGCTAGATAAATGCTCTTCCTTAGGGCTGTGCCCCTAGCCCAAATGCTGACTACTTATTAAGAAATATTTTTAAAATCCTAAAATGGACCACTGAAGTGTGGGCCAAGCAGTATACATCTGGCCCAGGGGCTGCCAGTTTACCTTTGAGTCTTACCCTGGTACCTTTGACCTGGAACACCCTCGTTTGATTGTAAACTCTCTTTACTGTAACTTCACAGGGAGGCAAGCATTGTTGAAACAATAGCAGGTGGAAAATACAGTCCCTCTCTCAGAGTGAGACCTATAGGTTACTCCAAGAAATACCCTTATTTTTCATGGTTCTCAAAGTGTAACACACATAAATTTGTCTGAAAACCTTTTAAATACATTAGAGTTGGGGTTGAAGTACGCAATTGTGTCTTGATTAAGCAGGATAGGGCCTGCGACCCGGAGTGTACTCCCCAGCTGGTCTGGTGCTGACACCATTTGGAAAAGCTCTGAGCTCTTAGACCCCGTTCCTCTCCCAGTTTCCGTGTGGCAGCCATACAGACCGTGGCGTACCTTTTAATGGGTCAGGCCTAGGTGGCCCCTTGTGTTCTTGTGTCCACATGAGTGTGACTTGCACAGACTCCTGTGCAGTGAGTGGAGTGACGCAGAGCTATTCCTGTCCCTATAGGAGCCCTGTCGGTGATGCCAGCCGTCCACACTTTCTCTCTGTTTGCGGGATTGGCCGTCTTCATTGACTTCCTACTTCAGATTACCTGTTTCGTGAGTCTCTTGGGATTAGACATTCAACGTCAAGAGGTAAGTTGGTACCAGGGCTACAGTCCGTTTAATATGTGTTTGAAATCTAGATGAAGGAACCACAGGAGGGTATTTTCTGTGACCTTTGCTCTTCTTTGTACCCTCAGAAAAATCGGCTGGACATCCTCTGCTGTGTGAAAGGTGCTGAAGATGGAAGCAGCGTCCAGGCCTCAGAAAGCTGCCTGTTTCGCTTCTTCAAAAACTCCTACTCTCCACTTCTGCTGAAGGACTGGATGCGACCCATCGTGGTATGCACCCCTCTGTGGTTTCTCTTTCTTCCCCACAAGACAGATGTGTCTCATGCCTTCGAAGAACTCACACAGCCCGAGAGGCAGATTTCTGACAGCTTTAACATGCATAAATAGTAAAATCCTTTTCTAGCAAGGTTTTAGCAGTCCCAATAAGCAATAGAGTTGTCATTTTTTTTTATTTTTAAGTAATTATAAACTCATAGACTGTTGCAAAGATAGTACAGATGGGACCCAGGTTTCCTGGACCCAGTTTTCCCCAGTGGTACATTTTACATAATTATAGGACAACATCAGTACCAGGACATGTCTGTGTGTGTGTGTGTGTGTGTGTGTGTGTGTGTGTGTGTAGTGCTTGGAAGGACATACTAAACAAATGCTCTACCATGGAGCTACACCTGCACCCCAGAACCAGGAATTTGATATTGACACAATGTGTGTGTAGTTTTGAGATATTATCACATTGTGCAGGGTCCCATGATCTTCACTGTAGTCAGGATTCAGAACTGTCCTATCACTGTCCAGACCCCTCATTGGTGCGCCCTCTCATTGCTAGATAGTGACCACTCTCTACTAAAAGAACACAAGGTAGTTTCCCATAACAGCAAAAAGCAATAGTGATATTAACATTTTTTGAACATTTAGTATCAGTTGGGAACTAGGCTAAAATTGGAATTATCCCTGGATTTTAGAAAAGTCCTGCTTTGAAGTGTAGCTCGGTGGTAGAGCCCTTGCATGTACTACCACTGGGATTCACAGCACTGAAAAAAAAAGAAAAAGAAAAGTCCTGCTTTGTGTGTGTGAAGGAGAGAGAGACTGATTTTATTTATCTTCTTCAACTCATGGTTATATTATAACAGTTGCCATCTTACAATTCACTTTCATTCCAGATTGCCGTCTTTGTGGGTGTCCTGTCATTTAGTATCGCGGTCCTGAACAAAGTAGAAATTGGATTGGATCAGTCTCTTTCAGTGCCAGATGTAAGATGTTTTCTTCTTATTATTTTTTTACGTTAACTGGTGATGAGTAAAGTTTTCAGTAAATGAACGTGGGTGTTATGCCTGCTTCTCTGTGCAAAGGCAGTAGGCAATGGTGACAGTTGATCATATGATATAAGAACTGCCACCAGGCTGTGTCCCTGTGGGCCACCTTCACCTTCTGGGCTCTTTGGACACAGCCATTGAATGGAGGTCCAACCTGATTGGGACTGGCAGGAGGAGCACCCTGGAACCCAAGGAAGAGAATCATGAATCCAGGCTGGAGGCGTCTGGGCCTGCTGGTGCCCTCTGAATTCTCAGTGACCATCACCTCACTTAGTTACCATCAGATCATTCATACTTTCTCTCCCCTTCTTTGGTCTGTCTTTCAGGACTCTTATGTCATAGATTACTTCAAATCCCTTGGTCAGTACCTGCACGCGGGTCCACCTGTGTACTTTGTCCTGGAGGAAGGGCACAACTATACATCCCTACAGGGGCAGAACATGGTGTGCGGCGGCATGGGCTGTGACAACGATTCCTTGGTGCAGCAGATATTTAACGCGGCTCAGCTGGACAACTAGTCAGTACCACCTGCTCCTCATGTGCCTCAGCAGAAGCAGTAGGAAGGGCTCCCAGCTAGTCAGCTCGGGCCTGAAATTTCTCACTGAAAATAGACTTTCTTGGAAAAGTTGCTTTTAATCAAAACATATGTTAAATCCAGTTTAACCTAAGCAAAACCTTTCAAAGAACTAATTTGCTACTGGTCCTTTGAAGGTTTTTTTCACTGAGTTATAATGTAGTTTGTCTTTTGACTGATAGCAGTATAAAGCAATAAAAGATATAAAGTTTCAAGGAAAAGTACTGAATTTAAAGACTCCTCCCTGTGCAGCAAGTTAACAGTTTTTGTATATGTTTTTTCCTCCTCTTTCTCCAGCACCCGGATAGGCTTTGCTCCCTCGTCCTGGATTGACGATTATTTTGATTGGGTTAAGCCACAGTCTACTTGCTGTAGAGTCTACAATATCACTGAACAGTTCTGCAATGCTTCAGGTATTTTCTCCTCCTTCTCCAGATCTTTCCTTTTTGCTGAAAATTTTTAACATTACATACATATCATTTGCATTTTGCCTCAGCATGTGCCCGTTTCTGTGCCAGCTCCGGGTTTCATTCCCTTTGTCTTTGTCCCTCTCCTCTGTCACTAGCTCTGAATCATGCCACGTGTTTCTCTCTGAGCCCTCCATGGGGCTGCAGGCCAAACAAGGTCACTCCAGGGAACTGGTTCCCTGATGAGGGTTCTCATTCTGCCTTTTTTGAGTGGCCACTGGCCCTGGCTTCTCAGAGGCATGTTTGCCTTGGTTTGTCACTGTTGCCTGATGGTTTTTAAGTGTTGAGATTGTCTTGGAATTTTCTTAATGGGACCCGGAAGTTCCTGGCTCTCATAATACCACTCGATGTTGTCATCCATGAAGCAGGAAACCTACCAGGGCAGGAAATGCTGTATTGTCCACCTAAGATGAAGCTGTGTATTAAATCTATTAAACAATGAAAGTCACTTGTGACTGAAGCTTTTGGATGAAGGGAAAGATTCAGGAAAATCATTCAGTCTCTAATTTTTAAAAAAAATCTGGAGGCCCCTTCTTCTAACAGTTGGTCCTCCCTCTTTTCTGCCAGTGGTTGACCCTTCCTGCGTCCGCTGCAGGCCTCTGACTCCGGAGGGCAAACAGAGACCTCAGGGTGGAGACTTCATGAAATTCCTGCCCATGTTTCTCTCTGATAACCCTAACCCCAAGTGTGGCAAAGGGTAAGTGCTGCTGAGCCAGGTCAGATAAGCGTCTGCTGCAGCTTTAATTTGTAATGGAGAACTAAGTGAGGGCTGGGTTAAGACAGTTGGTGGGAAAGGGCATCTTCTCCACCCTCAGCCATCCTGTCCCAATCCTGGGGCAGTAAAGAAACTTAAGACACCTTTTAAAAAAACAAAAAAAAATGTCTGTTTTCAGCAGATTTCCTCCTGGCTTGGGATTCGTTTCTTACGCTGCTGTCTGGGTCCTGTCCCATTAGATGTAGAGATAGGTGCTGGTTCCGTGCACATTATGAGGGGACTGGAGGGAGAGGGTAGACATGCCAGTATTTCAGAGTGTGAATGAGCTTGATTTTGTCCACTTTTGCCAATAGGTGTAAAGGACCATGCCTTTGCTTTGGTAATGCTATCCCAGATCAAGGTTTAGTGGTGCATAATCATGATCCCAGGGACATGGGAGACTATAACAGTAGGATCCCAAGTTCAAGGCCAACCTTGGCAACTTAGTGAGACCCTGTCTTAAAATTAAAAAAAAAAAAATTAAATGCTAGGACATAGCCCAGTGATAGAACACCCCTGGGTTTGATCCCTAGTACCACAAAAAACAATGGTTTAGATTCGGTTAGCCCCACCGTGCTCCCTGCCAGCCTGGCCGTAGAGGAGGAGGCTGTGGGCTTTCTCGCTCCCCATCCAGCCAGTTGCCCACAGTGCAGGATATCTGACTTTTAATAGTGAAGAAGATTGGGGGTTGATTTGGAAATTTTTGCGGGTTGGAAGACGAGCATCCACATGTATGTGAGTTTAACTGAACATACTTGTTTTTTCGTAAGGATCCATTTTTTACTTGAGTCACATCAGTTAATTGTATGTATCGTGTCTGTGTTTTAAAACCTGTACTAGGTCCCACGGGAAGGCTGCCCCTAAAAAATAAAAGAGAAATGAGTCTTGCAACTTGGTTCCTGAGTGCTTTGGCCTACATAATACCAGCTGAGATGAGCTCAGTTGTAACAAAGGCAGCCGGGGGCACCCGCTGTGCAGAACTGCCCATCCGGCCTGCAGCCTGTGGCGCTGGAGCTGGTGATGCCAAGCGGGAGGCTAAAGCTTGGGTGAGGGAATCTTGCCAGGGTTTCAGGACCAAGTGCAGCAGGCCGAGGTCGAGTCCAGGTCTTGGCCCTTCCCTGCCTCCTGTTACACAGCAGCACTAAGTAAACTCCGTATCAGAGCATGTTTGTTTAAGAGCAGAATCAGATAGAAAAACAATAGCTACCAAGCACCAGAGAAACCACAGCAGTAAAGAAAAGCCGGTCTGGGCGAGAACAAGCCAGAGCTTCTGCACTCCCTCATCAGGACACCTTTTTCATCTGCGAACTCTACAACTGTGTCTGGCTTCTGAGTGGAGTCACTTAGCCTGGAGTGCTCAGATTCTGCCCAGTTTGCAAGGCTGGCCTCTCTGACACCCACTCTTTCCCAGGGGACATGCAGCTTACAGCTCAGCAGTTAACATCCTTGGCAATAATACTGGCATCGGAGCCACATACTTCATGACCTACCACACTGTGCTGCAGACCTCCGCTGACTTTATTGATGCTATGAAAAAAGCCCGACTTGTGGCCAGTAACATCACCGAAACCATGAGCACGAAGGGCAGTAATTATCGGGTGTTCCCATACAGGTAAAATGTGGATTTTTATAAAGAAGTGTTTCCTGGAGAAGGGTCTGTCTCTTAGGGGATGCTGGTCTTCAGCTTGGATTCTGATACTTGCTCCATCTTGGAACTAGAACCTTGAGCCTCTGAGAACTACAAACTGCACTTGGTTCATGCTGCCTCACAGCCCCAGCGAGACCCCAGGCAGGGTGCTGCCTCAGGGAAGGGATGCCCTGGCGTACCTAGAGAGCAGCTGTTGGGTATTCCTGACTGGGATTTCTCGGTGCTTTTAAGTGGACTTTTCATTTGAATGGTTTATGTATTATTTTTTCCTGCCAAGGAATGTATTATATATTAAATACTGAATTGGGGAAATAGAGAATGGTAAAAGAAACAAGTAGCTTTTTTTTTTTAAACCACCACCATGATCCCTGTGGAAGAAGTTCTTTAAAAATGTATGTCCTAATTCCTGGGAAGCACTGATTAACTTTTAGGGGTAAAAATAGCCTGAGGTAGTTCCCGGGTCAGATCTGCTTTTTTTCCGAAAATACTATGGAATGCTTTTTGTCAATAGCTATAAGGTAACATAGTTTGGGCTTTGAATCAAAAACATTATATTGGGGGCTGGGGATATGGCTCAAGTAGTAACGCACTCGCCAGGCATGCGTGAGGCACTGGGTTCTATCCTCAGCACCACATAAAAATAAAATAAAGATATTGTGTCTACCTAAAGCTAAAAAATAAATATTAAAAAAAAAAACCTTATATAGAACAAAACATGAGGCCCTTCTTTGGGTGTCAGTGGCCATCAGATCCAGATGAATTACTGTACATGAGTGAAACGAGGGAGGTGTTCTGCAAGGGTGTCTCCAAGTGTCCCAGCTTTGCAGGAGTGAGAGTGGTCCCGGGTGGGGCTCCCAGGAGTGAGTGTAAGCTGTAACGGAATGTCCCCCTTCCTCCCCAGTGTGTTCTACGTCTTCTACGAACAGTACCTGACCATCATTGATGACACCATCTTTAACCTTGGTGTGTCCCTGGGGTCCATATTTCTGGTGACCGTGATTGTTCTGGGCTGTGAACTGTGGTCTGCAGTCATCATGTGTGTCACCATTGCCATGATCCTGGTCAACATGTTTGGCGTGATGTGGCTGTGGGGCATCAGTCTGAACGCAGTGTCCTTAGTCAACCTGGTGATGGTGAGTCTTCGTCCACTCTCATTTTGTCCCTAGCTCCCGTCACTCACATGAATGGTTTCCTGAATTTCATATAACCCTATATGGAGTAAAATAGCAAGTCTGCCTCTTACTCTTGGTGCTTAAGGAGAGGTGGGAGGAATCAGGACAGGGCACAGAGAGGCAGAAGCTGGGAGCAGAAGCACATTAAAGGTAATCTGTTCCCTCCCATTGTTTCCTCTAATCCCTTTGCAGCTATAGTAAATAGTGTGGTTCATGACATCTGTGCCAATGGCAATGTGACCCCACCGTCTGGCACGGGTATTCTGCTTTTATTATTCGGAAGGCACTGCAAAAGCATGTAGCCTGATGACAGCAAGATATTTACTTTACAGAAAATTGTCCTTGCCTTCCCAGCAGGGCATCCCATATAGTTGCCAGGTGCTTTTTAATAAAATCTTGAAGAAGTGAGCATTCAGGAAGGTATTAATGGAAGATAGAAACTGTATCAGTACTTTCAGATAGTAACCCTTTCAGAGTGGTAGTGGGGCCTAATTACAGGAAGACAGTGTGCTTGCTCAGTGGGGTATAGTGGGGCCAACCTTGAGAGGTTCCAGCAACTTCCCCTAACAGAGCAAACATGCTGTAGAAAACTGGTGCACTGGGTGGTGCTTAGAGGGTTCCAAGGTTTCCTGCCACCATTTAGGTAGGTGTGATGGGAACTTTGTTTTATAAGTCAAAAGGGCTGCTTGAGGGGGCGCTGAGGTTGTGGCTCAGTGGTAGAGCACTCGCCTAGCACATGCAAGGTCCTTAGCACCACATTAAAATGAAGGTATTGTGTCCAACTACAACTATAAAATAAAATTTTTTTTTAAAAAGGGGGTCCTCCAGCACCCAGGTCCCCTGGCAAACCCCCATTTTAGGGAAGGGGAGATGGCTCAGGATTTTCAACTAGAAAAGAGCCATTCTCATGTAAGTACTTTATTCTAGAGCTGTGGCATTTCCGTGGAGTTCTGCAGCCACATAACCAGAGCATTCACAGTGAGTGCAAAAGGAAGCCGCGTGGACCGTGCTGAAGAGGCGCTCGCTCTCATGGGCAGTTCTGTGAGTATACTCTGTGGGTGTACGCAGCAGGAGTGGCAGGATGGGGTGCATGCTCGATGACTTTCTGAGAAGAAACTTTAAAATTCAGTGGGTAAAGCTGTTTTCCGGGCTGGAGTTGTGGCTCAGTGGTAGAGAGCTTGACCAGCATGTGTGAGGCACTGGGTTTGATTCTCAGCACCACATATAAATATAAATAAAATAAAGGTCCATCAACAGCTAATAAAAATTAAAAAAAAAAAAAAAAACTATTTCAATCTTTTACTGGACCTTACAGGTACTAAGTAGCTCCTATAAGTTGTCAGGCAATTCATGAAATAGCTGTGTATTGTACAGACCTGAAATTCTTTACAGTCATGTTTGTATGACTCCTTTTTAGGTAGCAGGATAGCTCAAGCATATTAAGAAAGATTTGAGAGCGCAGGAAGCCAGCATGGTGTGTTGACCAGCAAGAGCTGCCTCGTCCCAGAACCAAGCCCGCAGCCTGTAGTGGGTGTCTGGAGAGTCTTAGTCCAACTCTTGTTCATCAGTTTATAATATCAATTAAAGAATAAAGATTGCCAGATGCATGCCAACAACTTTGGAGGCTGAGGCAAGGG
Organism: Urocitellus parryii; assembly: GCF_045843805.1. Classification (NCBI taxonomy): domain Eukaryota; kingdom Metazoa; phylum Chordata; class Mammalia; order Rodentia; family Sciuridae; genus Urocitellus; species Urocitellus parryii. The sequence goes on from NC_135543.1 coordinate 46,729,210, forward strand.
GATGGCAAGTGTGAGCAAATTAGTGAGGCCCTATGCAACTGCCTCAAAATAAAAAATAAAAGGGATAGAGATGTGGCTCAGTGCTTAAGTTCCCCTGGGTTTAATCCCCAGTACAAAATTTTTTAAAAAGAGTAAAGACTTGGGGCTGGGGATATGGCTCAAGCGGTAGCGTGCTTGCCTGGCATGCATGCGGCCCAGGTTCGATCCTCAGACCACATACAAACAAAGATGTTGTATCCACCGAAAACTAAAAAATAAATATTAAAATTCTCTCTCTCTCTCTCTCTCCCTCTCTCTTAAAAAAAAAAAAAAGTAACATGGCCATCTGATGCATTTCCTCATTTAAAAAAAAAAAAAAGAGTAAAGACTAAAATTTAGGTAGACAATAATGCTACTTCCCAGTACCTCTAAAAACTGTCTCACATTACTTTGGATATTGAATTCTAAGACATCTTTGTATTATGAAGTGTTCAGTTAAAAGTTGATAAAAGGAGTTTGTAACACTGTCTCTTCTTTTAGGTATTCAGCGGAATCACACTTACAAAATTTGGAGGAATTGTGGTGTTGGCCTTTGCCAAATCCCAGATTTTCCAGATATTTTACTTCAGGATGTATTTAGCTATGGTCTTACTGGGAGCCACTCATGGACTAATATTTCTCCCTGTCTTACTTAGTTATATAGGTAAGAGTTCTTAAGCACTGTTTTATAGTATTTGAACTTGTACTATGGTTGGTCATCTGATAGATATTACTAAGTAGAAATTCTTTTTGAAGGAAAAAAGTCCTGTCCAGGGATTTCAGGAATATCCAAACTATTTCATTAGTAAATTGTGAACATTTTTTTTTCTTGTCTGCTTAACAAAAGCTAAAGTCTGATCTTTGAATTAATTTGCATGATAGCAGGCCAGGCCAGGATGCCCTCCCACTGCTGAGGAATGAGCCCCAGCAGTTAAAACAGCTGTTCATTCCCCTGTGATGAAGGTTTTTAGCAAAAGGCCTTGACCTCCACTACTCCTTTATGATCTGTTTACTTCTGTGACTACTATATCTTGTAGAAATGTCCCCTGGTTGAAAGGACAACATTATTATTTGCCTTATACCTTTGTAACTGAGGGACTTTTCTCTATCCCTAGGGGACAGACTATCGCAATCCAGTATAAACTATCTCCTTTTCTCCTGAAGAAATAACAAATATTATTTCTCTCTTTCATAGGCCCATCAGTAAATAAAGCCAAAAGTCGAACCACCCAAGATCGGTACAAAGGCTCAGAGCGAGAACGACTCCTAAATTTCTAGCCTTCTTCGAGGGTTTGTGACTTTGAACTGTGTCAAGGGGTCGGTCTGTTTACCACTGGACAGTAACTGCATCGTCAAGACTGAGCTGAACACCCGGTGTTCCAGGCCTGGGGCTGTTGAACAGAGCTTCAGATGTCCTGCTTTTAAACTCAGGAATGTGCATGTGACTTGGTGACTTGTGAAGCAGTATTATGAAATCTGAAGGGACCTTTGGGACACTAAAGCCTCCCCCACCCCCCACCTAGTCCTTCAGGAAAGAAACCTCATGTTTGACAAGAAGAATGACACGTAGGGTAACTGTGAATGTGATCTGCTCATGGACACTGTTTGAAGGCCAATCTACACACTGGCTCCTTTTTTGGGGAGTAAGCCATCATACACATTCTATACCATATTTTTAGTAACATTTGAGGATATTGTAGATATACTTTATTATGAAATTTTGTAGTTTAAAGAGCTTTATTAATGCAATAAATTAACTTTGTACACATTTTTATATATATATTAAAAAAAAAGCCTAGAATGTTGTAGGCCTCATTAGAGCTTGGTCTCCAAAAACCTGTTTGAAAAAAGCAACATGTTCTTCACAGTGTTCTCCTATGAAGGAAAACAGAGATTTAGTCACCACTAGGTGTGACAGGAAAGGAAAACAAGAGAATGTAGCTCACAGATTGTATACTGGGTTTTAACTTATTTTTCTTTAATAAAATACCTGTTTTCCTAACTTTTGGGGTTGCCCTTTCTACTACAGAACTAGTACCTTCATAATTCCTAGCAAGTCACCATGTGCTCAGATGAGCAGAAAAACTAAATGAAAGTGATTTGCACCCATTGTTGGGGTCAGTACCATCTTGCACTGGATGCTGAGAGAAAAGGTTGGCAGACCTAAATTGGAGTCTGTCCTAAGAAGAAATGTCTTAGATTTTATCACTATTTGGAGATGAGTTATTAGCCGGTGTTTCAAGGCTTACTAAAAGAATGCTTCCATTTTAGGCAAGAATCGTTTAAAACCCTTAGGCCACAGTTTGCTCTCTTGTTCCTGAATGTCTCAACCCAAAACACCTCTGCTGTGAGTTCCAAAGTGTAATTAATTCACATTAATTACACCCACGTGATGAATCCACAGTTTAGACCACAGGCTAGGTTAGCTGTTGTTAGGAACTTTCATTTCCAGAAAAGCTAACATAGGAATCCTCCTTACACAAAAGCTGCCCACCCACATTGGGTTCCTGCTACTACATGAGTCTACGGTTACCCCAGGTTTTCCCCTAGTAAGTGTACTCACCTGGTGTGAAATTAGGGTTTCCTCGTAAACGCTGGTTTCGCTGTTCAAAAAACCGAAATATAGTATAGAAAAGCATGTTGTCTTCGGTCTGCTTTGCAGCATCTAAAAATTTCCGTGCAGATATGTTGTCATGGCCACCAATGCCCCGGATAAACCTCAAGGCAGCTAATACCTGGTGTTTGGACAGAAGAACTTCTACTATCTCGTCATTGGCTGTTGAAAGTCGCTGGAAGGGAGAGAGAAGTGCAGATCAGAGCAAGTGACAAAAACACTTGTGCTGTCTGAAGCTGTGACAGACCTGCATTACCTTCAGCATATCCAGAGACAGCTGATGAGCAGGAGGGTAAAAACTCTCGAGGGACAGCAGCAGACAAGCCTGCAAGACAGTTTCAGACGAGCTTCAGTTGGAAGGTTAACATTTTAAGCTTTTAATCACAACAAGAATAAAAATCTGGTGATACACACCAAAGGTTTGGAGTCGCTGAGCACATGGTACTGCAGGAACTGGTGCAGCATGTAAAAGCGGTTGTGCTGGACAAGCGTCTTGATGACAAGTTCATGTAAGTAATGCTGGGAACAAAACAGAAGGACGTTTCCAGTGGCTTAACTATGACAGACGGGGCGCTGCCTGAGGACTGCAGGCAGCCACTGACTTGGGCAAATGTTTCAGTTATGACGAGAAATGGTTTCAACCCAACTTGACATTACACTTTCATTCCAACTCAACAATGGGGGATGTTCAAGTCACTCAAAGTTCTGTGTCAGGTATGCAGACCCTTCTAGTGAGTAAAATTGTCATCTAAGACTGAAAGTGCTTTTATTTAACTCCTCTTAGGATGACAAATGCCAATAAAGTTACCTGTACTGTAATCTGAAACTGGTTAAGAGAGCGAATATATTCCATCAGCACAGCTATCACAAATTTATGTGGCATCTCCTACAGAGAGAAGAGTGGATTTTTAAGCACCAGAATTAACAAAAGGAACTACATAAAACTCCTTTATCCTACCCTGTACTTGTGCCCAGAGTAAAATGGCCCAGTTTGGTTTTGCACTGATCTCAGAACCACATGAAGGGCAATTCCATCAGTTCTGATATTAGAAACCAAAGTACCAGCAAAGGCCATCACCCAAGGCGGCTCCAGCTAGCCCTAGTCAGAGTGTGATTTCTACTACTTCCCCACAACAACCCATTTGGAGAATTCTTGGTCCCAAAAAGGCTGAAAAGCTGTAGCACCTTATTTTCGGCGAATGCTGACAGCACATGGGTGTACATGTCAGACTGGTCCACCACAGCCTGGGTCCGGGTGGGCCTTTTGAGAGGCGGGTTGCTCCGGCTCTGCCCTGCTTCTACTGCCTAAAGGGATAAATCACAGGTGTTGATCTTATTAGCTGTCTTCTACAGAAATGGTACCAATTACAGTTAATCCCAAAAGAGTGAAATTCCATGATGGAAACCTAAGACAAGACAGAGGACAATTTCACTATTTAGAGAAAACTTCCTGTGCCAACTTGGGATGGTGGCAGGTCAGAGTTGATCATCTTGGAAATACTCAGGGTGGATCCATGGTAGGTGGAACTACATAAGCCTAAGTCACACTTTTCTCTTCAGATACATCATACTTTTTTTAATCTCTGAAAACTTTCAACCTCCTTAATATTCTTAATCCTGAACTATGGCATTTGTTAACTAATAAAAACAAAATGGCTAGCTTGTTTTATGAAGCTCTGACTGACAATAAAGGTTGCAATGAGAATATTGGGATCTTTTTTTTAAACTTTCTGTTTTGTTGTGATGCTAGGGATGGAACCCAGGACCTCATGCACATTAGGCAAGTGCTCTGCCACTGAGCTACACCCCTAGCCCAGTATATCGGATTTTTTAAAAATATTTTTTTAATTGTAGTTGACACAATATCTTTATTTTATTTATTTTTAATGCCGTGCTGAGGATCGAACCCAGCGCCTCGCACATGCTAGGCAAGCACTCTGCCACTGAGCCACAACCCCAGCGCAGTATGTCAGGATTTTTCTCGGGAAGCCCCAGCTCCCCAAATATGACTAAGATGGGAGAGACCATGCTGTGAGAAGTCCTTGACTATTTTGCCTCATGTTTCAATGCTGCATGTTCTGCAGTAGCTGTGGGTGCAGCCTGAGACCCCATATTTCTGTAGCTCCAGGTGCTCACCATCTCCAGTGAGTGGGCTGCACCCACAAATGCTGAGTCTGTGAAACCTGGTGGCCATGTAGGGAAGCCCAGAACTGCCATCTGGGGGCAGACCTTCTGACTGCCACAGCCCAAGACACCAACAGCAGAGGGGTCTGGGAAAGCTCAGCCATCCCTCGTGGCTGACGGGATGGGGCAGAGAGGTGATCCAGGCAGCCCGCCTCCTTGAACAGCCTGCTTCAGACCTGCTGCCCTTGAAGAGCTAAAGGGGAGTTCTGTGCGTGTTATTTAAAACCACTTCCAGCATTAGGACTAATCAGGCACTTGATGTGAAATAATTTCTCCTGCTTGTCCTAAACTTTTCTTTCTTGCTTCAGAAAACATGATGCACCAATAGTACAGTACCTGGTCATAAGCCATGTTGATTATTTCTAGCCCCTCACTACAAACTGAAAAGCATCAGTCTGCTCAGGATACTGACGGAATTCTAGGATAAATTTATTTTTGTACTTATTACATCCTAAAGCAAAAGGAAGAGGTGTGATAAGTAATGGAAACTGCATTTCTAATTGCTAAGACAAAGCTCTAGCAATGTACAAGGACCTGTTTATGTGTAAGATCAAAACATTGGTTAAAAAGCAAGGCAAAGGGCTGAGGCTGTAGCTCAGTAACAAAGCGCTTGCCTAGCATGTGTGAGGCACTGGGTTCAATCCACAGCACCACATAAAAATTAACAAATAAAATAAAGGCATTCTGTCCACATACAACTACTAAAAAAAAAAATTAAAAAAAAAAGCAAGGCAAAAATGAGATGGCACACTGCATGTCCTATTGCCACCCTGCCCTCTGCACACATCAAACCTCAGTGACTTTATGCTATCAAAATCTTGCATTTTAATGGCTGAGGAATTAGGGGGTTGGATTCGAGGTCTCACTCAAAAGCTCCTGTGTCAATGCAGGAATGCTCAATAAAATGATTAGATTGTGAAACAGCCATCTATACACTGAGACCTCTGAAACCATGAGCCCCAAATAAACTTTCCCTTCTCTAAAATCGTTCCTGTCAGGTGTTTTGGTCACAGCAATGAAAATGCTGACTAAAACAGGGCTTGGTTATAAAGTATCTAACTTACCATCACGTAACTCTGCTCAGCGTCCAGGTACTTTTTATACTCATGGTTGAGTTTATCAAACACAGTGGCTATCACAGGCAGTGTGGCTCTGTCTGACTCACTCAACACTGGAAAGAATACAATACAAAATCAAACCAACTATGTAATCTTTGGAATTTCAGCGTTTTGCTGATGACTCTTAATCTCAAAAGGTTGCTGATAACATTCTTTTAAAGGGCGTTCAAAGAAATGTTACATATATTTTTTAAATATTTATTTTTAGTTGTAGATAGACACAATATCTTTATTTTTATGAGGTGCTGAGGATTGAACCCAGGGCCTCACTCGTGCTAGGCAAGCATTCTACCACTGAGGCACAACCTCAGCCCAAAGAAATGTTAGAACCAGCAACTGAAAAATCTCGTAAAAAATAGCTAAGGCAAGATACTAGAAGATGATTTGGGGTTTGGGGTATTTTTTTTAAAGCTTTGAAATAGGGTTTCACTATGTTTTCCAGGCTGGTCTCAAATTCATGGGCTCTTCTGCCTTAGCCTCTCAAATACTGGAACCACAGGTGTGCACCACCACACCTGGCTCAGGACATTCTTCAAGCAGCAATATCTGCAGTTTATGACTCGGATTCTGGAAGATATTTGTTTTAACACTAGAGGTAAAGGGCCCACTCCATTGTGTATGCTCATTTTCAAGTCTGCTTTCATCTGGAACTATCAATTTTCTAGTCTTTTCTACTGAATTCTCTACAAACCATGTTTATTTCTCAGCCTATCCAAGGGATTACATAAGCAATCTTTCAATTAAAAAAACAAGTCTATAGGTTGTAGACCTTGTGTTACCTCCCCATAACGGGGAGGGTGGTGGCAGCACAAGCCTACTATGGGAACAAGACTAACAGAGGAGGATTCTTTAGCTTACTCTGTGAACAGACAGACAGGATGACCATCTTGCACTCCTTCCTCTGGAGAAGAAAGTCCATTAATCTTCCTTTATCTGGCAAGAGATTTACTATGGGCTGGAGTTTCACCTGAAGATTCCAGAGGTAACCTGGATTTTAAGAGGCAGCAAATTTAATGATATAGTACAAATCAGAATAAAAGTCCAACAAGTGGTAATCCTAAACACTCATGGAAAAAACACAAATATTGTTAATGGTCCTTTCTTTCTAACCAAAGTCAGGACACTAAGAAACACATCTGACAACAGAAGGACAGGTTATCAAACTTTCTGCATGCCTAAGCTGATCCCTTGAAAGCAAGTTCTACATTTGGAAGCATGTCAGTGGTGTATGTCCCTAAATATGGAGGACAGCAGGTCCTTAACTCCAAATAGGACCACAGTACCTAGCCCCTTTAAATGTTTCACATAGAAAAAGATGTTAACATATAGCATCAACATCACCCCAAACTTGGGTCACTCTGCAAGCTCTCAGTGGGATTTCATAACTCACTTATCAACCCTGATGTGTACTGAATGCCCCCCACTGCGGGCAGACAGGCCAGTGCAGTTTTTCTCAGTTGAAGTTCCACAGGAGAACAAAGCACTCATCAAAAATGACCAGAATGTGGGCTGGGATTGTGGATCAGAAGAGCGTTCACCTCACATTTGTGAGGCACTGGGTTTGCTCCTCAGCACCACATAAAAATAAAAGTGTCCACCTATAACTAAAAAAATAAATATTAAAAAAAATGACCAGAGTGGGCTGGGGTTGTAGCTCAGTTCTCATGCATGAGGCCCTGGGTTCGATCCTTAGCACCACATAAAAATAAAGATATAAAAATAAAATAAAGATATTGTGTCCATCTACAACTAAAAAAATTTTTTTAAATAACCAAAGTGGCCAGTTTCTCAACTGTCTTTAGGCAGAACAAAGCTAGTGCGATTATAGATGCCCAAGAGAAGCAAGTTCATGATACACAGGATGCACACAGCATCAGGGCTTTCTCCTTGAGAATCCCAGAAGACAGGAAATACACAAGTGACTCAAGACTAATATAGAAAGTTCTCTAAGGGAAAAAGACACAATATGATTACCCAGGAAGAGACAAGAAACCAGCTGAGGGAAGCTTCACCAGCAAGGTGAGAAAGGGGAATGGGCTTCTAGGCACACGTGGGAATGTTGGTGGGGGACAAGAATGGAGACCCCATGCCATGGTGTCTGGACTTATAGTAGGGGCCTGCTGCTTTAGTTGTTGCTTTAATTATTAAAAATAACATGGCTTGGGACAAAATGAATGCAGAGCAGAGAGCCGAGTATAAGCTGAAAACAACCCCATTCCCAAGGTTGAAGGAAAAGGTCATCTCTCAAAGATTCATGTCAAAAATGTCACAGGCTACAACTCTGAGGTTAAGTCAACGAGCACTATTTTCTTACATGATGATTGTCCTTGACTGTCTCCCCTGAGACATACCTTGGCTTGCACTGATAATGATGTCAGGTTGAAAGACAATCCAGGATGAAGAATCTACACATTATAGGAAATTCTAAATCGGGAAGAAATGTAAACAAAGGGGAAGCCCAGGTTCAGTTAGCACTGGCCCCCCTCCATGTGCTAATCTCACTCTACATAAGCCCCAAATGCTTAGGGAAGATTGCAGGGCCTTCTCCACAGGCGCCTTGGGCTGGTGGCAGGGATACTCCAGGACCAGCTGTAAAGAAGAGGCAACCACTGCCCGCTCTGGGCAGTGCCAAGGCCTTTGTAAAGGATACAGAGTTTACAGGGAACAGGAGACTGGCTGGTCACAGCAGCAGGACCTGCAAATTGAGAAAACACAGAGTGATGAAGCAGTCAGAAAATGCTGCAAACACTGTACTTAAGATGCAAAAGGTGACACTTTTTAAGGCCCTCAGTAAATGACTGTAGGAAAAGCACTGTCCTGTCTCACTGTAACACATAGGGAAGAAGAGGGAAGGAGTCGAGAACAATCCATGAAAATGTCTCCTCGGCAGACATGATGGCACATGCCTATAATCCCAGCAGCCTAGGAGGATGAGACAGGAGGATCACAAGTTCAAGACCAGCCTCAGCAACTTAGCAAGGCCCTAAGCAACTTAGTGAGACCCTGTCTCAAAAAAGGGGGGCGGGAGTGGGCACTGATGTGGCTCAGTGGTAAAGTGCCCCTGGGTTAAATCTCTAACACCAAATAGAAAGGGAGGAAGGGAGGGGGGAGGAAGGAAATGAAAGAATGAACAAAGGAAACAGAAAGAAAAGGTTTCCTCAAGGAGGAAAAACCATGTCAAGGCTTCATTCACAGTTTTAATGACCAAAGATGTCACCTTGCATACATACACATTAAAGAACTGAGAAACTGACCAAGGTGATTCAAAATCGAGTACCCAAATTCACTGTTTCAAATAAAAATGGTTTGTGATTTAATAATCTAAATAATCAGCTTGAATATCCACTGCACAGACTAGGCCCAGGCACAGAGAGCTGTCTGGGAAACAGATCTACCCAGATAACCCAAGCCTCACATGCTAGGGACTTGGGACAAACAGTTACCCTGTTCAGGTGTCATGTGGGCAGCTGTACAAACTAAATAGTTTGTAAACAGTTCTGTCTCCATAACCCAGGTACAATCAATCAGTGGGTGGGAAGGTGATGATTTTCAGTAGACCACACACTCTATTTTGGGGGAGAGCCCAGATGGACAGGCTTCAGCACTGGCTGGACCTACACCTGAACTGAGCCAATGGCCCTCAACACCACAGCACACTGATTCACGTGCCCCTGGGGAGAACTCCCTTGAGTGTTTTAAGTTCCCCAAATGATCCTAATGTGTAGTTAAATGGAGACCACTGGTTTAACAGGCCAAAATCAGAAGCAATAAAGGGTAGCTGACTCTTCCCCAAACTGTTGGTTACAAAACAGCCCATTCAGCTCTTGAATGAACCCCACCCCATGGTAGCACAGGGTGACATACAGAGTGTCAAGTCTGCCAGGGGCTCACAGATCAGCAGGAGACAAAATGAAGGGCCAGTAACCTCAAAACAAGCTTCCCCAACCCACAATCCCTAGAACTCCACAGACTCCACCGGGCTCTTGGATTCCTCCTAATGCTGGAGCTATTATTTTGACCATGCCTGCCACTTGTTTTATCAAAATGAGCCAAGGAACACCCAACGGACTAGACCTTAACAACTGGCTCGGAGCTGAAGATTTTAAATATTTCAAGCGATTTTTCCCCCGAATTCACCAGTACTTACTTTCATGTTAATTGGGCAACAGATATAAGCTAATCATCTGAGACAATCTATTCTTTTAGTGCAAACATAATTACCCAGGGAAAACTGAGATGCAGAAAAGAGGTGAAAGACCCAAATATCTGAGAGAACCAGCTTCTTCTTCTAGACCATGCAGGAAAGCAATTAAGCTTTTGGCTGATCAGCAGGATGGGCAGGTGACCCACAGGTGCTTTCACTAAACTACCACCCACCATGAGCTTGACTCTCACTCTTCCTTGGGAAAAGCAGGAGTGCAAGGCAGTCCAACCATGGGATGCCACCTCACAGGTGTTCCTCTTAAGAACAAAACCCGGCCACCAGAGTCCCAAACATGAGCTGTCAACTATGGTTTACATTGAGACTTTGACTACTAACTGTGAACTCCAATCTCCCTTTAAAAGAAAGCAGAATACTGTCTTAAGTTATTGAAATAAATTTGCTTTGGGAGCAAGCAAAAGCTGGTTCTTTCCCCTTTTTCTGAAATTCTGACTCCCTTCGGACTTCTTCCCCCTGAAGCCAGAATAGAGAGGCAGAAAGGCAAGGGTCAGATCCCCAGAATGGAGGAATTGAAGCATTAATTCCTTCAGAGTCCTTCCTCCACCCTATCAAGATAACCAGCCCCAGCTCTAATCTTTTGCTTTTAAAGCAACCAGTTCCAGGAATTGCCCCTCCCTGCAGGGAGTTATAAAGTTGTTAATTAATGTGTCCTGGGCTGCTCCATCCAGCCCTTTCCTCCCCTCTACCCCAAATCCATCTGCTTCTCACCTTTTGGCCATCCCACCAAGCACCTCCTAGGCCTAGTCACGTACACAGGAAGGAGAAAGATAAGAGGAAGAGAGCAGGAAAACAAAGGAAGCCTAAGACATAAAAAGGCGGAACACCTTGCTTCTTGGGATACCAGGATATCAGCTATGGCCCTCTTCTCCCTCCCAGGAGAAATCTGTTACCCCTTTTTAAGTAAACCCTGCTTTATGTGCTTGCCTCCTCGTGCTTCTCTAATGTTCAAACTTCAACATTTGAAAGGAGCAGAACTCGTCACAGGTAACCGGCAGTATCACACCAACCTTTCTGGGCAAGAGGACAACCGATTTGCAATAAACCAAGAACCACAGCTCTAAGTTCTTATTGTTAGCACTGATCACAAGAGAATGCGGGTATTATAACTAGTGACACAGAATGTGAAAAGACAGGGAAGAGTAACCCCAGGTTAAAATAAGAGCCATCAGCAGCCCAGTTTAATTGCAGGATTACAGAGCTTAGGCAAAGAGAAAATCTTAAGTGGTTATCAACATTAAAAAACCTTTCAGCTCCAATGCATAATCACAATTCTCCATTTTAAAACTCAGGGAAGAGAAATCATTCTATCTCCTTCAAAGGAAAATATTCTTTTCACAACACAATTTTAACTTATGCAATTATAATAAGTTGTATTCTTTTTAAAGTAGAACAGACTGGCTGGAGGTATGGCAAGTGTGAGGCCCTGGGTTTCATCCCCAACAGTGGAGGAAGAAAATATAACAAACGTCCCTCCCCAAAAATCACACTGACTGAGGAATCCCTGTGTATTCCTCAAAACTTTTTTTTTCTTTTTGAGATGGAGTCTCAGTAAGTTGGCCAGACTGGCCTCAAATCCACAATCCTCCTGCCTCAGTTTCCCAATTAGCTTGGATTGTAGGTGTATGTTACCACCCCACCCCTCATCCCATCTTGAACATGACTCCCAGAGATCACAGCAAGAACTAGAGTACACAGGGAAATAGCAGCACAGGCCTCTCACAGAATCCACTTCACCTGCCATGGGAATCTGATAGGGCTGGATCGATCGAGCTGGAAGCACAGGGTGATGGAAGGTAACCGTGCCATCGAACTCTCCCCGCAACTTGATGTCAAATATCACTGAAGTCTGGGGTGGAGACAAAGGAAGCATTACATCCAATCATTCCAGGTGAGTTTCTTTCTTTTTTTTTTTTTTTAATAAGTATTTTTTTTTTAAGAGAGAGTGAGAGAGGAGAGAGAGAGAGAGAGAATTTTTAATATTTATTTTTTAGTTCTTGGCGGACACAACATCTTTGTTGGTATGTGGTGCTGAGGATCGAACCCGGGCCGCACACATGCCAGGCAAGCGCGCTACCGCTTGAGCCACATCCCCAGCCCTCCAGGTGAGTTTCAAAGTCTGTGTTTGCATTCTATCGCTTCAGGCTAGTTCTAATTTGAGGAGGAATCTGCCATTAACACCACAACTTTCTTTTCCACTTTTACCTCTTCTCACAAATACTTCTTGCACTTATGGCAAGCTTCCTTTAAGAGCTCAAAGTGATTGTTTTTCTTTTTTTCATTTTGGGCTACTGGTGATGGAACCTAGGGCCTGACGCACTCTATCATTGAACTATATCCCTAAACCTTTTTTTGTTTTCTTTTGTTTTGAGACTAGGACTAAGTATCTCAGGCTGGCCTCGAAATTTTGATGCTTCTGCCCCGGCCTCCAGAGTAGCTGGGATTATAGGTATGTGCCACCACTCCTGGCTCAAAGTGATTTCAGCAAGTCTTTAACTTGAAACATCTCCAGGAAGGCAAGGGAGGGAAGTGGCTTGTCTACACCAGATGCCCTGGTAACAGCCTACAAGCAGGCAGGCCTCACTTCAGATCTCTTGGGCCCACCGCCTGAAACCACGACTGCCAGGCTCTATCATCTGGGCCCACACAGGGGTGCAGAGGTCATGGATGCACACCCCTCTGCGGTTCTGCAGGTAACTCTCAGCTGGCTCGACCAAATAATTGTTCCAAAGGTCAAATCTCATGTGTTATTTTCTGCACTAGTTTTTAATTATCCTTAGTCAACTGTCAGGGGAATCACTTTTTTCTAAACCATTTACAATATCAAACCTCTTTCCACCTAGAAGACCAAAAGTTAAAGAGCATAAAGAGCACTTTCTAGTCCTTATTCAGAAGTTTTGCCAATTTTTACAGTGCTAAGTTTTAATCAGCTCTAACCTGTATACACACAGATCAGATTCCCCAGAAAAAAACTCATACCTCTGTATCCTGATGATGAACGACTACCAGGTTGTCCACCACGTTGAGGGCAAACTTTCCCGTCCTGTTTAACTTTAATATGTGCATCTTTTTACAGGCACCCTCTCTGTAGGACAACAGAATAATCAAAAAACAGAGCAACAGGCTTTACTTCATTATTTCAAATCAGAGAAAGAGGAAAGAGTATGAAATGTACCGTGGTAAATGATACAAGACCACCTCTGCTCCCGTGCTATTGGAGGTCCGAGAATGATGTCGCAGGAAGAGAACATAAAGCTGCCCATATCTAATCAGAAGACAGACATGAGTCACATTTTTGCCATTTAAAATTTCTTCCTTATAAATGCTGAATTATGCAGTCATAGTTAAATAAACTGTGAGAACTCACTTAATAAGACGATTTTGCAGCCAACAAAAATGTTTACAAAGAAACTGCAGTTAATGACACAAAGCCTATCATAAGCTTCAGTGGAGAAGGGAATGCAAAATTAAATAAATATGGTTTGATCACAACCTTTCAAAAGAGAATCATAAATCTAAACAGAGTTCAAAAGTATTAGGAAGGGATACTTGCTGTTAATAGCTATCCTTGAGTGGTAATAAGCTATGGCTACTTTCATTTTCTATCTTTGCTTTCCAAGTTTTATATAATGAGTACATATTCTTTAGTAATAGGAAAATATAATTACTACTCATTTTAATTATCACCTAATAAATGTCGTTGTGAGCAGCTCCTGAATGCAAATTTCTAATACACTGGTTAATACCACACTGGGCTTGCCACATGGATGAGGAGGAAGCTGAAGGGACAGGGAATGGTCTCCAGACCCACTTCATCCAAGACTGCTCTCACTTTATCTGTTTTCTAAACTGGGATGCCAAAGAATAGTATGTTTAAAAAAAGAAAAGAAGAAAAAGCATGCTACTATTTAAAAATTTTTAAGTTTAGAAACCCACAGAAGAATCAAATACTTTAGAAGCAAATTTTTTAATAACTGTTGAATTATGGATATGGGCATGCAGAGAGTTCTTTGTATCTGTTTCCATTTTTGTGTTTGAAATTTTCATTACACAGCTTAAAAGTGAGATATGTTTTTCTAAATGAAAATATACCTTCCTATATCAATAATTCATTTCCATGTTTATTAGATGAACAGATTTTTATATTTAGACCAATTATATTTTAGCTACAAAAAGTCCTTGTTAGACTTTAACTCACAAACTAAACAAGAAAATCTAAAAGATAATTAAAAAATAAATTGGGCTCGATGTGGTGAAACATGCCTATAATCCTAGCTACCTGGGTGGCTGGGGCAGGAGATCACAAATTCAAAGCCAGACTGAAGAACTTAGTGAGACCCTGTCTCAAAATAAAATTTTAAAATATCTGGAGATGTATCTGGGTTCAATCCCCAGTACTGAAAAAAAAATTTTTTTTTTGATGTATCTGACTAGAGAGGTGAAAAAACCTTCCCTAAAATCAAAAAGCTAGTAAAAATTTAAAAGAAAATCCAAAGATTTTCTATATTCATAACATCTAAGTAGTACATGTCATAGAGAGTCCTTATGAGTTCAAAGGGTCCTTTCCTTGAGAAAAGGTCACTACTGTCATGCTCAAAACACACTCCTAGGACTGGGGATATAGCTCAGTTAGTAGAGTGCTTGCCTTACATGCACAAGGCCCTGGGTTCAATCCCCAGCACCAAAACAAAAACAAAAAATATACCACATTCCTATTATTTATGTAACTAGAAGCAATTACAAGAAGAAATTGTCTCAAAGACCTACATGGTCGCCATTGCAATGTCTCTTTCAGAAAGGCTGAGCTTAGTTGACTTTGGTGCAGCGGGCAATTCAATCTCAAACTTGGGCAGCTTTGACATAGTGCCAGCCTGTTTAGGGAGAGAAAGTTTTAGGAAAAGCTTATTAAACTTCTTCAATGTTTTTTCTTTTCCTACATTTAATCAATGAAATGAACCCAATCTTTCCATCCTTTCCAATGGCCCACTCCTGTGTGCTGTACTCACAGCTCCACAAGAGTAAATCTTTCTTGGAGTTGATGAGATGGTGTAGGGTGCCCTCTACTGGCCATAGTGGTGAGGCTTGTGTTAGAGGAACTTGCCCCTTTAAAAAGGGACCCATTAGGACATAAGAACAGGGTAGGAGTGGGGAAAAGGAATTTTTTTAAGGGGGAGCTTAATCTTACCCTAAAATAAAAAGGCTGAAGAACATTTTCAAGAACTGTGGTAGACAGCAGAATCACAGCGCTTTCGGGACAGTACATGTACCAGTTCACATTGATATTATGGCTCTTCAGGAGTTTCAGACTCCGTTTTTCAGGCAGTACCTGAGGCAAAGTTCAAAACACAGAATCTTCATTTTAAAAACAGAAAAGTATCAGAAGATGATACAGTAAATCAAGGAAGATAAAATTCACAAAAAGCCCACTGAACTAAATAGAAAAATGTCATTTGTGTTTATTACAGCTACTATTCTTGGAACCCTATGCTCAATGCTTTTCATACTCATCTACTCTTCACAACCCTGGGGAAGTGGACATCATTAGCTCTTTGTAACAAATGAGAAAATAAGTCTCAAAGAAGCTAGGGAGCAATTTAATAAAGCAATTTTAGCCTATCAGGTTGTTTCAATCCAAAGTCCATGTCGGAGCCTCCACACGCCTGGGGCACCAAGCACCAAAGAACAAGGAACAAGGAAGTCCTCACTCATCAAGGAAATTATCAAAACACACTGATACCCCCAGAGCCCTGCATATTAGGCCAGTCACCACCCGGCCTGCAGCAGCTCTGCCTTCTGTCTGATCTTATCTCCACTCCAGTTTGCACTAGACTTCCCTTTTCTAACTGAAGCATTTATGAGACTCTGAATGTAAATGCAGTAATTTACATTCAGATACATAATGATACATAAAGAACAGTATACAGAGCTCACAAAACATGCTTATGGAGAGAAGTGGTAAAATAAACTGTAGTATATCTACACAGAACACTATTCAGTCAGAATAAAATACAGAAAGGTTGGAATATGGATCAGTATAAATACTTGCCTACCATGAGTGAGGCCCTGGGTTTAATCCCTAGCATCACAAAAGAAAAAAAAAAAAAGACACAACATGAAAGATGTTACTGCTATGCAAAAAAAAAAAAAAAAAAAAAAAATCCAGCTGTAAGTTTATAGACAATATTCCCTTTGTGTAAAAAAAAAAAAAAAAAAAAGAAAGTACGTGTGTAGAAAAACATGCATGAGAAAAACATGCATGTCCATCATAATAGTTATTTCTAGGGATGATGGGGATTCTACTTTCTACCCATAATTAAGAGAAAAATTAAAAACATATGCAAGAGAGACTAATGCTCTAGAATCTCAAAATTTCTCTTTAGTGCTGAATTCAAAAGGCTGCCAAATTGCTATCACCCTCTTCTCCAGCAAACATAAATGATAAACCTAATACCTGGTAAAATTCGATTCCTTGATCTGTTATGAAGACAATTTCAGTAGAACTAGTCCAGCAGAATCCTAGTATGTTGGCATTCTTGGTCTGAAAATAATAAAGTTTTCATTTACTTATTTATTTAATAAGAAAGGCATGAGTAACTTTCTTCAAAAACTTAAATTTAAGTGCTCTGCTGTGTGTATCACTCTTTAATGGAAGTTATCTAGAAAGCTTACTTACTAACAAATCAAATTTTCTTTTAAATACAGCTTTCTGTGATATTTGCCCATAATATATCAAGACCCTAAATCTTCCTTAATTCCTTTAGTCATAAGAACAGAGGAAGCCTGAGTTTTGTGAAAAAAATAACTGACCAGAGCTCAGAGACATCAAGTTCATCAAATAGCATTGATATTCACACACAGAACAACTATAGAACTGGGAGGGGTTACATGCCGATGCCTCTTCCTGTTGAGGAGCCCACCCTGAACTCCATTAACAAAAGAGTTCCAAAGATGCACAAAGCCATTCCCCATGCATTAGAGGCATTGGTTAGTTTCCCTTGTGCAATGGACACTGAGTTAAGCCTCCTCCGGCCTAGTTTATTATACTCAGCAAATCTAATTAACATGGATTAGAATCTCCATCTGGGAAAAAACAGCAAGCATAAGGAAAGCAGAAAGAACAATAAACTGAGGAAAGAAATAGTGGGAGACAGGAAAAAATTCCTCCCCCAAAACCTCCAAAGGAGGCACATGCCTGCCAGCAGTGTGGAAGCCCAGGACCCAAACAGCCACTAACAAGGCTGCGGGTAACAACTGTCACCCATTCACTCCTCTCAACTCCACTTGACACATGAAGAGACACATTTTCAAAACTGGGAAAACTGTCCAGTGTCCTAGAGGAAACTCCTGGCCAAGCTCAGCATTTCCACAAGCCTGATTCCAAGATGGTGCCTCCACCACCTGCTCACAGCTCTCCACCCACAACCCACAGCCAAGGCCACCAGGTGAGGAAAGAACCACCCATACCTTGCACTCTTGTGTGTATTCCAGCTGAGAGTTATCAGGGATAAAATTACAAAAATCCTGTAAGAAAAAAATAAATAGGGAAAAATTTGGATTGGGCAGCATACTGCTAACCTACTTGACATTCTATAAGATAAATTGAAAAAGCTAATTAAATTTTAAAACTTATCAGAAAATAACAAATACTCAAAATTAGAAAGATATAGAGAATAATGTGGATAATCTGCTTTCTTAAAAACAGCAGGTTTATCATTCAAATAAAAAAAAGTCTATCTAATTATTTAGTTACGAGTTTAGAAACTGATTTTCAAATTCATTCCTCAAATGGGAAATGTCAGAGAAATGGGTTTTACAAGAGGCTTCCCAGAAATTCCAACAATGAATAGTGATTGAAGAGATAAGGGCAGGATTCTGCCGGTCTTTCCTGAGAGCTTTTCCTCTACTTCACAAGGTCAATGGTGAAGTGCCAAGAAGCTGCTCCACTAGAAATATCTGTTCCTATTGGACCCCAGCATTCAGCAATGAAAGAAATAAACACAGCAACCCAGATAAGGCCAATATACCAAGAAACCAAAACCATTCCTCACATAGTCCATGCTGCTAGCTACCAAACAGCACAAAAACGCAGGAAGTTTCAAATTACTTTTAAAAAGATCTTAAGTCAAAAATGTCAGATTCAGGGCTGGAGTTGTGGCTCTGTGGTAGAGTGCATGCCTAGCATGTGTGTGAGGCACTGGGTTCAAACCTCAGCACCACATAAAAATAAATAAGCATATTGTGTTCATCTACAACTAAAAAAAAAATTAATGTGAGATTCATTTATCTACTCAAATCTATTTCTTACTTGTAAAAAAAAGTTTCCTTTAAACACTGCAATTTTGCAATTCCTCTCTTCCAACTGGTTTTTTGTTTTTTTTGTTTTAGTGATGGGGATCAAATCCAGGGCTTTGAGCATGCTGGAAAGGCACTATCACCAAGCTACACCTCCAGCCCCTAATGTACTTGTAATGTTCTCTTTTTAACGCTATTTTTAAAGATATGTCTTACCACAGTCTTTGAAGTCCTCTGGACAGCCAGTATCTTATTTTCTAAGGAAAACTTAATGCACTTCACTTCTCCTTTGTCATCCATTCTTTAAGAAAGAATATGTTAAAAGTTAAATTAAACAACTAAATTCTGACTACTGTCATGTACTGGGAAAACAAAAGACAAGATAAATATTCAGAAGGTAGCAAATTCTCGTTGAACATTAGAAGTATGTTGTTGAAGCTGTCAGTAGTATCTTTTCAAACAATAAAATTTAACTGGTGACAACTTGCTAGAGAAGCTTACAGTATAATGGACAACAAGTGACTGAAGAATTAGGATCACATGTATTTGTCACCTGAAATGTAGTTTAGATATAAATAAATACATATGAGCATACAGTAAACTTCTCCACAAATACGGCCTTCTATCCCCATCATTCTTATGGCAATGCTGTCAGAAAGTCCACTGGGGTCCCACTCAATACACAACCAAAGTAATGCACTAGACAGCTCAACCTCCAGACTCTTATAACTCTTCAAACCACACTAAAAAGAGAACTCAAGGGATGGATTACAGACAGGCACAAGGAAACTTTGGGGGTATGGACATGTCTATTGTCTTGGTTCCATGGGTGTACACATGTGAAAACTTATCACACTATATACCGTTATGATGTGGATATGAGACATCCCCTGAAAGTTCCTGTGTTAATGCAGGAATATTCAAAGGTGCAATGGTCAGATTATGAGAGCTGCAACATAATCAGTTCATGCTAGTTTGAATGGACTGGGTGATAACTAGAGACGGGTGGGTCATGGCTGGAGGAGGTGGGTCACTAGGGGTGTGCCCTGGAAGGGTTCCTCTTCCTGCAGCCCCTTCTTCTTCCTCTCTCTGCTGCCTGGTCAGCCATGAACACAGCAGCATTTCTCCACCACGCCCTTCTGCCATGATGCTCTGCCTTCTCTTGGGCTCAGAGCAATGGAGTCAGCCAACCATAGATTGAAACCATGAGCCCAAAATAAACTTTCTCTCCTCTATGTTGTTCCTGTCAGGTATTTTGGTCACACCAACACAAAGCTGACACATATACAGTAAATATGAACAGTCTATCATGGGCCGATCATACCTCAATAAAGCTCTTTAAAACAAAACAAAAAAGCAAAAAAGTTCAACTCCATACCTTCCCCCTCAAGCTCCTCAGAGCTTCCAAATCTAGACTATCATGGGCGGCTCACTTTCCTTTTCTTCATTGTGCCGACCAAGTCTCACCAAGGCCTTTCTAAGCATGCCCTGTTTCCCATGCAATGGAGGTAGCATCTGGGATACTGGTCTTTGCAAAACCTGGCTTAGCCAATCTCCTTTGTCTCTCAGTGGTATCCCTGCCTCTGATGTGCTTCCAAAATAATCCAGATTCAAGAATGTGAACAGTGTGATGTTTCCAAACACTGACGGGATCACATCACACCTGACCTGATAAATTTTCAGTAACAAAACAAAGCCCTGATTTCACAGTGGAATATATAAGGTTCAAAGCTGGCTTTTGCCAGTGGTCACACCACTACCATTTCCCCTTCCCCACACTCTAACCTGCAATTACACAGATGTGGGGTCCCCAAAACACCCAGAGTTTACACATGGTGTTCTCTATCTAGAAGGCCTCTCCACTTCACCTACAAATCATCCATTCAAACTTTAAAGCTTTATCCAAAGGCTGCCTCCTCTCTGAGAACACCCCTCTACCTCCCCAACTAGTGGTACCCTAGCCCATCCCCAAATCAAAGTCACATCTTCT
Source organism: Urocitellus parryii (assembly GCF_045843805.1). Classification (NCBI taxonomy): domain Eukaryota; kingdom Metazoa; phylum Chordata; class Mammalia; order Rodentia; family Sciuridae; genus Urocitellus; species Urocitellus parryii. The sequence continues at coordinate 46,749,645 of NC_135543.1, forward strand.
GTGTGTTCCCACATTCTGAGAACTCTTATTGCACTTATCATAGCATATAGTACTGTGCCCTCTCTTGTCTCCCACATTAAAATTTATGAGTTCTCCAAAAGGAGCCAGGCTAATTCAAAGTCCTCACTTGCTTGGTGCCTAGCACAAGGGCTGCCATCAGTGTTTGCTGAACAAATGCGGATAAAAGAAAAAAGAGAAAAAAAAAAAAAAAAAAGGTCCACTGCTTTCTACCTCAAAAACAGTTTTCCACTAACAAGCCAACTGTAAAATTTTTTTTTAAAAGTCATCACCAAATTGAGGGCCGACATTGTATTTTCTTCCTCTGTAATCACAGGAATTAAGGTGACTGAACAGTTTGTCACCCAACTGAGACATTTCTGAAAGTTGAAAAGGGCTGCTGTTAATCACACCAGCTCAACTTGTGTAAACTGGGACATCCAATCACATTAAGTATAGTGGAAGCCATGATTTTCTTACAGTACATGAGAAACATGAATGTCCTCCATCCACCAAACACTCTAAAAAAAACCTGGGCTAAACAGAGTAAGGAAGTCCCCATGCTACCCCCAACTAACGGGAAATGAGTGCATCCATGCACTGACTTGAGGAAGTAGGTGAACTACTTTCGGAGTATTTGGTTCCCACATAAAGGGCTGCACAAACTTCACTCTGACAGATCTAATATGTAGTACCAAGATTGCTCACAAGTGTCTGCTTCCCTCTCCCATCCACCTCCATACACTCCAGACCTCTTAGGGAATGCAAAGATAAAATCAGGTAACAACCTTTTGAATCAGATAAACACCATTGTGTTTACATGTGGAAATTATTCAGAAAATGTCAATACTGTTACCTAAATGAGATGGGATTCCTATCATCTGGGCCTTTAACTACCACCCCAGTAGCACCACCTGATCGAACAGCAAAAACCTGAGAGGGAAAAGAAACGATATTAATAGTCTGAATTTTGAAAGGATCTAGACTCATAATACCAATTTACCAATGATTACTTCTGCTATACCCCATCCTGGATTAAATTAAACTAACAGGCAGCAAATCAAGATGCTTGGAGGGTCACACGAATTTCAAGAAACAAGAGACTAGAAACCCTGGTGATCACAGATGACACTGTCAAAAAGTGAGACCAAAAAGACTCCCATTCCTAGTGTTTCCCACGGTGCAAGATCGCAAGATCGGGCTGAGTGCCTGAGGCTCCAAATCTGAAGCCCGTTTGTGCACTGGCTCCGCTGATGCACTTAAATACGGTCTTTGCTCCCTTAACAGAATTTCAGGGGCGGGGAACGAAAATCTCTAAATTCTTGACTGCAAGTATACAATGGCAAATAAAACAAAAGGTGGCTGGAAAGGACTGGCGTGCTGAATACACTAGCCAAGGGGCCACTGGGCGGGTGGCGCTGGATACGGATCCATTCTTGTGATCCCCTGCTAGGACACCTGGCAGCCGGGCGAGGTGGCGCCGGTCCCTCCGCCCACCCACTGGAAAGGACGGGCGCGGGGACCGTGGGGGAGGCCCGGGCCTGGTCCATGACGCCCGGGTTCGGCACGCCGACAGCCCCGCGGCACCGGCACAGCGGGCCGCACCCGGCACCCGACCGCGCGGGGAAGAAGGGCGCCAGCCGCCCGGACCTGCTTGTTGGCCTCATCGAAGAAAACGCAGTTGACCGGGTTCGCCTTCTCGAACTGCACCGGTCGCTCGCACAGCTCTAAATAGTAGTCCTCCTCGCCCATGGCGGGCGCCGCCGCGGCGGCTGGGGGTCCGGAGACGGCCGCCAGCGTGGAGCCGGGCGAGCGGCACCGTGGCGGGGTGCGTGGGGCCGGGAAAGTCAGGCCGGGACAGAGACGGCGGCGATCCCGGGCCGGCTGCGAGGCTGCTTCCTGGTGCCACGCCCCCACCACTCCCACCACGTGACCACGGCCTTCAGCACTTAAAACGGCCACTTCCCGAGGTGGGGCCCACCTACCGTAACCCCGCCCGGGCGCGAAGGGCTCCTCCCCTTTCCTGGCGGGAGAGCAGTCCTGTGACCTGGAGGTTTGCCCTCCGATGCCGCTAGCCCCGGTCTAAGACTTTCCAGGGGATTTACTATGCGCAGCCTGTGCCAGGGTTCCTGCCTCTGAGAGATGTTAGTAAGAGAGATGATCCGAGAGGCTGGCTGTGAGCTTGCAGCAGGGATGCAATCTAATTTAAATCACAGGTCAGCAAGCCCTTTTTTTAATATGGTTAAAAAAACCATAAAATTTACCAGTTTATCCCTTTAAAAGCATACGATTCAGTAGTGTTAAGCTTAGTTACAATATTGTGAAACAGATCTTCAAAACTTTTTCATCTTGCAAATCTGAAACTCTACCCATTAAACAACTCTCCTTTTCTCCCTTCTCCCAACCCTATTGTCTGTGAATTTGACTGCTTTGGGTATAAGCGGAATTTTGCAGTGTCTTTTGTGTCTGGCTTTTTTTTTTTTTTTTTTTCACTTAGCATAATATCCTCCAGGTCTATCCATGTCTCCATGTTGTAGCGTTTCCTTTCTCTTCTTTCTTTCTTTTTTATACTAGGGAATGAACCCAGGGCCTCCTACATGATAGGCTAGAGCTACACCCCCAACCGAGGATTTCCTTCTTTTCAAAGGCTTCATAATATTCCATTGTGTGTATACACCCATTTACTTTATCCATTTACCTACTGATGCACATTGGGTTACTTCCATCTCTTGACTATTATGAATAATATTATGAACTAGGATGTGCAAATATCTTTGCTTTTATTTCTTGAAGGTATGTGCCCAGAAGTGAAATTATTGACTCATGGTAGTTCTGATTTTCAGAGAGCCATTTATGAGTGGCTTTGACTGGAGAAGCAGGGGGGGAGGGCAAGCTCTTCCTTCAAGGAATAGAACAGAAGATAGAGGAAGGAGGAAGAGAGGGGTCATGGATGGCCCCCGTTTCTATTCTTAACTGACAAATGGATTTGGAAACTTGGAAACTTTGGCAGGGAATTAGGACAGATTAAGAGTTCCATTTTGAACATGTGAATCTGAGAGAAATGACAACTAGACAGATGGAGCTATGGATCTGAAACTTACTAGAGAAGTGACAGGACAGGAATTACAAGACTTCTCCCCTGGATCTCAGTCTCCCCCACCAGGACCACAAGCCACAAGTTGAAAAATCATTAACTGGGTACCCTTCTCTGCAGCCACACCCTGCCGTCCCTCCAGCCAGTCCTCCCTTCCCTCATCAGCTTCAATTCCATTTTCCTCCATTCTGATATTATTTCTGCCATTACTTTAATGTCCTTCTCCTCTGTCTTTGTCACACTTGTCTGGCAGAGCCTTAGTCCTAGATGAGCTCCACCACCTGCTTTCTCCATAAAGCTCCTGGAGGAACCACACAATAGGGCTGAAGACACCTGAATGTCAGATGGGCTCTCAGTCCTGACTGGCTCTCCTCTTTATCAACTCTCCCCCTCATTCTTTGCAAGGACATTCCAAGCCTTATGTTGCTTCTATTTTTGAAGAACTTTCAGCCATCACATGGAGCTGGAGTTTTGCACCAATTGCACAGGCCACCACGGATACTCTCTCTTTTCCTGACCCTCCTGCTGTGGAAGAAAAACAATTTGCCCTACCTGAGGCTAGAGCCAGCAGCACCTCTTTGAATCCATTCCTCATCTTCTCAGAAACTGAAGAGTATTGATCATCCCTTCTCTCTTGTTTATTTACCTCTCTCCAAATCCTGGCTGCTAGAAATGGCTTTCAATTTGCTCATCCTTTTTCTCTTAAACACAAAACAAAAGCTAACTGAAAACCAACACAAAGAACTTCCCTGAAGCACATCCCTCCCCAGCTCTCATGCCTGCCTCTCCTTCATAGCAAATAGCAAGCAGCGTGGACCCATTTCCCTTGTTCAGCCCTGATGCCCAAGGACGGGCCATCAACTGAGGATAGAAATTTGGAGACAAGAGGGAGGCTTATAGGAGGGCTGGGGTAGAGTGCTTGCCTAGCATGCATGAGGCACTGGGTTCCATTCTCAGCACCACATACAAAGATAAATAAAGTTATTATGTTCGTCTATAAGTAAAAATATTTTTTTAAAAAAAGAGCACAAAATTCAACTCAAAATGGATCAAGGACTTAGAAATACAACCAGAGACCCTGCATCTAACAGAAGAAAAAGTGGGTCCTAATCTCCATCATGTGAGATTAGGCCCCAACTTCCTTAATAAGACTCTTGTGGCACAAGAATTAAAATTAAGAATCAATAAATGGGATGGACTCAAAAAGCTTCTTCTCAGCAAAAGAAACAATCTGTGAGGTGAATAAAGAGCCTATATCTTGGAAGCAAATCTTTACTCCTCACACATCAGATAGAGCACTAGTCACTAGGCATATAAAGAACTCAAAAAGCTAAACACCAAAAAAAAACCCCAAATAACCCAATCAATAAATGGGTCAAGGACCAAAGAGACACTTCTCAGAAGATGATGTACAATCAATCAACAAATACATGGAAAAATGTTCATTATCACTAGCAATTGGAGAAATGCAAATCAAAACCACTCTAAGATTTCATCTCATTCCAGTCAGGATGGCAGCTATGATGAAGACAAACAACAATAAGTGTTGGCGGGAATGTGGGGAAAAAGGTACACTCATGCACTGCTGGTGGGACTACAAATTGGTGCAGCCAATATGGAAAGCAGTATGGAGATTTCTTGAAAAATTGGGAATGGAACCACTATTTGACCCAGCTGTCCCTCTCCTCGATCTATACCCAAAGGACTTAAAAACAGCATACTACAGGGACACAGCCACATCAATGTTTATAGCAGCACAATTCACAATAAGCTAAACTGTGGAACCAACCTAGATGCCCTTCAACAGATGAATGGATAAAAAAAATGTGGTATATATACATAATGGAATATTACTCAGCAATAAAAGAGAATAAAATCATGGCATTTGCAGGTAAATGGAAGGAATTAGAGAAGATAATGCTAAGTGAAGTTAGCCAATCTCAAAAAACCAAATGCCAAATGTTTTCTTTGATATAACGAGGCTGATTCATCATGAGATAGGGAGCAGGGGCATGGGAGGAATAGACGAACTCTAGATAAGGCAGAGGGGTTGGAGGAGAGGGGAGGGGGCATGGGGTAATTAATGATGGTGGAATGTGATGATCATTACTGTCCAGGGTGCTTGTATGGAGACACAAATTGGTGTGAATATACTATGTATACAATCAGAGATACGAAAATGTGCTCAATATGTGTAATAAGAATTGTAATGCATTCTGCTGTCATATATAAATAAAAAATTTACATAAAAAGAGGCTCATAGGAGAACTCATTAGACTTTGCCTAAGAGCATTTTTGAACATGACCCCTATGGGAATGTCTATCGAGCTCGGTGGGGAGCAGGGCAATGTACTTGTGTGTCCACCACATTTAACCCAGGGGAGGAAAAAAACTACTGCCTCCTTTCAATGCTGGTTATCTCATTCTTCACAGAGAATTAGGTTCAGTTGATTTTGGCAGGATTGGTTGTGTGTGTTGGGGGGGGGGGGTCCCTGACTAAGAACCAGGATTGATTTTTGTGGAGCTTGTTTTAGGACTACAAGCCTCATCATTATCTGTTTGAATGTTATAGGCTAAACTGTCTCCCCAAATTTATATGTTTAAGTCTTAACCCCCAGTATCTCAGAATGCATCTGTATTTGGATATAGGGTATTCAAAGAGATAATTAAGGTAAAATGAGTTCTTTAGGGTAGGCCCTAATTCAATATGACTGGTGTTTTTATTAAAAGAGATTAGGATAGCCAGGCTCAGTGGCGCACACCTGTAATCCCAGTGGCTCCAGAGGCTGAGGCAGGAGGTTTGCGAGTTCAAAGCCAGCCTCAGCAAAAGTGAAGCACTTAGACCCTGTTTCTAAATAAAATACAAAATAGGGCTGGAGTTATGGCTCAGTGATTAAGTGCCCCTGAGTTCAATCCCTGGTACCCCCCCCCAAAAAAAAAATGAGATTAGGACATAAAACACACAGGCTACCAGGCAGCCCTTGTGAGGACACAGCAAGAAGATGGTTATCTGTAAACCAGCGCAAGAGGCCTCAGATGAAATCAGCCCACTGACATCTTGATGTTGGACTGCCAACCTCCAAAACTGTGAGAAAATAAATATTGTTTAAGCCACCCAGGCTGTGGTACTTGGTCATGGCAGCCTGAACAGGTAACACACTGCCAAGGTGAGAGGTCTTGCACAGTGATCTTGACATTGGTTGTGGATCCTGGAGATAATGAAGCCCCTGGGAAGTGACTGCTGGTTGTGCAGAATCCCAAAGAGCCAGAACCAATTTGTAGCCCCTCTGAGTGGTCTCTGTGACAAACTTTTTTCTTTTTCTATTTTGCATTTCAGACCATTTGACCATTTGATTATTGGCCCAATGCCCATATAGAATTCCTTATTCTTCCCAGTTTTTTTTAAAGTTGTCATTTCTTTGACCAACATCAAAACTCTGAAAAAGTCCTAAAAAATGGATCAGAAGTCATTTCTGAAACTTTGAGGTTCCAGCGGTTACCAGGACTCAAATTTTTAACAGCCTAATATCAGTGTGGAATGCACAGTGATAGTCCAGAACTTGAATTAGGTGAGAATTTCCTTTATATTATGTGCCCCTCTGGCCTGAAAATTACTTCTGTTCTCAGAAAATTCTTTCTTTGGATTTCCTTTGCCACTTAGGCAGATTTCAGTTCTTTATGTAACAGATAATGTTTCTGGTGTTTCTCTAAACATCAAATTGAAGAAAGAATGTGAAGATTAATCTGTTTTGGTTTCTTTTCATTGCTGACATGCTTTTCTCAGCTCCTGAATTGATTTTCAGAGGCAAAAGTTCATATTATAAATAAGAATCATCCAAATGTTTAGTATTTAAAATTCACTTTTATTAGTAATAAAAAAATTGAATTTAAAAAATGATTCATTAAGCAATCTTAAAACATCATTCTCGGGCTGGGGATGTGGCTCAAGCGGTAGCGCGCTCGCCTGGCATGCGTACGGCCTGGGTTCGATCCTCAGCACCACATACCAACAAAGATGTTGTGTCCACCGAGAACTAAAAAATAAATTAAAAAAAAAAAACAAAACATCATTCTCTTAGTTGTTTTGGAAGATCATTGAAAAACCTGTTTTTTTTTTTTTTTTTTTTTTCACATTTAAACCCACGGAAGAACCGGTAGGCACCATTTTGCTCCAGCCCGTGAATTCTGCCAGGGAGTTCATGGGAGAGTTTGAGATCCAAGATATTTCTGAGATTGTCTAGCTTAATGGCTCCCCAAACCAACTAATAATTATCAAAATCCAAAGAGTTAAAAGTAACATAAAATAATGCCATGTTGGGCTGGGGATGTGGCTCAAGCAGTAACGTGCTCGCCTGGCATGCACAGGGTACTGGGTTCAATCCTCAGCACCACATAAAAATAAAGATGTTGTGTCCACCAAAAACTGAAACATAAATATTAAAAAATTCTCTCTCTCTCTTAAAAAAATGCCATATTGTAATTACAGAAATGCATATGAGTTAAAACAATCCCAATAGTATAGAAAGATATCAAATGGACAACTCGCCTCTGTCCCTCAAATACTCAATACCACAACCCTGAAGAAGCCATTGTAATCTCTCTCTCATCTCCTTTCCTCCTATATTTCTGATTTTTGTTAGTTGTATTTTTACTTCTTCTAATATTTACTTGCATAATTTTGTGGTTTGAATATGAAGCGCCCTCCTGAAGTTCCTGTATTAATGCAGGAATATTCAGAGGTAAGATGATTAGATAATGAAAGCCATGATTGGTCCATCCAAGTTTGAACAGACTGACTGGTGGTGAGTGTAGGCAGGTGGGCATACATATCTGGAGGTGGGTCACTGGGGATGTGCCCTGGAAGGCTGAATTTTTCATGAGCGCTCTTCCTCTTGCTCTGCTGCCTGGTCAGCCGTGAACAGAGCAGCACTCCTCCATACACCCTTCCGCCATGATGTTCTGCCTTCTCTTGGGACCAGAGCAATGGAGTCAGTCAACCATAGATTGAAACCTCTGAAACTGTGAGCCCAAAATAAACTTTCCCTCCTCTATGTTGTTCCTGTCAGGTAATTTAGTCAGAGAAATGAAAAAGTTAACTAACACACATAACTTTATATACTACACCTTGACTTCCATTTTCTTTTTCTTTTTTTTGTGTGTGGGGGGGTACTAGGGATTGAATTTTAGGGGTGCTTTAACACTGAGCTACATCCCCAGCCCTTTTTATTTTTTATATGGAGACAGAGTCTCACTAAGTTGCTTCTGGCCTCCCCAATTTGCTGAGATTGGCCTTGAACCTACTATTCTCCTGCCTTCGCCTCTCAAGTTGCTGGAATTACAGTCATGCACCACTGTGGTTTTGACTTCCATTTTTTATCTATTAGTGTTAGGAAGTTTTAGTGAATCTCCACTCTGTAAAATGGGGAAATGAGAGTACTTACACTAGTTTTCCCTTTTCTCTTTCTTCTTCCCTCCTCCCAACTTGCTTTTACATCTTATGACGACAGTCAATTCTATGTGTCTATTCACTGTGCCATGGGGTGCCCAGACATAGAGTCAAACACTATTCTAGGTGTTTCTCTGAGGGTGTTTTTGAATGAGGTTAACATTTAAATCAGCAGTCGAGCAAAGCAGGCTGCCTTTCCTAATGTCAGTGGGCTTCATCTAATCTATTAAAGATCCTAAATAGAACAAAAAGGCCAATAATCCTCCGAAAGGAAGAATTCTTCTTGCCTGATGGCCTTTGAGCCCAGACATCAGTTTTTCCCTGTCTTTAGACTCAGTTAAACTGATATGTCAGCTCTCCTTGGGTCTCAAGCCTTTATACCAGAACTACATCATTGGCTCTCCTGATTCTTAGGCCTTTCTATTTGAACCGAAATTAAACCTGCCTGAGCCTCCAATTTGTCAACTCATTCTGCAGATATTGGAACATGGAGGCTGCCATAATCACATGAGCCAATTCCTTATACATAGTCACTTGACAAAGGGGATATGTTATGATAAATGCATCATTAGGGAATTTCATCATTGTACAAACATCATGGAGTATGTTTATACATATTAAGCAGCTATGACATCACTAGGCAATGTCATCTTATGGGACAACCATTGTATATGCATTTCATTATTGACAGAAATGTCATTATGTGACATGACTTTGTATGTGTGTATTAACCTAGTGGTCTATTTCTCTGGAGAACCCTGGCTAATACACATTATTAAATTATAATAAATATAAATTCAATACCTTGTCTACAAATCAACCCTAAAATTTGAAGTTAATAAATAGTATTTAAGATCTGATTGCTGCTGGGCATGGTGGCACAAGGCTGTAATCCCAGTTGCTGGGCAGGCTGAGGCAGGAGGTTGATAAGTCTGAGGTCAGCCTTGGTAACTTAGCAAGACCCTGGGGATGAAGTTCATGGTAGAGTGCCCCTGGGTTCAATCCCCAGTACTGGAGGAGGAAAAAAATAAGAAAACTATTGCTACCTTAAACAATATAATGAATATTCATTATAGAGCTACATAGAATAAGTCTATGGAAGTATAAATATAATCTTTGGCCACTAGGCCATTTGAAAGAAAATGTCTCAAGTATCAAGGTCAAAATTCTCTATCACTTGCTTAAAAAAAAATGAACAAAATTAATTAACTATTAAAATAGAAGATTTTCTCACGATTCTTCAATAGTTTTCAGTTCACCTGGACCTAAAAACATTAGAATATGGAAAAATAATTAGCAAATTAATTAGTATCTTAGTTTTCATTTGTCATAAATGTTGTTCTGTTACCTTTTGTGAAGGCATTGACGAGCTTCCAAGGCAGTCAGAACCTGAGAAGCCAGGATCCTAGAGAAAAGACATTCTGACACTTGCTGCCACTTTGCTCAGAGGAATGTGCTGTTCTGAGAGCAATGTGTTGAACAAAACATTGTGTTAAAGCTGGGTATGGTGGGGGCACACCTGAAATCCCAGCCACTCAGGAGGTTGAGGCAAGAGTGTTAACACAAAAGGACTGGGTTGGACGCAGACTTCACAGGCCAGAGGGGAGTGTACGCTTATAGAGGTTACACTGAGAGGTGACTTAGCTAATTAGTGTGTCAGTTTGGGCACTCAGGAATTTGGGGTCTGTTTTACTGGGTGAGATGAGAGGGGTTCTGGGGTCAGCAGTCAGTATCTGGGAAAGGGTTGGTTTAGGGAAGGATCAATGCTTTGGCCTCTTCCCAGAGACTATCACTTCAGACTTGATGGATATATCGTCCCCAGAACCTGTCTTGTCACTGGGAAAGAAAGTATTGGGAAAGGATCAATGTGTTGTCTTCTCCCTCATTCCCTCTCCCAGGCCACATTATCTCAGGGTTTGTCATTTTCCATATCCAACAAAGAGGATCACAAGTTCCAGGCCAGCCTCAGCAATTCAGGGAGGCCCTGAGCAAATTAGCAAGAACCTGTCTCAAAATAAAGAGAAAGAGCTGGGGATGTAGCTCAGTGTTAAAGTGCCCCTGAGTTTAATTCCAATTACTGAAATAAACAAAAACATTGTTTTAGGTATATTCAGGACTGGGGTAGTAAAAATGGAGGTTCAAATCCTGCTGAAAAGTCCTAGCAAACTCCAGACTTTCTGTGGGACACAGGGTGGGGGGCACCTACCTAGGAGAAAGTCAGCTTAATTAGAGGAAGAACCAAGTGCAGCCCCCAGCCACCCCAGCCTTAGATGAGGTTAGGGTCTCCTTCCTGCCCTAAGGGTGAATGAATCAGCAGAGTTCACTAGTTTTTCTTTCTCTTCCTTATTTTACTCTAGCCCTGTTTGCCAGAGCCCTGTACCTCCTGGTGTGTAAGACAAGCAGCTACACATACTTATTTTAAACCCGAATGGCCTAGATTGTGCTTCTAACAACTTCTAAAAGCTAAAGCAAAAGCATAGGGTTTCCCTGGCTTTTTGAGCTTTGCTTGTTGTTATTCTTTGTCAAACTATATGACAGGTGTCTCAAGGGACATACACCAAAATCTGCAGTGACTCACTATTGGGCAGGTGTTTGGGTAACTTTTACTTTTTTTGTTGAACTTTCTAAATTTCTTTTGGTTTTAAAATGTGCGTGAATAACTTTTGTTCTATATAAGAAGCTGTTTTTAAAAGTATGGACCTATACTTACTAACAATACTTGACTACATATCACATTTATTTCATGAATATTTTGTTTGAATGCATGCTTATTTATATATTTATATGTATATATAAAAAGTCTTAGAAATAATGTATAGTTGTCTTGAACTCTGATTTTTTTTTTTTTTGGTTTGGCATTAATTTTAGAAGTGAACATAAATTATCTTCATACAGAAAAAAATTAAGTATAGATTTAAGGAGTTAAAAAATGCCAACCCTGAATATTGACTATTTAAATCAAGGGCATTTGAAAAACAACAGGTACAAGAAGATAACTCTGACCCTCATGCTGTTTCTTAAATGCAGATGAAATTCCCCCATGAAAACTGGCACAGTGGCACACACCTATAATCCCAAGGGATCAGGAGGCTGAGGCAGGAGGATCACAAGTTCAAAGCCAGCCTCAGCAAAAGCGAGGTACTAAGCAACTCAGTGAGACCCTGTCTCTAAATAAAATACTGGGGATACGGGTTAGTGGTCAAGTGCCCCTGAGTTCAATCCTCGGTACCAAAAAAAAAAAAAAAAAAAAAAAAGTGGAGGGGTTAGGATTGTGGCTCAGTGGTAGAGTGCTTGCCTAGCATGTATGAAGCATTGGATATAAATAAATAAAGTCCACTGATAAGTAAAAAACTTTTTAAATTTGCATACGAAAATTGCCCTGACTATACTAGAAGAAAAGTATCTTTATCCTCAAAGATGAGAAATCAAGACCAAAAGAACTATGCACACACCTTGTTGTGGGGGCTGACACTTTTTTAAAAAAATCTCATCTTTTAAGCCTTCTCATATAATTTAGTTGCTTCTTCATGACTACTCTAATTCAGTATATGAGTAACTGACTCTTAATTGCTTCTTTGGGTCTTTGTTTCCTTACAAGGGCTCCAGTGCCATGTAAAACCTGTATTAAATAAGTTTGTATGCTTTTCTCCTGTTAACCTAACCTATGTTGATTCAATTCTTGGACCCAGTTGGTGGGACCCTAAAGGATAGAGGTAGATTTTTGTTGTTGCTGTAAGGGTAACTCAAGATACACAAAGTTCCACAAAAATTAACTCACCCAACCAACTCCTTCGTACTCATCTGTAACAAACCCACTATTGAGATCATCCAGCCCCTGTGTTAACAATTTAGGTAATAAGACGCTCATGTCCTGCCACAAAGCCTATCTCCTTTGTGGATAGTTATTAAAAACTCAGAAATCAATGTAATTTCTATCCCAGTTTTAGCTCTGAGCCAATATAGCTATAATAAACCTTTCATATATTCAAAATACATTGGAGCTTCTACTCAAATGTGCCAGGCACCATCTTAATACTTGGGATACAGCAATGAATAAAGCAGGAAAAAATTCCTGCTCTCATGGGGCTTAATAATGTATCGGGTAGAAATAGAGTTGAGTAAAATGTATTAAATAGGAGTAAGTTCTGTAGAAAAATAAATCGGGGGAGAGGGAAGGAGTTGATGAGGTGATGGCTGTACAGTTTTGGATATAGGGGTAGCCAGCATCCATTATGGCCTTCAATGATTCCTGCCTCTTCCTACTTCGTCCATGTGGACCCCTCCTATGATGAAGAGGGCTGACCTGTATACCAGTAGGATATTATACAAATGACAGTAAAACTTCTGGGGATAAGTGATAAGTGACACTGACTCCTACCTTATTGTTTCTTGGATAAATGGCTTTTGGGGAAACCAGCTATTACGTGGCAAGGGCATGCAAGCGGGGCTCTTGTAGAGGTTGCTACCTTAAGGACTGACATCTCCTGCCAACAGCCAGCAAGAAATTCAGGCCTGGGGCCAACAGTCATGTGAAGGGGTACAGAACATGCCAGCCCAAGACATGCCACCCTCACACATTGATTATTAAAGAAACTTAAAAATAAAACAGCAGATACAGGAAGGACAGCCCTGACCTTCCTAAAAGTAGATGAAACTTCTACATGGAAGGTGCCACCCTCTACCTAGAGAAAAAGACATCCCTGTATATTGACTGTATATCCAGAGATGAGGCAAAGATGAAGAATCTGCACAAGCTCACCTTGTTAAACCTTCCTAGTCGCTTCTCCACCATAAACCACTCTAGCCAACCCCCCTTGCCTTGTCACATTGGCATGATTTACTATTCTGTCCAACTCATAATATAAGGGGTTAACTACCTCCAAATACAGTCCCATTAGGAGTTGGAGCTTCAACATATACATTTGTGGAGGACACATTCGGGCTATTGCAGGCTCTTAGGTTTTTATAAATATGATACAACTTAAGATTAAATAGATGAATAGCTATTTTGTTATTTAATAACACACCAAATACTTCAAACAATGGGCACAGTTCTTCAAGCTTTGGATTTAACTTTAAAAATCCTTTTTGTTGTTTTCCCATTTTTCATAAATATTGGCTCATTTGAGGCTTTCCCCAAATACTTTTCATTCTTTTTGTCAAGTATTCTGTTCAAATGTTCTTTTCATATCAAAAAGCTTTACGTTCATAGAGCTTAAAGGAGTTGCTCATGCATTTATTCTGTAATGAATACCCCACCTTACCCCTCCATTTGCTTTCTTATTTACTGCATTTTATCTTTTTCCACAATGCTGGAAATCAAACCCCCAACATCTTACATGCTTGGGAAATGCTATACTACTGAACCACACTCCCAGCCCCCTATATTTTATCTTAACTCTCAAAAAGCTAGCTACATTCGAGAAAGTTTTAAAGTCTAGTCATGCTCTTCCAAATGTAATCTTTTGCCAGGTGCACACCTATAACCCCAGCAGTTTAAGAGGCTGAAACAGGAGTATCGCAAGTTCAAAGCAACTTAGCAAGAACCTGTCTAAAAATAAAAAATAAAAAGGGCTAGGGATATGGCTCAGTGGTTAAGCAACCCTGGGCTGAATCCTTGATATATTAAAAAAAAAAATCCTATTATTTTTGAATTGGAAATTGAAAAATAAAAGAAAAAAATTAGAGGCTTTCAACCTAGTAAATGGATATGACCAAGCATAAACTTAGAAAACTTACTCTTTATGAAATACCTGTAAAGTTTTAAAGGAAAAATATATTTTTTCATAAACTTAAGTATCAAGGTTTGAAAATAAAATCAGATGAGCTTCCCCCCAGCCCCACTTCTAAAGTGCTGAAAAAAGGCTTGGAATTTCAAAAGGTGTAGAAAACAGTCTCTTGTGATGGTCAGAGCCTGAGTGAGCAGTAAGAAATGCATCCCCTTATTCCACATCTCAGGACCTCTGGCTCCTCCATCTTCCTAAGGGCATCCACGCTGTTCAACATTTCCCTATCAGCTTCATCCCAATTTTTGTTTGAAGAGTTTTTATAAAGAGAAAATAACATGCTGAGGGTAAAAAATAAATTGGCAGGGATGTATGCCAAACTATTAAGAGTAGATTTTGGAAATCAAGAGATTTTTTAAAACATTTCTAAATTTCTGTGATATTTAAATTCAAGTCAATTTGCATTATTTTTGGTAAGCAGAAAAAAATCTTTTTTTAATTATAAAAGAAACTGTCAATGAATTATTTTATTGAAATAAAAATTCTTTACAGTCATCCTTATTGATAACTTATTTTATACCTATTTATATCCACTTCCATTAATGGTGAGGTAAAATATCCCTATTTCCATTTTTATATATATTTATGTTTTTTGTATTGAATTTTATAGTAAAACCAACATTTTCCACTATGTGAAATATTTACTCTCTGATCCATAAGAGGGAGGGGAAATCCTAATTGTAATATAAAGTAGACCAGTTGAGAGTAAAATTAAAATATGAGTTGAAGGGGAAAATTTTTACTTAAAACAGTATTCTTGAATTGTATATAAAAATATTAATTTGGTGCCAGGATATAAGTTAATAGAAGGAACGGGAAGAAACCACACAAAAAAACAATTCTAAAATGATCTCTGCATTTTTAATTTCTTAAAAGGCATGTTCACAGCACACTCCAAGCAATGGTTTGCTGCTTTTTGTCAAACAGTATGTCAGAAAACAAAGTTTTAAATTATTATTTCAAAAATCAGTTCTCTGAAATTTCTGTAAAGCCAATAATTGCCAGTGATCTAAATCTTTATTTCAGAGTAGTAAACATTTCAGAAATATGAGCCTACCCCAAATCACACTTCTCTGAAATGCAATTAAAAGCTATATAACAGAAACAAATATTTTTCTAGAAAGAACATATTTGGCATTTTAAAATAATGTTAAAAGAAAAGCTTCTAAATGTAAATAATGTTTAGATTTTTACTTTCTACTACCGGACAGAAAGTTTGGGTCTTTACTGGTTCCAGTATAACTTCAGTAATTGGAGGAATGATTATGTTGTAGTTAATAAACTTCAGTCCTAACAAAGCCAATGTACTTTTCCAGTACTGTGATTGCTTTTCTCTTAAAAAAAAAAAAAAAAAAAAAAAGGCAGTGTGTAGCCATCGCTAAAAACTATTAAAAGTGTTTTAATAGGCAGCTCAAATTAGTTGGTTTGTTTGGTATCTGACTTACTTTATACATATTTTTCATCCTTTAATATCTCTAGTTATTTTTCTCAAAATTAATCAATAATCAATAAGTATATGGTTTTAATGAAATGTAATCTGAACTTTCACTGATTTCATTAAAATATAGCAAGTATAGTTAAGTCTTATATTCTGTCCCTCTAAATAATTTACATCTTCATTATAAATGTAGAGCAGCCATGCTGTGAGTTATATCCCAACCTTTTAACCTAAATGTAGAAAACTTGAAAATTAAACTATTGGTTGATGAAGAAGTTCTCATATATTTGTCTCTTTTAGAAACCTATGATGCTTTTCTTGATTATGAGCATGGGAAAAGTAACATTTTGTTCATTTTCAAGATGTACCAATAAAAACTACATTGCTCATGCCTATTCCTACTAGCCATTCTGAAACCAGAATGGCTAGTAGGAATAGGCCATTTGTAATCTCCATTTGTAATACCCACTAAGAAGACACTTTCTTTTAGAATCATGGTCAAAATCCGGAAGAAGAATTGAGAAAGGCTAATTTTAGGCTGATAAAATAATTGAGGAGAAATGCAACACAAAACAGGAAGGTGAATATCGCAAAGGTGTGGTCACAAAACCTCCCTTGTAAACACATCTGTCCTTTCCTTCCCATATTTAGAAATGTTACCTAGTTTTAAAATTTCTCATCAAAACATTTCATATCATGAGTCATGTAAAATTCAGTTTCCTTCAACTAGATGATCTACAGCTGTTAAAGAATTATATTATCCTGTTCATAAGATGAGAGGTAGTGACATTTTATTCTCTCAATGCTTAGCTAAAAATTCCACACATCTGGCACATGGGTTACAAGGGGGAAAGCACAGAAGCACCATTGTTCACCCCTCCTTGTTTTGGTACGTCAAGTCACCCACAACTTCATTAGCTTTGCAGCCGACAATCACCATTGTGTTGACAAAGAAAGCAGTGGGCGCAGGTACTATTCGTCATATAGCACTGGTGGGTCTCCATCATCTTTCAAAAACGAAGCAGCTTTCCTTCCATTCTTCTGAACATGATCTTCATTCATTTTCTCCAAAGCTTCTATCTACAAAATCAATACAATGAATTCATTTGTCAAATTCCTACTTGGCAGAAATCATACTTTAGATGAAGGCAGTATTTTCACTCTCTTAATACTGAGTCATTCCTATTGATGCTGGCCTTGAATTAGAATTACTCTATGTGTGTGTGTGTGCACACACGTAGGTACATATACAGATATGTTTTTACTTGACTACACTCCCAGGGTCAATACTGCATATATTTATGAAGCTAGTAACTGGAATATGATAGGTCTTATTGTGCACTCCATAAAGCTTTTCAGGAACAGAAAAAGGAATTTTCAACATTTGTAAACAACACTAACACCTAGTTACTGAGCTATTATCTTGTACTAGTATGCCACAATTTACCATCTTTCTGGCACTCCTCTTGTAGCCATAGGCTCCAGCAGAGAGTGGCCAAATTCAAGTCATACTAGGAAGTTCTGGAGCAGACTGTGTAATCGTTCTCTGCTTTGGTAAAATGTTGAGAATCATTAGCTACTGTTTCACTTTTTAGTTTTGGTTCAATTCTGAGCAATCTTCTAAAAGGAGTTCTGTTTGCTTACCTGCTTCAGTGACTGATTACATATATACACACTATATGTATAGCATATATATTTTACATATAACATTTATATTACAATATATCATATCACATATATTATATTATATACAATATTATATATATACATATAATATATATATTTGTACCAGGGATTGAAGCCAGGGGTACTTAACCACTGAGCCATATCCCCAGCCCCTTTTTCTTTTTTTCTTATTTTTTATTATTTTAAGACAGGGTTTTGATAAGTTGCTTAGGACCTTGCTAAATTGCTAAGGCTGGCTTTGAACTTGCAATCTTCCTGCCTCAGCCTCCTGAGCCACTGGGACTACAGGTGTGCACCACAGTACCTGGCTGGTAACTGATATTTTAATAAAAGAATTTTTCCAGAGGTAATGACATCTAACTTCTGATGTTCTATTAAGAGCCGGTACTATGTATTACTGGTACCTGCTCTTAACAGAATGTGCACCAATTTCCTCACTCTCAAAGTAAGGAAAATAGGCCTAAACTAGAAATACTTGTTCATCTTAACCAAAACTGAACTCCTTGAAGAAGTATTTTGCTATATGTTTATGCTAAGTTTTAGGCCTGAAAAAGACTGAGAACAACATCTCAACAGGAAAAAAGTCTCAATTTTGTTTTGAAGGAGGAGAGCATAAAATCAGCTCTGGGTTTCTGGGATCCCCTCTATGCATCTTTTCATCACCAGCAAGGTGAAAAAGAAATGTAATCACTTACCTCTGCTAAGAAATCAGCTTCATTGTCTGCTGAGATATTCAAGCCTGAAACGGCATTGAAGAGTTCCCGTTCATTAAGGGCTTCCTTTACTCCTCCTTTCTGGAAAAACTAGTAACAAAATATAAGGACATCAGTAAAAGACACGATTCTCTTATAAACAAGAGTATACTTGTAAGGCACCACTGAATTCTTAAAAAAAAAAAAAAAATATATATATATATATATATTTATTTTAGGTGTAGATGGACACAACACAATGCCTTTATTTTTATGTGGTGCTGAGGATCGAACCCAGGTTCCGCCCACGCTAGGCGAGCGCTCCATCGCTGAGCCACAATCCCATATTTCAGACACTGATATTCCCACTTCAAGTTTAACTATACTCAGGTTCTCCTTGATTTCGTCCTCTACATATTCATTTCATCTCTTAGATTTCGTTTGTCATACTGCATCTTCTTCAGCTATAAAAATGGTCTACATAAAATTGTTTGGCACTTCTTTGAATGTGTAGATATAATAACATGCACTAAATCTCCTGAATTAAAAATTTCAAGCAGGTTTAGAGGTCATTTCCAAAATGAGATTATTCTGTCCTTTAGAAAGATCATTCCTATCTAAACCTGTTGCTAACAACTCATATCCCTTAGAAATGGCAAACAACTGTGACCCAACTTTGTGCTTCCTTCCAATCCTTTTACTTTGCAGTATTAGTGACCGTACACTGTCCTACTAAGGAGACTGTTCTCCTTTTCATGGCAACAGTAATGGCAGTAAGTATGCAGACTCTCACTGAATGTCAGCTTCTTTTTAAGTGTGATGCACACATTAAATGTCTACTCAACTGCTTGAATAGTAAGAGCCAAAACCAAAACTTATCTCTTGGAAATTTTGCTCAAATGTGAGGCACAGAATCAAAATTTGCTGAAAATCAAATCTGATAAAGTGATTTTAAAAATGTTTTTCTTTTAGTTGTCAATGGACTTTTATTTTATTTATATGCAGTGCTGAGACACATGCAGTGACTCACACATTCTAAGCCAAGTGCTCTACCACTGAGCTACCCTAGCCCTGATCTTTATATTCATATTCTAAAGGCAGCCAATATCCCTTCCTTCAATTTCTAAGAATATGGCCATCACTCACTGATAGTAAAAATATTTAAATCTATAACAATCTACAAAAAAAGACACACTGGTTACACACCTACCTGTGAAATATTCCTACAGTCACGGAACAAGAACTCCAGGCCATGAGGATGGGTTGGTTCTACAGACTGACTGACATCAATCAACCAGACCTATTTAAATAGAGAGCACACTGATGTATTTACATTCAATAATTTACACCAGGTAATTAAATCTGAACTTTAACACAATGTTCTCCTCACCTTTCCAGCATGCCACAGCATGTTATACTCGCTGAGGTCAGCATGTACAAGTGTACATTCATTATATAACTGCTGCATCAACTGGGGGAAGAAAGGCAAACATTTAGAAAACTAATTCTAATTTATATACATAGTTAAAATGTGTACAGCAACCAATATCTTCCAGAAAAACAAAACAAGGTTATAAAACTTATTTTCTTTTTAAAGAGAGAGGTGAGAGAGAGAGAGAGAGAATTTTTTTCCTTTTTTTTTTTTATTGATTGTTCCAAATATTACAGAGCTCTTGATAAATCATCTTTCATACATTTGACTCTATTGGGTTTTGAACTCCCATTTCTACCCCAAATACAGATAGCAGAATCACATCTGTTACATACTCACATTTTTACATAATGGCATATTAGTGACTGTCTTAATCTGCTACCTTTCCTAACCCCTACTATCCCCCCTCCCCTCCCCTCCCACCTTCCCTCTCTGCCTCCTCAGCTGTTGTTCAATTCTCTCCCTTTCCCCCCCCCTCCCCCTTGCCCATCATAACCTCTTATACTTTTGTGTATCATTGAAGGTCTCCTACCATTTGCAAATCCTTTCAGTTCTCTCTCCCTTTCTCTCCCCCCATTCGTCTTTGTTTACAGTTAGTCTTTTCCTCATGCTCTTCCTTCCTGTTTTGTTCTTAGTTGCTCTCTTTATATCAAAGGAGACATTTGGCATTTGTTTTTTAGGGCTTGGCTAGCTTCACTTAGCATAATCTGCTCTAATGCCATCCATTTCCCTGCAAATTCTATGATTTTGTCGTTTCTTATTGCTGCACAATACTCCATTGTATATAGATGCCACATTTTTTTTATCCATTCATCTATTGAAGGGTATCTAGGTTGGTTCCACAGTCTAGCTATTGTGAATTGTACCGCTATAATCATTGATGTGGCCGTATCCCTATAGTGCGCTCTTTTAAGGTCCTCAGGGAATAGTCCGAGAAGGGCTATAGCTGGGTCAAATGGTGGATCCATTCCCAGCTTTCCCAGGAATCTCCATACTGCTTTCCAAATTGGCCTCACCATTTTGCAGTCCCACCAGCAGTGTACAAGTGTACCCTTTTCCCCACATCCTCGCCAACACTTATTGTTGTTTGACTTCATAATGGCTGCCAATCTTACTGGAGTGAGATGAGAGAGAATTTTTAATATTTATTTTTTCGTTTTTGGCAGACACAACATCTTTGTTTGTATGTGATGCTGAGGATCCAACCCAGGTCACTCGCATGCCAGGTGAGCGCACTTCCTCTTGAGCCACATCCCCAGCCCATAAAACTTAGCTTCTTTTTTTCTTGTGATGCTGGGGATCAAACCCAAGGCTATGCTCATGCCAGGTAAATGATCTACAACTGAGTTACAGTCCTAGTCCAAAAAACTTATTTCCTCTTTACTTTGTATAATCTAGGACTAGGATTTTGCTGTCATTTAGATAGTGAAGAAATAGTGAAACAATGGAGAGTAACTTGTTATTTCCTCGCTCTTGGGATAGCAAGATCAGGAGACCAAAAGTCAGATTTGGATTCTCACGTAGGTAAGATGGCAGTTGTGTCTGCAGTCAATAATCAGGGGAATAAGGGAAGCTACTTCCATTTATAAAAGGACAAATATCCCTCTATGAGTACAAACAGGAAAGGTAATTTCCTTCCAAACATGTTAGAAAAGAGATACTCTTTTAAATTAAGTAGCACAGTATATTCATTATTGATAGTGATTCCTAGCATTATAGAACCCAACATTATGTATTTGTTTTCTAGCCTAAATAAAATTAAATAACAAAGGTTTATCATCAATTTAATCACCAACCACTCCATGTCCCAAAGAATCCAGAAAAATGGCTTGATTTTCTTTTCACTCTTCTCTTATTGGAGGCAGGGAAAGGTGGCTAATCTTTCTAGTACACCTTCACAAATTATTTTCAATTAACACTTTCATATTCAGATCAATTGCTGCATGACATGATGTCCCCATACAAAGACTACGCAAAAGTCACATAAGTTTTGCCAGTGTTCAATTAGAAAAACAGAGGAATCACAACAGTATAGAAGCATTTTCTTAAGGTAAAAAGGCCTCAACTATGTCCCAAGTATGACTAACTCCCTTAAGAGTTTTGACATGTGCCTGCATTCCCTACTACCTTCAATTTTCATCATCACTTTCTTATAATTCAAGTTCTTATTTCCCAGCCATACCTACAGGTCCCTCCTTCACTGTTAGAGCCAGAACTCTCAAAAAGACATATACACTAAGGAGGCACTTTACCTACTAAGACTAGTAACGTGAATATTAAGGTAGTTTTGTGAAAAACAGCTTCATGCTGTATATCACTAATGTCAACAATGAAGCTTTCTCTTGTTCCACAAATCTCTTAAGTTTTCTAGAACTACTCAAGATACCAAATATCAATGTAAAAATAACTCTATGATGTTAACATTTCTTTACAAACTGTAGTTTGCCCTTAATATCACCTTTAAATAATACTGTTTGAAGAAGTTTTTTTTTTTTTTTTTTTTTTAATTCAGAGAACGATTTCTTTTTTCTTTTGATATGGGGGTTCCTATGTTGCCCAGGTTAGCTTCCAATTCCTGGACTCAAAAGTGATCCTTCTGCCTCAATTTCCCAACTAGCTGAAACTACAGGGGAATACCAGCACACTCGGCTAGAAAAAATGTTTTTGAAAGTTGGTGTGTGAAGCTGGGCATGGTGGCACATGCCTATAATCCCAGCAACTCGGAAGGTTGAGGCAGGAGGATTCTAAGTTCAAGGCCAGCCGTGGCAAGGCCCTAAGCAATTTAGTGAGAACCTGTCTCAAAAAATAAAAGGAGCTAAGGATACAGCTCAGTGGTAAAGGGGATCCCCCCTCTGAGAGAGAAGGTCAGCAGTATGTGAGTGCTTTTAAAGACACAACTTACATGAAGAGTTTGATAGTAGGCGTCTTTCATTTCTTCACTACTGAGCTTTACTTCTTTTAATTTAGGGGCTGGAACTTGATCATGGCCAATAAAAGACATAACTAAAATGTGTTTCTTGAGCAGTACAACTGTTGGACAAGGAATTCCCGCTTTCTGCATTCTACACAGAAAGAAATAATTAAGAATGCAAAGATCAAAAGGAGAAAGTATGTCATTTATTTAACAAACACCTAACACAGGCCTGCAATGAGGTGGCACTATGTCCCACCCTAGCAACATGGGAACACAAAAACACTAAGATAGAGCCTCTGTCCATAGGAAACCCATGGAGTGGTGGAAGTAACAGCCATATGAGGAGGTTAATAGAGGGAAGTGTGATACATATGTTGGCAAAGATGTGAGCAGGCATTACAGGAGCACACAGGCTTTTTAAAAGAGTAGGGGAGCAAGAAGACCAAATTAAGACATTATGAGAAAATGCACAGAGACATTCAAGAGCACAGTCCATTTGGGGAATGCAGATTAGTCAACATAGCTGGATTTGTGAGGACAGGGAAGAGCAATCTGTGAAGTTATAGAGATGGTTAAGTTTCATGTCACAAAAGGTCTTTGAATTCACACTAAAGATTATGATAGCTGCTGACAAAGTGAGAAATGCAGGGATGAGAGCTTAGCTGTATAGAAATGGGATCAGAGAGGCAGCAAAACCACCTAAGATATTTATTCAACTTGAAAACTGTAAGTAGAAGAAATTTGCAACTAGTAAATGTGGATAATTGCTTTTGAAACCAAACATCTTTAGAAAAGAACCAAAATCAAGTTTTCTATAGATTAATAGGAAGATTTAATTAATGGGAAAATATTTAATAGGGAACTTAATTTTCTTGGTTGAATGAAACAAATTCCTTGATAGAAAATAAACTGCTTAGAAATTGAGAACTAAGACTAATAAATGAAAGGAAAATCAATTTGATTGGTTAAGATCCTAACCCCATCAAATTAACAAATTAGAATAAACAACATTTTCCCAAACAAAAAGGGAAATCATTATATGTACTAAGCCTAACAGGAAGCTAGAC
Organism: Urocitellus parryii; assembly: GCF_045843805.1. NCBI lineage: Eukaryota > Metazoa > Chordata > Mammalia > Rodentia > Sciuridae > Urocitellus > Urocitellus parryii. The sequence goes on from NC_135543.1 coordinate 46,773,197, forward strand.
AGTTTATAATTCTTTAGAAAGACAATTCAAATGTGATAAAATGTCTAGGCAGAATATTTTCCTCAAAAGTCACTGGGGAAAGAAAAGTGACTTTTTTATCCTGAAAGTATGAATTCCGGTTATATACATAGAAATATAACCTCAGAAGCACTAGAATTTCAAGGCTTTTCATTATTTCTATAAATGAATATAAGAGAAAGCATGGACTTTTTGCCTGGCTAGTAGTCCTCACACTAAAAGGCAATTACCCAAGGTTACTTCTAGCACAATGATTTTCTTTACCTTGTGAGATTGTGCATTTCTTTTTCTGCCCACATGCGGATGATCTTACGTGGATTTAGTTTACTGAAGCGATCTTTAAACCTGAAATCATCTTTAATATATTTGTCACGATTCTTAAATTCATTAAGGGTTGTTTTAAATACCTTGATGGCACATTCTGTAGGTATAGCTTTACCATCTTCCTTTTCATCTTCCATGCTAAGTGGAGAAGAAAAGTTAAATCAGTACAAGTTATCAGTTCACAAGTGAAACAATTACAAAATAAAAATTCTATAACACTAAAGTATATCTACCTTCTCTGAGAAGGTCAAATTTTTATTTATTTATTTATTAAAGCCTTCAACTTAAGAAACTTGGGTTTTGGGATTTTTATTTTTGTTTGAGACAACGTCTTGCTATGTTGCCCAGGCTTGCCTCAAGCAATCCTCCTGCCTCAGCCTCTCAAGGGGCCAGGACTACAGAAGCATGCCACTGTACCTGGCTGGTTTTCTTTCAAATAAATTGTCAGCCAGTTTTGAACAGTCCATTATAAAATATTCTTCATTTAATGTCCCTGATTGACCAAGGAATCAAACTTGAGAAGCAATGAAAAGATACACACTTTAAAATGGGATACAGCCTACCTGAGATGGCTTAGGGGCAAAATTCAATAGGAGCAACACCAAGAGTGGTTTTTAAAAAATAACTTTCATTCCTAGCAGATATAAAGGTGTGTGAAGGGGTCCCTGTCCAGGAAGTATGCAAGGAGGGCAGGAGAGAATTAAAGAAGCACGTGAATGGATAGGTCTCTTTGGATTGGAAAGGGCAGCAAGGCTTTATGGCACAAATGGCACTGAAACATAACCAGGACAACAGGTAGGACTGACGATATTAGCAAAAGCAGAGGTAGAAGCCTCAGGATATATCTGAGGAATATTAAACATTGTAGTTAAGACTAGGCTGGAGAGGAGTGAAAGAAGCTGAGCTGAACGGATGCGGGAAAGACAGATCTATGAAGAGCCTACTCATATCCCCAAAGGCAGTGAGGAATCCTGAGGGCTCCTGAGCACAACACTCTCAAAGACTCTCAAGCAACCAGAATATCAGGATGGGAGGGAGCGGGGAGAAGCTTGAGGGTGGGGCTGACTTGTGACATACTCCAACTATGAGCTGCTGAAAGGCCCAAGTCATGGTGGTGGCAGTGGGGATAAGAGGTGGATGAAACAAGAGCAGTTTTTACCTTTAAATATCTGAAGGGATATTAATCTGAAGTGAAAGGAATGTATTTCCAGAGAACAATCTGAATCAAACTACCAACCTTCATCTGTACCTTATTCTCCTGGTTGATTCCTTGTCCTCCTCCACTTAGCCTTAAAAGGTCAGCATCCCCAAATGATTCTAAAAAACCCCACTTCTCCTTCTGGGCAATTGTATATAGCCCATAGCTTTAAATATCATTTCTGTATGTATAAAACCCACATTTCCATCCCAGTCCTCAGTTCCTCTAGAACTTCAGGTTCATTTATCCAATGCCAATTTGACAACATTTGGTTGGATGTCTAGCAAGCATCCTCAACTTTACATGTCCAAAACAAAACTCTTGATGATTGCTACCTTAACTTATACTTCCTTAGGGTCTTGCCTCAGTAAATAGTACACAATTAGATGTTCCAGCCAAAAGACCTCCCGTGTCCAAAACACATACCAACAATTGTCTCCTGTATCTTCACTTTCACTATTACCCAGAGTCCAACCACCACCATTGCTCATTTCAACTGCTTCAATTACTTTTTACTATAATGCTCTTTCCTCATAGTAGCCTGAGTCATCTTTCGAAAATAAAATCAGTTTTGGTTCCCACTGCAGTTAAATGAACAGCAGATTATTGCCCTGGTTCACAATTCTGCCTACACCAAACCCTGCCAAATTCTCCAGCCTCATCTCTCCTCTGCATATACTGTGCTCCAGCCATTCTGGCTTTCGGACTTTATCTCAAAAACCCTAAGCTTGTACCTGTCTGAAAGCATTAAGCACTAGCTGTTCTCTAGTCTAGATTGTCCTTCAACCTGACCTTTGAGGTAGCCTAGATGTGTCATTCAAGTGTCACTTCTCAAAGAAGACTTTCTTATTCTACTAATAAAATTCAGTCAATGAATCACTATAACAGTCACTATGACATCGCACATAACTGAAAATTTTTATTTAATATCGTCTTGGAAGAAGAACACTCTGCAGGGACCCTCCTTGTACCATTCATTGCTGTACCCTCAGAACTTAGAAGAGGACCTGGCACACGGTAGCTGCTCAACTATTGGTGAATGGATGGACTGACTTTCAGGGAGAGAGATTAAGGACATACAAAGAATCTAAAGATATCACAGACAGAAAAGGCTAGATTTTGAGGTGATAAACAAACTCTTTGTCATTAGAATAATTTAACCATATAGTACATAAGGCCCTATCAAAAATACCAGAGAAGGGGGAAGGGGTTATAACTCAGTTGGTAGAGTGCCTGTCTTGCATGCACAAGGCCCTAGGTTTAACCCCAGCACCAAAACAAACAAACAAACAAACAAACAACCCAGAGATTTATTTTAGAAGATTTGTAGAAGAGTCTAAATATATGATTTATCTTATCATTCTCTTAGTTAAAAAATAAAAATAAACCCAACACTTCCTTATTTCTTAGCAAATTATACATTCCCCCCCCCACCCCTTTTTTTTTTTTTTTTTTTACAATAGATAGGGTCTAGCTATGTTACCCAGACTGGCTCCAAACTTCTGGGCTCAAGTAATCCTGCTGCATAGCATTCCAAGCGGTTGGTATTTTAGGCATGTGCCACAACACCAGCTTCCTCTGCCTAACTTTTTTTTTTAATTGATTTTTTTAAAAAAATAAATGACAGCAGAATGCATTACAATTCTTATTACATGTATACAGCACAATTTTTCATATCTCTGGTTGAAGACACCAATTCATGTCTTCATACATGTACTTTGGATATCCTTGCTAATCCTCTGCCCCCTCCCTTTCCCTCCCACCCCTCTGCCCTATCTAGAATTCATCTATTCCTCCCATGCTCCCCCTCCCTACCCTACTATAAGCCTGGTACCTCCACACATGTACCTTCTAATCTTATTGTCTGAACCACAATCCTTATCTAACTTTAAAAGTATATAAATGTCCACTTGAATAAATATCTATAGATGGTATACTATATATATTCTACAAATAGCTTTTTGTACTCAACATTGGTTTTGTTTTGCCTATTTTTAAAATGTGGTTGAGATCTAACTTTATTGCAATGCCTTTCCTGAATCTACCTGGCAATGATCTTGTTCTGTTAGCTGCAGTGAGGTCTCACTTGTATAACTGGGCATTCTGTTATTTAATTACCTTTTATTGACCATAAACATTCCTGCTATAATGTTCTCTCTCCTTGGCATAAATTCTTTGAGACTGTAGAGAATATGTTTTATACTTTACTCCCTGAAAAGTATAACACAACTTACTATGTGAGCAATTGTTAACTACAGGACTGAAGCTGTAACTCAGGGGTAGAGTATGTGCTTAACATGTGCCAGGCCTCCTTGGGTTAAATCTTTAGCACCAAAACCATAAATAACAAAAAAAAAAAAAAAAAAAAAAAAAACATTGTCAATGGCTTGGCCATCTGGAAAATGTCAGAAACTAGAAGAGCTTTGTAGAAGGAAGAATTTTAAGCTGATCCCCATGAGTTTTGCACCCCTTATATAATAACTCCCTGTCCTTGAGGGAATTGAACAGCTACTCCCTAGACTAGGTTACATTATATAGCAAAGGTGACATTTAGACAAAATCTTAGCAGAATGAAGGAAGAGATTCTCCTGCTGGTTTTTACATGAACTATGAGGGCCTGAGAGGGGGTCACATGGTGAGGATCTACAAAGCCAAGAGTTAAGAGCAAGCCAGCCCAGTTGATAGCCAACAAGAGTAGGAACTCCTATATCTTCACTTTTCACTACAACCCAAGTCCAAATCACCACCATTGCTCATTTTAACTGCTAGTAAAAGGTGCCAAGGGAAGAGGACTCCAAGTTTCAGAAAGCAACATGGCCAGGCCAACACTTAAGATTGCCTTGTGAGACTGTAAGCAGAGAACCCAATTGAGCATAGAACCGAATAAGCCAGGCCTGAACTTCCTGTAAGCAGGAACTATGACAAGATGGGTGCTGTTATTGTTGGGTACCACAATCCAGGGAGGGTTTACCACTGAGCCAAATATACAGCCCTTTTTATTTTAATATATGGTCTCACTAAGTTACTCAGAGGTTCACTAAGTTGCCGAAGCTGGCCTTGAACTCACCATCTTCCTGCCTCAGCCTCCTGAACTGCTGGAAGGGTATTGTTTTGAGTTGCAAAATTTATGGCAATTCATTACATATAGCACATTATATATGTTTTTGAAAACATTTTTCAGTTGTACAAAACCAGATGCTTTCTAGCTAACTTAAATGCAGAAACACAGATTATGATACCAATACTACCAGAAGGAAAGTAAATATTCATTATATCAAAGTATCATTAAATATAGTAGAAAATGATCAGAGGATAAAGGAAGCTATTGACAACTCCCCCCCCAAAAACAAACAAATGTCCAATGAGGCACCTTAAGAAAATGTACAATATTAATCACAAATAAATATACAAACTATCAAGATGTTACTTTTCATTGTTCACACTGACAAAAAATATGAATGTTGATAATACTAAACATCAATGAGGACAAGGGAAATAGGCTCATGCTGCCAGGAGCAAAATAGTCAAGCTTCTCACAAGGCAATCTAGCAATATCTCCTGACATTCAGAATGTACACAACCTGCACATCTGGCTAGCTCATGGGGAAAACTGAATTTGCCTTACCATTAAAACACAAATTCAAGATTTTGACCACTGATATGGTACACAAGAAAAAAAATTTTGTAATTGTTAACTTTTTAATATAGAAAAGTCAAGAAACACCACTGCTACAATAGCCAACTAGGGGCCAAAACAGTGAACAAATTCATATACTCCTCATTTTGTGAGGCCTTCCACTGCTTAACCAAAAAAGAAAAAGAAAAAATTCATAGTCTTTGCACCAGCAATTTCATTATTAGTAATCTAGTCTAAGGACATATTTGCAAAGATACACTAACGTATAAGGATATTCTTATATGTAATGGAATGCACTCTTAAAAATAGGGTGGTACAGGCTAGTAATATAGAAAGGTCCAATACATATTAGCTAAAAAAAGATCATGAATATAGAGTATGATCTTTTTGCATATGCAAAGTAAAGGACAAACGCATACAAATTTCTGTAAAATTATAGACTTAAAACTGTTACTAGTGGTTTCTTTTGGAGAAACAGTTATTGGGCAAGGGTAAGAAAGATAAAGACTACTTTTCATTTTAATCCTTTCTACAAGTTTTAATCCACCACCATAAGTAATCTTTCATTTTTAAATAATCTGTATTATTTATTTATATTGCCTGGACTCAGGAAATCCTCAGTTGAAATTTATAAAGAGGGAGACAAACTTTAAAGGAGGACATATATGCTGACTAAAATTAATATCAATATTATCAAACATGATCTCATTTAGCCTGACAAAAATCCCATGAGGTGAGATATAATTTTTTTAATGAGGTTTAGGAACTTGTTCCAGATCACATAACTTGAAATTGTAAGCTCCAATGTTAAACTCTTTTCTTTTTTTCTTTTCTTTCTTTTTTTTAATATATTTATTTATTTTTCGGTGGACACAACATCTTTGTTTGTATGTGGTGCTGGGGATCGAACCCAGGCCGCACGCATGCCAGGCGAGCAAGCTACCGCTTGAGCCACACCCCCAGCCCCTCTTTTCTTTTCTTTCTTTCTTTCTTTCTTTTTTGGTGCCAGAGATCAAACCCAGGGACTTCATTGAGTTGCACTCCCAGCCTCAATATTCACTTTTATCCTCTTCATTTTTAGAACTTAATAGTATAATTCAATATATTATCATGTATATGTGTTATCTAGAAAGGGAGATTAGTTAATTAAATAGTTAAGAAAACTAAAGACAAGAACTTGACCAAGTCATTTAAAAACTCTTAAATACAAAATGAATACCTTTTATATCATCTAGATTTTCTATAATACTTTTTAAATAATTTTACTTGCCATGCAATGTTAACTCTGACTTTGTATAAGTCTGTTAATCCTGGGGAGAAAGGATTTCATATTTTGTTCATTTACCTCCCTCCATATGCATGAAAGACAACAGATTCCTTTCCTGTACTAATACAGCCAGTGATTGTCTCCAACATTCCAGAGTTGACCATTTTATACATAAGTAAACGTGTCTTAGGATCAACTGCTTTTTCCTGCAAAAGATAAAATACTGTAAGAAAAATGACTTATTATAAAATATTTTCTGATGGCAATTATCTAGAATATAAGTAACAATAAATGTTGGTGAGGATTTGGGGAAAAAGGTTCACTCATACATTGCTGTATGAGTGAATTGGTGCAACCACTCTGAAAAGCAGTATAAAGAGTCCTCAAAAAATTTGGAGTGGAACCACCATTTGACCCAATTATCCCACTCCTCGATTTGTACTCAAAGGACTTAAAATCAGCGTACTATAGTGATGCAACCACATCAATGTTTATAGCAGCCCAATTCACAATAACCAAGTTATGGAACCAACCTAGTTGCCCTTCAACAAATGAATGGATAAACAAAATGTGGTATGTATACACAATGGAATATTACTCACCCAAAAAGAGTGAAATTATGGTATTTGTGGGTAAATGGATGGAACTGGAGTCTATCATGCTAAGTGAAATAAGCCAGTTCCCAAACCCAAAGGCTGAATGTTCTCTTTGACACGTGAATGCTAACACACATGGTGGGGGAAGCGCAGAATAGAAGTTCACTGGATCAAACAAAGGGGAATAAAGGGAAGGGAGGGGAATGGGAATAGGAAAGACAGTAGAATGAATAAAACACAACTTTCCCATGTTCACATATGAACACACAACTAGTGAAACTCCACATCATGCACGACCGCAAGAACAGGATCCTAAGTTATACTCCATGAACATATGTCAAAATACACTCTACTGTCACGTACATCTGAACAGAACAAATAAAAAATCATTTTCTGAGCCATTTCTAAGATCTAACATTCAAAATACATACTTCTTAAAACTTTATTATTTAATTTACTTAGATGTATATCTTAAAAGAGTGCCATCAAGATACATTTCATATAACTCTAGAATCTCAGAGTGAATAGCTAAAAGAACCATTCCAAGTCAGATGCTAAGGGGAGTCATAGCTAAGATGAGGCATGGGGCCTGAGATCTCAAGGTCCGAGTTCAGATAGGACCATGAGGCTAATATGGGTTTAGTGAAAGTCCCAAGTTTGTGCTGCACAGTCACTGTTTCTGTAAGGGACATCCTCAGGGGCAGGGTTTCTTGAAGGCTGGACTCAAAGGGCTGACAGCAGAGCTGCAATTGCCAATGTCCCAAGGGAAAGAGAGCTTCTGAAAGGAGATTGCCCAACATGGGCAGTTTGGAAGGAGTTTTGAGAGGAGTTTCTAAGTGGAGGACAAAGGGCAGAAGTGAGCAAAATCAACTTAGGCCCCATCTCCCCTCCAGCCACACCCACCCACAATCTGCACTAGAACTATCTAAAGATTAAGAGTTCCATCTCAGCACCACATAAAAATAAACAAAAGTATTGTGTTCATCTACTTAAAAAAAAGAAAAAGAAAAAGAAAAAAGAAAAAACAAAAGTTTTTTCTGCACCTCCACACTCTGGGAAGAAGCTGGTCTCCACTCTCCTCTGGTTTGCTATGGGCCCCAATGTAAAGACTCTGAGGGAGGTAACTCCCATGTGCTCAAGCTCAAAAGCATCAGCAGAACCAGCCCCAAGCAGGAACACTTGCCCTGACAGTGGGCATCACCTTCCTCCTCACAGCATCTTAGTTCTGGCATCTTAGTTCTTTCTTCCCACTTAGTGGGAAGAGATGGGACAAAGCTGGAAAGGAGCACACTTTTGGCCTCTCTAAGGGAAGCCTACTCATGAAGTCTACACCATGTTATTTGTGCCTGCCCCTTCTGCTTCCTCCTCCCAGGTAGGGCACTGAAATGGACAGGTAGAGAGACAATCATGGGTTCTACATGGCCCTGGCTCTGGTAATGTCTGGTGCCAAACTGACGCTCAGGACTCTCTGTCCACTGGTGCCCTCTCTCTTTGTCCCCCAAGAGAGACAAAGATGCTCTTTGAAAGAGCAAATTGAAACATAGGAAGCACCAGCACTATTCTACCACCTGCCACCCCTTCCCCATTACAGCAATAAGTATGTTTTCCTTCCCCTACTCCCAGGATTATGGTTAGGGTTAGATCCAAATATATAGTAGACAACCCTGGAGTGAGAAGCAATAGACAAGATAGCAAGGGGTACCTAACAGGCATGTAATGTACAGACACCATCTCTCTCCATAAGGTAGAGGTAGAGTCCCTCTCTTTCCAAAACCCCTGGCTTTTGACTTCCCCTTCCAGCTTTAGACACACTTTCCACCAAACTAGGCCCCCAACCAGGTATCCTTGGCCCCATTTGCTCTTCTGTGTAGAACCTATGCAACACAGAGACGCTTTTGGAAACCATGAGACAGTGCCTCCTTCCTTCTAGCCCAGAGCCAGGACCAAACACATAGGACCTTGCCTGGCCCACCCTATGTAGTCCTCCTGCCTCCAGGGTCTTTTTCAAGAAATTTGGCTGTGATTTTCATAATCTGTCCTTAATCTAAAAAAGTGAAGATTAAAAAAAAAAAAACAGATACTAAATCAAAATCTTATTTTATCACCAGTTTAAAAAGCTCTAACATTCCTACTATTTTTCTAAATATTTAACAAAATTAGTTTATTATCAAGATGGTAGGCATTATCAAGAATTCATTAGAGACTAATAGGTCACAAATATATCAATAGAGAAATAATTTTTTAAAAAATCCTGGAACATTCAGATGCAATGTAAATTATACAGTCCAAATTAATTATGACCACTAAAATGTACGTTTTGAATAAGTAATTAGTAACCATTATGTTAAATCTGCAAAGTGAAATGGCAAAGTCATTTAGACTATATTTACATCTTTGATTCGAAAAACCAATCCTGTGGAAAAATATCAAACATAAAATTTTATTTTGTTTTCCCTCCCACACATCAAGTTTTCTAATATGAATATGTTAAAGGAAAAAAAAAATCTAAGATCCTTACTGCAGTAGAATGTTCCTTCTTCTCATGGAGGCGGGCACTTCGACGTTCTTCTGAGTAGGCATGTTGTTTTAAAGCATTGAAAACATGGTTTGACAGTTTTAAATCCATTCCAATTCCATCTCCTACCTGAAATCCAGGTGCAAACTAACAAAAATAGAAGAATTAGCATCTAAATATTTTTAGATGGGAACAGAAAAACAAAACAAAAACAGTGAGAAGTCTTTACTTGGAACAGAATTCCTACTCAATAGATAATCATGCTATAAAAACAAAACGCAGGGCTGGGGCTGTAGCTCAGTGGTAGATTCTCAGCAGAAAGAAAGGGAAAAAAGGCAGAAAGGATGGAAAGGAGGAAGGAAGAAATTGTGTCCAATTACAACTAAAAAAAAAACAACAACAAACAAACCCATAGGTACTACACTGAAAAATAAGTCACTAATACAAACAGGAGAAATGCTATTAAAGAAATTACAGTCCAAAGGAAGGTACTTATTCCATACACAGAAAACGCCCAATTATACCTAAAATTAAGGTCTTTCAGTATATGCTTTGAACCTCGTTTTAATATCAGCCAAAGTACACAGTACTGTATTGTGAAGGCTTACCAAAGAAATCAATATCATAATTATTTATGAGAACTGAGTTAGCATAGCAACTTATGCCCATCCCATCTATGACAATTGCATTGTAGAGCTGCATAGCACAATTAGATAGCCACTTGCCACATCTGGATATTTAAATTTGAGCTAATTAAACTGAACTTAAAATTCAGTTCCTTAGTTGCTTCATGGTGGCTAACATACTGGAAAGCACAGATACAGAGCACTGTCATTAACACAAAAAGTGTTAATGGATGGCAGTGTTCTTAAACCAGATATGAATTATTTCTAGAAATTATATAGTTAATAAAATATTTACTTAACAAGCATTTGTGTTCTAAGGTCTATTTTCTATTAATCATAATATTTATGGAAGTTAAAATGTTATCTTTTAAAAATTACATTTTATTTCTGATTTTGCAAGGGTAGTTCAGGCACAAAATAAAAAATTAGGAAAGGAGGGGGCTTGCCTAATAGCATGAGTTCAATCCCCAGTACTGGAAGGGAAAAAAAACCCAAAAGTATTTCTCCCTCTCATTCCTAGCTCAGTTATCACTGTTATGTATTTATTGGGTAGGGATGCTATTTATAAAAAAAATAATATGAAAAATGAATGTTATATAAGAACAATTTCTTAATTTTAGGATCAATGTTAAGTCATTTTAATTTTTTAAATAATATAGGGTTTTATTATGAGATACTGTATATACTCAAGTGGTTGAGTTTGCATCATATTGCTACATTGCCATCTAAACAGCTAATGTCTTCAGAAAGACGGATTTTTAGAAATTTAAGATATTCTGCATAGAATCCTGTTTTCAAAACATTCAAACAAAACTCTTGATTCAGAGATGGGTATTCTCTGTAACTTACATTTTCCATTCTTGCTGTATTCTTTCTGCCACATACCACTTCATCATGTTTGGTGGTGATATCTTTTCCTTTTCCAATAAAACCCTTTTTGGGAGTAGGAACTGGTTTTGCTAAAGGCAATTAAGATAAGCCAAATATATGAAAATAGAAGAAACTAAATTACTACATTCAACACTGCCTGAAAACATTTGAATCTAATGGAGTAAATTAAATGAGATTCCAAAATAATTCATTGGAAAAATTAAGTTTTCTATACTATTCTATTTTATCCCCCCAAAACTAACAGCTTTGATACCTGGTATGTAAGGATCATCGCGAGTGTCCTGCCAGTCAACCTCATCTTCAGAACTATCGCTGTCTTCAAAAGGATGCACTTTTCGATAATTTTCAAAGGAAATGGAAACTTAAAAGGAAAAAATAGTTGAAGATTTATTTAGGAGAACAGTATAAGCATTTTCTATCACTCAATGGAGTTGTCACAATAAGGTAATAATACCTTTGCTATCGCCATTGAATTTTTTTTCTTCACGCCTAAGCTGTGCATCATATTCTCTGTCAAATTCCATCTGTAGCATCTGAGCCAGCATTAGGTCACTGGAAGTATCAGTGTTTTCTCCAGAAATAAATGGTCCTTCAGCAACACTATTCAAAATAAAGTGATATAAACTAATATAATGTGCTGGTGCAATCAGGGCCTGTTGATTATGACAGTAGGATATGCCTTTTTAGGGTTAGAATTGTATTTAACAATGGGCAGAACTCAACCAAACCTTCTCTTCACCTTCTCCTGCCCAGGCAGCCTCAAGACCAATGGCCTATACCTATGAGAACACCAGCCAGGATTAAAAGAGCCAGAAGAGAATGCTATTGGGTCTATTAGAAAATTCAAACTGAAACCCAGAATGCATTTTTTCTGTGTTCTAGTTAAAGGATAAAAATTTATAAAAAGATAAAACTATAAACACTTCAGAACTACACCTCACCTAGTTCAGCTGTTACATTTAATAAGAAATAACAAAACTCAAGAGAAAGAGTGGTTTATACAAGATCATATAAGCCGAATATCTTTTATACCAAATGCTTGAGAACAGAGGTTTTCAGATTTTGGAATTTTTCCTTTTTTGGAATATTTGCATAGGATTTATCAGTTAACATCCCTAATATGAAAATTCATATTTGATATACTCCAAAAACTGAAACTTTCTGAGTGTCTTTTGAGCACCCAAAGCTTTTTGGGTTGTTGAGCCTGTACAGAAAACCAGTCACATAATCAGGACCAAAATTTAAATATCAGTACATTCCCAATATTGTGCTCTTTCTACTGCACTGCTTTTCTAAATGTATTTAATTGCTTGTTATGACAATCATTAATCAAATCCCTAAACTTTGTTATAGCAAGCTACCAAATAAAATAGATATTTTGTGAATTTTACTTACGAAACCTCAGGAAAAGCAGCAGCTTCTTCTTCTAATTGTAATTCTTTAGCCAACTGTTCACTCATTACATCAGCCAAAGAACAGGATATTGTGTTTTGAGGGGTAGCCCATGGACACTATTAAAAAAAAAAAAAATTCATAATTAACTTAGAAATAAAATAAGGGTCCCTTTTGAAAATTAAACTGGTTAAATGAACACAAAATGCAAGACTAGTTATTGAAGAAATTATCTTAGAAGTAAAAATATCACCTAGCTCAATTTAAACAAGGAGATATATATATATATATACTAAAACAGCCTGAAGTACTTCCTGGCCTATTCTCATAGTTGAGGGAGGCACCAGGCTATTATGGTATCATCCCAACAACCAGAGTTCAAGTTCCTCCCCTGGTTCCAATTCCTTGCTTACTGAGCAACCTTTGGCTTATGATTTGGTTTTCCAAGTAGATTCTCTCATAGAAATAGACAATACCAACTAGCACAACTTAAAACCCACTTAGAAATTATACTTAATTATAATTTAAGTATTAAATCTTAGCTAAGTATAAAGTGTGTCTGCCCCATCTCAAGACTTTCTAAAATAAAACAAGAACCACAAAAATTATATTTTTGAACCTCAGAATTTGAGAGACAGACTCTTGAAATAATATAATTACAATCAAAATAATATTCTGAGACTCTTCTTGAGCAACTGGCCAGTTGGCCTTCCTCAATGACATCTGTGTCTCAACCTTTTTTTTTTTTTGGTCCTGGAGTTTGAAGTCAGGGGCACTTAACCACTGAGCCACATCCCTAAACCTTTCTTGTATTTTATTTAGAGACAGGGTCTCACTGAGTTGCTTAGCACCTGGCTTTTGCTGAGGCTGGCTTTGAATTTGCGATCTTCCTGTCTCAGCTTCCCAAGCTGCCGGGACTACAGGTGTGTACCACAGGTATGTACCACCGTATCCAGCTGTCTCAGCCTTGTTGAAACACAAATTCTAAATTTATTTCACTATTTTCCTAACTAACCTTTTTGCTATCTTGCTTGCTTACATTCTTCATACCAACAAAAGTAAAAAATTCAGATTTGACTGATTCCTCATCTAGATCTCTTTTTATTGTTTCCCACTGCCTTTGGGATAAAGTTCAAACTCATTTCTTTACTAAGTGTCTAATATGGTATTTATCATACAAGGATATCTGTATTAGCTCCAAATTTAATTAAACAAGATTAGTCAGCACAGGCTCTCTATCTAGTCTAAGGGCCTTCTGGCATGGCTCTGAGAGACAACTGGACAACTGACCCTTGTACAGGCCTCATAGCACTTTGGTTCAGGAACTGACTTAGCTCAGCTGTTTGGGTGGAGTACTTAGGGGTGATAAACAATGATAACTATATTTATGCCTGAGTGAATCAGAATCAAATTTCATTTCGTCTCACACGGAGATTCAGGAGGTACACCTGTTCCCTAGCACATACCTACATTAGCCATTGAAGAAATGATCCAGACTTATGTATAAGGCCAGACCTAGGGAGAACAGGGAGGCTTCCTCAAGTTCTGGTGTGACTCAGGTTTATCTGTCATTGAGTACACTCCTGATAAGTCTTTTGTGGTCTGGCAACTTGAAGTAATTTACAGAACATAGCTAATCTTTTGGTTACATGATTCTGCTGGTTTCTTTCTGCTCTTTAACCTGGAAATACTTGAACCAAAACCAATTAGTTTTGGTTCAAAGTCCAGGTTCCGAAGGCTGATAACTCAGAATTCTCATGCACATTTGACAATAAATAATAGTAGCATATCGGAGAGCATTTCAATATTCCCTGTATTTAAGCAGCTTAGCTAAATACATATAACATACAGATTATTTAAATCACACCATAACCGAGTAGTTGCAATATCATTCCCATTTTAAAGGTTTGGAAAAAAAGATAAAGACAGGCTTTCTAACTCAAGATAAGACTGTAGGTGGAAGTGCTGATGAGACCTGAGCCAAGATTGCAGGACTCAAGAGGCTACATTTCTTTGTGTTTTACTGCTGCTTCCCTACTTGCCTTCCCAGGAATGTGAGAAGCAAACTCACTTATTGTCTCTAGTATAAAATCCACATTCCTCAGCAAGGAATGCCCTTCACAACTTGCCCTCACTTACTTTTCCATACCCAACACTCATAGATCCTAACAATTATATACCAAATATGGCATATTTCACCCCTCCAAGCCTTCACTCATTCTTTCCTCTCAATAGTTTTTCTCCTCTGTTTACATCAATTAAATGTTACCTCTTCTTTTAAGACTATCTCCATCACCAGACAAAGTTGGACTCTTGCTTTTGTGTACCCACACACACTATGCAAACACTTCTATTTCATGACCCACTGCTAATCAGGGTTCATATATCAGCCATGATGGAGCACAGGCTCCTTACAGGGTGGAGTCTTCTCATCTCCAGAGCTCAGCATAGAGTTTTGGACATAAAGAAGCATTCAAGTACTAACTGAATAATGTGCTGCGAGAAAACAGTACTCAGTTAATGGAACTGCCAAGCTGTTCATAAGCTGCAAAGGTCTGGTACCTTTTGACATTCCTACTGTTCTGAAGTCCTTTCCTCCACCCTTGCCCACCCACTTCTAAGGCTTCCAGTCTTTTGTCATATGTGAACTAATTCTGTAAAGATATTAAAACATTAGTTGAGAATTTCTCAGAGGAGGCAAAAATGATGGGCAGCACTTTGGTCACTTTGAGGCAAAGATTCCCTACTCCTAAGAGTCTGGATCAGAAAGAGAAACATGTAGAGATAATATATAGCACCTGGACACCCTAATGGTCCCCCTTCTACTGACTTTGCTCCTCGGAGCCTCACACTCTAGAGTTACACTTCCCGTACCTCTGCTGACCAACTTGGCTGGGCCACCTCACTCTGAAGCAACTTCCTGGGGTGAGGTAAATAAGTAAAGATTTCAGAAAGGCTGCCAACTCCACACTTTGAAATCAAATCAAACTCTTCAACCAGTCATCAAAAGCCCTCCACAAAAATTTTCCACACACTGTGAGGGACAGCTTTGGAGCAGGGAGTAATTCCTTGGGCCTGTGCTCATCTCATTAAGGGGACTTTGAAAAATTTACTGGAATCTTCTCTTACCAACAGGCACCGGATGATAATATATTGGAGAATTCTCTGCAGGTGTGACTCTTCAGTAAATCACTATTAAATGTTAAAATTGTAATAGCAATAAACCCAAGGCAATGAGGGAAAACTCACAATCTTGCTCTAACCTTGCTATCCAAAGTCATTTCCTACTATTCTGTTCATCAACAAGAGATCCCCAAAACACCAAGATTTGATGAAAAATCCCACACAGTTTCTAAGGGCTTTCAAAGCCCATAATCAGCTGCACGAGTTTTTTCCCCATTGCTAAAGAACCCTAACCAATCCTGTCTTCCTCTCCTCTGGGAAACTGCCACTGACCCCTGTTCCTCAGTGTTCTACTCCACCATCACATTCTCCCACCCCTGGCTGGCTATAGATTAGATAGAAATTATCCCCCTTTCCTTCCAGCTCCTAAGGATGCATCCCCTGCTGCCTGTCCCACTTTCTAAAAAGGTTTTTTACTAAAGACAACTATGGAGAAAGAATCAAGGAAAGTAAAAAATGGCAAACACAAAGAAGGCACAATGCAAAAATTTAGTCCTCTTACTTGAAGTAAACAAAAAACACACAACCTGGAAGAAGATCCCTTTTCTAACCAAACAGCCAGAAGATTAAACTAAACCAGAAGAATATTAAAGTAATTTTACATCTCAAGACAAAGGTTTCGGGAACAAGAGATCTGATCTACACACCACCACTATCCATTTTTTAAATGAACATTTTATACTAGTTTTCAATTTGTAGAAAACTAGCAAAGATAGTTGAGTACCCAAACACTCCATATCCAGTTTCCCCTACTATCTTATGTTAGTTTCATGCATTTGTCATAATTAATGAACCAATATTTATACATTAACTAAAATCCAAACTTTACTCAGATTTCCTTGGTCTTTCCCTGTTGACCTTTTTCTACTTCAGAATCCCACCTGGGACAGCACATTACATTTAGTTGCCATGTCTCCTTAGGCTCCTCTTGGTAGTGAGTGTTAAGAATCTTCTCATTTTCATGACCTGGACAGTTCTGAAAAAATACCACTAACACATTTTTCACAGCTCTCTTTCCAACAGAGCTACATATTTCTTCACTTTCACCTCTAGTTTACCAATCTTTCCTTCTCGGAATGTCTCCTATAATTCTTTGTCCATAACAGCAGCTTGGCATTTTATAAGCACCACCACAGGACTCTGGTGAAGGAGCCCCCAGAGCTCATTCAGAGAATCTGCAGAGTCAAAAATTCCAAAATAGTATTAAGACATTCTCTTTGAAGCTTATTCTTTTACCTGTAGAGTTTTCACAAGTCCATATCATATATCATATGTGATGGCATCATCACTGATGGTTAATGGAATGTGTGCTTGTGTATTCTAGCATTTTCTAAAATTTTCTAAGGCAGCAAGTTTAGGACATAAATGTGCATATTTAGAGATTTAACTCAATTTCTATTGTACTCCTATTCTGCAAAGATGGATTTTTTTCCTATACTTCAAACATATTACAACAGATTGAAAGGAAAAAAGAAAAAAAAAAGAGATGAGAATCCAGCTATCTTCTACTGAGTGAAATGTTAGAGTTTAAAAAATATAAAACAATAATATTCTCTTCACTAATTTTCTTTTGAAGGCTTTTAAAAAATTTGTTCTAATTAGTTATACATGATAGCAGAATGCATTTCAATTCATTGTACACAAATTGTGCACAACTTTTCATTTCTCTAGTTGTACAAGATGTGGAGTCATACC
The DNA here is from genome assembly GCF_045843805.1 of Urocitellus parryii. Lineage (NCBI taxonomy): Eukaryota > Metazoa > Chordata > Mammalia > Rodentia > Sciuridae > Urocitellus > Urocitellus parryii. The sequence goes on from NC_135543.1 coordinate 46,790,539, forward strand.
ACATGTGCAGTCATACATGTACCTAGAGTAATGATGTTCACCTCATTCCACCATCTTTCCTGCCCCCTATTCCCCCTCCCCTTGAAGGCTTTTTAAATATAAAAATGTGATTTATGGGCTGGGATTGTGACTCAAGTGGTAGCGTGCTCACCTGGCATGTGCGGGGCGCTGGGTTCGATCCTCAGCACCACATAAAAATAAAATAAAGATGTGTGTCCACCGAAAACTAAAAAATAAATATTAAAAAAAATTCTCTCTCTCTCCTTTAAGAAAATGTTATTTATGTTAAGGTGACTTTTAAATAACAGTTTATTTCTCAGTTTTAATTTCAGCCATGATAAATGTCAATAGATATAACTAATATAAACAATAGTTTTTTGGTTTTTTTTTTGGTCTTCAATGATTTTTTTTTTTTTTTTTTTAAATGGTACTGGGGATGGAATCCAGGGCTTTGAACATGTTAGGTAAGTGCTCTACCACTCCTCTACATCTCTAGCCCTTGTTATTTTGATGCAGCTAGAGCTAGGGCCCAGACTGGTTTTAAATTTGCAATCCTCTCACCTAAGTCTCACCTGGGATTACAAGGGTGTACTGCCACACCTGGCTTCAAGAGTATTAAAAGGTCCTAACCAAAAAGCCTTGAGAATTATTAGTCTTAAATCTTCCTTCCATTTTTCAAGGTCTTCCTCAAATGTCTACCTGCTTCCTCCATTCACTCTAGTTTTCTACAAGTTTAGAGAAGAAAAGGGTTAAGTGATACTTTTAGCCTTTTTAAATAGTTTTGTTTATTAAAGCCCTGTCTTTCCAATAGAACATCAATAAACCCTAGGAGCGTATTTCTTGTTAAATGATGAAAATGGAATTTTTCGGTTTTGATTATGTACATTGAAATGACAATATGACATAAAATATTTTCTTAATCAGTTCAGTAAAATTGGTTCTGAGGTTAGGATCTATTATGAACAGTTTGTCTCATTTGACATTTTCACCAGGCTTTGTGGATGTTTACCTGCAGGAATTTAACAGAGTATATATATTTATTAGTCTGTCTATTGATTTTTTTTATGTCCACTAATCCCATTTACCAATGTAATGTCTTAGATTTCTCCTAAAGTTGTATACGAATTTTTAAAACCAGGCATGGTGGCTTGGCTTGTAACCCCACAACTCAAAAGAGGCATATGCTAGAGGGTGGCAAATTTAAGGTCAGCCTGCCCAGCTTAGCAAGACCTCTCAAAATAAATAGGGCTGGGGATGTAGCTCAGTGGTAAAGCACAACCAGGTTCGATTCCCAGTATCACCAAGAAAGAAAAAAAAAACTTTTATAAAATCAACTTTTCTTAAGAACTAATTATTTACCTCCTTAACATAATTATTTACCTCTTAACATAAGTTAAGACCAAGTCTAAAGGTCCAATAAGATTAACAGGTAATCTTTTGAATGAAACAAATGTTCTGTGTTCGCATGCAAAGGACAATTATATAGTTAAAACTGCTGGATTTCTTCACAACCTTAATTTGAGGAACACAAATCCCAATGTAACTGCTTTTGCTCTCAAGCAATCCTCAATAATGCGGCACAAATCTTTTCACCCATCTAATGAATGTAACATCAAAAGGAGCAGCCTGAAAATCAGAAAACAGACGTGAAATAAAGGTATAAGTTTGCTATTCTATAGAAAAAAACTTAAACGTTAACACTGAAAATTCACAACTGTTTTACAGTATGTAGTATACACTTCCATATCGGCATCGGAGGAGGGAGGGTCTGCCCGCGTTCCATACCACTTCCAAAACAAGAAATCACAGAACTGGGATAACCACATTTATCAAATTAAGAAAAAGCTTCCCAAAGCAACCTTCGGTCTAGCTTTCTATGAATTGAGCTGACTCACTTGGCCTGTGAAAAACAAGATCGTGTTCGTTTCCCCTCAAGTGTCAGAGTCTGTGAAGGAATTACACGCAAATATATGCTACAGAGACTCAAAGGCAAGGTAGGGAACTAAAGACAGAGCCCAGACCACCCAGGGCCACCAGCGGGAGCCCTAGCCGCCCTCCGCTGTCTCTTCCCACTACCGCACCCCGGGAGCCCGACTGCGGTTCCCCCGTCTCGAAGTCGTCGGGGTCCCGCCCCTCTAACTGCCTGAGTGACTTCTCCCAGCGTTCCGAGAACCAGCCCAGGTGACCAAGGCAGGTACGCCAGCACGACCACCACTCACCTTGCTGGGTCCCCAGGCCGCTGCCCTCCCGGGCTCAGGTGATGCTACTTCGACCAGATCCATTGGGGGAAGAAAGCAGCAAGAACAGAGCAGAGAGGTGGCAGGGTGGGAAGCAGGTTTTGCCGAGGAAAGAGATGGCAGGACGGGAAACAGGCTCTGCTATGGAAAGAGATAGCAGGACGGGAAGCAGGCTCTGCTAAGGAGACAAGCGGGGCGGCGGCGACTTGCTGCTGGTGCCGGAGCTAGGGTGACAGATGGCGGCGGCTGCCGCCGCGTCCGGAACTAGACCTCTTCTCTTCCGTCTTGACCGCAGGAGCATTCGCTTCCGATTGGTCGCCCTCCCTTGGCTCCTCCTTAACGCACCTTGCCCCGCCCCCTGGAGGAACGCACTTCCGGCCGCTGCCTGCTGGACCTGGGGCCTCCTGGATCGGCTCCCAGTGGCAGCGGGTCTTCCTAGCTGCGGCCTGCTTGGGCGGGGCTGCGTATGCCTTCCTCTAGTCCGGGGTTTGCCCTGTCCAGGCACCGCCTTCCCCTAACTTCCTTCCTGGTTACTCTAGATAGTCACCGAGTAATTAAACTAGACAGACTCTGTGGAGTATAAATAAACAAACGAAGCTGTCTCTGTTCGTTCGTTATTTCTCAGCGTAATTCTAAACTGGGATGGATTGGGAGACAGAAAATGGCAGGTTTAGAGAGAGGAAAGGGACTGAAGATGACTCTCAAATTTGGTTATTAGTACAGTTATTGTTTGTGGACAGGATGTGGAAAGTGAAAATTTGTAACTTGTATTACACTTGGGCAAAAATACGATTGCATAATACAAGTTTTGATTCTGTATTTTGTAAGGAAATCAGTACAAAGTGACTGGATAAAAGTTCTGCATGTCACTATATTCATGTATCCTTCAAAGTATTTTAACTCCTTAGTCCTTGACAATGAGGGATAAATTCTATCCTTATCTCTAATTTTACTGATAATGAAACTGAGGCACATCTCTAGAGGTAAAGTAACTTGCAGGAAATCATACAGCTAATAAATAGCAGAACTAATTAGTGTTGGACCAGGCAGTCTGGGTTCAAGAACCGGTTCTATATTGTCTACAAAATGACTATCCAGATAGTCTAGAAATACATATTGAATAACAGGTTTCCCTAAATCTCATTTCTGAGTTGAATCCCTTTCTTGAGAGCCCTAAGATAGAGATGTTAATGATTCTTTAGCACACAGTCCCTGTGAAGCCAGATTTAAAGTTAGGTAGTCAGTGTAGTTAGGTAAATCGGGTCTAATACCAAGTGAAATCTAAAATGGAGGCCACTCTGAGAATGACTCTGGGAAAACAGTCCACCTCGAAGAAATGTTAATGGAGCCCAGGAAACAGCCCCCAGCAAATTTGAAGATAGCCCATCACAAAGAAATGTTAATGAAGTCCTTCCTGCCCAGATTACTTCTTTGGCCCACCTGTGTCCCACCCCTCAGGTCTTCCAACCTACATTCCATCACCAAAACTATAAAAAGGGGAGACAACCACACTTCTATGGATTCCACCTCTTGGGTCCCCTTCTTCCACCGGAAGAAGTCTTTTCTGCTGTCCTTTAATAAACTTCTAATTTCTACTCTGACCTTGCCTCCGAGTGCTTCTTTGGTGTTATTCTTCAACATTGGGGAAGCAAGGACTCATCACCGACCGGTCAACAGCGGTAACACCTGCTTCCTTCCCATTCCAGGCCAGAACATGTTCGGAATCTCCAAACACTCCAAATAAAATAAAGAAAAGGTGTAGGTACAAAACAGGATACAAATTTATGCTTGGCAGGTGTTGCTCATGTATATGGGTATGTGTGGAAATTGTGTCCCATTTTAGTTTTCAAAAAGTTATAATTAGGGTACAAATAGTTGAGGGAAAATGGTGTATGAATGAAACAGACCTCTCAGTTCTGAATAAGAAAGAAATAGGAGAGAGATAAGCCAAGAGAAGTTATTGGAGCTGCCTATTAAATTAACAAAGAATTTATAAAGAAAATATTAAAAGAAAAAGTACAAACCAGAAAGAAAAGTTGAGTTGCAATGCATGACAAAAATGTACTGGTGAAGGGGACATAGCAGAAAAGGACATGAAATTGGAAATAAAGCTAAAAATCTGATTTTTTTAAGATAATTTACTCAAATTTCCATTGAGAGTTTGCCTAAGTCCTTAGCAATGGAGGAACAACTATTTATAAAATAAGTGTCTGCCCTCTTGTACCTTAAGGTACTGAACATAAGTACAATTAAGTGTCAAAGATGCCACAATAGAAGAAAGTGCAGGGCTGTTGCAAGTGGTGCTATTAATAATTACTCAGAGGCGGATTGTATTTAAATGCAAGTGTATATTGGATCACACCAATCATTAAATATAAACAATGCAAAAAGTGTTGGGTGTGCTGGAGCACCCCAACCAGTGTTCAGTGCACACTAATTAAACACTATAAGCAAATCACACAATAATAGGGCAACCACGAGTCCCAAAATACCTCCAATGCCACGTGGCTTCTCTTAGCCAAATAGCAGATGTTGTCCTTGTCTGGTGGTTCTCTCTAGCTGATGGCAGGACATATGGGAGTGGTGGAGTAGTCCAGGGACAGAAAGAAAGATGGCCAATATCACCGATCTCCTTGGAGCAAAACTCTTCAATGTGGCAGGACCAGCAATTTAAATATAGTTCCAAGTTGGTGGTGTACGTTGGTGATTGGTTATACCCAGTGAAAATCAATGTCCATTGGTTATGACCAGGGAGGTGATGTAATTGCAGCTGGCGTGTTCTTTTTGCATGTCTGTGGAGCTATGCTCCCTATCAATTGTAACCAGTCATTGCTAAGCATACCTATGGCTAGTGCCCCTCACAGCTCCTTATCAATTGCAAGCAGACATGACTAAGCAGTTGAATGGCTGCTGTTCCTTATGGCCAGCAATTTAGTGAGTCCTAGCATGTGTCAGCATGTCTATGGCGGATGCTCCTTACAAGGGCTCATTGCAGATGTAAAAGATGAAGGTCAGAACTACCCAGATATTCAGGAAAGTTTGCTTAGAGATGGCACTTGAGCTCAGCTTTAGAAAATGATCTCACATTAGTGAGATGAGCTTTAGGGTGGAGCAAAGGCTTCCACACAAAAGAGAATTGTATACAGGACACATCAGAAAAGACTAGTGGTTCCGCGTAGCCAGACCTAGGGTACAACAGGGACAGAGGAAAAGATTGGGTTGAGGAATGCATATAAAGTCCAGGTCCAATGCATATAAAGTCTGGTTTTAATTCTAGGGACTTCAGAGCTAAGTTCAAAAAAGAGTCATTAAGAGGGGAAAGTAGCTGGGCACTGTAGGGTGCACTGATAGTCCCTGCTGCTTGGGAGGCTGAAGCAGGAGGATTGCTTGAGCCCAAGAGTTCAAGTTCAGCTTGGGCAATATCTTAGGGGAAAAAAAAGAATGGTTTTCAGATTTATTTACTAAAAAGATATTTCTGGCAGCTGTGTGAAGGTGTATTAGAGCAGGTTAGGCTGGAGACTGGAAAATCTGATAGGTAAGTAATGAGGAGGGTTGCCTGGATTTCCCTTGACATTTTTCTTTAAATGTGTTAATACATTTTGTGTAATTTCAAGTCTCATAAACTTCTAACAATTTCTTTTAGGTGACTTTGAATATTCCAACTCTGATCTCGTTTATCTTATTCCCAATATTTTAGTTTTGGGTTTAGATGCTGAGGCGGGTGGACTGTTTAAGAACTTTAGAGGTTGAACAGTTGAGGGTTATTTGCAAGTAAGAGGAAGGCATGGTGAAGCAGCAGAGAGGTGAAGGTTGGAACCAGGATAAAATATTACAATATTGGAGAGGTGGTCCACATAGACCCAGTAAGATGGCAGATTTTGGGATAGAGAGGAAGAATTTGTGCAGGTGCCAGAGTCCTCAGAAAAGATGCAGGCTATATCCCAGAGGCTGGTAGATGATGCTGATCAGAAGTTTGGAGATCCCAACAGGATGTTCAGAGACTTGAGAAGAGACCCGTTTAACTCTGAGGGCAGGAGGAGTGGTTCTCCAGCTGTGCTGGAGAGAGAATCCTGATCCTATTCTCTGCTCTGCACCAGAGAAAGGAATAGTCTCAGAGGACATTCGAGTTTTACTTGAGACCAGGAATTAAGAAAGCAGTCTGTGGGGGCAAAGATAATTGATTCATCAAGGGATAGGGTTCCCACAGGTTTTGTGGGTTAGCAATTTTAATGTTTGTATGTCAGCAGTTAAGGTACATGCCTGATGTCACCAACTAACCACATGCTCCCTTAAAAAGAAGACATGTGAACATTTAAAATATTTACAAAATTTGCCTTTTACATTTACAAATATTAATAGGAAAAGTGTGATTTTGTGATTTCATTGTGAGTCCTTGAATAGCCATTTAATGTGAAGTGGAGTAAGCACAATGTTCAAAGGGTTTGACTCCAGCTTTTACACCTGTCATCACTGCTGATGAAATCACTAGTGCTTAGCAGAAACAAAACTATTCGAGAATTTACACTGCTGAAACACAGGAAATCAGCAGATTCTTTGGTCTCTAAAGAGAACAGAAAGAAGTCTCTTTAGTCTTTCATATTGAAATTAATCACATGTATTTTATAAGTAGCTGCTCCAGGTACTTAACAGATATTTATCAACTGCCTAGGATATCCTTAAAGTCTCCTGGGAGAATCAAAGAATTATGAAATTCTGGAGAGAGAATCTATTCACACAACAGCATTAAATAATGGAGCACTTCTTTCTCAAAAGAATGCATGATTTATGATATCTATGGACAATGTAGACAAATATGGACAATTATCATTTCAGGATTCATTATGGGTGAGTGGGTGATCTGCAAAGGCTGTGTGGAGAAAGTACCACCAAACTAGGCCACAAAGGTTGGGGGGACAAGAAAAGGCTAGTGTAGGTGGAAGAACAGCATAATACTGGGCACAAAGGCAAGAAAGTCCAGAGCATATTTAGTGACTACTGAATATTTTCATAAGGATACTAGAGTGGAATGTTATAGATAAGGCTTAGTTAGGTTCAAATGGGACTCAGTTGTTCTTAAGTCTATCCAATCCACTGCCACTTTTTAATAGCAAATATTTTGTTTTTCTCCCTTTAGCATATAATTGATATATACATATATATATATTAATATATAATATATATATATATATATATATGTATTTTTTATGGTACTGGGTATTGAGACCATGAATGTTCTATCTCTGAGCTACACCCCTAGCCCCATTTTAAATTTGTTTTTATTTTGAGACAGAGTTTCACTAAGTTGCCTAGCCTGGCCTCAAGCTTACAATCCTCCTGCCTCAGCCTCCCAAGTCACTGGGAATTTAGGTGTGTGCCACCACGACCAGCTGCATGATCTTTTAAAATTGATATATGATGCTCTGACTACAAAGGATAAATAAAACAATTGTTAATTTATTTATATATATATATAATTAATATATTATTATATATATATATTTGGTTCTAATTACATGGGGTATCTAAAATAGTCACCTTCTTAGAAACAATAGGTAAAATGATGGTTGCCAGGGGCCCTAGGAGGGAGAAAGGGGAAATCAATGGGTATAGAGTTTCAGCTTTGCAAAGTGAAAAGGTTCTAGAGATTTGTTACTCAACAGTGTACACAGGATACAGCATTGAGGGATACAGAGTAACACTATGACGCTGTATACTTAAACATGATTAAGGTGGTAAGTTTGATTTTATGAATTTTTTTTACCACAATAAAGGTGTTTGAGTAGGTACCTATACGTCAAAGAGTGAATCTCTTTCCATTTAGTTTGTTCAGGGTTCATTGTCCCTACTGTATCTGAGGTTCCATGCCTTACATTAGTTCTGGAGGGGAAAAAATGCCTCTACAAATACTCCCCTTTCTCTTTTTATAGAACACAAACGAAAGGTATGTTACACCTTCTTGTTCTATTCTTTATGAGTCTTAACTGTTTTTTTTCATATTTTTGTACCCTTTGCTCTCTATGCTGTATGCTTATAATTGAAATAAAACACATATACAAAAAATAACACTAAGTTTGGATCTGAACAAATATCTGCAAAGGAACACACCATGGAAACAGCACCCAGATCAGGAAGCAAAACGTTCCCAGCACCTTGTAAGTACTCTTGTGTCCCCTTCCAGTCACAGCCACCCTTAAGGAAAACCATTATCCTCTTTGTCCCTTAGTTTAATGGTAGATGTTGGGATGTGGTTTTGCTAAGGGCTTTATTTTTTAAAGAAATAATAACATTATTGAGATATAATTCACATATCACATAAGTGATTCACTTAAATTATACAATGAGTGATTTTTAGAACTTTCAGTAAGATTTACATCCATCAACACAGAACATTATCATCACCCTCATGAAGAAATACCATGTCCATTAGCAAGCAATGTCCACCAACCTCCAAGTCCCAGGCAACTACTATTCTATTTTCTCTGAATATAGATCTTCCCACTCTGATGTTTAATAGGAATGGAATCACACACCATAGAATCCTTTGTGGCTGGCTTCTTTCACATACATTTGAGTTAATTTTTATGTGTGGTATAAGGTAGGGGGGCCACTTTCATTCTTTTGTAATCATGGGTACCCAACTGTCCTAACACTATTTACTGAAAAATGCTATTCTTTTTTCACTTGTCTTGTCAAAATCAATTGGCCACAAATGTCAGGGTTTTTCTTTCAGATTTTCAATCCTATTGTTTCGCTATCCTACTGTATACCCTTATGCCAGAGTCATACTGTTTAGACCACTGTAGCTTTTTTTTTTTTTTTTTTTGTGGTGCTGGGGATTGAACCCAGGGCTTTGTGCATTCGAGGCAAGCACTCTATCAAATGAGTTATAACCCCAGCCCAAGACCACTGTAGATTTATATTAATCTTTGAAACAAAAAACTGAGGTATTTAACTTAGCTCTTTCTTCAAAATTGTGTTGGCTATAATGGGTCTCTTAAATTTTTATAAAAATTTTAAGATTTGATCTGTTAATTTTTGCAAAAAAAAAAGGAAGCTAGGTGGAATTTTGATGGAGATTATGTTGAATCTGTAAATCAATTTGAGAAATATTGCTATCTTACCAGTATTAAGTCTTCCCATCCAAAGAATGTTTTCCCATTTATTTTGGTCTCCTTAAGTGTCCTTCAATAATGTTTTGTAGTTTTGGGGATGCAGATTTTGCTAAATTTATTCTTCAGTATTTTATTCTTTTGGATGCTAGTTTAAATGGAATTGTTTCCTCAATTTCACTTTCACATTATTCTTTGCAAGTGTATAGCAATATAGATCAATACAATTTTTAGGTATTGATCTTGCATCCTGCAACCTTGGTGGACTATTTTATTATTTCTAATAGTATTTTAGTGTGTTCCTTATGCTTTTCTATATACAAAATCTTGTCTTATGTAATAGACATCTTACATCTTGATATTGTTAAAATATATCAGGCAAATTTCTTCTCTTAAAATCTGAGTGCCTCTTGTTTTGTCTTATTGTCCTGGCTAGAACCACTGATACAATATTGAGTAGAAGGGACAGAGTAGTCATTCTTGTTTTGTTCTTAATTTTAGAGAGGAAAGTGCTGCCCTTTACCATTTAAGTTACATGTTAGCTGTGGGTTTTTCATAGATGCCTCTCATCATTTTGAGGAAGTTCCCTGGATTTTTTTTAACACAAAGGAATGTTGGATTTTGTCAAATGCTTTATCTGTGTCTACTGAAATGATAATATGTTTTGTCTTTTATTCTGTTGATATGATGCATTATATTAGTTGGTCATTAAATCAACCTTGTAGGATAAATCCCAGTTAGTCAAAGGTGCATACTCCTTTTTAATTTTGCTGGATTCCTTTTAGTAATGTTTTGTTAAGGATTTTTGCATCTATTTCATAAGGGATATTGATATTCTACCTGTTTTTTCAATATTTTTTTTAGTTGTCAATGCACCTTTATTTTATTTATTTATATGTGGTGCTGAGAATCGAACCCAGTGCCTCACTCATGCTAGGCAAGCGCTCTACCACTAAGCCACAACCCCACCCCTTCTGACTGTTTTTAAGGGGATTTCTGTAGTTTTAAAAAGTATATTAGTGTTTCTACCATCTGTCAATAATTCTCTATGTGTTCTATCATAAAGATTCATTATTAAAAATATTTTGGCGGAAAAACTTAACAAAGCATTTTTTTTATACAAGCTTCCCCATTTTTATCATGCAACAACATCTATTTAACATTTGTGAATACATTATCAAGAAATAATAACATTATCTTTGGTTTCAAAGATCTCAAAAATGCAAATAGTTAATATATTTCAAAAGCATAGAAGGTTACAACCCCAGTCTCATCTACAATAGCTTATATCAATAAATGTAAAACCCACAGATTTAGTTTTCATTGGCTTAGTTCTGTTTATTTTGTGGAACAGAATAATACAGCTTTAGAAAAATCAACAACTCTGGCAAGGTCTATCAACGCTTTTGTTGCTAATGTCAATTTTATTTGCATGATTACTTTACTGTTTTGGTTGTTACTGCTTGCTAAGCAAACTTGATTAAAGAAAACAAATTAAGCGATAACTAAGAAATAATGAGGCCTAAAGTAACTTCCTAGTTTTTATCTTTAATATAAAAACAATATATTTGGTGTTTGGATAATAGAGTTTGGTAAGTAGTTTTATTTAGGGACTGAAAGTAACTAGGTCTTTATTTATTGACTACATAATCTTTAAATGATTTCATAAATTGTAATCTCAGACTTAAAGAAGTCAATGAATCAGTTTGGCTGAGACATAGTGGTTATTTCAGGGTGGGCATTTGTCCTGAGAGATGGTCTGAGTTTAAAGAAGCACAGGATTGTTTGTTGAATGGGGAAGAAAAAAGAGGGCACCAGCAACCGTGGTTACTGTTGGCAGCAATAATCACATGAGGACTTGTCACATCCTGGACAGCAGAACAGAAAACAGGAAAAAACTGGGTTCTTGGTCAGTGACCATATAATTTATCATCCAAACCAGGACCACTGTAATAATCATGCTAGCACAAAAACATAAATCAGAACTGTTTTGGTGTATCAGAAGCCATGGTCACTCAAGTTCTCAGTGATACCTCAGTCCCTGGTGGCATTATTCAATACCCGAGTCAATATATTTGAAGCATGATCCACCTCTCATTTTTTTAATTATGTGAACCAATGTATTCTTTTAAAGCCAGTATGAGTTATATGTTCTGTTACTTACAAAAAAAAAATCCTAACTAGTAAATTCTCTCAACTTCTTTTCAACTTTTTCTGTTTTGAAGTGATTAGAATTTCTAGACATGACAGGAAATAATAATCTTCCATGATATGTGTTTATAAACACTAAGCTGGCATTGCTGCCCTGATTAGAAACTAAGTTCAACTTTTACATGTGGGATTATAAATTAGGTACAAACACTATGCAAATCAGTATGGAGGTTCCTCAAAAGAATAGGTATGAAACCATCATATGACCCAGCTATACCACTTCTCAGTATTTATCCTAAAGAATTAAAGTCATCATACTATATAGTAATATACACATATCCAAGTTTATAGCAGCACAATTCATAATAGCCAAACTATGAACCTGCCTAGGTATCCATCAACAAATGAATGGATACAGAAATGTACATACATTCAGAAATGTATATACCACATATACATTACATGTATATATGTAATGGTATATATACACAGTGGAGTTTTATTTAACCATAAAGAAGAACAAAATTATGTAATTTGCAGAAAAATGGATTGAACTTGAGATCATTATGTTAAGTACAATAAGCCAAACTCAGCAGATCAAGTATCACATGTTTTTTTTTTTTTCTCATATGTTGAAACTAGAGAGGAAAAAGGAAAAGAAAGGTATGCTTGTGTATGGAGGAAATCTCATGAAAATTGAAGGGAGAACTGTCAAGGAGAGGGACCAAGGAGAGGGAAGAGGGAAGGGAGAGAGGAAATTTTGGAGAATGATATTGGCCAAATTATATTGTTATATTGTGTGCATGTATGGATATGTAACAACAAATCCTACCATTATGTACAACTGTAGTGCACCAATAAAAATATGGAAAAAATGAAAAAAAAAAAGAAACCAGGTTTAGATTCTGTTTATTTATACTTGGATCTTTAAAATGAAATTAAACAACTAAGTATGACAATCATATCTTAGAACTAAACAATTTGCTTGATAACAGAACAAAACAGGAGATTAAACTTAATATAATATGAACAATTTAAAATAAGAACTGAATTGGCATATTCATAACTTTTCAGGCAGCACTGCACAAAACCTGAACAATAGTGAATCAAACAATAAGAAATAGCAAAGAACTCTACCAAGACAAGAGTTTTCTGGCAATGCAATTTAGGCCTCTCCGTTGCTATAGTTTTTTTTTTTTGTTTTTTTGTTTTTTTTTTTAAGTAACTGGGAATTAAACTCAGGGGCACTCCACCACTGAGCCACATCCCCAGCCCTATTTTGTATTTATTTAGAGACAGGATCTCACTGAGTTGCTTAGTATCCCGCTTTTGCTGAGGTTGGCTTTGAACTCAGGATGCTTCTGAGCCATTGGAATTACAGGCATGCACCATTATGCCCAGAAAAGTAATCAAATAGTTCTCATAAGTGATTATAGATCAACAGCAATTCATCCTGAGGTTCTGAAGAAATGCTATAATTTCCTGTATGGGCCATGATGTAGAAAAAAAAAAGTCATACTGCAATGTATATAGTTAGATCCATTTTTGTAAGGCAACAACTTATCAATGAGTATATGTTGAACAATGAACCTGTTCATATTGGTTACTTGGGTAGTGGTAAAAAGAGTGGTATTGGTTGGAAAGGTTTAGCATGGATTAGAGGAACACAGAGAAGTGATTGATTTTCCTTTTCTTCATTTCCATTTTAAAGATCTTGTTACAATATGTATATGTTTTGAGATGGTGTCTTGATATGTTGCCCAGGGTAGCCTTGAACTTCAAATCCTCCTGCCTTAGCCTCCCACATAACTAGGATTATCAGTGAGCTTCACTGTTCTCTATATAAAAGTCTTTTTAAAAATCGTCATTAAAGGTTGGTGTTTTGGAGAGGGAGATACAAACCTGTGAGCCAAACTTTTGGGTGGAAAGTAAATGCAGCCTTGTGGAGAGCCCTCCTAGTGGAGTGTCAACTGCTCATATGATTTCATTTCTGTGCAAAATAAAACAGTACATTCAGAACTTTCTCTCATTTCTCCCTACTCTGTAATTCTCCCTTTGAATACTTTGAGTATTTGGGTCAAGAAAGTTACATACTCCCATATGACTTGGCCAAGTGCTTTGAAGATGAGGGAAGGTGAGGGCAGGAAGGTAAATCAGGCCAACTTCCACCTCTGTACTGATTCCCTCCCATGACCAACTAGAAGACTCAGGAAAAGACCAGAGAAAAATATTAACAGAGAGGCAATCCTGATCCTGTCATGTGACTTCAAGGGGATAAACCAAGTTCAGCCCTCTATCAATGTTGGAGAGAGCAGGGAGGAATGGGGCATGCCTCAGAAAAACATAGAGGTTACCCAAGACTTGGCTCGACCTTTCCCAGGCACTGCTCCATATTGAGAGCCATAATGTAAATTTGTGCTATGTCTTAAGAGTAAAGATTTCCCTGTTCATGAAATGTTTCTCAAAATCTGTTTTTACATTTGAAGAACATTAGCATTGCTTGCTATCCACCAAGTTCACCAACACATTTTCTTGCATGTTTACTATTATTAGTCAGAACGTGGTTAGGTTAATCTTTGTCCTAGTGTTACCGCTGTTGATGGGTGACGAGTCCTTGCTTCCCCGATGTTGAAGAATAACACCAAAGAAGCACGCCGAGGCAAGGTCAGAGTAGAAATTAGAAGTTTATTAAAGGACAGCAGAAAATACTTCTCCCGGAGGAAGAAGGGGACCCAAGAGGTGGAATCCGTGGAAGTGCGGTTGTTTCCCCTTTTTATAGTTTTGGTGATGGAATGTAGGTGGGAAGGGTTAGGACACAGGTGGGTCAAACGGGCAGGAAGGACTTTTGGGATGGGCTTATCACTTCTCTGGGATGGGCTATCTCCAAATCTGTTGGGGGCTGTTTCTTTGAGGTGAACTTTGGCCTAGGGCCTTTTTGGGGACTTCATTAACATTCCATGAATTGTCCAGTGTTTTTCCTGAGTCATTCCCAGCTGGCCTCCATTTTAGATTTCACTCGATATTAGACCTGATTTACCTAACTACACTGACCACCTAACTTTAAATCTGGCTTCACTAGAATTACAAACTGTGCTTGAAACTTTACTTTGGGAAATATTTCTTGTTTTAGAGAAATTTCAATACAATGGAATAACTTCTCATAAAGGAAAACAAAATTATGACTATGTTTGTTTTTTTAATCAACCTTCCTTCTGGTTTTTATTTTATTTATTTATTTTTTGGTCTTTTTTTGGAACTGGGGGTTGAACCCAGGGCTTTGGGAATGTGAGATAGACGTTTTGCTGCTGAGCTACATCCCAACCCAGGCTTCCTTCTTTAAATATTTCTTGTTAGTCTTTTTTGTGTCATTTGCCAAGATAAACAGACTCGATGTCAAAAAATAAAAATTTGGGAGAATTCAGTAAAGCATAAATCATTTTCTTTTTTTTTAATTAATTTATTTTTTTTTAAGATTTTTTTTTGAGAGAGAGTGAGAGAGGGGAGAGAGAGAGAGAGAGAATTTTTAATATTTATTTTTTAGTTCTCGGGGGACACAACATCTTTGTTTGTATCTGGTGCTGAGGATCAAACCCCAGCGGCACGCATGCCAGGCGAGTGCGCTACCGCTTGAGCCACATCCCCAGCCCATAAATCATTTTCTTAAAACGGTAATCGGGTGTGGGGAATTGTTGTAAACTGCCTTATTTTACTTTTCCCCACTCCCGAAGACTATCATCAGACCTTTTTGTAGCTAGCACGGCCTAGAAGGACTTTGGTTCCCCTGCCTTTCATTCACAGTCGGCGCCCCGCCCACCGCGACGACGCCGGGGCTCTGGCTGGCGCGGCCCCTTTAAGGAGGCAGGCGCCACGGGGCGGTCCCCGCGCTGATTGGCGGAGCTCAGAGCCACGTGGCCGTGCCGGGTGGAGTCTCCCTGGCACTGATTGGGGGCTCTGGAGGGCGGCTGGGCACCGCCTCTCCCCCGAAAAGGGAGCAAGTTGACAGATGAGCTCGCGGGGGTCCCTAATCGGGCTCACCTTTTGTACCTGCTACCTGGCTTCTTACCTAATGAACAAGGTGAGGGGGCGGCGCGGGAGGCGTGATCGCACGTGGGATTTGAGCCGGATCCCCGTCCGTGGGAGGAGTGCAGCCTCCGGCTTGTCATCTTTTTGATGAAACCCAGTCTGTGTGGGATCCTCTTCTGGAAGTAGGATTTCTTGGGATCCCAGGGTCCTCCTGTTCTGAAACACCCGGATCTCCTGGGAAACAGGATTTCTTTGACTGTCCATTTCCCAGGAACTTAATTTTGGGTGGCAAGCACTACTTTTAAGCGAGAGAAAGCAATTATCTTCAGTTTCCTCAGGGAAGGAAAAGTTGGAGAAGAAGTCAGACGCATTCTGTTTCCCACCCCAAAGGCGTTCTTTCCCCCAGAAACCCAGAGTTCGATAAGCCTTTTTAATGGAAGAGATTAATCCATCTCCCTTTAGCCCCTCTGATCCTCAGACCTTTTTTTTTTTTTCCTCCAGCTCAAAGCACTTCCAGTATATTCAAGGGATTTTTGTGGGATTTTTTAAAATATAAAACTTACCTTTAAAATAATATCATAAATCCGTTTGATGAGGCAGAGAAGCACTGTTTTCTTGTTCTAGTTTTTGTTTTGGGTAGGAGGGGAAAGCTGGGTTAAGTTTGGTACCATGCAGAGAAATGCTGGACCTATGGGCACCGCTAGGGCATCTGGCCTGGACTCTGGGTGGCCTGGCCAAAGTGCCCATGAGGATGAGGACCGCTGTGCCTTTTGTGGCATCTCTACTGCTCTCTCCCTGCATATCCCTTACTCCAATAGCTTTGCTTTCTGGAAAAGAACCATCAAAAAACATTTCCTTATGCTTTGTCTTTTAGCTGCCTTCAATATATTCAGTACAGGATAACCCTAACCCCTTTCCCTCTCCAGCTGATTTTTAGTTATGGAGCTAAGCTTTTGAAGATTCATAATGGAGCTTGGCAGGAGGTGGATGTATATCCTGATTTTTCTCTTACCTGGTTTCTTTGTAAAGCTAAGTTTTGTTGTTGTTGTTGTTTTATTTGTTTTTAGTGTTTCTGGAGATAGAGCATGGCCTTGAGCATGTTAGACAAGTGCTCAATCAACTGAGCTATACCCCCATCCCCTACCATAAGTTTTTTTTTTTTTTTAATTGAGATGGGATAGAGTCCTCTGGAGAGGGTTATTGTGAGAATTATTGAAAATGATGTTTGTACTGGGCATAATGGCACATGCTTGTAATCCTAGTGGCTTGGGAGGTCAAGGCAGGTGTATTGCAAGTTCAAAGCCAGCCTCAGCAACTTAGCAAGGTCTAAGCAACTTATTGAGATCCTGTTTCAAAAGGGCGGGGTTGGGGGTGGGGGAGTGGCTGGGGGGTGGCTCAGAATTAAACCCCTCCAGGTTCAATCCTCAGTACCAAGAATAAAAAAAAAAATGATGTTTGTTTGTAAGGTGGTTGGTCTAGTGACCACCCTCATGATAAATGCTCCATAAGACAAGTGGAAGTTACTCTTGAGGAAAAGAAACGGAGGAAAGAAAGACTATCTTTTGTTTATGGTGTGACACTGTAATTATTAGATTTTGACAGACTTATTTGATCCTCATGGGGCAAGTAGCTAAAGTTTTTTTTTTTTTTTCTTTTAGTAGTACCTCCTCAGGCATATGTGAATTTGTAGCCTCCCTGGTGGCATATGCCTATAATCCCAGAAACTCAGGAGCTGAGGCAGGTGGATTGCAAGTTCAAGGCCAGCCTCCTCAGCAACACAGCCAGACTCTTAGCAACTTAGTGAGGCCCTGTCTCAAAATAAAAAATTAGGGGCCTGGGGTTGTGACTCAGTGGTAGAGTGCTTGCCTCACATGTGTGAGGCACTGGGTTCAATTCTTAGCACCACATATAAATAAATGAATAAAATAAAGGTCCATCAACAATTAAATAAATAAATAAACAAAATAAAAAATTAGAAAGGGCTGGCAATGTGGCTCAGTGGTAAAAGTGCCTCTGAGTTCAATCCCTGTACACACAAGAAAAAGGAATATGTGACCTTTTATTTGAACTCTTCTAATTTGTCTAGCTAACATGATGGATATATTGATAATATTTTACTTTAAAACAAAATGATCTTCTATTTCCCATAATCACCAGAAGGGACAGAGTATGTCCTTCATGAAAGCCCACTGCTATGGCATTGACTGGGAGTAAGGGGGATTATTTACCTTAGCACCACTACTCCAAGCTCAGTGGACAAACAGTTTTTAGTTCACAGAAATTAATACCCCAGAATGTAAATTTGCATTTGAGGTATTATTTTTTACTTATTGGAGTACCGTACCATTTATTAATATAGTGAAGGCTGAATACCATCCATGTGCATAAGGTGTTAGGTAAAATTAAACCAAAGTCTCATGTCTCCATGAATTATAATCTCAGTAATAGAAATAATAGATTCCCAAGGGCCCTCAGAATTTGTTTTTTATTTTAATTTTTAGTACTGAGGAGTAAATACAGGGGCACTTAACCACTGAGCCACATCCCCAGCCCCTTTTTATTTTTTATTTAGAGACAGGGACTAAGTTACTTAGGGCCTTGCTAAGTTGCTGAGGCTGGTTTTGAACTCAGGATCCTCCTGTCTCAGCCTCCTGAGATGCTGGGATTAAGGATGTGTACTACCATACCTAGCTGGCCCTCAAAATTTAAATTAGAATGCTCTGGCTTGGGGATGTTGGAAAGTGTCAGAGATAAGATGGAGAAATTAGGACAATAACAACAGAAGACAGAAAAGAAGGGAAGACTGAGGATTTTAAGAACAGTGGAGGAGGTGAGCTCTTCTAGTGAAGGAGAGCAGATGAGAAGGCCAGGGTTGAGGTTGTTCAGAACAGAACTCTGGGAAGAAACTTTATGACTCTTAGAAGCCAGATTGGACTCCCTTCCTGCTACCCAGACTGAGTGGATTGCCTTGGACCAAGTGCTATGTCCTTGTCTATCCATGATTTCACTTTCTGCAGTTTCTGTTATCCACAAACACAGTCAGAAAACATTGCTTGGGAAATCTCAGAAATAAATGGTTTATAAGTTTTAACATTTATTACAGTATAACACTGTTATACATATTCTATTTCATTATTAGTTATTATTGTTTATGGGTTTGGTGGCCTGGGCTGGCTAACCTTGTGACATGTTCCTCTTCCTATGGGAGGTCCCAGCAGTATCCTTGGCTCTGGAAGTCACCTGTCACAGCTATTGAGCCTTCAGCCTGAAGGCAAAGTCCACTTCTGTTTTTTCAAAGCTTCCAAATTGTTCCTTCCCAGAACATCATTATAAGGAGTTGTTCTTCTTCCTAATGGCATTTTGATCTGAGTAACATGAGGAATCACTGAAAGGAGACCTTTTTAGGACTAATATTGCATTAGTCATAGATTTGTTTTAGCAAGGTGAGGCAAGGGCTTCAGCATTTTATTTTAGTTCTTTATTTTGCAGTGCTGGGGCTCAAACCCAGGCAAGTGCACCACCTCTGAGGTATACCAGCCCTGGGCTTCAGTATTTTAGATCTCCCCTAATTAAGCACACAATATTGAGTAAACATTTGGTATCATAATGAAGGTCAAGGGTGTTACAGGACATGACCAGGTGCTCACTTAAAGCTTTCCCTTTCTCCATTTTAGGAAAAAAAAATCAGATCAAAGTAATATCAGGTCAAAGTAATATCGAAGAATTGTAAAAGAAGACTACAACACAGACAGCCATAGTTGTGGCATTTAGGAGCTCAAAAAGGGGAACTTGGTGGGGACTGATCCCTGGGAAAAATATATATGCAAACTTGCCCAGTCCCAACTCACTCCATGTTTTCGATCATGTGAAGAATTAGTAGAATTTAATTGGTTTTAGGCTTTTAGAAAATTCTTAATATGTTCATAATAGAAAAAAGAGTAGAAAAAGATATCCAGATGGACAAAACAATTCTTCTATTCTTCCATCATGAATTACTATAAATCTAGTTAAAATACATAATAGAAAAACAAATAGACCTGAGTGGTTTTTAAAAAATCCATTCTCTTTAATGTAACTTGGAAGACCATTTGTTTGCCCAGTATAGAATTTTTTGGGGAAATAAATGTCTTTTTAAAACTTGAGTGTACTTATATTTCTTCAGTAGGAATTTCTTTGATTATTTGCTCTATCACTTCTCTATCATTTGAAATGTTGATTAATCTAGTATTTGTTTTTTCAGTATGTCCTGTCTGTCCTGAAATTTACTTACCCTACATTATTCCAAGGGTGAGTATCTTTTTTCTATTTATACACATTTGTAAGAAAAGTTCAATCAACATCATTAAATGTTCTTTGAAGTAGTTTTAATGACTACATAGGTTCATCATCAAGTAGACACATAGTAATTTACTTAGATAATTTATTGTGGGCATTTAAATTGTGTCCCATTTGGGGTGCCTAAAAATAACTTTGTCAGATTTTAAAAATTCAAATCTGCCAAATTTCCAACTATTTCTTGGGGATAGATTTCTATGTAAGAAATTTGTTTTCTGAAAGAACTCATGTTCTTTCATGTTATTTTCATGTTATAAATTCTTTTAGTATTCTTCTTGAATATTAATTATTTTCAAAACTGCTTTACTAGTTTATCTTGCAACCAGGCCTGTGTAAATTTTATAATTTCTTAATTATTAATAAAGTTGGACAGTTTTATTTTGTTTACTATCTACATTTTTTTCAGGGAATTGTCTACTTGTGTCTTTTTTTAAATACATTTTTTAGTTGTTGATAGACCTTTATTTTATTTATTTATACGCGGTGCTGAAAAACAAACCCAGGGCCTCACACATGCTCTACTGCTTAGCCACAGCCACAGCCCCATTTTTTTTTAATGGGTTTTACAATTTTTAAAAAATATCTATTTTTTAGTTGTAGTTGGACCCAATACTTTAATTTTATTTATTTATTTTTATGTGGTGCTGAGGATTGAACCCAGGGCCTCACACGTGCTAGGCAAGTGCACCACCACTAAGCCACAACCCCAGCCCCTATTTGTGTCTTCTACTCACTTATTTTCACCGAGGTTTGTTAATTTAATGCATTTATTGTATTTTAAGGATGCTATCACTTGTCCATCATGTTTATTGGAAATATTTTTTTTTGTAATTTGTTCTGTCCTTTAATTTACTTATAAATTATTTAGATTACTTAAAAGTTTTATGTGGGCAAATATATTATTTCTTTTGTGACTACTTCCATTGCTTTTATGTTTATTCTTCCTTATCACAACATCATATAGATATTCCTCTATATTTCTTTAAAGCTTTATTCAACTTTTAGTCATTGTCAGTTTTTTAAAAAAAATATTTTTATTTAGTTGTTGATGGACCTTTATTTTATTTTTTTATATGTGGTGCTGAGAATCGATCCTGGTGCCTTGCATATGCCAGGCAAGCGCTCTGCCACTGAGCTACAACCCCAGCCCCAGTTTTTTTTTTTTTAAATGTATGGTACAATGTGAGGAAATCATCCCTCCTCCAGCAGTAATTTATACTATTCTTATTTATTGTGTGATTCTTCTTTTTATCTTTGAGTTGTTAACATCATATAGAAAGTTGTTCTTCTAGGATCTCTTTTCAGGTATTTTTCAATTTTTTATGGAAAGGACTAGTGCTGAATTATTTAAATTATTATTTAAATTATTATTACCACTTAATCTCACAGTAGAGCAAGTCATCCTCATTCTGCCTTTTCAAAGATGTTCTTTGTATTATCACTAATATGTTGTTTCAGGTGAACTTTTGAATTCCTTTATCAAATTCTTCCCTAATATTTTAAGAGCAAAGTTTTAAAATACTTGTGATTATGCATGTTTCAATCAAGAAAGCTGAGATACTGTTCTCTCTGAGTGAATAGGAAGCATTTCCTGCCCCTGATTGTCCTTTCTTGTCTCTCCAGGGAGGGGGACTTAGGGAACTTAAGGACAATATTTTCACCTAGATTGCTTTCCCTCCTATGGTCTGTGTTTAGGTCAGACTGAGTGCACCTCCCTGACAGAATGTCAGCTCTGCAAAGCCTGGGGTTGTGTTTTACTCCTTGTCTTTGGAGTACCCCTAGTTCTGGGACATGTTTGATGCAGAGAAGGTGCATCATAGGGCAGCTTATTCTACAGATATTTCTTAGGGAATACTCTGTGCCAGGCACTGTCCTAAACACCTGAGGAATATTAGTGAAGAAAACAAAGATCCCTGCCTTTGTGGAACTTCTCATCTCTCCTTTCTGTTCCTTAAATTTATCTGCAGTGAATGGTACCTTCTGTCTGGTTGTCCAGCTCAGAAACCTGGGAGTTAATTTTCATTCCTTTGTTTCCTCTATCCTTAATATCTAGTTAATCACCAGGATCTCTTAAATATCTTTAGAATCTGTCTACCTTCTTCATCCATATTGTCCCTTCCTAGGCCTCTGTCATCTCTCAAATTGCTATAACATCTCCTACTAACTTGGTTCCTTGCCCCTAGCCTTGCTTCTTTCAAAAACATACTCTTCTCGTAAAAAGATGGAACTTTCCCAAATATAAATATGACATTGACCTTCCCATGTTTAAAATCCTTCCTTGGGAACCGAGTTTGAAGTCCCAACTCCTTGTGGCAGCTGACATGGCCCTTCAGGAGCAGCCCCTTCTCTCAAGCGTTTTCCCCTCCCCAATTGCTCAAATGCTAAGGTCCAGACCAGTTGAACTTCTCCCAGAAGCTTTGAAGGATCCATTATCTTTCTTCCCTTTGGGCTTTTGTCTCTTGTGGGTCTTCTGCTTTGAATGTGTGTCACGTTTTTGCTTAAACTTGCTGCTTCTTCTAGGAAGTCTTACCCCGTTCACCAGACTAGATTAGTTGTCCTTGCTGGGATGGCTTGTGATACCTGGTTCTCTTCCTGTTAGGGTTTCACCACAGTTTATTGTAATTATTGGTTAATTGCCTTCCTTCCTGCTAGCCTGACCTCAGAATGACATTCCAGAATTGACATTTTGAGTTGGGAAATTCTTTGCTGTGGGCTGCCCTGCACATTGTAGGTAGGATGTTTAGCAACATCACTGACTTCTACCTACTAAATGCTGGTAGCAAACCTATTCTCTCCCACCCCCCAGCTGTGACAACTAAAAATGTATCTCCAGACACTGCCAGATGTCCTCTGAAGGAAGAAATCACCTGGTTCAGACCACTGCTCTAGACCAAACTCCTTCAGGGCATGACACATGTTCTGCTTGGCTGGGCCAGTGAAACCTCACAAAGGAGTTGTGTAGACTGGTTGTTGTCTCTGAGCAGGGGTTCACCAGTACACAAGAAAAGGACAAGAGCATCGTGGGCAAATGGACAGTCCTGCAGACTCCTAGATATCCTGAGGCTGCAGGCCATTCAGTATGTCTGGAATGTGGCCACCCAGGGTCTTCAGACAGAGCTCATCCTGCAGGGAGTGGACACCAGTCCAGAGGGTTTTGTGTCACATATAAGTGATTTTGTCCTCCTGTAATTCCAGAGCGTGGAAGGATGAGGCAGGAAGATCGCAAGTTCAAAACCAGCCTCAGCAACTTAGCAAGGCTCTAAGCAACTTAGTGAGACCCTGTCTCTAAATAAAATATAGAAATATTTTTAAAGGGGGTGCTGGGTATGTGGCTCAGTGGTTAAGCATCCCTGGGTTCAATTGCTGGTACCAAGAAAACAATTTTTTTCCTCCAGCTAATTATCTCAACAAAATTAAGAGGAAATTAAACTATTTTTCCCACTTTAAGATGAGAGAACTGGGGCTGGGGTTGTGGGGTTGTGGTTGTGGTTAGGTGCCCCTCAGTTCAATACCCAGTACCAAAAAAATAGTGACTGTCATGTAGACCAACATAGCCACATCAATGTTTATAGCAGTTGAATTCATGATAGCTAAACTGTGGAATCAACCTAGATGCCCATCAATAGATGAATGGATAAAGAAACTGTGGTATATACATAATGGAATATTACTCAGCATTCGAAGAGAATAAAATTAAGGCATTTGCAGGTAAATGGATGGAGTTGGGGAATATTATGCTAAGCTTTAGTGGAATCATATCTTGAGGTGAGGTGTCTCAGGGCATTTATAACTAAAAACAGTTTAAAAATGTACAGATGAGGGGCTGAGGTTGTGGTTCAACGGTGGAGTGCTTGCCTTGCACTTGTGAAGCACTGGGTTTGATCCTCAGCACCACATAAAAATAAACAAATGAAGTATTGTGTCCATCTGCAACTAAATTAAAAAAAATGTACAGTTGAACTACCTAAAATAAAAAAGTGACTTGAGTGAGACAGAACAGTTTTGCCTATAGAATTTCTCTCACTTACCATTTTGATGTTCTTTCTACAGTAAGAGAGAGAAGGGTGTTTTTAACCTGTGCTGTCCTATACCTCTGCTGCTGAGGGCAGTGTGTTCCATGTGAGCTTCGTGACCTCAAGCATGCCATGGCAGCAAAACTGGGCTGAGTCAACCATTTTTAAAATGACCCAAGAGTCACAATTAAATTTCAGTTTAGAATAAATGCTTTGGCTGCAAGCTAAAGAATGCATGGTACAGAAGGCTCTGGAGGACAGCCTGAGGGCAAGGGGACCCATTAGGGGACTAGTGCTATGGGCCACCTGTGAGATGGTGAGATCTGAATTGAAACAGAGGTGGGGAGCTATCTGTGAGGCATCTCATACCAACCCTGTCATGGGGACAAATAAAATCAATAGGATTTTGCCAAGTAGATGAGGGAGGTAAGGGCTGGGATGACATCCAGGTTGGCTGTGTAGGGACAGTAAGAGGATGATTGGGGTGGGGAGGGAAAGTCCAAGGAAATGTTTTAGGCATGGTATAACTAGGAGTTTGTGGGATTTTTAGGGTGGCAGTATATGGGTAAGAACTGGGATTTGGGAGTCATCTGTACTGAGGCAGTGGAAAAATTTAGAATAAGAAGAGAAAAAGCATGCATGCAATACTTATGTACAATTGCACCCAAGGGCATAGCAGAGATGGAGAGCTAAAGGTCTGAGAGATGGGAGAGTGGCTGGGAGAGTGGGAGAAGAGTTATAAGAGGAGTTGAATGTGTCTCTCTTTGTCTGTCAACAGATCTGCCAGGGTTGGCTTATTCGAGGCCAGAGCCTGTATTAATTCACTTCTGCCCTTATCCTTTGCAGGTGGCAGACATTCATTGGTGGACTTCTGCTCCATGTGTCATGGAAACTGGGCTGGGTGGAGATCAACAGCAGTTTAAGGTATAATGTCCTCTCTGTACTTGATTCATGATTCATACACTGCTTACTTTAAGTATGATTTAATTTCTGATAATGTCATACCAGGAAACACAAATGTGTGTTTGAGTTGTTTGGTCTCTTAGTTCCCTTCTAATCTAACTCAGTGATTTTATAATCAGATAAAACTCAAATAGTGTTTTCCTGGTTACTAATGCCACCAGTATTGAAATTAATAGAGAATTGCAAGTTCTAATGCCATTTTAATTTGGTTTTGTTTTAGATTATAGACTCACTACAAATAACTTATTATATCAGCACTTTTTTTAGTAATAAAAAAATTTTAGTTGTAGATAGACACAATACCTTTATTTTGATTATTTAGTGCTATGGGCCACCTGTGAGATGGTGAGATCTGAATTGAAACAGAGGCTGGGAGCTAGCTGTGAGGCATCTCATATGAATGCTGTCATGGGGACAAATAAAATCAATAGGATTTTGCCAAGTAGATGAGGGAGGTTTTTTTTTTTTTTTTTTTTTAATGTAGTGCTGGAGGTCGAACCCAAGGCCTCATGTGTACTAGGCAAGTGCTCTACCAGCCCATGATAAATTTTTGCTGTGCAATTATTTCCTACTTTGCAGAAAAGTTAGTATAGTCCAAATAACTACCATATCCATTAGTCATATTCCCTAATTGAATTATTTTGCTGTGCTTTAATATTTTCTTGTGATGCATATATATGCACACACATATGTATGTACAAATATATTTATACAAATATATATACACATATATATATTTCTGAACTATTTGAGAATAAGTTACTGATTTGAAAGAAAGATGTGTCTCTTTTTTTTACTTCAAATTCTTTAGTGTGTATGTTTTAAGCGTAAGGACAGCCATTTATATGACTAGAGTATAATTGTCAAAATCAGGATATTAACATTTGTGCAACACTCTTATCTACATACCATATTTTGTCAGTCTCAGTAATATATTTTATAGTTTTTCTTGCCAAAACTCTGGTCCAGGGTCCATTCCAGACTAGACATTACATTAGTTGTTATGATTCTATTAAAACAGACTTTAAAATACATTTAAAAGAAATCTCCAAGGCCATGACATTTTTCAGATATAAATATAATTTAAGGTATCTGGTCCTGCCTTGCCTAAATAAGTCCTCCTGATTCTTTGGGAATATCCTGCCTAACCTGAAATGATGTACAAAATGAAAAAAAAAATCAAGTCAAGGTGTGTATGTGTATTATTTATATATATATTATATATTATTTATATATTATTTATATATATATATGTTATATATATTATATATATATAATCTCCATCCCAACTGATTGATCAGGCCAAGTCATTCATTTTTGTAGTCTAAATTATTCTGCTTAACTTCTCCATTAACCAGATGAACTGCATACTTGCTAAGCTACCCTTTTGTTCGTCACTTTGAAGGTTTGAGAATATGTCAAGTGTAATAGTAATTATTTTGACTTCTCCTGAAGTCAGAGTAATTTGTTATTTTTATTCTCTAGTTTTATAGTCTCCTGAGAATATAAAGCTAGAGAACAAAAAACTTAATTAAGAGGTTTAATGGAGGGATTGGGGATATAGCTCAGTTGGTAGAATGCTTGCCTCACATGCACAAAGTCCTGGTTCAACCCCCAGCACCATACACACAAAAAAAGAGGTTTAATGGAGAAGCAGCCCTGGGAAGATAGGTGTACATTAACTTACCTGACCCTATTAAATCATAGTCCATATTTTGAAAATATATTATATATAAGATATAAATATATGTAAGTCATAATTTTGCATTTTCATAGTATGGCATCCTTAGCTTGTTGAAATAAAGATACTTTTGGGGTTTTGTATATTATATTATGCACAAAACTTACTTAATAACTCCATGGTTATGGTGGATAGTTCAGTGAGAACTGGCCTTCACTTAAACAAATAGGAATCCTGAATTTGTAAGGCCTGTGATAGTTGCAAAATTTAGTTAAATAATGAAGCATACTGGTTCCAAAGAGTTTAATTTTTTTCCTCCACAGGAGTAGAAGGTTGTACTACAATTAGGGAATTGGAGATCAAAATTTTAGACTGTGGGGGATGGTCACTGGTTTTAGTCCACATGAGTCTTCTAATTTCTGATTTGAGTGACTTACTTTTACTTTTAATAATAATATTTTTAAAATTACTCACATTTACTGAAAAGTAATGATATTTTTCATATTTAAATTTTTTTCACTTACTGTGTTAAACATACATAACATTCATTTATCATTTTTTTTTGTACCAGGGATTGAATAGCAATAAAAGAGAATAAAATCATGGCATTTGCAGGTAAATGAATGGAGTTAGAGAAGATAAGTGAAGTTAGCCCATCCCCCCAAAACAAATGCCAAATGTTTTCTCTGATATAAGGAGGCTGATTCATAGTGTACCCCATGGGAGGAATAGATGAATTCTAGATAAGGAAGAGGGGAGGGAGGGATAGGGAGGAGGCAGGGGGTTAGCAAGGATGGTGGAATGTGATGGACATCATTATCCAAAGTACATGTATGAAGTCATGAATTGGGTGTCAACCTACTTTATATAAAAATAGAGATATGAAAAATTGTGGTAAATATGTGTAATAAGAATTATAATGCAAAAAAAAAAACAAAGTACATGTATAAAGACATGAATTGGCGTGAACATACTTTATATACAAAGATATGAAAAATTGTGCTCTATCTGTGTAATAAGAATTGTAGTGCATTCCACTGTTGTGTATTTAAAAAAATAAAATCAATTAAAAAAAAAAGAAAGGAATGTTATCAGATGGCCAGCAGAAAGAGATAGCAATAGGTTCCCTCATGGTGTCCAGCTGGGTTCATGTTTGCAGTGGCCGATGTTTCCTCCTGGGCTGGCTTTTCTGATTAGGTCATTGAGGAACTGGAGCCCAACTGGGTAGCTGTGTACTTATGCAGATATAGCAGAGGGTTGGCTCTACTAAAAAAGGAAACCACAAAACAGAGTCCCAGAGGTCATTGTGGAGCAGGGATTATAGTGATGGGGCTGGAGGGTAGGTCCCAAATTGGTATGAATAGCATATGCTACAGACAATGCAGTTAGACTGCCCTTATAAACTGGAGAACAGAGAGACCCAGATTCCCTCTTGAATGAGCCTCAAAACCTGACAAGACATTTTTTTTTTGTAAGTATAGGGATTGTATTTTATGACATACATGAAGCTCAATACCTGGCATCAAATAAATAGGGATGTGAAGATGAAATAAGAAATGATTTGCAAGGACCTGACACTTATCACAGTGCTTAGCAAGCATCAAGTACTGTAAAATGGTTTTCATCAGTGTGTCTATATCAGTTGTCACTTCATATCAATCGCCCAAAGGCTCAGTGATTTTATTAGTCTTTATTATTTTTACAATGATTTTATCCCTGTAAACATTTTTATATTTAATTATTATTATTATTTGTCTTTCCCCTTTTTTTATTGGTACATTATAGTTATATACAGGGATGGGATTTGTTGTTACATATTTGTACATTCACATGATATAACAATATAAATGTTTGAGCTCAGGCTTAAAACAATAATAGTTAAATATGGCCCATGAGTCTACAGTTCAGCTGTGGGCTGGGAGTTCTGGTTCAGGATGGCTTTGGTTTCAATGGTTTGTGTCTGCCCTATCACATTTCTTATGTTGCCAAGAGGCCATGTCTGCTGTGTCCAGCCGTCTTCGCTGCACCAGGTACTGGTTCTTAGAGGGATCTTATGGAGTTATTGTCTTCCCAGGATGTCTGCCTGGGGACCAGTTATATCCATCAGGTCTTGGATGATGCTCTTGAACCTTTTATCTTAGAACAGATAGCATTGCTTTACAACCACACACTTGCCATTATATGGAAGCTACTGCTATTGCTAAGCCATGGCAAAACACTGAAGTGATTTTTCCAGCCAATCATGAAGTCCTTTGCTGTAGGCTTCCTTTATTTCCAAAATGCAGTCCTAAAAGAACCTTGTGACCTGTGTCTTCTGACTGGACATCTGGTAGCACCTTGAGATCATGACGTTTTTGGATTCTTAAGCCATTGCTGAGGATGGCTCCAGGTGCGATTTCACTGCAGACCTCAGGCACCATCTCAGAGTTAATGTAAGTTGTCTACATGTTTAAATAAAACACTTGAAATAATTTTTAACATACTTGCCATTTTTTTGTCCATCTCAAGTAAGAGCGAATTTTGGATTCTCTTGTGTAATTTCTTTCCTTTTAAGTCCTGGGGACTGAATCCAGGGCTTTGTATGCGCAAGACAAATGCTCTATGCTGAACTGCATTGCTGGCCATTTTATTTTTATTTATAGTTTTATTTTAGAGTTTCACTAAATTGCCCAATCTAGACTCAGACTTTAGATCCTGCTGCCTCAGCATCTCAAGAAGCTGGGACTTCACTATGGCTGGCTCAGTTTTCTTTTAATTGGAAAAGTTCTAAGTTGAAAGTTATATGCTACATTACCTTTTTTAAAAAAATTTTTTAGTTTAGTTGAACACAATACCTTTATTTTATTTATTTATTTTTATGTGGTGCTAAGGATCAAACTCAGGGCCTTGCACATGCTAGGCAAGCACTCTACCGCTGAGCCACAACCCCAGCCCCATACATTACCTTTTGATCAGAGATTTCTAAGATGAAATAGAATTCACTACCCATTTATTTTCTATGCAGAATCCTTGCTGGAGAGTCACAACAAATATCCCAGCTACTCCAGAGGCTGAGGTAGGAGAGTTGCAAGTTTGAGGCTTGCTTGGGCAATTTAGGCAGTCCCTGTCTCAAAATAAAAACAAAAGATCTTGGGGTGTAGCTCAGTGGTAGAGTACTTGCCTAGCATGTGTGAGGCTCTGGGTTCAATACCTAGTATTATAAAATAACAGATATCTTTAATAAAACTTCCAAATTAGCTCAGCACAACTTGTAAAGAAATAAGTAGTTAACCAATCAATTATGGTCCCGATGGTATTTTTCATTATTGATCATTTTTAAGTGAGGTAGCCCACCTTTGTCAGAGCTGATAGTGGTTGGACCTCTCCAAGTATTTCTTGCTATGCTGGTATTTCTTTTTAAATATCTCTTATAGTTCTAAAAAGTTATCTTTGCTCACAAGAGGAAAGGTAGCACTCAAATTCATGTGTACTTTTCTCTGTTGTTTTCTCTCCAAAAAGAATTAAGTGTGTGTGTGTGTGTGTGTGTGTGTGTTATTTATATGTGTGTATATATATGTATAATATTTTGGGAGGATAATGAAACAAACTTTCACAAGTTCCTCAGAAAACTTACTGAGAGCCCCAGAGAGGACATACTGCTGAATGAAATCACGTTGGTGTTGGCGTGGTGATTGTGGGAAGAGTTCATGAGCCCAAGGTGGGTGGAAGGATGGGGTTTTTGACTCTGGTGTACATCAGGGTCTGCAGGTTGAGCCTACAGAGCACAGTATTTTGAACTCCTGTTTTATCATAGATCATCCCCCATGTAGCTGTTGCTCTGTTCATGAAGCCCCTCTTTGGTCTCTTCTTGAGGTCAAGGCAGCAGTATTCAACGTGAAACCCCCAGACCTGAGCTCATAGGCATTGCAACATGCACGTAGCTTATATTTTCATTCATTGATTGACTGTCTACTGACAAGTCTCTCTCCTGTTTCTTTAGAAAAGAGATTTTGATTGCTTATTATTAAGGGTTCTGGGAGACCTATTTTTTATTTTGAATTTTTTGTCAACTGCATTTCTTAGCAGTTGCATTTCTTGCTGCACTTGCAGTTCCTGTCCTGAGGCTCACTCAACTCCCCAGCTGACTCTGCCCTTCCAACAGGCATGAGGAACATGAGGCAGCTGGGGAGGGGCAACCTCTCTCGTCAGTGGGGCCTGCAGGGTGGCAGATCTGGCCACTGCACCAGGGTCAAAGCCTAAACTTGAAGGGGGTTAGTGAAGCCTGGCAGTGTGGGACCTGAGAACTGGCTTCTTGAGGCTCTTGTTGACCTTCTGGGATTGTCGGGACTATGCTGTAGGTGACAAACTTTCCATTTCTGCATGAGCTGGGGTTACATTTTGAGACTCTTGGGCCAGTGAATAAAACTAAAGTGGGAAGAAATGATGATTCCTCAGATGTAGAGAGGTAAGAAGAGCCAGTTATGAAAGTGCCCTGAAAAAATGGATTTTTCTAGAAACTCAATGGTAACAAAGTGGCCCTTTGTGTCTAATCAGGGCCACTGCCTCATGTGTGAAACCTTGGGTACTGCAGGTAATAAGTTTCAGAGGTTGGGACTCTCATTGCTGTATTCCAAGTCAATTTGGCCAACAAGCTAGAGAGTAGATATTGAAGGCTTTGTAGGGAATGCTATCCCTGTTGCAACTACTCTGCTCTGCACAGAAAATCCCCGAATGTGTGGGTGTGGCTATTTTCAGAAGAGGGTGCATGCCTGTAATCTCAGCTACTTGGGAGGCTGAGGCAGGAGGATCACAAGTTAGAGGCCCTCATCCACAACTTAGAGTGAGACTGTGTCTCAAAATAAAAAAAAAATTAAAAAATTAGGCTGGGGTATAGCAAAAGAAATAAAGGAGGAAAGGAAGAAAGAAAGAGGCAGTGGGCAGGATTTGTCCGTAGCCCATAGTTGTTGCTGACTCCTCCAACTTCTATTCTGAGGACAGTATCATCACAGGACTCTTTTTGAGGTCAAGTAAAATCAGGACTGGACTTTTGTCAAGGGCATGTTTGTGATTCTCTCTTGAGACAGAGGGAAGAGTGAAGAGTAAAAGAGAAGGAACTAAGGAAAACAGGAAGAGAAAAAAGGGGTGCAAGACCCTAAGGAACCTAGTCACCAGTAATGGATCAAAATAATGAAATCTAGGGTTCTTCTGTAATTAGGAAGTGAATGTATGCAGAAGTCCTCTTCAACTGTAAATCAATTATTGACTTTAGAGTTACAAGGTTAGTTATTATTTTAGTCAATGTCAATAGTCAGTGTATGAACTCTGGCACGTTGCTCTTATTTTCATATTTGAAAACTGTTTTTATGTCCACTAGGTGTCAGTAGAACACAAAATTTTCAAGAATTCAGTAGGAGGAGCCCTTCCGGCACCCAGGCATAGAACACTGCAGGGTGTTTTCAGCTAGCAGATGTTCTCTCAATAATGCACGCTCTATTTGAAAAACAAGTGATTTAATTTAATTAGTCTTCCTCTCAATAACAACAGTTCTATAATTTGTGCCAACAGACTTTTGTTAACTTCATGTAAAATGCTTTATTCATCAGGGTTCTTAAGGAGGGTAGTGTGCATGCAAATGAAAAATAAGCCCCTGATTCAAACAAGATGCATATTTGTGCCTGCAAATCAGTTAAGGAAAATTTCACATCACCACAATTTCCAAATCAGACCCCTTGGCAAACGTCCTTCAACATGGTAGGATCTGCAAGCCATCCAGCTAGGAGCTGCTGGGAAGCCTCCCTCCCTACACACACACACACACACACACACACAAATGCACACACACATGTTCACTGGCTCAGCAGTTCCCAGAGGCCCCCACACCACAGGGACCTGAAATTCTGCCTGAGCCACCTCAGGATCTAATTCCATCTTCCCTCCTTTGTGGGCAAACTGGGCAATGAAAGAAAGAACCAGCCCGGGAGGCCCAGATGGCTCCCACTGATGAATTCGAGGTGGAGAAAGGGGCCCTAATATCTTCCTCATGTTCAGGCCTTTGCCTCTTAGGATCAGATAGTTGGAGCTGTCAAGGAGGGCAAGTCAGTGGGACCTTCCTGCAAGAAGATTCTGTAATCACTTCTAAACTTCAATGCATGTATCTTGAAACAGTGATCGTACTTTTGGGGGATTTATCCTGAATATCAGGAAAACATCATGAATCGAGAAGAGAATATATTCAAAGATAATGGTACAGCATTAGAATAGTAAGAAGATAGGATCAAATTAAATGTCCAGCAGTAGGTGGGTATTCAGTTATTAATAAATTGAGGGTGACTTTTTTGACATGGGAAGATTTTAAGTTAAGCAGGTTATAAAACACTATGGACAATAGGCTTCCTTTTTTTTTTTTTTTTTTTTTTTGGTACCAGGGATTGAACTCAGGGGCACTCAACCACTGAGCCACAACCCCAGCCCTATTTTGTATTTTATTTAGAGACAGGTTCTCACTGAGTTGCTTAGCACCTACTTTTGCTGAGGCTGGCTTTGAACCCACAGTCCTCCTGCCTCAGCCTCCCAGGCCACTGGGATTACAGGCATGTGCCACTGCTCCAGGCTTAGGCTTCCATTTTTTGTTGAAGTGTTTATAGATGTGCACTATTTGGAAGGACACTGTGTCAGTTTTTTATTGCTGTGACTAAAATTTCTGATATAAACAACTTACAGGAGGAAAGATTTGTTTTGGCTCACATTTTCAGTCCGTGGTACCCTGGCTGCATTGCTCTGGGTCTGAGATAAGGCAGAACATCAAGCAGAAGGGCGTGGCAGAGAAAAGCTACCCAGCTCATGCAGACAGAAAGTATGTATGGGGGCTGGGCAGGGACAAGGTATAGTATCCAGGGGTTTTCCCCAGTGACCTTTTCCCACCCATCATACCCTACCTGCCTCCAGTTTCCACCACCTCCAGTAAGTCTGTTCAGCTATCAGTGGATTAATCCACTGATGAGGTCAGAGCCCTCATGATTTGATCACTGCTCCTGTGCCCCACTTCTGGACATTGCTATATGGTAGACTAAACCTTCAACACATGACTTTGGGGAGACATCCAAGATCCAAACCATAAGAGACACAGCAAGGTATTAACAGTGGTTATCCGTGGGTAAGAGATTATAATTGCAATATTTTTCTTTTTTTTTTTTTTTTTTTTTTTTTAAAGAGAGAATTTTTAATATTTATTTTTTAGTTCTCGGCGGACACAACATCTTTGTTGGTATGTGGTGCTGGGGATCGAACCCGGGCCGCACGCATGCCAGGCGAGCGCGCTACCGCTGAGCCACATCTCCAGCCCAATATTTTTCTTGATTATCTGTTTTTTTCAACTTTTCTACTATGGATAGTTACTACTTTTTTTTTTTTTTTTTTTTTTTGTACCAGGGATTGAACCCAGGGGTGCTTAACCACTGAGCCATGTCCCAAGTTCTTTATGTTTTAATTAGAGACAGGGTCTTGCTGAGTTGCTTAGGGCCTGGCTAAGTTGCTAAGGCTGTCCTTGATCACTATCCTCCTGCTTCAGCCTTCTGAACCACCAGGATTACAGATGTGCACCATCACACCCAGCAGGTACTAATTTTTAATAGGCAAAAGAGAGATTCAGTTATTATAGAAAACAAAATAACTCTCCACTCCATGATTCTAAGTTCATATCTATTGAGGAAAAAAAGTATGCTTGTTTTTTTAATGCAGTTCATCTTTTTGTTGTCATGGTTATAGGTTACAACATGATTGTTAATAAGTGTTTATTGAATTTGAAATTATAGAATTCCGCATTAGGGCCATTTCAAAGAGACAGATGAAGGAGATAGAGATTTTTTGCAGTTATCTCTGCCCTTTAAAACTGAATAGCTATGTGGGCACCACCGTGCATGCCTTGTAATCCCAGTGGTTCGGGAGGTTGAGGTAGAAAGATCACAAGTTCAAGGGCAGCCTGAGCAACTTAATGAGGCCCTAAGCAACTTGGCGAGAACTTGTCTCTAAATAAAATAAAAACAAGGGGGAGAATGGGAGAAATTGAGGAACATTGATTGGGCAAAGGGGAGGGAGGGGTGGGAGGGTGCATGGGGGCAGGAAAGATGGTGGAATAAGGTGGACATCATTACCCTAGGTACATGTGTGACTGAACATATGGTGTGACACTACATCATGTACAACCAGAGAAATGTAAAGTTGTGCTGCAGTTGTGTACAATGAATCAAAATGCATTCTGCTGTCATATAAACCTAAATAAAATAAAAAATTAATTAATTTTTTAAAAGGGCTGAGGATGTGTCACAGTGGGTAAGTGCCCCTAGGTGTAATCCTCAGTACCCCCCTCCAAAAAAAAAAAAACAAAACCTGAATAGCTGACAGCATTAGCACTTCTGATCAGAGCAGAGTCTCTGAAGGTCTTGCAAACATCAGAGGAAGAATGGAAGTGATGACCAAGACTGGATTTTGTTGCTATTGTCTTCCCCTTGTAGTAATCTAGAGAGAGAAAGGAATTTTTATTACAAAAGGAATACATGGTGATTCCTCAGCAAATAGGCATTATGGATGCTTGCTGTATTCCAGACATTGTTCAAGGTGCTGGGGACATACAGTGCACAAACAGAATCCTTGATTCACAGAGCTGACATTCCAGCTGAAGGAGGCAGACACCACACAGATGAAAATGTAACTGTACAATGTCTCTTTGCCATTCAGGACAGAGAAGAGTAAGGCTGGGCAAGGAAATGGGTGGTATGTGGGTGGCGGAAGGTTGTTATTTTACAGAAAGTGGGTGAGAAGACTGACTGATAAGGTGACATTTGAATAGAGATCTGAATTCATGCAAGTGGGCCATGCACTTGGTATCTGTGGTGAGAGGGTTCCCGAAGACACACCGGTAAGCCCTGAAGTATTTGGCATCTTTTATGATGAGCAATGAGGCCAAAATGCATTTTTAATTCCATTTGTAAATGAAAACGTTATCTTGTGAGCCTTTCCCCATTTCTAAGATTGTTTTCCAAGAAGAAAGTCATAAAAGTGAAATTTTTCCATCAGAATATAGGTATTTTTAAGGCTTTTGATAAGTAGTACATATGTATCTTTCAGAGAGATACTAGTTTATATCTCACAGATGTACACAAGGGGTCAGTTTCATGACCCATTATATTAGGCAGTAAATTTTTTAAAAAATGCTAGTTTCTTGGGAAAAACTTGCTATATCTTTAGTTAAAGCTAATCAAATGCTCTTTGATTATTAGGGGACTTGAATGATCTTTTTTATATATATTAGTCATTTGTAGTGTGTGTGTGTGTGTGTGTGAATGTGTGTGTGTGTGTGTGTGTGTGTGTGTGAGAGAGAGAGAGAGAGAGAGAGAGAGAGAGAGAGAGAGAGAGAGAGAGAGAGAGAGCGAGCCCACACAAAAAATTACTGCTTTGTCTACTGTTTTTCTTTGGGGAGTTGACTTTTGCATCAATTTGTAAACAGTCATTATACATGAAAATACTAACCTTCAGTCTGTTTTCTATGTTATCAGTATTTTTTTCCTGATTTGTTAATTAGCTGTCAATCTACATTATGGTATTTTTGGCCCTTACATTTTATGTGGGTGGATATATCAGTCTTTAATGACTTCTGTCCTTGGAATAATGTGTTTAAAAAAAAAAGCCAGAAGGGGAGCATTTATGGAGTGTTGCTGTGACTGTGCTATGCACTGTCCCCAACACCATGCATTCATTTTCTTGTCTAGTTTTCTCATTAGCCCCTTCTAAGCTTCATCATCCCCATTTTATACATGAAACAAGTGAGTTCTTTCAACCTAGCTTTAGAGTTGGGACGGGGATCCAGGTTTACCTGTGATGACTGTTAAAAACTTTAGATCAAGTAAATTTAGCAGAGCTTATTTGAGCAACGAACAATTCATGAGCTGGACAACACTTAGAACAACCAGAAGAGATTCTGCATAGCAGACAGCAAGCTCTGAATGCAAAAGTAAAGAAACAACTTGATTGGCTATAGCAAGGCATCTGCCTTGTTTCTGTGTAGTTCAGTGGGAGGTTCCTACTGGTATAACCAATGGGCTGGTGGCTGCTTGTGATTGGCTGAGGTTCAGTTTTTTTTTTTTTTTGTTTTTGTTTTTACTTTTCAATCAGTTTCAAGAAATATCTCCAAGTTAAGCGGTTTGCTTACGTAAGAGCTCTGGGTACAGAGACAACCCCAGGCTATGGCCTCCTTCTTATTTGCTTTAAACTGCAAAGGCCACGTTCTTTCCACTACATGCAACCCCCTGCACTGTACTTGTGCATCCTTTCTGTCCCCATGCTTAGATGACCTGCCTTCTGACAGAAGAAGGGACTCAGTCCAGGGACATGCTGAAACTTTGTCCATCTGTTAGAGCTAGCGGTTAAAGTTACTCAGCTAATTGCTGGAATGTTCTTGGGAGCAAGAAAATAAATTATACTTTCAAAAGATACTTTTCAAAATATTTACATAGCCATGTGAATATTACAAGATTATACTCTCCTGCATGGGAGGCTGAGGCAGGAGAAACGCAAATTCAAGGCCAGCTTGAACGACTTAGTGAGACCCTATTTCAAAATAATAAAAAAGGCTGGGGATGTAGCTGAGTGGTTGGGCACTTGTCTAACATGCACAAGACCCTGGGCTTAATATCCGGTACCAAACAGAAAAAAGAAAGTTGTTTGGTGGATCTCCCTGGAGAATAATACTCAGTTTTGGCAGAGCTAGCTAAGATGTTAAGTGATAGTTTCATTGCTTCCTGAAGAAAAAATTGTTTAAAAAAATATTTATGGGATGACAGAAGCATAAAGGAACACCAAACTGGTAGCTCTTGTCCTTAGCTCATCTCCACACTGGAGAAGCAGGGGAGACCCAGTTGTTATGAATTTTATCTGCACCAAGCCTGAGCCCTTAGAGTGGGATAATGCTTTAGCAGTCATGGAAACCCTTTAAGCCAGAGGTCCAAATTCTTATTCTTGAAACAACAACTGTCAGTAGTTCTTCAAATTATGTAAATACAGCTGTGGGCCAACTCCCTCTTGCAGCAGATTCTCTCTCCTTAATACACCTACCTTCTGTCTCTTTTTTTGGTAATGGGGATTGAAATCAGGGGCACTCAACTACTGAGCCACAATCCCCAGCCCTATTTTGTATTTTAGAGACAGGGTCTCACTGAGTTGCTTAGTCTCGCTTTTGCTGAGGCTGGCTTTGAACTCGAGATCCTCCTGCCTCAGCCTCCAGAGCTTCTGGGATTACAGGCGGGCACCACCATGCCCAGCTCCTTTCTCTCTTGCCATGGCTGCTACAGTCTGTTTATTGCCTGACTTTCCCACTTGCTTGTAAATTTCATAAAAATAAGGCCTTGGACTGTTTAAAGAGCTGTACCTTTAATGACTAGAATACTGGAATATAACATGTGCTTAATAAATGGTTAATGAATATCTTAGTCTGTTCGGGCTGCTATAAAAAAATACCATGGACTCAGTGGCTTATAAACAACAGAAATTTATTACTCACAGTTCTAGAGACTGGGAAATCCAAGATCAAGGTGGCGGCAGAGTTGGTATCTGGGGCTGATCCACTCCTGGGTTCATTGATGACGACTTCCCGCTGTGTCACCAAGTGGTGGGAGGGGCAAGGGAGCTAGCTTTATGAAGTCTCTTTTATAAGGGCACTAATCCTGTTCATCAGGGCCCTGCCCTTATGACCTAATCACCTTCTGGAGACCCCACCTTTTAATGACACCACTTCAGGGGTTAGGATTTCAACAAATGGATTTGGAGGGGGTCAAGATATTCATACCACAGCAATGGAGAATAAGCTTGTGGCAGAGCCTTTCCAAACCACAGGAAACTCTTAACTGCTGTTACTAATGAACTTGAAGAAAATATATTTGAATTTTAGTCTCAAAATTGAAGACTGGGGAATATAGGAAACATCAACTCTAAGACAAATTTAATAGTGTATTTTGGATTATTAGAGAACAAGGGAGGCTCCCCAGAACCTTATAGCAGTTGTCTACTTTACATCTTTGTATCCCCTGAGTGAGATGATCATAATTTTCAAGACAACTCATGATTTCCCCCAGTCAAGCCTGTTTTGGTTTCCCCTGTCTTAGCATACTACCCCAATGTCCTTCCAGTCTATTCTCTATACTGTAGCCAGAGCAACCTTTTGAAAACTCAAGTTGAATCCTGTCACACTCTCTTCACCCCTGGGTTTATCCCTTCTTCTACTCAAGCTAAACTTGTGTTCCTCTAATTTTTCTGTTGTTACAGGGCCTTTGCACATGCCATTTTTATGTCTAGAATGCTGTGTCCCTTGCGCTGCTCTAGCCCCCAACCCCTGTACCCAATTTAACTTCGGCTTTCATTTCAAACGTCACTTAAAATGACTTTAAGAGGTCTGATGTCATTAGGGTACAGCATAGTCTTTTAGTCTCTTTTGTAACATCCTCCTGCCTCAGGATATATTTTAGTTATTTTATATAAGCAAGACATACAGTTTTTATGTATGTAGTATTTTAGTTATTTTATATAAGCAAGACATACAGTTTCCATCCTTGGGAGGCCTATATTGTAGTTGGGAGCTGGGGGAGACATTAATAATATATGCAGAAGCTCCTTTATCTGACTATTAGATAGACAATTAGTGGGTTAATCAAAAGTCAAATACATCAGGGAATTATCTTTGATAGAATAATCTATTCATTTTGACTTAAAACATAAATATGTATGTATGGATTGTTAACTGGTATTCTCTCAGGTCTTTTGTTGTATAAACTATACCTAACTTATACTCTGTTTTTCATTTGGGATATATTCTTAAAAAGTTGAACAAGAACCTGCATGGTGGCACACACCTGTGGCTTGGGCGCCTGAGGCAGGAGGATGGAGAGTGCAGAGCCAGCTTCAGCAGAAGCCAGGTGCTAAGCAACTCAGTGAGACCCTGACTCTAAATAAAATACAAAACAGGGCTGGGATGTGGCTCAGTGGTCGAGTGCCCCTGAGTTCAATCCCCCAGTACAAAAAAAAAAAAAAGCTGAGAACTTTGAAACCATACAAATATAGAATCTTTGATTTTTAGTTATTTTTCCCTTTTTTCCTACCCTCTCACACTTGCCTTACCCACACCTGTTCTGGCAGCCATTTTCCCAGACATTCATATTTATTATTATGAATGCAGCTGTGGGGTTATGTTGGCGTGTGTTGGAAGAAGGCAGCTTCACACTGGTGAGCACCCAGGAGGGCCAAGGAAGGGCCCCACAGCCAATGGCTTCTTCCACAGGTGTCCCCAGTGCTCCCATGAGTGCATGCTGCTTTGCCCTGTTGGCTGTGAGTGAGATGATTGTGGTCAACACAAGCCCCAGTGCCCTGTGCCTGGTCCCACATTTCCCAGAAGTCTGTGTGTTTGTTCTGGTGGAAGTTATTTCCTTGTGTTTCAGGGCAGAGGGGTTAAACTACAAGATGTTCCTAGGTTGCTTTCTTTTCCTCACGTCCACAGCCCCTCAGATTCTCTGGTATCTCTTGGAGGGTTTGACTCAGCAGGCGTTTTCTTTGTTTATTTTAAGGGGGACTCAGAGTACAAATGTCAGGGGCTCTACTGACCTTACATTCCACAGTGCCGGGTGTGCTGCAGCCAGACCAGCTGCTGTTTCACGTGGTGCACCCCAGACTTCCTCATCAACACTCTGCTTGCACCATAGCCCGGGGCTCCTTCCAAGGACAGCAGGTCACAGGCCTATGTCCTTTCTCCTGTGATCCATGCAAGCTTAATGTCAAGTGGGAGTCAAATAATTAGCTGCTTTATCTGCTACTAAATTTCTGTTGTGTTTGCAGCTTATCTGTTGACATGTCTGTGTTTCTCCATAACCTATGAGCCTCCAGAAGGCAGTGTGTAAAAGGGGCTTTAGAGCCAGATGGACCTGGATTCAAATTCTGGCTTTGCCATTTACCAGCTGTTCTAACCATAGGCAAATACCTTTAAAGTTTTTGTGCCTCTCTTTCCTTCTGGGCACAATAGGGTAATAATACAGATGCACCTTGACTTACAACCCAGTTATATCCTAAATAACACCATGGTAAATTGGAAATACTGTAAAAAATGCACTGAATACATCTAACCAGCTCAGCATTATAGTTTAGCCTCGTCTATCTTAAAT
Source organism: Urocitellus parryii (assembly GCF_045843805.1). Lineage (NCBI taxonomy): Eukaryota > Metazoa > Chordata > Mammalia > Rodentia > Sciuridae > Urocitellus > Urocitellus parryii. Next base: position 46,831,225 of record NC_135543.1, read on the forward strand.
GTGCTCAGAACACTTAACTTAGCCTCCAGTTGGGCAGAATCAGTGGAGACAAAACTTAATAATAAAGTGTTAAATATACATGTAATTTATTGAATAGCACATTAAAAACGAAAACCAGAAAAGATGTATGAGCTTGCTGTTAGAAATACTGGGGTTCCACCAGGACTCAAAAATGTGCTTGGAGTAGCTCAGCCAGGCCCGCTTTATATCTGCAGAAGGGTGTGTGCCTCAAGCAAGCACGTTGGCCCCTGCAGTCCGGTTTTTATCCCTAATGCTGCACTGACCCTTGCTCTGATAGGAGGAGCTTGGGGTTACAATCTACGCAATTGGCTATTTTAAAAACTGGGGCGGGCACAGGAAAGGGCGATAGTTAAAATGGTTACAACGGAATCTCCAAATGGCTAGGTTTAGATCTCTTATCCCAATTTAGATCTCATTTCCCGATTAAGACTCAACACTATATTCTGAAAATGGACCACTAGACTTTCTATTTCTCACAATGCTTTGACATCATCATAAAGTTGAAAGGTTTTAAGTCAAGGACCATCTAGAACAACTTCCTCATAGGATTTTTGTGCAGATTTTTAAAAGATATAGCATAGAAGTGATTTATCACAGTGCCTGGTTTGTCACAAGCAGTCACTAAAGGTTGACTGTGAGGCTACTGCTCATATTCAAGTCCCAGCACTGTGTTAGTTTCTGTAAGTATTGGTGAATGAATTGATGTAGTGAGTAAGGTCTGAAGTACTTGTTAGCACCTGGAAGCATTGAAATGCTAGATCTAGATCTGGTCTTGGATAGGGTGCCTGCCCCTGCCCATAAAATGAAGCCCATCTCTTGAGCAGGTACCATTCCAGCAGAGCAGTTCACTGAGTTGGGGTTATTGTGGGATTATTGTGTTATACTATGTGGTAACAGCATCTCTTATTTTATTCATTGTTTATTCATTATTAATGAAGAAGATAGGGGAATGGGCCCCCAAAGAGGCTTCTCTAAATGAACAGGTTGTTCCTTGAAATTAACCTGTAGAAACATTCCAAATTTATCTGCAAACTCCTTGTCCTGGGGCAGCAGAAAAAGGGAGGTGGGACAGATAGGAGTGAAGGCTACAGACTCAAGGACTAACCAATTAGAATGTTTCAGGCTGGTTCAATAGCTGTAACACTGTCCCAGTACCTGATGAGCATAGATATTGACCAATATAACTTTTCCAATACCTGATTAGCCTAGATATTGACCAATTAGCCTTGGTACTTTTTCAATACCTGATAGCATAGATATTGACCAATAGCTTTGGTACTTTTCCAATACCCAATTAACACAGTATTGATTAGTGCCCTTACCCAGTAAGTCCCTAGACTAGCACACTTAATTACAGTCCCTGTTGGGCTATGTCTCTCCCTGGGGAAACTCTATTTTCTTCTCACTTTGAAAAGTCCTACTCTTTTATACTCATGTGTCCTTGTCTGTGGTTTTTCATTCTTCCAGTTGACAAGACAACCTGGAGAGAAGTCACTGGAAGGCAGCTGGGGTCTGCTGTAACACTACAGCAGCAGAGGCTGAAAATGCGGTTTCTTTTGGATAACTTTGGGAACCTGAATTAGTGCATCAGACGCATTTCTAACAGATGGGGGAAGCAGGTTGCAACCTTAAGTGTTATGCATTGTATGTAAAATGAGGATTTTGCTTTTCTTGAGGAGAACAAGATTCTACACGGTAATGAAAAAGCAGTTCCTGGTATGTCCACAATTGAATCAAAGAAATGCGCCCTTCAGAAGTCCTTGAAGATTCCCTGAAACAGAATTCCGGCAATGCCAGGTTAATGGTTGAAGTCAACATATGATCACCCAGCAGAAATTCTAGAATTTATTTTTAAAAATTCATTATTTTTATTTTAGTGGTTCTCTTTGTTGTGATTCTATGGAACTGTGTGATATATCCTAGGTAAAGAGTCTTTTTATAATTTTACTGACCAAATTAAAATCACCAGCCTTGAAAAAAAAAATCAGATTTGTTTTCTTTCCTGGTCTGCAGCAAGCCCTCTCCCATTTCCAACTGTGGGGTCAGTAGTGCTAGATAGTTGGCACAATGACAGGGCTGTAGAAAGGACGTCTGCCTCTGTGGCTCTCACAATGAATAAAGACCACATCTCACTTAAGGAGTCCATCGGGGATATTCAGACAATCCCTGTGGCTGGGATTGGTGCCTCTGACACCAACTACCTTTTTTTTTTTTTTAACATAAAGCAGCAAAGATATTATTGTGGCTTTTCCTCCTCTTTTCAGATCTGATGTTTTGACTTGGCTTCCTGCTTCAATTCTGTTTGTGGGGATAATCTATGCTGGGTCCAGGGCTTTGTCCAGACTGGTAAGTATTAGAGATTGGGTTGGAGAGGGATGACCCCTCTCTCCCCTTCCCCTTTGCCTTTTAACATACTGCATGTGGCATCCGTCTCATCCATGGATTGGGGGCAAAGCATCAGCTTTAGTAATGGTAAAGCTAGATTGGAGAACAAGTCTTGGGTCTGAGCCAACATGGGACATTACCCCTGCTTTCACTGAATTGAAAATAATCTGAAAATCAGAAAGGGCCAGCTTATCTTGCAAGGATGGAGCCATTCAGGGGAAAAGCAGAAGAGAAGCAACAGGCTTTGCTTCCACAGCCTTCAGTGGAGGCCAGCTCTCCACTTGATTGAGTTAGGTTGTCTATGGGGGAAGGAGGGTGGGGTGGGGGCTTAGTCTGCTCCCTGCTTCTGAGGAACTCGAACCCTGCCTATTGGTAACATGGTGCAGAGGATGCTGGCCTCGGTCATGGACACAAATGCCTGGTGCAGAGTTGATACCCAGTACATGGGGATGTTAGTAAAATAAATGATCTGTTCTGTTTTCCCACCCTCTCCCCCCAGTACTGAGCTCCTCAAATGCAGGAACTATGAAAAACAGAGCTGCTTCCAGATCCCTTATTTAGAATTCCAAAAATTTAGTTGTCATAAAGAGAAACCATCATTGATGGAAGGTGGCATAAAAATCAGGAGTGGCATTAATGTCTGCCCCCACCCTCAGGGCTGCTTGCCTGGCAAGTGTTCTGCCACTGAGCCACACCCCCAGTCTTCCTGCTCCCTTTTAATACCCTGCTATTTTCTTTTTTTGTTTTGTTTTATGGTACTGAGGATTAAACCCAGGCTTGTTCTTTCAGTAAGCTGCACCCCTAACCCTTTTAAAAACATTTTTGATTCAGTCTCTAAATTGCCCAGGTTGGCCTCAACCTTGCAATCCTCCTGCCTCAGCCTCTCAGGTGGTTGGGATTAAAGGCAAATACCACCCCTGGCTTGCTGTTTTTGTCAGAAAATGTCTGTGTTCTGACTTTCAGAAAAATGACTTTGCAAAAGAATTCTTTTTATTTTGTTTGTTATATTAGTCCCTGAGATTTCAGATATAACAGTAAAAACAAACAAGTAAACAAAATCCACTTAACTGTATAATAATGTTGCAAAATAGCAGTGGAGAATGTAATTTCGAAATTAAATCATCATTTTTCTTTCCTAATTCATAAGCTTGAGAAGATGGAATGATACATACAGTGGGAGAAACTTACTGGGACGGCCTAAGAACTGACCTGCAGTGCATGTTGGTGCTCAGCCCAGAACATGGAGCTGCTTTTCCGTCTGGGTTCCATCAGGCCTGTGGGGCTCCTATGTATCTGCTGCCTCACTTTACACCCTTTGTCCAGCAGAGGGCGCGTATCTTCTCCTACAACAGAGAGAGGATTTGGTAGAAAAAAAAAATCGTTGCTCAAAGGCTTTTAAAACTTTTTCCTAGGCTCCAGATAATTATGGGTGCCAGAATTTTGAAGGTTGAATGAGAAAGGCATTGTACTCATAATACTTTCTGTTCGTAGAGTGCTTTGGCATGGTTTCCAGAGTATTTCCTTTGTATCTTTTTCTGTGATTCTCATAATCACCAAACAAGTGGTGGGCGAGGCAGATACCAGTTAGCTGACACAGGAAGAGATGTTGGTGTGGAAAGTCTTGCTAACCTGCCTCTAGTCCCAGGTAGTGGCAGCTCTTCTGGCTCCCCACCTTTTGTCGTTCCAGATTTGTGTCTTTAGGACCAATGCATAGGATTTTCCCCCTTCTGCACTGGGGATTGAACCCAGGGGTGCTTGCTCTACTATTGAATTATATCTCTGGCCCATTATTATTATTTTTTTTAAATTTTGAGACAAGGTCTTGCTAAGTTGCCCAGGCTGGCCTCGAACTTGTAGTCCTCCTGCATCAGTCTTCTGAGTAGCTGGGTTTACAGGCATGTGCCACTGAATAAGCCCAAAGTAAAAGCAGTCATGCATAACTTTAGACCCTTTTGACTACATGTGTTAGAAAGCTTACAAACTAGTCTAAACAAGGAAATTTAGCAGTATAAATAAAAATTGTAGGGTAGAGACCTACCTGAAGTGTGGCTTGATTCAGGTTCAATGACAGCTTCTTTCAATGTTTTTCAGTTCTGTTCTCTGTCTTAGCCCCATTTCACAGCCAGGCCGTCCCCTCTTAGGCTTACTTTCTTATAACTGAACTGGAGACAGTCTTACTAGTAGTTCCTATATGAGTTCCAGGTTTCCCTTGGATTCAATCAGTCAGAGCCATTGCCTATCCCTAATCTTAAAACTAGTTGGGAGGATGGAATTGTGTTGATTGGCTGGCCCTGGATCTTGTTTCCTGAAACAACTGCTGTGGTGGAGAGGTTGGGAACACTGATTGACTAGCCCTGGCCATAGAGGATCCCCACCTGGATCCCATAGACGAAGAAGAGGGTGTGGCAGATTCTCAATAGAGACACCATAACAACAACAAAAAAAGGGACATGGATATGAGGTGGGCTGAAGTCCATTGTAAATATCACTCTAGCGTGGCTTTAGGTAGATGGGGAGTCCTGTAACCTAGAACAATGTTTCTCGAAGTGTGATCCACAGGTGTACTGATCTTTGAGCTCCTTGTTACCTGTGAGAAGATCGCACCAGGACATACATCAGCTTCAGCACTAGACACACTTGTTTCATTGAGTGTCTGTGGCTGCTGCTTTTTAACAGCAGAAGAAGGAAGTAGTGCATTGATTTACATGTTCTGTGAGCTCCTTCTCTTCTCCTGTACTGCAGTGGAGTGACTTTGACCTAAGAACAGCCTTCTTTAGCAGCAAAGAGAAGCCACTCAATTTAAACTCCTTGAACCAAGGGAAACAACCCAACTCCAAATATGCCCAATTAGAGTGAGAGGAAGATGGGTGGGAGACACTATTGTTTTTTTTTTTTTTTTTTTTTTTTAGCAAAAGGATTCAATCCAGCATCTTTTCTTTGTTTTTGAAGTTCTTTGTTTTTACACAGTTGCTTCCTAGGGTGGGTAAACATGAGGCATTGGTACAGTTTGTGTTGGATAGAAAACAGGCGTCAATATGCTGCTGCCAAACTGTCAGTTTAATGAATCCATAAGGAATTGGGCGGAAAATACTTAATTAAAATCTGTGGGTGTGTTGTTATGCAAAACACTTTCAAGGTAGCTCTCCCAGGAAGACTCCGTGATGTGGCAAGGCCGTGAAGTTCTGTTCTGATGTGCAGCGCCCAGGAGGAAGCCAGGCGACCTCTGCAAGGGCCCTGTGGAAAGAGTTCTTTGTGGATTTTTCTCCACCTCGATCTCACAAACAAATGATACGTAGAGTTAAATATTATTTTTGTGGTTCTCCATTGAGAAAATATTTATTTGGGACCTACTGTGTGCTGGGGCTTAAAGACAAAGAAGACCTGGTTCCTGACTTTGAGGAACCTGAAGGGATGAGAGGCAATGAGAGACACAGGGCTCCCCACAGGGGCAGCCACTGTGAATTCTCAGTGTCAAGCATGTGCTGGGCGCTTCCTGTGTTGCCAGTTTGGGTGTCATATGATGTTGAACTTCCTCTCCCTTTGACACAGCTGATTCTGGCCTGCCTGCCCATGCACTGCATGACGTCACAGCGGTGATGGCTCTGATGGTATGAGTGCCAGTCTTTGGACAGTAGAACTTTGACGTTTCATTGTCACTTTCATTATAATTTTCTGCCTTAAGTCTTCTCCCCTAGACCGGGTTGTCTCAAAGCCTGTGCTGGTGAGTGTTTAGGACAGATATACAAATTCCTACATGAGTGAGCCTGCTGGGGAGAGGCCATGGTGCTGGTGATTCACCTGCTGCTCAAAACATGTCATTTTCTTGCTTAGGGAAGGCCAGGGTCAGCAGTTGGAGAGACTTTGCAAATCTTGGTTAAGGCACCTTGATAGGGCTGGAATTGGTTTTCTTGCTGACCTCTTTGAACTTGATCTTTCCTAACTGCTTGTCATGGTTTGTCTCTTCCATGAGCTCAGCAGCCACTCAACACATTGTGGGTGGAGATGAGATGGAGGGAGGTGTTGATGAAGGACATGCATCAATAATTAAATCCATTTGGAGTGAATTACTCAGTTAAGCAAGATGGAACTTGTGGGTCTCCTCTGCCTTTGGTTCCAGTATCACATAAAGGAACTTGGATCCACAAAGGAAAGAATCTAAGTGTTGATGTTGAAAGGAGAAGCTGTCCTCCTCTTACTGCTGAGTAGGGGTTGCTTTTCTTTTTTCATATTGTTTTCTCATCAAGGCTGTTGCAGTTCAGTCAATCTACAAGGATTACTTTGTTCGATCTATACTGATTACTTTTTAAAACATGGGCTTGGCAGCAATTCAGTAAAACCCTCCCAAGATTTTCATTATCTTCTTGCTACATCTAAAAGTGTTTCCCATAATCTTATAAAAGATTACGGACTCTGGGGAAAATATTTATGACATTGGATTTGACAGTAATCTCTTGGCTATGGTACCGAAGGCATTGGCAACAAAAGAAAAAAATAGACTACCTGGACTTTATTAAAACAATAAACTTGGGTGCATGAAAGGATATTATCAACAAAGTAAAAAGGCCACCTACAGAATGAGAGAAAATGTTTGCAAACTACTTCTCTGATAAGGAAACATCATAGAGACTATAAGATGAACTCTTAAAAATCAACAGCAAAACCCAAACAACCTATAATCCCAGTGGCTCAGGAGCCTGAGGCAGGAGGATTGTGAGTTCTAAGCCAGCCTCAGCAATGGCGAGGCACTAGCAACTCAGTGAGACCCTCCCTGTCTCTAAATAAAATACAAAATAGGGCTGGGGATGTGGCTCAGTGGTTGAGTGCCCCTGAGTTCAACCCCTGGTACCAAAACATACAAACAAAAAACACAACAAACCCAAACAACTTGATTAAAAAATCTACAAAGGACTTGAATAGACATTTCTCCAAAGATGATTTATAAATGGTCATGGAGAGATGATCAACATCATTAATCATTAGGAAAATGCCAATCAAAACTATGAAATATTTGTGTGCAAGTATGAATATGTAACAATGAATCCCATCATTATGTATAGTTAAACTGCACTAATAAAAATATGGAAATTAAATAAATTTTACAAGGAAACAAACAAAAACTTATGAGATACTACTTCATACTCATTAGGGGGTTAGTATAAAAAACCCCAGAAAATAATAGCCATCGACACCATTCATTTCTGAAACTCTTTTCATCTTGTAAAACTCAAAACTCTGGACCCATAAAGCACTAACCCCCCATTGACTCCTCCAGCCCCTGGTTAAGTATCACTTTATTTTCTGTCTCCATATAAGTGTGATTATTCAGTGTTTGTCTTTGGGTTAGGATGTGGAGAAATTGGAATCCTTGGGCACTGCTGTCAGAGATGTAGTCATATAGCTGCCATGGAAAATGGTATGGTAGTGCCTGAAAATTTTTAAAATAGAATTATCATATGATTCATCAATTCCACTTTTGAATATATACCCCAAAGAATTGAAAGCTGGAATATGAAGAGATATTTGTGCATCCATGTTCATCTGTTATTCACAGTCCAGAAGATAGAAGCAACTCAAGTGTCCACCAGTGTTTAAATAAACAAAATGCAGCAACACATACAATGATATGTTATTCAGCCTTTAAAAGGAAGGAAATCCTGTCATATGCTTCAACATGGATGAACCTCGAGGACTTTATACTAAATGAATCAGTCCGATACAAAAAGACAAACACTGAATAATCCCAATTTTATATGGAATACTTAGAGTAGTTACATTTATGGAGACAGAAAATAGAGTGACTTAACCAGGGACTGGAGAAGACAAGGGAGGGCAGGTGTTTAGTGTTTTATGGGTTCAGAGTTTGAGATTTACAAGATGAAAAGAGTTTTGGAAATGAAGGGTGTCCAACAATGTGAGTGTATTTAATGCCTCTGAACTCCACATTTAAAAGTGGTTAAAGTGTTAAACTTTGTATTCTGCACATTTTACCACAATTTTAAAAAATAAAAACATTTAAAATCCCCAGAAGAACTTTTTTGGGGGATTATATGAAAAGGAGCTGATAATGTGTTCTTATTGGTCTCACTAGCACTCTTTGGGGTGCTGTGGGATATACATATTTAGTTTAACTGAATTCGGGTAGAAGTGTAAGAAAAATAGCAGTTCATCGAAACCAGGACTTGAATAGCCTATCGCTCCAGGGTAGGCTTTTGTGCCAACCAGAGGTTTGTTGCCTCCTGAGACCTTTTCTTATACCCTGCATATCTCTTAGGATTTGCATTTTACCAAACTGGAGGAATTTCTGGTATATTCAGATGCCTATTTTTCATACAACAAGGCCCCTAACCTGTCAGCTACTTTATGTGATACATGAAGAAAGAACAGAAATGGTCTCTGAGCTTGTGCTGGAGGTACATTAGGGCAGAAGGCAGTCAGCTCCTCTTATGTAAATAAAATATTTATATAAACAAATACTTAAATTATATCATGCAAATCAATTTATAAATGTTCATTTATTTGTACACCTTTGCATAGCTTCCAGAAAGGATGTGCAGTAGCTGTTGTAGTTTGGACATGAGGTGTCCTCCCAAAGCTCCTGTGTTAATGCAGTAATTAATATTCAGAAAAGTGAAATGATTAGATTATGGGAGCTGTAATATAAGTGGCAAATTAATCTCTTTCATGGATTAGTAATTTGAAAGGACTCCTGTGCTAGGTGGTAACTGTGGGCTGGTGGGGTGTGGCTGGAGGAGGTGGGTCATTGAGGGCATGCCCTTGGGAATTGTGCCTTGTCCCCCTGTACCCTTGTACCCTACTCCCAGCTGGTCCTTTTTGCCACAGTGCTCTGCTGGATCTCGGGCCGAGAGCAACGGAGTTGGCCGCCCATGGACTGAATGTCTGAAACCTTGAGCCCCAAATAAACTTTTCCTCTTCTAAATTGTTCGTGTTGGGTATTTTAGTCACAGTGATGAAAAGCTGGCTAACATAATAGTTTATAAAAATACTTATAATGAAAACAAGATAAATATTTTCATGCAGAAGATTTTAGAAGAAATACAGATGAGACCTCAGAGACTTAATGCATATTTATGCCATATTTTATGACATAAATGCAGTTGGGGTTTGAACCTAGCTCTCAGCTTTCTGTAGCCGAATAAAAAGTTCTAGGACTCTTAGTGCTTATTAGAGCAGAGCCATTGCTGAAGAAAAGCAGTGCTATGCCTTGCTGTCAGGTCTGAAGGGAAGTTTCCCTGGGTCCTCATAGAGGATTGGCTGGGAGACTTCATGGGGCAATTCTCCCATACCGTCCTTATAATAAAACCCTCAATAACCTAGTATCTAGGGTTCTTTGGAGACACATGACAGAAGAAAAAAATTGCTGGGGCTAAAAACCATGGCTCTCTAGTTATCTGGCTCCATACTAGTGTAGGCAGATAGCCTCAGACAATTCCTCAGGAACATTATTTCTTGCATACACAATTCTTATAAATATTGGACTATCAATAGTTACTAGCGTGACTTTAAATAGGGGTCTAGAGTGCAGTTATTCCATATTCAACATTAAGGACATACCTACATATTTAAAAATCACCCAAGGAGAAGAAAATAGGATTGATATTTTTTAAATTGTTTTTGCTTTCTTTCTTTGGTACTGAGTATTGAATACAGGGTCACCTTACCATTGAACTACATCCCCATCCTTTTTTATTTTTTAATTTTTTTAATATTTTAATTTTGAGACAAGGTCTCACTAAATTGCTAAGGCTGGGCTTGAACTTGCTATCCTCCTGCCTTGGCCTCCCAAGTTGCTACAGGCATGAGGCACCATACCTGGCTGGACTGGCATTCTATAGAAATTAAAAGACTAGCCCAGGTCTTGCTTGACTAAGGGTCATCCATACCCCTGCAGAGTGACCAAGGCCATGTCTGCAGATGAGGCCAGAGTTTCCCCTAGAACGCTGCCCTAGGTTAGTTTCAACACCTGAACAAATAATCAAGACTTCAAAATTCCATCTGAGAAGCATGAGAATAATGAAATATTTCTAAGGAATAGTTACCACTTTCTCCTCATTCCAAAAAAAATTCATTAGCACATAGATGAAATGTTAAATTTTAAGCTAATGCACTCTAAAGAATAAATTAGTTGTTAATTGTGCCCTTAAGTAATTCAATGAATTAACCTGCAATATAGACAAAATTGGCCAATTACATTTTGGCAGACTTATGTCAGAAATGATGATTTTGAGCTTGACAGTGATTGATGTTGGGTCATTTTTTTTCCTGATGAAGGATGACTGTACCTTTTGTTGTTGAGGGCATTCCAAGATTCTTGTTATTGTGGAAGCACATACTTATTTTTCCGTTCTCTTTAGCAGCAAGTAGACATTTAGGTTAAAAAGGGAAACCAGAATGGATGCCTCAGTTTTCTCATTTGTATGATGGGATGTTAATAGTAGCTCATTCGTGGAGTCACCATGCATTTTAAATATGTGAAAGCAGGTAGACACACTAAGCATTCAGTGTGTCTCACCTACTACTACTGCTGTTATCATTTCTCAGAATTTTTGTTTGGTTTAACAGAAGTCCCTGCTGAAGTGAACTCCACAAAGATAATGGCAGATATCCTAAAGAATCAGTTACTAAAGGGTCTTCTGAACAAATGTAACATACTTCAGACAAGGACCTGTGCAATTAGAAGCCAAGAAAGCTTGATGAAGTTGCCTGCAGTCTTTGATACTGTTGTTTTGCCTTTTCATTTTTTTGATATGGGGTTCTTGGAATGTTGCCCAGACTGGTCCCAAATGCCTGGGCTTAAGTGATCCTTCTGCATGCATCAGCCCTTTTTTTTTGGGGGGGGGGCTGGGGGGGAGGCGGTTATCAGGGATTGAACATTGAACTCAGGAACACTCAACCACTGAGCCTCATCCCCGGTCCTATTTTTGTATTTTATTTAGAGACAGGGTCTCACTAAGTTGCTTAGTGCCTCACTTTTCCTGAGGCTGGCTTTGAACTCACGATCCTTCTGCCTTAGGCTCCCAAGCCACTGGGATTACAGGTGTGCACCACCTTGCTTGGCCTGCATCAGCTTCATGAGTGGCTGGGACCACAGGTTTATGCCAGCACCCCTGGCTTAATACTGTTTTTGGTAGCCCCTTGTACAGGCAGAGAGTGTAACTGGTCAATTGTAGGCTATCTCTAATGCCTGCTAACTTCTCAGTTGGAAAAATGGATTAAGAAATTCAGATTTAAGATTTAAACAGGAGTTGAAGGTTTCCCTTTTAAAAATGGCATATATTTTACTTGATTCATCCATTTTATATTGTACCAGTTTTACTGGAATAAGCCGACTGCCAGGATTTGGAACACACCAATCAGATTGAACTTTAGACAGTTGGAGAGTCGGGAAGCTTTCACTAGGGACTTGACATAATTTAAGAGCCATGACATAAAGGCTAGGAGCCTGGGCTTGCAATCAAGAGTCACAGCTCTCCCAGAACCAGTTGTGAGAATTTAAGCAAGAGGCCTAGTCTTAAGCCTTAGTTTCCCTGTCTTTAAAAATCAGAGTAATAGCATCTACTAGAGGAGTTATTGGGAGGAGTTTTAAATAAGAGAATGCAAATAAATCATTGGCACCGTACGCTTAACACATTGTTGGCAGCTACTATTGGTGTGCTTTAAAATCAATTCTACACATAGGGACGGATCATTTTCCAGAATCTGATCCAAGTAGAGCCTAGAAAAATTGAGTAGTCTACAGTTCATAAAATTGAAAAAATTAAGCCTCTTTGAAGTCCAGAGTGGGTCTAGTGTTCGGGTCTCAGTTCTAAATCTCATCTCATTACTGATTTTTTTAATTTTTTTTTTTTTTTAGTTGCAGATGGACACACTATCTTTATCTTATTTATTTTCATGTGGTGTTGAGGCTTGAACCCAGTGCCTCACACGTGCTAGGCAAGCACTCTACCACTGAGCCACAACTGCAGCCACTCATTATTGGTTTTATAGCCAGGGAGTAAAAGCCATTTCAAATAAGGTCTTCACTTGATAAGCTTACACACTTTCATGCACCTCATGATTAACCTAAGACTTTCTTTGCCATCTTCTCAAGAACTGGAATGCCTGGGGCCCACCTTGCCAAACATGGGCCTAATGGATAAAGCCACCTTTTAAAAAAATGCCCTTTAATAATTTTTTTTTCCTTTTTTTGTGGGACTGGAATTGAACCCAGGGCCTTGCACATGCTAGGCAAGGGGGCTAACCCTGAGCTACATCCTAGCCCTTCCCTTAATCATCTTAAAACACATACAAAATAACTTAAAATATGAAAAGTTTAAGAGGAATTATTAAAAGCACAAAAGATAAATGCAAAAACAGAAAAGATTGAAATAAACTCTGATTTTGAAAAGAAAAAATCAATTAGGTAAAATTGTGGATGTGTAACCGACGTGATTCTGCAATCTACATTTGGGGTAAAATTGGGAGTTCATAACCCACTTCAATCTAATGTATGAAATGTGATATGTCAAGAGCTTTGTAATGTTGTAAACAACCAATAAAAAAACCCAAAAAAACAAAAAGGAAAGAAAAAATCAAAATGAGTTGAGCTTTTTTTTTTTTTTTAAATTTTAAGTTGAACATGGACACAATACCTTTGTTTTACTTATTTATTTTATGCAGTGCTGAGGATTGAACCCAGTGCCTCATGTGTGCAAGGCAAGCACCCTACCACTGGACCACAACTCCAGCCCCATGAGTTGAACTTTTAAAAAAATATATTTTTTTAGTTGTAGATGAACACAGTACCTTTATTTTATTTATTTTTATGTGGTGCTGAGGATTGAACCCAGTGCCTCACACATGCTAGGTGAGTACTCTATCACTGAGCAACAACCCCAGCCCTGAGTTGATCTTTTAATGAAAAATAAAGACATGTTTTTTAAAAGTCAAGAAAAAATGCAAATAAAGAATTAAAAAAGAAAAACAAATAATGCAAAGTTGAATAGAATACTGAAATAGAGCAGAAGCTAAGTAATCATACAAATTTTAAAAACAAGGTAAGTATATAACCTCTCTAAAGATAAAGCAAGGAGGTGAGCTGCATAATCTTGAAGCAGATTCTCTGAGCTGAAACAATGGGATGAGCTGCCCATTAGTGATTACCACCTTCTGAACAGTGCTGAGCCCTGGTCATGGTCCTTGTCCAAAATGATTTCGTTGGTTCCTTCTAGCAGCCCCAGCTGTTATCCCCACATTACCAGGGAACTGCAGCCTGGATGCTTGCCTTTCTCCACAAAAGAAAGATGCCAAAAACAGTGCTCTTATTCTTGGTGTTTTTCTGCCTTCCGCGAAACATCATTATGTCATCAGTAATGAAGACAATAACAGAACCCCTGCCCTTACTCCTTCCTCCTCACCTTGTCAAGATAACCTGTCAAGTTAGGAGAAACTGTAATTCTTAGCGAATGTGCAATGGATCCTTGCATGTCTTAATAGCCCACTGTGTTATAGTTTTTATATCTTTGCCTCCGTTTTTTCAACTTGGGGCAAATTTGGTCCCATTTATCCATATATTTCCTTAGATCCATCTTCTAAGCATTTCCTTGATGTGGCCACTTTTCTCCAACTTCATTGCCACCACCCAGTTTAGACTACCATCTAGTCACTGTATCAGTTTCCTGTGGCTTCTGTAAAAAATTACCACATATTTGGGTGGCTAAAAACAACAGAATCATATGGCCAGAAGTCCAAAATAAGTTTCACTGAGTTGAAATCAAGGCATTGGAGGGCCATACTCCCTGCAGAGGCTCTAGGGCAGAAACTTTCTCAACTCCTCCAGCTCTGGTGTCTGTCAACATTCCTTGGCTTGTGGCCACATCACTTGAGTGGCTCTGGGTTCCAGTGCTTCTTGACTGTGTGTATCAGACTCTCCTTTCTTTATGTTAGGATACTTATGCCTGCATCTAGGGCCACCAGCTGATCCAGAATAATCTCCTTGTTTATTTAAATTCACAAAGACCCTCTCCCCTCTTTTGCCATATAAAGTAACATTCCCAAGTTCCGTGGATTAGGATGTGGATATATTGGGGGTGGAGGCTCAGTCTATGGTATCCCTAGACTTTTGCAGCCATCTCTGTCTCCTTTCCCCGAGTTCCTTTAAATATGCAGATCAATTCATATCTGAGTCTGCCTTAAAATTCTTCAGTGGTTCTTGTGGCCCATGGATGCTCCTACTTTCTTGATGTGGCCTGTCATTGCCTCTCTGCCTTTTCTCCTCCTGCTTTTCTTTTATTGTATGTTCCATTCATGCTCAATTTCCTCTAGTTCCATGGAGGAGCTGGGTTTGCTTCTCTGGGCCTCTGCTCTCTTCTCTCTGAGACACTTGCCCGCCTCTGTGTGAGTCCAGTTCTCACTTGGACTTGGGTCTTCATCTCCTCAAGAAGACTTGCTGTCCCTGCCTGGGTCAGCTGTGCCTTTCTGTGTGTTCCTTTTGAGCTCTCACATACTTGGGACAGGATTCCTTGCAATGTTCACCTTGTTCATGTAATGTGTCCCCTGCACCTGGAATGCTGTCTGATACACGGGAGGTGCTTAATAACGGTTTTTTTCTTTCTTTCTTTTTTTTTTTTTTGGTACCAGGGATTGGACTCAGGGGCACTCGAACACTGAGCCACATCCATAGCCCTATTTTGTATTTTATTTAGAGACAGGGTCTCACTGAGTTGCTTAGTGCCTTGCTTTTTGCTGAGGCTGATTTTGAACTCTTGATCCTCCTGTCTCAGCCTCCTGAGCCCCTCTGGGATCACAGGCGTACGTCACTGCACCTGGCAATAACTGTTTCTTGATGAGAAAACCTACAGGAGAGGGAGCCTTTCCAACCACCCTACCAAGAATAATGCCCCCCAGAGAGCGCCAATGTATGTGGAAGAGTCTTTGCTGGAGATATGCTCTATGGGAAATGCCAGACGTTCCTACAGATCTTTGTTTTTAAACAAAAAATCAAGAATCATGTAACTATGAGATCGGAGAAAATATTTCCATGCTTATTATTCTGTTTTCTTTCAGGCCGTTCCTGTGTTTCTCATTTTGCATAATGCAGCTGAAGTTATCATCTGTGGCTACCAGAAGTGTTTTTGGAAAGAGGTAAATGATCATGCAAAACATTAGTTTTACATCCCTAGCCTTATATTTCTAAGAAACACTCTCCTTTTCAGTGCCCTCAATGAGTGTCCATTCCCGCCACCAATTTCCAGTCAAGACTGCCTGACAGTGGTCACTGATTGCAGGGAACCTGCTTTTAACGTTGCTCAGTGGATCAGATGTTTGTGGGAATGTTTGTTCGTGTGAATGCAGCTTGACTCCAGAACAGGGTTGAACCAGAACCTCAGGAGACAGAGGAATTTGCCACTGGCCTGGTTGGTAGCAGTCCCAACCCCAGCTAGTCCAGGTACCACAAGAAAATGCCCCACAGGGCTTTACACAGAGCATTTGCTCAGCCAGGGAAGCTTTTCTTTCCAGTCCTAGCTGTATCTCATACCAGCCAGAGCAAGCCCTTCACCTTTGGGGAATCCATCTCTGAAAAACAACAGCTACGCATGTGTACGTGCCTCCCACAGTTTCTAGCACATCGTAGGTGCTCTGTTTGCCAGCTGTGATGATCAGTGTTATCATGGGTGGTTTCATTTGGTCCCATGGCCTGCTGTCCTCGGGGTCTCCCCAGGCATCTGTAATGCAAAGGGATCCAATGGAACGGATCTGCTTTTCCCATCATGCTTCTCAGGTGGGAATCCCAGTTCTGGCCATCATCACCCAACTCAGAGACCTAGGAGTCCCTTCTACTCCTTAGTCTCCTTTCCCGACCCCGTTCAGTCTGTTACTGAATCTGTCCCTTCTTTTCCATTCCCACTGCCGCAGTCACCCTAGTTCAAGTCCTCTGTCTTTGGGTGGCCTAGATGAGGGGCTGAGGGATGAGAGCTTGGTCCCCTGAGCACTTGTGGCAGTCAGGTCAGGCCTGTGTCCTTTCCTCTGCAGCTGTTCCAGCAAAGGTGGGGGCTATAGTCCACTTGGCACTTGGCTGATCTCCATGTGGGTAAAGGGTTCCTTGCTCCTCAAGGAGAATGGCACCTTTCTCTCTGATATTTTACTTACCACGCCATCGTGCAGTTTCCCTATATCACCAGTTCTACCATGTGCTGCGTTTTTTTTTTTTTTTTGCTTTCATCAATCTAAAATCAGGAGACTCTTGTAATCAATCATGTGGTGTAATTGTTTTCCTTCTGACATTTTATAATCAGTGTTGTCTTAGGTTCAGTGAGATAGGGAAATATTTTCCTGTGTCTCCAGGAGGCTTCCTTTGAGCCCTTCCAAGGTCAGGGATCACGGGATGGGTGTCTTTAAAGAGGGGTGCTGAGCTGAGCTGTCACTGAGTAGGCACCAAGGATCAGGTTGACCATCTCCCTGAGAGCTGTTCAGCTCTAGGAGGCTGACTCAGGACACTCAGATTCCCAAAAGCCCAATGAGTCCTGAGAGTGGTACTTTTTTACGAATTTAGAAATGAAGATTTACCTGGTCTGGGGGTGGGATTGAGGTACCTCTTCAGGGTTTTGTTTCCTGATGGACAAGTCGAGTCCTGTAGATGAAGGTGAGTAGGACTTGGGGTTAGAGAGTCCCCTCGGGATATTTCCATTCAGCAGGAGACCCTCTTCTTCCCTGCAGGCCAGGGGCCAGGATTCTGTCTGAGAGAACCTGTCCTTGGAATTAACTAGATGAAAGCTATAAGATTTTGAATCTTCAACTCCATTTCATTAGTAAGGCAAATCAACCTCATTTCTTGTCTGGGAAAATCAGAAAACAATTGTGTGGGTAACATTTTTTTAGTTAAAAAAAGCTTTACTTTCTTGTATAAATATAAGATGGAATCAGCTATAGAAAAGCAGAAGAAAAAATTCTGGAAATCAACTGTTTCTGCTTCCCCAAGGAACCTGTGTATTTTTAGCAGACATTTTTTTGCTATGTACATGTAGAGATGTATTTACACAAAGGGTAAAACCCACCCTGGTGTTTCCGTTTAACACTTTGTCAGGAATCCATATTCCTGTCCGCATTCCATGTTGGATGAAGCATATTTTTGGCCAGTCCCTCCTTGTAGACCTGCAGGTGGTTTCTGGCTACTCAGCATTAAAATCTGCTCT
This sequence comes from Urocitellus parryii, assembly GCF_045843805.1. Taxonomy (NCBI): domain Eukaryota; kingdom Metazoa; phylum Chordata; class Mammalia; order Rodentia; family Sciuridae; genus Urocitellus; species Urocitellus parryii. Next base: position 46,848,819 of record NC_135543.1, read on the forward strand.
GTGATGAAGATGGCTGGGATATAGGCTTGGTGTGACTTATGTCCTCACCCTGTGACTGGGAGCCCTGATGTATGTAGGTTCCCATTTCATAAGGAACACATTGCTCCCCACCTCACAGACTGTCAAATGGTACGATGTTATTCTGTCCCTTATGCGTCGATTTTAATAGAATCCATTTTGGAAGGTAAAGTTGACCTCCTCATGACCTTGTTCCCAGATTATGAGAATCAACTCAATCTGGAACCTGTAGCTCATTTTCATGATCGACAATTTGTTCTTTGTGTAGGCACACACACATGCACACACAATTTGACTGTAAGGTACTGTGTGGCTCATGGAATTCATCATCTACCTTGCCAGATACATTAGAATAATGCTTTTTGTTTGTTTGGCATTTATTAGGTGTACACTAAATAGCAAAGATTTTGCTAGGCCTCAAACTGGAGATGTGTAGGAGGTATTGATTATCATTATAGAACTCAGCATTGAGCGGACATGTAATTGTGAGTTTTGATGCCCATATAGACTGGGATGAGGTGTGGGTGGACCAGGAGGTGACCACCAGCAAGTCTGGTGGGAATGAGCAGGGAAGGCCTCCCCAGGGCTAGATTTGAGCCAAGATACACAAGATACATAGGGATTTTCTAGTTAGACAAGAAGAAAGGGTGTTCCAGGCAGGCACAGGAAGCAGCAAATGAAGGGTGGTGACTTAAGAGGACCAGCAGTTGTGTCCTGGCAAGCAGACTGGAAGAAAAAAGTCAGATTTTGAAACCAGAACGCCTGGGTTCAAACCCCATGTCCTTGGATGACTTCCCTAACTTCTCCAGTGAGTCAGGTGCCCTTATCTAGAACAAATAACCCACAACTATTAATTATCTCATAATTAAATAAGTCAATGCATACAGAGCCCTTAGGAGTAGTGCTGGGCACAGAATAAGTTAGCTAAGCCTGAGTGATGTTAGCCACTTATTGTTAATTTTGGCAGTGTGACTTTTGAGGAGTTGTGTTGGCCCATTCAGAAACTGAGCTATTGTTGGGACTCATTACCGGGTTATTTCTAAACAAAGGTAACATTAAGTCCTCAGTTGTTTTCAGAGCCCTGGGAGAAGAGAGCTAAATAACGAATCCATTGCTTGTTTTCACCGTCTGGGCTCTTTTAATCTGAAGGAGTTTAAAATTTAAAAAAGAATCTGTCCCCTGTGGGAGGGGGAACTCTTTCAGGCTCTGGATGGATTTGTTGCCTTGCCACAGACACCCCACAATAGTTACTGGGCAAACATGTTTTTTCATGAAAAAGTTGGGACTTCCCTTTAATCTCTGTCCTTCCTGACCTATTGTTCCACCAGACTGTGGAGATTTTGGTTACATTTGGCTCAGAATCTTTTAGAAATATATTTTATCTGTAGTGGGGACAATTATGCAGGAACTGTGAGCCCTTCAGTGGTTATCCGCTCTGCATAAACGAAAGGCTGTCCCCACCAGGGGGCAGAGCATCCATGCCTGGCTCTGCTTCCTGTACTCAGATGCCAGGCTGGATAAAAATCAGAGATTAAAAATCCCAAGGATGCAAGCCACTGCTTTGCACACAAATAGAATCTGTTTATGAAAATAACAAAAACTTGATTATTTAGTAACAAATGCACACTTAAGATAGTCTGGTAGCAAACCGCTTATGTTTCTCTTGTCTCATTTCTAAACAATATTTATACTTCTCACTTTATCTGAACTAGTGTCAAAAATTGTAATTTGTCCCCAACTCGCAAAACGATCCTTCTGAAATCTCTAGAATAAATCTGTCATCCTACCTGTCTGTTTCTTCTATAAAACACAAGATTCTGTGCTACTCCCTCCTTCGTCTGTTCAAAGAATACAGTGAAATTGGTTAATTGGCAGGAGTTTATAAAGGTTGAATCCAAATTAGAATTGATTCATTGTAGGAAATCTTAAATGAAAAGTTTCCATTCCCCAGTCTGCCATTTGTTGTCTCTCTCTTCACCTTTTTTTCTGTGTATTCATTTTCACGTCATCACCGGTCATTTTATAGGACTGCTCAGAGTCAGAGGTGGATAAATGAAAGGGTTATTTGAAGAGACAGATCTGTGGCTCAGGGTGGATGCATGCACCTCTAGTCCCAGCTACCTGGGAGGCTGAGGCAGGAGGAACACTTGAGTCCAGGAGTTTGAGGCCAGGTTGGGCAATGTAGTGAGACCCCGTCTCAAAAATAAGTAAATAAAAATAAAGAGACAGACCTAGAAGAGAAGTTGGATTAGAGCTTAATTTGTTTTCCTACGTGGATATGGATGGCGTCGATCTCTCTCTCGTTTCCCTGTGCTTGATATGGAAGATTCTAGAAGGTTGCCCTGACATCATTTTTCTTTTCATAGGTAAACATTCTAATGGTGAAAGTGCTTTGCCGAGGTGACTCAGCTCTGGAACTGAGTCATCCTTCATTTAGTCCAAGCAGAAAAAGCTTTAAAAAATAGTGAAGTGTAGCAAGCTTGCAAAACCTCTAATAAATTCGTTCGTAATTTATTTGCTTCTTAATTGAAATGTTTTTTTGGGGAATATTTTTGAAGACTAATTATGTGTCTTTACTTTCATACAGAAAACATCTCCTGCAAAGATCTGTAGGTAAGTTTTTAAAAAATCAAAACATCTCTCTAAAACATAGGATTGAACCTCATTTTAACTTGGGTGATAGACTTTTGAAGATTCTGAGAGCTGACAGAGGAATTTATTATGAACAGTTATATATCCCTATTTTGTGTCTTATTTTAAAACATATTCTCTCCTCTCTTTCTCTGCAAAATTTTATTTCTAAGGGGAAAACAAAACTAACTCGTGTTAGATTTCAGCTCTTGATGCCCCAAAACTTTGTAATAAGTTGTGCAATACTGGTGGAGAACTGAAAAACATGGAGATGACTTAAATTTTTTAAAAATAATGCAGTTTATTGAGGCTCTAAGATGTTCCACTGTGGGAAAAGCATTAGCCTGTGAGTCCCAGGATCTAAATTGCAGTCCTGGGCACAGCACAGTGATGGTGGGCAAGTTTCTGCCCCCTCTGAACCTTGGTTTCCTCGGCAGAGCATGACTGGACTCTCATACAGGTCTCTCCACCTCTGAATTTTCGTTCTAACTCCTTACCTTGTTCTCTCACCCCTTCCTCCTTCCTCTGCTGTAACTGAGATGCTCAGTCCCACGATAGAAAACCAACAGCGATGCTTTGATACACAGATTTAGGATTTTTGTTTCAGATATTTCTGGGCTTCCATCCTTCTTTTTTCTTTGCCTTCATTACAGGTTACAGCTGGAAAGGAAAATGTAAAACAAAATTTCAGGACTCACCACTTGTTTACAAGGAGATTCTCAAAGTGTTAAAGAGAGGCATCAAAGCCCCTAATATTTTGAGGTAGCTGGCACCCTGACAGGGTAGATTCCTGCCCAGGAGGTGTGAGCTGCCTGAGGAATAGAAAGTCTGAATTAATTAGTAAGAAATAGAGCCAGAGCCAAAAATTAGATGAAAGAAAAGTGGAGCGCCTGGTAGGTCTCCAGTCCTGATAGGAGCTGGAACTGAACAACTGAACATGGATTCAGTTCTTTATTCAAGGGGGAGGGCTTCAAAGGCAAGGATAAGGTTTCAGGGGCAGGGGTCTTGCAGCAAATGGGTTGATTGTCATCTTAGCAAGCTACCCCCATCTCTGAGAGGCTGTGTGGCTTCAGCAGGTCACTGCATCTCCAGTGCAGTGCTGAACTTAGACAGAGCTAGGTACGAAGTCACATGAATTGGGCATTCTCAACAGCAGGGTTACCACTGGGAGTTCCCAAGACCAGACCTTCCTGCCTAATGGCTTCCATGTCGTTTGGGTTCACACACAGTTCACAAATGCTCCCAGCACCCTAATACCTGATAGATATATTACTCAAGTACCATAGGAACCAGACCCCGGTCTCACCCCCTGGGTATCCCCCATCTCCTTCATCCTCAAGGGATTCTCTGCATGAGGGGATATCTAAATGTGCATTCCCTGGGTGGGAAGGAGCCTATATTCCAGAAGGCCCTCTACTCCAACAGACACCAAACCTATGAGGAGTCTCCTCTTCTCCCACCTAAAGCCTATTGCCTATTGCTGAGCAGCCTCAGCAGCCCCCTGACAATCTCTCTTCCACTCACCCCAGTCTTTATCTTGCGTTCTTCTCTAGGTCACTTTTGTGTGTGCATTGAAAGCAGGGAGGCTGAAGGAGGAGGTAGACTGGGTTGGAGAATTTTCTGGGCCTCATGCTGTTCTGCATTCTCCTGTTTTGACCTTCCCAAGTCTGAGGGTTCCTCTGTGCCAGTCTCCTGCTCTGGTGCAGCCATCTGGTGTCATTACAGCAGTCAGCACTTGGAATTGGTTAGCATCAGTTTCCAGTATATTGAGATCGTTACTATCTGCTTGTTGAATGTTACATAGGTATGATATAATACATTACGTGCACAAACATCTATATCATGTAATATATATGTGTGTATAATCTATGATCTATAGAAGAATATAGATTAATCTATATTCTATATTTAGATTATGTATAAATATGTGATCTATATAAAGAACATAGATCACATGGGATATGTATCAGTATGAGATGCCATATGACAGAATCCCCTGAAAGTGAAAATTCTGTATCCAGTGCTTCTTTTCATGCCTTGATCCTCTGCTGTTTGTCTCCTGATGGAATAGGTCAGTAGTGAGGGCCTAACATTATATATGTTGTTGCACTTATAAAATGAAAAGAGAAGAGAGACCAAGACTTAATTTGGGTTTTGGGCTTTCTGATGCCTTCTTTTAGGAGAACAGAATGATTGGGGAAAGCTACAGGCAAAGTCATTTTGTATATGAAAACCAGAAGACAGATGCTAAAAACCAATGATTATTGAGCCAGTTCTAAATGAACTTTGTGATGAATGAGGATAGTTCTCTGAAAATATCTGATGGGCAACATTATTTTTTGTGCAAGAATTTTTGGAAGACATTATATTGTGGAAATCTCCAAACATATAAAAAAAAGTAGACAGTAATATAAGGAAGCCCATCTACCCATCTTCCAGCTTCAATAATTTTTAATTTATGGATCTATCCACTGCTTCACTTCAGTATGACTTTGAAGCTCATCCTAGCACCATAGCATTTCATCTGTAAATATTTGAGTATGTAAAAGAGATTTTTCTAGTAACAATATTTATATGAGAAATAAAGTGTAAACCTATAGAGAGGTTGCAAGAATATTACAATGAATGCCCATGCACTATTCACCTACATTCACCCAGTGATAACATTTTTCCATTCTCTCTCTCTCTGTATCCCTCCCTCTCCTATCCTCCCTTTTTCTCACATATATAATGCATGTCTACACATACCTAACATTACCCAAAATACAGAAAGTTATTCTTATTTTTCTGAACCATTTGAGTGTGTATTGCAAAGACCATGACCCTACTCCTAAATATTTCAAAGCATATCTCCTAAAAAAAGCAATCCTTTTTATATAACTGAAGGGCACTTACTAAATTTAGGAAATTGATATCTGATACAATACTGTTATTAGCTAATATCTCAGCCCAAGTTCGTGTTTTTCCAGGATCCCAGTATTATCTTTTGTAGCAATTCCCCCTTCAAGAATGTCATGTCTCTCTTGTGTCCTTTAATCTAAGACAGTTCCTCAACCTTTCATTGCCTTCACATTTTTGAAGCTTACAAGCCTGTTGTGTTTGTGGACTGTAAGTTTGGTTTTGTCTCAGCCTTTTCTCCTAATTCAATTCAGCTTTCACCTGTTTGACAGCCACATGTGTGATGTTGTACCTGAATATGTCCTATCAGGAGGACAGGGCATTGATCTATCCAGTTATTGGAGATTATTGAGTCTGAACATTAGATTAAAGTTGTGTACAAAGGATTTTAATAAGCTTTTTTTGTTCGTTGTTTTTCTGTTGTTGTAACTGGCATGATGGTGATCTGATTGCCTAACTAGATACTCATGTTTTCTGGGGATCTGTAGTCAAAAACCTCCTTTTATTAGCTGTTTGACAGACACACTGTTTCTTGAGTGAGCCAGCTCTGCTTTTCATGTGTCCTGCAAGTGCCCGATGCTGGGCAATGGCTAGCTGAGCCGCAGAGAAGATGTCTGGCTGTCAGCAGAGAATGTAATTGAAAACCACACAGGAGTCGGGGTTCTCAGAGGATGAAGGGGGAACTGGGTTGGTCTCAGGCTCTTTGCCTCCTCCAAACTCCAAGGGATCTGGTCCAACCTCCACACTCTCTGGGAAGGGCTTTGATGTTGAAAGGTGAAGCTGCCTATTTTATCTGCCTGTCCACAGTGCCCTCTTCCTCCTGGCAGCTGCAGGGTGCCTTCCCTTCAACGACTCCCAGGTAAGTCCAGGTAAACTCCTTTTGCCTTCAAAGAGTCTTTTACTCTCTGAAGTCTCGCATGTGTGCAGACTTTCCTAGTCCTTGCTTTGAGAATGAGGATAACCTGGCCTATGCGGAGGCATTCAGAAGCTCCCAGGCTGGGGCCTTTTGGCCCAGCAGCACCGATTCCCCCAGGCCTTAGAGGTCTGGCCCTGGGTTGCATGCATTTCATTCTTGTGCAAGTCTGTGAACCTGCACTCCCATGCCTGGGTCGCCCCAGCCTCAGGCATTGAGGCAAAGTTGATTTTCCTGCTCATCGCCAGGACCTCTGCTGGAAGTGATGTTTACTTGATCACCCTGTGCCAAATTGGAGATTTCCTTATGGGGCACTAAGGACCCATTGCATCCCCAGTAGCCATCTCCTTGCTGGGTTTTTCTTTCTTTTCTGCCTCCCTTTCTCCCCCAGCATTCTTAAGTGCCACCCCCATGCCACCCCAGTGTCAGGCTCTGAGACTTTGTTGTGGCAGAAATCAGAGTCTATTCAGAGCAAAGGGAGAGGGAGATGGACAAGTGAGCAGTCAATTAATTATGACAGGGAGACCAGGACTCAGTCCAGAGAGGTAGGGAGGCTATGAAGTACCTAAGAAGACTCAGGGACTTGGAAAATAGGAACAGTTAACAATGATAGGATCCTGCTGTGTGCCGTCCCTGCACCAATTCTTTTTATGCCCTATTTTACTTAAAATTTCACAACAATTCTGTAGGACAGGGACTATTATTATCTCCATATAATAGCTAAAGAATAGTGAGGCCCAGAAGGTCACAGAGGGGATTTTAGAATGTAACCTAGATCACTCTGGTGCTAGAGCCAGGCACTGCTTACTGAACCGAAATCTGAAAGAATGAGGAAAAGTGCCAGAGGGGCCTTGGGTATGCTGGGATTTGACTTTACTATGTGGCCACCCCATTCTAACTCCTGCCTTCCTGGGACTTCCATCTAGTGGAGGGTGGGCGGAGATGGAGACAGACTGAGAATAAGGAAACTGTAGAGTGTGCCAGCTATATCGAGGGCTGCGGAGAATAATAGAAAGGGAGAAAAAGAAGGAGTCTGCTTGGCTAGTAAGCAGAGAGCATTTGTTTGGGAAAATGTAAGCCATCCTTGTTCTTTGAGGGTGGGGGGCTGTAGTCATGACTGGAGGGTTTGTGGGGGCTTGTCATTGAGGTCCTTGAGTGCCATGAGTTTGGATTTGCACATAGTGTGGTGGCAGTGTGGGTAAGGGGGGCTGAAGGCCAAGCTGCATCAGGAAGTTGTTGTAGGATACTGGGTGACATATGAGGGAGAATGGACCTAGACCCTAATGATGCTGGTTTGAAACTTGCTGGCACTGTCCTTTGATGACTCAGGTTTCTGCCTGCTGTGCGGGGTGCTGTTTGTACTCAGAGCTGTTTTTTCTTTCTTTCTTTCTTTTATCCTGTGTTACAGTTTGATCCAGATGGATATTTTTGGGCTGTAATTCACTTATTCTGTGTAGGTAAGTTTTAACTAAATGCTTACTTAAATATTTGAGGTATGTTTTTTTAATTGGTACGTTATAATTTTACTTAAGAGTGGGATTCATTATGCCATATTTGTGTAAGCACATAATTTGATCATTATCATTCCCGTTGCCTTCCTTTTCTCTCTTCCCCTAATTTTCTAGCTGTATTCACTGATAGTGACTCTGGACAATAGGAAAATTAAATCCAAGGTTAAGGGCTGGGGTTCTAGTTCAGTGGTAGAGCACTTGCCTAGGATGGGTGAGGCACTGGGTTTGATCTTCAGCACCACATACAAACAAATAAATAAAATAAAGGTTAAATTCATCAAAAAAATCCAAGGTTAAAATTAAGTGGGCATTTTCTGGATTTGTTTTTCTATTTTGGAGTTTTCTTCAATTATTTCCCTTTCCAATATAGTTCCCTTTCCTCTCTTTCATGATAAATATTGGCTCAGATTTTGCCTGCCAAGCCCACTGGTAGAATGCTGGCTGTTCTTTCTTTAAAAGGGCAGAAAGGAAGGAATCCAAAAGCATATTTTAAAAAAGCAAGCAAATAGTAATAATAATAATAATAATAATAATAATAATATCAAGTTGGTGTAATAAAAGAACCATCTGATTTTTTGTTGTTGTTGTTTTTTGTTTTGTTTTAATACTGTGGATTCAAATCAGTCAGGGGCACTTAACCACTGAGACAGGATCTCAGGGCCTTGCAAAGTCACTGAGGCTGGCTTTGAACTTTTGGTCCTCCTGGCTCAGCCTGCCAAGCCACCAGATTTCAGGCATGCGCCAGCACACCTGGCAGACCATCTGATTTTATTTCAAAGTCATATGTTCAGTGTTTCTTGTTTGTAATCTTAGGGGGAATAAACAGTGCCTTGGATTTATTAACACAGTTTAGAAATGTTCAGAAATCCCTCAGTGTTTCTCTTTCCCACGTGCATTGTGTGAAGGAAGTAAAACCTTCCTTTTAATTATATATCTACCTGTGGATCATGACACTTTCCTTGCCTGGTGCTCCCTGTGGGCCACTTGAAGGACTGACGTACATTATCATGGAGGACCATTGAATTCACACCCTTGAGTCCCTCCCATGTTCTTAGTCCTCTCTTGTCAGTGTGTGACCCTCATAGGGAAAAGGGGACCAGCAGCTGTGCTGTTAGGGTTCTTCTCTGCCTGGATTTTGTACTTTCTTGAAAGTGCAGGCAGCTCTTTAAGCAGAATGTCATGTGACTTCATTTCCAGGTGCTTATAAAATACTACGGAAGTTCCAGAAGCCCAGTGCATTAAGGTAAGCTCTGAATGTTTGGTGAGTTGTTTGGTTAAAGGAAAGAGATGAGATCTATTCAGCATGAGATTCTTCCATCTGGCCAGACTCTCTGCAAGTCTGGTTGCAGGAGGGCAGCAGAGAGCCCTCAAAGCTGTCTGTCCTCTTGCTGCCTGCTGCCCCAGCCACTCTGGGCCAGGCCCGCTGCCATCTGAGAGGGATCAGCTTTCAGCTAAGTGTGTAGAGACATGGATCACCTTTCCTTCACGGGCAGCCATTTAGATAAGAATTTAATGAAATGTATATGATCAGCTGCTTTGGACCCCAGTCGACTAGGTTTTTTTTTTTTCCCCAGTACCTTCCAAACTTGACTCAGTTTATTCCTAGGAGTCTCCCTACTTCTGTTCTTGGATAAAATAAGACCCTCGTTGCAGCCAGCAATGGAGTCCCTTTAGAATTATGGCCTCAGTTGAGGGGGACTAGCTGCCTCCGGGTCTTGGGTCCTGAAGCCCTAAAGAGGAAAGGCCTGAAGGCGGTGGCCTGAGAAGGTCAGGGCCTCTGAAAACCCCTAAGCACCTTTCACTTCCCAAGCACCTTTTTTTTTTTTTTTTTGAATAAAGTGTTTTTGTAGCAAGAAGCCAGTAGAGTTGTCTTGATAGACAGGATGCCCTTTAAATTTGAATTTCATCTGAGCAGCAAACTTTTACAGTTTAAGTATGGCCCATGTGATATTTGGAGCATACACTAAAACATTGCTATATCTGAGAATTCAAATTTATTTAAGTGCCCTTTACTTTTGTTAAAAATGGTAACCCTAGAAGCCAGTCTAGTGCCCTGAGATAATTGATAGTCCTTTGAAAGTGGTCCCGTGCACACGGGAAGCCATCAGCCACACAGGTGAACATGTGGTGTGTTATGGCACTTAACTAGGAACTGTTTTTAAAACAATAAACCGGCGGGGGCGGGAGGGGGGGAGGGAGGGATTATATGCAAATTTAAACATTTTAAAAATAATTCAGTTATACAAAATAAATTTTATAAAGTTATTTCAGGTTAAAAAAACACCCTGGAATTAGTTTTGAATATTTTTTATTAAGAATAAAATTTATTAAGAATTTATAAAGTAGTAACATGTAGAAATAAAATTTATTAATAGTGGATAATGACTGTATTGTGTTTTTAAAAATTTCTTCTGTTGTTTCATATGTTTTATCTTTTTTCTCTCATTCCTTAGTGACATTGACCAGCAGTATTTAAACTATATATTCAGGTAAAATATAATTTGCATTTTGAAGTACCAATGCATATTCTTCTAGAGCTAATGAATTTTATTTTCCAGTAATGTTTTGATTAGAGAGCAAATGGGGCTGCCAGGAAAGGAAGTTAAATAATTTGTGAGATGACCAGAGATGGGAAAACCAGATAGTTGTCTTGCCCTTAGACCAGGCCTCCGTCTAGCCTGTACTTCAGAGGGCCACATTCCTCCCCTTGGAGGCTAAGGGACATTTCATACAGACCCCACAACCTCACTTCTAGATTGTGCCCTTCAATCCCCTACCCAAATGGCTCCAAGCTCCCTTCCAGGCCCTTCCAGGTCTTCCCAAATTGTTCCTATTAACGGGTGTCCTAGAGAGGCTGTTACCAGAATGGGATGCAAACAGAGGATGTCCTGTTCATGTACATATGTGGAGAATTCTTGGGGAGCAGGAAGGAACCTGGGGTGCAAAGAGAAGAGGGCACATTGGGAACCCAGAGTCAGAGGCCAGATCTCCCCATGCTGCCACCTTCTGACACAAAGCTCCAAGCATTCTCAGAATTCTAAATTTAAAAAAAAAAAAAATATATTTTTTAGTTGTAGTTGGACACGATACTTTTGTTTTATTTATTTATTTATATGTAGTGCTGAGGATAGAACCCAGGGCCTCGCTGAGCCACAACCCCAGCCCCAGAATTCTAAATTTTAATCTAGATTCCAGGTTGTTTTCAAGGTGTATTTGTTCAGGTAGGATCAAGTTTGAGGTTTGGGTTTTGACTTTTAAATTGGTATGTGGACTATTGTTTTACCCTTGTCTGAGCCAGGCTGAGGATGGGGTCACCCTGCTAAAGAAATGCTGGGACTCATTCTTGGATCTCAGTAGCCTCAGTACTAGCCGTTTGGCCTCTGGGTCTTGGGATCTGAAGCCCTAAAGAGGAAAAGCCTGAAGGCAGTGGCCTGAGAAGGTCAGGCCCTCTGAAAACCCCCAAGCACCTTTCACTTCCCAAGCACCTTTTGTTTTTTGAATAAAGTGTTTTGTAGCAAGAATCCAGTAGAGTTGCCTTGATAGACAGGATGTGCTACCACACAGACCTGAGAGAGAAAATGCCCAGTGTTGTGAATTTTAGTGAAGAGGGCCAAGGTTGGAGATGTGCCCCACCATTTGGTCATGCTGATTTCTGGAGGAAGTTATTCTACTTAAAACATTCATCTTGAGCTGTGTTCTCCGTGTGCAGAGGATGCCGGTAAATTTCCTAGTATTTATTAAAATGCCTGTGTGAATGCAAGACATACCCCACGCATCGCTGTGGGCCACCTTCATGCCCAGCAGCAGTCAGTCACACTCTGCTCAGACCCACCAGCTCTTTCAAGAGATTTTTCTGAAAATACAGAAGGCTATTGTTATTTAAAATACTTCCAAAGACTAGGGGTGAAGTTCAATAGTACAGCACTTGCCTGGCATGCACAAAGCTCTGGATTTGAACCCAGCACTGCAAAACAAAACAAAACCAAGTTTCTAAGCCATTGTGCCATTATAGGCAATTCTTCTGTACAAAACATATAACCAGATCGCACAGCAAAGGAATAGAGATATAGAAAAATGAACCTCTGTTGACCCTCAGCCCTTTCTTCTGACCTCCCCACCTCCACCTGGAGCGAGGATATTTATTGCCTATGATCTGGGTACTCCCAGCTTCCTGGCTGAGGCTGTGGCATACCCTGCTTAAGCCGTGACTGGTTCCAGGTTTTTTCTGGTACAAATGATAAAGAGGTATTCAGTTTCCCCTTGGCACTGGGTGCTAAGGGTATTGGTGTCCAGAAATCTGCAATCTGCTCAGATTTATGGTTTGTCCTTATTGGGGCCAGCCTGGAGTGCTGCATGCCAGGGTGAAAAAATTGGTTTGAACTCTGAATATTTTGAGAAATGCAAACAGTTGGATGGTTCTCTGCCTTTGACAGACACTCCTACTTCACTGAGGATGGATTTGCTCCCTGACCCTGACTTCTTGATGTTTCTAATATAGACAATAAGGAACCACATAAGGGGAAAGAATGAAGGAAAAGGAGAATGGGAAAGGCTGTCCACAGGCTGAGCATAAATAAATTGCTAAAATTGGATATCACTTTGCTCTGCCTTTTGAGGAACTTAGACAATGTGTAAGGAATGAATGTTATAGAATGACCTTGTAGTACCAGTTCTTTTTAACACGAGGCAGATACTGATCTCTCTGTCCATTAAATTAAAAAAATCACCACAATGTTACTCATTTATTCTCCATCTCCTTATTTTCCAGATGCAATTTTGTGTATGTGTGTCAAAGGGAAATAGGTATTCTCTCTGGGGTATGAGTTAGAGAAACAGAAAAAAAGTATTGGAATTTGGCATATGTAGATTATGGTTTCCTTGTGTTCTCTCATTTTATTTCCTATGAGCACAGGATGTTTCAGTTTTGTTTACCTGTTTCTTCTTAGATAATAGAACAGTACCTGACACATATTAGACTCTCGATAAATATTTATTTGAATGAGTGAATTTTTAAAAGGCCTGCTATTTGGCATGATATGCCTTTTATGTTAGTATAATTCCCTCTTTAGAGTTTACATGTAACTTATGATCTTAGAACTATTGGGGGCTTCAATTTATATTTTTCTTCAAATGTATTCCTACCACCGATAACCTAGAGATAATTAACTACATTATAACACATATTGAGCCCTGATGTATGCATGACACTATATCCATGTAGGTACTTGGGATTGAGAGATGAATAAAATATAGTTCTCGCCCCCAAAGGGGTCACAGCGTAGGACTTAGGAGTGGGTTAGCATTGTATTTGCAAATTTCCAGACAGGAGTTAGAAGACCAACTCTTTCCCTTAATTATTTCTACCCCCTCATATTTTGGAGTGACCCTTATGATGGGAATTGGGGAACCATGGCAGGCCCTGAGAGATATTTTGGGATGGAAAGAGGTGCTTCATAGCTGCAATAGGAGCAATTTCTTTTGCTCCTGAAGTTATAAACAAAAGAGGATCCAGGGAGTTCAAATAATGGCATATGAAGAGATTACAAGTTTTCCAAAAAATGACAAGATGTCAAGTGAAGACTTACAGAGCCCATGTGAAGGACTAATCATTCCACAGTCTCCAGTCTTGTGTAGTATGTGTACTTTTCAGAGCTACAAGTAAGCCCTGTCTTACAAACCGACAACTTCCTTAGGATCCCCATAATGGGCTCTTCTCCATTGTCCTCCCAAGCATCCTCTCCTGCTCCTTTGCCAGCCATACTGCTACTGCTCAAGGGGACACAAGAAATGGACTTTCAAGGCAGAGCTCAGGAGAAACAGAAATGGTGCAGGGAGATAGCCCTAGGAGCAGGGCAGGGCTGACAGTCTAACAGTGGTTTCTGCTCACGGCCACCTTCCTTAGGACTACCTACAATGTCACCACTCGCTGGAGATTGCCTATTGTGAGCCTTGGTTCCAGTGCATTTTAGAACTGCCTGGGCCATCATGGAGAAAACTTGTCTGGACCCTGCCCTGGGAGATTCTGATGTAAACCAGGATGCTGGACTAGTCTGATGTGCAGCCAGGGTTGAGCCAGAGCAGGCCATTCCACACATTTAAAAAAAAAATTCCTTCCCATACTTAGATGTCAAGTTTTATTCCTAACCTCTAACTAGATCGACTGTCTGGATAGCATGGAGTTTTTGTAGAAGAGGCTGAAGAAGGGGGGATTCAGTCCACTGCAGTGGGCATTGGATAGCATGCGGGCACCATAGAGGGGTGCAGGGATACAGAAGTTTCCAGAGGGGAAGAATGGGGTGCCACGGTCCAATGTAGCTCACATCAAAGAACATTCCTCCATCTCCTTTCCAGACCCCCTCCCCGCCCCCTTCTGTGGACATCTATTAAACTTCAGTCCAGGTAGTTTTCAGCTGTAGTTTGAATGGATCAATTTGTGGGCAGGTTGGAAATTTAATTACCTTAAACACACTTCACTTTATGGAAAAAGGATACTCAGCTCACATAGCTCCATGGCTAGCTTTTAGATTGCAACCTATTTGTAATGTGGAGTGCCCTTGGTTTAGCTCTTAAATACTCTGCATAAATTAAATGTGATCATAGTTATGGTCAGCCAGGGCTGAGAAAAGTGACATCATTGGTCCTCAGGTGGGACAGACAGGAGACCTTCAGTCTGTCCCAGGAAGATTCAGCCTTCTTGCCAAAACATTTTAAGAGTTTCTCACTCTCTGAGTTGGGCTTAGGAAGAATGAGACCAGTCACTATAGAAAATTCGCTTTCAGGCCAATTGAACTATTTCCAAGTAAAATGAATGGAAATGTATGGTTTTATACCCCCCCCATTTTTTTTTCTTTTTTTGTGCTGGAGAAACTTTCTTGACTACTTTGCTGTGTCTTTTTCAGTGTGGTGTTTCTGGCATTTGCAGCTCACCCCACAGGTAAGCCATCTGGGGTGTTTGTGGGTTGTTTTACATTGACCCTGTTTAACCCAGTGTTCTGAGTTTGGTTGTTATCTCTGAAGACATCCCAAAAGAGAATATGGTTACCTTCCAGTATGTCACCCTGAGAGTTAAAAAATGGTCCACCTACTTGAATTTGCTCTTAATAACCCAATACAGTGCACCTGGGGATATAGCTCAGTGGTAGAGCACTTGCCTAGCATGTATGAGACCCTGGGTTCATTCCCAGCACCACAAAAATTAAAGTTAAAAAAAAAGACCCACTGTGACTTTATTGCCCAGGAATTTTTTCTTATCTCTGATGCATTTTATTGTCTGTGTTTTCATCTAGTGTGATCTCAGATATTTAGCTGAGCCTGTTTATTACCTGCCAAGTCATCTAGTGCTTGTTTTGCCCTCTTCTAAAGTCCCTTACCCAAGCATCCAGAATGGCTGTTTTGGTGCTAAAAGGATTTGGTGAAAAAATTCAAATACATTCCATTTCTAGCTGACCTCATTTTGTAAAGTTTTAATCATACATCACCATCTAATTTTCTGAATTCTGGAGTAAAGAAGTCAATTTTAAAAGCTTATTTTCACCCTATTGCTGCCTCAATTACTCTGTAGTTGCTTTTCAGATTAAGGAATGGATTACCTGGATTCCTGAATTACAATGCTCTAGTCCAACGTGGGTTGGGTTTGGTTTGTTTGTTTGTTTTACTTTGAAAGGCTTTGGAGTCATATTAGTCTATTTTCTGTGGTTAAAAACACAGTACCATAGGTGGGATAAATTATAAAGAAAATAGGTTGCTTTGGGCTCCCGCACTGACTCATGGTTACAGGGCCCCATCTGATGACAACCTTCTTGCTGACAGAGTCCTGAGATGTCACAGGGCATCATATGTTGAGATGACACCAATGGAGAATGTGTCATTTCTCTTCTTATGAACACCAGCATTCAATCATGAAGGCCCCACCTTGATGACCTTATCTAATCCTGTTTCCCAAAAGCACATGTCTAAACATCATAGTTGGATTAAAAATTTCCTCTCTCTCTCTCTCTCTCTCTCTCTCTCTCTCTCTCTCTCTCTCTCTCTCTCTCTCCTCTCTCTCTCTCTCTCTCTTTTTAAGTTCTAGGGATTAAATCCAGCTCCTCCTGTGTGCTATGCAAGTGCTTTATCACTGAGCTAATTCCCCAGCCTCCTCTTTTATAATTTTATTATGAGACAGGGTCTTACTAAGTTGCTATTGCCTTGAACTTGCAATCCTCCTGCCTCAGCCTCCCCAGGTAACTGGGATTCCAGGTTTCCAGGTGTGCACCACCACACCAGCAGTTTCCACCCTCCTAAGACCTCACAATGAGAGTTTGACTTCAAAGTGAGTTTTGGAAAGGACAAACCATATTCCAACCATAAAAGAGGCTGTAAAACAGTAGTGTCGATGTGTGATATGAATGAAAATATACATCTTATCGGTCATGCTCTTTATAGCATGGTAGAGTGTTGGAAAGAGCATTGACTTAGAATTGGAACATCTTAGGCTCCCTCATGAGTGACATGAAGACTTTTTTCCCCCCTTTTTTGTAAGCAATAACAACAACAAAAAAAGAAACTAATGTTTTTTGACCACGGACATGCCTGAAGCACTACCTAAGTCCTGGAATCTCCGTTTTCTCATGTCTAAAATGAGAAAGGCGGGCTGGATTCTTTCTAAAGCCTTCAGCTCTCACCCTATGCTCAGTGACAGCATTGTGTGGCAGTGACAGCTTCCATTGGTGTTTTTAGCTGCTTTTAACTGATTGAGCTAGTTTCCTCCATAGTGACCCTGGAGTAAGGCTATTGGATTATAAATGCTGTGTCTGAGCCCACTCTCCTAAGGATCATTCAGATCACTTTTTCTTAATGCATTACTCTCTCATTCCCACTCACTTTTGTTTGCTCTTTCCCACAGCCTGGGGACATCTCAGACTCTGAGGTTTGCTCTTGAGTGTCCTCCCCTCTGTCATGTTGAAAGCCTTTCCTTTGTACAATGATAAATCCTACGAAGCCATGCTGAACCCTAAGCAGTTTCTATCTACCCGTACAGCCGGTTATCTGCCTTCAAATCCTGCCTCTCGTCATAGCGTCAGTCACCTGGCAGATGTTTTAGAATTCTCTCTCTCTTTGAAATGTGCACTTGTCAAAAACCTTTGGAAAGTTATATTTACTGATTCTCCTGATTTACAGGTTCATTTACTTCCTGAATTATTTGTAGGGGACGTGGGTGAAAAATTTTTTACCTAAAGAGATCATTTTGCCCTTCAACTAAGAGATTATGCTGTTCCTTTGTCAACTCGTGATTAGCAGAGCTGGAAGGAAGCTTAGCAATTAGCACAGGTGCTTCCAGATTTTACAAGTGAGGAATATGCAGCTCAGAAGAGTTAAGTGATATGACCAAGATGATGCAGAGTAGGGGTTTAGCAGAAGGAAAAGCACTTTTAGGTCTCCTGACCCTACTGCCAGGTTTTTCTTTTTGATTACTGCTTTTTTCACTGATTCTGTTCTTTATTATAAAGTGTCTCAAGCAAGTGAATACTTTTGTAGGACATTCCTGATTTCTTTCTAGAACTTCTCTTGATGTGGGAAGCATTTTCTCCACCAATTTCCAAGCATGGTGGTTGTTGGTAATAGTTTATCTGAAAAGTCCAACTTTTCACCTTGAGTTATTACTAAATTTTTAGGCCCATATAAGAATATCTTCATGCATTGTTACTCTTTGAGAACACAAAATGGTCAGCCACCTAATATTATTGAATAGTTTAGACAGAAGAATAATTTAAAATGGGCATCAATCTCTTTTATGAGGGGATACAATATTCTGGAATTAGATAATGTCTATGGTTGCATGTTTTAGCTCGATTTTTTGCTGCTGTGACCAAAACAATTGGTAAGAACAGTTTTAAAGAGGGAAAAGTTTATATGGAACTCACAGTTTCAGAGGTCTCAGTCCATACCTGGCCGGCTCCATAGCTTTGGGCCTGAGGTGAGGCAGAACATCATGGTGGAAGAGTGCGGCAGAGGAAGTCAGCTCAGGACCTGGCAATCAGGAAGCAGAGAGAACTTCACTCACCAGGAGCAAAGTTTAAATCCCAAAGCCAATGCCCCCAGTGACCCACCTTCTCCAGCCACACCCTACCTGCCAACAATTTCCACCCATTTAATCCATATCAGTGAATTAAGGCACTGATAAAGGTAGGCTCTCATAACCCAATTATTTTACCTCTGAACATTCTTGTACCGTCTTACATATGAGACAACAGTTTGGGGGAACACCACATATGGAAACCATAACATTACATAGTTCTGTGAATATACTATAAACCACAGAAAAGTGGTTTATAAAACTTTATTTGATTTATTTATTTTGGTACCAGGGATTGAACCCAGAGGTACACAACCACTGAGCCACATCCCCAGCCCTTTCTGTTTTTTATTTTGAGACAGGGTCTTACTAAGTTGCTTAGGGCCTCTCTAAGTTGCTGAGGCTGGCTTTGAACTCATCATCCTCCTGCTCAGGCTCCTGAGTCACTGGGTGGCATGCGCCACCATGCCCATCGAAAGGTATACTTTAAAGGGTTAAGTTTTATAGTATGTGAATTATATCTCAATAAAAATATGTAGAGAAAAATAAATTTCTCTGATTTGAGAACCTGTTTGGAACTTAATTATGCCAGAAGAGGATCCTTAGAAGGATTAATTTTCCTTCAATCATATTTCTAGGGGCTGTGGATGTAGTTCAGTGGTAGAGCACTTACCTACCTTGTATGAGGCCCTGGATTTGGTTCCCATCACTGAAAAAAAAATACACACATACACACACAATGTTATACATATGTAAATATATAAATACTTCTATATAAAAATATGTAAATGATACTTGCCCCCATTCCTTCTCCTGAGGCTTCTAACCCATTGCATGGTAAGTGTTGAGGACTGATCTGCAGTAAGCAGGACAAGTGAGTCATGGAACCTGTGGGCTTCCTCAGAGAGAGCCTTGCACACTTCTCTTGAAGGAGTCCTTTCTGCAAGTTTGGTTTACTATGACTTCATGCTAGCTGAGGCAGATCATTGAAGAGGCTGGTCACTGAAGAAGCTGGATTTAGATATTTGAGCTTATGAGAAGGATTTTGCTGGGTCAGTGATAGTGGCTGTGCCTCTTATGCCAATAAGTAGCAGAGATCTTGGCTTCTGGTGCAGTAAGTAGCCGAGGTTCCCCAGCAAAAGCATACCCTAATGCTATAGGACTCAGGAATCCTACAAGCCTCAGTGGCCATCATAACAGGGCTTCTGCAAAGGCCTAGGGAAGGTGAAAGGACACTCACAGGGTCCACACAAAGTCCAAAGACCAAGCCACACACCAAAATCTCATGTAAGAGATTTATTGTCAGTAGCATGAGGCAAACTAACAAGGCTGTCCCTTCAAGGAGAACAGCAGCTGTCATGGCACTCACAGAGCAGCTTTATAGCCCGCAAAGAGGAATTTCAGAAGCTGCTTAGGACTTGCATCATAAGCTGGGATGGGGTTGATCGTTCAGCAGGTACACGTCTTACGGGAAGTTAAGCAGCATTGCCTCAGAATTGAAACTTTGAAGCCTCTAGATAAATATGACTAATCTGATGCCAATATTGATCTGAGGCTAATAGAAGGTCAGTGTGGGATGAGGTACAGATTGGTGACAGCCTTCTGGAAGAAGCTGGATACTTCCAAGTACACCAGTACCAAGTTCAATATTCAATCCTTGAGAACTCCAGGGAAACACTGCAAAGCCATGTAGTCTTCTGTGTGAGGTAATATAAAGGTATGTTCTTTTTATAAAGGTGCTCTGTGTGTGATCACTAAAGTCATCTTTATTGCCTATTTAGAACTTTTACAAATTGTGTGTCAAGGTGCCTTAAAGATATATCTACTTTTCCTTTCACTTCTTATCAGGGGAGCGCCATCGATTGCAAACCTTGGTAGCTGTGGGGTTTGTTCTTGAGTGCCTGCATGGATGAGGACCATTGAGTGGTAAAACAATCTTGTCTAGAGTACTGAAGCTTCTTTTGAAATCCAAATGAAAAGAACCTGTCCAGGTCTTGAGCACCATTAGTCTTTAGGAATTCTCAGGGCTGCCACAGTCAGCATGGTCTATATAAATAGTGTCCTGATCACTGATGTCATATAATACGTAACCTATGCAGCTGTCAGCAGCAGCCCATGGCTTCAAAAAGTGCTCAGAAAGGCCCCCAGGGAGAAGTCATGCTTACGTTGGGTCTCACTATAGTGTCCCCTCCAAAACTCATGTGAAAAAAAAAAAAAGAAGTATCCAGGAATAGTAAAGTGCTTGTCATTATTTGTCAGAGTAGCTAACCAAAACAGATAGATATTAAGGTAGAAATTTGGTGTGTGAGAAGACAGAAGCTCAGGATCTAGAAGACTCCTTGGGAGTCCATTACCCTGAACTCTCTGATAGTTCCTAGTGGCATTTTTTCATGGTAATATGCAGCTGATTATAAAGTTTTGGCAGACAGAACAGCTAAGCAGGATTAGTGAGTCTTGTATGTATTTTATTATTATTATTATTTTGCATTACAATTCTTAATACACTTTTATGCCACCAATTTATCATGTCTCTGGTTGTTTAAAAGGTATGCTGACACCAAATTCACATCTTCATACATCTTGTATGTATTTTTAACTTTGTAAAAAAGTACCAGTGTTCCAAAGCATTTGTACCATTTGTCACTCTCACCAACACTGCATGTGGTCAGTCTTATTTAAGCTCTTCTAGTGAGTCCTGGTCTCTGCATAGGGCTTTAGACTAAGCTTCTCTCCTCTCTCACTGATGAGTGAGTGGAAGACGAGCTTCCTTGTAGATGAACCTTTGGGGTATGTGGGATCAGGTAGACAGTTCTCCATGCCCTGGACTCTGAGCTTGCCTCTGGGTGGGCAGAATCTATCACTTCTTCTAGCCTCATTATTCCTGTAGAAGTCAAAGGCTCTCAGAATCTTGCTCAAGAAGAATCCCTCCTTTCCTCTTGGACTGTTTTAACCAGTAGTAGAGAGATTCTTCCTAAGCTTAAAAACTTACACTTCATATTTGTATGGAGGCCCCTCTGCTGTGGTATTTGAGAGAGAGAATTTCAAGGAACCAGAGGAACAAGGAGACCACAGGCCTCTGACCTAGCCATCAGGGTGCTGCTGCCTCTGTGTGAGATAAAGCAAGCAACAGGAATCGCTCCTGGGAACTGACCTCCCATTCTTCTGCCAGTTCTGATGACTGAAATGTGGTGAGAGGGAACTTTCTCCATGTTCACATCTCAGTCTCGAGCATGGCAAGACTGGGCCACATCTCCCACCCTGGCAATTTTGTGCTCTGTGATCTTCAGAGAAGTGGGATTCAGTCCCCCACTCAGATCAGCAGAGTTTGCAGTGGAGCACAACGGTGATGGGTCAACTCAGACTGGATGGCGTCACCTCCTGTTGCTGCCACAAAGCATGTTGACAGCTCTCTGGCTTTGTGCTCATGCTGTTCGGCGGTGCAGAGTGTTGGTTTGAGAAGGTTATTGCACATGCTTTTAGGCTTCTGGGTTGAGCTCTGGTGGACTTGGACTTGGCCAGCCACATGCTGCACCCCCTTGAGGGGTATTGATGGCAGAGTTAGTAATCTTTGCTGTTTAGGGTTTCTGTTTACAAGTGCCTTAGGGCAGGGATGTGGCTCAGTAGAAGAGCACTTCCCTGGCAGGCACAAGGCCTTGGGTTCAATTCCCAGTACCACAAAAAAGAAAAAAAAAGTGCTACTTGAGAACAAGAAAAAGGAGCATCAAAGGAGAAGCATCTGGAGTCAACTGGAAATTGAGGACCATATAGCCAACTGGAAACACATTCTCACCTGGAAAAACAAGCAATCCTCAGACCTTATAGTTGTCTTGTGTTCAGTAGGGCCTGCTTGTGTCAGGTGAATGGCGACACAGTGGCTGCAGAGATGAGTAGGGTGTCTGCTCTCAAAGATTTCCTAGCTCTAGGAGGTGGGACATGAGTGAGTTCAAATAAGTCCGGTGTGTGAAATATATGATGGTGTTAGAAATGGCTCAGCAGTAAGGGCAGACTTTTTTATTATTTTTTTCTCTCTCAATTTATGGGATCCATTTTCAGGGTCTGGGTGAGGGTAACTATCTGACAATTCCCTGAGAACTGTGATTTATTCCTTATTTTTCTCCCTCCCAGTCTCCCATTCCTCCCATTTCTCTGCCCTTTGGACCCCTTCCAAAGCCTGGGCCGGGTTGTAAAAATCGCCAACTCGCCCATACGTCCTGTTCGCCCTTCTAGAGTGCTTCCGATAAAAGACTGGGTGCCAAGAGGAGGCACAGCCTAAGGGGTCTCAAGGTCCTGGACATAATTGCTCACCCTCTCTGTCATTCCTCATTATCATACTGACTGCACTGTACTTCCTCTCACACTGAGACGGAAATTGGGAAAGAGCCAGGAACCAGCAGCTGCTGAAGGGACAGAACCAATTCTCCATGGACATCCCTTCCGCATGCCTGAGCAGGGGGCTTTGGCCACTCTTGAGGTTCCAGTCCCCAGGGTTACTTTGGCTGTTCCTTCTGCGGGGAAACGGACCTTACAATACAGCTATACCCTTCGTGAGCTGGAGATTTGATCTGATGGTGTCATTTCCAAGTTCCTGGTTAGACAGCACAAGTATTCAGTGGCATGATGGCCCAAAGAGAACAAGATCTCGTCACCTCCTATCATTCTTCATGAAAAATCCCAAGAAATCCTTTAAGTTAAACACACGTATGTGCATGAACAAATGAAGATAATTGTCCACTATTAAAAAAAAAATCTTTCAGAGAAATAGAATCCAGAACTTTCTTCCCAATAGATGGTTGAATCATTTGAGATCATTTAGATCTCTGAGGAAGTGTAGAAGCCGATGTGTCTTTGGTTCTGAAATGCTTGATTAGCAGGTCTAGTGTGGAGGAAACATGGCCTGTTCCACTGCTATTTGATGTTCCATGAATATTTAGAAAAGTCAGCCCTTTCATTCCAGTCCACCCAGAACTGACATCCAGACCCAGGGCCAGGGGTCTGGAGGCCAGGCTCCTGCAGACTCTCAGAAATTCCAGATTTGGAAGGATTAAGCTATCCACTGTGGAAATGCTTAATTCCTTTTCTCAGGACATTTTTGGAAGGCTTTCTGCTTTTTTAATCTCCTGACTTCTTGTTTGTGACCAAGTTCAAATTCCAGAGAGGGAAGCCGCCAGTATGTGTGATTATTTCCTCTTGCACTAAGTGGAACTAAAAGAATGAACTTACTTCACAAGAAATAAATGTACCCTTTGGACCTTAAACTGAAATGAGTTGCACAGTCAGTCTGGCCCCGGTGCTGCTGGTGCAGTAATTAAATACGAAAATGCAAAAAGATGTCAGGAGAATGCATTCACAATCTTTTTTTAGACATAAAACAGAAAAATTGAAAAGAATCTTAAGAGACTTTCCCCTACCACACCCTCCCTTGTGCAGGGATGGCTTCCTGGTGAAGAGGAAAGGTTTTAGAGTTTGAATTAACTGGGGGGCACATTCTGGCCCCACAGTTCAAGAAGCATGCAGTCTTAGACTCTCCCTTAACTTCTCTGCACACCAGTTAAAATGGGGACTATAGAATCCCATTGAGTTGTTACAAGGATGGGCAGAGATAAAGACAGAAAGCTTTTAGTGTGGGCCTGTGTATGAAGATGCTCTTGCTACGACATCATTGTTGTTGTTATTATCTTATTAGAAAGCAGCGCCAGTAACAGAGTCCCTAGGAATGCCAGAGTGAGATTGCTCAATGTGCAGGGCCTGCTGTGCCCAAGACCTTTGCCTTGTGTTTCCTGGGGCAGCTGGAAGAGGGGCATAAGGGCATGAGGACTGTGGGGGCCATTGTTTCACTATTGCTGTGCTCCTCAGGTGACCTGTTCAGTGTCCTGGACTTCCCGTTCCTGTATTTCTACAGATTCCATGGCAGCTGCTGTGCCAGGTAATGTTGAACTTACTAATGTGTATGCTTTCTGTGCAATCAGCTGTGACTTTGTGAAGTTCAGGGTCACTGCCAGTCATAGGAATAAGTGGCAGAAGCCAGTGGTGGTGGGTGCAGTGGGAAGCAGCCTGCTCGTCCCCTGCAGGTTGTTCCTGGCACCCAAAGATACTCAGGGCTGGCCATGTGCAACAAGGACCCCTGCCCTGCAGATGTCACTCAGCCAGGGTGGTGGTTTTCCAATGTGCTGAAGAGTGGGGCTTCCCCCACTCTTTTTCCCTTCATAAGCAAATCTCATAGAGGACTTTAATATATATATACATATAAATTACATATTATATAATAATGTATATAAATTTCAAAGTAGGTAAATATATATTTTTCTTTTTGAAAAATGTGGTGGTGCCCACCTATAATCCCAGCAACAAGGGAGGCTGAGGCAGGAGGATCCCAAGTTCAAGGCCATCCTGGGAAAGTTAGACCCTGTGTCAAAATAATAAATAGAAAGGGCTGGGAATGTAGCTTAGTGGTAGAGCACCACTGGGTTCAATCCCCAGCACCAAAAAAAAAAAAAAAAGTTTGCAATTTTTATCTTACATATCAATATATATAATATATAAATATTAATATATTTTGTGGTTTTGGGAATCAGATCCAGGGGCAATCTACCACTGAGGTACATCCCTAGTCCTTTTTAAAAATTATTTTTTATCTTTAGTTATTTATTTATTTTTCAGTTTTTTGGTTACTCAGATTTGAACTCAGGGGCACTTGACCACTGAGCCACATCTCCAGCCCTATTTTGTATTTTATTTAGAGACAGGATCTCACTGAGTTGCTTAGCACCTCCCTGTTGCTGAGGCTGGCTTTGAACTAGCCATCCTCCTGCCTCAGCCTCCCACACCACTGGGATTACAGGTGTGTGCCACTGCTCCCGGCTTATTTTTTATCTTTAGATAGGATCTTACTAAGTTGCCCAGGTACTCCTCAAATTTGCAATATTTCTGTCTCGGCTTCCTGAGTCACTGGGATTATGAGTGTGCACCACCGCTCCCAGCCAGAACTTTAATATATTAAACTGATATAGCTGATTCAGTTCAAGGGAAAATTTGGTTCCAGAAGCCCACCCGCTCAGCTTCCACTTGGACCTCCCTTTTACTCCCAAAGGCAGACCCTAGAAACCGCCATCGAATCCTGAAACTTTTAGAAACAAATTGTAGAAATCAGTGACTAGATGTCTAGACAACAAGGTGATCATTAGTATTTGACCTTGGCAAGGAGTTGGGGATATAGTCGAATCAGATGGATTTATCCAGACACACAGAAGTTCATTCCCACCTTTTCTGGCGGCAATCCTGAGAAGGGGAAAACTTCTGTGGGAGGTCTCAAAGCTTGATTTCTGGTACAGTGGGAAGAGCGGACTTGGGCTGAGCCCCAGAACTACTACTTATTAACTTTGGGCAGTTTACACCAACTCTTCTAAGTCTTAGTTTTCTCATCTGTAAAAATGGAAAAATAATACCAATATAGGGATTTTCATATATATCAGATCAAATTATAATATATAAAGTCCTAAGCCTGGCCCAATAAATGGTGGCCATTATTATTAACTGTTCAAGTCACCTACAAGTAAGATGTTAACAAACTATGAACAATTGCTATGTAAAAGCCAGACCATCCATTCCTACACATAAAATGGTACCTTGTGAAGCAGTGAGTCTTTATACAGAGGTAAAAAATGGATATGTGGATAGATACTATTTTTTTTTTATTTGTAGATGGACACAATACATTTATTTATTTATTTATTTATTTATTTATTTATTTATTTATTTATTTATGGTGCTGAGGATGGAACCCAGTGCCTCACATGTGCAAGGCAAGCACTCTACCACTGAGCCACAGGCCCAACCCCGATACTATTTCTGATGGGGTTTTTTCCTGCTCCTCAAGCATATTAGGGTAAAGGAAAAGAAAGAATCAATGTTATAATTTGTCTCTACATTTGATTTTATCACCCTCAGAAAAGTTCCAGGGAGCTCTGTCGCAGAATGCCTCTTGCCAGTTCCTGTCAATTTGATTTGGCCTGTTCACTTGTCCGTTAGCTGGGATTCCTGTGTCATAGAGCAGCAGCCGGGGCCTGTGGATTGGCTTCTCTTTGAATGTAGCTATTTGGCAGCCTGGGCAAGCGGCAGGGAAGGGGAGGTCCACAGTTGTTTATTATTTGGAACAGAGCAGTATGTTCCCAGCTCATTGGTGTGTCTTTGTGGAATCACATTCTTGCTTTACTTCTGCCCCGCTAGTCTGCAGCTTTCTCATAACCCAACATGATACTTCAGGTGTTTTTAGTTTAAAGATTTGGAAATCTTTGAGTGGATTTAACTGTTACATTTTGCCTCCTGGCTTGGCGTCTTTTTTTTTTTTTTTTTTTTTTTTTTAGTTTTATATTTTAGTTGTTGATAGACCTTTATTTATATGCAGTACTGAGAATCGAACCCAGTACCTCACACATGCCAGGCAAGTGCACTATCGCTGAGCCCTAGCCCCCTTGGTGACTTTTTAAAGAATGGGTCCAGTTTCCCCATATCATTTCAGTGGCTTCTCCTTGTCCGTATCTCAGACCGAGAGTTTCACCTTCAGGAGGTCCTGCCTGGGGTGAGGGTGGAAGTCACCAAGAGGAGCCACGGAGCACAGGCTACCTCGATGTCCACTTTCATCCTCATGATCTTGGGCACCTAGAAGCTCTCACTCTGGCTGGTCAAGAACACATCTCCTTGGTGAGGTTTGAAGAGCCATGGAGACCTGGATTCTAATTGTACTTGCGCCTCAATTTCCTTGTTAATAAAGTGAGACTTTGGAGAAAGTAACCTTTCTGATCTAAAGTCTCTGGTCCATAAGATTGAATGAGGACTGCTATGCTTATTCCTTATGCCTCAACAGAACCCAGGCAAGAAAAAGGGGGATTTGGTCAAGGTCATGAGGGTCAATGAATGCAGCTAAGAATAGAAGTCCAGGCTGCCTGATCTAATTGGGTAAGTCTTACCCACAGTGGCCTCCTTGCCTTTTGGGTGTGAGGCTTGATAACTTAATCCGTAGCTGTCCAGTCTCCCATAACTGCTGATGCAAATCTGAATAGACTTTGCAGGTGATCAGGGCCAAAGCCACAGAAATACACAGGGGAAACCTAATGCCTGTCCCTGGTGCTGCCCCAAGAATGTGGCTATGAAACTAGTCTAATCTGATGAAGTGAAAGTACACAATTCTGTGAAATTTGGTCCTAGGTGTATTTGGTTCAGTTCAGCCTGCTTCCAGACACCTGATTGGTGTGAGGGTTGAAGCCACACACCAGCGTCTATAATAAAAGTCAGAGGGAAATATGGCACTCCAGACTCCGGAGGAACAAATGAAATATAGCTCTCTAGCTTGGGGTACAACTAAAATCATATCATTTATTTATGAATTTTCAATTTAAAATAAAAGCCACACTCAAGCTACCACTTGAACACATATGCAAGAAGTCAGTCTCTGTCTCTTGCAGTCTCTCTGCCTCATCTCTTCCCCAGTTGTCCTACCTCCAATTGCGAGGAGAAGTTGAGAGCTTTGGTCCTGACCACACAGTGACACTTTGGAATATGGTTCCAGCATAGGACCTGCTGCACGGGTCCTGTGGTGACAGTACCCTTGCTGGTCTAGACCTCTGAATGCTGCTCCACCATCAGGCTCCTGTGGGTGAGGCTCTCTCAGTCCACACACAGGTGTTTGGGCATCATTCCAAAGCATAGCTTCTATGAAGATCTGTCTGGCTTGGGGACTTCTGGCTTTGCCACATGTGTTGTTGGAACTAGCCTTCAGATTCTTACCTTGAGCCCAGGGCCTAGTCCAGACCCTTTCTAACATCTGGAGAGTTTCCCTTTGACGGTTTGTTTTCTTGAAAGAAATTGAGGTTCTATCTTGGCAAGTACTGTGTTCCAGAAATAATAACGGGGAGGAGCAGTGGTATTGTTTGCTATATTTTATTTCTTTTATGATTTAGCCAGAGACCTCCCAAATTTCTGTACCTCTCCCTACCTCTGATGACATGTTCTCATCATAGCCTCTTTGAAAAATAGAGCTTCATGGACTTTTATTTTTTTCTATTTTTGTCCAAAAATCACTAGGAAACACAGATGTGACAGAGGTCATGCAATAATTAGGAACTGGCCACTAAAATGGAGTCAGCTAATGGC
This sequence comes from Urocitellus parryii, assembly GCF_045843805.1. Classification (NCBI taxonomy): domain Eukaryota; kingdom Metazoa; phylum Chordata; class Mammalia; order Rodentia; family Sciuridae; genus Urocitellus; species Urocitellus parryii. The sequence continues at coordinate 46,876,990 of NC_135543.1, forward strand.
TCAAGGAAGACAGTATCACTAACAAAAGAATATTTTTCTCCTTCCAGTGGATTTTTAGGTTTCTTTCTCATGTTCACTACAGTGAAACTAAAGAGCCTTCTGGCCCCAGGACAGTGTGCAGCCTGGATTTTCTTTGCTCAGGTAAGAGGGAAGGGGGAGGGGTGGGAAAGTCTGTCCCAAGAGGCTATGTAGCCAGTCTTCTCAGAGCCTGGGGAATGTAAGTTAGATCTTTAGGAAAGCATTGCTAGTCGCCTTCCCTGAGCCTGGTACTTATTCAGATAACAGTTTTTGAGGCCTTTTGCCTATTTTATCAGCATGACATATTAAATTTTTATCACACTTGTGGAAGGTGACCATGCGTAGGCTCTTCATTTCCTAGAGCTTTAATTTGCCCATGGGAAAATAAGAGGTTTCATCAACACTAAAACTCTAGTGTTTTGTCCAACATCTAAGAAACTGGGGTCCAGAGATAAGGGGCAGTTCGTTTTCCTTCCCAAGCCTATGAGGGGGTCTAGAGCTCAAGTGACTTACCTAAGAGTCCCCACCCTGTCTGTGGAGACTGAAGCAGGAAAATCAACAAATGGCCAGGTCTGAAGGCTTCAATGAAGCCTTCCAAAAAGAGACTGTTAGGAGAAGGGTCTTTGTGTATCTGATTGACCATGGCTGAAGCGTAAGAGAAAGAAGTGAGTAAACTGTGAAGGAACAAGAGCAGAAAACCAGTTGTGGGAAGCACCATCTTAACCGAAGTGCTTTGAGACTAACATCTTTCCACAGGCCTATTTCATTTCCCTCATGTATATGGAGGAGTCAAGGTCAGGGCCTTAGGTGCTACTTCTGAGGAGTGAGATTTTCTAATTAATCTAATCTAATGAAATAATAATTGAAACTTGTGCCTTTGGTCATCTTTATTTGAGGGAAAAGGTTTTTAATTTTTTCACAGGGGGGAAAAGCAAATTTTTTATTTTAAAAAATATATGTACATATATATATATATTAGTTATCAATGGACCTTTATTTTATTTATTTATATGCAGTGCTGAGAATCGAACCCAATGCCTCACACATGCCTGGCAAGCACTCTACCACTGAGCCACAACCCCAACCCCACATTTTTCTTTGAAAATTAAATTTTATAGTGATATTTCCACCTACATGGTCTACATTTTGATAGCTTTAATGATTTCAATTCCGAAGAATGTAAAGAATGCTTGAGATATTGTTTTCCAGCATGAGAGAGTGAGGAGGTTGACAAAACTTCTTCCCCCAAAGCAAATGGGAAGATGGAAGAAATGTTGTCAAAAACATCCATTTTCATGCTCTAGAACTAAAGTCAGTTAGTAGTAGAAGACTCAGAAGCATTTGTTCTTGGAAATTACTAAGCTTGGGGTAGGAACAGAATTAATTTATGGTGTTCTTGACCATCTTGATCCCATTCCCCTCCTCCCCTCCAGCACTGTTAGGGTGATGGTTCAACCAGGTAGGGTAAACTGAAAACTAACAGGCTTGCTGCTGCTTCCAGAAGGGGCTCACTCTTTTTGGAGGATTGTCAGTTCAAGTGGCCAACTCAGTGGTAAATAAGCAGAAGAGGCCAATACTTCCACTGGATTGAGTTTATAGTCCTCTTTGGAGCAAGGTCTTTCTGGTGACTTAATAAGTAGTTCTAGGAGGTGAGAGAGCTATCAGGGGCTTCATGGCTTTCCGTATATCCCAGATTGAACTTAGTCTGAGTGCATGATCAGGAAAGATGGAGCAGGTCCAAGATACCCACGTATCCCTGGCCAGTGGAGCCAATGAGCACTCACACAGGTGGACGTGAAAGCAGGCTGAGGTTTGCACATGCTCCCCAGCCCACACACAGAATCAGAAGCAGAGGGAAGCTTTCTGGCTCAAAACAGAACACTAAGCTATGCACATATGGGGATAACCCTTAGAAATCAGACTTAGAAATAAAAACAAGAACACTAAATTTTGTAGAGGCATCAGCAACTGTACCTTATGTGGGAGACAAATATCACAGACTTAGTTTAGGAAAATTATTAAATAAGAAAAACAATAGCAATAACTCCCATGGGGGGAAAAATCAGAATTCAGAGTACTAATTAAATTGCCCAGAATTCACAAAACATCTAGACATTATGTGGGAAAAGAGCAGCCCATAGGAACTAGCTCTGAGCATCTGTCCTCTGATGGAGGATTTAGCTGAAAAACACTGTAAAACACCTATTTAAATATGTTCAGAAATTGAGAGGCAGCCATGTTTAAAGAGTCAAAGGAAACACTCAATGAACACAGAATTTCAATAAATCTTTTTTTAAAAAAAGATCCAGATGGAAATTCTGGATTTGAAAAGTATAACTGAAATAAAAATTCTCTATATGGACTCAAAAACAGATTTGAGATGGCAAAAGAAAGAATAAGTGAACTGGAAGGTGGAACAAAAGAAATTATTCGACCTAAAGAACAAAGATTTTTTTAATTGAAAAAAAAAAGTGAACAGAGCCTCAGAGACCTGTGAGATATCAAGTGTATCAACATATATGTAGTAACAATCCCAGAAGAAGAGGAGATGGAATAGATGAAACATTTAAAGAAATAATTGCTGAAATACCCCATCTGATGAAAATGTTAATTTACCTATCTAAAAAGCTCATTATAAGAACAATCAAAAAGAGAAACTTACCTAGACAAATTGTAATCAAGCTGCTAAAAGATGAAGTAATCCTAACAGCAGCTAGAGAAAATGATTTAACATTTAAGAAAACAATACAATTAATAACTGACTTCTCATCAGAAACAATGGAGGACATTTGTATTTCTTCTTTTAAGAAGTATCTATTTAGATCTTTTGTCCTTTTATTGATTGGGTTATTAATTATTTTGGTATTAAGTTTTTTTGTTCTTTATGTATAATGGATATTGATCCCCTGTTGGAAGAGTAGACGGCAAAGATTTTTTCCTATTCTGGAGGTGCTCTGTTCATATCCTTATTTCCTTATTTATAAAGAAGCTTTCTAATTTGATGCCACCCACTTATTGATTAAAATGGGAGCATCTTATGAAAATAGAAGGAGACTAATAGAATGGAGGAAGGAGATTGAGAGAGAGGGAGGGAGGAGGGAAAGACATGGGGAAGTACTATGGAATTAAATCTACCAGACTATGCTGTACCTCTATACTAATATAATAAACCCTATGTGTGTGTATAAAATTATGATACACTAATTTAATTAGTAATAACAATAACAGCAAGGAGATTAGTAGAGCAAGTGGATTTGTGGAGAAGGGGAGGGAAAGAGATGGTACTGGGGAATGATATTGATCAAATTATGTGTATGTAGGAATATGGCATAATGAATCCCACTATTATGTATAATTACAATGCAACAGTAAAAATAGGAAGCCAGAAGAAAGTAGGATGACACATTCAGCATGCTACAAGAAAAGCCTATCAACTTTGATCAGAAAAACTGAGCTTCAAATATGAAAGAGAAATAAAGACTTTCAAATAAAGACAAATTTATTGCTAGCAGCCATCAATAATTACATTAAATGTGAATGGACTAAATATCCCACTCAAAAAAACCCAGATTGGATTAAAAACTATATTCTATCTACAAGAAACATACCTTAGATTCAGAGACACAAATAAACTGAAAGTGAGGATGTGGAGAAACTAGAACCCTCATAAATTGTTGGTTGATATGTATGCAACCACTTTGGAAAAGTTTGGTATTTAAAAAAAATGTCAAACTTAAATGGATTTACAATGCATCAATTCTAGTCTTAAGAATTCAATTAAAAGAAATGAAAATATTTGTCTACCAGAAGCCTAATTTGATGCCACCCACTTATTGATTAAAATGGGAGGATCTTATGAAAATAGAAAGAGACTAATAGAAGGAGACTAATAGACTAATAGAATAACTAATGTTATAAACACATTGGTGTTTATAACAGCGTTATTCATAACAGCCCGAAACTAGAAACAATCTAAATGTAACTTTATTGGCTAATGGTTAAATAAGATGCACGTGCGCACACACACACACACACACACAAACACACACACAAATATTTCAACAATAAGAAATTAGCTACTAGTACATTGGTATGACATGGATGAGTCTCAGAAACATTAAGTGAAAGAAACCAGTCACAAAAGAATGCATATAGTATTATGCCATTTTATGTGAAATGTTCAGAAAAGTCAAACCTATAGAGACAGGATATATGGTTTTTTGGAGCAGAAATTGATTGCAAAATATGTTTGAAGGAGTTGATTTGGGTAATGGAAATGTTCTATGACTGGATTGTAATGATGATTGCACAATCATTTAAATTAATTTATTAAATTTGCTCATTAAAAATCATTGCATTTACAATTACAGCAAGTGAATTTTATGACATATAAATAATCCCTGGAAATTGTAAAGTAGCAGCACACAAGCATTCTGCTTGTATCTTGTCCTTTATGATTTGGTAGGACATTTTTTCTTTATATGGCTTTGTCTAGTTGATCATTAGTGTCATAAATCTCCTTTTTATTTGTTTTATTTTTTCCCTAAACTCTACGGGAGGTTTAGAATTTCTTTCTCAAGAGTTAGTTCAGGGGCTGGGGATGTGGCTCAAGCGGTAGCGCGCTCGCCTGGCATGCATGCGGCCCGGGTTCGATCCTCAGCACCACATACCAACAAAGATGTTGTGTTCGCCGAGAACTAAAAAATAAATATTAAAAATTCTCTCTCTCTCTCTCTCTCTCTCTCTCTCTCTCTCTCTCTCTCCTCTCTCACTCTCTCTTAAAAAAAAAAAAAGAGTTAGTTCAGAAGAGGGATGATTTCTAATGGGTTGCTGTGGTTTAATGCTAATCCTTCTTAAGTATGGAGGATTGAATTAGATGAGCCATTAAAGTCTCTTTCAGCCTCAGTACATAGAGCAATCTCTCTCTCCCTCTCCCCTCCCCTTTTTTATTTTCTATTGACAATAAGTTCTGTGATCCTTAGTGTCAAAATATGCATATGTTATTTGGACCACCTACACATCCACATGTACTGACATTTGAAATATGACACGATTACACTTAGCAATACAGCATTTCCTCATGATGTCACATGACTCCACTGGTGTCAGCATATTCAGAAAGTGACTCAGAAGGATGTTCCATTGGTGCCAGAGGAGAATTTGGATCCTGTTAAAGACTCATGATACATGGGCAGGAAGGTCATTAGGGGCTCAGGGTGCCTTTTTCCTTGCTCCAAAAAGGATTTGTTCTTGACCATTTTCCAAGGAGTTGTCACAAGAGCTTCATCACTTCTACATTCTCAGGAAAGCCATTCATTTCTCTTTCTGGTTCTTACTTTTCTCAGCATATTTTTCTGACTTGAGAATACTTAGCATAGAGGAAAAAAAAATTCCTTCAAAGACATTTAATACTCCTATCATAATTATCATTTTCTGTATGGAAATTCAATACACATTTTAAGAAACTAAAAATATCAGAATATTTAGCAACTTTTTTTTAAATCTCTCCCCTTCATTTTGGTAAATTCAGGCATGTGAAATATAATTATATCAGTAGAATGTTGGGATCCCCTCTCACTTATAAAGTAAAAGATTAATGCAAGAAGAAAGTAAAAAGAATTTAAGAGAAAAGTGTTGAAACTTATAAAAGTACAAGGAAGATGTGGTAAGAATTTTCATTTTTTCCTAGTGCATTTCTCTAGCACATTTCAGTCCTCCCATGAGAATTCTTTCTAGATTGAGTGGTGCCTTGTCTCATCCTTGTTAACTTCAAATCAACTTCAGTTCTTAATATCATTGGAAAGAGGCAACAGAGGCCAGAGTGAGTTTGTGTTGAGGACAAGCCAGGGAAGTGAAGCATCCCCCGATAGCAGTACCAACTCTCCAGGATCCTGAGCTTCCACTACTTGCTACCTCCTCTTTTATTGGGGGTGGGTGGGTACCAGGGATTGAGCTCAGAGGCACCCAACCACTGAGCCACATCTCCAACCCTTTTTTGTATTTTATTTAGAGACAAGGTCTCACTGAGTTGCTTAGAGCTTTGCTGTTGCTGAGGCTGACTTCGGACTCACGATCCTCTTGCCACAGCCTCCTGAGCCATTGGGATTACAGGCATTCACCACCATGCCCAGCTACTTGCTACCCCTTTTAAAACTCTGTCCATAAGAAGACTTTTTTCCTTATTTCCTTAACTAATGCCATAATTGTCGCCACCATTTTCTGTCCTGAAGGTAATTATAGACCAGAAATCCATGTCTGTTTTTTTAATGTCCTTGGGGAAATAATTTTTCTTTAGCTTGCCTAGGATTGGTCTCTTAGTTTGGTTTTATTTGTGTTTTGACTGTTAGAGTTTCTTCTTTCACGTACACAGGGCCAGGACTAGGGTGACCCTCACTCTCTTGGTTATGCAGTGCTGGTCAGTACCTGTGAGGAACAAGTACCTCCTTAAATGTTATAACTTGGTGCCTTGTGTGCCTCCTCCTAGTCCTTTCCCTAAAACTGTGTCATAATTTGTTACTAGTCAGAAACAGGTTGCATTTCTGTGGAATTTAAGATACACTGGATTCTTAGTTTGGGGATTATTAGATGGCTCTTATATCAAGGCATATGGGTGCTCTTTGGCCTCTTTGGGGGACATGATTGTACCAATCAACATTTTTTAGGGAAACCTTTGGAGTATCTGATAGCAGTCAGGAAGGAGAAATGAATTGTTATGTGGGGTGATGGCGTAAAGCCTCTTAGTATCCAGAGGAGAAAGTCAGAATCACAAGGGGTAAGACTGTTACATCATCATGCCAAGCTAGGTGGCAGGAAAGTGGCTGACACTGGCCCCTGCAGGTCAAGTTGCATGGGAAAGGTGGAAGAATAGAATGAGGGCCTTTCACAACCAGCGGCAGGCCCCCCCTAAGCAAGATGAACAGCTGGGGAACCACGATAAATTAATATGACCACCGGAGAAGAGAGTAGAGGCGTGAGAGAAAATCAGGCCCAGAATTCGCATGACAAGAAACCTGAAAAGCTATCCCATAGAGACCACCTGTGGGCCTCTGAATGAGCTGATTAATGGTAAATAATATTTGAGCAGGTTAATATGGAAATAATGCTTAAATCGATCAGAACTGAGCTTTAGGCATTTAGGAGGGAGGTAAATCAAAGCATTAATGTCAAGAATAAAGACGAAAGATCAAACTTGACTGACAATTGAAAGGAAAATGGATTTTAATCATTTATCATATAATTGTTATGTGATATGATTAAAGAATTAGATAATGAAGACTTGGATCATTTCAGAACAGGTGGGTAATGACAGTTGGACATTGAGGATGGGGGACGATCACCAGCAGCTTGAAGGTTTATAACTGGAGTCCTAGGAGACCCATGGCATGACGAGATTAAACCAGGGTGGTGGTGGACAAGTCTGTGGTGTGTAAAGCTGGTGAAATGTATTCTAGACAGGTGTGTATAGGGACAAGACGTCTAAATTAAGCTGTTTGGAGTTGGAAACCTGGGGTGAAATAGCGATGAGAACTCAAAATCCTGTGTCCATTTTGGCTTTGCCTACAGAAATTGGGAAAATTAATCAATAAAGGAGCTCAGTGGGAGAGAGGGAGGCCAGGGGCTAAGGTTGGGAGATACTTATATACCAGTGACCAGTAATGAGCAGGAGAGAGCAGTAACAGCCAACACTTAGAAGGGAAACAAGGAAACTTCAGTTCATGCTAGAGAGTGAGGGGAAATTGGAAGAAGTGATTTCAGTAGTCCTAGAAGGACTGAGGCGGGACTAGCTTTAGAGAAAACAGAAGCCTGTTTCCTGAGCTCTGGTAGAGGAGCTCAGGTAGATAGGAGAGAGGCATACATCAAAGGTCTTGTCTTTTCCATGAGCTGCATGGTAGAGGGACTGTGATTTCAGCAGGGGAGGAAAAGAAAGAGTGCTCAGTGTCTTGAGTTGAACCACAATTCACTGAACTTCTCTGCTCTGGTCTGCATGTCTGTGCCCCCCTGTGATTTATAGGTTGAAGTCCTGTCAGGCTGAGGCTCAGAGTCTGGGAAACACATTTGGAATCCCAGCAAGTGAGAGAAGATGCGAGGCACAGTTGGGACAGTAGCCATGCTTTACCAGGAGACAGCCCTCGGCCCCCTGAGTCCTTCCCTGGGCCTTTTTTATGTGCAGGATAGACAAAGAAGGTGCAGTGCCAGCAGGTTACATAAGTGGGCATGCTCACAAGCAGATGTTTATGACCTTGAGTACATATGCTGAATCAGAGTGTCCATGACCTCAACTACATACGAAAAGCATAGCCTGCTGGAATCTTGGCCAGGGAGCCTAACTACAGCCATCTTGGGCCTGCCCCTCAAGTCCTCATGCCCAGGGTGATGATATTAGAAGGAGAGACTGAGGGGATCGACTATCATGAAGCCAGGGCCCTCATGAGTGAGATTAATATCCTTATAAAAGAAGTACCAGAGAGCTGCCTTGTTCCTTCTTCTGTCATGCAAGGACACAGTTGAGAGGGAACAGTCTATGAGAAAGCATCCTTTGGAACTATGAGAAATATGATTCTTTCTTTCTTTCTTTCTTTTGAGAAATATATTTCTTCCTATTGTTTATAAGCTACCTAGTCTCTGGTATTTTGTCATAGCAGCCCAAATGGACTAAGACATCCTTTAATCCTCAGTTGTTTCACTTTTAAAGCAGAGCCTGGACTGAAAGTATTTGAAGACAGCTCAGAAATGTTAGGATTCTAATGAGCTATGACAATAATGACAATCTGATATTTAAGACTAAATGTCAAAAGTCGTTCACATCCATTAGAGCATCGTATAGTGATCTCCTAGGAACCATGGCATTAATGACCAGTGCCTATTTAATAAAGCACTTTCCAGATTTAAAAATGATTTAGTAGAACTGATCAAAATACAGTAGGAAACCATTCAGCAACCTGACCTTCCATCCCTGTCACTAAGTTCCATCCTCTCTTGAGGAAGATTGTGATGTCGGTGTGACAAAAGATTTATTGGAATAGTGATACACCCAGAGAAATAAAAAATTATGCTCCATTTGTGTATAATGAATTGAAGAGCATTCTGCTGTCATGTATAACTGATTAGAACAAATAAATAAATTTAAAAAATTGATAAAGGGAAATGCTAATCATCCTGATTGAATCAGGACACACTGTATACATGTGCTGAAATATGTCACTGCACCTCATTAATATGTGCAGCTAATGCATGTTAATGAAAAATTAAAACCCACAATTGTCTGACTAAAAATAAAGATTTATTGGAATCTTTGTTCCCCTTTTTATTTGGCTTGGACAGTCAAATTTCACACTTATGGAATGGGATCTCCCTGCCCATTGCCCTGTAGAATGGAATGCTGCTCACATGATCCAGACGGAAGATGGTCAAAGCCTTCACAGACTCAGTTCCATGTGAGTGTGTTGATTTTTGCTAGAACCTGGACTCCTAATTATATGAAATAATTAAGTGAAACTATTTGGGAGTGGCAAGCGTTCTGCAAACAGCATTACGCAGAGTCCCAGAGACCTAATTTTGACCTATATTAGAATTCTAGATCTGCCACTTTCTAGGTGTATGAATCATTTTTCTCTTAAGCAAACAAGTATAATAATAATGTCTACCTTATTAGGAGGATTAAATAATATATTGAAAGCCCTGGATTAGTGAGAGCCCGTAGTTGGCAGGTCCTCCGTGGCGCTATCAAACCACTAGTTTAATTCTTTCACAAAATTAACCAGTGACTTCCTGGATCTGAATTTACCATTTGTATTCACAAGTCCCAGGCAATAAATTTAGTTATGGACTGCTTCCTCTAGACACGGCTCCAAATTCAGCATGCATGAGAACAAGATCTCTCACAACGTATTGAATTAGACATTGTTTAACAAAAGAAGCAATTGATCCACCATTCACAATGTTTTTAAACCTATATAAAGAGTCATTGATTCAGAACAGTTGCCTGCATGTGAAAATGTATGTTTGGTGGTTTCCATGGAGATCACACTGGCTGTTCTGTGATCACTGCTAGCCTTAATTATACACTGGCATCGCCTGGGAGCCTTCAAAGCTGTCTCCATAACAACATCTCCTTGTGGAGTAACATGACCGCCATCCTGGACTACGTTTCCCGTATAGAAGTTTCTCTTAGGAGTCAAAAGGTTCCACGGTAAATTTCAGCCTGCTTGATTTATCCCCATGAAGAACTCTTTTTTTTTTTTTTTATTGTTGGTCGTTCAAAACATTACATAGTTCCTCATACATCATATTTCACAGTTTGATTCAAATGAGTTATGAACTCCCAATTTTATGCCGTATACAGATTGCTGTATCACATCAGTTACCCTTCCATTGATTGACATATTGCCTTTCTAGTGTCTGATGTATTCTGCTGTCTGTCCTATTCTCTACTATCCCCCCTCCCCTCCCCTCCCCTCCCCTCCCCTTTTCTCTCTCTACCCCTTCTACTGTAAATCACTTCTTCCATTTGAATTATCTTGTCTTACCCCCCCATGAAGAACTCTTAAGAGCATAAAAAGTTTTCAGAGTTTCCACTGCTATTCTCACATGCGGTCTTGGCAAGTCTCAGGAGCCTGACTGAAGATAACAGCAATATCCAGTGTCTTTTCTCAGTGACATGTTGACATGTCTCTTGACCTATTGCCAAGATACTGAACTAGGGAGTTTTGACTAGACAAAATTAAACCAGTTTTAAATACTAATGAACTTGTAAAAGCATTATCAATGATACTACTAGTGTTCATTTGATGTTGGGAATTTTCAAATGTGTCCAAGATCATTGGTAAAACTTCTGCCATTTCTGGTGGAATTAAAAAAAAAAAAAGAACTGAGTTCTAAATAAATTGATTTGTAGGAAAGCTCTCAGGCTTAACATTGAATCCTACTTTGAGCTTCTGAGGAGGTAACCAGTAGACAGATCCTTCAGGTTCTGCAATCAGAGTTCCTAGGTTCATTTCCTGGTGCACGCATACCTGTGTGCACATACGCAAGAACAGACTGAGAAAGAAACCCTAGAAGTATAGTTGCCATGCCTGTCGTATTTTGCTTTCACTTTGCTGAACAGAGATGGATCTCTTCCTTTTTCTAACAGTGTTGTTACTACTGTTATTTCTTATATTACTGCCATCTTATTCCCATCCTTGCTGTCGCTCTGACTCTTGGATGGGGAGCCTGCTGCTGTCTTTCTTCACTTCTAGGGTGGTCAAAGGACACCACAAGCCAAGTGGCTTCTTCCCCTTAGTTCACTATTGATGGTTCTCCTTAGCTTCTCCGCTTCTTCAGCTTTCTCACCCCTTCTCACCACACCTCAAAGCTCATTTGAGCCAGGCAGGGTGGTGCATACCTGTAATCCCAGCGACTCAGAAGCCTGAGACAGGATGATCGCAAATTCAAAGCCAGCTTCAGCAAATTAGTGAGGCCCTAGGCAACTTAGCGAGACCCTGTCTCAAAATAAAAAATAAAAAGTGCTGAGGATATGGCTCAGTGGTAATGCATCCCTGGGTTCAATCCCTAGTACCAAAGGAAAAAAAAAAAAAAAGAAAAGCTCGTGTGAATGTAAAGTTTATAGTTCAGTATAGTCCCTTTCTTCTGGAATGATCCAATGAAAATAAATTGTGCAACCAAATGAAGCTGTGTTGTAATGTAACTTTTTATGTTGAAAGAGTGTTCTGGAAAAAAAATCTAATTATGGCCGTTTCCTAATTAAATCATTTTTCTTTTTCACCATCTAAGCGGCTGTAGCAATGAGAATAATTTTTCATGGAAAATTAAAATGTAGAGGCAGCAGCATAATTTCCTTTGCAGTCTCTCGCTCGGCAATAATAACAGTATGTCGATGTCTTTCCATGACATCACTGATGAGGCGGCAGGAACACGGAGGGGCAAGTTAGGGAGTCGCTGTCAGCATTGAGCCGTGCGGAGGCAGTTATCTGGGAATTATTTGTTTATGAACAAGACTTTCCCAGAGGACACATGGGAGGGGAAATACAGTTTTGAATTCAAGGAAAAAATTTTTAAATTCCATTTCCTATTGTCAAAATAATTCATAGAGAAATGAACCACATTAAGGAGTGCTTTGCTATTTTGGATAAGGTTGTTGTTTTTCTTGTTTCTAGTTATGTAGTCTCATAATTTTTTTTCTGGGCTATTTTTAGTGCTATTGATCATCACTATGTTCTGTGTTGCAAAAATATGATAATAATTCTGGGTTTCACAACTTTTGACCTGAATAACTTTGGTTTTTATTTACTGAGGAGATTCACTCAATTTCTGAAAATTTCCCCACTGGAAAGGTTTTTATGGGTTTTGTTAGTATCCCAGATAGTCTTAAATAACTAAAATTAAAGTGATTTCTTCAGCACAAAGGACAGGTAATTGGAGAAGCCTTTCAAACTTTCCCTAGAGGAGGAACTGGTGTGTATAGTTGTTCATTATTGGATAGCACTAAATAAATGAGTGTTGACTGAGTGCTTAAATAAACTGTTTTAATCAGCACACCATTGATGCATGTGCTACCCTCACACCGGAAACAGAGAAAGATGGAATTCTGCAAGTATCCATGTGAAGTAACTTCTTGTGATCTACATACAGCGGGTCCCCAAGTTAACGACAACTCGATTTACAATTTTTTAACTTTACAGTGATGCAAAAACAAAATGCATGTAGTGGAAAACAGATTTTGGAATTTTGACAGTGACAGTGAGCCGGCTCCCAGTTAACCCATGATCATGAGGGGAAGCCACTGATGCTCTGTGTGGCTAAGTTCTGCTGCTTGGTAGGTTTGGGATATTTGATGCCTTTTTCAGTTAACAGTATTTTCAGCTTACATTGGGCTTATGTGGTGGGGAGTTGACCTTCTATAAGATGAGGAGTATCTGTATTCCATTCTTTATATGTGCAGTTTATTTTGGTTGGGTTCACTTTTCCTGGTAAAAACCCTTTATTTGTATCCTTAGGAAAAACTCCTCAAGGCAGAACAAAACAGGTTAATTAGGAAAAAGTGCCTCAGGCTCTGCTTATGCCCAAACCAGAGGGCAGACCTCCAGCAGAACCCAGGGCCCATGTCAGGAGAGAATGAGTGACAGTCCTCTAAGCTAATGAGATGGGGTTGGGGGTCAGCTCAGTGGTAGAACATTTGCTTAGCATTTGTGAGGCCCTAGGTTTGAGCCTTAGCACTGGAAAACAACAACCTAATAAAATGAAACTGTCCTTGGGAAGTCTGAGCAAGCAGACTTTTGTTATGGGAAAGCTAAGTTTTGACATTTGAATGACAGAAAGGAATGACATGTGGATTTGAAAGACTTTGGGTACATATTGGTGCAATTTTGTGAAAATGGCTATCCTGTGACATTGTGCCTTAGAGACTATCTTTGTGGCCTGGTATCCTCTGTTCCTCTGCATACTCATTTTTTTCTGTTTTACCTCCGAAAGTGGAATTTGTTTAAACTATAAATAATCATTCACTCATTTTTTTTTCCTGTTTAAATTTTCTTTCCTCTCTTAAAAAAAAATAAAAAAGTAGTCCAAACTGGCTTTTTCCTCTTCTCAATTCTACATTGGCATTTTGCACTAACCTGGTTATCCTTTGGGTTAAGGTTTGTTCCCCAACCCCTATTCATATTTAAGTAGCCAGTGTCTGACTTTAAGGCCAGATAGTTAAGTCGAAGCAGGTGCTGCTCATTTATGACTCCAGAAGAGCCATTCCGCCAATCAAGTATGTGGCATGAAAAATTTTAAGTCAACAACTCTTTGCCTTGTACCATGTAAACACAACTAGCTGTTAGACTGAGCTTGCCATTGTATTTGATTGTGCACTTTGGTGTGGGGTGGGGACGATGAGCAGGAAGATTATGTGAGGATCAAAGTCTCCTTGGCTGCACTTCCACATCTGTCTCCTTGTTGTCAGACCTCTGGAGATGCAAGGGTGCTACAGTAGAGCAGGCCCATGGTTTCATCTCTACTTAAGAATCCTAGTGTTCCTTTCCTGTCTCACCTCAGGCCATTTTTCCCTGTTGGGGGCTTTGTGGGTTGTTTGCATAATTGTCCAGGCATGTAGTTATGTTTGGCCTGGAATATAGTAGGTGATTGGCCAAGATTTGATAAGTAGAATGCCCATCCCTTCCCCTTACCTCTGTGTCAGAAGAAAAGGAAGGGTGAGAATCAGGCCAGTTAGCAAAATCACAGTAGTCAGGTGACTCTACCTCCCAGCAAAACCACGTGCCATATCAGCTTATGAGCCCTAGGAAGGCCAGGTATATATTCCTCAGAATTACATCCCTGACACCTAGGAGCCCCCAGACCTCCAGAAATATTACCTTAGAAATCTTACTGCAGCCAGGTGCGGTGGTGTACTCCTGTAATCCCAGTGACTCAGGAGACTGAGGCAGGAGGATCTCAAATTTAAAGTCAGCCTCAGAAACTTAGCAAGACCCTAAGCAACTTGGCGAGATCTGTCTCAATAAAATATACAAAAGGGCTGGGGCTGGGGCCCAGTCATGAGGGCCTCTGGGTTCAATCCCCAGTAGAAAAGAAAAGAGAAGAGAAGAGAAAAGAAAACTTATTGCATCAATATTGGCTCGGCTATTCCAAATTGCCAAACATTTGCTGCCATTTGTCTGTGCCATCCAGAGTGCTTTACTTCTCTCTGTGCATGCACAAGACATTAGGATTTGAGAAGAAAGGATTTGGCAGTTACTAAATTTTCATTCTTTGTGGGTTTTGTCCTTTGCTGACAACTAGAACGTTCGAGAAAGCAGCAAAGGAGATCCATTCCCTAAAGAAGGGAGAGCACAGGTGTCTTATATACCCCAGAGCACCCAGCCTAGTTTGTCAGTAACAATACATGCTTCTTTGACTGGGGTGTTCCCTGCCATGGCATCTGAATTAAGCTGCTATACATTAAACTGCTGAAGCCCCTGGAGCTTATCTGTCCTGATAATTTGAAGCCTGAATCTTCAATAAGTTGCTTATTATCATTTGCCTCAAGTTACGGTTGGGCTGGTGACTGTTCACTCTTAAGAATTAAAACAGTACATAACCTGGTTTCAATACTCACACTTTTTAGCCAGGCACAATGGTGCATGCCTGTAATCCCAGCCACTTAGGAGACTGAGACAGGAGGATGGCAAGTTGAGGCCAGCCTTAACAACTTAGCGAGACCCTCTCTCATCTTGGGGATGTAGCTCAGTGGCACAATGTCCCTGAGTTCGACCCCCAGGACTGCAAAATAAATAAATAACATTCATACTTCTCACAAGGTTTTTCTTTGCCCGGAATATTTATTTTTCAAATAGTTTTATGGGAAGATGTTGTATCAGCAAATTTATCTCAACAGGTGTCTAGAGTAACCTGTCGAATTCCAGGGGAGGAAGATGTGACAGTAGAGAGCAGGACAAATAGCCCAGCACTTTCGAGGCAGAAAGACTTGGGTAAAAATCCCACTGTACAGCAGGGTGACCTTGGAAAGGTGATGCCACTTGTCTGTGCATTGTACAGTTTTTCTCACCTGTACAATGGAAATATTTGTGTACACTTCACAGGTGTTCCAAGAATTGTATGAAATTATGTGCATTAAAAAGTTAATGCTTGCCGTTATTATAACTTGAGGAGATGAGAGTCCCTTTGTAGATGGAATAACGTCGGACATACTATTTGCATTTGGGGTTCAGCTACAGTTTGAGAGGGGCCAGTGTGTGTCAGGTAGAAAGCCTTCACTACCGTGTTCTACATTGCCATCCTAGTATCAAGAGAGACTTAAAATTACCAGATTCAAATGGCCCCAGAGGTTTTAAAATACCTTTTTTTTTCCAAGTAACTCAGGGGACTTGATTTGTCTTTTTATCTAATGCTTTGGAAGCACTACACAGGTGTTTATTTTTAAAAAGAAAAGAAAAAAGAAGTACCAACTCTAAAGATTGTTGGATGAGTTTTCTGTAGAGAATTGCAGCTTTCAGTGTGTATGAAATCAGTGACAAGAGAGTGGGGAATTAAGACAGTGGTATTAAATCTGATGTGGAACTGCACAGCCACCCAAATGGTCGCAGTGAAAAAGACTGACAGTTTCCAATGCTATTGAGGACATGGAATGACATTTCTGGTTTAGAAAACTAAACAACAGCTACATTATAACTCAGCGGCCCCACCCCTGGCGAGATGAAAACAGACGTCCATGACAAGACATCTCGAGCGTCGTGGAATTAGATAATAATAGTGATCACACAACTCTGAGTTTCCTAAAAACTATTGAATTGTGCCCTTCAACAGGGAGAATTTTATTATGTGTTCAGTACATTTCACTGAAGTAAAGGTTGTTTTTTTTTTTTTTTAATTTAAGATATGTTCAAGAATATCCATAGAAATCTTATTCATCCTAGCCTAAAACCACAGGAAATAGCTCACACATCAGGGAAGGAGAAATAGATTGTCATCTATCTATATGACAAAGTTCTACAGTGCGATGACAAAGAGCACACAGCCACATAGGTGATTCAGAAAAGGTTGTCATGATTGGGAAGGAGAATCATGTCTGGAGAGATACTCAGAGGTTGAGTATCTCCATACACTTGGTAGCCATGTGAGTGTTTACTATTGCAAATGTCCAACAAGGTGTATGCTTGGGATCTGGGCACATCACAATATTTATGTGATACCCTAATCTGACATGGCTGCTGTAATGGCAGCATCCTCAGAAAGCATGACCCAACCTGCTGACTACCTCCCCAAAATCAGCTGCTGGGAAGGCAAACAGGTGTTGGGTCCAACAGTTTCCCAAGAAGATCCCTCCCTGTGTGTCTTGCTTTGACATTGTCTTTGATCTGGGGTGGTACTTGCTGAGGAAAGTAAGACCTTGTAGCCTGGCACCTTGCTTTTCTGAGCAGTAGCCACCACAACTCTTGAACATCATGACTGGGGACAGTTTCTAACAAATATTCGGCTCAGTGCCAAGGTAAAGAAGGCGAGCTCAGACATCCCAGGAGTATTGCTGAAGTGGATATTGTTTTGCTTGCATTCCGCAGGTGTGGACTGTGCCCTGTCAGGTGTGCTGTTTCTTCCCCGAATGCAGCTAATTAAGGAAGATGGCACATCTGCCCTTCTCTCAGGCCATGTGGCTTAATTAAGGGAACACTGTTGTTCCAGGGCCGTGCTTCGTTTGCCAGGGCTAGGAGCCTCCTTGACGGACGCCCTAAGGCTTGTGCTGTTGATCCCTCTTCTTTAAAGCTTTATGGCTTTGGAGCTGGGGTTGGACATGTTTTGAACATAGTTTCCAAGTTGATGACTCCCTGAGTCCTGGCTTGCTGGGCTGTGGGTGCGTGCTAGCATGTGTTGCGGGTACTGTGCTATTGAGAAGAGGTGACCTGTGGGAGTGGGGGAAGGGATCAGTCTCCTGAGGGCCTGGTGGGTGACCAGCCCACACAGGCTGACAACTAACTGATGTTCCACAGCTGGGGTGCTTCCTTGAGCAGTTGAGTCGTGCTGTAGAAAGGGAGTGAAGGGCTCCTTAGCTTTCATCTTATGTTCCCAAACAGAAATTCCAGACTTTTCTATCTCATACTATGGGCAAAATGAAAAAGGGCTTTTACTGCACAGACAGCAACTCCTGAACTCACCAGTTGATAGATTCAGCTCCAACACTTATTGAATACCTGATAAAATCAAAAGTGGAAGAGTGCTGACAGCTGACACTGTGTGCTCACTTTGTGCTAATTATTGTGCCAGTGCTTTGATACACATTAAATTCTCATCACCATCTTTTGTGGTTCAAATGATGTGCTTCTCCCTCTATCCCTCCCTTAGGGATGAGGAAACAAAGATGTTACAGAACTTGCCTAAGCTAAAATAAGGGAAGTTGAACTTGAACCCAGGTCTGGGACTTGAAGCCTGTGGTGGTAATATTCCATAGTGTGATATTTAAGAGATTGATGCTAAATGACTGTGCACAGTCTCTGGGAAGGCTCTGCACTCTCCTGTGCTTTGTTGCTGTTGCAGTTTTTCTCATGGGTAACTGTGCCATATAGAAAATACTTCCAGGAAGCCAAGATCTGATGGAGACTAAGGGGAAGCAGATGAACTTAGGCAAAGAGGTTGTTATGGGAGCCAGAAATTCAATCTGCAGCTCCCGGCAGTGCAGAGCCACACTGTCAGGGTGTTTTAAGAACTCCAACCAACCCTCAGAAGAGCAGAACACCAGTCTGTGTCCAGATGTGTGCTGGGCGAGGGAATGCCAATCACATGGTTCCTTGTTTAGGTTTTGATTTTCTAGTAAGTGTTTAACTGTAAGGTGTGCTAACCATCACTGAAGCAAATAACGTTATTCCTAACTTACAACTTAATTTTGTTCCATGACACTTCTAGAAAATGCCTTAGAAATGATTTGGTCCTCTCTATTACAAAAGAATTCAAAATGCTTATTATAGAAAATTTAGAAAGTCAATGAAAAGAAGAACAAGCTTTATGTAATTTACCGCAACAAACATTTTGGAGTATTTTCTGTATACACATATAACTGGGTTTGTCTGTTTTTACATAAATAAGACCATTCTTTACCTGCTCACTTCCCCCGACACCCGCCTTTTCCAGTGCTGGGTGAAATCCAGGGCCTTGCACATGCTTGGCAGGTGCCCTACCACTGTGTTACACCCCCACCTCCCTTTTGTTTTTTTGTAACAGTATTGGGACTGTTGTCTTGGGGTAGGTGAGGAAGTGGAGGCCTAGGGACGGGAATGACTTGTTCACAACATGCCAGGCCTGACCTGGGAGAGGCAGCCCCATACAGCTGTCCAGTCTGAAATTTCTTCCCATATTGAGGCCTAAGTGGGCAACTGTGGACCATCAGGCTTCTCAGTGGCTGTGAGCATTTGGCACAGCATCTGACATGCCATAGCCCTCTGATGGAGGAATGAAATGAAAGAAAGAAACTGACTTCAGTGGCTGAGGCCTCTTTCCCACCATCTGTCTGCATGCTGAGGCTGCCCAGCAGTTTGCTCTAGTAGCCTCTTTCTCCCCGCCAGCCCCACACTTCCAGATCCTCATGCCATCGTTGACTTTGTGGGGACCTCAGCAACCTCCATTGTTGAGTTGGCGGGAAATGCTGTGTCTTCCCTCTCACAGCTGTAGGAAGACAACACGCACATCCTAGCAGTTAAAATCCCTGCTGGGGGTATGTTCCTCTGATTTTGTAAATATGGCACAAATTTCTCAGAGAGCCTTGGCAGGTGGCAGTGGAAGCAGTTGAGCACACAATGATTTGAAATATGGCTGATGGGGAGTTCTAGGCCAAGATGCTGAGCCAACCACAGAGTTAATCCATTGCACTTTTTTTTTTTTAAGTTTTCTCTCTGCAAAGCATCTTAGTGACCGTCTATACTTATAAACATAGACACCGTTGAACCAATACATTAGTCCCTGCTTATGTAGAAGGATATGTTCCAAGACAGTGGTGTCCGAAATCATTAATAATACCAAGCCCTATGTTATTTCCTATACTGTATACCTATGATAAAGTTTAATTTATAAATTAGACATAATAAGATTAGCAACAATATTAATAAGATAAAACAATTATAGTAATATCCGGTGATAAATATTCTGGCATCACTGTATGTACATTTTGGGGCCATAATTAAGTAAAATAAAGGTAACTTGAACATAAGCTCTGAGATACTGTGACAGTAGATCTGATAACTAATAAGATAGCTGCTAAATAATAGAGGGGTAGCATATACAATGTGGATACATTGGACAAAGGAATGATTCACATACCAGATGGGAGGGCACAAGATTTCATCGTGCTAGTCAGAAGAGTATGCAACTTAAAACTTATGAATTGCTTACTTTTGGAATTTTCTATTTAATATTTTTGGATTGTAGTTGGCTATGAGTAACTGAAACCATGGAAATTAAAAACATGAATAAGGGTGCTACTGTACTTCCACTTTGGAGCTTATCCTTTAAACATGTTTCCACAAATTAAAATGACCTATGTGCAGGGTCATTAGGCAGCATTATTATAGTAACAAAAGACTGGATGAAAAGAATTCCAGTGTTTATTAATGAGGGATTAGGGTCCATCTGGCCAATGGGATACTGTAAAAAAGAAAAAATTGAGAATACTCTATTTACTGCTAGAGATCAATCTTCAAAATATATTAAGTGAAAAATTCAGAGTTAAGTCCTATGTGTAATATGACAACTTTTGTGTAAAAAATGAAAAACCCAGAGTCTGTATTCATATCTACTTACATGTACCTAAAAAGCTTTAATACATAAGAAACTTGATGTGTGGCACAAGTGAGAACTGAGGGGACAGAGTCTAGGAGGAGAGGAAGACATTTCATTGTGTATTTTTTTTTGTAAAATAATTTTTTGCATTACAATTCTTATTACACATATAGAGCACAATTTTTCTTTTTTTTTTTCTTAAAGAGAGAGTTAGGAGAGAGAGAGAGAGAGAGAGAGAGAGAGAATTTTTTTAATATTTTATTTCTTAGTTTTCGGCAGACACAACATCTTTGTTGGTATGTGGTGCTGAGGATCGAACCCAGGCCGCACGCATGCCAGGCGAGCGCGCTACCGCTTGAGCCACATCCCCAGCCCCAAGAGCACAATTTTTCATATCTCTGTATATAAAATATGTTCATGCCAATTTATGCCATTATACATGTACTTATTTTTGTTTTGTTTTGTTTTGTTTTGTTTTGCATTACAATTTTTAATACACATATATGCCACAATTTTTCTTATCTCTGTTTGTATATAAGGTATGTTGACACCCAATTCAAGTCTTCATACATGTACTTTGTATAACCATCACATCCACCATTTCATTGTGTATTTTTTTAACAGATTTTGGTTCCAGAATCTTGATTTATTACCTATCTAAAAACAAAATCAGAAAAGTGAAATGAGTCTCACTATGCTCCCCTGGTGCTATTAAAATAGTTGTGCTTTCGTTTCTACATAGCTAAAACCCGGGTACAATGATTTTGAACTAGGAAGAGTTGACCCATTTCTAGAAACCAGTATTCATGGGAAAGATGACGGAAGCAGGGATGAGGTGGGTCTCATTAGATGAGAGAGAACAGTGTCCCAGATATAGTGATGCCCCTGAGTTAAGGGAATAAGGCCTCTAGGACCACTGGGAAAGATGGCTGCTCCCTGCAGATGGCTGTGTTTGGAGCAAGCTGTGCGCCAATGTAAAGTTTTCTATATTTATAGCTTTCATGAAGCAGTGTATGTTATAAATCGAAGGGGAACAAGACAATGCATTTCTTTACTCTGAGTTATTAAATTAGGCCTTATTATGGCAGTCATTAAGTTAAAGGCTCTCTGCTTTCTTTGGAACAAGGCATGAGTGTCTGTAACGTTTTCATATTAAACTTAGGAGACACACTAACATTGTGACTTCTCCCAGGCACTGGTTAGCCTGAATCTTAGGGACATTCAGGTGTGGCTGGTCATGTACCTCCTTTGCCTCACTGTCAGAGAATGAGCAGTTGCACCCACGAGCCCCCCGACCCCACCACAGATGTACATGTCTGTCCCATGGATTGTGGGTTGTAGCCTCATCTCTGCCTCCTGTGTGTCCCTCTTTCCTTCATGTTTCTTGTCACTTTCTAATCAAAATTTTCTGTCCGTATCCATCTGTATTTTTAAGCTTCTTGAAAATTCTCACCAGTCATGGGATGAATAAAATCCCTTCAAAGAAAGAACAAAACCGAGTCCTTGAGGAATACTTTGTAGATGGATCCTTATTTTATAGAGGAGGAACCTGAAATCCCCCGAGAGGTGGATCAGCCCACCTGAGCTTACAGCAAGCTTGCAACCCAGTGAGGGGCACTTGGACCCAGAGCTGCTGACTCGCTGCTCTCCTAGGTGGGGCACAAGGACAATGCAAAAAAGACTGGGAAGTGTCTGCAGTCCATTTCAAGGATAAAACTGCACGCCCGCCCAATCCTCCTGGCCCAGCTGCCTGCCTTCTTTGAATAAATATGATTCTCTGTAGGATTTTTAAAAATACCTTCTTAATAGAAAGGGGCTTCTTAGCTATTAACTTTTTTACTCTGTTCAGTTTTCCTTTGACTTTAGCGGTGGCTCTACCCGCTCTGAACTTGGCATTTCAGTTAACACCCAGTGGCTTAGAACTTGCTGAGTCTGTTCATGCTGTTCCTTCTAGGGAGAATGCCCTTCCCACCTTCTCACACGGAAATTCTTACATGTCCTTTGGCTCTTAGTATGGGTATGTGGGACTCATTCCTATGACATTGAGAATATGCCATATCTAAACTTTACCATGTGACATGAATTTCCAGTGTTGGCTAATCTGCATGGGGGTGCGTGGGGGGGACCCTGGCCTTCCTTGTTGGCTCTCTGTGGCCTGGTGTGGTGCACAGTGAGTGTGATTTGGCCTTAGCTTCAACTCAGCAGAAGCTCAAAAGCTGTTTTCATTTTTCACTTCTGATTCAGTGGAAGCATCTTCTGAATCATTGAGTCTTTTTTTTTTTCCTTCTTTTTAACACCTTGACTACCATATCAAAATACCATAGACTGGGTGGCTTTAACAACAGAAATTTATTTTTTGACAGTTCCAGAGACTGGAATGTTCAAGACCAAGGTACCAGCAGGGTGGGTATCTTGAGAGGGCTGTCTCCTTGAGTTGTAGATGTCTGTCTTTTAGTTGTAGATGCTGTCTTTTCACCAAGTGCTTACGTGACCTCGTCTTTGTGCCTATGAGTGGGGAGGTAGACAAGCGCATACAGTCCAAGAGTGAATGCTCTAGTCTATTTTTTAAAAAATTTCTTGGCATTGGGGATTGAACCTGGGGCTTGGTGCTCTATCACTGAACTACACTACCCAACCTTGATCTTTCTGGAAAAGGCACTAATACCCTCATTATGGTGCCACACTTCTAATGACTACCCCATAAAGGTCTCACCTCCAAATACCATCGCAATGGGATTTAGATCCTCAACATAAGAACTTAGGAGGACACACTTTAGCCTGTGTCATATGGGTTCACAAATGACACACAGACATTTTACAGTAAGAGCTGAGAGTTGTTGTATGGTCAGAACTGTCAGGTCTTTTTGGTTTGTGTCAGTCCCTCGAGTGGAATTTGGCTCGTGACTGAGTTTTGTACAAGCCTTGTATGTTTCCAGGGAGTTCTCATTGTCATCCTTTAGACCCCAATTTGGAGTCAGGGTTCAGCCTTTCATATCAGGCAGAGGGCTCACTTCTTCCAGCTGATGCTCCTTGAGGAATTACTGGGCTAAAGAAAGATGGCTAGGGTGGCTGGGGTGTGGCTCAGCAGTAAAGTGCTTACCTCCCAGGTTCGAGGCACTGGGTTTGATCCTCAGCACCACATAAAAGTAAATAAACAAAATAAAGATACTGTGTCCATGTACAACTAAAAAATATTTTTAAAAGAAAGAAAGAAAGGTGGTGAATCCATCACAAGCAGTGAAGGGGTTTTACCAGATGGACATCATGTTTCTTATCTTTGAACATTGCAAGGAGGTATTGGGCACCAAAGTGTTAAGGTATATCTTTTGGCACATCAATTATTTTACCTCTGTTATGGCAAAGTAGAACAATGACCTGAATGGAAGTTAAAGTTATAGCAAAAGAAGATTGAAAAAAAAATCTCCATGGCCTTGGGTAAGTATAATTATGGTGCTTTTAGTTAAAGCTTGTTTGAGTTTAAATTTACCTTATTTCTAAAAGTAGTCTGCAAAGATTAGATTTATACTTTGATTGAATCAAAGTAACTAGAAAATAAAAATACCTTAGCCACATGCCCTTCCTTGCCAGCAACACAGAGTAACCCTGAACTTGGAAGTCTGGTAGAACTTTTTAATCAGCAGGACAGAAGTTTCAAGAATAACTGGCATGGGCTGGGGATGTGGCTCAAGCGGTAGCGCGCTCGCCTGGCATGCGTGCGACCCGGGTTCGATCCTTAGCACCACATACCAACAAAGATGTTGTGTCCGCCGAAAACTAAAAAATAAATATTAAAAATTCAAGAAAAAAAAAGAATAACTGGCAGAAGTCCATCTTTCTGCAAATAAGTCTGATAGTAGGTGTGAACATTTACTGAGGAAAGTGAAACCAAGAAAATGAAAAGTACTAGAATGAAGAATTATTCTAAGATTTCACACCAGGCTGTTGCTGAATGGAGTTTGGGGGAAATAGAATAGTCTCAAATTCTCCATTTGTCTTGTACAACTGGATGTTCTAAATGTATCTGTAAGGGTTGGAATATAGCATGAACAAGGCCCTGAGTTCAATCCCCAGTACCACAAAAAATTATGCATGTACACACATACATATATGGGTTCACAAATGACACACTGACATTTTGCAGTAAGAGGTGAGAATTGTATGGTCAGAACTGTCAGGACTTTAGGGTTTGTGGATACATGCATATATGTATGTATGTGTATATGTATACATGTATATATATGTGTGTGTTTATATATATGTTATTTAACTTATACTTAGAAAAGAATAAACAATAGTTAGTCAACTTGTAGTCCCCCTCTATTTGAAAAAAATTACAGTAGTAAAATAATTAGCCTAATCAGGTATCTTAGAATGCACTGAAGCCAACCACCCAAAAAAGAGAGGGAAGAAGCTCTCCAAAGGTACCATGAAACACCATTTCAGCAGACTCATTAATATGCCAAGAAATGTGGGTACCAAAAGGAAATGCTGGACACTCAACTCAGTGGAGGTCTCTGAAGGTCTGCCTGTGTTATAGAGTTCAGGGTTCAGGTGTTGCTCAGTGGTAGAGCACTTGCCTCGTATGTGCTGGGTGTGATCCTTAGCACTGGGGAAAGAAACCCAAAAGATCAGGGTTTTGGTGCTTGAATTCTACTACCCACTCTTCCTCCCTTCTTGGAATGTAGACCAAGAGAACATATGGACAAGGAATAGTCGGCAAGTGGCAAACAAAGTTGGGTTAAAAATAACACCAACTCACCCATGGCTGAGAGACATCCAGCTTTCTGCGCCCTGCGGGAGGTGATGCTTGCTTTCCATTCTCCTCCCCCAAACCCAACCCACAGAGGTGGAGAGTCAAGAGAGTATTATTGCATGGATTTGAGAGAAAAGAGACCACATGGAGTGTGGGTTCCCACCTTTACAACTCTGGAATCCCACTAACTAGTATAATGATCTTGACAAATGTACACAGTCAAATGAACAGTTCTTCACCTCGGAGTGAAGTTGAAAGAGAAGGATGGAAGTGGAGTCAGAAGAGTTCCTTCCCCGTGGGCAGAAATGGAATCAAGAGGAAAAGGAACTGAATATCCCTCTTGCCTCCAAACTGCCATGGTCGTCACACATGTCTGAAGAGAAAGAAAGAAAGAAAGAAAGCTGGTGTATAATTCCATACTGTGATTTTTTTTAAAGTTAATTAAAATTGTAATGATGAATAGATGTCAGTAATCAGAAAGAGATTCAGAACAAACTACACAAATCTTCCCCTCCTTGCCGCACCCTGGCATTCAGCAGCTCCAGGGAGATAGCAGTTGGTCAGGCCTGGCCTGAAAATCAGATGCTCAGATCTCTCTGGGTCTGTTTTCACTTGTACTTAATAAAGGGAAACCTTCCACTTGAGGGTGTCGTACCTTGTTTGCAACAACAGAAACAACTGGGGAAAAACAAATAAATTGCAAAAACTGAATTTTTAAGGAAATGGTAGAAAGCAATAAGAGTGAAATTAAGTAGATTTCCAGAGTGAAAAGAAGCCCACCTTAACTATACTGAGTCACGCAGGTGGGGGTGGGGAAGGAGGGAGAATATTTGCTCTTTCTGGCTGTGAACTAAGGATGTGGCTTTGTCCAAGAGGAAGAGATATTCTCAGGGAAGGAGAAACGAGCAGAGTTTTTAGCACTCCTATGGAACCGGCTTGATGGGTTTGGAAACTGGGGGAACTCCAGTTTTCTCATGAGGTGGTTGCTGAGTTCTGGGGCAGTGGAGAGATTGCAGGCTGACTCAGAAAGGCAAACAGAAAACTCTCATAATCTTGGGGTGTGTAGGAGACAAAGTCCTGCTAGAAGGAAGGGCTTGAGACAAATGTGTGTCATGTGCTAAAGACAGTTTCCAGATTTTGAACCTGCCTGGGATGGAAGGCTAAATAGCTAAGGTCAAAACCTTTGAATGGGGTTGGGGTTGGGGCTCAGCGGTAGAGTGCTCGCTTTGCACGTGCAAGGCCCTGGCTTCAATCCTCAGCACCACATAAATATAAATAAAATAAAGATATTGAGTTCAACTACAACTAAAAAATAAATACTAAAAAAAAAAAAAAAGCCTTTGAATGGCAGAACTTTCATGAATGAGGAGACAGAGATCCATCAAGCTCTTAAACACAACTTTGGGAAGATCACACCTGAGAGTCTAGATAAAGTAAAAGTGGACTAAGTTACTAAAGCTGCAACCCATGTCTGAGTCTCAGTCCCTGAGTGCATTGAGGCCATCTCCTATTCGAGGAAAAACTTGCTAGTAGAAGGTGTCATCTAGTCTCCATAGTTCTTTTATACACAGTGTCCAGCACACGATTAAAGATATAGACATGTGAAAAATAGACAGGAAAATGTGTCTGAAAATCAAATGGGAGAAATCATAGAAACAAACCCACAAATGAGCCACACATTGGAATTAGCAATAACTTTACAATGACTGGATATTGCGTTAAAGAAAAGAGGAAAATATGGACAAAATGTGGAGAGAATTTCAATGCAAAATTGGAATCTGTAATAAATAAGTTATAAAACTGAAATTAATAGATGGGTTAGATCTAAGAGCAGTTCTGGATACAATGTAGCAGGATTAGTGAACTCAAGGTCAATAGCAATACTTAGAGTAAAGCACAGAGGAAAAAAATAATCGAAAGCTTAGAACAATGTACAAGAGACATGGGGTAAATACTTAAAAGAGCCACACACACACACACACACACACACACACACACACACTTTATATATATATATATATATATATATATATATATATATATATATATATATAAATGGAAGTGTTATATATATATAATATATATATATATATATATATATATATATATATATATATATATAACACTTCCATTTTGTATACCTTTACTTTATTTATTTTTATGTGGTGCTGAGGATTGAACCCAGTGCCTCACACATGCTAGGCAAGTGCTCTACTGCTGAGCTACAACCTCAGCCCCTAATATATGTTCAATTGGAGTTCCAGAAGAACAGTAGGAAGAGGTTGAGCAGAAGCAATATTTGAAGGGATAATAACTGAGAATTTTCCAAAAGTATTGCAACACATCAACCCACAGCTTCAAGAAGCTCACCAAACCCCAAACATAGTATTAAAAAACAAAACAAAAAAGCCCCCCAAAACCATAATTAAGCATATCCTAGTCAAACTGTTGAAAATCAGATATAAAGAGAAAATCTTAAAATCAAGTAGAGGAAAAAAGAAATTATTTTAAATTGAGGAAGCAACCATAAGCTTTGGAAGGCTGACTTTTTAACTAAACTATGAGCACCAATATGCAAGGAAATGACATCTTTAAAGTGCTAACAAAATAAGGGGAGAGATTGGATCATCTCTCTACTCCATTCCTCTGTTTCTACTTTAAAGAACTTGTTACCAACCTCTTCAAAATTACCATGAAAATATTTGGAGAATTAGTATGGAAGATTTTTCTAGACTCTTTTGCTTGTTTGATCTCCTTATTCTCAGATTTCTATTGAGTCACAAAACCTCAGATTTAAATCATTATAAATCAAATGCAGTCATGCATATTTTGGATCGATCATGTTCTAGAATAGAATATCGATGTTACAAGAGAATAACTTTTCTATAAAATGGAAAACCTAACTATGATGAATGCATAATGTACGTTAAGATGTTGGATGAAGTGATTTAGAGTTCTTTGTTACTTAAAATGTGACCATGACACCAAAAAGCATAACAAAAACTAGTTCAAGGGTCTAGGAATATTGCTTAGTTGGTGGAGTGGTAGCCTAGCATGCACAAGGCCCTGGATTCAATCCCCAGCACCATCCCCCCCCACACACACACAAAATAGAAGTAGTTCAATTGAACTTCATTAAAATTAAGAACTTTTGAACTGTAAAGGATAAGCTCAAACAAATCATATATCTGATGTAAGACTTGTATCTAGAATTTGTAAAAAATTCTTATACCTCATAATAAAAGATAACCCAATTTTTTGAGGGGCAAAGGATCTAGACAGTTCTTTGAAGAAGATGAAAAAGTCCATGAAAAGATGGCCAACAAGTCCATGAAAAAGTACTCAAATCACTAGTCATCGGGGAAATGCAAGGCAAAACCACATGAGATATCACTTTATTATGATGACCAAAAAAAAAAAAAAAAAGGTAATAACAAGAATGGGAAGAAATTGGAACCTGCATACACTGCTGGTGGGAAATGTAAAAAGGCATAGTTAATGACAGTCACAGTGATGATGCAGTTAGTGATGATGGGGTCTTGTTTGACCGTGTTCTGGCTTATTTCATCAATGTTATAAAGTGGTCCTGTGATTTTTGACAATTTTATGGATATTTTTACTCCAACTAGTGATCTATCAATAATTGGGAGATTTGACCCTATTTATTACAAGGAGAGCGTCTAAAAACCATCCATACCAGGGTCTCTAACAAATTTCTATTTGATTGACATGCAACAGAATATTAGTGAGTTATTTGTATTTTAACTTCTCACAAAAGTCTGGATATGGAGTCAAAGTTGAGAACCACTGAGCCACACTGACATCTCCAGGGCTTAGCAAAGCTGCCCTGGAGGGTCAACATAGGGGTGGGAAGGAGGCTTGGCATAGGACTCAGGGGAACTTGACTTTAGTCCCAACTCTCCCCTTGTAACTATGTACTCTGAGCAAGATATTTACCCTTGTGAGCTTTGATGTTTTCATCTGTGAAAATGGGTTAAGCACCCTCCTGTGCAGCCATGTCGTGGGGATCTCATGAGATCACACATGTGGCACTGTGAAGGCTGATGTCTGGAATATTTTATGTCCTCATTCTGGTTATTTTCTTCCATGACCTAGATACTCACATTACATTTTTTAAAATTTTTTTCTCTCCTATTTCTTCTCCCATAAGATGTTGGAGTTTGGTAAAAGTCACCTAAGATTTTTCCTGGATTAAAATTTATCTTGCCTTCACATAAGCCTAATCTCTTTTGTCCCTCTTCTGTGTTCTCAGTCCCATTGTGCTTACAATAAATGTTTTTCTGAAGCCTGACAAAACTAATGGTTCATATGTTTTAAATGAGGCGATACATAATTATACTGATCATGGTAATAAATCACCAGATGGATAATAAGAGTTAATTGAATATTTGAATAATGCCAAATAGAGTTCTCAGCCTTAGCTGCGGTTTCTATCTCATGGATATGGACTAGTTCCTTGGATACTAGAAGTAAAAGCCAGGTCTCCAACTATAAACTTTACATTAGATTTCCTCAGTTATCTAAAAGGAAGGCTGGATTAGTAACATTCATATGTGAGTTTTCTACCTGGACTCCAAGACTGTCCACACAAACTTCCAGCTCCGTGGTCTGTGAGAGAGCAAGTTCACTGTTCATGAAGATATGGCCGGGCATTCACATAGCAGGCTGAGAAAATAGGTCTTGTGCCATGTTGCTGAAATTGAAGGTCCAATGCAGTGGCTGTTAGTAGGTCTAGGTTAGACTCTGAGCTTCTGCAGTCCTCCAAACTCCCTGTTAATAATGGTGCAGCTTGTCTGGGACCACACTTTGCATGACAGATAGAAGATATCTATTGTTCTGTGCACCAGCGCTTTCCATACCTTCTTCTGGGGAAATGTTCCTTCCTGTGCTCCAGCCTTGAAGTTGAAGAATGATCTTCTGTATTCTTAGATTATTCTGCCTCTCCAGTCATAGTCAGCCAACTGCCCCTGGACCCAATGAGAACCTTCCCTGGCTTGTTTGGACTTGGAACCAGAGAGATCCAGTCTCAGATCGTTTCTGTGGAGCTCTTTCTAGTCCTGTGGAGGTCATTGATCAATGGGGAAGGGCAGAGAGAGTGTCCCTGTGGTTGTCAAGTTCTCAGGGCCAGTTGTCCTTCAGATGTGAAAAGAGAGTTAAACAAACAATATTGTGATCGCAGAGGTTATATTACCACTAGATCACCACCGATGTCTAGTGCAGTTGTATAAAATCTAACAGGTGCACATCACACCAGGTCTCTGTTGTTAGCCCCTGGACATTCAAAGCTGAAGAGCACAGCCTGATTCAAGAGACCACACATTTCAGTGGAGTTTGGCATGTGAAGTAGGGAGGTGGGGTGTGCCCGATCCATTCATGTGTGTAAATGGAGTTCAGGTCAGGAAAAGTTTTCTAGGGATGGACTTTGGAGCTGTGAGTAGGAATCGTGTGGACGGGCCTGTGAAATTATTCCAGGCAGGGAGAACTCGCTGAGTGAAGGCAAGATGACACTATGAAGCTGTGTTTGAAAAAATGACAACCAGCTTAACAGGGGGGTGCGTGACTTAACTGATTCTGAAGGAACGGACAATGGATGGTCTTACGTGTGTCATATGTACTTAAGAGTCATAGGTACTTTAAAAAATACTAAAAAGTAATCCTGCCTCTCTCATTCTCCCACAGATGCCTCACTATCTGGCAGGTTCCCACTAACACTCTCTCCTCCTCCCCCTTATTTCCCTTAAACAGAAAATTTGTCTCAGGATTGAAATGAATGTTTAAAAAACAAATCTGATCCACTTTAAATACCAAAATCTGTTTAAATAACACAGAGGTTATGACATCCGTTGACAAAGCCAGGAAGTTCAAAGCCCTGCAGTCGGCACGTGGCGTTGAGTTCTGCTGTGGTTGGCATTGCTCGGTGAGGGGCAGGTTCTGGTGTTTATTTTTCAGGTCTGAGTGTGTGGAGGACACAGGCCTCAGACGATTTGACTCTTCTTTAGGAAAAATCTGCATGTTTTAAAATGCTTTTTAAAAGCAAGAACAATAATGGTTATTTCTTAATGTCTTTTGAATGGTGAGTTCCAAGAGTAACTTGAAGCCTTTTTTAGGGGCAGACTTTAGTCATTTTAAAGGCTTTTTTTTTTTTTTTGTCTTGTTTTGTTTTAAATATTTATGCTTTTATTGACATTTTTGGAGGACAAAGTTAAATTTGTTGTGTCTAGTGCATGGGGCAATATTATTTCATTGAAGGTGGTGGGAGATTTCAAAGGGGTTCCAGCCCTTCATGGATTCTCAGGGTAAGCTCAATGCAGTAGGGTCCATAACATCTAGGACCTGATTGTCAGCTCGGAAATGTGGGGAGCTTGGTCTTGTGCCATCATCATGGAGTGAGATTCACTGGGATTGATGTCTGTTGCTTGGATGAAAGGGTTGATTGGTACAATAGGACACCAATCATCATTGATCAGCCCTTCTGGAAGACCAGTTCTATGACTCCAGTGTAAGTCAAGGCTGTAGTCAAGAGGACAAGGACTGGCCAGAGCCAGGCAGGCTGGAAAGCTCCCTTCCCAGATTGGAGACCAGAGTGAAGTGTGGAATGCTAAGAGGGAACCTGGTATAACTCTGGAGTCAGGATAAAAGCAGGGTCCCATCCTGTGGATGGGGTGGCCCTGGGTGACTGGGGTGCAGTGAGAGAGTATGGAATGGTTGAGGGCTCCTTCTGTGGTTCCAACCTTAGTGCTCCTCCCTAAAGGGTCCTGTTTGAGACCTTGTACTCTAATCAGATGATCATTCAGTGCTGTGGTTTGCTTGTCCCCTCCAAACTCATGTTGAAACTTAATTGCCATCATAACAGTATTAACAGGTGGCAGCCTTCGAGAGATGATTAAATCACAAGAGCTCTGTCATTAAAGAATTAAAGCTGTTGTCTTGGAAATAGTTTCCTGATTAAAAATAGTTGAGAGGCTGGGGTTGTGGCTCAGTGGTAGAGCACTCACCTGGTCCATGCTGGGTTTGATCCTCAGCGCCACATAAAAATAGAAAAGTGAAATAAAGGTATTGTGTCCAACTACAACTAAAAAATAAAAAATTTAAAAAAACAGTCGAGCTCAGCCCAGTTTCTTCTCTCTGTCTTGCACATGCTCTGTTGCCCTTCTATGAGTTGTGACACACCATAAAGGCCCTATCCAGAAGCCACTGCCATGCTCTTAGACCACCCAGCCTCCAGAATCTTAGCAAATGGATCTCTGTTCTTTATTAATTGCCTCATCAATGATGTTCTATTATAGCAGAAAATGAACTGAGACAATCAGGAAGCCCCCAAGACAAACAAATATCAAAATCAATACATTCCTGCAACCAGTGTTTGGCAAATACTGGTGGAGGAGGTAGTGAAGCTCTTGGGATCTAGACAGAGAAATGAAGGCTGGGATCAGTTCTGTGCTTACATGTTCTTGGTACTGCTCTGTGATCCATTTGGCATTTGGTGACCTTGCCTTCAAGGAGCTGGAAATTAGGAATTAAAGTTATGCTCTTCACACACACACACACACACACACACACACACACACACACACACTCACTCCTTTTTAAGCTCCCAAGGTATTCCAATACCCCAAGGTATTTCTAATAGGAAAAAATAGACTCTTCCTATTTGACCTCTCTGTTTAAAGTTTTTTTTCCCCCAAATAAGAAGAAATTTTGTTTCTGGGTTGAAATGAAATGCTTCTACATATGTTTCAGAGCAAATTATAAGTTTTCAAGCTCTTGAACTCCCTCAGAGCTGACCCTCCTAACAAGCAAAAGTACTGTGCCTGTTTCTTGTGTGGGTGACTGAGAGATCAGCAATGGCTCTCAGTCTTTCCTTCCTTACTAGATGCCAACTGAGCTCCAGACTGGGATGGTTTAATGTCTTTGACCTCAAGTTCACAGACTGAAGAGGAGAGATCAACTTGTAAACACATCATTGACAAAGAGACAAAACTGTAGGCAGTTTGTGAGGCAGGGAGAACAAATGCTCAGGGGAGAACAGGTCAAGCAACAGGGCACTTGGGAAAGGTTCCTAGTGGACCCATTTTTTGTTACTATAACAAAATACCTGAGGCAAGTAAAGAAAAAAACCATTTATTTAGCTCATAGTTTTGAAGGTTCAAGGGCATTGCACTGGCATCAGTAGTTCTAGTGCTGAACTTCTTGCTGGCAGAGTCCCAAGAAGGCACAAGGCATCAGATGGCAACAGATGGGGAATATGCATGTTTATATCTGGTCTCTCTCCCTCTTTGTATAGAGCCATCAGGATTATAGTCATGGGTTCCCACCTTAATGACCTTATCTACTCCTAACTACTTCCCAAAGGCCCCACCTCTAAACACTGTAGTTGTTTCCACCCTCTTGCTGCTATTGACATGTGACTTTGGGGGTTAAATTTCCAACTGAGCTCAGGGGATAAACCATAGCAATTCTGAAGAGTCCTTATTTCAGAGGAGCCTAGAGAGGAGCCTTGAGATTTAGTAGGGCAGAGTTGGGGGAGTGAGTAAGAATTAAGAATTCAGGCAGAGAGAAGGAAGTAGATTCTCTGTGTGTGTGTGTGTGTCTGTGTGTGTGTGTGTTAAAATAAATATAGGTTTTACCTCTTAACCATTTTTAAATGGACAGTTCATCAGCATTATATTGTTGTGCAACTATTACCCATCTCCATAAATTTGTCTTTTTCCCAAACTTTAACTTCGTGAGTTTATCTGAGTTGGATGACTAAGTACCTCATATAAGTGGAAGCAGTTTTTGTCTTTCTGTGACTGGCTTATTTCACTTAGCACAGTGTCTTCAGGGTTCATCCATTTGGTAACATTTCAGAATCTCCTTTCTCTCTCTGGCTGAATCATATCCTGTCAGATGTCTGTACCACATTCTGCCTGTCCAGCCCTCAGTGGACACTTGGGTTGCATCTGATTGTTGTACATAATGCTGTTATGAACACAGATGTGCAAATACCGTTTTGAGCTTCTACTTTCAGTGGGTTCTTCCCTTTTAAGCAGCGTGGAGCTTGTGTGAGCCCTTTCTTGTGCTCCTGGCTATAAGAAAAGGTTAACCTAGGGGTCAAGGACTTTGTTCTACCCCTTGCTGTTGCAAACCAGTAGAGTTCCTGGAGCAAGTCACCATCTCTGGGCCACAGTCTTCCTACTTATGAAAGAAGGCTGTCCCTTCCACCTCTCTGAGGTTCTGCCCCTTGGTGACTTTGTGTGAAACATTCTGCACCTAGACTTGGACCACTCAGCTTCTCCTGGCTTCTCTTTCCTCCCTGGTGGAATTAGAAATGGAGTAGACCATTGATGTGACCAAATTGTTAACAATGGCACTTTGGGTTAGGCCAATGAAGGCTCATGGTGCACAGAAATCTGCCATTTTGCTGAGCCATGAATTTGAACCTCACACGAGGTGAGGCTGATGTGCGGAAGCAATTCTCTTAGTGGGTAAGCCAGGCTGCCCAGCTGCCCAGTGTCGACCTTGCTCAGAGGCATGGCTACCTGCTGCATGCCCTTTCTTAAGAATTGGCTTTTTTTTGGGGCTGGGGATGTGGCTCAAGTGGTAGCGCGCTCGCCTGGCATGCGTGCGGCCCGGGTTCGATCCTCAGCACCACATACCAACAAAGATGTTGTGTCCGCCGAGAACTAAAAAATAAATATTAAAAAAATTCTCTCTCTGTCTCTCTCCCCTCTCTCACTCTCTCTTTAAAAAAAAAAAAAAGAATTGGCTTTTGTGAACTGGTAAAACTACAGCAACTCTGTGCAAAAGAGAGAAGAAGAAAAAGAAAGAAATTGCCCCTAAAAGGAGAGCTGACTGTCAGGGCTGGTGGGGAAAGGAGAGCCAAGTGGAGAAGCCTAAGCAACTGACAGTTCTTCCTGAAAGAGTGGCACGCCCAAGTGCCTGGTGGCTCTGCCAGGAAAACAACTTCACTGTACATTTGTGACAAAAATAAGACACACCTATTTCTAAGACTTTCATTGAGCATCTCAGCCAGCAGCAGACTCACTCA
Organism: Urocitellus parryii; assembly: GCF_045843805.1. Taxonomy (NCBI): domain Eukaryota; kingdom Metazoa; phylum Chordata; class Mammalia; order Rodentia; family Sciuridae; genus Urocitellus; species Urocitellus parryii. The sequence continues at coordinate 46,912,068 of NC_135543.1, forward strand.
TTGAAAGAGAAAAATGTCCAAGAAGTTTTAGAACATGGCTCAGGAGAAAGGCGGGAGGCTACACAAACATTTCCAGGAAGGAGCAGATGGTGCAGGCACCAGCGTGGTTTACCAAAACCAATCTTGTTTGCAAGTCAGGACTGGTTTGAAAATTTGAAGATGTGTTTTTGTTGGCAAATGGTGCCGTTAATAGGAAGAAGCAGGCCAGCGGCCTGTGTCACAGCTGCCCGGAATCCTCCTAGGCTGAAGGAGCTCCTGTGGGACAGAGGCACCAGCCCCAAGCTGTGGGTGTGGCAGAACAAGGGAGGTGTCCCTTTTTCCCAGGCTGAAAGAGGTAAAAAGGAGAAAACTGAAAAAAGGAGAGAAACTGAGCAAAAAAGGGCCTCATGTAGATGATAAAAATGGACAAAGGAATGACAATAGTGGTGAAGAAATAGAAGTGGCCGGGGGGCCCTCACAGATGTAGAGAAGCGTTCCCTTACACCACATTGCCACCACGTTGACATCCAGCAGTAGGCTGCGCTCTTCCCCTCAGTGCCAAGAAGTGCATCTCAATTAGCACCATTCCAGGAAATGTCCAAGAGGTTGCAAAAGGAAAGAGAGATTACAAGGTAGTTAATTTGGGTCAAGATCAAGGAAGGAAAAACAAGAAAGAAAAAAATGACAATAAAAATAGAAAGGAACATAATGAAAGCAGGCACACACACACACTATAAAATCATGTCTCCAAATGGCTAAATGCTAATCTATTGGGAAACTAGATGAGATACATTTTTGGAAACCGTATACATGGAAAACTTTTAAGACACAATAAAAGACTTGACTGGGCTCTTAACGGCTACCACAACTAGAATCTCCAGGTCCAGGGGCCTTGGAATTAGGGTCAACTTTCATGTTCAAGAATGCTTTATCCTTTATAGGAAGACAGTGAAGCAGGTGGACTCACTCTTGTGCTTTAGTGTCGCCTTGTTTGTAAAACCAGATGACTACATTGCAAGGTAACACAGTGTTAGCCCTGCCTCACTTATGACCATAGATGCACATGTCCTAAGTGAAATGTTGTATTTTTAAAAAGAAGAAGAAGGAGGAATGAGGGACAGCTGTCATTCATCGTGTCCTTTAAGGGGGGAAAAACCCCACCACTCACTTCCCACTTTGAGAAATCTTTCCTTTTGTCCCACTTTGCAGTTGTCCCTCTGATCTGGTTTCTACTTTCTTTCTTTATTTTTTTCTTTTTTCTGGGTACCAGGGATTGAACTCAGGGGCACTCGACCACTGAGCCACATCCCCAGCCCTAATTTGTATTTTATTTAGAGACAGGGTCTCACTGACTTGCTTAGGGCCTTGCTAAGTTGCTGAGCCTGGCTTTGAACTTGCAATTCTGCTGTCTCAGCCTCCTGAGCCACAGGGATTACAGGCATGCACTAATGCACCCAGCTGGTTTCTACTTTCTTGTCCATGAAAATGGTACCTAGATCTTTTCTGGTGGTCCAGGATTTTGCTGCAAAGCAGTGGAGAAAATAAAGTTTGCAAAAAACTTAGAATGTGAGGCAAACAGGTAAATCAGAAAGTTTCAAAATGTCACAAAGTTTACATACAGAAGGGTTTGGGTTTCTGGTTCCAAACTTCTTTCTAAGATGCTAAATGAAAGATGTTAAGTGGGTAAGGAGATGGTTCATCAGACCTGCTCCCTCCTTCTGGCCATCTGCTTCTTGCCTTGTTCCCATCCATGAGACCTAAAGAGGCCTCTAGGGCAGCATATAAAGTCTCATGGGGGATGGGTAGTTGACATTTCCTAGGGTCTCCAGCATGAATGACCCTCATTCCAACACGGCCTGCTTCCCACCTCCTCTTACAGCAAGAAAGCAGATCTTCAGGATCACCTTCTTCATGGGACCTGTTTTGACCTGCAGAATACAGAATTCTGGAGGCAAGAAGCAGCTTGTCTTAAGCAGTTGTTCTGAGTGTGGACAAGGTTGGATCATTGGTTCACACACAATCTCTGTGCCAGTTGCTCAGAAGCACCTCTGGAGTCTGGGTCCTACAACTGCCATTCCTAAGAGACTTTTCTGGAATTTATAGCTCTGAGAGGTGTGGGGATACCTCTTCTCTCTTTTGGCTTCTGATACTTGCAGATAATTAATGATTTAACTGCTCTCTTCCCTGGGAAGCTCCTGGTATCTTAGAATGCATAATGGGCCGGAAAGATGGAACTGGGAGAGGTGGCAGAGAGCGATGGTGCTATGGACAAGGCAGATTGACAGATACATGTGTGTTCGGGAACAGGGTAGTGAGCAGCCTTAACTTGGAGATGAATTCCATATGTGAGGCAAGATGGAAATGAATATAGTTAATATCCTCCTTTTGTGAGATGAGGAACGTTGGCTGTGCGCCTTTTTTTTTTTTTTTTGTTCACCTCCAAATCAGACTAGGATTTAGCATTTTCCAAACGCTTTGCTCAGAGGCCACACTAAATGCTGGGGACTAGGAGGTGTGTGGGGGAAAAGGACACAAAATGGAAAGACATGGCTCATGTCAAGGGGTGTGAAATAATATGATGTAAGCTTGTGAGAAATGATTCTGGGGGTTCCCAGAGTCCTGCTGCTCTGGTGATCTTTTGTTGCAATTCTTTCTGCAGGTGGTCACAGCTGTACTATCAGTATTACTGTTTGATGTGACCCTGACCAGTCCAATTGTGGGATGGTAAGTCTTATGCAATGAAAGGAAATGCAAATTTGTTGTTTGACTTTCAACAGGATACTAATTTTTGCTCAAATGTGGAAGAAAGAGTATGTATTGGGTGTACGTGTCCATCCTAATGTAAGTCTTATATTAGTAAAAGCTTTTGTGTTAAAGAAGACTTTACTGATATGTAAATTGACAATCAGAAGAGTGAATATATCACTCTCATACATGACTCAAGACCACAGTGCTGCTTGGTAGGAGCTGGTGCTGGTACCTAGGTGTACCCATGGCATCCTGGTTTCTCTCAGGCTTCTTGAATGATGCTTTGGGTGCTATCGAAGCCACTGAAACAGCAGTGTTATTTTTAAACATCAGTAGGAGATTCCTGTGGGAGAAGAGTGAGGGGCAGGACTGGTGGCCCTGTGGAATACCATGATGGGTAAGTCTAAGAGATGAACTTGAATCTCGTGTGGCCTTGGCCTGGGAAGGCTTATTCAATAAATAGATATTTACCCATGCCTAATATGTGCCAGGAACTGTTCTTTAAAGTAAGAAATTGCTGCCTCTGTGGTGTCCAGAAATGCTCATTCCCCTGCCCAAGGCAAGGCCATATCTAAACCATCCCACACTAACAGAAATGAGTATTTTGGTTCACAGCACTAAGAAAAGTGATTCCAGACTTCTCTCAGGAGCCACTAATGGGGGGCATTTTCTGCCCCAAAAAGAAAAATTAGGAAATGCTCCTGTACCTTCCTCCTCCTCCTCCTCCTCCTCCTCCTCCTCCTCTTCTCCCCTCCTCTTCCTCTTAATAACAACTAAATATTTATTGAGCAAATACTATGCTCTCAACATTTTACCTTACTTTTTTTTCCCGCTTTTACAACAATCCTTCAAATTTTCCATATTCAAAAGATGAAGAAACTGAAGTTCAAGATACTGTAGCCATAAGATGATTAGACCAGGATTCAAACCCAGAGCTCTGTGTGTCCAAAGCCCCATAACTTTCTAGAACTGATTTAAAAAGCACCACAGACTTGCCTTCAGTATAGACAGTGTACCAGGTAGAATCTCATAAGGGAGGGATGAGGGAAGTTGGCTTAGATGTTCCTCTTCCCACCCAAGTGGTGGTGTTACTATAACAAATACCAGAATCAATCAGCTAACAAGGAGAAAAGGTTTATTTTGGCTCATGGGTTTTGAGGTTTCAGTTCACAGTTGCTTGGGTCCATTGCTTTGGGGCCTATAAAGACACAGGACATCATGGTGAGGAGAATATGTTGGTGGGAGATGCTCACCTCATGGCAACTGGGAAGCAAAGAGAGAAAGAGGAAGGGACTGGAGCCCACAGTCCCATTCAAGGACACATCCCTGATGACCTCACTTCCTCCCACTAGGCCCCCTCTCCTACAGGTCCCATCACCTCCCAATAGCACCCCAGAATGGCAGCCAGGACTTCAGCATGTGGGCCCATGAGATCACTCATCCAAACTGTAGCAGTGATATGGGATATATAGATAATTTAACAGCAAAACAGAGGGATCATGACTGAAGCCAAGACAGTTCTGATTCTTGCTTAGGGGCTGAATCAGGAAACAACAACAACAAAAAAAATGTCCAGGGTAGCATTTTTAGGACAAAACTCTCATCATCTTTTATTTTAATTTGAATATGATAGCTATGATTCCATCAATCAATGTATTTATTGTGTGACTGCTGTCTGCAACATATATGGAAACCATTAAAAAGCATAAAACATCATCCATCCCTCAAGGGGCATTCAATGAAAAGGAAAATCAAAAGCTTCATGTATGGGATGGTAGAATAACAGCTGTTTGAATGCCCAGTGAGCATGAGGACTGAAGGAGGGAGAGAAGACAGGAGTACTTGGAAGAAAGGCCTGAACTAGCTTGAATCTGAACCTCATGCAAAAGAGAGAGGCTTATGTAGACCAAGGGATAGGAGGACTTAGCCCCTGTCACCCAGGCAAAAAAGGGCGGAGGTGCCAATGGTGAGACTCAGTAGTTTAAGCTGGGGCTATGGATCAGCCACTAATCCATGCTCCCTCTTTCTTCTTCTACACTTAACTTGGAAAGAAATGACATTAAATGGTGGGCTGGTTGATGTCCCAAACCCAACAGCCAAGGGAGAAAACATTTGCCTCCTGGGACATTCTTAAATCTCTTCTCCAAATTTCTGTATCCTTAACCTTCATGGTATTTGTCATGGTGGTGTTTTGTTTTGATTTTTGGTAATGGAGATTGAACCCAGGGGCCCTAACCACTGAACTACATCCCAAGCTCTTTTTGTTTTTGTTTTTTTTTTTTTAATTTTGACAGGGTCTCACTAAGTTGCCCAGGCTATCCTTGAACTTATGATCCCCCTGCCTCAGCCTCCTGAGTTGCTGGGATTATAGGCATGCACCACAGCACCAGGCTTAGTCTAAATTCTTGATTTTCTTACACATAATACTTCAATCAATCATATTTTGTAAAGAATTTCAGAATGAACCAGAAAAACACAGGTGTTGAACTGAGCGTGAGAAACAAGAGTTAGACAGTTCACCAGCGACCAGGAAATGCTAAGTCGGGATATTAAAGAGGCTCTAGTCTGCAAGAGGCTGTGTCTCTAGACTGTTTCACATCCTGTGAACTTGAGGGTATGCCCCAAACAAAATGGAAAGAAATGCTGTGTGTATCCAAATCAAGGAAGCAGCATGTGTGATTATTGTAAAAGGAACCTTGACTTTGGAATTTCCTGATTTTTTTTTTTTTTAAACTCTTGAGGTTAAGAATGGTGTGTTTTCAGCCTCAAAGAATTTTCCTACCACAAAGTGAACCACCAGAAGCGGCGTGTCAGACTGTAATTCACATTTCTGCCATGGAGAGAGCTAGTTGTATTGTGTCTGCACTGGGCGTGTTCAGGTGTGGTTAAGTGACCATCTCTCAGGTCTTTGGAGGGATGGGCTGATCATTGTGGTGTGGGAGTTTAGACCCATCAGAAGTCACACAAGGCAGGGGCGACAACCTATTTTTTTTAAAAACCTACTGCATTTGCCTATACAGTTATAGTTTCTTGTGTTTTGCTTTTCAAATTTTGACTTAGTCATCGACATTTAGAAATTGGGTGATTTTCTTATACCAGTCCAGCCTTCCAGATTCTTTTGAAAATGTGGAACAGCTGTTAGTTAATGTGGGCCTGCTCTTGCTCATAGGAGCATTGCTGGAGTAGACAGAGCTGCCCTTGCATGTGGCCAGGTGCTCTCCAGTTCTGCACAGCCTTCACCACCCCTGGGGGCCAAGGACCTGCTCCAGCTGACATCCTGTATCCAGTCTTTTGGATGTTCATTCATGCCACACAAATGCAGGGCTAGGCTCTGAGGCTACAGAGGTAAACTTAATCCCTGACTCTGGCAAGGGTCCCACACAGGTCATTATCCACTTTCTTGGGTGGATAGCAGCTTAGTTGCACAAAATAGGCCGTCTAAAGTTGAGTTTCTCACTCTGTAGACCACTGGTATTTGGGGCTAGATGATTCTTTGTTGTGGGGACGCTGTCCTGTGCCTTGTAGGAGGTCTAGCAGCGAAGCTGAACCTCAACCCACTAAATGCTAATAATACCTCCTCAATCGTAATGGAAAATGTCTAGACATTGTGACATGCTCCCTGGGGAAGTAAAATCACCCCCCCTTGGGAATCGTTGATCTCAAGATTCATGGAAATGAGTGGGAAAAATGCCATTTGAAATTTCAGCAAATTGCAAAATTTGCACATCTCTTAATTAGAGATTTGGATCAGCTCAGGGGTCAAGTCCTTAGTAGCACCTCTCGCCCACTCTGGGTCTGGCTCTGGAAGCACTGGTGGTGCTGAGTGACAGCTAGGTGTGCACACTTATTTTGCCCACAAGGCTGCAAGCAACTGTAGCAGAAGGGCTGGTTTTCGTGTACCTTTATATCTCTAGTCTAGCACCAAGTACATGCTGAATGAATACGTATTGTATCCAAGAATAGTTTCCAGCCTAAGGAACCCATGTGGGTCAATTTTCAGTCTTTAATTAAAAGCAACTGTTCTTGTCCAGCCATTTATCATGTTTTTAATTATAAAAACAATCTAGTTCAAGCTCAGTAATTTAAACATCGAGATTATATTTAATCATTTGGTTTTTAATTAACAGTTTTATGGCATATATCAATAATGATTTCCTCTATTTTAAACTTTCAGCAAAAGAGGTTCTCACATACAAGAGGGAAATATTCTGACGTGGTAGCAGTATCCCTGTCAAGTAGAATTAGTTGTGGAGACTCTTCTCTAAACCCCCTTTTCTAGACCAGGAAGGTCACCCTTGTCTTTGGAATGGTTTAGGTACAAGGCGAGAATGGAAATGCCAAGTGTTTATTCTAAGGATTCCACAAACAATTTTTCTCCTTTTTTCCCCCTCCTCCTCCCATTATTCATTGAACCTGCGTGCCAGTCATGAAGATTGCTCAAACTCCATCCTAAAGCAAACTTTTTCACCAACACTAAGCATCTTTTAAAAATAATCTTAAATCATCTTGGAGTAAAGATGTCCCATCCCTTTGATTTTAGGGGACCTCTTTTGCATAGGAAGAATGAATTTAGGGGCAAGAAGGGCTTCCCCAACACATACCAAAATACCATTAGAATCATGGTGTCTGACATTTATCAATTTCCCATTTGAATTAAGAATTTGAGGGCTGGGATTGTAGCTTAGTGGTAGAGCGCTTGCCTTGCACATGTGAGGCACTGGGTTTGATCCCCAGCACCGCATAAAACTAAATAAACAAAATAAAGGTACATTAAAAAAAAATTAAAACCTCCTCTTTAAAAATACTAAGTAGAGCTTTCTCAATCATTATTGCTCATTACCTAATCTCAGGTTTTCTCATAATTTATCAGATTATAAACTGTCACTCACTGAGTCCCGGAGGGAATGGGACATTAGTCAGATACATTTTAGTAAGGAAGAGAGAAAAAGCAAAGTAGTTTGGAATAGAAATGGGATTTGGGAGAACCAGTATAATTCAATCATTTGCTGAATAAATATTTATTGGGTGCCACATTAGGTGCTGGGCCTGCAGCCAAGCAAACGATACGGTCTCCATCCAGTCTGTTGGGTTCAATAGGAATCAACTGAATAACCACAATATAGATGTAAAATTGAGATGAGGCCCTTGGTACCCCATAGGAGAAGAGAGAAGGGCTGGGGAGGGGCTGAAATAGCCCCCTGAAAGAGCAGCTCGTGGTGGCTATTCCTGGCCACATGTCAGATGTTTATGCCTTAGCTACATGAAGTGTGTTCGTTTCAGGAATGACGAGGATTATAAAATTTGCAAACAGTTCAGTCAAGCTCTGGCTTAAATAGTTGTAATGCTATTAAGAATCCGGGACCCCGTGTCCACTTCTCCTGCCGTTTAGAAAGCAACATCAAAGCTGGCCTCCCTGGCTCGCTTCACAGTGAACGAAGCGAGGTTGTTTTCATTTTTGCACTTGCTAAGCTCCTTGGGTGTTTTGTAAAGTAACTCTGCCAAAGGGATGAAATGGGGTTGTTACACTCCAGCATTGTTCTCGGGCTGTGGGAGGACAGGTGGCAGAGGGCCAGCCTGCCCCGGTCTTCTCCCTGGTGATTAGGAGGATTAGTGGGAAGTGTATAAAACACTGAGCCCCCAGTTACATTTGCAGAAATAAAAGCCATCCAAACCCCTGCAAGCTGCACACAGCCTTCGCATCCGATTGCAAGGACTCTCTACTTGCCTGGGGACTTGAGATGCCGCAGGCCATCCTAAGGGGCTACTGAGGAGAAACAGAAGATCTGCTTCAAAGGAAAAGCCTAGTCTTTGGAAGGAAAGCCTGCGTGGGCTGAGAACGGCTTCTGCTTTCCTGTTATCTCTTCTCCAAAGAGAAAAGACCACAGAGCTCCCCGTCCCAGTTTCTGGGGTCCTGAACTAGACAAGGGACAAGCAGGTTCCCAACTTCACATGTGGGTTGTGTTTCAAAATAGGGTCTTTTGGAACTCGGACCACAGTTTCTCCCAGAAAGTAACCTATAAATGATGTCTGTAGATGAGTGAAGTCCTCAGAGGAGTATTTGATTCATAACACAGATACTGACTCCAGGCACACAATCGTGAGTTCAATGGAATTGATGGATTCTCAGTATTTATAATTTGATTTCAGTCAGAAAGAAGTGATTACATTGCCACTTGGAGCTTAAGATAACTCAGTGCTCATCTTCCCTGCCCCCTCATCTCCATTGTCCCTCTGTTGTTCCAGTGGGCAGCACCCTTGTACCCCTCTCTCAGTGACTGGCTCCTTAACCCGCATGCACTCTGCCCTTGTCGAGAGAGGGGGCCCTGATGGCTCAGGGGATCTTCCCAATCACCAGGGTGACGAAGGAATAGATTTATCATCTCTTGCTTCAGAAAGTAGGACTTAGACTCACAGGTGAGGTTATAAGATGCAGCTGTGTTCAGTGTGAGGCAGAGTCATGTCTCAATCAGGGCCAACCCAGTGCCTCCCTAGAGACACACTTGTTTGGTGTCAGAGCTCCTCGCCAGTGTGACAGGCTGGCTTACACAATGGGACATGTCCATCACTAGACATCTTCAGGTTGGGTGGCCGGTCTGCTGTGAGATCCACGGAAAGGGATTGCTTTTCTGGAAACAGAATTGATTAGAAAAATTCTCTTATTATTCTCATAATTTATTGATTGCCCATGGTTGCCAAGCACAGCGGTGATTGCTTCAGGCATATTATTTCTAAGCCTCACAGAAGCTTTTAGAAATGGTCAGCTTCTGTGGTCCAGATGGAAGAAGTGAGGCTTAATAAGACGACATAGATAATAAATGCCTGAGCCAAAACTTGAACTCAGGTTGGCCTGACCCTAAGTTGACTGTGTTTACATTCTCACCCATAGTCAACTCATTCTTGTATTAGAAGTGTAAAATTGTGCAAGTTACCTTGATATCAGAGTCACCCACATAGCTGACATTTTTTACTGGGACTGTACTGTGAGTAGCCTGCATGTGTTTGATATATTCAGCATCCCAAACATGTTAGAAATATGAAGGTGTTGGGCTGGGGTTGTGGCTCAGCAATGGAGCGCTCGCCTTGCATGTGCCAGACCCTGGGTTCGATCCTCAGCACCACATAAAAATAAATAAGTGAAATAAAGGTATTGTGCCCACAACTAAAAAATAAATATTAAAAAAAGAAATATGAAGGTGTTGTCATCAGAGTGTGTGTGTGTGTGTGTGTGTGTGTTGTGTATGAGTACACAAGAGGACTGGTGTGTGGATAGAGATGAAGGGAAGAAAAGCACCTCTTCTGAAAGGGTGGTTGGCTCCTCTGTAGAGTCTTTCACCCTCAGGGACCGACTGTCATAATCCCTTGGTGATGGCCCCGCCCAATGCCCAGAATGACAGGGGATTCAGACAGACACCAGATTGTCTACTGAGAAGTTTAAAATAGAAAATGGAGAGACCTTTGGAAGTATTAAGTTTTAGGCATGTTAAAATATTCAACTCTTTTTTTTTTCCCTCACTGTCTTTCATCCTCACACTACTTCATTTTCAAATCACTGACCATATTTCTTTCTGGTGGAAAATTCATGATTCCCCATTTGTATGCTCACCTTTCAATGTTCTGTTAGTCTAAATGAAATGCAAAGATTCACAGTGTATCCCCTTACCAGTGATCAGACTATGGACCCCTGCATCATTTCATAGCCATCAGCCCTCTTTAGCAAAAAGCCCCTGAGGGCTCTGTGGGAAGCCTTTGTATCTAGTGTGCTTCCTCCAGGGAGCCCGAGCTGGTCAGGAGGAGCAGGACACACCATTGCCTTCCCTGAGGGAAGGTGTTAAAGCTGGTCTTCCAGCCCCCTCACCTCCCTCGCTGTATCGGAGGTTTGCCCCCAAGTGGCAGGTGAGTCCTGGACTCCAGCTAGAAGGAAGGCAGTCTGGGCTGGTATGAGAATTGCACTCCCAGACCAAAGGAGGTGTCCCCTGTTCTGTTCTGTGTGGGTGCCAGGCAGCTTGGGTGATCTGCAAGGAGTGAGAAGCTAACCTCATGCCATTGTTTGCAGCCTCCTGCTTGGTGGACTTGGAGAGGCCTTGCTTGTTTTCTCAGAGCGGAAAGGTTCCTGATAAAGATGGGCAGGAAAAGAAGACTCACAGTTTACCAGCTGGAAATCACAGAGCCCTGACCTCGTCGCATCCTGTTGAGAGGGTCAGAACGAAGAACACAAGGACAGTGACACTACACCAGGGCTCCAGGTGGGCAGAGTTTGTGCCCTGCCCAAGCTGAATGTTTGGGTGGTGAAAAATGCAAAGGCCCCACCACTTCTCATTGCCTCAACGAGAACTATCTAGAGCCCACCAGGCTGCAACAGAGAAATGGTCTTTGTTATGTCTTCCCATTTTGAGACTCTCTCTTGACTGTGCTGAACCCAGTTCTGCAGAAACAGGAGGAACAGGATTTCACCATGATGGCTCCTCTCACCTTGGCTGACCTGCAGCTTTCAGTTTGAGGTCATGGGCCCACGGTTATTTTGTGGTATTTTTTTTTTTTTTGTATGTGTGTGTGTATGTTGTTTTATGTTTTTACACTTTGGAAATGTCCATTCCTTGTGCTGGAGCCCACACCCACCCATGTAGAAGTGCAGAGAGACGTGCTCCCTCTTAAGAGCCTTCACTGGGGGCAGGGCAAACATGTGGGTTATCTGGGGTTGAGCCAAGTAGGAAGCCTAAAGGACACTTTAAATCTAGAATGAGTGATGACCTTTTGTGGTTGATGTTTCTATTTATTTCCTGCTTCTAAACTGCTGTTGATGCTTGTAAACTGGTCAGGATGTGTGTTGTGTTGACTTCTGCATACTCTTTTTTGCCCAGTGTTGGGTTAAACTGGTAACCAGGCGACTAGCTGAGGGAAGGGGGTTTAAGTACTGGTGGATGTCTTTCCTGGCAGGTGAAACAAACGAACAATATAGAACATCCGTTTACATGCGCATACTGTTACAAGTCATCGAATACTGAAGTATGTTTTTCAGACCAGATTAAAGATTGTATTAAAACTATACCTTGCGTCTAGAAAAGAAACAAATTTACATGAAATGATCACTTGATTCTGAAGCCACCAAGAAGGTTTAGAAAAATAACGAAGTTTTTTTTTTTTTTTTTTTTTTTTTAAATAATAAGTTTTCAAAATACTCTACTGCTCTGTCAGAGGGTTTGGGTCATTTTTAGATGACCAGGGAGTATTCTTCAGCAGGAGGGCAGGCCTGTGGTGTTGGATACCCACATCATTGATGGAGAACCCCGCCCTTTTCAACACCAGGGAGCTGTGCCTTGTTCAAGCTTGGCCCTGTGAAGAATGAAGTCAGCTCCATCCGTGGCCATTATTTCTGCATGTTTTCTCCAACTTGTTGGAAAAAGAAAAAGATAATGAAACAAATAGGAATGGATTTGTGTATTTGGAACTTGAGTACCTTAGAATTGGTTCCTTGTCTTTTCCTTGTCTCTGCTTTCTCATTTCAGGTTAAAATGTTCAGAATGACCTTTTCCTATATTGGTTTGCCGTTTGCTTTTGTTCTTCATCTGGGATGTCAAACTTTCTACAGACTGAGACTCAAATAAGGAAATCTGGCTGTAGAATTTTCTTTATTCTTGGCTCCCACAAGACTCTATACCACTGAGACCAGCTCTTTTCTCCTTGTAGAAAGTGGCGTCTATCCAAATGTCATCTTATGTCTGTCTTTTCAAGTGCCATTTAAGCAAATGGGGATTCTTCAGGCAAGAAAGAACCACACAGTTAGCAAGTCCAGTCCCATTTTCAGAATGGACCACACATTTTTTTTTTTTCTGAAAAGTTTTAGACTCTTTTTGTTTTAAGGATCTCTAGCAAGGATGTTTTTTGTTATGTATTTTTTTAAATTTATTTACTATATTCCAAAGTCATATTGTTTTTAAAACCTCAGGTATTTTCTTTGTCACCAGCAAGAGGTGGGCGGAGGACAAGGTGTTTTTTTCAGTATGTCCTCCTGTCTCCTCCTGTTTCCTTCTGTTTTTCCTTCTGTTTCCCCGTGACTGGGCTTTTTTCTTCAAGCTGTAAGTACCATCTTTCACACCCAAGTCCACATCTCAACTCTGAATGCAGGGTGAGCCCAGCGGTCTGTGACACTAGGGCCTTCCCAGATCACTAGAGTCCCCCCGGCTCATATCTGCCATGGTTCTCTGGGCCTAGGGACCCCACAGGAAATCTCCAGGTAACCCCACGTATCCTCATGTCCTGTTTGGCCTCTGAATCTCTTCGTCCTTGATGGCCCCAAATCAAAGCTGGAGGGTTTTGTTTTGTTTATTTGTTGTTTTAAATAAAGAATATGTTTTCTATGTGGTTGTCCATTATTACTAATCAATCTGATGTGGAGAGTTAAAAAATTAAACCATTTATTTTCTTGGTAATTTGCCTTTCTTTTTCTTTTCTTCATCTCTGGCAGGGGTTATTGCATAAAACATGATTGGTATCCCTGGGGGAGGGAATTATCGTAAACACAAGCCCAGGCTCCTCCTTCTACCACACTTGAGCCTCCTCTCTCCCAGGAGGGAAGGGCACACCCAGCCCCTTTTAGACCTGGGCTGTCAACTGTAGTCCTGGTAGCCACTTGAGGTCATTGAGCACTGAATCAAATCGTGGCTGGGCCAAATTCAGGTCTGCCATTAGGTGTGGGAAAACACTCATATTGAAAAAAATATCTTTGATCTATCCAATATAAATTAAATACACATGAAATATATAATCTCAAATTTTCTTCTTTTCACATTTTAAAAATGTGGCTGCTAGAAAGTATTTGCAGACTTGAGGACATGAGGATGTGTGGGGTTACCTGGAGATTCCCTGTGGGGTCCCTAGATCTGTCTGTCATTCAGTGCTATTTCAGAGTAGTTCATCTGTCTCTCTGGGCAAAAGAGAAGGGTGCTGGCAGCAGCTTCTGGGGTACCAGCCTGATAATAATGCCTAAGACTACTGGCTCTTGATGCTTATTATATACCAAGTGCTGGATACTCGTGTCTTTGTTTCCTGTGGTAGTGCAGCAAGCATCCTCTGTATTTTTCAAGAAGATCAGAGAAATTCAGTAACATTTCCAGGGCCATCCAACTGGGACTCAAAGCCTGGCTTTTTGAAGCCTCTTCCTGCAGCCTTCACGTTAGAAACTTCTTAAGATAAAGAAATGAAGCCAGTTACGGTGGAACACACCTGTAATCCCAGCAACTCAGGAGGCAGAGGCAGGAGGATTTCAAGTTCAAAGCCAGCCTCAGCAATTTAGTGAGGCCCTAAGCAACTCAGTGAGACCTTGTCTCTAAATAAAATATAAAAGGGCTGGGGATGTGGCTCAGTGGTTAAGCGCCCATAGGTTCAATCCCTGGTACCAAAAAAAGGAGAAATGCAGCCCCCCCACCCCCCTCCCCCATGTTTTATAGAGGGTTGTCAGTTCTCCAGGAAGTGCTGAGATGGGGATTCCTAACATCTCTGAAACCATGGAGACTTTCTTCCTGAAAGCCAGGTTATCTCCCTTTGCCCAAGGTTAGGGTTTGTGGCCTGTGTTCCCACCCCCACTGTGTTTTTAGAGTGTTCTGATCTTCCCCAGCCTCCTGTGTTGGCTTGTCTTGAGATCCCCCTTGGATAGGGCTGGAGCAACCAGGAGCACTTTGGGAATTGTCTTCCTCTCTCCTGAACCATCTGAAGTGTGGCCAGAGCAACCAGCTGCTGATCACTGAATTCTCAGCACATTTCTCAGAGGTTGGCATGTTCAGATGGCCGAGAGGTTTGAAGGTTGAAGGAGCAGTGGCCTCCAGATCCTGGAACTTGGTGTCAGCAGAGGACACCCTTCTCTTCACTGGGTCTGCAGGTCTGAGGAAGGAGATATGTCCCAGATCTGCCTGAAAATGAAAGTAGGTGAGTGGTCAGTAATGTTTGAGCCAAGTATCAAAGAATATGGGGTCAGCTAAAGTTTGGTGGGGGTTCTTTTGGGGTGGCTTCATGGTCCTTGGGTTCTTGTTTTGCAAGTCAAAGGAGTGAGGCTCTTGACCTTTTCCCAGCCCTATTTAGCATCTCTGCTTTAGCCTCTGTCCTTTAAACCCAGCCAGGGGGAGACACCACCACCCAGTGGTCCTGTGTCATTCACATTCCTTTCTTTTGAATCCGGTGACTCTGTGACTTGCTTGTAGCCAGTTGGATATGGTGGAAATGGTGGTATGTGACATCCAGGGCCAGGTCAAAAGCACCTGCTTACAGTCCCAGCTACTGGGGAGGTTGAGGTGGGAGGATCACTTGAACCCATGAGTTCAAAACCAGCCTGGGCCACATAGTGAGACCCTGTGTCAAAACAGAGGAAAGAGAAAATAAGAGAGGAAGAAGAAAAAAACAGCCCCTTCTCCTCTCTGGAAGATGGCAGGGTAAATAAATGTGCTCCAAGGACCTCTACGTTTTCTCTGCTCAGGTGGGTCTTGAACATACTCCCATTCACTGGTCTCTGCTCCAGCCCAGATGCAGCACCTAGAAGAGAACCCCCCCAGACTGCAGGGCTGGCCCAGACCCCCCTTGCAGAGTAGGTCTGCAGTTCTACCTTTGGATCAAAATACCTCATCTGCTCATTCATTCACAAGATACTGAGACCCAGTCTCTGTTTTAGGATCTGGGGAGCTTCCATTCTAGTGGTAGAGACAGACAATGAAAAGGAAACAATGGACTTTCAGAGCCAGTGAAATGCTATTAGGAAATAAAATGGAGAAAGGAGGCTGAGACAGACTCTCCCAAGGATCTGCCAAAGGTGAGGAATTCCTCTTTCAAAATATCCAGCAACACACACAATATAGCATGTAGTTCGGGGGGGGGGGGTGGTCTATGGGTTCCAGGTTCAGAATGAAAGAGAACTGCTTTAGTGGACCCAGGAAGCCAAGGATCCCCACAGGTGGAATAGCCAGCTCCTTCCCCACCGGTTCTGGGAGGAGCCAATGGGTAACAAATTTTGGCAGATGCAGACCATTGACTGGCCACAGGAGGCTTGGGCCCTGCCTGTGGGTTGCTCTCATTCTGGCAAAGGAGAGTTACTGAGCAGACTCTAAGTGGACTAGAAGGTTAATCACGTAGCCTGCTGTGTGGTCCATCACTGGCCAACATTGCATTGCTCACAGGGCTTCCCCCTGCTGCCTCCCACTCCTCACAAGAAGCCTCTGATGCAAGAATCGTCCTTAGCCTCATTTTTCAGAAGAGACGTCACACAGGAGGTAAGTAACTTCCCCCAGGGTCCTTGGCAAATTTTGAGGATTTGGAGGGGCCCGACTGACCATGCAGGCCCCTGCCTCTTAACCCCCATAGTACTCTGTCCTCCCTTTGAGAGGAGCTGGCAGTGGGGGCATCTTCAGGGAATGGGGCTGCAAGAGAGGCGGGGCAGGTGACACTGTGAATGGACTGCAGGGATGGAGAAAGGACCTTTGTGAGCACTTGTCACATGCCAGACCCTGGCAGGAACCTCCTCTGTGATAGGTCCCTGCCCTTTCAGGCCATAGCAGGACTCCAAGCCCCAGACAGGACAGGAAACCTTTCCAAGGCCACCCAGTACTAAGCCAAGATTCCAAAGTCATTTTCAAACCCAGTTTGCCCTGGTGCCCTTCTCATGTGCTGGTTCATTCTGGGCTCCTCAAGTCACTGGGCTCCAAAAAAAAAACCAGGGGAGCAATCTGCTCCCCTAGACTTCAGGACCCAGCAGGGCAGCTGCAGGGCCTCTGAACTGGGCAATAAACCTCAGGATTTGTTCTGGAAACATTTCAGAGAGGGCAGACATTCCCTGCTCCCTGGTGAACTGAGGGGTTCCTGGGGCCTTTGTGCTGATTTTCGGTGGCCTGATCAGCAGCCGTTTGCACTTAGTAAAACAAATTGGCACATAAACCTGAGTCCAGTTCACTCTGGGATCAGCCAAGAGAGGCCTGAAGGAACTGCCCTCCTTGCTTGGCAGCTGAAGGCAAAAATCTCATTTAAACAATCGCCTGAGCCAAAAGGAACATTTGAGTCATTTATTTCCTGCGCTCGCTGTGAAAGGCCAGCAGGACTGGCAAAGGCGAGGCCATTGTGCCCGTTGGCATTCACATCATGACTCTGAGCCTCTGGGAGAGCCATAGAAGCCCTTGGAAACTGGGAGACTTAATCCAGGCACCTTCACCTGGGCCAGTTGTTTGCATGACAAATCAAAGTGAAGTGGAGCGCTGTGTGTAAAGGGCTGTAAGGGGGAGATGGACCCCCGGGTTGTCTCCCAGGTGTACTCAC
Organism: Urocitellus parryii; assembly: GCF_045843805.1. Classification (NCBI taxonomy): domain Eukaryota; kingdom Metazoa; phylum Chordata; class Mammalia; order Rodentia; family Sciuridae; genus Urocitellus; species Urocitellus parryii. The sequence goes on from NC_135543.1 coordinate 46,929,081, forward strand.
TAACCTGGCAGGTGATAGCAATCGTTCCTTCATTGATTTCCTGACTCTTTCATTTATCAGATACAAACAGGCACGGGGTGCTAGTCCCTGTTATAGATGGTGGCTTCGTTTCCCCTGGGGGGGCCAACCAGCTACTCCTGCTGCTCAGGTGAGCTTATGGTCCTTCAAATAGGCAGGTGCTGCAGGTGTCTGGTATGTCACGTGGAGTTGTTCTCGAAGCAGCATCTCCCTTATTCTGACTGCTGTCGCTCTGGTGATTTTCTATGTAAGGGCTGGGGGCTACTGAGAGATGCCTTGAGTCTACTACCGCCTTCATTGAGCTGTAGCAGACTGCCTGGAATACGTACGTTTAAAACGCGCAATTCAGTGGTTTTTAGTCTATTCACAGAACTCTGCAACCATCACCACTATCTAATTATAGAACATTTCTTCACCCCAAAACCTATACCCGTTGTCACCCCTTCCCACCCAACTCCTACTGGCTTAGGCAACCTCAAATCCACTTTCCATCTCTGTAGATTTGCCTATTCTGGAGATTTCTTGTGAATGGGATCCTGTCCTAGGCAGTCACACTGACACAGTTGTGTCACACTGAGGTTTTTTAAGTGGTTCAAGTCCTTCTGTCAAAGTCTGCTTTCCTTAGCAGCCACTCTTTTGCCTTCTCTTCTCTGGAGGTGGGGAGAGAAGTGGGTGTGAGTCTTGCATCTGGGATGTGAAATATGGAGGTGGCCTGAGGGATCAGAGAACCCAAGACAAGTAAAGGCTCTCCAGAGAGAGAGGCTGCATAGCAGGGGCATGTTTATCAGCACCCTGGTGGGGGAGATTTTTTAAATGTTTCACTCAGTGTCCCATGTTATCCTCAGGTCTCCAGTAAAGTTTGTTATGCATGGCAGGCCTGGTGTTGGCTGAGCTTTGGCGGGGAATTAAGGGTGTGGGTCCCCATTTTATAGTGAAAATAGAGGTAGCCTCTACTCTCAGATGGTGCCATTTGAAGATCTGAGATCCAAGCAGTTGTCTTTTCACTGGGGGGTCTTGAGGATACAACTGAGTCAAATTGTGCCCTGCGTTTGTCTATCGGCCACTTCTTTCTCTCTCTCTTTGTGGTGCTGGGGATTGAATCCAGGGCCTTGTGCATGCGAGGCAAGTACACTGCCATCCGCAGCCCCTCAGCCATTTCTCAAACATCTACTCCAAGGAAAGTACTTGCTCCCCAAGGGAAGGAGAACTGCCTAGGAGCAGTTGGCATGCTGACAACAGATTCATGTGCAGTCAGCACCGAGGAAGGGGCCCCAGGAGGGGACCCAGGGTGTGTCCCCCTAAGAACTTCCCATCTCAAAGTCCCTAACAGAATCTTGGTCTCTCATTTAGGAAACTACCCTGGGATCAGGGAATGGATGCAATGGATGGGGGACCTGGGAAAGTGGTTTCCTTGGGCCCAGCTCGGATCCCACCTGTGTCCTGCCCCTTGACACTGGGATCTAAGGACAGTGGAGCTCTTGTAACTAGCCAGGCTGCCCACCTCCAACTTTCTTTTGTGCAAGAGAAAATAATTAAGCCGTCCTTTGTTCAAGACATTGTTATTTCTGGTCTCTGTTGCTAGCAGCCAAAGGATGCTAACTCAAAACCACCTCTGAGCAGCCAGTGTGGTGCAATAGGCCTGTACTAACCTGAGTGTGAGACAGGCCCCACCGAGCATCCTTCCTCCGTTCTCTTCGTGCCCGAGCACATAGTGAAGCACCTTCTTAGATTGTCTGCCCTTTCCCACATGTGGTCTGTTGTAGAAAGCCAGGTTCCTTGACTGATTATTTTTTGTTTGTTTGCACAAAGCCCGACACAGAAGGTGCTCACTAACTGTGGATGCAAATGATAGTAGTCATCTTCATTTGCTAGCTCCACGATTTTTGGCTGAGTCTTAATTTCCTTAATGGTAAAAATGAGGGTTATAACAACAGGGATGTTTTAATCATGTTAAACATGATTAAGTGTCTAGCATGATGCCTAAGATATGTCAGATGCCCAGGAAATGGTGGCCACTATTAATGTCATCATTACCATCTCTAATAAGTCCCCATTTACCCCTGATGTTACTCTCCACCTACCTCTGACAGCCAGACTTCTGCTTTTTCCTAAGACCAGGTCTCTGGCAGGTGTGTTGTATTCATGGGAGTCTTGTTCTCTTTACATTTCTTGGTGTGGAGAACTTCATCACAACATGTAGTCCCCAGGCTGCCTGGGTTCCAACACTGGACCCTCCCAGGCTACACCTTCCCAGGTAGTGAAGTCTTCCATGCTCAGCCAGGGGACAAAAATCAGGCTAGGGGGAGTGATTGGGGGGTCATTCTGCCTGAGGGTCCTGGTCAGGGAAGATGGTTCTTCCCATGGAGAGAGTAGGAAATCCATTGGGAATATGGGAGTAATTTTCTGCCCTTCCCTGTGTCCATGATATTTGCAAAGCGATGGAGCCATTTCCCTACTCTTTGGATTCGAGCTAGCCTTGTGGTTTGCTTTGGCCAATAATCGCATTGTAAGTCACACTGCCATTACTCAGCCTAGGCCTTAAGAAGTCTGTACATTCCCACTTGCTCAATTTGACAAGGGTTCTCTTTTTGATTCAGTTTTAGAAAGACTCCTCTGAGCCCTTGTCTTAGGCAGACCATGGCCATTGGAGCTCAGTTCAGCAAGAATTCTGCCAAGCCCATTTAGGAAGAATGCCTTCCACTCTTGCCTAATGAAGTTCCTCTTGGTAATATTCCATCCACGGATTCCTTCAGCCTGCTCATTGGCTATAAATCCCCAGTGGCCTCTGGGTTTCCAAAGTTGGGTTCTGTCTCCCTCTCCCACTGCAATAGCGGTGATCTCTTTGCCTGCTGGAGGATGAGAGACCCTGTGGAGCAGAGCTGAGTCCTTCCAGATGAGGCTGTTCTAGACCAGCCCTCAGCTAACATAACTGAGCTTGGTCAAGGTCAGCAAAACAGCCAGCTTCCCCCAAGGCTCATGAGAAATACTAAATGACTGCTAGTTAAAACCACTAGGATTTGGTGTGGTTTGGTTTGCAGCATTATTGTGGCAATAGATGACAGATACAGAAGAAAAGGTAAGAGAAGCTGAGTGGGAGAACTTTCTGAAAGATCCTCTTCCCTGAGCTCATGGGTCCTTCAGTGTATATTGTATGGTTCCCAGAGCATTAGTGAGGGACAGCCCCCTTCCCACCTCCACCTTGTGTGTGTGTGTGTGTGTGTGTGTGTGTTGCTGGGGATTGAATCCAGGGCCTCACATATGCTAAGCGTGTGCTCTACTACTAAGCTACATCTCAAATCAGACCTGTCTTTGGCTGCCAATCCAGAGAAGAGGAGACAGGAGAATGGATCTGTAGCTGCTTGAGTGGATTCCTCCCTAAGCCACCAGATAGTAACCAAGAGGCCAGAGAGGATGTGCTGGGGTTGACTTAGAGGTATGTGCCACCTGGGCACCAGTTAAGGCCTATATTCCAAATAACTTAAAGTTTGAACACATGTGGAACCAAGCTATTAAGGGGCCCTGAAGAAGTGGGACATATCAGCACCACAGCACTGGAAGTTGGAGTGCCAGCCTGGAATGTTCTTCTGGGGCTCCACCCTGCACGGGGCTGAATATTCTCCTTCATGGCTTCTCTGGTCTCCCTGAGCCCTTTTTTCTTTTTAATTGTGTAAAATTACAAAACATATAATTTACCTTATTGCCCATTTTTAAATGTATAATTTGGTGGCATTAAATATACTCATACTGTTGTACAACTGTCACCACCATTAATTTCAGGAACATTTTCATCATCGCAAGTAGAGCTCCATACCCACTAAATAATAGTAACCACCATCCTACTTTCTGTGTCTATGAACTTGCCTGTTCTGGATACCCCATATCAGTGGAGCCATACATTTGTGTCCCTATGTGTCTCTTAGCCCTCAATTCTTACCAAACATTTTGTTTTTAGACATCTGAAAAGAAGCCCATATGGGTGTTGTACTTTCTTTGTATCCCATCCCATTTTCTTTGATGCTCTGTATGAGTTGGGATGTATGATGTTGGCCTTGGGATACAAGTATATCCCTCTTCCACATCAAATCTCAAACAAAAGAAATTGTTCTTCCTAACCAAGCTCCTGAAGAGGGTTGGACACCCACTTTCCATTTTCCTTTTCTACCTTTTTAGTTTGACTTGTTCTCACAAAGAACCTTTACCCTCCAGTCAGATGATGGAGAAGCATGGTGGGTTAGGTGGTGTTTTAGTCTGTCTTTTTCACACAGTGACCAAAATATCTGACAAGAACAATTTTAGAGGAGGAAAAGTTTACTTGGGGGCTCCTGGTTTCAGAGGTATCAATCCATAGATGGCTGACTCCATTGCTCTGGGCCCAAGGTGTGGCAGAACATCATGGTGGAAGAGTGAGGTTCAGGAAAGTGGCTCAGGACATGGCCACCACGAAGCAGAAAGAAACCTTCACCAAGAACAAAACATAAACCCCAAATGCATGCTCCCCCATGACTCACCTCCTCCAGATACACCCTACCTACCTATAGTTACCACCCAGTTAATCCCTGTTAGTGTATTAATGCATTGATCAGGTTAAAACTCTCATAACCCAACCATTTCACCTCTAAACTTCCTTGCATTGTCTTGCACATGAGCTTTTGAGGAACAGCTCATATCTAAACTGTAACAGACTCATATTTGTCTTACCAGCCCCTAGGGCACATAGCCTATGTTCCTGAAGTAGCCTTGAGGTACCCTACCCAGTCTAATGTCCAAAGCTGAACATGAAATTATTTCTTCAATAGAAGATGCTCTGACTTGAGGTAACTGGGAATCCAACCAGTCCCATGGTACCAGAAACACCTGGAGAAGCCTGAGGTCTGTAAATATTCTGTTTGCATGAGTTGGTGAGGCCAATGAGAAGATGAGGCACAGGCAGAATTATCACCGTTCCTACGCTCTGCATCCCCTCCATGTGTCTTACACATGAAGACACACACACATGCCTCAGGGACTTGATTTTTTAAGGCCTGGGATGACAGTGTTGTTCCACGTTTAACTTGAGTGTTTTCCAGGGGAGCCTTGGGGGGTTGGGGGGGGCATGAACAGTGGGATCAGATATGAAACAGAAGGAGAGAGGATTTTTTCCCTTTAAATTCTTTGAGAACATATCACTGCTCTGGCCCTTTGACTAAGGGGGGTCAGCTCTTGGGGCCCAGTGGGCAAAGATAGTCATGCCATGGAGAAGCTATTTCAATAGACTCAGAGACTCTTGGCATCCAAGAAGGGGAAGTGGCAGCCAGGGAAGAACTGTCATTGGTCAGGCTTCTCTTGGGAAACTCGGGCTACACTTAACCAACTCCCCCATCCCTGTGTGGGGCCCCAAGTGATGAATTCCACCTGTGCTAAGATATGGAATTCATTCTATTCTGTGGTAAAGCTGATTCTTCTTTCTCAAGAATCTTCTCTCTCCTCATCTTGCGTGGTCTTTTCCAATTGCTTAGACTCCATGGCTGCCTCTGTTGAGGTCTCAAGCAATCTGATCCCCAGTTATGGGCTGGAGGTGAACAACCCACCCAGTTCTCTCATCTTGTTTTTTAATATTTTTTAGTTATAGATGAACACAGTACCTTTATTTTATTTAATTATTTTTATGTGGTGCTGAGGATTGAACCCAGTGCTTCACACATGCTAGCAAGTGCTCTACCACTGAGCCACAAACCTCAGATCCAGTTCTCTCATCTTTAAAGTGGGAAAAAATAGTTTAATCTCTTTTTAGTTTTGTTGAGATAATTAAGTAGAGAAATGAGCGAATGAGCCCAGAGGTGCTTAACCACTGAGTCACATACGCAGTCCCCCCTTAAAAATATTTTTATATTTTATTTTGAGACAGGGTCTCACTAAGTTGCTGAGACTGGTTTTGAATTTGGGATCCTCCTGTCTCGGCTACCATATAGTGACAGTACTCTTCCACTATGATGTTCTGCCTCACCTTGATCTCAGGGCAATGGTACTGAGCCAATCACGGATTAAACCTCTGAAACCATGAGCCAAAATAGACTTTTCCTCTTTTAAGTTGTTCTTATCCGATATTTTGGTCTCAGGGGTAAAAAAATAGACTCACACACATTCATCCATTTGGGAAGTCACAGGGTGCGTTGTGTTTCTAGACAGTCATTATCATCAGTCTCCTGTAGTTCTGGTGGTTTAGGGAAACAATAGCTATTCAGGTTGGTTCATTTTCCCCATTTCCAGCATGATTCCAAGTACTGTTCACTCTCTCCAAGCCCCCTGGCCCTTTTGCCCTCTGTCCCCATTTAAAGGGGCCTCACCTCATGTTTAAAGGGAGAGCAGAAGCAGTCGGGGAGAATATTCTCTCCTTCCCACTGTTTATCATGCCTGCCTGCCCACATCTATACTTCTCTTTCCTCCTTTCTTGGCCATTGAGGAGTACCTCCCTTCAACTTGACATTAACCCCTCTGCCTGGGCACATTTGGCAGTGGGCAGGTAACCTCTGAGCTACATCTCAGTCCTTTTTTAAAAAAATTTGAGATATAGTCTCATTAAGTTGCTTAGGGCCTTGCTAAATTGCTGAGGTTGGCCTTGAATTTGGAATCCTCCTGCTTCAGCCCCCTGAGTCACTGGGATTACAGGTGTGCAACATCACACCTGGCTCCTTGGTCTCATTTTTATTCTGATTTTTCTTTTCAGGAACCTGAGGATGTCTCTCTTTTGGTTTAAACATTAAACATTCTCCTCTGTATCAGCTTAAGGCATCCACATGTCCTTCCCATTTAAAACGCCATGAAGCAAAAACAAAACTTGTTCCTTCATCCACTTTGTCCTAAGTCGGCTCCCCAAATATTGCCAACACATTGAGGAGACAAAGCTGAATTTACTGTGGCAATACGGGAGAGCAACAGGGCTTGGCATGCTTTGGAGTGAGGAAGACAAGCTCATCTTTGGGGAATTAGGAATTTGGATTGAGGTGAGTCTTTTATTATGGAGCTTCAGGAGTAAGCAGTGATCAGGATGCAAATATTCCAGGGTTGGTGGAAATTCAAAGTTGGCATCTTCGGGTACAAACTGTTGGTGCTTTCCAGTGAAGAGTTATGGGCCTCTGGGGAAGTTTCTGCTGGAAATAATCACACCATGTGCTAAGGAGAACAGTCCCCGGAAAGCAAAAATTAATAAAGACAACAAAGTGGCAAAGTTGTCCTGAGCTCTTCAGTCTGACTCCAGACACTTTCTAGAATTGTGCTCATGAAGGTCCTCAGTGATGTTCCTATCTTTAAATGCAATTGAGACTCCCAGGCTCTCAGGGGCATTCAAGGAAACAGTCCTGTCTCAGCTCTCATCAACTGTCACACTCCCATCTGCCCCCTACCTTCCTCACCACCCTCTCTCCTCTCTGCAGACTTATTCTCTTCTTCCCATTATAAGAAGTTATCATCCCTCAAGGCTTGGTCCAGCATCTTCTCCTCCTGGGGCAGTGTCATGCATACCCATCACTTTAGCCACCACCTCTGCACAGATAATTCACACATCCTCGTTGCCAGTGCAGCCTCTTTGAAGTTCTGGACCTACGTTTGCAACAGCCCCATGTCTCCTCTGAATGTCTTCAAGGCTTTTCTTGTAGGGATTCTATAGTTCATATTATAACAACCTCCCAAATTACAAGGACTTAACACAATTTATTTCTCACTGGCATAACGATTCAAAGAGAGAGTTCCTGATTGGCTGTCCCTCTTTAGACTGTTTCTTTCCACATGGTAAATCAAAGGCCAATGTTTCTTCCATCTTGTGGCTCTTCCATTTTCTGTGTCCTCCAGTTGGTAGGGAAAAGAGAGTGTAGATGTTATGTGCATGCACATGCATGCACTCACACACATTGTCATAGCGGATAATGCAGAAGAATCATGCCCTCTTTGCCCCTTGCTACTAAACATATTAAAATGTGATTTCTGGACTGGCAACCCTGGCTATCTAGAATCTTGAGTCCCATCATCTTAGGCCTTCTGACTGGGCATCTGTATTTTATTTTTATTTTGTGGTGCTGGGGACGGAACCCAGGGCCTCGTGCATGCTGGGCAAGTGCTCTACCACTTGAACTACATTCCTAGGCCCGGGCACCTGCATTTTTAACAAGTTCCCATGTGTGTTGCAGTTTGAGAAGCCCTGCTGGGATCAAAACCTTTGATTGCCTTCAGTACATTTTGTTATGACAGCTTGACACCTCTATGGATGTGACTCTCAAACTTTGAAATGTAGAAAAGTCAACTGGGGAATTTGTTGCACATAAAAATCCCTAGATGCCATCCTTAGAAATTCTAGAATTCTCCTTTCTAAAAGGACCCTGGCTGATTCTGATGTAACTAAGACCACACTTGACAGATGCTCATCAAACACCTCATGAGGGACTAGAGATGTTATTCAGGGATAGAGCATTGACCAGCCTGAGCAAGGCCCTGGGTTCAGCCTCCAGCACAGCACAACAACAAAAATAATGACCTCTTTAGTTTTCCAGCAGATTGTTTTATTCTGAGAGTAACTGGTCGGTCTCTGAAGACTTCTCTTGACAACAATAAGAGTTCTCTCTCCAGGTCTAGGTCTTGTGCTAAGGGGAATTTAGAGATGAACTGTTTCAACTAGGAAAAATTTATAGAATAAATGGGTATTTCTCCTCTTTCTCTTCCTCTGTCTTGTTTTCAGTTCTTTGATTTAAAGCTGTCGTAGGGACTTTTTAAGAATCATATTGTTTACTCTGGGGTAAAAAGGTATGTTGCCTCTTCCGGGGTGGCTGAGTTGGCATACCTTTTTGGATGGCTTGGTGAGGCCAGACCGCTCTGGAATGAGAGCTCTGCAAACCCTTCAGGACAAAGTAATGTCTCCCCAAAACGGTGGCCCCCAATGTCTAACTGACCAGATGGCTGTGGAAAACACCCATCCCCCAAAGTGATGGGGAATTGTAGGGACTTCCCAAACCCAGTGGCCAAAGGACTTTCTGTTCAACTGAAACCACGGGATGTTGGGTGCGCTTATATCCAGTGGGTGTGTGTGGGAATGTAGGATCCCGAGGTGTCCTGGAAAGGAAAAGGGACTGTGTGGCTGTTGGGGAACAGATTGCCCTCAGTGGGGCCAGCCAGCAGGACAGGTGGCAGCCAAGGTCCAGAGGGAGCTTTGAGGAAGGACCTGGGGATGGGAGATCCCAGATGTGAAGCAGAGGTGCCAAGAGGCAGGAAAGGGGGAGCTTGGGGGTAAGCTAGGCTCTGGGTTGACAGAGAAGGGTGGCCTGGAAAGCTTGTGACAAAGGCAGCTTAAAAGGCAGGATAGTGGGGCTGGGATTGTGGCTCAGTGATAAAGTGCTCGCCTAGCATGTGTGAGGCCCTGGGTTCGATCCTCAGCACCACATAAAAAAAATATATGAATAAAATAAAGGTATTGTGCCCAACTACAACTAAAAAATAAAATATTAAATAAACAAATAAATGAAATAAAGATATTATGTCCAGTTACACCTAAAAAAATAAATATTAAAAAAAAATTTTAAAAAGGCAGGATAGTGAGAAAAGTGACCTCATTGCAGAGACCAGGAGTATGGAGTGTCCTGGGGTGGGGGGTAAGGGGTGGGTGAAGCAAGACCCTTCTGAGTGCAGAAGGGTGGGGCTGGAGGTGGTCTGGGGAGGAGAGAATACAGAACAACCTAGGCCTACAGAGAGTCACCGCAGGGATGGCATGGGCCCAGTAAAAGGGACAGGTAGCAACTCATCCAGAAGAGCTTGTTTGGATTTGAGGACCTGTTCTTAGACTTGTGAGGCACCTTGACCCTGTTGTCTGTGATTTTGTCCTGAGGCTGGATAGCTGGACCAGGGCATTTCTCATCTGTGGTGGACAACAGTGAACCATGTAGCAGGGTCTTACCAGTGACAAGGTGGCACCATGGCTCTTCGCAGACCGCACCAGGTTCCTCAGGGTGAGCAGTGAGGGACTGACTGGTAGCATTTTTAGCCTGGGCTCTGATGTAGACCTAATGAGGGTGGCCGTTTGGTGTCAGGCCCTGCTCAGATACAGTTGTAGGGCAGTGTTGGCCAGCAGGCTCCCTCTCTGGGATGCTCTGCCCCAGAGTGAGAGGATCTAGGCTCAGTGGGAGACACAGAGAAGGCCAGGCCATCTGCCAACGCTGCATCAATGAGCCCAGAGTCACCTGCTGACCCTCCACATGGGGAGGAGAATAGAGGACGAGAACCCAGCTGTCACTGAGGGGAAAGGCCACTTGTCAGGGCAGGTGTCCATGGGAGCTTGACTCAGCCAAGGTTGTAACTGACTGTTCATCATGGAGGAGAAATCCTCGATGCCCGGGGGCCTCATAATCACCCCCATGGAGTTCTTAGTTCCTCAAGTTAGCACCTAGCGGTCATTTGTGTTAAAGGCAACATCAAAGCACCCAGTGTCCATAATACATTGGTCCTCAAATGTGGGATCCACCTAGTTAAAAGGATCACTGTGCCTCTTCAGGGACATCACCTGTGTTCCCAGGACTGCAAACACGGCCTCTGTTTGCCCAAGCAGTTGTGCCCAAGCAATGGGGACAAGAAAGGAACAGAATCCAAATGAGTCCTCCTTTGGTTCTAGAGGTCTTATGGTCCGCCATTGTGTTATCCCATAAAAATGTGTGTGTGTCTGTGCGCATGCGTGAGTGTGCCTGTATGTGCACACGTACGTGGACTAACTCGGTTCAGGGGAGGGAGTAATAATTGTTTCCATTTACTGAAGCCAACTCGGTGCTGGGCCCTCGTTTGATCTTTCCAGAACCCTCCTGATGGGAGGTCTGCTCAGTGGCTTGTTAAGACTGGCAGGCCCATGTGAATCTTAGGAACTTTCCAACCTCCTACGCCTGCCTCACCTGGGTCAGTAGCTTCTGGGCTCCCTCGGGGGCCCCTGCTGAGAACCGTTTTTTCTTTTCCAGGCCTTTCTGTTTTTGACTGCACTCTTCCCCCCCAAAATATCCATCCTCTAGGCTTCCCTTGAAAATGGCTGTCACTCTCCCTAATTCACACATGAAAGGGGAGGGGAACATAGGCTATCCCATTTGCGTCTTTTCTTTTTTTTTAATTTGGTCAATAAAAATGAGATTTGGTTTCATGGGAGATAGCAGCTGCCTTAGGAAAAAATGGTTATCTGGCTTCTATTCTTGTACAACAGTATGCAGTGTTCATAAGGGACTTCTCGATGTGCCTCAAAGGGGTCCTTTTTCTAGAAATAAGGGTTTTAAAAAAATAATTGATAGTGAGAGGTTCTGGCAGAACATGCCATCCATCCTCTGCTTTGGACCACTGGGTTTTCTTTTTGGTTGTCTTTTATGATCAGCTCCTGTTCCGAGGCCCCTCATGGGGACTCACGAGAACTCCAAAGTCTGGCAGGGGCAACTTTAGCTGATGGGCAGGGGCCCAGGTGGGCTGCTCAGAGGTCAGTTTCACTGAAGCCAAGCTTCCTTGGGTCCTTTCCTTTCCCTTTCCTTCCCTTTCTCATGGGATCCTCTTGACCTCTCCCATCCATTCTTGATGCTTTCTCAGGACTTTCCTGAGAAATGCTTGGAAGTATAGACCCCCCCCCCATTGCCTGTGTTTCCTGTCAACTGGGGGAATCAAGCAGGCAAGCAGGAACTGATGGCATGTGTGATGGGGTAACTGGAGTGATTGCAGAGAAGGAAGGGATGGGGAGACCGAGACTATCCGGGTTTCATGGTTGGGGTGGGACCTGGGCTGTGGACGTACACCCGGACCCATTCTCCTGCTTTCCAATTTCTGATCAGTGTCTCTCCCTCCAGAATCTAACCAGAACCTGAAGGTGTGAGGGAAGCTAGTTACTGTGGTCTGCAGTAAAGAACAGATTCAGAGTTGCAAGGAGAACATTTTGTCCAATGGGGTCATTGTTTTGTGATGGTTTATCTGACATAACCAGCCATTTTGGAGAATTCTGTGTGCCAGGCACTGTGGTTGGTGTCTGGGGAGATGGCAGTGAACACCAGTCCTGCCCTGCTGAGCCCTGTGGTCTTGAGTAGCAGTAAGTGACGGTGGAGGTGCCTCTCAGCCTCTGTTAAGTAGAGGTGAACTAGAGTCCACCTGTGACATCGGGAGGCTGCAGCATGAGTGGTATTGACAGCTCAAAAATCTCTATCATTCTTGGGGCTGCATTGTGAGATGTGTCCTTCGATGACTGCCTGCTTGCCCAGGTATGGTTGGCTCAGCATTAGAGAAAAACACATTTATACTCAATACAGTGACTGAGGGGACAAGAGACAAGGAATATGCAGAGCAGTCGGGCAAAGAGAATTTGTGTTAATTATAACACACGGTGCAAGATCATGCATGTACAATAAAACAGTGGGTGTGATGTTGGTGGACAAGAACATTGGCCACTTCACTGTGATCTGTTTACTCCCCCTAAACCTTTAGTTCACTTGTTAGAGAAGTACATTCCCAAATACCCCATGTTTGACTAGAGGCCCAGATGCGTGCCCCGCAGCAGACACGGAGGCCACTCATACCTAACAGCATGATGCTATGGAGTTAGTGGCTTCAGATCCCTTCTCCTCTCAGTGTGTCAAAGGGCTGGTGGTTGCTGGGTGGGGTCAGGATGAGGCCCTTCTCACCTGAAAGGCTAGCAGTGCAGCAGGCCCAGGGGGACAACTGACTTCAGCCTGCCTCTGGCCTTCCACCTTCTTTGCATTTCTTTTTGGACCTAAGCTGAGGCAGGGTGGCCCATTGCAATGGGACCTGGGTTTGGATCTTGCTTTTGTCACTTGCTGTACGATGCTGGGCACGTCAGGTGATGTCTCAGAGCCTCAATTCCCTCATGTATGAAACAGGGAGCAGGATACCTAGATTTAGAGCTTGTTCCAGGGTTATATAAGACATTCTTTAAGTGCCCAGCACAGGCCTGGGTGTGGTGTCCTTGGTGAATCCTCCCCTCCTCCCCAACACCAGTGCCCAGTGTCCAAAGGCTTATCTGTCCACCACAGTATCCGTCTCTGGCGTCTTACCAATCTCCTGGTGCCTTGGTAAGTAGTTTCCAAATGCATTTCCACTAGTCCTCTGAACATGAACTTAAGTTGTCAGCTCTGGCTTCTTGATTTTCTCTTGTGGGACCAAACATTTGCTCTAACTTACCCTAGCTAATTACCTGGATGCCAGGCTGATTCCCAACCCTGCTGCTTTGACCCTCCCCTAGCACTTTTGAGTTTTTGCATTATTTGGCTCCCTCTGGTAGAACTAGAAGCCCATAGAACCCAATATAAGATACATTTAATAAACATTAAGTGAACTTCGATGAATGTAGTAACAAACCGGAGACCTGCTCACCCAGGGTGTCCCTAAGGTCACAGCTCTACAGCTCTTAGCCATTGTGTAGGGGTCATGGTGCCTTCAGTTGCCCCAACCCGCCATTGAAACTTCCCATCCCTGGGCCAAGGAGAGCCAGGCACACAGGATGACCCAATACTGGCTGAGGCGATAAGGCTATTGGAATCCAGTTGCCTGCTTGGGACCTGTGTATTCACTGTGGCTGAGTCTAGTTTGTATCTTTCTGGTCTTTTGCATCCAGAGATTATCTGATGAGGCAGCTAGGTAAACTGAGTTAGAACTACAGGGTGACAACTTCTTTGGGGTTTAAAACCATTGGCATTTCTTCTGTATCTTTATCTAAGGCCAACACTATACAGAACAAGTTGTATCTTTTAAGAAGATAATTCTGTCCTGGGCTTATATGGAGGACCAATGCTTTTCAGACTTCAGTGTATACAAATCACCCAGGGATGTAAAGATGCAGATCCAGCAATCTTAACACGCCCCTAGGTGATGCACATGCTGCTGGCTCTTGGCCCACCCTGAGCAGAGAGGTGGGTGGAGGGAGGTGGGGTATAGGGAAGCAGGGTACTCTCAGGCATGTTTGTGGTGTAACCAGCCCTACACTTGCACATTTTCTGAAGGACCTAGTTAGTAATTTGAATGGTCCTGTATGGGGTGGGGCCTTGCTGGGGTATTCTCATTCTGGATGGGCCCTGTATTGTGGCCATGTGTGGTTACTTTTGGCTTTTAAAAAAAAAATGTCAGTTATTCCTTGCAGGTACATTTTGGAAAACTGCTTTTTAAGCTGGTATTTTTAAAAAGTGACTCCAGATCTGTACCTCTGGCCCTCAGTACTCCCCTACCTGGACCTGCTGTGACCTGGCTAGTGTTTTCCTTAACCAGACTGTCCCAGGGAGGTGACTTCAAGCTGCTCTTGGGAAGCTCCCCCTATCGACTCCTGGCTTTGATGAACTCAGTTCCTTTGCTGGGTGGATGGCACCAGAACTTTCTAGTAAATTTGAGTAACTGGTTCAATTCTATTTTGTTTGCAGCTTGCAAGAGGCAGGAAGGTTTCAGTTCTCCAGTTATCTGAGGCAGTCAGGGCTGGGGAGGGCAGAGGGCCTGCTGTTCAGCACTGAACAGGAAATGTCTGAGGGAGAGATAAAGAATTCGGTAGCAAGAGCATGAAACAGTTTTATTTGCTGTTGTGGGATGACGGGTCAGGAAAGAATAACAAGAAGGGGAAGGAACCTCGACCCCCTCCCCTGCCCCCCATCACTAAGGTAGGGCACATGGTACAGAGTGATCTGTGTGGAGTAAGTGACCTCCCCTAGCCAAACCTGCTGGCTGATGACAACAGAAAAATCCTGCAAGGGGAATTTCTGATCAGAAAGAAAAAGCCCAGGAAAACAAACTGTTTGCCTTTCGTATGGATTTCCTGTTTTAACATGGGTTTTATTTAAGAGGAGAAAGGAGGGAGAGTGGGGATGTCTGTGTCCCTGGGTTGGCTGAGGCTCAGGCCTTCAGGCAGGTATGGCAGAGGACAGGGACTTGACCCAGCCCAGGTGGGTACCACCTTTCTGCTTATTTGATTCCCATCTGCTCCCCAACAGCCAGGGCTGACTAGAGGAGCCCAGGCCAGCTCTGGGGGAACCCACTCAGGCAGAACCTGCTAGTGTTTTAACTGAGGAGTGTTTGGCTGGGGTGAGCTTCCCCATGGATATCTGTGAATGGAGAGAACCAGAGAGGCTTCAGGGAGGTCTTGAGAGGGAGCAGGACTTGGAAATGTCCAGGACTGCACTGTGATAGAGGTCAAAGGCAGAACTTTAGAATCTTCTAGAACTGGTCTGAGTGACTTTCTTGCCTCACAGGTTCACGTATCCTCTTTGATCTTTGCCGAAGCTCAAGGCTTTGCACTGAGTCACAGGGGCAGCTCTGCGAGTGACCTAAGTCCTTCCCCCTCCTTCTCTTCCTTTGCCGCCAGAAAGCTGGTGGGGACAGGAGAAAATGCCTTCATTCTCATGAAGACGCCCCTCCCTTCCAAATCAAAACAAAACTCTCCCCTCCACATATCCACAGAATAGAACTTAAAATTCAAAACTAATCTTTAAAAGAGAAATGGACCAATAACTTTCCAAGTCCATCTCATAAACACTAAAAAACCAAATCACCCCAAAGCCAAGAATATTAGTCTGGACTATTTCATGACACAAAGTCTCAGGCTGCCCTCCCATGTCTGTCATTAGTGTCTCCCTGGGTCATTTTTAGAGGTTCTTCTCAGAACGGCTCTCCACCTATAGCCACTGTCCACACACCTGAGCCAGGCGTCTCATCAGAGCAGTACAAGGTGACAGACACCAGGAAGTTGAAAGGCATTTTGTAGTTTAGGAGATGGAGATGCTTTGAACACTCTGAGCTTCTCAATTTGCTTTATTGATAATATATGCACCTTAAATACTAGTTGATTTAGCTTTCAACTAGTAGACCACGTTCATTATATCCCTACTTCAAAATCACCGATTTACAACTGATTCTGGCCAAGGAAACTTGTTAGCAAAATATTAGGATTGAACTCAGTCAAACCTAAGACTGATTTAGAAGCCAAGTATTATTCCCTGTTCTCACCAGCTGCTGCTTGATTGCCCTTGCCCCATCCTGTAGGAACCAGGCATGGTGGGGCCCACCTATAGTCCCAGCTACTCAGGAGGCTGAGACAGGAGGATCCCTTGAGCCCAGGAGTTTGAGACCAGCCTGGGAAACAGAAGAAAAAAAAAAAGTCCATCTTGTAGGGCTGTAGGATTCTTCTGAGCTCTGCTAACAAAAGCCATATACCTCACTACCCACATCCCACTTTCTCTGGGTGATATCGGTTGATCCAGGTCTGCGACCCCACCACAGCCTGTGTGTGATGGAGGCCGAGGAATTTACCACGGAGAGGGCCAAGGTGACTGGTGAGACCTTCGTCTCTACACATACACATACATCTATATATAAAACAAAATATTTTAATTCTTTTTACATGGCTACAAACTTTCTTCAGCCAGGTGACACCTGTCTTGTGGCTACAAGGTGACCATGCAGTGACATGAGTCAGCACAGGTCATGCCCGAGCATCAGGACAAGTCGCGATTAAAATTCTGCACTGAGAGCTAAGGATTCATGGCAACAAGAGCCACCGTCTCCTGAATCAACTCAACCACGGCTCAAAATGCAGTCTGTCCCAGTGCAAAAGCCACAAAACACGTCATACGTCTTACCCCTATACTGGATTTTTATAAAACACATATTTAGCACAATCAATGTGCTTATTATGCACTCTAACATAGAGCACAGGAACGAGACCGATGGAGCACAACCCCCGCCATCTCCACAGTGGCAAAGTGTGCAGACCAGACAGGTGCCCGCAGTGGGATGGCAGGAAGGTAGAGCCACACTCCACACCTTTCTGCGACTCCTCCAACACTGAGAACTTAGTCTTTGTCCGAATGTGGCAGGAGCAGTCACAAAAACAATGTCATTTCCTAAGGGCAGAAGATGCCAACCTGGAACCGAGGGATTCTTAACCAGAAATCACCCAGAAATCGTTGCCCCAAGTCAGCTCTGCAGAGGGTGGCACTGACTTTGGGGGCTGAGGGCTGACGCAGGACCTCTGACACTTGCACACTCACATCCACATGCCCCCGGAGGAAAGTGCACTTCCAATGGCTGATACAAAAATAGATTGGCACGCTCTTTTGACACAGGGAGGGTAGAAAAGTTTTCCTTCAGTTCTGCAAATCTGCTTCCCTCGTCTGCTCTAGCACTCCGTGCTCAGAGTTGGAACGGGTCTGGAGCGAAGGCCCAGGGTCACGCTGGCAAGGTGTGCATGCCTGGCAGGAAGCCCCTTGGAGGCAGCTGAGTTCTTGCTAGGTAGGGGCCTTTGCTGTCCTCAGCATGAATCTTCTTTTCACTTGCTTGTGTAATGAATGGCTCACACTCTTCTAGGCCAGCCAGACTGAAGACTCCGTGAAGTTTCCAGTACTGCTTCTCTGCGAAAACTATGACGAGGATAAGAAGCTTGGTACTTTTGAGTTTTATTTTTTGCATTTCCAGTAGTGAACTCTGCTCCACGGCGCTCAGAGGAATGGTCCTTCACCCTGCTGGGCCCTGTGCTAGGAGTTCTGGATCAGGCGTCTGTAGTGTGGCATGACTTCGTGCTCTGGTAAATGGAGTGCAAATTCTAAGGCCACTAACACTGGGAATTCAAAGGCAATCAGTTCTCGCCTATTGAGCCGGAACTTCTCTTCCAGTTTCTGCAATAAAATTAAGACATTTTAGTTTTAAAATTAAAATCTAAGGGGTTTTCTTCCAAGTGCAATTTCCCTATCCATCAGCTAGTGAGTGCTTACAGAGAAACTTACAAGTCTGTTTTTTGTTGCTTTCAGAATACCTGAGACTGGGTCACTATAAATACCAGTTCTGGAGGCTGGGAAGTACAAAGTCAGGTGGTCACACCTGTTGAGGGCCTTGTACTGCTTCAATTCCTGATGGAAAGTAGAAGGGTGAGCAGGTACATGCAAATGAGGGACAGCCTTGCTTTAGCATGAGCTACTCTTGTGGTAAGTAATCTAGTTCTAAGAAGAACAATTCCCAAGAGAAAGGCATGAATAATAATAATAATTATTATTATTTAGTTGTTAATAGACCTTTATTTTATTTATATGTGGTGCTGAGAATCGAACCCAGTGCCTCACACATGCCAGGCAAGTGTGCTATTGCTGAGCCCCAGCCCAGGCATGAATTCTTAACACCGTCACCTCTCAACACTCTTGAGATGGGGAAAAATTTTCAACATGAGGTTCAGACGGGGCAAACCATATTCAAACCACACACCTATTACAAGCAAGGCTCTGGAAGAAGAAGGGGAGCTATGGACGGCACTTCCTGCCATTAGTTCCGGTGGCCTGTGGTCTGCCAGGAGGCTCACATAGGTCCCATCACTTCATTTAATCTTAAGACTCTCACAAGGTTGGTATTGCACTGATCTCCATTTTACGGGCTCCAAGAGGTCAATCACTTGTCCAAGGGTGGCAGACTGCAGTGCTGAGAAGCAAACCGACATGAGACTCCAGCACCACCCTGTTACATCTAAGTTATTCAGGTCTAGAAGTAAAACTAAAACGGAGCCCATCACCTACAACAATAATAACCACACCTAAGTTCTGAATGCGGGGAGATGATTATTTGCAATTCATTCTTTTCATCTTACCCACAGGGCCTCAAGTCCTGGTGAGGCTGCCCTACTTTCAATGTCACGTATGTGAGCTGTGGCTCCCTGCCTGTCCACCCAACTGCAGGGGGATGGCATTAGAAATGGAGAAGAAATCTCACCAGTAGAGCTGTTGTTGCTTGCACTCAGATTATAACTGAGATGGGCTTTTTTTCTTTTTTTTAAAATTTAGTTATACATGGCAGTAGAATCCATTTTGACATAATTATAAAAGCATGGAATATACTTAATTCAGTCCCCCATACCTTACTTTTTCCTCCTCTTTATTGATCTCTCTGCTGACTTAGGTTTATTGCTAATGCAAATAGCTTTTTAAACCATTACTGATATATTCTGCACTAATACTATCAGCATTTGCTGTGTGGCATATTATTTAACTATGATGTGAACAGTATCATAATTTTTATTAATATTTCTCAAGATTCATTAGTTCAACAAAAATATATACACAGGTATAGAGTAGTTCCACTTTATCCATGGGGGATATGTTCTAAGCCTCCCTAAAGATGTCTGAAACCACACATTATACCTAACCCTATAGATTATTATTATTATTTTTTTACTATATATACACACCTATGGAAAAGTTGAATTTATAAATTAGGTGCAGTAAGATATTAACAATAATAACTGTTGGTAAAATAGAGTAATCACACTATAGTGAAAGTTATGTGAATGTGATCTTAATTATTTATGGTCCTGTACTCATTCTTCTTGTGGTGTGAATTGATATAATGCCTCTGTGATGAGATGAAGACCAGTGATGAAGGCATTGGGATGCGTTAGGCTACTAGGGGTCATGTCAACACAAGTACTGTGACACTGGGAGAGTCAACCTGGCAAATCAGATGGCAAAGTGACTGATGGGCAGTAGCATATGCCACGTGGGTATCCTGGACAAAGAGATGACCCATGTCCCAGGACACAGTGGGACAGAGTGAGATTTCATCACGATACTCAGAAGCGTGCAGAATTTAAAACAAATTGCTAATTTCTGAAATTTTCCATGTAGTATTTCTGGACTGGCTGACTGTAGATGGGCAAGTACCTACCTCAGCTCTTTTCCTTTCCCTTTGCTTCTCAACTAAAAATGGTGTTCCCTAGCATGGCCTCCCATGGCTGTGGCATGCCTGCTGTCTGGACTGTATGCTTGTGTTTCTCACAAATCCATGGGTGCCCCATACCCCATACTAGGAGGTGAAGCCTCTAGGAGTAATTAGGCTCAGAGGAGATCTTAAGGGTAGAGGCCTTATGATGAGACCAGTGTCCTTACAAGAGAGACCAGAAAGCTTGCTCTATCTCTCCCTATGCAACTAAGGATACAGCAAGAAGACACCTGCAAGTAAGGAAGAGGGCCCTCATCAGGAATCAAAGCAGCTGGTACTTTGACCTTGGGCTTGCCAGTCTCCAGAACTACAAGACATAAGTTTCTGTGGTTTAGGAGATCAAGCCTACAGTATTTTGCTATGGTAGCCCAACCTAAGACACCCCTCCTCTTGGGAACTGTGAGTAATAAACCTATCTTTTCAATGGCATTTGTCTCCCGATCTGTTGGCTTTCCCGTTCCCCAAATTTCCTATTACTACACTGAATTTTAAAACAGGTATTCATGCATTCACCCTAGGAGATCAGTGTTTTCTTGCTTTGATGAGACTCTCCTTTAAAAGAAAAGACGATACTACCCAATGCTGGGAGCTCTTTGGTCTTGTCCAAATAGATCATCCCCCCATCCTAAGAGAGCCTAGTAGAAGGCATCTGACATTGCTTGTGGGAAGGTCAACTTCATGGCCCTTAGCTGTGTAGAAGTAAGTGTCCCCCGGCCACCAGGATGAAGGCTACTTACATCAATTAAATGCTTGACTTCATGCTTTTTGAGGTCACTTCCGATCTTGGCTGCTAACAGCACACAGGCTCCAGCACAGAGCTTCCGGTTCTGCTTGTTGAGCTTTCCCTTGAGGGCGAGCTTCTCAAAGTAGACGAAGGCCATGGCCACCGTGGGCTCCTCGAAGCCACAGTCCTCCTGGGCAAGTTTCCGCATCTCCCGTTTCAGACTAGACAAAGAGAGCAGGGGAGAATCTCACTAGAACCCAAGAGTTTCAGGGGACCCCCAAAGAGGAGGATGACTCCATCGGGAAAGCATCTTCTCTCTTTCATGCCCAGAGGGTGATGTGGGATGGGATTAGATCCCCAGAAGTGTGAAGGTGACATTATGTGTGGAAGAAGGCCACACAGTTGGGAGTCTGGACCCTCCCTGGTTGGTCTGGCTGCCCAGACCATGTTCACTTTTGCCCCAGATCCAGTGCCAAAAATCGCCACTTCCAGGAGGATGACAGACAGGCAGCAGGCCAGGCAGACAGAGGGGCCAGCAAGGGCGCCAACGAACATGACGTGGAACGTAGAAGGACCCCACTGAACACACGTGGATATCTGAGGGTCCCCTTGGAAACTAAGGGCGGAGCTATCCCGAGTCAAAGAGGGACACCATCTGGGGAACTGTGCTCATTCCAGGGATGATAATAGAAATAAATCAGGCACTTGGTCTCAACTCTGCCAAATATCAGTTATGTTCATTAACTAGGACAGAAAAGGAGTCAGCCTAAGAGCACATCAACCAGTGTCCTTGGGAAAGCTGCCCAGCAAACGGACAAAGTGTGAATACTTGATTTTTCTCAAAGTTTTTATGGGGGGGTTCTTTGGCTTGGAACATGCCAGAATCAAATCTTATCAGGATATACACTCGCATAAATACATACTGGCACATATTCCAACATGACATGGCTGTGTAGCCTAGCTTCTGTTACCATACACATGTATGCACAAACACCTGCAATCATGCTATCACGGCACACAGACACTAGTTAGCTCCTCTCTGGCCCAGCAGGGTCAGTCACCTTAACTATTTGGCTGACAGCCAGGGTCACCATAGGGTTGATCTAATCAACTACATGGGAAATACAGCTTGTCTTTTTTTTTTTTTTTTTTTTGGCTGCTTTGGTGACTACTTAAATACAGGTCCTAGCTATCATCTCTGGGAAAGTGATTTTAGATAAAGTTATCCCATTCCCTAAGATATTAACCCTTTTCTCTTTGGCTTTGCATATACTTGAGAAACCAGAGAACTGAATGTCACCCATTCTGTTTTTCAAAATATACGTCTCACTGAGCTGGCACACTGCATGCACATAGCCTGAAATGTTTCTTTCACTGAATGAAGGTCCTTCCAGATCTGTGTCAATCATAGGTCTGGAGCTTGGCCTTCTGTCCTGGCTCTCTGGACTCTCCCACCACATCCAGGCACGAGTCAGCCAGCTGTAAGACTTTTTTTTTTTTTTCTTCCTTAACTGAATGTGACCATGCTTCATTCCTCAAAGAACAGAAAAAACCATCATAGAAAGCATGAGCTTAATGCGGGCTGGAAGAGAGGCTAGAAGGGCAAGTTCAAGGTGAGTTAAGGTAACATAAGTTTCCCGTACCTCCTTATTTTGCTGAGTGTCAGCTTAATATGAGGAAACTTCTCCTTGAAGGTCTCGTTCATGTCCTTCTTGAGATCTGAGGGCTTCACATAGTCAATTACTGTGGTCTGTAACAGATAAAGCAACACAGGTCACTCATTAAGTAAGGGTCCTGTGAACTAATGATGTGCAAGTCACAGCCAACTTACAACTCCAAAAATGTGATGCAATGAGGAAACTCAGATTAGAGCCACAATTAGGGTCTCTGCTGAATCCAGGAGGGACAGTGGCTTTCTGGAAGCTTATGGAAAGGAAATCAATCACCTCATCCTACTTAGAGTCATCTTTAAAAAAAAAAAAAACTAGCCTGTAGACCATCAGGAGGGAGGGAGGGGAGTCTTTCTTTACTGCATTTCAACCTATGGTTCACACAGTGCGGTGCTTAAAGGCACCAGGTTTGAACTTGCACAGATCTGGGTTCAATCCGCAGCAGACCATTCATCAGTTGCAGGTTTTGGAAGATGTATTTAATCATCCTATCTCAAGTGGCACGTCTGTAAAATGAAAACAATAACTGTACCTACTTTACATGGCCATTGGAGAACTGTGTGAGAAGTCAAGAGCTCTTGGCATACAGCAAGCACAATAAATGCTAGTTACTGTTTTTTAAATGTATTAAATTGACTAGGGCATTACAGTTATAAAAATAGTGGGGTTCATTTTTGACATTCATAAATGCATAAACTGTATTTTAAAAATTAGAAAATGTACAAAACTTACCATTTTAACCATTTTTAGGTGTAAAGTCTAGTGGCTTTAAGTACATTTCACATTGTTAAGCACCCATCGACTCCCTCCACCTCCAGAACCTTTTCATCTTCTGAAAAGGGCAGCTCTGTACCCATCAAACTCTAATTCCCCATCTACTCCCTCCAGCCCTGGCAACCATCACCCCACCATTTTTCTCTGTGCATCTGCCTCATGTAAGTGGAATTATGTATTTCCCTTCACGTCTTCAAGGTTCATCTGCACTGCAGCATGTGTCCGAATTTCCTTTCTTTTAAAGAGGCTGAATGACATTCCATTGTATGTATATAATGGTAGCTATTATTAACAGTCCCTTGAAACTTGAGTTCCTCCCCGCTCTCTAAATTCTATTCATCCCTGAAGACTGGCTCCTTTGAGCGCTTTCTGAATATTCTAGTCTTCCTTGTTCCTCCGTGCCCTGCACAGTTAACTGTCAATTAAACAGTCTTTTGCTGGGCTCCCTGGTTAGTCTCATCCTTCCTTCACTGTATGCCTGCCAAGGGCTGGCTCCCTTCTGGCTGACTGTATGGCAAGAATCTTCACCAAGCAAAGCCAGAGGAAGCAGCAGCTGCAAATTCGGATGTGAAGGCCCATTCCCAAGGATGGCCCACTGCCAGCAAAGCACATCCAAGGTTTCCTTAATGGCTCTAACAAAAGTTGGTGGCTTTCTCCGATCATTTCCATGTATGAGATACTTGGTTTGATTTTTAGAACAAGCTCATGGAATGTCTCTGGTGGTAGTTTACAGCCAAGAGCATGCAAACAGCTAATAGATCCCAATTCAAACGGATCTTAATGGTACCTTCTCTGCTTCTCTGGAGAATTAAAGCAAATGGTCCCAATATGAACTCCCAACCTGGCTTAGAGTTTTGTAACACATGGGTGAACAAAGATTTAGTGCATCTTCTTCCTGATACTTGATCAGGAAGGGTCTCCCTGGGGCTGGTCCGTGACATGTCCATTCTCTTATGCGCCAGTGATGTGCTTTTTGAGAAGTGGCAATCCAACTCTGATCAAAGTATTTGGACATGTGCATCTGTGCTTGCACTGTGTGGCAGGGAGGGGAGGTGCACTTGGAATTTTTATGGAGGCCTCTCTGGCTGCCAAGGTCAGGCAGAGTGGGCACCGCCCTGGGGCAGCTCTCCAAGAAGGATTTGCCTCCCTCCTGCTTCAAGAACCACTTAATTTCATCTCAAAAAACATCTCTGGATTGAATAGGATGTAAGATAGATGGATAGATAGATAGATCTTTTTATTTCCATTCCTGAAAGCAGGATAGATAGAGGGTTATCATCTACCATGCTTGCCTCCAGCTGGGCCCACCAGCCAGTCCTTGTATCCTGAATACCCAGCACAATGCCACCATCTAGGTACCCTGACATACCAGACAGGGCCCTTCTGCTCTTCCGCTGTGGACAAAAACCATGAGACTGGAATGATGTGAGCAGGTTTAAGCAAAGTGTCACTTGCCTTTGTCGGGGGCCAGAAGCCCTATGAGTCCTGAGCAAGAATACCCCATTCTGTAATGATCATTTGAGTTTTAAAACTGGTTTCCATGGAAATGTCTGAGGCAATGGGAGGCCTGGATCCCACCCTGCAGCAACTACAGCAGCTACCTGGACAGTGCTTCTATGAAGATCCTTGCAACAGTTCTCTTGAAAGAAGGCCCCACTACCCAAAGAGAAGTCTGTGAATGTATCCCACCCACCCCACCTGATAGGAAACTGAGGTTCAGAGTGAAGAGGCTCACCCCGACCTCAGCCAGCTGCAGACAGGGCCAGAGCTGGGAACTTGGGTCTTCCAGACTGGTTGCTTCCAACTCATCCTCCCACAATCCACTCCCCCTACCAACAGTCCTCCTGGCTTTTCTTTCCTTGACCAGACTGAATGGGCAGTGAGAGGAGCTCCCACCTTAAGGGGCCCTTGGGAGGTCTGGAGAAGTTGGCTGACCATAGAGAGGGCTGAAGTAGTAGCCTGGTGGCTTCCACTCCAGTGTCAGGCAACACAGAGAAGGTCACTTAACATGTGGTCCCTCTCTGCACCAAGACACATTTCCTAGGTGATTTCTACGTGCTGAGGTCCAGGGAGCTGCACATCCAATTCTCCCCGCCTGACTAGCACCTGTTCCAGGTTCAGCTTGTGATGCTGCTTCTGCAGGCTCATCCTGCTAAGCCACCCCGCTGCGCACATGGCTCTTCCTGTGACTCGCCTTCATGAAACAATAAGCTCTGGATGTCCATAGTGAAGGGCAAGACAGCTAACAGTTCTATTTCCCTATGACTTTGTACTTAGGAGCCCCCAAAATGATTCCAGTTTTCCCTTTAGAATGCTCTGGTATGAGAAGGCAGGACTGGAGAGATTACACACCTGTCATTTTCGTTGCCAAGATGCACTGAGGGAGAAGTCCTGGAGTCCAGTTTGTAGCCTGGTGTCCATTTTGCGGGTACAGACCACAACAAGGACAGCGTGGGTCTGGGGCTCGTGGTCAGTGCCACCCTCCAAGCCAGGAGTCAGAGTCCTGATCCCAGAGAATGCAAGTTTCTGCAGGGTGGCTTGGGGATCATTTCTGAATTTTGACTTGGGCTGTTCTGTCAGCCTCCTTAATGAATCTCTGAACTCTTCGGTATCTACCCAGCTGCAACACACCCCTTTCTTCTTAAACTAGCAAGAGTAGATATGGAGTTCTGCAACTAAACTGGTAAACAACACACTCGATACTTCCATTGACGGTCTTGGCCACTACCCCTGGGGACAACAGGATAAGAGGAGAGTGTCTGATCCCCTGGAGGTCTAAATGTCGTCAGGTCACTGGAGACCACTGGGGGTCTTGCCCCCTATCTCTGACACACATTTCCTGGTGAGTCCAAGCCTCAGAATAACTCCTGAATGCCAACTCAGCCCAACCCATGGCCTTGGTAAATCATGCTTATCAATCAGAGCACTGGAGGCTGGTGGAGAATATGAAGTGACTATTAGTCTCCTGGGGCTGCTGTGACAAATGACCACAAACTAGGCAATGACAGCAATGCATGGACTCTCAGTCTCTGGGCGGAAAACCTGAAATCCAGGTATGAGCAGGCCGCGCTCCTTCTAAAACAGAATCTTGAAATAGAAACTCTGGCTCTGGGTAGAGACCTTCCTTGCTCAGAGTTTCTGGTGGGCCCTGCTTGTCCCTGGTTTGTAGATGCCACTGCTCTAACCTCTGCCTTTGCATGGTGCTGTCCCTCTTGGCTGTCTTCTATGACTCTGTCTCCTTATGTGGACAAAATCATGTGAGATTATGAGGCCTACTCCAGTCTGATTGCATCTTAATTTACTTTTGAATAAGGACACATTCTAAGGTAGTGGAGGGTTAGGAAATCTTTGGGGGGACACAGCTCTGCCCACTAACTCCTCATGATGCACTCTGTGCAGCTCGGTGGACCCTGACCCTCGGCTTCTACACTGAGCCTAGCTTTGCCCCTCACAGAAGGCCTGAGCCTTGGTCTGACAGAGGACTTCATAGGTAGCATCCTTCCCTGCCTCCTCTGCTGGCCATGACCACCCTTCTCTGTGTCCCCGATTCTCCGAGATGTGGCTCAATGGGAAAGAACTGACTCAGGAGCCAGACCTCTGGGTTTAAACCCAGCTCTGCTGTGCAGTATCTTGGTGGCCTCCGGCAAACTGCTTAAGCATTTGGGCTTAGGCTTCCTCCTCTGGTTTCTCCATCATCTGCTAGATGCTGATGGCTGTGGGACATCTGCTCAGGAGGTGGCTCACATTCAGCACACAGGATACTCATTTGGAACAACAGAGTCAGCAGCCCCCAAAGTAACAATCTGCCCCAAGACCCTTGCTCAGACAAGGCCTTCATCCAGAGTTGAGGTTATAAACAGGCCAAATTCTTGGTACTAAATAAATCACCCTGTGACCAGGTCCACCTCTCATGTCTTCAGGTATCTGAGAAATGATGTCCCCATTGGCCTCTTACCCCAGGTTCCAGTATCTGGAGCACAGCAGGCTGAGATTTCTCAGCACAGTCCTGGACATCTTGAGGGAGCCATATGATAACACTCAGAGGCTGGACATCTCAGCCATGTGGGAGACCACTCTCTTTCCAGCCGTGGTCATGAAAAAGAGGCAGTACTGGGAAACTCGAGCTACAGGCAGGGATTCCCAGCCCCTAGCCTTTCTTTCTGGCTTGGGAGAGAATCAATTAGACGTGAAGCTGTTGCCTTGTTTAGGCTCACCTACTAGTGGAATTGTAGGAGTTATAAAAATTAGCAATGCCTGAGTTTTGCCAGAGTGTGTTATTATAAATCAAAGTGCTAATTAAGCAGACTGTGGCTCCTTCCTGGTCTGGGACAGTCTGTGTCATTGACACCTAATTCCAGACCACAAAATTTGCCAGATGAAGGGCTCCTCTTGGCCTGCAGCTGTAGCCAAAGCAGAGCTGGCTAGGAGACGGATGGGCAGCTCTGGCCCTGCGGTGCTTGCATTTTTTTGTAGAAGAGGTCACTGTGCTCTTGGAGAGGTCACTTGAATGCACTTTCTCGCAGCTGCCTGTGCACAGCTGCAAAAAGGGGAAGGGGGGGAGGTCAGCTGGGAGGAGGAGACTATCCAAAACTGTCCACAAAGAAGCCCTGCCCAGCCTGCTCCACTGGAGATGGGAAGCAGAGTTAGGAAGGGCTGGGGTGGGGTGAACACCCATGAATCCCTTCAAGATACCAAAATGAAAAGTCCATGACTTAGTTATCTAGCCAGAAGAGTCCACCACTTCTATCCTGGAGATGCTGGGACACCCTTTGTTTTTCAGAAAAACAGTCTTGACTAATCACAAAAGGAGTAAGGGCTGCCGAGGAACTGAATTAAGCCCCAGGTGCAATGTGGGGAACAGAGGGCCTCCCAGGGTAGGGTTGGGGTGCAATGTGAGCGGGTACGGGCACATATACCGCAATACTAATTCTAGAGAGG
Organism: Urocitellus parryii; assembly: GCF_045843805.1. NCBI lineage: Eukaryota > Metazoa > Chordata > Mammalia > Rodentia > Sciuridae > Urocitellus > Urocitellus parryii. Next base: position 46,956,918 of record NC_135543.1, read on the forward strand.
TCAGGGGTTCAAAGCAGATAGGTTGCTGGTCTGATTCTGATAAAAGCAGCCAAGATGCCTCCGCTTCAGGGCCTGGAAGAGCTCTGACCTTTGTCCCCTACTCTCCATAGGAATTTATGAGCACCTCTGAACAGATGTGTTTGCTGCGGATTCTGCTCTGGGGACCAGAGACTCCTAATCCCTAGAAAGGAACATTCCAAGGGATCTGGGTTCCATCCCCAGGGCTATTTATACCCTAGGAGTTGGCTGGTGATCTGGGGCAGGTAGACACCTCTCCATGCCTCAGTTGCCCTACCACACTTGTGAAAGGAAGGAGGCATCCAAGGCAACCATCTGGGCAGCTCCTTGCAGCCCTGCAAAATCAGGGCTCTTCTGCTTTGCCTGCAATTGACCGCCAGCCATCAGCATTTCCAGCTCAGCTGGGCACTGGGAAAGCAGATGTTTGATGCTTGTTCAGGTTAATTAAGCAGGGGGCGGCCCTGGACTAAATCTATGTAACCACCAACAGATGGGCATTTCAGCTGTCCTGTGCATTGAGTCCCTTTCCCTAGGAGGACAGTAAATCACAAGGAAACTATAGGAATGAGCAGGCCGTTGACACAGCCTGGGGCTGTATTTGCTATTTCTACTCCTTGGATTCTAATTAAGAATGTGATCCTGAATGGACTCTCCTTCCCATCCCTTTAGGGGAGTAGCCCTTTAATATTCCTCACCGACATGAAATGGTTTGAGGTTGATGCTGTCACATGGGGCAGTATAGAGCTCAGTCTGTGGCAGGTATCTTCTGGATATTCATCTGGTGCTCCAGAACTTCTGGGGTAGTGTCTCTACCCACTTGTGATGACACCAGGTGGCTATAGCCCGAGTTCACACATACCCAGATGTTATTTGGATGTACTTCAACACGCATGCTTCTTTTTAAAAAAATATTTTTAGTTGTAGATGTACACAATACCTTTATTTATTTTTATACGGTGCTGAGAATCGATGTGTTGGGCAAGCACTCTACCCCTGAGCTATAGCCCCAGCCCCTACACATGCTTCTTAAACCGTGGCCACAGACGTGAGCCAAATTTGCATAGAATGTCATGTTCAAAATTATAAAATGATGACCAAAAATCCAAGAAAAATACTTAGGAAGTGAGCAGATGCTGCACATCTTGGGACTGTTTTTACAAGAAAAAAATGATTTAAAAGAATACTGTATTACTGATACATGATACAACATGGATGAACCTTGGAACATATTTTGCTAAGAAGCCAGGCGTATCTATTGTATGAGTTCAATGATGTGAAACATCAGAATAGACAAATCCAGAGAGACAGGACACGGGGCTGCCGAGGGATTTGGGAGAACAGGACCAAGGAGGATTACTAAAGCATATGGGGGCTTCTCCGGGGGATGATGAAAATGTTTTGGAATTGATTGTGGTAATGGCCACATAACTGAATATACTAAAAAACCCAACTAAACTGTACACCAAAGACATGAATTGTATGCTACATGAATTATATCTAATAATGCTGTTGCTCAAAGCCACACGAAAAACAACAACAGCCACCCCCCACCACAACCCAACAAGGCATTTTAATTTCTCACACTTAAAGTTGGCAGGCCTCCAAGACCCTGCTCCTCAGTTGCTGCCCAGGCACCCGATGGAGCCTCTGGAGAGCACTAGCAATCTGACTTTTGTAACTGGCACCGCTTCTGTCACAGTGGCCAGTCCCCCAAAGAGTAAGCCATAGGCACCATGAATCCTGAGCATCCTGGAAGGGACCTTGCAAGGGACGGAGGACCCCAGTGCCAGCTGCGATAATTCTCCAGCAAATCCACCCTGCAGGTAGGTACATAATTGCCTAAGTCATCGACACAACTTTTAATGAAACACAAAGCCACAATGACACCAAAAAATTATGTACACATGAGGGGCACATGGCAGGTTGAATGAGTCGCCCTTTGGTCGAGTTGTTCAGCTCCCACTGCCAGCATCTCACACTGTATTTGGAAACCCGAGTCTCAGACATTGTCTGTTGACACTGTGGGATGCAGGGAGGGAGTGCTGAGATTCTGCTATCATAAAGAACAGGCACTTTATCATGAAGATCGACTCTACAGATGCACTCTTGAGACGCAGAGGTATCACATAAAGGATAATTTTTTTTCCTTCCTCCCCTTTTTTGGTGTCAAAGCAGGATGAGAGGGATTTCTTTCTGAGAAGGGAAAGGGATCCAAAATTCCATTCAAGTCGAGTTCATTTTGTTGGCATTACCTCAACGCTGTCACTTTCTTCTCTTAATTGCTTTCCACACCCATAAAGGGAGAAAAAAAAAAAAACAACAATGAAAAACCACTACCCGCATGAGCTGCCAGGTTCTAATGATAAATAATAACTCTCTAGTGAAACCCTAATTACATGCCAGGCCCTGCAGCGGCCGGAAGCATCCGGTTCTGACTCAAGGCCTCCTGCCCTCCTGGGCAGCACATTAACTAAGGCCCTACAAGAACCTGCATGCAGCTGAGCGGTGCAACGTACTTTCATGTCCTGTGGTCACCTTCTAGAAACCCAAAGTCCAAACCACAGGAATAGCTGTAATTCGGTCTCCATGCCTGGCTTGGGGATTTTCTTTTTAAGTTCAGAAATCTCACTTATGCCCTTTCTCAATGGATCTTAGCAGGAATGACTGCATAGATCCAAGTTTGAAAATACAAATGTCACTACAAGTTCAAGGCCACTTTTAAAAAGATATCACTTTTACTCTGTAGATGCGCTTCACCTCTGGAACTCTCCAACTCTAAGGCACGCCCTAACTGTGGTGATGAGTGGCCTTTCAAACAATGAAAATATGCATCTGACTATATCCTGGCTGGGTGATGTCATGTGACTCGAATCTCTCCGCTAGATATTTACCCAGGAAAAATGAAAATATTTGCCCACAAAAGACGTGTGTGAGAATGCTCATAGCAACAGCACTCATAATGTCTGTATGTTGGAAATCTCCCAAATGTCCATCAACAGGGGAACATCCAACACCACTCAGCAATCAAAAAACCTACTGATAGACATGCCTGGGTGAGTCTCACAGATATCAAATGAGAAAGCAGATGGATTAAAAAAAAAAAAGACATAGCCTATGATCTCTTTTACACGAAGTTCCAGAATAGGTAGATAAACCAATTATGATGCCAAGTCAGATCAGCAGTTGTCCTAGTGAGGAGGTGGACAGGACGAGGCAGGAGGAAGGCATTTGCTAAGGGGACAGAAATGTCCTGTCTAGAATAGCGGGGTGGTGACAGAATTCATGGGATTGTACACTTAAAATGGGTGCATTTGGTTGAATATAAACTACACCTGATACAGCTGCCACAGAATTAGATGGGTAAAGGATTAGCTCATCACTTTGAGGGGGTGCTTGGTTCTGCAGAGGCCCCTGGGACATCCCATAGCCTGAAATTCCACAAGAACAGGACATTCCTGAAAGACTGGACAGCAGCCTCAGGACCCAAGAAACCCAGGATAAGGCAACAATACTATGAGGCTGCATGGTCCCCAGGGCCTGCTCCCATCAGCAAGTAGAGGTGGCAGCAGGAAGCCCTGGGGAGAGTGGGCCAGAGCCTGCTTCACAAGCTGGGGGCATCTAGGGAGGGAAAGTGCAGACCCAAGTAGGGTCTGTTGGCTTAGAGCTTCCCACACCCACTTAGGAGCCAAATGTGCCCCAGGCACTCAAAGAGGGCTTTCAGCAACCTGGTTCAAATACCCTCTAGCTTTTGCCCACCTTGAGAGTCACTAGCCCGATACAGGTACATCCCTGAGCCTGGAGCCACAAGGGGGGAGAAAGGTTTGTAGGGATCATCATTCTGTGGCCTTGACCTCCCTGCACGCATGTGTGTGTATGTACACAAAGTCAACTTCTTTGACACTTCAGGATTTTCCCACAGGGAAATTCACCTCCACCAATCTCCTACTGCCTGTCCAAGTGGGTTCCTTCCACACACTCCTCCCGGCTACAGTGATTTGTCTTCCCCTTTATGGACTGACTTCCCCATTTGTTCTAAAGTTAACGACAATGGGGATTATGGCTGGTTAGTTCTCCACCGGATATTAAAAACACCCAGTCTGGCACATATGAGGGCCCCAACAAATTTGCTGAATGGGTAAATTCTGTACCTGTTACTCAACATAAAAATCAAGCAAACACACAAAGACAAAGAACCACCCCTGTACTCTTGTTCCTACAAGTTCAGTGCAAATGCTGAGAAAATAGTCCTGTCATCCATGCCTGCTTCTAGGAAGGGTGTCTCTGGGAAGCTGGGTTGAGGCCCTTTGTAATACATACTGTCATCGACTTAGATAACAGCGGGCATGGTGGTGCATGCCTGTAATCCCAGCTACTCAGAGGCTGAGGCAGGAGGACCTCAAGTTCCAGGCCAAGTCTGGGCAACTCAAAATAAAATAAAAAGGGCTGGGGCTATAGCTTAGTGGTATAGCACTTGCCTAGCATGTGTAAGGCCCTGGATTCAGTCTGCAGCATTGAAAAAAACAAAACAAAACAAAAAACCCAGAAAACAAACTTGGATGATAACATTTAAAAGTAGATTTCCCACATTATCAAAGTACCAGTATCTATAGTTAGGAGGCAAAGAGGTCTTACAGATCTGACCATTAAATGCAGCTCATGAGCAACTGCATTCTCTAAACATGGACTCTTACGGGAAGCACAAACTGTGGAGCCAACATGAGGAAATGAAAAATGTTCCATTTGGGAACATAAAATGAGGAGGAAGGACCTATATGCTGACTTGACAGGTCATCTAACACACTGTCTAAGGAGGAAGAATTATCCGTGTGCACGTGCAAGCACACACACACATATACTAAGCCCAGGACATCAAAGTGCACAATGAAATTTAAAGGGGGAAAAAGAAGATTGGATCTGGCACCAGCCCCACAGCAGGCTTGTCAAAGGGGAGGTCAATGTTATCATGACATGTCCACAGGAAAGGTCCCTGCCAGACCCCACTGCTGGCCATAGTGCACTTCATACTCTGTTAAACTGCCCAAAGAACCATCTTTACGTCCTGCCCTTGGGTCAGCAATCCACTGCACAAAGCCCAGCAATCGGTATTCAGACATGACCCAGAAAAGTGAACAGAGCCCCGGGCCAGGAGTTGTAGCCTCAGCATCCATTTCCTGCCTGTCCAACCATGACCATCAACTGTGACCCTCACTTGGACTCTGGGCCACAGTTTCTTGCCTAAGTTACTCAATCAACAAAGTGAACTTGAATCAATAAAGCCGTGCACCACAGAAAGAAACCGGATTCTTACAGGAATGGCAGATTTCCAGTTGCTCCCTCCTCGATGTCAGGGCCATGGCTCTGGTCATTTATTGAACACTTTATTAGACTGTTCAATAAATGTGTCCTAGAGCGGAGGCCTAGGATTAAGGGTAATTTTAAACTAAATGCCTTTGGAAATCCATTCTGACTCAGAGTGGCACATCCGAATGGCCTCTGCAGAGATGCCAAATATAAGCAGAGATATGCTGAAGGTACCTGGCAAGGGCTGGCCGGGTACTTTCCAGGGGTTTCCTGACAATGGCTGAAAACTCTAAGCTCCAAGTGCAGATGTGGATGTCCCTTGAGTACACGGGGTTGGTTTGTGCTTTGGGGTCTGCAGACAAGAAAGCCCAGAGCAAGGACCTTTGGGATACTTGATGCTGAGGTGAGGGCTCCTAAGAACAGCACAGGAGGAAGTGAACCAGAGGAGGAAGTGCTGAGCTAGGCCTGCTGTGCCAGAAGGCAGGGAGAGATGGGGTATTCTGGGTTGGTGCCCAGGCCGCTGATGCTGTGTGGGGCAGGCCTGGTCAGTCCGTTTTCCCCAAGCCTAATTCTCCCTTCCTCCCACAGCAGCCGGGCTCTGCTTGCCTTGGAGTCAGGGCAGGTTTGCCCAAAGAAAGTATGTGGGACCCTGGAAGTTCCCCCTGGTGTCAGGAGAAATAGTAGCCCTTGGTGGTGGGAAAGGTGGTTAGCCCAAAGCAGAAACCAGAAGTATAACAAAGGGAAAAACAGGAAGAGTCTGTGAAATAAAAACAGCAAGGAAAGCTTTTGCATCTAACACCCACAGTGTCCTACTTTCACTTTCCCAAGAGATAATTCTGTCATCCCCAACCTGGTGCCAATTGTTTGCTCTGAGTGCACGTGGAAGCCTGCAGTCAGTGAGGCAATCCAAACAGAGCTGGACTTGAACTTGGCACTTTCAGGGATGGGCTAGGTCCTCCCCTATGGAAGTGTAAGCTGGGCCATGCTACTTCAGAGATGAGGGACCCCAACTTGAGCTGGTGGCTTTCACAGACATTGGCCACCCAGCCTTCTCAACCCCCTAAAAGTGGTGTTTACAGGCTAGGTGACCAGATTCCTGGATACCATGAAGGTGCTGGTCCTTCTGTAGGGAACCACCACTAGCACTTTTCCAGGAGATGCTCCAGGCAGAGCAGTTTCTGATAAAGTCCCCAGTCCCAGTCTGTGAATGCAAGCAAGCCACCTCCAAGCCAGTCCAGGTGGCTGTGGGGATGAACAAACCATCCATCCATCCCACAATACTCACCATGTATGAAGGAAAGATCAGAACTCGCTTGTGCTTGCCACAAGGCCACTGGGGGTCATCCAAGAGATTTGGGTCATAGTCCATAAAGTCTCCCAGGTCACTACCTGAAGATCACATGCAAAATGATAATTAGGGGCCCTGGACTCTCTGAGGCAGAGGCAGCTAGGAGAATGCCAAGTACAGTCACTGAAGACAGTTTTCAGGGAATTTGGCTCAGTGTCATATTCCTGGCTCTGGTTTTTAGCAGACGGCTCTGCATGCCAATGAGGTGTAGCCCCTTGCCAAAGGGTTCAGCAAATTCTTACCATTCTCTCTTTTTTCCTTCCATATTAGAAAATTATATATTAATCTTCCTGACCCAGAAGTGTAGAAATCTTTACATAGGACTTGAGATGCAGAGAGCCCTTGCAGGTTACAGAATGTGGCCTTGAAAAGATTCATTTTCTAAATTTGCAGGCCAAATTACAAGACTCATGTCATGCCACCTAAGAGGCATGACTTAGCATGAAAGCTTCTGGGCAGGCTATTGTGTGCAGAGCAACTCAAACCAGAGCAACCACCAGGGTACACAGCTGTAAAAGACCACAGGTGTCTGGGACGTGAGGGCGGAGGCTGGGCTGACCTAGGGATCTGCACACTCACCTGGAATTTCTCTGAAAGTAGAAATAATGCTATTTCTTAAAGAACTGGTACCCTCATGCTCATCCTTACTAAGGTTTGTGTGGATAGTTGGGACATGCACATTTTCCTTCAGTTGCCAACTTTGCTCGCGAGAATATCCACAAAGGAAATATCACCCTCACTCTGTACTTCAGGGTCCAATTATTTTAGGGGAAAATAAACAGGAAAAAAGAACAAAACAAACGAACAAAAGAACTCCAGAGTTTCACACTGTGACAATGCAGGATTGTAACCAGGCGAAAGGTGAATGAGGAGCCAAGTGGTCCCCAGAAGCGGGGAAACCCAAACAGCTCTAAATGATGCGACTTTAGCATTTCTCCATGTAGGTAAGACCCTACAGGATTGGCAAGTGTGACATCTAGAGATAAGATCCCCTGTCACCTGGTTATGGGCCTACATGGCCTGAGATCACGTTTTCCCTAAAGTAGGGTCTTCTGGGGGCACCTGTCCTCCAGCGTGCAGAGGGAGACACAGACCACACTGTAAACTGAGGCATCTCCTGTCACAAACTACCCAGAGCAGAAGGGCCAAAGTTACCTGTGTCGAGGCTCCCCTGGGTGCTGCTGGCCCGGCCTATGGAGAGGCTGCGGTGGCTCAGGTTGCGGAACTGGGAGAAGGAGGAGGTGGAGTCTATAGTATTCCTCCGGGCTCCGAAGGCATTTGTGGGTAACAGAAATTGGGTATAAGAAACTGTCTAAAAGGTAAACAGACAGACAAACTAGTGATTATTCCCAGGCAATGCTAGGTTTGCATTCTGACCAAGATATGTGGCTCCTCCAAGTTCAGATCTACTTTTTAAAACTTGCAATTCTAAAATCCAATGAGATCTGAAAAGTGAAAAAAATTTTGGCACTCACACACGCCAAATCTGTGCCCAAATTCCACCTTAGCGGCCATGAGGTGTAACATGGTTTTAACAGAGCTCACTTAGTAGGACTATTCTCATTCTGTGGCAGAAATGTTAACATGTCCGACACATCGTATTGCTTTTCATAACCCATCTGGCAGGATTCCAGAACACATCAGGCCACAGAATCTCCTATTATGTTCCTCAGCAGACGCTGTTTGTGATGTTCAGCTCTACAACTCCCCTCCCTCCTGAGGAATAAAGGTGGAGCAAAGGCATTTCTTTTCTCCTGCCTGGGGAACTGCACCCTACCTCTACCTGGAGCTCAGGTTTCCTGTCATTCAGGTAGAGGAGTGACCAGTTAACCTGGGGGTAAGGAGGGCAAAGGTCATTCACAGCTCCAGAAGCTTCCCCTGTTGGAACTATTCTGGGATGGTTTCCCCAAAGAAACACAGGCTTTGGGAGGCTTGAACCTAGTGCATGCAGGTCAAGTTCATTTTCAACTTTCACTCCTCAGATTTCAACCCAGCTTGAAACCATTTAAGGTTGAGGGATTCTTGGCCCCTTGGGACCATGAGAAGCCAAAAAACTTCTAGTAGTTGGAATGTTGCTTGCTTACACCACCAGTGAGTATGTTCAAACTGCCACTTCATCCTGGAATATCCATGTATTGTGGATGGGGGGGGGCAGAGTGTGTGAGGTATTTGTGTTACACACTCAGTTGTCAACAGTATTGACAGAAAAATACACATGCCCAGTGGACTCCGCCACACGGTTATTCAAACAGCTTGGTGGGTTTCCATGTGCACAGTGGCAGAGCTGGGGTGGGCTGGTATCACGTGCCCAGGAATCTGCCCCCAGAGCTTGCTTCCCCCCATCACAAGTGAGGTTCAGTCTTACTGCCTCTGCTTCCTGCCCCTGGTGATTGAGGGCCAGGTGGACTTACCTTCCCGTCAGCACCCAGCTCCACACCTTCAAGACCAATGATCTCTTTCAAGCTCATGGCGCCTGCTGACTGCCTCCCTCCATCCAACTTCAGATCCCTGAGGAGTACAAGCCAAAGGGAAAAAAATGCTTTTGTGTGCACCCCAAAGAACTATGATGATGTTTACTACATGAGACACCACAGTCACACTGACAAAATGACCAAGTGGGTCCTGGGGGATGGGATGGGATGGGATGACCTGGTGTCCTTCCTTGGGGGCCTCACAGTGAGGTTGTTTCTGGGGGCAACTCCATTTTATTTCATTTACATGGAAAAACGAAATCCAATTGATCACAAAGTCTGCAGATGGGAGTTGGGCTCAGAAGCTGGAGGCGACCAATGCCACCTCTTCCTCAGCATGGGGCCCTACGTTCTCAGAGAAGGCCAGTTACTGAGAAGCCAAGGGAATGCTCTCTGAGCATCCGGGACAATTGGGCCTCTCGGGCTCCTGCTGCTGGGTTCTTTTTAAAGCTAGTGAGGCCACCTCTCCTTTACCAGACAGGAGAAGTAAATCTCCTAAACAGGCATCCGTTTCACTGCTGGCAATGAATGAGAAGCACAACTGTCACCCTCACTCATTTTCTAGGCAGCCTGACAAGGCAGTATCTTCTTTATTAGACAGTAATTCCCAGTAAAACGACAAGCATTTACACAACACCACATGATTCAAAGACTTGCACACACACACACACTTGTAAGGAAACTTGGAGGGACAAGACAGGCATTACTATTGTTAACCCATTTTACAGAGGGGCAAAGAAAGAGGTTCAGAGCAGGTAAATGGCTTGCCAAGGCCACCGGGATAATAATACGTTGAAGGGACTAGTCTGGTGCCCAATGCTCTTTCTAGTACATTTGCTTTGCCTTGGAGATGCAAGATGGGCTTCCCGTGACTACCCTCATGTGCCACTGCTCGCTTTGTCAAAGGATGATCCTCCTTCCTGATGAGTTTTTCAAACTCTGCACATCAGAGTCACTCGGGGACCTCTGAGAATATGGGGAGGACCTGGGCATCCACACTTCAAGTGACCCAGGTGACTCTAAATTGCTGCCTCATTTGGGGACCGTCTCCCAGCCTCTGTCTCTATGACCCAGGGTGCTGGTAAGGGAAAGCCACCTCAGACTGAAAGCCTCCTCACTGTGTGATCTGGGCAGAGGGACCGTATTCAGGGAATGAGAAGCCAAGTAAGAACAAGCCAGACGTAAAGGGAGACTCTCCTGGCCAAAGGTAACCAGGAGAAAGAGAGAGGGACAGAGTGGGAGTGGGGAGAACGGGGCACGCCCCTCTCAAAGCTGGAGGACACACAGCTTGTCCTCATCTGTGCCCTTCCGTATGTAGAATGATCTTACGTAGAATGCAGAGTCTGATCTGAGATAGTTTTCAAAATAAACACCCCAGACCCTCGGCACCCAGCAAGTGCAGCAATCCTCCTCAGGAGGCGATGGCATCAGTGTGCTCAAAACAACACCAAAGCCACAGGACAAGAGCAACCAACCCACCCATCCCACAAGTCTTCGCTCTTTCTATTTATTTTACTTTAATCAGCGCTTCTCCCATTCCTCCACCCATACCCCATGCGTGTAAAAGACTTCAGGTCATTCTAAAGAGCCAACCTGCCCCTTAAGGGACAGAAAAGGACAGTAAGTCTTGCAATGGTCAGTGTTTTCAAGAAGGTGCAAGCCACCCCAATGAGGGCTCTAAACACGTTCTGAGAAGGAAGCCCTTTTCCACGTGTCTGAAATCTTCCACACGTGTCCCCTCTGGCAGGGACCCTGCTCCCCAAGGGCTACGAGGCCCAGGATTATTTAAACCCAAACACACTGCACCCACCTTCAACTCGCTGCTGCCAAGACCCAGCAGGCCAGAGGACAGTGGGGCTCAGTGAGGCCACCAGGTACTGTCCATACCATCCAGACCTGCTGCTCTGCCTGCTACTAAGCTACCCAGGGCAATTTCTAGAAGCCTTTGGAAAGCAATTAAGGATGGAGACATGAACACATCAGAGCATCCACACAGGGATGCCTACAAAGCCTACAAAGAAAAACCTTGAGCAAAGCGAGGAGGCAGAAGTCGCACGGTGGGGAGGGACCGAGGGGACCAACAGCAGCAGTGCTGGTACAGAAAAGCAGGCTTTGGTTTCAGTAAAGGACCTCGGCACAGTTCCACGCACTCCGACTTTGCTAAAAGTTTGCTAAAGCCGAAGCCAGCAATGTGTGTCTTATATTCCCAATTCCCAATTTTCTCCTTGTTTTCAGAGAACGTCATTTAGGGCTGAAATTAATAGAAGAGAAGGGAAGATCTTCTCAGGATGAGAAGGCCAAGGGAAAGGAGAATGTTAAAGCCAGCCTGAACTAAGAGCACTCCCAGGGGAGCACTAGGCTGTCTACACAGCATGTCACAGGTAAGGACACTGAAGGACTTATTTACTGAGCAGGAGTAGTCTGTCTCTCCAGTACTGGTTTATAAAGATGGGATGAAACATGGGTGCTTTTTCATTGAACCCCTCTTCATTTATCTTCAATTTGCTCACAGCCTTCCCTGAACAGCCTCATCCCGGAGGCCAGCTGTCTGTTTGCGGCTAAAGGTGCAGATCCCAGTGAACAGAAGCAAACCAGTCATGGCTCACCCCACACCCTGCTTCTCGGTGCTTCCCTCAAGGGAAATGAAGCTGTAACAGAAAATATACTCTATGTGCTCATCTTAAACCTAAGAGTCCTCTCTCCAGGAGCTGAACCCCAAACCCTTTTTAAAAGATTTGCAGACCCAGTGGATTGTCCAAGGGCCTTGGGGACATGAAAGAGAGGATTGGGCGAGGCTCTACCACACCTACCCAGAGGAACCGATCTGGACAATTAGTGTGACTTGCTGGAGTCACTACTTCCCACTGGCTTTTCACTTACATCATTCTACTTTCTAAGCAGCTGGGGCCAAGCGTAAGGAAATAAGTAAGACCCATGGGTCCACTTTCAACCGCACCCGAAATTACATATAGACTAGGACAGACCAGCACTATCCACCAGAACTCCATCTGTGCTGTCCCATGTGGTGGTCACTGGGCACATGTGACAAGTGAGAACTTGGAAAAAGATCAGCTAACTGAGGAACTCAATTTTTAAATTTTTTTTTCACAATACCTTTATTTTTATGTGGTGCCAAGGATCAATCGAACTCAGTGCCTCTCACATGCAAGGCAAGTGCTCTACCACTGAGCTTTAGCCCCAGCCCCTCAGGAACTCAATATTTATGTTATGGTTTGGATGTTAGGTGTCCTCCAAAAGCTCACGACAATGCAAGAAGGATTAGAGGTACAAATGATTGGGTTATGAGAGCCTTAACCTAATCAGTGCATTAATCCCCTAATGAATTGGGTAGTAACTGTAGGCAGGTAGGGTGTGGCTGGAGGAGGTGGGTCCCTGGGGATGTGCTTTTTGTCCTTATTGAGTGGAGCTCTCTCTTTCTGCCTCCTGGTACCAAGCTCTGTGCTCCTTCCCTCCGCCATACTGTTCCACCACGATGTCCTGCTTTACCATGGGCCCAGGGCCATGAAGTTGGCCATCTATGAATTGAGACCTCTGAAACTGTGAGCCCCCAAATAATCTTTTCTTCCTCTAAAACTTTTCAGGTCTTTTGGTTCCAGCAGTGATAAAGCAGATAATGTAAATTAATTGAAATGTAAAACAGCCACAGGTGGATGATATGTACCACATTGGATTATCTTAGTGCTTGTCAGGACTGAGGCTGCCATGAACGGTACCTTCCCCTGGCAAGACAATACAGTCACAAATGGCACATTTCTGATTCTGATCTGGTCTCTTAATTTTTCTTCCCCAAAATGGCTTGGCCATTTTTTTTTTTGTTTGTTGTCCTCAGGACATGTTTGCCTAATAGGCCCCAGCTCACCGAAGAGACTGTCAGATGTCCTAGAGACAAGACCCAGCAGGATTCCCCCAGTGGGGTGGGAAATAATGACCAGGGGGTTCTCATGCTCAGCACTCCATCACCATCCTTGAATAGAGCTCCCAGCCTTAACAGAAGCTCCCAGTCCAAACATGGCACGCTGTAGTGGACTTTCCTGCCCAAAGCAATGGGGGTAGGAGCGGTGGGGTGTTGACAGTGCTGAAGAATACCACAAGGACCGGTGGTGCTCCCTGTGTCCTAGGGATTACAGAAGGCTCCGGGGTCCTTCACATGATCCTGCAGGAGGGAAGGATACCCCAGGATAAATAAATTTGAAAGTCCTTTCAGTCCTGATGAAGGGGGACTAATAGTTCATATTAGATACATTAAAAAATGATAATTTATTGCACACTGAATCTACTACCCTGGAATCTGCTACATTCACACTTTAAACACTCCCACTGGCATGATAACCACCATCATACCACTCTAGACCACTGATTGCTTCATGGTGGCTGGAGACAGACAATTTTCTGTATATTTTCTCTCTTGGATTCAGGGAGAGGTTGTCACTAGCTTTGGGGTTCCCATCTTGGTGGGTGTGAACTAAGAGAACACATAGGTGCTCAGTCCCACCACAGAAAACGAAACAGGTCATTGAAGCCGTTTCTAATGAACATGGGTTCCCTTTTGTCAACTGTTGAATTTGTGTAGAGGGAGATTGTCAGGATCTGAAAAACATTTTTTCATAAAAAGGCTGACAAACGACTCTGGGTTAATTTTTTTCTTAGCTAAATGCTCTAAATAATGTCACTGTAACCTGAAATTAACGTAAATCATAGGAAATTGCTCTTCTTTGGCTGTATTTGACCCATATAATGACAGCGATTTTACAATGTACCCGCTAAGAGTACTGATGACTGCTCAGGCCTTGAGTGGCCTTTGCTTTCCCATGGTTTCCGAAGCCTAAAGGGTTAGTGTTGCCAACAGACAGTAACTGCGAACACTAGATAGTCACTGAAAAAGAATCTTTAAGACACTCTAGTGAAAAAGAATTCAGCAGAAGTCCCAGTGGAGTAGCGATAAAAATCTCGATGTTTCCCAACATCACTGTTCTGAATTCTAACAAACGTTAGGAAAATGAAAATATCTGTTTGATTCACGTTGCCAGCACTAACCCTCCAGTACCAGGAGACAGAGCTGAAGGACATGGAAGCGAATTAAAGTTGCACTTTTCAACTTCTTTAAAAAGTCTAGATTATTCGTTCCCCCAGATATATCTAGAGTTCAAATATTAATTTATTGTTATGATTTAGATAGGAAGTTTCCCCAGAACCTTGTGTATTGAAGACTTGGTCCCCAATGCAGTAGTGTCTGGAGGCAGAGCTCTTGGGAGGTGACTGGATCACGAGGGCTCTGACCTTATGAGTCCATTAGTCCACGGATGGATTAATCATCTGATGGCATTATTGGAAGGTGGTGGAAACTAGGGTCTATTGGAGAAAACAGGTTACTGGGGGTATGCCTTGGGAGAGTGTAGCTTGTCCCTGGCCACTTCCTCCTCTCCCAGCCCTGCTTCCTAGCTGCCATAAGCTGAGTAGCTTTCATTCCCCATGATGTTCCTCCTCACCTCGGACCCAGAGCAATGGAGCCAACTGATGGTGGACTGAACCCTTGAGTCAAAATAAATCTTTCTAAGTTGTTTTTATTTCCCCCCTCAGGTATTTTGTTACCCTAATGCAAAGCTAATTAACACATTTATATTCCACTTCCTTTTAAAAATGGAGGAGGAAATGCCATACACAGATATTATCCAAAATTATGTCTGTTAAGGTTGAAAGGCTACAGCTTATGATTAGTCAGGTTACAGGAGGAAATCTCACTTCTGCAGATGCCCTAATGGAACCATTGGTAAGCAGCCACGGAGAACTGAAGGTTCTAGTTCCTGTCTCCCATATTCTATTGATGCTTCAGCTTGGACTTACTTCCCTACACAAGCTCATTTCCCATTCTGTGCAGGCTTGGTAACTTCTGCAGAGGTGGTAGGTAATAAAGAAACTTTGCAAACCCAGCATAAAGATTTTCTTCTTTTTTTCAAAGACTGATGTTTGAAACTGGCCCAGAGGAGTAGTTGTATGGGGGAACAAGGGAAGGGCTAAAGGAAGGTGTGAGGCCACTAAAACCAGAGGTGAAGGTATATTTGGCGAGAGAGCCATGCAGCACTTACACCCTTAAGCAAGAAACAGAAAAACAGGCTGGCTCATTTTGGGGATGTAACATCCTTCACAGGATGGCCCCATGATTCATTTAACACATTTCTCCTTGAAAGCCTGTAACTTCTTGGTAGGAATCCCCAGACCCGTCTTAAGTCTTTGCCTCCACAGCATAAAGCCCCCAAAATGCATGTGATTTTGCCACTGTGGGGTCACCTGATCAAAGCAAGGGCCAATCTAGATATCTCGGTGCCCAAAGGGGATTATCTAGGTTACTATTAACCATAAAATAGCCAACTCCTGATTTCATCTTTTACAAAAGGCAAAATGATTTTTCATTTCCTCTTCGTGGCGTGCTGGCAAAGGCCCAGCTGGCTGCTCACTGAACCATAGTGCATGGAAATGATCTTGATGGGAAAACAAGATTCCCTATTAGATAACACCAAGTTCAAGCTATGGCTCTTTCCTTGGGGAACATGATTAATTTGAACTAGAATTACTCCTTTAAAGAAAATATGATCTAAATCCTTTACACCTGGGAAGTAAATGGAAAAAAGGTGTTTGTGTTTCAATTAACTGGCTTCCAGGGCTTTCTTCTTCTAAGATGAGGTTGTCCTGCCTTCTAACCGTGATCATTTTCTCTAATGGTGGCCTCGCTTAAGACCCTGGAATGCCAGTGAGGCGCTCCACTGGGCACTTGCTCTTTAAAGGACAACAATAGCTCAAACACTTTGATGTGTAAATAATTTAGGAGCCGATTAAATATTAACAGGATTTCTAGCCCCTTCAAAAAGAATAAAGACAGAGATTGGCTGTACAGAAAGCAAAGCTTGAAAGCTGGATTAGGAAAGGAAATACCACTGTGCACTAATTTTAATTAAGAGATTATGCATCCACTGGAACTCCACCAGTGTTCATCTTAGCTGCAGAAGCCCCATTTATTGCCTGCTGGGGTTCGGATCTGGAATGTTCTGCAAAGACCCATGCGTTAAAGGCTTGGTCCCCAGCCAATGGCACTGCTATGGAGAGGTGGTGCCTAGTGGCAGGTCTGGGGTCAAGGGGCATGTTCTTAGAGGGGAGAATGGGACCCCCTACCCTTCCTTTTTTTCACATCCCAGCCATGAGGTGCATGAATTTCCACCAACACACACTCCTACCGTGATATACTACCTTACCACAGGCCCCAAAGCCAGTGGGCTAATAGACCTCAGTGGATTATATCTAGTATTTGGCAAAGTAACAGAAGGCTAACACCCTGCTCCTTCAGACGCTGTGCAGCTGCCATCTTGGATCGGGTCTGCTTACTTAGGTCAAAGCAGAGAATCACACCAACAACGTTCAGAGCCAATGGACAAGGCCCAGAGCGAATGGGGAAAAAAAAAAGTGAAATCAAAAGCAGCTTTTGGTCTAGAAGTCCTGCCCTCTCACACTCAGCACTTCATGGATAAGCCACCCCACCAGGGCAACTGGCAGACAATGAAGGGGGTCTTAATGTAGCTTACACCAAAATCTTTGTGTAAAGGCAGCTCCTATAAACAGCCGGATAAATGGCATGATTCACCCATGAGATCATTCCAGAATTGGTCTGTGTGTGTGGGAATATGCTTGTGCAAGGAAAGAAACACAGTTTGTGAATGTGTAATTTTCCACAACGAAAAAAGAGAAGTTTCTGGGGGAAAGTGGTTGGGCAGGAAGGGGGGGGGGATGGGCCTGGAGCCAGGCAGAGAGCATTTAGGCTTGAAGGCTCTCTCTAAGAATAGAAGAAGCTGTTCTCTGTGTCACAAAATGATCAACATTCAGGAAATGGACCCAAGTGGATGACCTCATCTGAATGCCCCTGAAAGCCAAAAGCTAAGGACATAAACACCATGTGGAAGCTGTTGACAATTTAAAGTCACACCCCCAGAGATACCTTGCAGTCCACTGGGAGGCCACTTCCATCACACAGTCGCTGATGCATCTGGGGTAAGCAAACCCAGAAACCTTCGCTCCATCATGGATGGGTATCCAAATGGGTCTGCACCTTCCACGGGCACCATGGAAATGGGTTTTTGCTGGAATCCTCTAGTTTGGTTTGTTTCACATGACCTCCAAACCCAAGTTTATTGGGTTCATTTCTACTTTCCTCGGGTCAGATCCATAGACCTACCGATGTCCAAATGCTTCTGGAAATTAAGAACATTTGGGGGCACTGGCTTCAGTTCCCTTTTGCATAGGGACAGTCCCAGGACCAGCCCTCCTGGGACCACACCATGCCTGTGGTCTCTCTCTCTCTCTCTCTCACTCACCAGTAAGTTACACTCCAAGTTTCTGAGCTGGCAGCCCAACTCGCAGAATGCATTTTCTCATCGCTGCTGTGTGATACATGGAGATCAGCCCACAGGGTACCCTTTTCGCCTCTAATGTCACTGAGCCAGCCCCACAGTACAAGCAAGAGCTCTGGCCATAGAAGCAAAACGTCAGAGGGTAAAAGAGGGCAAAGGAAAGGGAGGAAGTGGAGCCTTTCTCTTGGTTTCCTGGTTTGCGACCGACCCTCAGCAGCCTCCTGAAAGCTCTAGTTTGCATTATTCCAGCTTCTTCTCTGAACCTCCCTTTCCTTCTCTGGGCTCCGGCATCCTTTTCCCTAAGCTGTTTTTTTTTTTTTTTTTTTTTTTCCCTCCCACAATTTCTTCCCTATCTACATCTAAACCCATAAATTCCCTTGCAGTTTCCTGATTTTCCACCCCTGGTTCCGCGGTAGTGGCACAGCAGCAAAGCAGGATGCGGGTGGGGACTGGAAGATGAGAGGAGAGTGGTCTTGGATAGGAAGCACGGGGAGAGTTGTTTACTAAGCAGGGGAAGAGTCGAGAAAGTTCCTTCAAAGTCCTTTTATGCACCAAACTTTGCCAAGCCAAACCACAGATCCACGCTAGAATAGAGCGCGCGATGATGACTCATGTGGATAAAAGGCAGAGAGATTCAGGCTTGGCCTTGGCAACTGTTAGCTGAGGGAAGAAGAGCTGGTTTAAGACTGGGATTCTTCCAGAAAAAAACGGTACAGTTTACAAGCCTCGTCTGAGAAGAGTGTTTACAGCAACAGGGAGATTTGATGTTACAGTTATGGTGGAAAAGATGGGCAACATCTGTTCCCCTTCTCCACAACAGGTTTCTACTAGCATGCTGTGAAAGGTGGGATCTGGCAAGACAGACCAAAACAATCATCTTCACATTCCACACAAACATACTAGTGGGGGAAAACTGGAAGGATATATACCAAAATGTTAATGCTGGCTTTGTCTAAGGAGGTGAGCCTCTCATTTATATCTTCCTTGTGTTTGTATGGATCTTCCAAATTTGCTTTCTAAGCATGTACCACTGAGGAAAAAAAAAATTAAAGTCCAAATAAAAGCAAATCTGAAGATGAATCCATTGTGTATGCAGAACCACTCGGGGAACCAGGCTGGAGCAGTTCTAGAAAGAACAAGGAGACAACTCTGGACTGGACAAAAAAAAAAAAAAAAAAATGGACCTGAAATAGACACACAGCCTGTCAGGCACACAGAGGGAACATTTCACCTAACACTCTCCGAGCTCCCTGAGGTTGACATTACAGTCAGTTTTATAAATGAGTAAACCCAGGGTCAATAAGGCTAGTTGGTTCACCAGCACCACCGAGTGCACCACTCCACCACCACCAGATGCCCACCAGCACCGAGGGCGAGGATGGACATAGGCAGTAGTTTTCCTAAGGGGGGAATGGTGGAGAGGAGGAGTGGGCTTCTTATTCCCATTCCCGATTCTCCAGAACAATTCTGAGGTTAGCTGTTTTATTTATTGGTGTTCTGTATAAACTTGGGTTGAAAGATTGGCTTCTGAAGCTTTAAAAAAAAAAAGAGGAAGGGGTGGTGGGAGCCAGAGAGGCAGAAGAGAAAGCTACAGGCCTCAAGAGGCTGCACATTCTTTCTCATTTGGGCTGAGGAGTGCTCCTTATCACTGAACTCCATGGAATTGGCATTACACAAACTAGCTCCTGTTTCAAGCACCTCTTAATAAGTCAGCTCAGGAACACTCTGACAAGAAGTAGCAGTGCCCTTCCATGTCCACGGAAGTATGTTTGGCTTACCAAGCTCGGCTCGTAGGCCTGCTGCTGTGGGAGGTAATCCATCCCTGGTAACGACTGGTGGGACCATAGGCTCTTAGCCATGTAATTGGAGTGGAGTGGACACAGCCTGTAGCCACTCGTCAATCTAAGAACGCCAGTAAGTCCTGACATCTTCCTAATGCACGTACTGATTAGAGACGGCCAGGCTGGGCTCCAAAAGGGTTGGGCGATGGGGATGATGTGCCTATGGGTGGGGTGAGGAGAACCAAGGCAGGGACTTGCTTCACTTTATCCTGGACGTGAAGAGGGGCTCTAGGGACAGGGTGAAGTACTGAGCCTGGGAAAACTGTTTCCTTCTTAACTATGCTAGATGCCACCCAAACACGTCCCTTGCTTTAAACAGAAGCATTATACACAAAGGGAAAATCATGTATGGATCTGCTCAAAATAAGGCTGGGTGTTATTTGCATTTTGCTCACGTGGTGCTGATTCGAAGTTCCGACAACTCGATGTAACACAGGGCTAGGTGAGCCACTCAGCCGAGAGCCAAGGCATGCCAATGGGGCTTGGGGAAAGTCAGCAGGTGTGACCTTAGCAAAAGGCCCTGGGATTTCTTGGGTTTCACATTAAGGATTCAAGTATTTGTGAGCTGCACTGAGGATGCGCAGCAAGCTGCTCAGGCCAAGGCAGATCTGCACAGGCTGGGGGGGCTGATGGGCAGGGGGCGCCACCGGGGAGGGAGCACGGGCCAGGGCACCTACATCTGGAGGTGGCTTGAGACCCTCTTTTGTCACTGTAGGTGTAGCAACTTTCATTGTTGTTGTGACAGAAGCACTCTGAGAGGCAGGGCCCCAAGGTCCAGGCCAGACCCCTCTGGCCTGAGGTCCTCTCCCAGGCCCCTCCTCCCAGCCATCAGAGCAGCTCTGCCATTTCCCTGGAGAGGTCCACAAGAACACAGTGCCAGGCTGAGAGCTTCTGAGACAGGACTTGCTCCTGCTAAGGTAGACTAGCCTCATTTGTTGGGGAAAAATATAAACACATATATACACACGTATGTTTTCCCATATATACATGTATACACACGTGTATATAGGTATACGTGTACACACATATAAACATAAATTTATATTTATATGCAAATCTTCCACAATATTAGCAATTCTCAGAAGCCTGGAGATGGCCCTCAGAAACATTTCATTCCTTCATTCAACACATGGAACCCAAGTGTCTTCTACGCACCATGCACAGTGCTGGAGCTGCCTTAGACTAAGACACAGCCCATACCCTCCAGTTAAAAAGGAGTCCACACAACTTGTTAACACTTTTAAGTTGTTGTAAGCGCTACCATGGGCTGAGGCAGAGATGCCACAAACATGAACAAATCCTTGGCATGGTCTTGGGGGTGGGGGTTGGAAGGCTGGGGCAGCTCCCTGAGAACAGAACAATCTTCCAAACTTTGCACCAAGCATAAGAGCCCCACAAGCGAGGAGAACCTTACCAATTAAGGAACTGTGAGCACCCTGCTGGGGCTGAGAGGGGCTGGGGAGAGATGGTGCTAGGGAGAACCCAAGCCGCACCGAGAAGGGCCCCGTCTCTCTGCTAAGAAGCCCAGGATGACGAGAGAGGTTGAGCAGGGGCTAAGCCTTCCAAAGACACAAGGCTGGAACCTCCAGCTCTCATCTGACTTCAGACCTGTTTTCTTAAACTGAACAGGAAAGAAATCACAGATGTGAGTTGGGATGAGGAGCTGGCTTCAGTACCAAAGGGGAGGCCTGAGTGGGCAGAGCAGGACGGCTGGCCCTCTCTGCCATCAAGCCCAGGGCTGGGAGGGTGCTGCTTATTGCTGGGCCTGGCAGAACTTAGACCCCTGGGGTTCGGGAGCTTATTTGGATATCTATGGAATCTGACAGGAAATTGTCTTGCTTTGAAGGAGACATGAGCACTGGGTGGGATTTCTTAGGGACCCTGTTGCTGCCCTCAGGGTTCCACGGGTTAGAATTTTCCTTGGGTTGGAGTCTTCAGGGGCCACCCCAGGTTCAGTTTGGGCACAGGTGGATTCTTCAGTGACCCACTGCGGCAGAGACCACAGACTGGCTCAGCCCACCCAGGAAGACTGCACCACATGTCCAAGGTGGCCTCCTCTCCTGTGGTCCCCTCCAGAAAATAATATACCAAATAAAACTGCCAAGTGGAAGTGCTCAGGTGAAACCTGGCAGAGGAAGTGAATCACACGTGGGGGAGGACTTCTAGCAAGCCCTGGCATGGGGACCAGTGGCAGTGGCAATAGTGTATCTATAGGAGAAGTCCCAGGGCATGGCTGTCACTGGCCCTGGCCACACTGGCTCCCACTGTGCTATCCTCATGAGGCCATCCTTGTTTCTCTCCACCAGAGTTTGTTTGGTAATGCCCCAAACTGGCCATCAGAGGATTCTGTTGTCTCAGAACAGTGTATACTAACTACTCTGTACTCCACACTGTATCGCTCAGGGCCACTGTAGGAGGTTCTTGCTGCAGGTATGACTTTGAACTCCTAAATATAATAAAGGACAGTTCTCATTCAGGATTGACCCAGAGATGCATAGGGTGTTCCCTGGGAGGATCCAATGCCATGGAGTAAACCAGCAACCTCTAAAAGCCATTGAAAGTCACCACCCTGATCTCATTTAACCTACAGATGATTTCCTGAAGTGTCATAGGCAAGCAGAAAGCTCTGTATTTGAACTGTCCGGCAACCTATCCTTTGTGCAGAAGCAATTCTGGCATTGTATGCAGTCACCCTCCCACTAACTGGCCCTCTTTCTCAAAAGCATATATTTTTTTCCATGCACTGGATCAAGTCTTTGGGGAAAGGCCCTTAGGAAGCCGTAAATCACGTCATGGTGGTGTTCGGAGGGTGACCTGGGTGCAGCAGAGAAGATGCTCCAAAGATAAACAGGCAGCATTACAGTGTCACGACAGGAATGTGCCTCTGCAGACAGCCACAGCATCAGTGCCACATAGATGCCTCCCCCTGTTCACATTTCCTGGTCTTCAGATGGCAAATACCCACATGGGGATTCACAGATCATTCTTCACTCAGGATTCTACCCAGAGAAACCTGGGATGTACCCTTGGAGGATTCAATACCACAGGGTAAACAAGCAACCTCTAAGACCTTTGAAAGCCACCACCTAACAGCTCAGCCGACAGGCTCCAGGAGGTGACCCTCATGTGGCACAAGTAAGTACAAGAGCCAAGCTGGTCCTGACCTTGGAGCTTTACCATCACCCAGATGCACAGTAGCTGGCATTGCCTGGGTGTCACTGGTCCTGAGCCAGCAAGCCCAGCCCCCAAGGGGTGGTCATAAAGGGAAACAGACTTGCTGCTCCAGTGTGTGGTAAGCCTGGGGACTGCCTCTGTGGGCTGAGCTGGCCCCCGCACAGTGAACACAACAGATCAGGATATTTAGCGACCCTCCTACCAGTGGGGGAGATTGCTAACACCTTCTCTACTCCAGCCTTCTCAAGACGGTACTATGAGCACCTCCCTTATATGAAATTCTTGGGAGGAAGAAATGAGGGATCTCTAGAAGGCACAGAGAACAGTGCCTAGCACCTTGAAAATAACATTTAGGTTTTGGGGTTTTTCTATTTCTTTCTTTTTTTTTTTTTTTTTTTTGCAGTGCTAGGGATTGAACCCAGGGACTCACCCATGCTAGGCAAATGCTCTATCACTGAGCTACACCCCCAGAGCAGGTTTTAGCTTTATTAACTTTATTTAGCAGGTTCACACAAATGTATGACTACACTCTTCAGTTATTCCTAAGGAAATACACTCTTTTCTCAAACAGATTTCTCTACAAATTGAGGCAAGGAAGCGTAAGTTTGAATTCATTGGTTAAATAACCAGAGCCATCTGCTTCCAGTTGAAACTCTAGAGATCACCTTGGGAACCATCCTAACATCAGCTTGGTGGAACCAGGTGGCATGAAAAATGACCACAAACATCTCACACTGTTCAGGAGCCCAGGTTGTTCCGGGCCCTCTCCTGGGGTCCACTCCAGAAAATAATATAGCAAATAAAACTGCAAGAAGTCACTAGGATCTGCACATTTTTAAAAACCGCCAATTTTTAAAAGCTGGATGAAGAATTACTATTCGGGCATGAGCTCGTAGAGACTGCCAATAGTCGACAGGTGGGAAGTGTGAAGAGCACGTCTCACTCATGAATTCCTTGTTGTATGAGACTTACCGCTTCCACATGGGCTGTGCCAGCAAACACGAAGACAGCCATCTGAGCTGGCAGGATCTCTGGAGAGGAGAGCCAAATGTCCCCACCTTACGGATGAGGAGCTGAGATGGAAGACCCAGTGAGTACTAGGGACATCCCAGGACCTGGTCCTCAGCTCTCATCCCTCCCCTCATTACACAGAGCCCAAGGATGCAGTGTTGGCCAGAAAAGAGATTCCAACTTGAAGACAGCTGTACTGAATTTTCTCTAACTAAAGAGCCACTTTCTCTAGGGGCGGCCTTGGCAATCCCTCTGCCTGAATTCACTGAACTCTTCCTTCTGTGTTCCAACACATGCTGCTTAGAACTCACACAATTAGTTGCTATTTTGTTTGATGGCGAGTTTGTTTATACCCGATTTCTGTTTAGGCTCTATGAGGCAAGAGTCATTGTATCCCTACTGCCTTGGGTGGTGCCTAACATAGTAGGTGCTCAATAGAATTGAGTGCGTAAAAAATTTCTGGCATGCAGTGATAGCACATGAAAGTCCACATAGGTAGTGTGTAAGAATGGCAATGCACTTGTGGAGGTGGGTGGAGGGAAAGGGGCGTTACATAGCAAAGGACTTTTAGGTAATGAATTGGGGACAGTTAAAGTGTTCTCCAGCTCCTTCTTGGGGGACCCTAATTTTCATGAACTGGAAACTCATCCCTATATCACTGTCCCCTCCATTCACTGTAATCTATCAGGACCTCACACTTACTGGGGTAAGAACGAGTGGCCTAACGCACAAATCAATGAACAGACAGTAAAACCTCTCCTAAGATCTGTCTGCTTTGACCAACTGATGCCAGGAGCCAAAATCAGTTCATTTCCAGCTAAAACCAAGAACAAAGCTTTGGGACCACTGTGGAAGGCGAGGCAGAGAAGCCAGGGTGCAGGAGGTGGAGCTGGGAACTGCTCTGCAGCATGAGAAGCCAGAAGCCAGGTGTACAGAGATGAGGCTTCCCGGGAGATGCATCCCAGGTGGAGGTGGTTCAGGTCCCCAATGGAGGAATTTTGGAGTTTCCCGATTTTATAACTTTCTTCTGACAAAGCTGGTACTGTGTATTATCCCCTTCGTTGGGGACGTGTGTTTGTCTGGAACCGTCAGGCACACATGGCCTGGTCTGCGTGCCTGAGTACAACGGAAACACGGGTGCCAGAAGCCAGAGCTAAGTTGCTGAGCTGCTGCCTGTGCCTCAGCCACAAAGCACGAAGGACAAACTACATGACCTGAAGGCCCTGCCGCCATTGACCCTTAGACGTATATATATCTAAGTCACAGAGAGGGTTTCAGTTTAAAAGTAAAGGAATTTAGTTGGCTAGTTAACACATCCATGAACTAAAGCACACATCCATGAACTAAAGTAGGTTGAAATCTGTATATTATTAGTAAATTGACTGGTGTTTTGACTAGTATATACTTATCAGGATATTTTTATTAATATTTGAGCATAGCTGTTTCTCAATAATCAGTAAAAAGCAAACTTAATTATGGAAAACTTAATTGTAAATAAACAGGACGCCTGCTCATTAAAAAGTTAAAAGAGCAGAATGATCTTAATCCTGCTGCTAAAAAAAAAATGCAGGATTATGAATTTTACTCATGGATTCTCAGGTGCTCAGGTAGAACTTGCTGTTGAGCAGGTAACGGCATTAGGGATAGCAAAGAATCCAACGTGTTCTGTTATAGGATTCATTTTTATGCACCTTGTTTTCCTTAAGGAGTGGCGGATCTGAATGTGCTCTTTTCCAAGATGCAAACAGTGACATTCCATGCTCCTCCACATTCAGCTTGCTTCTCCATCCAGGGCCAAAAGGCAGAATGTCCAAATTCCCTGACAGTTCTGTCAGGTGGGCTTCCCTACAACAGGTGAGGCCTTCTGGAAGTGGGAAGGAGACCCAGGGATGGACAGATGCTGTTTTCTAGCACCAACTGGCTGACAGCTAAGCATTTCCTGAGGTTTTTAAAAATAGGGAGGGCCACACGGATCCACAAGGATGCCTTAAGGAGAGGGCTTGGATAACCTCTTCCTGGGTAATCTTGGTTAAAACATAATTCTTATTGGCTTTCCAACCAATTTTCAAATTTATCTTCAATTAATCTTCAAATCAGCCATGCATGGAAGTAACTTGCCTGTCCATTCTATGCAGGGGCAAACAAGCTCACAGAAGGTAATTTAATTTGCCCAAGTGAAAAACTTTTCAGTCTTCAAAGCTCTCCACATTGATTCCCTCTTCTACTATCAGAACTAGGGGTCCTTGATCAGCTGGTCCCACCTAACTCTCTGCAAGTCAAGTGCCATGTGGGAAACTGTGTCCACAAGCTCCTATGAACCTGTTAACCCTCTGGAAGGTTGATAATGTAACGTCTGGGGGTTTTTGTGTTTGAAAAAGTTTCTACAAATAGGAACTTGTCTGGCCTGGCTTCCAGATATAGGCCTGGCTTCCAGGACATGGAAAAACCTTTGGCTGGACAGACAGAGGTTCAAATTCCCATTCTGGCCCAAAGTTGGTATTTGAGACTATAACTCTTAAAGATCATTATCTATAAAATGAGGATACGCATTAAAGGAACTCGGGATTATGGAAATTAATTCACCCTTTGAGGATGAACCCAATGTGAACACTTCAAAGGTAAAAGCATAGAGAAACCAAATTGTCATAAAGAAATGGAACGAATCCTCTGCCAGGAAGATGCAGTAGTTACCTGCTGGGCTATCTTTAGCATCTATTAAAAGTTATAATTACTTGTGCCTAATTCTGTGTCTCAAGTTCAGGGTGGACAGGAACCAGGCCCATCCTTCACCCCCTGGATCCTCAGTATCTGATCACAAGGTAAGGCAATCGGTGAATGAGACAGAGTTAAGGAAAAACTGGGTTAACTGGAGAGGTCCTGCAGGAACCCCAGAGAAATGAGGCTGACTCTGCAATGCCCACCTAAGCCCCAGCTGGAAGAGGATGTGCTGGCAAACGGCTGTCACCTGATGATGCACATTCCTCTGGAGGTTTATGTACAGGCTGCTCACACTCAGGATATTCAGGGTCCTGGGGACATCAGTTGCAACCGGATGAAAAGAGCTGGCCCTTTAGGGTCACATCCCAGGTGTGAGAGCTGCTACAAGCTAAATTCCCCAGGAAATGAGCCTATGGGGCCATGGAAGGTTGATCAGGTAAAGAAAGCTTTTCTGTGACATCCTCTAGGCCAGCCCACTGGCCACCACCCCCAGATGGTCCTTACACCTCTGAGCTGCAAGATCTGCTGATGATTTCCCCAGAATACTTCTTTTGCAAGGTGGTTGTAGGGAGGCAGGTAATAAGAAGGACCAGCCCAAAAATGCATGCGCAGACAAACAGTGGGATCATTGGTGCTCTGAAGGCATGCACCAAACCAATGACTGTGCCAGGCTTCCGTGAATAAAGATTGCTGTTTTTCTGCCCCATGGAGCTTCTGGAACAGACTGTAATCTGACAAGTCTAGAAGAGCCAGGGAAGGTCGTGGTCAATGGGAATTCTGGGCAGAGCTCATGGAGAAGGTGCAAGATGAATAAATGGTGAATCAGCCCCAGAGGCTACACTGCCCTCTTTAGGGGTCATGTGTTTGGCTGTCACAATGACCAGAGAGCAGTTCCCGCTTTTAATGACTGAAGGCCAGAGCCAATATCCTATGATGCTCCTGACAGCCTCTGCAGTGAACTGCCCAGCCCTAAATCCCAGCAGCACCCTGATGACCCTGGTGACATGGGAATGGGGTCTGAGATCTAGAACAATGGAGGGAATGAACATAGGCAGCAGGGGTAGAGATTAGGAAGGGACACTCTGCAAGGACAGATCCACAGTTACTTTTTTCCCAGAGTCAATGGAGGGCCTTTTTGATTTAAAGAGGAGAATGTTTCTCTAACCTGTAGCTAATTATATGTTTGTTCTTGGTGCCACTTACGATATCTGCCCTTTGGTGGCAGCTCCAGCTTGTTGGTCAGTTTCTAAACCCAAGCCCAAGATACACCTTGTGTGTCTTGCACAGAGAGTCACACAGTTTTGGTCCAATTCCTTTCCTGATGTATCTTTTTTCCAAAAGTTGGTGTGACCCTGTGGGATATGGTGGGCCCCATATTGCTCTTGCTTTGTAGTATTGGGAAAGGTGATAAAATGCACATTTAGAAAGAACAGGCAATATGAGAAGGACACACAAGGGATGGGGACACACACACACACACACACACACCCACCCCAAGAAGGAAGCCTGCTGGCTGAAAAGAAAGCATAACGTCTTTTTTTTTTTCTTTCAGATTCACAAATACTGAATTTGCAGCATCAAAACAAGGCAAGTTCACGAACATGGAAAGGGAAGCCACATTAGGCACACCGGCATCTGAACTTTTCACCCAGAGAACTACAAAGCATGCATGCATATACATACCCGGCTTGGGTACTGTCGCGATACGGCAGCACGGAAAATATACTACAGAGGGATCTTCTGCCACTGATAAGGACTATTCTAAAAAGTGAAACAAAAAAACAAACAAACAAACAAAAAAAACAAACTAAATGCAAAGACTCAAATTAAAAAAAAAAAACTATAGCAATTAAGCATTCACAGGATTCACAGCAGTATTTGCATACTCCCGCCCCCTCCTCCAACAGATGGTATTCTGTTCTCCTTGCAAAATGCAGCCTCAGCACAGAAGTATGCTGCCTCTATCACCCAAATATTAACACGTGCGACACCAGCGATCCGTGAGGTCCTTTCTCCCTTAAAGAGGTGCTGGCTGTAGGCTGCACATGCAAGTCGGGAGCAGACAGTGCCGAGTCTGGGGTGAGCAGTGCTGGTGAACAGTCAGGCCACATTTAAACTACTCATTTGTCTTCTGCAGTAAACAATGCAAGAGCAATAGAGCCAGAAACCCTGAGCAGGAAAGACACTCTGATGCCATTATGATCATTAGGTTTTTTTTTTTTATATGCTGGCAACGTGTTAGGTTCTGAGAATAGATCGAGGGAACAATTACATAATCAGTCTTAGCTTCCATTCCTGCCATAAAGAAACTACTGGAAACAGTTCTGCACGATGCTCTTATGCAATCCAAAGCCACTTAGAAAAACATTCAAAACAAAAGCAAAGACCCTCAAAAGTACTTATCCTGGCATGTGAGAATAACTTTTGCCAAAGGGAATCGCTGATGAGAAAAATGGATAAATGAGTGAAAGAGATTTAAAAACAGCATTCTCTTTAGTGTCAGGTCAACATACATCACAGACAGAACTTACTTACTTTTCTAATATTTTCCTTCAATAATCATAGTGAGACCAGGGAAAATAGTACTTAGGCAAGGATCAAGGTTTGGGAATTCTAACCTTGTTTTAATGCTAGGCTATTAGACTGCCGACAGCCCTGGGAGAAAGTCTGGTTCTCTGGCATGGCAAATCAGGCCTCTGCTCCTGGCTCTGCTTTCTCGTCTGAGCTTTATCACTCATTTATACTAAAGTGTTTGCAGTACCCCAACCTAAAGAACAACAAAAAATACTTGCTGTTTTATACCTGTGCCCATCACATGCTATTCCTTCTTTACGTGATGCCACATTTTGGGACACTTGGTGAACTCCTATGGATTCTTCAAAACCCAGCTGAGAAGTTACCCCTTCAGATTGACCCCCTGCTGTCGCAACCCCCTGCTGATCATTCCTTCTCTTCTCACTGCTGTCTCCACTCCTTTTCACGTTTCCCGGAGTGCCCTGGTGTGACCAGTGCTGCTCACCATTTGCTGCTTCCTTGTCTAGAGAGCAAGTCCAAGGGTTTATAGCACATGGCGTCTCCTCCATAAATGTCCATTTGATGTCACTGAAATGCAGCCTGACTGCAGAGCAGCACCAGAGGATGCACCAAGGGGCGGGTGGGGCTGCGACTGTCTGTTAATCACAGGATGGAAGCAATGCTCCCAGCTAATATCAGCTGTCACTGTTGTATAACCTCAGGTAGTTTACTAACTCTTCTGAGCCTTGGTTTCCTCCTCTAAAAAATGGGGTAAAATTAGGAAGTATTTCATTGGAATGCTTTAAGAGTTAAATGTGTCCACACTGGGAGAATTCTTGGAATAGCACCTGGCAAAGAGTGTACACACTTGATAGATAGGAATGGTCTTCCCTGCAGATCAGCTTCTTGGGGTGAAGTTGTTTCAGCAGCACAGTACTTAGATTGGTACCTCTCCAGATCTCCGTGCTAAGTACCCAGGCTGCTAAGTATGAGAGGCTATGCTGTGGTCAGCTGAAGGACCACAGGCCTGGCCCATCTGCAACGATATAACACAGCAGTACGTGTCTGAAAGATGTTTCTCCACAGATACTTGAGACCCCAACTCTGCTAACTGCAGCGAGGACAGAAGCATCATGTCCTGAGTGGGCCGTCCAGGCCTGTGGGGCCAAGAGCCAAATAAAACTCCTGCTCAATACCTGCCAGGTTCCTTGGGCTCTGACATGAAGCCTGGCCACAGAGCTTCCTACGTGACGGTGACCCTGCAAATTTATTTAAGCAGGCATAACAAGGGTTAACACTCGTTACACATCAATTACACGCCAGACTCTGAACGCTTTAACTGAAGGGACATGAGCCAGCAAGAGATGCGCCAAAGTTCAGTGAAGCTCCAGCAGGTAAGGCAGACCAGGGATGTAAACTTGAACTCTTCACGACCATGAGTGCTCTTCTGTAATGTGCTAGAAAGGCCTGCTCTGGTGCTTAGCTGGGCACCCTTGGACATCAGTAAGTCTGCCTTCACTGTTGTTCCACGGTGGCTTTGGAGCCTGGCCTGCATGTCACCCGAAGAGTGTTACACCAGGACAGGGCCACTATCATAGCTGGAGGCACGCAGGTTGCATCCTCCCCTCTGCTCAGTCTGGGCCCCTTCTGGATGATGGACAGAGGCTCTCCACCCTCCCACTGCCGTTCCCACCATCCATCCAAGGGAAAGCTTGGAGCCACTGGACGTCACTCAACACCCTACAACTACTGGCTCCGTATGATCCCGCTGCCTTCATCACCCATTGCTGTGTTTTTCCTTTCCACACAAGAGCTTGTTTGGACATTTTTAAGAGAACAAGAAAATGAGAGAATACGGATGCAAGCACAACCCAGGCCTTCTTCCCAGTGCTGCAACGCAGGGTGCCTATCCATCCGTGGCTGTGTTGTCCTAGGAAAATGAGTGCTCACTCTGGGTGGTCCTCGCCATTCGTCTAGGAGATGCTGGCGACGTGGCTCTCATTCAGAAAAAAGTGTTACTCTACAGCATAGGCCAAGTTTGGCAACTGTGAACATGGACAGCCTCCCAATAATTCCAGGAGGGTTGGCTCTTCACCGGTTGGCCCATCTTCAGCAATTGAAATGGGAAGGATGAAGGAAGGAACATTGCATCCTTGGGCCTTTCCCTTTTCTCCCAGGATCTGATCATCTCATGGACTCCTGCTCTCCCCAGGGATCGGAGACAGAATCCACGGCAGGGACCCAGACAGCAGCCCTACAACAGCACTGCCAACAGGGCTCCCAGACACATCTTCCATGTTTCCTGAGGGAGTTCTGGCATCCGGGAGAAACAGCAGAATGCATGCAGAGCAGGTGAACCAGCCTGCTCAGCTTCTCACGCTAACTACTTGGGGCCCATGATCCTAACAACAGATCCTACACGACCCTCTGCTGTGTTTAGAACCTCGGAGTTCATGGGAATTTGCAGCTTTGCTCACATGGGGGACATCCATCAAAATGCAGAGGCCCAAGAAGAAAGTCTTGGTGATTTGTTAAGTCTCCTCAAGTGCCTGTTACTGATGAAAGAATTAAATCAGATGCTGGTAGTCATGAATGTCTGAGGATAAGCTGGGCACGGTGGCACATGCCCATAATCCAGCAGCTTGGGAGACTGAGGCAGGAGGATCATGAGTTCAAGGTCAGCCTCAGCAAAAGCGAGGTGCTAAGCAACTCAGTGAGATCCTGTCTCTAAATAATACAAAATAGGGCTGGGGATGTGGGTCAGTGGTCGAGTGGCCCCAAGTTCAATCCCTGGTACCCACCCCCCCAAAAAAAACCACAAAAGAATGTCATAGGACAACCAAACTCCATACCCAACGGGCTTCAGAAGTTGACTGCTTCCTTGTCTTTGCCTCCAACTACTGTAGCTATCTTCTTTTATGCCCAATGGCACATAAAAAGTCACATAATTTTTACCAACTGTGACATACAAGACTTCACTTGAAGTCAAGAAGGCCAGAAAGCCTTGCTCCAAAAACGATGACTTCAAAAGAGGAATTAACTCCAGGGAGATGGGTCTTTCAAGGAATGAAAGGTCACATTTCCACACAAACATCTGTCAGAGGGGGTAAAATGTAGCAAAGGAAAAAGCTCCACAGAGCTGCCGCCCGCCCATGTGGGCCAAGATGCCTCTGGAAACACCATGTTCTCCAAAACTTCCAGGAAGCACTGAATATTCCCTGCAGCTGGAAGTCATCAAACTTTCTTCTCCACGTAACTTGATTTCCGTGCTCCTGGGAAGTGTGGCCGGTAGGAGGGATCTTGTGGCTTCAGCCCACAAAGCCTCCCTAGCCTCACTTTGCTCGGAAGATACTGGAGCTTCAGAGCTGCCAGGAGACGCTCCACACATCGCCATCCCTCTTGAATCTGCTTTCAGCCCCTCGGCCCAGAGCTGGAGGAGACTTCACCAGGGAGCGTCTGACACCACCCAGGATCCTCAAGGGTTCCATCATTTGCCACAAGCTGGCTTCTTGATCCATTTCCAGAACCCCGGGGAGTCTGCTGGCCACAACAAAGTTCAAATTCATCCTGGTGGAATATTCCATGGCAGGGGAAATAGTCTTATAAGGACATTAAAAATGAGCAATCAGCTTTCAGGGGTGAAGGAAATCGTGTCTCCCACAATGGAGGTACGGACAGTGAGGCCTGATCGTAGCTCAGGGGTGTCCATAGCCCAGTGGGGGAGGTCACGTCTGGTACTGGTCACACCTGCAAAAACACATTTCCCGAATTCATTCCTTACTGAGACCCAGTATCCATGGATGTGCCTTGTTTGGAAATAGGGTCTTTGCAGATGCAATAGAATTTGGATGAGGTCATATTAGATGAAATCTAATAAGCAGTGATCTTATAAGGAGAGAGGGATCTGGAGATACCTAGACAGACACAGAGGGACGAAGACTGTGAGGCACAAGCCATGGAAGCCAGGGACTGCCAGCAACCCGAGAAGATGCCAGGGACGATTCTCCCCCACAGCCTTCAGGAGGAACACGGTCCTGCACGCCCAGCCTCTAGAGTTGAGAGAACCCCTTTTTGTTGCTTTAACCACCCATTTTGTAGTGCTTTACAGGGCAGTCCTGGAAAAGAAAATCTAGCTGGCACCGTCACTCTCTTCCTGGCAGGGCTCTGTGCCACACGTCACCTGCTGGGTAGATCCTCTGGACGTCTAGAATACATTTGCTGAGCCCCAGGAAGATGAAATGATAGAGACAAACATCAGGAAACAAACGAGCGGAGTGCAATCTGGAAAGCCATCCGCTGCCCAGCTCCACTCTGACCCCCTTTCCCACAACTGCTGCGTCCTCTCCTCACAATGCTTTATTAAAATCTGGAAGAAGGGGGACTTGACCCCTTTTCTCCCTCTTCTGAAGGGTTGGCAATTACATAATGAGAGTTGACGAAAACAGCAGCAACAACAAGAAAATGTTCCTGTGCGCCCCATTCAAATACTCATTAGCCATTGGGGGATGCGCTTCCTCCTTGGGAAACGCTCCCCTCGCTGTTGGAGGTGGCTCATTCTGGGTACAAAGGCAAAGCAGAGTTTATGGGGCGTCCAAGAACATTCTTCACAAAGCCATCTGTTCCCTTCCTGGAGCGGTATGGAGACGATATCCTGGTGCAGGGAGCTGGGAGGAGGGAAGGAGCCCCTGGAGAAGAGGGTGCTAAAACCAGGAGCCTGAGGAGGTGGTGGGGCTCACCTGGTTCAGGACTTGGTATCTGGGTCAGGCTCTGGAGGAGGATTCCAGCAGGTGAGAACAGGACATGCAGGGAGAAGGGAGACTTAGACAAGCTGCAAGGGACTCGGGAGGCAGGCAGACAGCTAGCACACATCAAGTGGAGAGATGGGGTCACCAATATTGGTGGTATCAGTCTTCTTATCATGACTATTAGTATTACCACCACCACAATCAACTCCATTACTGCTATTACTATGACTATAGCACAGGCCTTCACTGTCTGCTAAGGAGGTGTACTTTATCCTGCAATCTAGGGAGTGGCAGAAGATTTCAGAGAAACAAGTTATGCGATCGTCTGCCCCTCCTCCTGCCTACCACAGGTATTTTGTGAGCACTCCCTCTATGCTAGATATTGCACTAGGAATTGAGGATCCTATGATCAACGCTGCAGCCAAAGGCTCTATCCCAACACAGTTTGGTGTGAGGTCGGAGATGTTTACACAGGAGTGTAAATTCTGAGATGGGACGTAGAGGGCGCTAGTGAGCACACAGAAGAGCTGCTAACCTAGCCTGGAGGAAAGGACCAGATGAGTAAATGGTAATCAGGGTACAATATAGAGAGATGTTGGCTGAAAGGACTGGTGAGGAGGAGCATAGAGCCTAACTGAGGATAGTACAGTTCCACTCGCCCGGCGTTCCCACTGAGGATAGTACAGTTCCCATCACTGTGCCACTCGCCGGCGGT
Source organism: Urocitellus parryii (assembly GCF_045843805.1). Lineage (NCBI taxonomy): Eukaryota > Metazoa > Chordata > Mammalia > Rodentia > Sciuridae > Urocitellus > Urocitellus parryii. Next base: position 46,991,188 of record NC_135543.1, read on the forward strand.
CCCACTTCCCTCTGCAAAGCACTGACCCACGATGCTGCCTCCCACAAAGCTAAGGTGAAGGGCTATTGTATAAGCCACATCCACTGACTTGCATGTGTATGTTTTTTGTGTCCCAAACCTGTTTCCATTTAGTGGTACTTATTACTTCTATTTGCTTTTATTCAATAAAAGCTGCACTAACTAATGTGAAAAAAAAAAACAGGAAAAAAAAGAGGTGTTTATATTAAAACTCTGCTGAATGCTTTTAAAAATCCAAATAAGGGTGGGAAGTTAGCTCAGTGGCAGAGCACTTATTTACCTAGCACATGTAAGGCCCTGGGTTATATCTCCAGCAAAACAGAAACAACAACAACAAATTCAAGCAAGGCCAGCCACTGGGGGGAAAAATGCAGTTGAAGTAAGTACAGGTAAGGTAACTACAAAACTTTAGGGGAAAAAATGGTCAAAATCCAAAAGGATTTGCACTTAAGATTCTTGGGTCCAGTCTGGACATCCCAGCAATGGGTGGGGGTGATGACACGCGGACAGTTGATGTCACAAACTCTCCCTAGACCCACGGGCAAAGAAAAGACTGTTGCACCGATAATCACTAAATATGCCTTAAAGCACAATGCTAAATATGTACAAATGTGTACGTGACTTTGTGGGCATTTCTTCTAGTGTTTACCAACAGTGGCCCTTAACCAAGCACGACTGTAGCAATTCAGCACAGCTGAAGGCTGGCATGGGGGGAAGAGTGGCAGGAACTGGGAAGGCACCAGTTAGCGGACCTGGAGTCATCCTGGAGCTCAGCAGATCTGGGAGCAGGCTGGGGGTCCCCGGCTTCAGTGGGTGATGGAAGCCATGGCACAGAGGAGCTCTCACAGGGATGGCAGTGCCATGAGCAGAGGGTAGGGGGCTGGGATAGAGCTGTGAGGAAAGCAGCAGGTCAGGATCACAGAGAAGGTGAGGCAAGGGACTGTGCATCTGTTAGGGCCACCACGACCAAGCACCAGTGTGGCTTAAACAACAAAAATGTATTGTCTCACAGTTCTGGGGGTCAAAGCCTCTGAAGTGTCACCGGGGCCCTGCTCGCATGGACAGGCCCTTCCTGGCTGCGGATAGTTCCTTGACCTGGGCAGCATCACCCTCATTTTGATAAGACAGAAGGCTCTGTGCGGTGTTTTTTATAGAAGGACACGGGTCACAATGATGGGGTGTGGGGGAGTCCACTCTACTCCAGCATGACCTGACCTTAACCAATTCATCTGCAATACCTCTATTTCCAAATAAGCTCACATTCTGTAGTACTGGGGATTAGGATTTCAAGTTATGAATTTTGAAAGGGGGACACAATAGGGAGGTAAGAAGAAAACAGGTTGAGCCTGAGTCACAGAAGTTAGGCAATCCTCCAGACAGCCCCCTAACTGTCTGCTCTAACAGGACAGCACTGGTAACTGTGTCCTCAGTGTGGCCCTGGTTGATCTGTTAAAAATAATTACGTTTTCCTTCCAAGCACTGCCTGCCCCTGATGGCCAAGGCTCCAGGCTCTTTCACTAAGGGGAGAATTACAACAGATCTGCCGAGAGAAGGTTGTGTCCACGTGGAAGTGGTTTCCAACTCTACACTTCCTTCTGTGACTCTTCCTATTGTCTGTAAATCACACTGGCTGTAAACAGCAAGGGCTTAAGTCCATGAACTTTCCAACAGCAAAGGTCGCATGTGTGCACACACCCACAGAGGCACCTAGTGCACTTGAGATTGAAGATCATTTCTCTTAAGGACACAGAAAACGCAGACATCACAGCACCATCTCCACGCTTTTTTTTTTTTTTTGAGGGGGAGGTGTGCAGGGGGTTTACTGGGTATTGAACTCAGGAGCACTCCACCACTGAGCCACATCCCGAGCCCTATTTTGTATTTTACTTACAAGATAGGATCTCACCAAGTTGCTTAGCATCTCACTTTTGCTGAGGCTGATTTTGAATTCACGATCCTCCCGTCTCTGCCTCCAGAGCCACTGGGATTCCAGGCGTGCAAAACCGCACCTGGCACCTCCACACTTTTTGAAGAGGTATGAATAATGAAACCTGGGCTGTGTGATGCTGAGCCAGCACCCAGGCATGGCTGGGTCCCCCTGGGCACCTGCATTCTAGTGCCAAGTGGCAGCTCCCACCTTCCTCCCACTACTCATCAGCACAGGCAGGTAAAGCGGGGGAAACATGACGGACTGAGACATGATGGGCAGCGAAATCCCATGGGCTGGGGACCTTGGCGACAGAAGCCTTGGTGACGGCCTGGAAGTTCTGAAGGCTCTTTCAGGCTGGCCACTCACTTTCCCTTAGGACCGAGCTTTTGCCGAAAATTGGTGGCTAATGCAAAGATGATAGGGATGAAGTTTTCCTGCTGGACTGCTGCTGTTGCTGTGATAGGAAGTGAGATGCATGCTCAGCAGGGGCTGTCCTCCCAGAGGACACACGCCACCGTCCGTCACACTCTAGATTCGTTCCAGGGAGAAGCAGCGATGATACTCATCTTCCTCCAAGGCAGTCTGTCCACATTTATTTTTTGAAACATGCCACTTTCTCCACCTCATTTTTCAAACTAAATCAGGCTGACGGAATTGATGAGATCACAAACAAGATCTTAGTGCACTCAGGGCTTCACAAACCCCTTTTTCCTCCCAAAGTTTTCATTACCAAAAAGAAAGGCTACCATGTGATTCTAGTTCCGGCTCTTTTTTCATCTTATTTCAAAAAGATAAAAGGTGCTGAAATCTTCCATGTCTTTTTTTTTTTTTTTTAAGTTTTTTTCCTATCGAGTTCACACTTAAAAAGAGAAACCACGCTTCCTCATTTTTTTTTAAAAAATCCACTCCCATCCCATATCCTTTTAATTTTAAATCAATTTGAAAATTTCTCCCAAAGGATATCACAGCTCAGTAGCTCAGTCCACTTACTGTTGAGAGCATTTCTCTCCTTGTTCACAATGAAATGCTTCTGGAAGAAGCCCCAGGACATGGGCACTTCCGGGGCATGTGGCAGCTGCCACTGTGTGCGATGTAGACGTTCCAAAGTCCGATGACCTGGAAGACTCTCATCTGTTGTTCTCAAAGACACATGTTTATGAGTCTCAAGACCTGCAAGCACCAAGAAGAAATGTCCTTCCTTTCCTAACAGGATGATGAGGCCGACTAGACATCACTGTCATGCAAGTACTGGCTGTCTTTGGTCTTCACGCTCAGAATCTCTGCTTGCCGCTCTGGGGATTCAGTCCTACCTGCCCAGCAGTGGGCTTTCACATAGCAACAGCTGGCCTTGCTCACCGAGGCTCTGTAAATGCCTGTCATTTTCCAGGGTGTAACTTAGGCTCAAGGACTGGGCTCTGTCTTTACTTTTGCTTTAAGTCAGTGAAGATGCAGATGGGAGTTATGGTGATTGGCAGCTCCCCCTGCCAACCACCCTCAACCCAGGATGTTGAAGGGATGCTGTGGTGTGGGCCATTGGCTGCCTCTCTTCTTCACCAAAGGAACAGATGTACATTTGTAAACAGTTTTTTAAAGGCCTCAAGTTATTTTGAACTTCACATCAAAATGAATTCATACCACCCTTTAATTAATAATCAATTTATTTTTGGTGGTGCTTTTTTTTTTGGTACCAGGGATTGAACTCAGGGGCACTCAGCAACCACTGAGCCACATCCCCAGCCCTATTTTGTATTTTATTTAGAGACAGGGTCTCACTGAGTTGCTTAGTGCCTCCCAGTTGCTGAGGCTGGCTTTGAACTTGCAATTCTCCAGTCTTAGCCTCCCAAGCCGCGCCCAGCTGGTGCTGGGTATTGCCTCAGGGCCTCACACACGCTAGGCAAGAGTTTTACTACCACTAAACTTCATCCCCAGTCCCTCACCCTTTGATTTTTCTATAAGAAAGAGATTACCTAACATGATCTGTAATGCTTGTCCTTAACTCTTGGTTGGTCAGAGTGGTCACGTTCAAAGGCAGGCCAGGTCATGCCTCTCTTCTGCCTGGAACCCCCCTTGGCTCCTACCTTGTCTATAAGCATAAGTTCCCCAACTTCTTGAGGCTCTTCTTCTCCTCTCTTCCTTTCTCACTCTGCCCCACCATACCGGCTTTCTTACAGTTCCTCAAACACACCCTCTGTGTTCTGGCCTCAGTGCCTCTTCAACTACTGTTGCATCTACCCTGTGGCTCCTCCTGTTGGGATAGCACAGGGCTGGCTTCCTCCCCCCCTGCACACCTCCACTGGGTGCTCTCCCTGGGTGCTGCCCAGCAAGCCTCCCCCACCCTTGACCCTCAGCAGCTCCAGTCCTTCTCCATAGCGCACGTCTCTCTCTCCTGCTACATGTTGAATTGTTTATCAACAGTCTCCCAACTAGTCTCTGAGTCCTCAAGGCAGGCCCTTCCCTGTCCACTTTATTCACTACCCTATCCCAAGAGCCTCATCAGAGTGGGTGTCGGGAACACGTTCTGAAGAGACAATCCCCGGGCATCACCGCAGTCTGTGTAGTTAAACCACTAGCTAGAAAAGGGAGGGGGGGGAGTCCAGTCCAGGCAGCCTGCGGCAAAGGGGATGGTGGGAGGTAAACACCCATGTGCTGCAACAGAGCACGGATGGCATGGTGGAACGCGAGAAAAAGTCTCTGTTAAATTCTGATTTTTAAAAAACCTTTCGCTAAAGGCCAAGGACTAAAAAAAGAATGGCTTAAGCAAACTCATAACTCAGTGAGAGAGACATTAAAGTCCAGAAAGAACTAAAGATTATTAAAAAGAAAACTGGACCCCCAAATTTTACCTTCTGTCTAGAAGCACAATTCATTCTGAGAAGTCTACGGCAGGGGGGCCATCAGAACACAAATCCAATGTACTCAGACATGACACTCACGCTGATCCCAACACAACAGATGGGACCAACCCTAACTGTATGCCAAACAACAACAACAACAAAAACAGTATGTAAGAGCCATACATGTGTCTGATACTAGCCTACTATGACATGCTAAATTAGCTTACCCTGTATCTTACATCAAATTATTTGCCTTGTGGGAACACGCTGCGCATCTAAATGCCAAGAAGTTTTTTCATATGAACTTCTGAAAAAGTAACTGACAGTTTAACTAAATGACATTTGTGCTCATCTTAATCTTGGCGAACCAGGCTCTGCATTTCTAGCTGATGATGCAACTGCATCCTGGTTCCCGTCTGTAGCGTGCATTCTCTCTGCCTGTCCCTGCTTCTGTCTTCCATGTGCTGCCTGCAGGCGAGGCTTCCCAGCTTCCTCTCCAATCATAGTCTATGTGGGGAGGAGATGCTGCTGCTGGGAACACAGTGCTGTTCTGCTCCAATCCCCCACTGCCCCCCACCCCCTGCAGATGAAGGTCAAAGGTCACTAACAAACTCCAGCTGCAGCAGCTTCTGCTGCTTCAGAATCGGCCAAGCCCCTTGCACCGTCCTATCCACTGGGCTGTGCTCGCCTCCAGGAGCAGCCTAATGTTTTGCTGAAATAAAAACTGTAATGTCTACAGCAGCCCCCTCATTTACTAACCTAGTTATTCCATCCATGAAGATGAAGTTAATTTAACGTGACTTTTCCTTGGTGAACTCATGCGGACGGCAAGCACCCTCCACATTCTTTGCTAAAAAGCACACAAACCATCTGTTCCCAATATCTGCCTGCAGTCAGCCCCAGGCTTCTCCAGTGTGATTATCAGAATTCACCCTCAGCTACTATCACAGCCTCTTTCCTACGCAAGGCGGCATTTGCCTGGGCATTAGACTCAGAACTGCTTTTAGTCTTCATGGCATTTTAAGGAATACTTCTAAATTCTCTCCAATTCCTGGGATCTGAAGACTGAAACCTACTAATCAGACCTCTCCATTCATTTACTTAACACTTAGTGAGTGCCTACTGTGTGTTGGCACACTGCTTTGTTTAGGGTCTACATTTTACAGCTGTGCTTGAAGAACTATAGTTCCTTATAGTTCCTCTCTGAAGAGGCTAAATGTAGGCCAGCAGCTGCCATCAACCCTAAAAGGCTCAGATCCTGTCCCTTCCTCTGCTGAATATGGTTTTAAAACCATTTTACCATTGAGGGCTGGGGCTGAGTGGCACAGCACCTGCCTAGCACGTGTGAGGCACTGGGTTCGATCCTCAGCACCACATAAAAATAAATAAAACAAAGGTATTGTGTCCGTCTACAACTTTAAAAAAAAATATATGCCATCAGACAGTCTGTAAGAGCATAATTCAGTGTCACTAAGGACATGTACCATGTGTGCAAACATCCTGTCTACTTCCAAAACTTCTCTGTGACCCTCAAACAGAAACTGTGCCCACTCAACAATAACTCCCCTGCCTCTCAGCCCCGAGTAAGCGCTCCCGTCTATTTTCTGTCTCTAAGGGCTTACCTATTTTAGATATTTCATACAAATGGAGTCGCACAATATCTGACCTTGTGCGTCTGGCTTCATTTGTTCGCTCAGTGGCATTTTTGAGGTTCACGTGCAAGGCGGCGTGTCTCTGCACTTGACTCCTCTCCGTGGCCCAATGACCTCCCGCACCACGTTTTTGTTTTGTTTATCCATCTATCCTTTGATGGACACTTCTTGTCTCCACCTTCTGGTTATCATGAATAATGCTGCCCTGGTCTACAAATATACCTGTTTGAATACTTCGTTTCAATTCTTTGGGGTGTATACCTAGCAGTGAATTGCTAGCTCATGTGGTAATTCTAGAGTTTTTTTTTTTTTTTAAATCAAGTACTAAACTGATTTCTGTAGCAGCCACACCATCGAACGGTGCCACCAGCAAGGTACATGGGCTCCAATTTTCTTCTCTTTCCCATGGTATTTAGTTCCTTTGGGGCTTTAGTCTCACTTTATTTCATTCTTATAAGCTTGCTCAAACCATTCTTTTCTAAGTCGTAATGATTTTTTAAAATCAAAATTCCAGACTTCTCTCACACTCAACCATGACGTGCTGTGTTACGATGTATGGATTTCACCTTTCCCTTCCACCAGCAATCAGATACCTGCATTGGAATTCCACCTTCCTCCTCCCGGCTGTGTGCTCTTTCGACTGAGAAAGATCAGTGCTTTAGTTTACTGTGTTTGTGGTAACAAATTACCACAAATTTAGTGACTTAAAACAACAGAAATTTATGATAATTGTGGAAATCGGAACTGACATGGGTCTTGTTGCTGGAATCCACTGGAGGCTTTGAGAAGTGGTTTCTGGCCTTTTCCACCTAGAGACTGCCTGCATGCCTTGACCTGCAGCCCTCTTTCTATCTTCAAATCCTGCCAAGGCTGGATAAGTCTTACATCACATTACCCGACACTGATAATCTTGACTCCCTCTTCTATATTTTTTGGGGGAGGGGTACCATGGATTGAACTCAGGCACTCAACCACTGAGCCCCATCCCCAGCCCTATTTTGTATTTTATTTAGAGACAGGGTCTCACTGAGTTGCTTAGCGCCTTGTTGAGGCTGGCTTTGAATTCATGATCCTCCAGTTTCAGCTGGGATTATAGGCGTGCACCACGCACCCAGCTCCCTCTTCTACTTTCAAGGACAGTTTACATTGGGCCACTAATCTCCTACTTACAGGTCAGCTCACTAGCAACCTAAAAGCCCTCTTGCCATGTAACCAAACATATTCAAGATCTATTCCTGAAGACTGAAATTTATTTAAAAGATACCTCCATTCAGGCATTCAGCAAACACGTATCAAGTCTTGAGTTAAAGTATATGAAATACTTTGGGAGTCTGACACCCCGTAAGCAATCAATCAATGTCACCCATTATCATGTATCTATCATAGGCTCTTTTGGCAACATGGTCCTAGCCTCAAGAATTCACTCCTTAGTCTGCACTTTTGGAGATCTGTGCCTCTAAAATCCAGGGGAATGCTGCTTTCCTTTCCAACTGTAAGTCTACCATGACTCCCCCAGGGTCCCAGAGCACCATCCTGTCTTCTGTGTTAAGCCAGAAGAGCAGCAGCCCCCGCCTCATGACTTCCCCTACCTGCTAGTGACAAAAAAACACCTACGGGTCCAGTCAAGGGCTCATCCATCACTCCCTTGGACTGAAATGGTGGAGGCTGTGTCTGGCCCAGGACCTGAGTCAGGGAATGGTCCTCCTTAGCCAGTGGCCTGCAGCACAACTCCCAGTCACCCTCAGCTTGCTTCCTTGGCACTCTCCAGGCCCCAAGGTTTATTCCTCAACAGCTGCTTGCACATTATTGGCCATGCAGTCTACTTGGGATTTTTTTTTTTTTTTTTTTTTGCTTTTTCCATGCTACTAGTATTGTCTTTCATCCTATCTGGTTCTCCGTTTGAGGATATCTATCATCTTCTCCTACCTCAAAACTGCTCTTGAAACTCTTGCTTAGGTCAGAGTCTTACCACAAAGCTGTCTGCTCACTTTGTGAGCTGCTCTCTGGTCCTCGCTATGAGGAGGGACCCAAGTCTTCCTCAAGACTGGGCCTCTATCACACAGTCAGCGGATCTGGGGACAAGGGAGGGAGTCTCAACACCAGGGTCTTCAGTGAGGAAGCGTGACTGGGCCCTGGGTCTGCCCTGCGAGGAGGCTGGGCTGGGTTGTGCTGGATGAAAGTCACCAGGAAGTGGCTCACCACTGGACAGGAGCAGGACTGGAGTGGTGACTGAGAATGTTGGGGTTGGAGGAACCTTAGCAGCTGTGCACCTGCCACTCCTGAGGTGGGGCCAGAGACCCCTACCATGGGCACCACCGGGACCCCTCCTCCCACCACCACTGGGGCTGCAGCTCCTCCAAGTGGCGTAGCCCCCCCCATCACCCCTCTGCTCCCACAGTGCTCTGCTTCCCTTTCTCCAAAGCTGGGTCACATCCTCTCATTCATCGGCTCCTACCCACAATTTCCTCCTGTCACCTCATCAGAAATCCTATTTTCTTCCTGGCTTCCTCCCAAGTTCTGAGGATGATCCATCCTTGCTAATAAATCTGAGGGAGGAAGGCCAGCCCCTCCATCACATGAGGCCTTTCATGTTCTGTTGGTACTGGAAGGGCAGCTCTCACCTGGGCAGGTACGGCCTACAGAGGCCTGTGGGCCTCACAGCTCTTGTTCCTGCCCTCACTTCCAGTCCGTGCATCCTGGGTAGGCCAAGAGTCCCTCCACAAACCCTCCAATCCCCCCGGCCAAACTTCCAGCCACTGCGGGTCTCTCCTGTGGATGCCGCTTGTAGGTCAAGGGTACGTGGGGAGGTGGCTCCAATAATGTCCTTTGGAAATCCCGTGAATCCAAATCTTTTATGAACTACATCCTCTCACTACCTAACCATGCCAGGGAATTATCTGACTTTGTGCCAGCCTCAAGAGGCAGAATACTATTCATTTGGCCCATTTTGTTGGCTCTGCCATTGATTTTATTTAGGAATTAAATCCTTTCTGTGCTTATGCTAAGGTCAGAGAGATGATGGGAGAAAAAACACAAATGTAAATAAGTGACGGTTATGCTAAACAGACTCAAAAGAGATCGTGGTTAAATGAATAGAGTATAATAATTGTGACAGTATGTGTAAGGGTGAGAGAAAATTTGTTAAAGTATTCCAGTAAAAAAAATAACAGTCGAGTAAATTTTAACTAATAGCTCTGTACTCAACGTACGAACATATACCAACTTCATTTTGTTGTTTTAAAACCATTTCAAGTATTTTAAAATTAGGTTCCCTATCTTGATGAGGCTTAAAAATTAGATATAAATAACTCCAAGAAAATAAACTGTAAAAACCATAGTCATTTTTAGTGTTATTAAGTAGGTTGTAAAGTGTATTTTTCAACAACCAAATTACAAGAATTCTGGGCTTGAAGGAGCCTCACTGAAAGACAGTTTAGCAATTTTCATTTTTTTGGAAGGACTGGCTGGAGAATATTAGCAGGACACATATGGTCTTCTAGAAATTAGCAGACCAAATAAAATGGGCCAGGTGTGGTGGAGCACACCTCTAATCCTAGTAGCTCAGGAGGCTGATGCAGGAGGATCTACAATTCAAGGCCAGCCTCACCAACTTAGTAAGGCCCTAAGCAACTCAGTGAGACCCTGTCTCTAAATAAAGTACAAAAAAAAAAAAGGGGGGGGCTGGGAATGTGGCTCAGTGGTTGAGTGCTCCTGGGTTCAATCCCCTGTATACCACCACCACCCCTCAAAAAAAATGACGATGATCTGAAACAGGACAATTCTGCTCTGGGTCAGCATCTCTAACTCACCCACTCTAGCCAGCAGGGAGGAGCTGTCCCTGAGGGTTACAGAGCATCAGAGGATTCAGAAACCAGGAGCTTGATCCCCACCACTGGGCTGGGACGAATGCACTTAGCCATGAGATCATAAGCATGCTGGCAATGATGACTCTATTTGTCATCAGGAGAGTGTTGAATCTCAAGGCCATATAAGTTTCAAATTCAATAATTTTTATTTAATAGTGCTTTTCAAAGAAAGTACCCAAGAGCTGGATAAACACCTATGTCAGAGGTCAACTGGCCCAGGAATCTGAACCAGCCCTGAAGAAGAATCTGTTGGCAGAGCCTTGGTTCTGTCTTCCTAAAGAGAGCTGAAGCCAGAGTCAGAGCCAGAACCAAAGCCAAAAGCTAGAGCCAAGTACAGGAGCAGATCTGGCAGGGAATTTATTGACCACCGCATACAGTGGTGGTTAAAAAAAAAAAAAAAAAGGAAAGAAAAGAAAAATAAAACCAACAAACCAGGGAGAGAAAAACCTGTTTTTCTGTTCAAAGCATTTTATAAAAATATTATGTATTGCTCTAAAAAAATCAAACTTTTGCTGGTCTAAGCTTCCCACCAAGATTCCTTTTGGTGATTTTGGAAGGAGTGGGTAGAGATCATCTGGAGGGGGCAGGGTCCCCTGAGATCCCTTTCATCCTAAGAGTGTAGGCTTAGCCTTGTTCAGCTCTGGCCATGAAAATGGTTCCCCCCGCAACCCCACCCCCGCCAGGCAAGGCGGCTTTGCGTTCAGGTGGTACCTGCCATTCCTGGTATCGTGTTGCCGCATGTTCTTGATAAAATGAATCTTCTTAAAATTCTTTGGTCTGGGCGAACCTGAGAGAGTTCGACATCTGAAAAATAAAGTGGTTTCAAAAACAGAGTCAGTTGCCTGCTGGACAGCTGAGACATCTCCACACAAAGACAGGAAGGAAAGACCAGACAAATGGTTTGAGTCACCCCCAGGCAGGCAGGAGTCTCTGGGATAATGAAGACAATACGGCTAGAAGCAAGGAAGTTAAAAAAAAAAAAAAAAAAGAAAAAACCCAATGACAGACAACTTCCTTGATAATACCGATAATATTTTATATGCGTCTCCAAAAGCTGGCTAATGAAAACTACAGTCTACAGTTATCATAGCATAGTCTACACAGATTCCAAAGACATTATTCTTTATTGTCATTAAAAAAAGAATCTCCTGCATCAACACAGGTAAAGGGAAGAGCAAGTTGTAAACTTAAAGGCTCTGGGGCTAGAGCAATAACATGGGAAATTCAGTTTTCAAAACAATCCTGAATCATTTTGCTTCCAAAGCACAATTTTGGCCTGACTTGCCTGGACGGTTACCTCAACTCCAACTTGACCATGCTTTTAATGCGAAGAAGAATCAACCCAGCTAGTGTGTTTCATCTTTTATTTATTTATTTATTTTTGCTTTAAGGTAAATTTTAAATAAATATCTACTGAATCAAAGTGACTTGGATTCAAATTTTCTCCTCCTACCCCGAAATATATGACATTCACTGTACTGCAAGTCTAAAGACCGTATAGATCTTATTTTCTATACAATATGTTCAAAGTTACCTGGGAAATTCTAAGTTACAAAACTAATATCATCACCACCACCAAAGCAAAAAGCCCAAGAAGTGAGAATTTGCAGTTTGGTCTTTTCTTGACAAAGGGAGCTATGACTTTTCTGGACCCCCACCCCCAATCCCACACACCAAAAATCCTTTTGACCATCGGCTCCAAGGGCTGGCTTCTGCTGTGGGGCACAGGTGCCCATGACCTTGTTTCAAAAGCAAGTTTGGGAAAGCAGTGCCCAGTTTCACAAAGGCCACGCAGAGATCTGGGCTGGGACCTCACCTGAATTCAGTCAGTTCTTATAGGCTTCAGGCAAAGGAGTGAGATCAAGACCCAACAGGAAGTGAACGTGTGAGGGGCAGGTATAGGAAGTAGGCTGGGGAATGGGTAGGCTCACAGGCCTGTAGGGCAATCCCCATCTTTACTGTCTCCCAGGAATATCTCCAGGGAGGTCACGCCTGGAGCATCTTCCACCCACCCTGACCTATACTTCTGCTAAGGGCTGGTACTTCTGGGAGACCTTTCTCATAGTGCTGAATGCTATTTTCCCTCCTTAAGAAACAGCACCTTAAAATGTAATTTAACTTGCAAAAATACCTCTGAATTAGTCAGGGTGACCAAAGCAAAGGGATATACACTATCAGATATTTATCTGGCCAAGGGCCTTCCATGGGCTGTGGATCCAGAGGACAGCCCCACGTCTGATCATCATCTACTCCTTTGGAGCCAGAAGCTTTGGCAAAGACCACATCCTCCCAACCTCCACCATGAACTCACCACCGTGAGTTCTGACCCATGACCATTTGAGTGTGCAGGTCACTTAAAGTTTCCACTGTGTCAGACACAGAAGGTTCTAGAAATATGGGATTGCTGAACAGAAGAAAATCTCTGAAAGCCTAAAGGAAGATATGGTTCCAGGGGTTTCTAGATAGGGCCCAAGGCTCAGAAGTGTCTTACTTTTTTACCTCACTCCACCCCCAAAAGCAGAGTTCTTGGGCCAGCTAGTCTGAGGGTGGTGGGGTCAAGAGATCAATAGTACAGTCCGCTCACTGATCCTGCCACCTTAGCAAACTCTAGCACCTTCCTCCTCCCACCTCTGGGAAGCAGGAACTGGTGCCAGCCCATAGGAGGAAATCCTAGCTGCTCCCCGTCTCCAGGAAGGGAAGCACCAAATTCCAGGAAGTCAGCAATAAGGCCAGAGGTAGCTGTCCATGCCAGCTCAGCAAGGAGGCAGTAGCAGTAAGAACTTCAACAGCAGAAGCCACCAGCACCAGACTGAGGCACCTATCAACAGGATAACTCAATAAAAGTCCTGTTTTTCCATATCAGCTCCCCTTTCTAACTGTATACCCTCCTAATCTAGCTCTTCTTTCAGCAAGCTGTTTGTTGTCTTGCCTTTTTAAAGCACTCAACTAAACCACCAGGGAACCTAAGTGATGCTTTAAGAGAATTGTGGCATTAGCAACAATTGCCAAGGAAACAGGGATACCGAGTGTGCCGATTGCAGCAGGTTAAGCAAAGAACAAATTAATTTCAAAGCCGCCTGCATTAATCTGTAAATATCCATTGAAAACCATACATTTTAAGTGATGCAAAATTAAAGTAGGATAGAATTAAATTAAAAACTAATTTAATGAAAGATGAGCTCTTTCTTGTTAGCACTGATTATAGGATACACTTAATGATGCAAAAGTTTTAATAGATGCCTTGGAGCCATTTGTTTTATGTGCTAAGCTTAAAAGCAAGTTGGGCTAAAAAGCCTTCTGCCCCCACAGTTCCCAAAACATTTTGATGTCATTACTGGTCCTTTCCTATCACAGAGTGGAAAGACCCTCAGAGATAGAGCCCACTCAGCCCTCCCATTTTACAGATGGGAAAACCAAGGCCCCAGAGACACTAATGAGATGGCAAGGCCACATAACCAGTTACAACAGTCAGGCCAATCTCTCAGCATCCCAGATTCCAAAAATAAAGGACCCTTCTACACTGTGTTAATTTTTATTTCCTAGGAGCAAGTTCTAAGTATGAGAAATATTTTTTTAATTAAAAAAGTCCATTTGGGAAAATAAAGACTTCTAAAACTGCCCTGATTTCTGATTGTTTTAAGTGGTTTACACTTATACAAAATTGATTCGAATTTTTCATCACTATATTCTGTAAGTAAAAGTTCAATGAAGTCATAGTTCAGGTAGATAAGCCACTTTTTTACTTAGATCCTTTGCCAGTCTAGACAGATTCTGAGAGGAGGGTTCCAGGATATAGACCATGAACACAGCACCCAGGTTCCCCTCCTAGGCTCCCAGAGACCCAGTGTCACCTGTGTTCAGAGGCATAGTGGCCCTGTCACGGAACCCTGGGGAGGGAGAACTTTCGCCTGTACACCGAGTGTCCTGCTCACAGCTGCCACACAGTTCTGAAAACATAGCTTCTAGCAGCCTCTTAAAGCCCCAGGGCCCTTTTTTAGATTTCTTCACTGATTTTCCCATTTGCAGCAGGAGGAGAGGGAGCCTTGGTCAGAGGTGACCACGCTGCTCTAAGGCCAAAGCCACTTGCAGCCACCTGAAGACATTGCTCCTCCATGCTTAGCAATTATCTGGACCAAAGCTAGTTTTCCACCTTGACTTTTAATGCAGGTCACTGAAAAGTTCCTGCGGGAAACAGCCCCCTCCCAAGATTCAACGGTGGCTTGCAGAAGGCTCTTGACCAAGCTGTGTACTCTCCACCACGGCGGCTCCACGCTGTTCATCCTCCCGTGCTCCCAGAGGCTGCACTATATTTTCAAAGACTTCAAAAGTCATGAGGAGACTTTTGTGGCTTTGGCTTTTTTCCCTCTTTGGGATGATGTCAGTGACCAGATTCACAGTCACATGCCACTTTCAATTAGAGCCTTGGCCAGTCTGGGCTTACCCTGCCCTCTACTTCTCTGGTGGTTGGGACCTGTGGATACCACCTCCAGCCTGGGAGTGGGACAAGGAGCCCTCTCTAGGTTAAGACACTGCCCTCCACAGCAGCACCTCCCAGGCTCAGGGGGGAAAGTCCGGGGACTTCCAAGTCCTGACCAGCAGCCAAGGCACATGGAGTACAGATGCAGGTTCAAGGAGGAATGGATGCAAGTTCATGGGGGGGTCTCGGGGGCTGGGGTTCCTGCCCACTGGCTGCCTGGTGGTCCCTGTGAAGGAAGCCCTAGAGTTCCATCTTGCCTCAGCCCCTTCTGCAGGGTTGAGACCCCCTTCCCCACCCCACGCTGCTGCCCCCATCCAGATGAGGGCTGCAGAGGTCAGTATTTTCTCCATGGAGAGGGCCTGGTTGGGCCTCAGTGTGGGTGTCGGTCAACAGAGAAAGCAAGGGTAGAGGAGGGGTAAGTCACAGGTACTGCAGAGCTCAGCAATCGCCTTCAACCCAAAAAGATGCCTGGCCAGCACTTTCCTAATCTCAAGGGGGAAATGGAATGCTTTCAGACCCCAGGGAGCTCTTCAAACTGTCCTAATTGGGTTTCCCCAGCAACCAGCCAGGGAGTGATGTCATAGTGCCCTCCTAAGGAGTTCTGGTCGTCCCTTCTTGCTAAAAATGAAGTTCCAAGACTATAACGACTGTGTAATTATACCCAGGACAATACCGGGCTCTTCTATAAAAGTAGCAGCTTTCAAAATGAAAAGGTTGGCGATTCACTCAGAGATGGAGCATGCACAAGCCCTTGGGTTCAATCCCCAGCACTGAACAGAGAAGGAAAAAAAAAGAGGCGGTAGGAGGGTGAGGGTAGGGGACCATAAGAGGAAAAGCACCCAAATTCACAGATTAACTAAGCTACTTGCATACATAATAGGGATTTTCTAGTTTTCTAGTGCTGTGTCCTCAGGGTTGGGGCTCCATATGTCAAGATGGTCATTTTAAAATTTTAACTCTGTATATCAAGAACTTTAAAAATAAATCAATCTTATACTGCCAGCCATTTATAACTACATAAATGAAATAGAAAAATTACCTCCGGAGAGGGGCATTCTCTTCAATATCTTCCAGGGTCTCCAAGGATGATCTCTGGGAGATGAGACGACGTCTACAGAGAGGAGAAAAAAAAAAAACAAAACCTAGGAGTTAAAATCGGATTGTCAAATTGATCAGACATGCCTGTAAACCTAAAACTGTCCTTAAAAATGAAGCCCATTATCTGATTCAAATGTATGATATGTCAAGATCATTGTTCTGTCATGTGTAACTAATTAAAACAAATTTAAAAAAATTAAATGTATAGATAACAAGAAAAAAATAAAACCCATTAAAAATTAAAAATAAATAAATAAATAAAAATGAAGCCCATTGCCAGGTGCGGTGGTGCACACCTGTAATCCCAGCAGCTTGGGAGTCTGAGGCAGGAAGATCATGAGTTCAAAGCCAGCCTCAGCTAATGCGAGGTGCTACACAACTCAGTGAGACCCTATCTCTTAAATAAAATACAAAATAGGGATGGGGGTGTGGCTCAATGCCCCTGAGTTTAGTCCCCTGTACCAAAAAATTAAAAATAAATAAAGCCCATTAAAAAAAAAAGATTAGACAAAAGCTGTCTGTAAGAGGCTGCCCTACTCTTACCCTGCTCGGGGACCTCCACCTCCACCTTGTCTTGCAGCATCCTGAACATTCCCCCTCGGGAACAGGGCTTCTTTGTGGTGACTAAGAAAGTGATGTTATCTTTTTAGGCTACACTTTTCCCTAAAAGACAAGGTGTCTCTTGTCACATGTAGTATAACTGTGTGAAGGTTTTCTAAAACACTAGATAATACTGTTAAGTATGAAGTATCAGTAAATTGAACTAAGGAACGGATAAATAAATTTTCAAACCAGACTAAATAAAAATCTCAAAATCATTAGAAAACAATTTAAAAAGTTGTTGTCCATGCAAGGCTTTGAATTCAAAAACAACCAGAAGCAAAGAAGAAATTCTTTTAAAGGAATTTCTCAGAGACCAGTAAGAATGAATATTCAGCATGATTATGTGTGACAATAACTTTTCTGGGCTGCTAAAGAATCGCATACCACCTGCTAAAACCTCCTTAGTCTAGTTTCTTTTGCCAGGCTGAAATAAGAACAGGTCCTAGTTAACTAAGAATATCTAGTACAGGAGCAGGGCAGGCTGGTGGTAACTTTAAATAAATCCATTCGAACAAGGACCACTCATTTTATAGAAAATGATCTGCCTGAGGGGTGGAGGGGAGTGGATCGCAAGGCTTGACCAGGTCAAGCCTTTAAAAAGAAAATAGGATTAAAATTAAAAGTCAATTTTCTATTATGTTTGACAACTTTTAGGTTAAGAGCATGCAATCATAACTATGTTCTAGTTTGTTCTGAAGAACAAAGAATGAAACACTTTGGGGCTTCTGTGTAAACTTCTTCTGAACAACTACCCTCAAAACCTTTTGCTTCATGTTTTACTTTTGATAAGATAAACAGAAAGGTCATTTTTGCAAACTAATCAAGGGCTTCATCAATTTTCCAAGAGTCCTTCTTAATCTTTTGATACTCAAATCCTTTTTGAACTGCTCCTCACACACACTCCTCTTCTTTTTCTCTAGCTGTACATGGTCTGATTTCCTCAGATCCTCATCCATCAATATGTGAGCACCAAACAGTTCCCAACATCACTGGCATTGTCCCTGTAACACCCTGGACCTTCTGCAGGGCCACAGTTTCACTTTATAATTAACTAACACTGACTTCCCATTTGCACAGTACTGCCCCAGTTTCCCCCGGTTAGCCAGAGCTACAGGGGAGACACTGGTCTTACCTGGAAATGAGGGAGAGGTCCCGGGGTAAGGGTTAGTGCATTCCTCAGTAAGCAGGATTTCCCAGTGCAACCCTGTAACTCTGGGGTGCTCAGCTCTCCAAGACCCCTGTGATAGCACCCTACAACTGTGGCTCTGAAGCACCTGCATTTTCAGTTCAAGCACAGCCTCTCTGAAATCTCAGTTAATCCTGGAGAAAGCGGGCAAGGGAGCCCCCGGGCTGTCCAGGTGCTGAGTTTAGCTGGTATGGAGTCTCAAGCTGGGAATGGGTCATCATGCGCCTGCCACTGTGGCTCTCGGCAGCAGGCACCTTCCGTCCCCACAAGTCCCATCCACAGGTCTATATAACTCCACCAATGGTCATTCCTGGGTACTAAAGTTTTGGGACCTTAGAAAGCTGCTCTAGCCTCAGTTTCCTCATCTATAAAATGGGAAAATGAGAGTAACTAAAAATCAAATACATGCAAAGTCCTTGACATTCGGAAATTCTAAATGAATATCGGGTGCACCCTGACCTGCATCCCAGTTCAGCTGACTAGGATCAGGATGACTGTCCTAACTCTGACCCTTCCCTCCAGTTCCAGCCAGTAGTAAGTAGAGTCACGTGCTCCTGCCACACTTTAATATCATGCTTGTCTACCACAGGGTGCTCTGGGAAAGCTCCTATTATGTGTGTCTCCTCAACAATGAAAGAGTTAATGGTTTCAATGATATTTACTCTACCTCTGGAGAACACTGAATATTTTGAAATTAAAAGTGAAACATTGACCCAAGTATGCACACCTAAATGACCTTGGAGATAACGTCACATCCATAGGCAGAAACAAACATATAGTTTCATGTGCTGGAAATCTCAACAAACTCACAAACTTTGAGCTTTCCTTTGTAGAGCACCTTTTTCAGGTGACCAGTAAATAGTCAATCGAATGTGCCACCAGGTGGCTACAGGGACCCTGAAGTTGGAGGACTGCCCTCCTTCATGCAGGTCCTCTGGAGGGTCGCAGTCAGCTGTAGGGTGGGAGACACAACACAGGCCCCAGCAAAGTTCCACCAAGTTCATCTTCCCCATGGAGCCACGACCATCCGGCTGCCCACCTGCTCAACCAGAACCTGGGGCACCTCGCCTGCTGTGACCCAGAGCTGCCCTGGCTTGGCTCCTGCCCTCAAGGGGCTCACATTCAAGTGGGAATCTGAAGGACCACCGAGAACTCCATCAGAATCTCTCAACCCCACCACCCTCGGGGGCTGTCTCCTGTGAGGGGCAGCCTGGAAAGCCCTCCAGCCCAATCCCACACAGGGTGCGCGCAGACTGAGGCTCTATCATTCAGAGCACATATTCACCCTAGAAAAAACAAGTCCTTTCACAATAACCCTACCAACAAGCTCTTCCCACACCGGAAAAGAAAGCTGTTTATCTGGAAAATAACCAAATCAGAATATCTATTCTTTCTATACAGTTATAGGAATATAATAATAAGGACTTCTTTTTCTTGGTAGTACTGGAAATTGAACCTAGGGGGCTTGCACATGCTAAGTACTTGCTCTAACTCTGAGCTGACTAGTCAGCCTTTGGTTCCTTATTTTGAGACAGGGTCTCGCTAAGTTGCCTGGACTGGCCTTGGACTTGCAATACTCCTGCCTCAGCCTCCTGAGTAGCTGGGTTTACAGGCATGCACTGTGTCCAGTAAGAACATTTCTCAGAAAAAAAAAGGTCTGATATTTTCCTCATGAGTTGAACATGTATAGATTCACGCACACATTGCTACAGACTAAACATACCCTCCCTTCCTAAAACTCATGTTGAAATCCTAGCACCCAATGTGATACTATTACAAGTGGGGTCTTTAAGAAGCAATTAGAGGGGCTGGGATGGTGGCTCAGTGGTAGAGCGCTTGCCCAGCCTGTGTGAGGCACTGAGTTCGATCCCTGGCACCACATAAAAATAAACAAAATAAAATAAAGATACTGGGTCCATCTACAACTAAAAAATTATTAAAAAGAAAAAAAGAAGTGATTAGATTAGATGTGTGGGATCCTCACAAATGGAATTAATGTCCCTATAAATGGGATCCCAGAGCACTCTCAGCTCCCAAGGAGGAGTGAAAACACAAGAAGCCAGTTGTCTGTTACCTAGAAGAGGCCCTCACACTAGCCCCACACTACCCTGGCACCCGGATCCCAGACTTCCAGCCTCTTGAACTATGAGAAAATAAATCTATATTATTATAAGCCACCCAGACTATATCCTTTGAGATGGAGCTAGAGCTCAGTAAGGACCACCACAGTCATTACAAAGACACTGTCCTGTGGCATCATGTGATACCTGCCCTTCCTACGATGACCTGTGCATTGCCACAAGGGCAGGCCTTTGGACTGGTATCTCAGTAGTGCTCATTACCACCTTGCTAGATCCTTCCAGGATATGCAGTAATGTCTTCCATCTCCCTTTCTGTCCTTAGGGAGCCCACAATGGATGGGGTGGCTAAGGGCAGGCAGCCAACCTTAACCAGTCACTTTTCACCCTACAATTTGCCCCATGGGCTAAACGCATCACCATGCCATCTCCTTATCATAGGGCATAGTTAATAAGCAGAGGTATCTGCATAATTTAATGACTGATAAAGAATACCTAGCCATGGTCCAAAATAGCAGGCCACCTTGTTAACCAAACAGGCATCCAGTAAGAGACTGGCAGGGCTCAAAGCAAAAGCACAATGCGCTGACATCATCAAATGGAAGCACTTCTGTCTAGTCTCCAGACTGACGTCCACTTGGGGTTCCTCATGTGGTCTATTACAAGTTGGGACCTTCCATGCAAAGACGCCCATCTGGCTCCCACACATAAGGCTTACATTTATCAGCCTCCCAAGACGCCCAGAATTGTTTTAGAACAATTGTTTTAGAACAACTCAGTGCAGGATTATGCCCGAGTAAGTCATAATCCAAGACAACACAGACATCTGAACACACCTATGTGGACCAAATTAATGCAGCACTCATCATTAAGCACTAATGGTTCATCCTGGGGATGGGGAAGTCACTATATGCTCCAGGGACCCAGTGCTGGGCAAAGTGGTCCTGTTATAATAATCTCATACCAAGAGCTTAAGGAGAGGTGGCTGTGGAAGAAAAAATGGGAAAAACCCCCATCTGATAAGACTATGAAACTGGGGTGCAGAGGAGTAGGAGAGGCAGAACCTGGGCCAGCATTTCCAAAGTGTCTTTTATCACAGAAGGGTCACTGGCTCCATTTCCAGGGCAGGAACAGTGGCCAGACATACAAAGTAAACACCCAGGGGAAGGGGACCCCAGGACCTGAGAATGCTGAAAGGCCTTCTAGTGATTTCTCTGTCATTGTCCTGGTTGGCAGCAGCTCTGAGGGGTTTAGGAGCAGGTCAAAGAAAAGTTATGTGTGGTGACTTTGTCAGCCATTTCAGAAGAAGGTCCATCTCTCCTTAGCCTTGTAGGACATCAAGACGAATGGGGCTTTGTTTTTTTTTTTTTTTGGTTTTTTTTTTTTGGTACTAAGGACTGAACCCAGGGGTGCTGAACCACTGAGCCCCATCCCCAGCCCTTTTTTATATTTTATTTAGAGACACAGTTTTGCTGAGTTGCTTAGTGCCTCGCTAAGTTGCTGAGGCTGACTTAGAACTCACAATCCTCCTACCTCAGCCTCCAGAGTCTCCCGAGCTGCTGGGATTACAGGCATGTGCCACAGCACCTGGCTGGGGCTCACTCTTATCCCTGCTGACCAATGAGGATGTCACAGGGTCATCCTCGGGTCCAGTGGAGCAAGCTGGTCAACTTGAAGACAAAGGAAACAGGCATTGGCCAGAGAATTAGCCCCAGCCTGTGATGTGCTAGAAGGTGACCCCTGGCTTTGGTCTGTTTCCTCACCTGAAACCAGGGAGGTTATTTTCCACCAATGCTCTGGAGCCTGGCTGTACATCCAAATGCCTAGGGAAGGTTAAAAATCACTGGCACCTGGGCCACCTCCAGAGTCTAACGAACTTGTCTGGCTGTGGCTGGGTGAAGGTTTGATTTTTTTTTTAAAGCCCCAGGGATTTTAATAAGGAATGAAGAAAGGTCTTTCCCATCATCCTGTCCAAGTCAAGGGTGGGCATGGCTCTGTTCTTTGAATGAAGGTCTTGTAAGGGTCAGTGAGCAAAGGAAAGGGGGCTGTTGAGTCTAAAGGACTGAGGTTATGGAAAGACCAGGATGGTTTTCAGGTACAAGCAGGTGGATCGAGTATGGAATGTACGTGTTACATATGTCAAGAATCAAATGAGCAAAGTCCTAGCTCTGTTTCCCAGGGAAGGAAACATCAGCTGAGAGACAGGAAGGGACCTTAGGGACCCCAGGGCCAGTCATCCTCCGCTCATGGAAAGGCCATTTCCACGTGGCCCTCGTCTTCCCAGTGTAGGAACTCCCTGCCTGGCTGCGAGCTGGGCCACCAGAGGGCAAGGTGTCTCTTCACAGGGGGGGGAAGAGCCGCCAGCCCAGAGACCTCCATCACACAGGTGACAGGCAGGCTGAGGTCACGATGACTTCACATCTGTTCAGACCGTTGTAATGACAGGGAAAAAACCCCAATCATAAAAATAAAATTTTAGTGGAGTCTCAAGACACCCACAAGCTTCAATGGACTCACCTGCCCACTGACCAACCTTCCTGTAACCAGAGGGAACCAGCTGCCCGGGGGCAGGCCTATGCCTTCCCCTCCAGGGTCTCCCTAGGAAGGGACCAGGCTTTGCAAACAGAAGGGCAGCTGAATAAACTAAAGAACCCCTTCATCAGGCAGGTGGGTGTTCTAAGATTTTTCCCAGAACAGTACCCGGTCTTCTAGTCTAGGCTCTTACTGTGCACGATTATTAGCAGACACCCCATTTCATGGGCGAGTTCTCAGTGTGGTCAGCAGAACCCAGAGCTCATCCTCGGGAAGCTCCCCAATGTCTCGGCACAGCAAGGTGATGGGGAAGCAGTGGGGCTGGGCACCACCCTAATACAAGTCCAAGGAGCTTGGGGCCAATTCACAGATGTTCTGAATGAGCATCAGGATTCACGAAATCTGCTTCAGATTCTCTCTCTCTCTCTCTCTCTCTCTCTCTCTCTCTCTCTCTCTCTCTCTCTCTCTCTGTACCGGGGCTTGAACTCAGGGACATTTAGCCACTGAGCCACATCCCCAGCCCTATTTTGTATTTTATTTAAAGACAGGGTCTCACTGAGTGGCTTAGCACCTCGCTGTTGCCGACACTGGCTTTGAACTCACCATCCTCCTGCCTCAGCCTCCCCAGCAGCTGGGATGACAGGAACACGCCACCACGCCCCGCTTCAGGTGTTCTCTATAAAAGGGATTCCTTGAGCCAGGAAGGAAGGGTGACTGGGAACGTGGTCCCTGGGCTGGGTGTTAAAGGCCAGGACAACCAAGTGTAGGGGAGGCAGGGGAGGACACCTGTGAGCTCAAAGGAGAGACAAGATTTATTTTAACCGGCAGGAGGCCCCCTGAGTGTGGAAGGAGGTTCCACAAGTGTAGTCAGAACAGGCTTCCCAGAGTGGAACAGGATGGGACAAACGTTTGTGTGAGGCCTAGGAGGAATGCCTAGAAGCCAAGTCCAGGCCCAGGGAAGGAGCCAGGGACAGACAGGCTGCCAGCCAGATGGCTACATTAGCTCTAGGAGGAATCAGAGACCCCGAAGGCCAAGTGGACACACTGGACACGTGCACAGACAGGCAGAGCTGGTTTTGCATCATGATGGTACAAACGTGCTCACACACGACCAATTCTGCCTGAGGTCAGAACACAGGAGGTCCAGGGACACTGGCAAGGCTCATTCAGGGGGTGAAGGCACAGCAAACAGGGGCTAGAGGCAACCCACCCTCATAAGCACCAGCATCCACTGTCTGATGGAACTCAACCCTCACACATCTCCAGCATTTGCAAGAAGGTTGGGGGGGGGGCTGGTTTTAT
This sequence comes from Urocitellus parryii, assembly GCF_045843805.1. NCBI lineage: Eukaryota > Metazoa > Chordata > Mammalia > Rodentia > Sciuridae > Urocitellus > Urocitellus parryii. The sequence goes on from NC_135543.1 coordinate 47,014,764, forward strand.
CCTGCACCCTCCTCTCTATTCAGGATGGAGCCTACTCTTAAACACCCCAAGTCTGGCAATGGCCTGAGCCTTGGGAATATTACCCTTCTTTCTTTCCCAGACACTGGATGAATTATTGGTGTTTTAGAAGAACACCTTTATAGGCTGAGGATTTTCTAGGTCAGATACACATTCATCTTTCATTAGAAAGCGAAATGAGGGTCCTCTGGACCCAGCTCTATGGAGTTTGCTGCACAAAGACTGGAGAGGGAGGTGAGAAAGCCCAAGTTTGCATGGAGGTAAACACCTCTCCCTTCCTCCCTGGTCCATGGGAGCTAATTTAATTAGAACCAGCAGGGGTTCAGGCTGAGCTGGTTACAGCCAAGCTGGTATTTAGGGACCTTTATGTGGTGCCCTCCTGGTAAGGACACTGGCATTAAATGTTCCCCTGAGTCTCTCCCTTGGTTTCCAGCCTGACCTTTCTCTGTTTTGAAGGGCCTTTAACAGAAATGGATTCTGACAGCTCAGGAACAGCAAGCAATTATTTATAGCAAATTCGAGATTGATGGGGTTTCATAAATCTTTATTTTCTAGGAGTCTTTCAGATTAACTGTGGCCCATGCTGATCAGCAGTTTATGAAAACAAAGACGGAGACCTTTTTCTTGTCTTTCCCTATTTCCTACCAAGGGGACTGGATTACCTGATTTGTTTCTGGAAGCCTTTTTAAAAGTGGCTATTTCTCTTTGGCCACCCTATTCATCCCCTTTTATAAAAAACTGAGGAGGGCTGGGCACAACTAAATGAGAGCCTAATAAGAGATTTCAGGGATATGAGATGCCCCATGGTGACCAAATCCTACTTCAAAAGAAAACACAGAGCTGGGCATGGTGCCAAACACCTGTAATCCCAGTTACTCAAGAGGCCGAGGCAGGAGGAACACAAGTTCAAGGCCAGCCTCAAGGCCAGCAAATTGGCAAGACCCTTGTCTCCAAAAATAAAAAGGGCTGGGAACGTAGCTCAGTGGTAGATTGCCTCTAAGTTCAGCCCCCAGTACCAGAAAGGAAAAAACATAAAACACAGAATAGGTAGAATCCTCCATTCATCCCAAGACACAGTGTACTAGGCCACCTGCTCTGTGAAGCCAGCCCTGACAGCTTCTGAATTCCTGTATCTGGTTACTTACCCCATTTGGAAATATTCATATGTAAAATACGTGTAGACTGGATACTTATTGGTCTAGGAGGGGCAAGGAGAGAGCTTAACAGTCCCAGGGAGTCAGATTAATATTTCTCTTTTGAGGATCCTCATGAACCCAAGAGCAGCTCAGGCCGCTTCAGGAATGAGGCAGAAACCAAAGCCAGGACTTAGAGATTATCTAGAACGCTGATGCCCAAACTTGTTTTATGCAGCCAAATGCTTTTTTTCCCCCCAAAAACTAAACCTTTCACCAACTCTCCAAATACAAAATAAATGAGAACAATTCCAACTTGTATAAATTTAAGTGTAAAACATCTACTTTTAACTCCATCACTGTTAGAGCAGTGAAACTATTCTGATGTATAAACGAATGTGAAACCAGAACGTATGGACGGCATTTCTAGTCTGGGGTCAATCTCAGCATCTAACGTGTTTCTTTTGGCCCTGGTTGTACGGTAGGGATATAATCCCCCTGGACAGAGATAAGTAGGTATCTATGGTAACCATTTTTAAACATCTCAGGACTCAATTCAATTTAATAGATGTGGCCAGTGAAGCTTAACTGCACAAAATCTACTTACTCTGGCAACATGAGTTAATCAGTACATAGCTAATTAGGTAATTACTGCATAAGGTCACTGGTGTGTTCAACTTTGCAACAGAACACACTGACACTACATATGTGTTACTGTATATTTTATTGCAGTTTCAAAAACTTTTATACACCCATTTCATATATAATACATATGCACATATAAATTATATCCCCCAAATGCTAGTTACCTAAGACCAACAACTCCACTCCTAGATATAATCCAAGAGAAACACAAGCATACGGTCATGTGAAAAAATTTACACAGCAGCAGTTAATCACAACAGCCAAAAGGCAAAAACCCAAATGTCCACCAACAGATGAATGGGTGAAGAAAATGCAATATTATTCAGCCATAAAGAGCAGCAAAGCATTGATACATGCTACAGCATGAACCTTGAAAACACCATGCTGAGCTAAAACAGCCAGTCACAGGAGAGTCAAGTCCACAGACAGGAAGCAGGTGAGTGAGTGTGGAGGGTGGGGTATGGGAGCGGGGAGCAATGGCTGATGACCACAGGGTTTCTTTTTGGGGTGATAAAAATGTTCTAAAATTAGACAGGGGGAGGGCTTGCCTGGCAAGTGTGAGGCCCTGGGTCCAATCCCCAGTACCATAAAAAATAAAATTAGATAGCCATGGCAGTTGTACAACTTTGTGAATATACTAAAAAGCACTTTAAACAGATTGCCTGTGAATTGTATCTCAATAAAGCTGTTACAATATTTATATATGACACATAAAATCTAGTACATAGCAAAATATATATTGGAAGCTGGGCGTGGTGGGACATGCCTGCTGGAGATACTGAGGCAGGAGGATCGCAAGTTCTAAGCCAGCCTCAGCAACTTACTGAAACCCTGTCTCAAAAATATTAAAAGAGCTGGGGATGTGGCTTAGTGGTTAAGCACTCCTGGGTTCAATCCCTGATACCAAAAAAATGAGAGAAAAAGAAATATATATATATATATATATATATATATATATATATATATGAAAAAAATATATAGTGAAATCATGGAATTCCTAAAATCCTTGCTGAGATCCTCAGGGCTCCAGATGACACATCTTGAAAATCACGGATATGCACTAATTTCTGCAAGAGTGAATAGCTTACCTAGGTCAGAGCTGGGTAATGGGAGAACAAGGATTAGGGGCCAGGTGATCTCATTTCAGAGTCAATCTCACTTCCCTCTGAATGTGGGTTAAACAGCTCCTCTGGGTTTGCCAAGCCCTCAGCAGTGGGCACCAGGTTAGACATGGACAAAGCCTCACAGCAAGCTTTCAACTTGCAGATTTTGTGGCATCTCCCACCAGCTGCCCTGAGCTCCTTTCCTTACAAACAGTTCTTCCATTTTGCCTCAAGTATAGCACCCAACGTCTCCTGGGGAGTCCAACTCCTTCCCTCTGTGTCCTTGCGACTTCAGGGGCTACTCCCTCCCATATCCCTGGCCCCTGGTGGAAGACGTCCTTGCCAATCACCTCTCTAAAGGCCACTCTGGTTTTCAGAAGAGCAACCCATAAGCACCTTTGGTCATCCAGGAGGAAAGACAATACACCAACCAGGCCGCTGTGTCTGCAGAGTAGTTTATTTTTTAACAGCTCGCTCAGAGCCTTTTGAAGATATATTATTAGTGCATCTGCCTTACTGTATATATAATTAGCCACCACAGTTCTAATTACCAGGTTTCCAAAGTGAAGCTGCAGCAAGAGAGCTGTGCCTAAAGCCACATGAATAGTCACTTAGATGTAATGTGGATTCCTCCGCTTATCGGATTCAAAAGCCAGTCTTAAAGGTCTGAAAGGTTGGCACCCTTTATGCCAGGGCTTTGGTGTGGCATCTCACGGTTATTGTGGAAAACAATATATTCTTAACAACTAAGAAGGGTGTGGGATATCCTGTTTTCAGAAAGCAACAGGTTAAAATAAATGCAATCAACTACCATTTATTTTCCTAAGGGTGTTTAAAGATGTCATTTTTAGGGCAAGGTGTTTGAACGGGGGTCCCTGTACCTCAAAGGGGCTCTATGTGAACCTTGTAAAATCAGATTAAAAGTGTGTGCCCACCTGTCCATTTCCCCTTCTCTTGTAAAACAGACCAAATGATCCCAAGAAAAAATTAGAAAACACTTCTGTAGGGCAAAGGATGATAACCACAGGGTGGCAATAGGTCAGGAAGGTTACACTGTGTAACTTAAGCAAGTTGCTATGGCATCACTATCATTGTGACAAACACACTAACATTCAGATGTGCTAGGGATACAAAGAAGGATCAAGAAATCTAAGACTTGGTGCCCATTCTAGGTAGTGTCTGAACTATGCTGAGAGATGCCAAAGCAACACCAAAGTAGGAATGAGGCCAACCTGTGAAAAATGGGTAACTTTGTAAAGATGACAAGGACAAAGACCACTTTGACTAGCAAGCAGAAAAGGGGGATGGGGCAGACAACAGTTTATATAATTTCACCAAGAAACTGAGGCATGGATAGAGCATGCACAGTGGAATGGTTCAGGGCACATGAGCCCCTCTTTACCTTCTACCATCCTGGGATCAAAACCATCCGAACTTAAACTGTGGTTCATCCATGCATCCAGTCACCCACCCTTCACTGATTAAGCACCCACTACACGGTGCTGGGGAAATCAAGAATGACAACAGAGTAGGCGCCTTCAAGGACAATCTAGTGGGCAAACACAGAGCTCATTATAAAAATGGAGAGTACACCCAATGATGGTAACAAGGAGGGAAGAGCCAGCCTCGCTCTGGTTAGGGACATAGAGGAACAAATCAGAGAAGTCTTCCTGGGTGTTGGCACCAGGACAAGCCCTGGAGGTCACTAACCTGGGCAAGGAGACCAGTTACAGAGGTCGCAGGTACACTAGCCCCACCCACCCCACCCAATCATCTTATCTGTAAGGGAAGGAGCCAACGCATGGGAAAAGGCGCTCTTAACCTTTTCTCAAAAAATTAGACAATAAGATAACAAATAACCCAATCAACAAATGGGCCAAGGACCTGAACAGACACTTCTCGGAGGAGGATATACAATCAATCAACAAGTACATGAAAAAATGCTCACCATCTCTAGCAGTCAGAGAAATGCAAATCAAAACCACCCTAAGATACCATCTCACTCCAGTAAGATTGGCAGCCATTATGAAGTCAAACAACAACAAGTGCTGGCGAGGATGTGGAGAAAAGGGTACTCTTGTACATTGCTGGTGGGACTGCAAATTGGTGCGGCCAATTTGGAAAGCAGTTTGGAGATTCCTGGGAAAGCTGGGAATGGAACCACCATTTGACCCTGCTATTGCCCTTCTTGGACTATTCCCTGAAGACCTTAAAAGAACATGCTACAGGGATGCTGCCACATCGATGTTCATAGCAGCACAATTCACAATAGCTAGACTGTGGAACCAACCCAGATGCCCTTCAATAGATGAATGGATAAAAAAAATGTGGCATCTATACACAATGGAGTACTATGCAGCAATAAAAAATGACAAAATCATAGAATTTGCAGGGAAATGGATGGCACTAGAGCAGATTATGCTTAGTGAAGCTAGTCAATCCCTAAAAAACAAATACCAAATGTCTTCTTTGATATAATGAGAGCAACTATGAACAGAGAGGGAGGAAGAGCAGGAAGAAAAGATTAACATTAAACAGAGACATGAGATGGGAGGGAAAGGGAGAGAAAAGGGAAATTGCATGGAAATGAAGGGAGACCCTCATTGCTATACAAAATTACATATAAGAGGTTGTGAGGGGAATGGGAAAATAAACAAGGAGAGAAATGAATTACAGCAGATGGGGTAGAGAGAGAAGATGTGAGGGAAGGGGAGGGGGGATAGTAGGGGATAGGAAAGGTAGCAGAATACAACAATTACTAATAGGGCATTATGTAAAATTGTGGATGTGTAACCGACGAGATTCTGCAATCTGCATTTGGGGTAAAATTGGGAGTTCATAACCCACTTCAATCTAATGTATGAAATATGATATGTCAAGAGCTTTGTAATGTTGTGAACAACCAATAAAAATTTTAAAAAAAAGAAAAAAAAAAAAAAAAAACCTTTTCTCTACAGAGTGGGGCAGCCCATCCACTTGCTCCTGGCTCTCTGCTCCGTCCGTACTTTCACAATGCCCTTTGAAGCTGAACTTGTCCAATGTCAGGACATGCAAAGCTCCTTCTATGCCGATCTGTGCCTATTAAACTGATTCTCACATTTAATGCCTTGAAATCATCAAAACCCCAATCTGGCTTCTGATATTTAAGCAATAAAAAGCATAAGGGGCATTAAATGAATCCAACGCCCATCCATGTGCTGCCGGGCACCTGGGATGTGTGGTCTCAGAACCCAGGAACAGGTAAAACTCAGAAGCAACCCTGCCCTCCATCAGGCAGAGGGCAAGCGCAGAGGGGGACATCATTCTGTGTGTGGTCAGATGTCCTTCACACCTCATGAATGCTCTTAAGGCAAACCCTAGCTGCATGTTATAATCCCTTTGGGGAACAATTTGCACCAAGTACTCTGCTAAGAATTGTCCAGACATCTTCATATTTGATTCTCACAGTAACTGTAACATGGGTACCATTCTCCATTTTCCAGATAGAGAAAGTTCCAATATGGCATATAACTTGCCCAGGATCTCAGAGCCAAGAGATGGTAGATGAGGCTAAGTCCGTGGCCCTACTCTTAGAGGAGTATATTCTCATATCTCAATCTTCAGAGGTAGGTCTCTGCATGGAGGAAGAAACAGGGACTATCTTCCAGAATGAAGGGGCATTAAATGACAGAGGGCTATTTGGCCATCCCACCCTCCCACAGGGACTAGTTGCCCACTCTATTGCTGGCTCTCAACTGTCAGCCCATGTTGGGCCAGCCTGCAGCCCACAGGCTGTCCATGTATGAGCCACCTACCCTGGGACTGCCTATGACCCCAGAGAGGAGCTGGCTCCAATGAGAGGGAACTATAAGGTTTCTTCTTTTTTCAAATTTGATGCATAAACCTTGTACATATTTATGGGGCATAGTGTAATAACTTGATACCTGATTACAATGTGCAATGATCAAAATCAGGATGATTAGCAGTTCTCTCTCCTCAAACATTTGGTTTTCAAAGGAGCGCGGGGCCTCTACAGGTCACACACCCCTTCAAACTCTCTCAGTACTTTTCCCTGTGACAGGGCACCTGTCGCCAAGTTCTTTCTAAATTCTGATGAATTCTCTGGAATGTTCAATAGAAGTGATGCTCTTTCTGTTTCTGTCATGTCATGGAAAAAAAGCTCTTTTAGCTTCGAACAACTGCAAAGTTTATTTTCAAATGAAAGTTATTATGCCAAAGGAAAAAAAGAAAAAGCTTTACCCAGCAGAGGAGGGATGATCTGGGTTTTAAAAAATAAACCTCGGAACCTCGAATTGGGCTGGAGGAGGCTTCGCTCTTGGAATTCCAAGGTGCCACTGACATTAGAAATAACTTTGCTTTTCTGGCAGAGAGGCAGCCGCTTAAGAGGTCTGAGATCCCATGTTTAATGGGTTTTATATAACAGATCAGGTCTTAGGTGACCGGGGTCCAGTGGAGATAATGACCAGGGATATGGAAAAGAACTCTGCCGGGGAAACATTAGTACATAAAGGCACACACAGATCAGGGAGCCAGGTGAACAGGACAGGGTGTCTCCCGAGACAGGAACAGGCCCAAGGGATTGTCTTCTAGCTTCCACGTCAGTCCTGCCTAGGGAAAGCTTTGCTCCAAGTCCAAATTTATTATGGTAAAACATACATTTCATAAAATTCGCCAGTTTAACCATGTTTAAGAATGCTATTTAGGGGCACTGAGTACATGTACATTGTTATGCAGCCAATACCACCATCTTTCATCTTCTGGAATTTTTCATAATCCCAAACTCTGCACCCAGAGAACACTCACTTGCTATTGCCCCTCCCTAAGGCCCTACCAACCCCCCTTATACTCCCTATCTCTGTGACTCTGACCCATCGAGGCATCTCATATGAATGGAATCACACAGTATCTGACCTCCTGTGACTGGCTCATTTCTTAATGTAATGTCCAGGTACATACTTGTTGTAGCCTGTGTCCGGATCTCCTTCCTTTTTAAGGCTGAAAGATATTCCACGGCATGTGTAGATCTCATTATCTGCTCACTCCTCAGTAGACACTTGGGTTGTTTTCACCTTTTTAGCTAAGGGACCTAATTCTGTTGTGAACACAGGTGTGCAAATTTCATACCTCTTTTCCTTCACTCTGAGAGGGAAAATTATCATCAATTCCAAACTCCAGGGTTGGGGTTACCCCTAGCCTCCTGTGTGAAAGGAACGGAGGGATTCCCAGGAGCTCCATTGTCCAGTCCTGCCCATATAACTGCTGGTGTCACCCCGAGAGTTGTGAGCTCAGCTCCATGGGGCTCACACAAGAATCTGCCCATTGCTTTTAAGCATGGGAATGGTCCAAGGGCTCAAATGCCTGCAGGTTCCAATCTCCTTCAGTGCCAATCCTGCGTCATGCCTCCGATAATATACCCCCTTTCCTCCAATGAAGCAGTGCCACCTGCTGAAGTCCCCAAAGGAACACCTATGGACTCCAGAAAGCCCCTGGCTTGGAATGCCCCTTCCATTCTCCTCTCCTACATACAGGACCCCCTCCCCCACAGTCCCCTGGCCCCCTGGGCATATCCCCTCTGCTGCAGGGTACATTTTCTATTCTAGCTTTCCCAAGAACTCAGGGTCCCCTAGGCCCAGGGTTGTAATTTACATCAGGTCCACAACAAAGGACTGTTGAATGACTGAAGAAACCAAAATACTCAGTGCCCCCAAGACCCTGAAATAATTAGCACCAAATTAACACCACAAATTCTAATCGACAGAATCTAACCAATATGATTTCCATATGGATGGCACCTTGTAAGTCCTTTTGAAGAATATTTTGAAAGAGCTCATAAAACGGCCAAAAGAGGCATCTGGTAAATAAAAAAAAGACAGCATTTCCTAACACTTTTGAAAAAAAAACTGGCCCACAGCTGGACCATATGGAGCCTGATGATTCTCGGCAGAAGTGAAGACAGCCCAAGGGGCCAGTTCCTTCAGGACGACTGGACTCTGTGAAGTGGCTCCCCAAGTTTCCAGCCACAAAAGAAGAAAGATCCAAGATGTATTCCAAGGGAGCCTGGAAAGTTTTCATTTTTTTAAATTAACAATTAAAAAAAGAAAAAGGATGCAGAGTTTAAATTACCATTAAGCAAACAAAAATACTGAAGCATACTCCCAGGAGATTAAGGGAAATAATTTCCGCTGATAATGATCTTAAGACTAGTTTTATCAAGTGAATCAAGCACAAGGCAGCTCTGAGTGAGTGATCTGGTTTCTATTTCCAGCTCTCCTGGTCCTGGTTAAGTCATTCAGGGCTGGTTTCTGTTCCTGGTTCGCTGCTCTATAAAATGGAGGATACGCCACCCCTCATGCTCCATGAAGACATTCTGCAGAGAAATCATGCACAGACACTGCAGGACACCCCAACTTCTGATGAAGAGCCACCCTAGGAACTCAGTATGATATATGTATATTTTTTTAAAATTTGGTACTGGGAATTGAACCCAGGGTCGCTCTTCCACTGAGCCACATCCCCAGTTCTACTTTTTATTTTTTATTTTTTGAAACAGGGCCTGGCTAAATTGCTGAAGCTGACTCAGAGCTTGCAATCCTCCTGCCTCAGCCTCCAGAATTGCTGGGATTACAGGAGGGTGACACAGTGTCCAGCCTCAACACAATCCAGGAATGGAGTGCTATGCTACCACTCAAAGTCACACGAAAAATGGGACTTAATGACAAGGGAGGATGCTTACAGTGTACTGATTGGTTTAAAAAAAAAAAAAAGGAAGCATACCCAAAAAGCATGCAGTTTGGTTTGATTTTTTTTTTAAATGGATAAAGATGAATGGATAAAGACACTGTGGTATGTATACACAATGAAATATTACTCAGCATTAGAGAACAAAATTATGGCATTTGCAGGTAAATGGATGGAGCTGAATATCATGCTAAACAAAGTAAGCCAATCCCCAAAACCAAAGGGTGAATGTTCTCTCTGATAAGTGGATGCTGATCCATAATGGGGAGGGGGGGCATAGGGAGAATGGAGGCACTTTGGGCAAAGAGAGGGAGGGAAGGGGATACAGAGTTTAAATAACCAGGAAAGACGGTGGAATGAGATGGACCTCATGTACTAGGTACATGTAGGACTGCACATATGGTGTGACTCTACATCATGCACAACCAGAGAAATGAAAAGCTGTGCTCCATTTGTGTACAATGAATCAAAATGAATTCTGTTGTCATATATATCTAATTAGAACAAATTTTTAAAATTAAAAAATATTTTTTAGTTGTCAATGAACCTTTTATTTGTCTGTTCATATGTGGTGTTGATAACCGAACCCAGTGTTTCACACGTGCTAGGCAAGTGTTCCACCACTAAGTTACAACCTCAGCCCTGGTTTGATTTTTTAAAAATCAAACATTTATACACCAAACATTATAACTGACAGAACATGACCCCTCCGCATCCCTGTGTGTATGTACATGTCCTATACTAATATATTAACTGGTCAGTCATCTTGGAGTGGTAGATTTATAGGTAATCTGAATTTGTATTTTCTAAATTTTTTGTTGTGTGTTATTAGAGAAAAATACACAGTTTTAAAACTAATGCATTCTTATTACATAGTTATAAACATGTATATCCATATTATTATGGTATTCTGGGTAGTAAATAAACAATTGGCAACATTCTTGAACATAATAGGTGGAAGGGCAAGAAACAATAAAAAGTTGATCCTAAAAAAAATAAAAGGCTGTGACTAAATACTTCTTGGTTGCTTTCACACACAGAATTCCTAGAACTGCTGATTTCCAACAGACAGGAAAGTCACTCATTTCCCTTGAAATGTGAATTATCGGGCAACATCAAGAAATCACTGCATTCTAAAAGGACTTCCTTTTCCTTTTGCAACTCAGAAAGGGAAGGCTTCTATGTGAGGGTGCTTCTGGATAGATGGAGAAAAGAACAAAAGCTAAATTTAGCATGATGTGCACGTGTCCATAGCAGAATCACTCAAGATAGCCAAAAGGTACAAAAAGAAAAAGCATCCATTGAAAGGTGAACCGATATGCAAAAGCTAGTCCATACCCAACAGTGGAAAAACGGAAGGAACTTCTGGTACATGCCAGTACACGGATGAACCCTAAAAGCATTAGGCTAAGTGAAATAAGGGGAGTTATAAGAGGGTACGGAGTTTCAATTTTGTAAGAGCAAAAGAGTTCTGGAGATTGGTTGTGCAACAATGGGAATATACTCAATGCTACTTAATTGTACATTTAAAAAATGGTTAAAAGATGGCAAAAATTGATATAGTTTACCTTAATAAAAATGTTTGAATTATTCAGCAAAAGAAAAAAAAAGGCTTCAGCTTGTTGTTGCTTTGCACTCTACTTTGACTAGTAGATGCAGGGAGCAATTTCTGGACCACAGAAACATCTCATACCTTTCTTTCAAAAGAGACCTGGCCTTGAGCTAAACCCAACACGGAAAAAGAATCTTAATCTCGCTCGTGCAAGTGGCCACATCAGCTCAGATGTCAAAAAAGTATTCTTTAATAGGCTACAGCACACACATGGGTGCCTCTGCACTGCCCTGTCCAGACAGTGGGGTCCCTAGGAGGACACCGTCAAGGTCAGATGTGAAGGACAGTGGCATGCATGGACCTGAGAAGGGACTACCCAAAAATACCCGCTTGCACAGGATGGCACGCTGGGTGGGCTAGAGTTGGCCCAACCCTAACTTGCAAAGTGAAATTAGTCACCAATGCTGTTTCTGGGAGATCTGAGAGAAAGGATTCTTTAGATACTTCAGGGGAAAGTGGTGTTTCAGACTACATTAAGTTCCTGAAACAATTCTACCTCTTTAACAAAGGGGTTAGGTAAGAAAGTCCCACACACTGGACAAAGAGCCCCTGAAGTAGCATGGCACAGTGGGTAAGACCTCGACCCCAGAACCAGTGGAATAAACTTGGGTCCTGGGATTTTTAGATAAGCTCAAGAAACACTATGTGCCTCGGTTTTCCCATCTGCAAATGGGATAACAAGACCTACTCTCAAGGACACAGATTACATATGTTAATATTTTCAAGAACTTGTTTTTAAATCCTTTTAAACAAAACAAGAACCAACAAGATAAGTGTTCATGTAGTAAAAGGGAGCTGGGATACATCACGCTCCCGGATGCAACTTCCACCTGAAGGGACCCCTGGTTTCAGTAACCATACTTGCTTCCTTTGTTAAATGACTGCATAGTCCAGTGGCTTGTGTCACTATAAATCATGCTTACGAGCCTAGGTAGGCACTCCATGGTGCGCCCAGCCTGTAAAGCTTCTGCATCCACTCCCTCTCCATACTCCCTCAATGCTACCTGTGCTTGCTTCTCCCTCCTCAGACCCTCTCCCATGTCCTCTCTCCCTGCCCCAAACAGTGACAGCGCAGGGTGCTGGCTCTGCTTCTTGGCTACCCTGCCTCCTCTATTCAACTTCTCAATGCAGGAGACCCCTCTGAGGTTCGGTTGCCATCTCTCTGTACCTCTTCCTGGGTGAGTTCATCTTTAACTTTGGTTTTCAATATCGCCTACATACTGATGGCACCTAAGCCCAACACTGTCACCTCCTTACTTCAAAGTTCCAGGCTCCTGTATATAAGTGGCTTCCTTAAACCTCCATGAGACATCTTCACAGGCAGCTCTAACTTCATGTGCCAAACTCAGCCCTTCCCTCAAGCTGTCCCATCTCAGTGATCTCCAAGAAGCAGGGTCACAAGCCTAGTCGCCTTTGACTCCTCTCCCCAACACATCCACGTTCCATGCATCACCCAACACTGTCCCATTTCTGAAACAGACTATGAATCCTCCGCTGCCTGCCCACCCCAGCCTGACCCACCATCACCTCTCTGGCTTCAAGCAGCAGAGCTTCCAGCAGCTGTGTGCCCACTGCACCAAGAACACGCTAATGCCCCCCCAAGATATGGGCTGCCCTGCCTACCTCTCTCCACTACTCACCCTTCCCAGCCCCATTGCAGTTTTCCTTTCTGCCCAAACTCTGCTATTTCTTGCCAAGTGGCCTTGGAACATGCCCTTATGACCTATGCCTGGACCTCTTTCCAACCCACCCCTCTTGGCTGGCGATGCCCCCCCCCCCCGCAGCCTAAGACCCTTCTCCAAGAGGTCTTCCCTGCCACCACCAATGGCAGCAGCCCCCCCCCACACCCCACTTCTGTCTTTCACAGTTCACATCCTTTTCTTCCAGGTCGCTTAACACAACTTATATTCATACATGTATTTATTTATTTGTTTGTTTCCTGCTCAGGACTGTGAGTTCCTGCAGGGTGAGAATCAAGGATATTTTGTTCCACCTTCTATGCCCCCAGTAAAAACTCAACAAAGGCCTCCTAAAAGAAAGATCTGAAAGCGAATGCCAGGTGTGTCTCCTTTAAACTGCCTAAATTTGTAGAAGGACATTTGGACCTTAAGAAGGTAGATGTCTAAGTTGTCTGAGTCCTGCTTACAAAGACTGTAAGGCACCGACAATAATCAGTGAAAATTAGCTACCTATTATAAAAACTGTCTTATATTTTCTTGATCCTTAAACACTGTAGTATGGGATAAGTGTGCATGAGGCCCTGGCATTCAATCCCCAGCAACCAACCCCCCAAAAGTGGTTCTTTGTTGCCCTAAGTCAAAAAGAAAATAATTCCAAAAATGTGTATAAAGCATGATAACACTAAAAAAAAAAAAAATAGGTGTAGATACACACAGACACATACATGACTTAGTTCTTAGACTCCATGACAGCAGTAGAAATACTGGACAAATAAATGGCTGGATGCAGATAGAGCCCACACCAGGAGTTAAATGCACCAAAAGTTAGCAAAAGTGATGGGATTTCACATATAGACTTATTGTGTTTTTAACTGACCCTCTTTTTTTTTTCTTTTGTACGTGCCTGGCCAACTGACCCTCATTTTTAACACAACTGTAACTTAGATACAACCTTTTTAGGACACAGCACCCCACAGAAAGCACCAGTGAAGAATTTTGGGTAAACTGGATGCACTGGCGCATACCTGTAATCCCAGTGGCTCAGGAGGCTGAGACAGGAGGATCACAAGTTCAAAGCGGGCCTCAGCAGCTTAGCGAGGCGCTAAGTAACTCAGTGAGACCTTGTCTCTAAATAAAATACAAAAAAGGGATGGGGACATAGCTCAGTGGTTAATTACCCCTGAGTTCAATCCCTGGTACCCCCCCCAAAAAAAAATTTTATGTGAAACAGGCAAGACATGATGATAAAGTGAGAGTTACCATTATTGTTTTGTTTTGTTTTACATTTTCAAAGTGAGATTTTTATCAGTCTGGAAGTCAGCAATAACCTTCTGTTACTGTTTTTTCTGAGACAGGGTCTCATTCTGTTGCTCAAACTCCTAGCATCAAGGGATCCTCTTGCCTTCTCCCAAGTAGTTGGGACTATAGGCACAGGCCAGCACATCTGGCCCTGGGTCAGATTTTATTTAGAAGCTTTCACCGACAAGGGAATCTCAGAATAAAGACCAGGCTGGACGGACAGAGGGTCCCCTACCAAGCACATCAGGGAACGGTTTGGAGACAATGACTGTGAGCACCCCACACCTGACTCTTACAACTTCAGACATTGAATGTGCTCAAGATGCCTCCAGGAAGGGGCTGCTGGAGCCACCAGCAGGCCATCGACAGGCGTGTTGGGCCATCACATGGTCACACATGGCAGCCACACACCACTCAGTCCCGGACGTGCAGTGTAGGATCTTACAAAAGACAGCTTTGCCTTTTCCATTTCTAAATTTGAGAATCTTGTAAACCATCACTTACCAAAAAAGCTATTTGAAAAAAAAAAAAAAAATCAACATATCCTTTTGAAAGTTCTTACTTGGGCTAGTTTTAACTTATTTAAGAATTTCAAAGAAGCTGTAGATAAAGAGTTACCTTAAGATTCCGCAGAGAAGTAGAAAAGTCCTGATAGCCTGTGTCGCTTCCAATGTGTTTAAAAAACAAACAAACAATCCCAGGGGTGGGAGGAGGGGGGAACCTTTATCATTCATTTTACCTTTAAATTTTTATCTTTAGTAAAAATTAAAGATTCTCGGCTTGGGAGGCTGGGGCAGGAGGATCTCAAGTTCAAAGTCAGCTTCAGCAACTTAGCGAGGTACTGAGATTTTCAACAAGACCCTGTCTCTAGATTAAAACACACATACACACACACACACATACACACACACGCACACACGCACACACGCACACACGCACACACACACACACACACACACACACACGATGTGGATCAGTGGTTAAGCATCCCTGGGCTCAATCCATAGTACCAAAAAGAAAAAAAAAAAAAAGATTCTTTTAAGACAAGTACAAAAAGCCTGTGCAAAAGGGTAGACTAATTTTAATCCTGCTAGGAGCAACAACCTTTGTCTAGGCGTGTGTGTTAATTATTTATTTTTCAACTTGAACAGATGCCTTTCATAAGCTCACATGGCAGGGATCAGCTGACTGGAGTCTATTTAGCAGCAAATCTTGCCCTGGGCAGAATGAAAAGATGAAGAAAGAATCAGCTGCTCACTGATACAAGGTATACAGGAGAAAAAACTATCTAGGGTACAAGGTCTACTTCAACCACGTCACAAAACATCTGCTTATACAAAAGGTTCTCTCTTCTCTCAAGGAAATGGGAGTTTTCTAAAAACAGCACAGTACAGCAAGCCTGTACTATTATTGCAAGCAGGTGAGGCAAAGAAAAATTTACTATTAGGGAACAGGGCAAATATGAATTTAGGTCTGTAATTTTGTGGAAAGAAATAACAAAGCTTCCCCCTGGGTCCCTGGGACTGAAGGTTCAGAGACCCTGATTGTAAGACATTTCCTAAGTGGCTCTCAGTTGTCTAAGGCCTGCTTTACTTATCTCTAACGGAGGCATCTCCCATTCAACTGAGAGCAAGGCCAATAGAGGGACGGAGACAGGCCAAAAGTGGGGCTCTCAGAAGGGAAATAAATAAATGCCCCAAATTACTAATGCATCATTATTATACAGATGTGGAAAACAACTGCGGGTTTTGTAATCATCTTCTGTTGGTGACACGAAAGGCATTCTACCAACTGGCTGGACTGGTTGCCTGAGAGATGTCTGTTTGGGTCCAGGGCAGGCTGCAACCTGAAGACCCTGCATGGGACGTGGCTTCCTCCTCCCCATCCCTGTGGGGCACACAACTGCTTTTTTACTAAACAGATGTTGGTTAGCAGAAGGAAGGGAAGGAAAACTGGAAGATTTAAATATACTTTAGTGGCTGTAAAGATGGGGGTTTGGAGTAGTGGGGAAATTCACTCCTTCCCTGACTAGTTATGCTCTGCCTTGTGACATCTCCTGTCCTCATTCTCTTTTACTTTAAATTTTCACAGGGACTATTAAACTCAGCAGATACCCACTAATATTTGCTCATCTGATTAGCAGTCCACTCACCCAAAAAAATGACACAAGGTTAATCTGCTGACTGCTGATGGTCAAACTGGAAAATAAAGCTCAAAGACAGATTTTCCAGGCCTGAGCTATGTAACCCAAACAGATCAAAAGGAACTGGAAAATTACAAAATCCCTTCTTGGCTCTGGGCTGTGCCATTACGGCCATACTATACCATTTCCCTCCTTTATTTAGAGCCTTTGTTAATAGACTCAATGTGCATTTCCCGAGTACCTATCACACCAAATGACCATCTGGGCCAAAGTGCAGAGGGTCGACAGGGTGCCAGGCCCAGACCTCAGCACCAAGTCTGAATTAATTCAGTTAAGTCACACATTGTCCCCAGGGTCAGGTTCATCACTATCTTTGTTTTACAAATAAGTAAACCAAGCATCAGAAAGGTTTTACTTTACTTCTAAATAGCCCAAAGCCCCACAGGTAAGGAACAGCAAAGCCAGGATTCCAACCTAGAGGAGTCTGGCTCCAGAATTTAAGCTCTTAATCATAACTCGATGCTGCTTCTTGTCTAATGCAATCACAGATAGGTCACTTTAGGTGCTATTCAAAGATGATGACAGCATTTCACTTTCTATCGTTGAAGACACTTGTCCCATCATGAAGCTCAGCTGCTCGCACAGCATCATGGAAGGGAAAAGGAACTCGGGGCTGGGAGATTAGATTCCACCTTCTGCTGTGACCAGGAGCCTCATGTATCCTCATCCATAAAGGGAAGAGGACAAAGCCAGCCCTTCTCACCTCAAGGGAACTGCAAGAAATAAATGTGATGGGACAAAGCAGGCCTTTGTAGAGGAGAGAATGGATTCCTTCCAGACGCCCCCAGCACACTAGGGAAGCCCCCAGCACACAGCAAGCATCTTAAGCAGTGTCTGAAGAAAGTGCACTGGATCCTCATTCGTGGATTCTGTATCTGCAAATTTGCCCACTTGCAAAATTTATTTGTAACCCATAACAACATCCATCCCACTTTCATGGTCATGCGCATGTGCAGTGGTAAAAAGATGGGAGTCACCTGGCTGAAGTGATCAAGGAGACACTCAACCATTGTTTCAGCTCCTACTGTAAACACGTGTCCATTTCATGGCACTATGTACCACACTTTTTCTTTTTTTGTTGGTAATTTCACTATAAAATGGTCCAAAGCATAATGTTTCAGTGCCGTCCAGGTGTCCCTAAGCACAAGGAGGTTGCCATGAATTTTAGGGATAAAATTAGTGTGAAGAAAGCTTCCTCAAGGCATAAGCTATAGTGCTGCTGTTTGTGAGTCAACTAAGAACCAACAGTGTTTATTAAAGTATCTTTAGCCAGGGGCGGTGGTGCCTGCCTGTAATCCCAGCGGCCTGGGAGGCTGAGTCAGGAGAATCATGAGTTCAAAGCCAGCCTCAGCTAAAGCAAGGTGCTGAGCAACTCAGTGAGATCCTGTCTCTAAGTAAAATACAAAATAGGGCTGGGGATGTGGCTCAGTGGTTGAGTGCCCCTGAGTTCAATCCCTGGTAACAAATGATGATGATGATGATAATAATAATAATAATAATAATAATGTATCTTTAAATAGAAACACATAAAGAACAAGATTATGTACAGATTGATTATGAAGATGCTGTGACCAGAGGCTTGCAGGAACCTGACCCTGCACTTCCCCTAGGATTGGTGTTCCCTAGGACTGTGTCCACAACAACTTTATAAATGAACCACTCTGAGAAATGAGAACTGGTGATGTTAACTCTGTTACAGAAGTCATTCCCTTAGGAGAGGCAGCTAACATAGGGCAACAGAGCCCAGAACCTGACGTCCAGAATCCTGGCTCTGACGAGGAGGTAAAAGTACTGAAACCCACAGTCTTAGTGGCCTCTAATCTCTGGGTCTCCTGTCCACATTCAGGAAGCCACTGGCCAGTATCTGCCCAGAACACAGTGTCAGCAGCTCTCAAACTTTTGTTCCAATGTACATGAGCTTCGTTCTATACCCACACGTCGGCCCCTGTGGGCAATACCAAGGTGTGTCTGCAGGCTGGAGGGGTCTCTGTGGGCCCCTCTCTGTTCTTGTGGCTCACTCCACCCCATCATCCTCCAACCACATCCTCACAACCAATAATCCTCTTTTCTAGGCTGAGTGTCGAAAGAGTTTCTCACTGAAGTCTGACAGCATCCCAAGTTTGGAGCCAGAATAGACTCCACTTTCCCAGCTCTCCAGGTGGCCTCTGACAACTTCCAGGGGAAATCTGCCTATTCTCACATGGCCACACCTCTTCGAGAGCATCCCAGGAGCAGACATGGCCATCAGACCATTCCCAACTTACTGCACGTGTCATTTGAAGGCCAGAGAGAGAGGGGCCTACAGGATAAGGAAATTCTGTTCAGTCCAAACCTAAGACTCAAAAACGAAAAAAGCTACTGTTTTCAGCTCTAGGGGAAAATGTGGTCCACCCCACCAGGGTTCTGGGATCCTGCCAGGTGGAGCCCACATGAGGCCCTGCAGCCCCAGACAGAAATGCTCTTGTACTTCTCCTCTGCCCTGAGGTTGAAGGAAAACGGAAATTCAGTGACCAGCTCTGGACATGGCTACACAAGGCTGAACTCACTCCCAGTGCACGCGGGAGATGCCAATGCTAATAAAATGTCACCTCAATTACTTTTGCCAGGGTTATAAAAAGAAACTGGAGACTTCCTCCCTTGGGCATCTTCTGTTAATTGCCATTTATAAAAGTTCTCTTTTCTGGGTCTGTAATACACATTCTTTTCCCTTTGAAAAAAAGAAAAAAGAAAGAAAAACTTCTAAAACACCAATCGGCACTCCAAATGGCAACGTGACTTGTTGTCCAACTCACACTCTCAGATCAGCTCGGGAGACCGTCTGAAATGCAGGCATCTGGTACTAATTTGTGACAATATAAAAATCGATGCTGAACTCCCATGTAAATATTTCTTTTTATGCCAGATTTCACCAGCCTTCACGTATCTTATTCATTTCCTTATATTTCAGTCTTGACTTTTATTTTCCTGGCTCCAAAAGAACTAAAATTACGCAGAATGAACGTCGCACCTCTTTACTAAGCTCTGCAGGCTAAATTCTTTCCAGCTCTGTGAAATAACTGTTTGCAGGAAGACTGGATTGAAATATATCATTCCCACTGCTCCCAGTCTGCCTGGCCTCAATTATTCACTTGCGTTTGTAGCAGACAGGGTCCATTTTAAAAATCTGGTTTCACCATCCCATGTACACACAGCAGCTTCCCACCGACGCAGAGCCTTAGTCAAACACAGGCCGGGTTGTAAATGACAAGAACGTCAGCATATATTCCTAGACAGTGCAAGTGACAAAGAGCACAGGTGTCAGGAAACACCACCCAGATTCTAGAGCAGAACCTATTTTGCTCAGGAAAGCCACCAAATTTTATTTTATCTTATTTTATTTTTTAGAGAGAGAGAGAGAGTTTTTAATATTTATTTTTTAGTTCTCGGCGGACACAACATCTTTGTTGGTATGTGGTGCTGAGGATCGAACCCGGGCTGCACGCATGCCAGGCGAGCGCGCTACCGCTTGAGCCACATCCCCAGCCCGCCACCAAATTTTAGACAAAATGTTACAAGTGTCAAAGGGTGACAGAACCCAGAGGCATGATCTTTAGTTAGACAGGATCCCAATCCTGCTGACTCCCCAGGACTTGGGGAGAAAAGGACACACTCTCAAGTTCAAGTCCCTCATTTACATGGTGATATCAGCTCCTGCAAAATCTGTAAAACACCAGAAGAGTATCTGAGATATGATAATCACATCAGATACTGAGAACTAAGTTTCAGGTACTATAATAAGTGCTTTACCGAGATCATCAGACTTGCTTTTTGCAGTCACACTATGAGGTGTCCAATTATTAAATATCATCTCCCCCTTCATAAGACAACTGAAGCTTAGGGAGCTCAGGGAACTTCCTAAAGCCACCCAACCAGGAAAGGGTAGATATGAGATGTGCAGCAATTTCCATATTGCTCCACAGCTCATAAAATGAGTATTTAATAAACACACCATTATTACGAAAAGAGCCAATAAAACAAGAGAAATATTCAATTGCTGCCCGTGATGCAGAGCCCACACCAACTTGACTCTGAACCACAGATCAAGAACACCTCTCCCACACGCTGGGAACTGGTTTAGTTACCACAGGCAACCACTGTGTGCTTGACCAAAGATATCTTTTTTTTTTTTTTTCCTCTTGGAGAACAGATCCTCCCTCATATTTGAGAGGGTTCAGACTTCAGCACCTGGCAATTAGTTGAAAATCTGTACAGGCTGACTTAGGAATTGTTCAGGAAATCTAATGACCCAGCACAAGGATTTTTTTTTTTCCTGTAATACACAGAAATTGTATGTCATTATGATTAGATGCATGAAATCCGATTCTTTAAAAAAAAAAAACTGTTACATTCAACATTTATTTTGAAAGGTATTATTAGAACTTTTAAGCCAAATAAGTTAGAAATGAGTATAGGATATGGGGTGACCTCTAAGCATAAACACCATTCTTAACTTTGGGAGAAATAGGAAACTCTCCATATGCACATCATCAGAGAGTTATTTATAGGGGCTGGGGATGAAGCTCAAAGCCCTGAGTTTCAATCCCCAGCACAGAAAGAAGAAAAAGATACTTCTAATCTGTAGATAAAGCCCTTCTGTTAGGACAGCAAGACATAAGATTGGGGGGGCGGGGGGCTGTGGCAATTAAAAGAAAAAGGGTCATCCTAGACTGTACAATTTTTTCCTCTAGGTAGCATTTTTAAAAACTCGTAACCCTGGATCATGTCACATCCTCTTCTCTCTGCCGCACCATCCAGTTTACACACCAGAAACCCAGAGGTCTCCGATGCCCTCCTCTGTCCCTGTTCTCCATGCTCAATCTGTCTCCAAACCCATTCCATTGCCCTGTGACTGCTGACTCTGCTCAGATCTTCCATCACCACCACTGTGGTCTCAGTGACCACTGAAATGGCCTCTCTCTGGCCTCCTCATACTTGCTGCTCCTCCCATCCGCCGCAGTCCTAGCCCCGGTCTCCTTCACCTGCTCCTCCTCCTGACTACCTACCCAGTTCTCATCAACTCTGCCTGTTTGTCCTCAGACCTCAGCTCAGCAGTCACCTCCCAAAGCAAGCCTTCCTTGACCCACCAACATGGCACATATCACAGGCCAACAGAGTCAAGGCTGCCCCCACCTGTAACATAAACCATGTCTGCAGCCTTCTATCGCAGTATGATTGCTCAAGAGTCTCTCTCCATTTGGATCTAAGCTTCACGATGGCAGGGACCAGTCAACTCCTCTACGACCAAGGTCACCACCAACCCACCCCTGGAGCGCATCAAGCCCTCATGATCTCTGCCCTGGGCCAGACTATTGTCTCTCTCGGAATGCTCTCCCCCAAAGCAGAAGGCTCCCAAATATGTCTCCCCAAATCCACAATCCAGTCTCCACACAGCCATCTGTGGGATTTTAAACCACTAGCCAGAGCACACTGCTACCCAGGGTAGCACTGTGCAGGGGCTTCCTCTAATAAAGAGAGAACTCTCATAGTGTGTGTCAGCTCCCCCACATTCACTGTGCCCCAACCCCACTCTTGTTGTTCTTCCTAAACAGATCAAGCATGTTCACATCCGAGGGCCCTGGAACATATGGTTCCCAGTGCCTGAAACCTGCGTTTCATCTTTCGATGGCTTTAACTGCTTCTTCATCTTCCTCAGAAAGGCCTTTCCCGGCCACTGGATCCACCAGATGTTCTCCGACCCCAGTGATTCCCTCCCCACCACTCTCCGGAATGTATTTGACTTGTCGTTTTCTGATTGCCTTTTTACAGCCCATCTCCCAGACTAGACACCAAGATCCATGATAACAAGGGCCCCATCTCTCTGATGCACCCGCGGATCCTCAGGGCTGGGTAGAAGGCACTGAACAAATCTGTTTCACTATTTAAAACAAAACTGCTAAGACCTTAAAATAGAAGTCAATGTAAGAAGCTCTAAGACACAGATGAGGGAACAGAGAAACACCAGACAGGAGGGGGCTGCCAGGGAGAGCTAAGGTGCAAGGAACTCCGAGCTGAGTCTAGAAGTTCACCACATGTACAGCGTGGCCCAGGGAAGACAGAAAAGGAGCCATGAACTTACACAGTCATGTACACCCTCCACCCTGTCACCTGGGCTCTCAGCGGGGCCTGGCTTAGGAGGTCACTTCCACTGATTTATGCTAGAATGTCGTGAAGTAAAATTAAAGTATATCTCCTAATAAAAACACCAGGTACTGTTTCCATCTTTCAGAAGGTACAGGAAAGCTTGAGGAACTTAGGTGCTTTGTCTAGCTGCCTGTGTCCACCGTGAATGGGCATCAGATACACCCTGAGAGCTGGATGAAACAGATGGCTGGACCCACCTCCAGGGGTTTCTGATGCTGTAGGTCCAAGGTAGGGTCTGGGAACTGCATTGCTAACAAGTTCCCGGATACTGCTGGACCAGGGAGCGCATTCTCAGAACTACTGGTCTATAGCCATATCAAAGAATTAAAACCAGAAGTATCCAGTATAGACTTTAGGGTCCCCCCCCCCCGCAAAATTCTATGGTGCCTCAGCCACCTGTAGATCCGTAGATCCCCATCCCCCTAATTCAGGGTTGGCACTGGGACTTGCTGTAGTCTGGATCGAATGTCCCCCAAAGGCCCCTGTGTTCAAGGCTTGGCACTACTCGGGGGTGGTGGAACTTTTAAGAGGGGGGTCATCATGAGGGATGCCCTCAGAGGAGACCGTGGGACCCCAGCCTCTCCTCCTTTTGCTTCCGGACAGTGATGTAGCAGTTCACATGCTCCCACCCTGGGGTGCTGCCCCATCACTGGCCCAAAAGCAATGGGGCCAACTATGGTTTCCTTCCACCACGGCACCTGCCTCCAGCTTCTAACAACCCAGCTCTGGTCACACCTGTCCCTGCTCAAAAGTCTACATGCTCTTTCTGAAATGAAACTCGCTCTTCTAAACAGAGTATCCGGCACGTTTAAACATTAAGCACCCACGGCCAAGTCACAGCCCATCTGTAGGCCCACCTCAAAAGTCATCTCTAAGTCTGCCACAGGCTCCCACCTCAGGAATGCCCCTCTCAGCTCCTACCCTGCCCCCCTTTCAGTCTCCTCTTTGGAGCAGGCACTGGGCTCCATCCTCTCTGGATGACCAAGCCACCCCAGCTGGCACACAGGTGCATGTGCAGAGTAGATACTGAAATCGCTGCTGACCCAAAGCCAAAGCGGCTATTCCTGGGAGCCCTGGACAAGGACCTAGCTACGTTTAACCAGGGGAGCAAAGGCAGAGGGTGAGGGCCACGTGCAGAAGAACCTGAGCACAGGGAGGGAAGACAGAGGGGAAAGGTGAGATGCCGGTGGAGTAGCATTCAACACTGACTCCATGTGTTGAGGTCATTACCCATGGGACCCCCAAGGAGCCCTCACTCCCAAGGGGGTTATCCTGCAGTGGGGGTTGGGCAGATTCACACAGATCACAGAATGAGGGCCGTGGCTTCTGCAAAGGGGGTGAGCAAAGGTGAGCCTCCTGGAATTATCTAGGAAGTTTTGCCTTGCTCTCACAGGTGCCCCACTGGGGGTGACAGGGACACTCCTAGCAGGACTGCCTCTTCTATGAGCCTGTGTAGGTATGAGCCTGTGTAGGCAAGACCAGCTGTTTCTCTTTTTTTTTAAAGAGAGAGAGAGAGAGAGAGAATTTTTTTTTTAATATTTATTTTTTAGTTCTTGGCGGACACAACATCTTTGTTTGTTTGTGGTGCTGAGGATCGAACCCGGGCCGCACGCATGCCAGGTGAGCATGCTACTGCTTGAGCCACATCCCCAGCCCCTAGCTGTTACTCTTCACCTCATCCTTCCTCTGCTGTAAAGCTACAGTGACGGGCGTGGGAATTCATCCAGCCTTGCTTGATTCTGGTGATGGAAACCGTCAGGGCCACAGGCTAGGTGGGATAAAATCAGCACCTCATGCAGGATTACAGCTCTCCTTCAGGGCTCGGATTTTACTATTTATGAAACTAAAACAACACACTCAGGGTTCCAGAAGATCAGCTCCCCATGATCTCGGAAGACCCCACCCAACTTCTCAACTGCTTCCTGAGAGAAGTGCAGGGTGTAATCTGGTACCTTCCATGGCAAATGGAAATACCAGCTCTGACTTTACTTGCTCAGTCGCTATGGGGCAGACCTCACTAGGTGCTGAATGCTGCTTTTTTATTTTAACACTTTGACACCCCAAAGGGCAACAATTCTTATCCCCACTCTACAGATAAGGACAACGAGGCTCAAAGGGGTTCAGTAAGTTGCCCAGAAGGTGCTACTCAGGGTCAGAGCCTCTGTGCTCCAAAGCCAGTCTTTCCCCTTCTGCAGCAGGCGGGCAGGAAAGGAGCAAGAGTCCACCCCCTAGGGAAGGAACTGACACCAAACTATAATCCAGACAGCTGCCATCCTTAGGAAAATTTTCCACAGCTCACCTCAGCCCAGGGTCCTGCTGGCCTGGCCCAGAGGTTATCACGTGAAAATCAGCATCCTGGCTTGATGAGAAGGTGCTGATCTGCCCGGGCACAGTATTTCTTTGTACTTTAACATATGACCTTGACTGACTCTGGCCAATAGGTCTGACATGAACAATGGCCTAAGAATTTTGTTCTTTTAACTGATTTATAAATGAAGATTTGGGGCAGGAAGGAGAATAAATTTTCAAAGCACTCAACAGGAACCTTTGGTTTTCTTAAAAGATATGACTATGGTAGAGTTTTTGTTTTTAAACTCTCAACTTAAAATCTGAAGATGCAGATTTAAAAACTCCAGCTGGATACCCGTTAGGTGTCCCAGCAGCTTGGGAGGCTAAAACAGGAGAACAGGAAGATAGCTAGTTCAGGGACAGCTTCAGCAACTTAGCGAGACCCTAAGCAACTCAGGGAGACCCTGTCTCTAAATAAAATACAAAAGGGCTGGGGATGTGGCTCAGTGGTTAAGCACCACTGGAGTTCAATCCCCTGTACCCAAACAAAACAAAACAAAACAAAAAATACCCTCCAGCTCCAGCCAGTCCTGGTGGCTCAGGAGGCTGAAGCAGGAGAATCACAGGTTCAAGGCCAGCTTTAGCAATTTAGTGAGGCCCTTAGCAATGCAATTTAATGAGACACTGTCTCAAAAAATAAAGAGGGCTGGAGATGTGGTTCAGTGGTTAATTCTCCCTGGGGTCAATCCCCAGTATCAAAAAAAACTAAACCAAAAACAAAACCTCCAGCTCTTCCACATATAGCAACTTTCTAATTGATGTGATCCTACTGCCTTTTTGAAATGTCTTAATGAAAAAAATAAATGTGAGAGCACTTTGTAAGTTTTAAAGCACCAGGATTACCAATTATGAGTTTTGTGATGGATAATTTTGTGATGGATTTTAGTTTTTGCTCCCTCCCTCCTGCAGTACTGGGAATTGAATCCAGAGCCTTATATACGCTAGGGCTTTTAATTTTAAGACAGGGTCTCACTAAATTGCTTCTGGCCTCACTAAGTTGCTGAGATCTGAGACTGGCCTTGAACTTGTGGTCCTCCTGCCTCACCTCCGTAGCTGCTGGGATTACAGGGTGCATCACCACAAGGGCCTCATGATCTTGTGACAGATAAATTGAATCTCACAATTACTTTAGACATTTGCAATCTCATCTGCCCTCTTCACTATTCACCCTCCAAAAGCAAACTTTTATTCAACTCAATAATACTTCCTGGAGAACTAATTTTCAACTCTGGATCAATCATCAGCCCCATTAACACGCCAATTTTTGTCTTTCAGCAAAAAACTCTATTTAGACTTTGCCTGTCTTCCATTCCTTTTAATCCCTGCCTTCCTGAAACTATCAAAAAAGACATTTTCCTCCATAAATAATTGGGTCATTGAGGAAAATGCTTTAAAATAAAAATCAATGTGCTTAGCACACAGAAATCTTTGGCATTCTCAAACATTTTATTAGTCTCTTGTTGAATGGTATTTTAGTCTATTTATCACAAAACGTACCTTAGATTTAAGTACACAGTATTCTATAAATCAGAGACAAGACTAGGTTTTTTCACATACTCCCAAATTTATTGCAATATTACAAGTCCTCAAACACTAACAATTGCATGTTCTATTTTACAAGCTTTTGTCTTTGTGACTAAATGTGCAGCAATAAACCCCAAACCACATTAATGATAACCTCGTTAAATATAAACTGGTGTGCAATTATCCAAACTACTAACACAAACAAAGAGGGAGGGGGGAAAAAAAACAGGAAACATTGATTGATTATATGTTCCTGAAGGCTCTTAAAAACCAAACAAAAATAAAAACACAGCATTACAGTTTGTTTAAAAAAAAAAAAAACCAACACTAAATGATTTTATGATTCTTAACATGTAATGCTAAGGCAGTCTGTTTCAGCTCTAGCATCTGCACCAAAGTTTGGGTTTTAAATTGGATGAGAGTTGAAACCTGACCGATGAGGGCAGGGTGTTTGTTGAGGAGGTGGAAAAATGGGTGGCCAATGACCCTGGGGGAAAGTCACAGGCTTCCTTTTGACAGTGACATTTGCACAGCCCCAGAGGGCAGAATGGGACAAAAAGATGGGTATGGCACAGCCCCTGGTGCACATGCTAATAAGCCAGCTCTCTAGAAGCAGGATAAAAAGCCTGCTGGCCAATTCCCATGGTGTAAACACTCCCACTGTGAGACTCAAGACACCAAGCAGCCCAGAGGCCTTAGCTCTATCAAGTCCAGCTGAAGCATGCTACTGCCTGCAGCTGAAACCCAGAGGCAGGCGAGGCTCACCTCATCCCAGGAACGGGGACAGTCAACTTGGCGGCTCAGGTCAGTTGTGAAACTGAGGAAAAGGTGGTAGATAGACTGTTTCACCCAATAAAGGCGCAGGAGTGGCTGCAGGGAGAAAATAAAAGCCCCAGGAGGAGTGGGGCTTGTAGAAATAAGAGGTTTTGCCTGGTGTCTTGCAATCAGATTTCCCTACTGACACAACTGGGTTTTGTTTGGGTGTCGTGGTCGCTCTGCAGAGGGAGGCAGGTGATCCATTTTGGTGAAGCCAGCCCCCTGCTGTTGAATCACCAAGCCCCTGAGCTGGGAGGAGGAATTGGTATAGTGCAGAGGGGCTGGACAAGGTCAGCCAGGACAGCGTGCAGGGCTCAGTGAAGCTTCATCAAAGGAGGGAGCATTCTGTGGGAAGGCGCCAGGGACCCGCGCCAGGGACCCTCCCCAGGGAGAAGCCAACACAGGACAGCAAGGGTGCAAAGGAGCAGGGGACAGTACATCGGGGAAGAGAAGTGGTGTCACTGGCAAACTAGGCACTGGGCCAAAGGCTGCCTTGAATGAAATACAAGGAATTTAAGACTGACAAGATCAGACATGGGTCTCAGCAAGGTCCTTCTGGGGAGGGAGGGTTGACAGGGGTCAAGCAGCCAGGAAGCTCTTAGAAGGCGACCTCATCCCCCAGGGTACAAGTCCAGGCCAAGACAGTGAGAGTGGGGCCCAGGGCCCTGCACCCCTCTTGGGCACTGGGCTAGGGCAGAGGTGGCACCCTTTTTCTGGGACAAGAGGGGGGGGAATAGCTTAGAGTTTTGCAGGTCATGTGGTCTCAGTTGCAACTATTCAATTCTGTCATGGGAGCACAAAGACAGCCAAAGAGGACACATACACAAGTAGACACTGCAGTTTCCAAGAAAGTGTTATGTATACACAGCCACAGGGCCACCGTTTGCCAACCCCTGGCCTGGGGAAAAGGCGACACTGAGAAGATACGGAGGCCCAGGAAGGTGACAGGGTTATTCTTCCCATTTCATGGATGAGAACCTGGTCAGGATGAGGGGCAGAGCCCACACCACCCTGGGGTAGGCCAGGCTGGTGCTCCCAAGGGTGACCCCACACCCTGACAAGCCAGGGCCAGAAGTAAGAAGCAACAAAGGAGACGGGATCCGGCTGAAGAGGGGAAGCACAGGAAGGCACTGGGCAGGATTTCACTACTGTGGCCACAGTGATCCCTGTCCACCCTGGCCCTGCCTCTGGGTCCTCCCTGAATGACAGAGAGGTAGAAATGTGAATAAGGAAATCAGAGTAGGGGTGACCTTTGAGGTCATTTAGGTCAACTTCTGCCAGGATAAGCTGAAGCCAGTTTAACAAGCATTTGTGAATGTGGCCCGCAGTCCACAGAGCCAAGTGAGGTGGGCAAGACCGCAAATTCTGGAGCCTGGCTGCCAACCCACTTCCCACGTTCAGACTGAGAGAACTTGGGTAAGTTACTTAACTTCTCTGTGCTTTGAAACAGGGTGCTATATATGAATTCAGTCCCTATAAAGTGTTAGAATAATGCCTGTCCCATGTTTGTTAAATAAAAATACTGTGTCCTAGGCCATTTGCAAGGCCTCCCATAGGGGAGGGTCAGAAGAGTCCCACTCTGTGGGGGCTCAAACACCAAGTTCACCTCTAACCAAACACTCATCACTGTGCTAAATACTTGTTTGCTTACCCAACACAGTCAGGGACCCGGTTTTATGTCCCTATCTCCTACGCACAGTGATGCCTCATAATTGATACTCATTATGTTCCAGTTTTGTTGAATGAATAAATGATGCAAGGCATTAAGTCTCATTAGTAGAATTTCCTCTACTACATACCTGACAGATAACAAAGCACCTAATGCCACCCCTAGTCCACTGCGTGACCTTGAACTCCTGCCTTCTGGGGCTGAAATCAATGTCTACAAAAGTGCTTTGTGAACTTAAGGCTCTTTAGCAACTAAGTTATAGAGATCACTTCCGCCCAGGGGAATGGAGTGTTGACTGGGGAACTGACCACCTTGTCAGGCAAGGTGGCTTCCAGCTTGGATGGCCCTAAGTTCTTGTCCAGCTAGGAGACCTACAGCTACTCCAGTTCCCTCTACTCCACTCATTCATTCATTCATTCATTCATTCATGCGCATTCTGAGACCAGTGCTGTGGAACAGACACACAGCTGCTTGGCGCCTAGAGTTCAATTTCCCACATGTCCCCATGCTAAACGTGTCCCAGGCCCTGCAGTGGGCCACAGGAATGCTAGATCAGGAAAAGAAGACAGATTCATCTGTCCCAATCCTTTAATTCCACCAGGGTTCCTAAGAACCCACCTGGCCCAGAAGGTAGGGTTCCCAAGTCTCTGTCCCACATGAGGTCACCACCTCACCCACCAGTTCTTCCCATTCTGCTCAAAGCCTCCTGTCCTCAGCCCCATCCACAACCTAACAATCTCCAGGCATGAGGGAAGCTCCCAGGCCAGCTGTGGGACAGTGTACAGAGCCCTGCAGGCTGCCCCACCCTTCCAGAGAGCAAAGGGTCACCCTTGAACTCACTGCCCTCACTGGGCACTTGCCAGCACGGAACAGGCTGCTCGTTTATTCTGCCTCCTGAGCTCACCCACAACATCACAGGCTCTAGGAGGACAAGGACAGGGGAGTGGGCGGGGACCGGGATGCCTCTGCCAGCAGCTAGGGCCACCAGTTGACGGCCTAACTCCCAGCCAAGCACAAACCAGGCACAGACTTTGGAAAGTGTCCTGACCAGAGCGGGGCCGGGCCTGAGACTGCGTGCAGCCTGGGCTTCTGTAACTGCGGCTGGGAAAATGGCTCAAAGACAACTTAAGCAATAAGCTAGGGAGATCAAAGTCACATGGCCAGGTGGTGACAAAGTTAAGGAAGAATGACCATCTCCCTTCCCACTCGCTGATTCTCAACTACTGGTCCGGTCGCATTTTTCTTTTCAGGCCAGACACTGACATTAGTTTACAGCCAGAGCCCAGTTTCCACCCCAAGAGGGGCGGTGCACAAAGGAGGGGCAGAAGCCCTAAGTGGCCAGGGTAAGCAGTCAGGAAAGAGCCAGAACTCAAGCGAGCAGGGCTGAGTGACCTTGAGCAAATGACTTAACACATCTGAGCTCCAGTTTCCTCAGCCTTACAATAGGAACAAATCAGCACAGGATAAGCCTCCCTCCACAGAGCCTGGAACTATCAAAAAGAAGAATGTGCCATTGAAGGGACCCCCCTCCCCCCCATCCTAAATACATTAACATTTGACTAGCCTCTGGAAGCTTTTAGCACCCCCTGCCCACACTCAAAGTCTGCGTTCCACAACAAATGTCATTGCCACCGGCATCTAGTTTAAAGGGCCCAAGCCATCTCCCAGGCTCTCGGAGGAGAAGGGCTAATTAACCTGCCTGGGATGGAAAGGCTGCCCTGGCCACAGCACTGGGACCCAGGCCAAGGGGCTCCTCTGCACCTTGTTCCCTCCTCCCATGGAGGGCCCAACTCTCCACGTAGCATGATTCAAACTCAGGTGTTCAGAAAAGGTAAAAGACGCTCGCCATTTCTAAGGACTACCCCAGTCACCAAGCCACCCTTCTGGCAGGCACAGAGCTTCTACCTGGGCTGGAGACGGCTGCTGGGCAGCTGTGTGGCCATCAGAAGCTCCAGGAAATGGAGTAATCAGGATTGCTGCCAGCGGCTGCCTGGGTGAAGTTTTTAAAGTAAGAGAAGCCTTAAGACACCTTCTAGGTTTACGCTCCCTTTCACCCATTAACACCCTCCTGGTGGGAGTCTCACTGCTCCAGCAGAGAGGAAACCCAACAGGGGTGCCTCTGCACACCCCAGTGCAGGATCCCCAGGCCACAGTCCAACAGAACAGAGCCTAAGACGCAGCAGCAAAAACGGGGGACCCAAACGAAGAGGCAAAACTTGCCAGGAATCACTAAAGGAGGTACAAGCCAGATATAAAGACAGGTAGTCAGGGTAGCTAGTTAAATCGGGTCTGATGGAGAAAATAGAGTCCCATTTGAGCCCGGATTGGAAACAGCCCCTGGGAGACTGGAATGATCCTCAAGTCTCCAGAGCCCTTAGATACTCCCCCTCCCAGAAAGGTTGTAAATGGAGCAACTCCAGAGCAGACAGGGAGCTGCTAACCAACGCCCCTGGGCTGATGCTCCCTTCCAGCCAACAACTCCACCTAGGCCCTTCCAGCCCACCTGCACCTGCACACACCCCCACCCCCTGCCATGCCATCCACATGCCCCAGTCACTCTGCAGGATGAGGGGAAATAAACAAGGGAGAAGAATGGAGAACAAGGAAAACTTTAGACATATAAAAGCGACAGGACTTCCTCATCCCACAGATTCCATCTTTGGGTCTGTCCCCTTCTTCCACCCGGGAGACGTCTGTTTTACTCTCCTTTAATCAAGTTTCTTACTTTCTACTCTAGGCTTGGTGTGCTTCTCTGGTGTTATACTTCAACATTTGAGGAAGCAGGACTCGTCAAGGTAACCGGTAACCTGCGATATCAAATCACACCAAAGTGACCTGCAAGCTGTATCCCGGACATTTACAGTCAGCAGCTCAAACATGATAGGTGGCCTTACTGTGTGCAAGGCAGGGTGACAAGGGTTGAGTGCCTTAGGGAAAAGATGTCAGGCTTGGATGTCAAAAACTCAGGTTCCCTATGTCAAAATGCATTATACTGTAAAATTAATTAAAAAAAAAAAAAACTCAGGTTCCTATCCTGGCCCAAATGGGGTCCACCCATTATCTTAAGTGCCTCTTAGTAGCTGGGCCACGGTCTCCTCACCTGTGAAAGAACTCACAGGTGGCTGTAAGGGTCAAATGTGATAGATATCAAGGATCAGCATACAGAAATCTTCACCTCTCTTCACTGAGCACACACTCATGCCTAAGCTTAGGCATGGAAATCTTCCTCCCTGTTGTATTTCAAAGTTTGGAAGTTCAAGCAATTCACCCCGATCGGTTTTAATTCCTTGGACTGGTTTAAAGACTAAGCAGTGCTTCCCGCAATTTAATTTGTAAATGAATCCCCTGGGGTTCCGGTTAAAATGTAGATTTGGGTTGAAGCAGGTGAGGGTGGGGCTGAGGAGTTTGCATTTTTAAGAGCTCCTGGTGAGGCTGAGATCTGGGACCTCAACTTTGGAGCAGAAAAGTTCTATGGAATTCAGCTAGAAAAGAACCCAAGACAAATCTAATTTCATTGGCAAATGACATCCAGGTAAAGCAGTATACAGAAGCACACAGGCTGGCTTCTGAAAGGGAGCTCACTGGGAAGGGAGGGGAGGGAAGGGAAGGGAAGGGAAGCCCCGAAAACAGGCCCCACCTGTGCCTTATTCAAATAAGTTTGTACTTTAAACCAGGTGAAAGTACACTTCAGAAATCATAAAAGCAGTATACTTCAGACAATGGTCTGAAAAACAGTACATGTCCTAGGATATGCCACATTTGACCCCATTCCTCAGCCAGGTTGGGCTGGCTTAAAAGGCCTCTTCTCAAATTAATTTTCCCTACCTCCTCCCTTGCTGGCACATCAAATTTGATACTGTTTCTGTTGACAGTTGTCATTTTAAAAGTGCCTATCAAGTTGCCAGATGTGGACTATTCAGATATAGTAAGATGAACATGATTGACAGGTAAGGATGCATCTTAATACTAACTCATCTTAATGT
This sequence comes from Urocitellus parryii, assembly GCF_045843805.1. Taxonomy (NCBI): domain Eukaryota; kingdom Metazoa; phylum Chordata; class Mammalia; order Rodentia; family Sciuridae; genus Urocitellus; species Urocitellus parryii. The sequence goes on from NC_135543.1 coordinate 47,047,715, forward strand.
GTTGAAGTGCGAGGGATCAAGAAAAACATCCTAAAGGTTCACAGAGATGGGATTAAAGAGTAAATTGTGGATGTTCTTTGGCTCAGAAATAACAACCCAAGATAATCCATATCCCCTGAAATTAGCTGCTTAGAGAAAGAGCAAGAGGTAATCCGATCTCCAGCTGTTTGCAGCACAGGGAACACATCTGTCTACCAGGTGACACAGGCCAGCCCTTGCACACTGGCTTAAAATAACACGCATGTTTATTATAATTCCTGTCATGACCCACTGACTGCTGGGCTTGGGCTCAAACTCCAGAATTATGAGCCGGTGTGCAATGTCAAGCAGTAATACAGGGCAACCCAGAAACTGCTGAGTGTGCACTACTTGCCCAGAAAGGGATTCCCCTCCCACACACTCACCCGCTACTGGGGAGATGCATGCTCTAACAAGAAATGCCAGAAGCAGACTGTCACCTGTGCCCAGTGTCATTAATTCATCCATGCAATCACAAGGTTGCTTCCCAGACTCCACACCCCTGGCCCTTGAGCCTACAGGCACTTGAACTGCAATCTACACATCAGCACCGGCCTGATTTCATCCACCGCCAAGAGTCAACTTTGGATGAGCCGGCTTGTTCTTTGACTTGATTACAAGAAGTTTTCCAACAGGCTACCTTCTTACTTGGGCTAAAGCAAAACAGGCGCATTACAGGAGACAGGCTGTAATAGAGAATGTTCTTCCAGCTCATCTTGATGCCTTCAGAATCTTGGCAAGGGTCTACCCCTGAAGGGTAAACTGAGGCTAAATCAACTGCTAAATCAACCGAACCCAGGTGGAGTCTATGATGTAACTTACTTCACAGTAGATTGACTTAAGATCAGAGCCTCCCAGGGAATAGGCATAAATCTCGCCAGTTGCTCCCCACTCCCGCTGCTCCCCAAACTCCAAATCCCACACAAATCTAACAGACGGTCCCTTGCATATGGTAACAAGCTCCTGCCATTTCCTGAATAAGTAAATAAGAAACATTTCGTGGTTTTGCTAGTTTGCCTGCAGGTAAAATAAGCTCTTAACTAACTCAAGCAAATTCATCCTGGAATGGGGTACGGGGGCTCAAGGGAATGTAAAGACTTCCCACTTCTTAGGAAAGCAAAAAGAAAACGCCAAGTGTCCCCCTACCACAGCAACACTGAACTCAGGAACTTTGGAAGGTTCTCGCGTGTCTGCTACTAGTTCAGGCTCCCGCGCGCCGCGCAGCCGCGAGCCCCACCCACCGCACCACGCTGCGACCGCCGGCTGCCAGCCCAGCTGGAGGATCGCACCTCCGGGTCTGAACCGGGTTCCAGGAAGTCAGGATCTCCTAGTACTGTGAGGTTCGGGAGCCCCTTTTTAATGGGTTCCTGCAACTCCCAACTCCCGTGCCGTGACATTAGCAGGGTGCTCCTGCTCTGCAAGTGCCAGGTTCACAAACACACGTGTGACCACACACCCCCTGGACTCTCTTCCTCTTTCGCGTGCCCCAAATGGTTTGGAATTCAGGCCAGAAGCCTTGGATCCAAATGGACGCGGGAAAGTGGGAGCTACCAGTGCGTGCAGTACAGTCTAGAGACTACCCGGAGGAAGGGCGTGCCGGGGGGTGGACAGCGACGCAGAGCAGGGCGCGTGTAGCGTCCAGGGTACTCACCGAGACCTCTGCAGCTGCTCATAGGCGCTGGTGCTGCCGCTCTGACCCGACTGCTCCAGGGAGCAGTAGTTTTGTGAGATCTGCCTGGAGAAGGCGATGGGCAGGATTCCCTGAGTGAACGAGTTGAGACGGCCCCGACTGCCGCTCCCACTCCCGGGGGTCCCGGAGCTCAAGAAGGCGGCTGCCGGCACCTGCACGGTGGTAAAGGCATCGTCCTCCTCCAACTCCTCCTGCTCGGCACTCCCGGGCCCATCCAGCAGCTGCAGTTGAGAACAGGCGGCTAGAGGCGCCGACCTGGACGTTTGCAAAAGCTCCCCCGACGTCCGGCCCGCGCCCAGAGGGCTAGCGAGCGCCCGCGACGCCCCGGGGCCAGGCAGGGTCGCGTGGCCGCCCGGAGCCAGGGGCGGCAGCAGCGAAGGCTGCAGTGGGAAGGGGCTAGACCCAGTAGCCAACGCCGCGGCCGCTGTGCCCGGTGCGGCGAGCGCGCTGCAGCCGGCGGCCAGTAGGCTGAGCCGAGTCCTAGCGCCGTAAGCGCTGCCCGCTCCGGGCTTAGCTGCTCCGCTCTCCTCGCCGCCGCCCCACTCCTCCTCCTGCAGCGGCGGCCGTCCGTCCAGCGAGATGTTGGTGAGGAAGGAGAGGGCAGCCTGGCGGCGCCGTGGGTCCATGCGCGGCTTCCGGGGGGGTTCGGGCGGCCGCTGGGCCGGTGCGGCGGCCGCGGACTGGGGCTGCGGTAGCGGCGGCTGCAACCCGCTGGTGCCCGCGGCGTCGGTGCCGCCGCTGCCGCCGCTACTGCAGGCGGCTGTGCCGGCGGTGGCGGTCGCCGCCGCCATTGTGTCCGTCTGCGGCGTTAGTTCCGCGATGCCCGGAGAAGCGAGCGGCGCCGAATGCTAAGCGGCTGGCGGGAGCCGCGGCGACCCGGGCTGGGTAGGGCGCGGGGCGCAGGCGGCGTGCGCGGCGGCCCAGCCCCCCCGCGGGCGGGCCATGCTCTCCCCTCGGTGCTCGGGCGGGGGGCGCCGCCGACCCACAGGCGCGCCTCCCTCACTCGTGCTGGTGCGGCGGCGGCGGTTGCTGCTGCTGCTGCTGCTGCTGCTGCTGCTGGCTCGCTGGCTGTCCGCCCGTCCGCGGGTCGCCTGGCTGGTCCGGCTCCCGGGCCCGGTGTTCGTATTTATAGGTGCGCGCGCCCCGCGCTCACGCTCCGAAGCAATAACACAGTATCACGTGTGGGGAATGAAACCTGGGAAGAAAACAAAGCCGCAGGCGGCGGCCGCTGAGGCAGGCGGCGGGAGGCTAAGGGGCCAGAGGAGGAGGAGGAAGAGGAGGAAGGGAGAGCTGGCGCGTGGCGGGGCTGTGCAGGTCGTCCCAGCTGCCTGCTGGGAGAGTTGGTGGCTCCCGGGGCGCGCAGAAGCCAGGTGCGGGAGGCGAGCACGTTACCCCGGCATGCTAGCTCTGAGAATTGGGGGTGCAAACAGAACCTGTGAGTCACAGCGTGGGGATGTGCTCCAGGGAGACTTATGATTCTGCAGGAGAGTTATTTGGAGCGACACAGAGATTTGGACAATTTAACTGGACCCTGCCTTACTGTTGGACCCGATCAATAATTCTTATTAATAGTTATACCCGTAGGTCCGCAGCCCCACCCGAAAGCGTAGCTAACCACTGAGGTGTCTCTTATTCATCCGCAGGCCAGGGGAGCGACCCCAAGATGAAGATATGCGCTGAGGAGCACGCACATTTTCCGTGTGATCGAACTGATTTACACCCCCGCACCCCTATTTCATACTGCTGGAACTTTTCATCTCCCTGAGTAAAGACTAACATAAATTTTCACTTTGGCCCTAAAATGTGATTGGTTTTCTATAGAGACTGAGACGGGCTAAAACAGTCTCCTTTCTCCTTGTCGCCTTGCAAATGTTTGAGGATTATGATCTTTTCCACCCCCATAAGCCAGGACCAATATGGATGGCTACTCTGGCACTTATTTCATAAACATCCGTTTGACGCCTATCTTGTCTTCTTGAGATGTGGGTTATTTGCCAAGGACGCTATGACCCTTCCAGAGGGGTGGCTCCTAATCTAGGAGGTGTCGCAGCCCCAACCCCAACTCCAACCAGTGAGGATGGGGGTGGAGCCATCGCCTGAAGCAATCAAAAATCGTGGGGGGGATTTCTATAGGCAGTTTGAGTGACCTCCCAAATGCAGTAAAGAACAACTGTCACACTGAATTAAACTCTGGGACACCTAAAAAACTTGCTTCACTTCTCTGAGGGAGAAGTAATGTGCTTAAAATCAACAGATTAATTTAATTAAAGGTTTAAATTTAGCCCTGGAGCTAATGGGTAACTCTACATTGAAATTCCACTCCATTTCAAGTTCAGGAAAGTAAATTAAGTAATGGAGAGCAAACACACTGTCCAGAGATGTGCAGCCAGCCTTGAGTAGGAGATAGGGTGTGTTTCAGGTTACATTTGCTCTGGGACACACAGGTCACATGGCTTTTTACATGAACATGAACAATTGTTCATATTTTCTGCCTTTTTAGGCCTTTTGAAAAAGTGGAGCTTGGTGTCTATTTACTGCATTCTTACAGCAGCTAAGTCAAAGCTTGGTGATCAACTTGGGGAAATTTCATCAGGATTTTAATTACTTTATTTACCTTGAAACATCCAAGTCTCTTTATTACAGTTGACGTAATTTACATAACTACTGGCCTGATTGTGCTAGCAGGCAGTATTTAATGAAGGACTTCAACTCTGCTTCTATAAAAGAAAGAACTTTCTATATTACAAAATGTTAAGCAGAGAGGAACAAAAATCAACAATCTCATCCATTAAAATACCTTAATATTTTGACTTGTCTTGTGTATCTTTTTATTTTTTTATTATTAGTTGTTCAAAACATTACATAGCTCTTGACATATTTCATACATTTGATTCAAGTGGGTTATGAACTCCCATCCCCCCCCATACAGATTGCAGAATCACATCGGTTATACATCTACGTTTTTACATACTGCCATACTAGTGTCTGTTGTATTCTGCTGACTTTCCTATCCTCTTGTATCTTTTTTAAACAAAATCAAATCAGGCTGTTTGTATCATGTGGGTTTTGCTTCCTGGTCCTCATCATCTTTCCATTTAGAATATTCTCCTAGAGCATTGCTTTAATGGCTACACAGTATTCAGTTTGAGGAGAAACTATAAGTTATAAACCTGTGCATTTAATAAGTTGGTATTTCTACTTTTGCTATTATGAAGAGAGTGATGATGAGAAATGATAAGTCTTGCTACCATGCAATATTATTTTCTTAAGTTAAATAGTTGCTGGGGCCAGTCACTTATCATTTTAATCCAGAAAACTGCTTCCTCGAATTCTTGCTGGCTGTTAAAATTTTTCATTAATCTCCATTACTTTACCCACTTGATGAAACTCTTTTTTTTAAGTGTTAAGTATGCAAACTAATTTCAAATATTTATTAAAGCATTAAATAAGAATCAATGTCTGTTTTACCTCAGGCCTCTATGATCCCTTATGAAGTACATAAAAGTTGTGATTTATTGTCTTATGACCGCCCTGTGATGATGGAGAGAGCATTATCATTAATATTTTAAAGAGAAGGCTAAAAAAAAAAAAAATGAATAATTTGCCCCTGGTCAAGTAGACCAGAGTGGCTGGGCCAGCATACAAACCGGACCCATTCCAAGACCCTTTTACATTCTTGCGCCCTCTGCTGGTAAGGATGTTCTGCAGGAAGGGGCAGTCTCTAGACGTCATTGTATAGTCAGCCTTAGGAAGCAACAATAATGGAAATAATACAAGCTTTAAGGTAAGAGGGTCTGGGTTTTGAGAGTCACTTAATCTCATTGAGTTTCCTCTCTGGGTTACTGTTGAGAAAAAAAAATGAGACTACATGAGGAATGTTTTGTAAACCTTACTTTAAAAATGTCACTTGTTATTTCTACTATCCTAACCTACTTAGTCCCTGAATTATCCCAAATTCATTTATTTTCCAACTATTAATTAGTCAATCAAGTATTATTGAGCTATTCCTATGATTACAGTACCATCTGTGACAAAGGGATAAAAGAAGGGTGGCCTTAAGCCCTGGTACCTTTGATAGCTGAAATAGTAGAAAACAAAAGCTCAGGACACATTTAAAGGAAAGTACAAAGTCAACTCTGATTAAAGTGTCAAGTGAGCAGTATGTTATCAGAATATGGAAAAGGAGCTTTTAATTTGAGCTGATACCTGTAGGGGAGGGTGTTAAACAAAAGCCAGGATTTGAGCTGACCTGGGAGATAAAAGAGGCAAGAAGAGGCAGTTAGCTAGAGTTTAGATTGTTCCACAAAGGCCCATGGAGTATCAAAATATTGCTCTTCAGGGAGGCACCATTGGGAGGTAGTAGACCTTTTATGAGGTGCAGCCTAGTGGGAGGAAATTAGGTCATTGGGGACATGTCCCTGAAGAAGAATACGGGTCCCTCCCTGGTCCCTTCCTTTTTCTCTTTCTTTCTTTCTTTCTTTCTGTACTGGGCATGAACCCAAGGGCATCATGCATGTGCATGCTAGGAAAATGCTGAATCTCTAAGCTATACCCCAACCCTGTCCTTTCTCTTATTGTCTTTCCAGCCATGAGGTGAGCAGTTTTGCCCTACCTCATGCTCCCACCATGATATCCTTCCTTACCCCGGCCCAAAAGCAATGGAGCCAACCAATCATGGATGGAAATCTATAAAACTATGAGCCAATGTAAATCTATTCTCTTTATAAATTGATGTCTTAGGTATTTATTATAGTGACTGAAAGCTAACACAAACTTTGCATACAAATTCCCTGAGTAATATAGGTATGGAGAACTAGAACTTGAAATATAATTCTTTACTGCCAAGTCCCCTTCACTTTCATATTGCTCCTTTCAAGTTTTCAGTCCCAATCTGAAAACATACTTTGCATGCATGAACTCAAAAATGCAAGAACTGTTTAGATTGGCATATGCAGGGCTAGGGGTCCTTTGGGGGAGAAAAAAGAAGAAAGAAACTGCAAGTAATCAGTAACCCTTAAATAATTCAGTAACCAAAATGTCTGAAAATTTCCTTATAGATGGTAGTGGACAACCCTCATATGTTTTTGATATAGTGGAAAATAAGGTTTTAGATTCAGGCAAACCCTGGTTCCAGGGCCAACATAGACCCTTACCAGCATGTGACCTTGCTCCAACCTGGGCGAATTATAAGTTTTATGTGTTGGTAGCTTTATCTGTAAATGTAGGTTTAGCAATATTTTACCTTGAAGAATTATGAAGATTACTGATAATATAAATTATGTAATTAGCACCAGAGTATCTGGCATTAACTGGATAGCTATTAGAAAAATGTAAAATACAGAAGGTGCACCTTAAGAACAGCCAGGATGTTTTAGGTTCTAGGTTTCTGTAGTTTTCACTGGTGCCAGCAGACAGACAAGACCATGAGAAACTCTAGCTGTCAGCTCCAGTTCAGATCGGATTATTTTACTGTGTGTTCCACCAAAGTGCAGACTGCTACCCACTACTAAACCATACAACAGACTCTTAAATCTAAAATATAGGCCTGGTGCCCCAAGAAACCTGCTGCTTTCCTCAATCCAGTAAAAGAGGCTGAGACTAGAAACGGGGACTGTCCAAGAGATGGTCCTCAATGTTCCTGCTCTTCTAGAAGTTTACCTGCCCTATGGGGAATTAGGATCACTTCTGTTGCCCTGGGAGAATGGGGAGGTGGAAGAGGATGGGGGAAGGGCCATTATGTCCCCTTTTACAATTTAGCATAGATAACCTTTTTATCTATTTTTTTCTTGCATAATTTCCCCAGGACATCTGGGATTAGATATAACATTTAAATAATATTTCACTAAAAGCTGAGGGATATTAGGTGAAGAAATAAACTCAACAAGGAATAAATATACAGCTCCATAAAGCATCTTGCAAAATATGACTTTCTCCTACCCTTAATCCCGATATTTCCTAAATGCCAACTTCATGCCAGTTTCCAGTTTGGTTTCTGAGTACCAGGAGAAAAGGATGTGGTCCTATCCTGGATCCCTCAAGCTAAGTAGCACAGAAAGTTAGGCTAATATGTATTCACTAATACATTAAGAATTTTTAAAAGAAGAAGAAAAGAAGAGCTTTATACACTGGGATCAACCAATCCCTGGCACACTTCCTATGTAAGAGGCTATTTCAACCTTTGTACCCCAGAGCCACCCATTTAGGACACCGTCTCCCTATAAGAAAAGGCCAAGAGGACTTTGCTACTTCCTGCCAGGGTTCTGTCTTCCACCTGTCTTCCTGGCTGAGGCCTGCCCTTCCCTTGGTGATTAGCAATTAGCACCACAACCCCTGACACTGTCCAAGCATAGACCCAAACAGGACCATTTTTGTGTCTGGACTTCTGACACTGTGGAGGAAGGAGGAAGAGCAGTTATTTCTTTTTTTCTTTTTTCTTTTTTTTTTAAGAGAAAACGAGAGAGAGAGAGAAAGAGAGAGAGAGAGAGAGAATTTTAATATTTATTTTTTAGTTCTCGGCCGACACAACATCTTTGTTGGTATGTGGTGCTGAGGATCGAACCCGGGCCGCACGCATGCCAGGCGAGCGCGCTACCACTTGAGCCACATCCCCAGCCCCAAGAGCAGTTATTTCACGGCAGTTCCTGCCAAGGGCCTTCCAGATTCTATAACTGTGTGAGAAGCTGAAGAACGTAGATGATGCGGTGCCCAATGACTGTATGAACTTTCCAATAAACATGTTATTGATTTATCGAGGGCAATGACTGAGGCCAAGAATGGGTTTTGGTACCTCGTGGATATGGGAAGAAGTATCAGTGTTCCAGGTAACCTTCCTCCACAGTCTTGTTGGAGGAGATGTCCAAAGACAACAGTGCAGATGTATTTAGTCTTCAATTTTCCTCTGATTCATCAAAATTCTCCCTTGGATGCAACTCAGCCAGTTGTGGAGAAGAGGGTATTAATAAGCATTCAGAAGAAAATGGTCCATTTGACAAGTTGCTCCTATGAAGTATGAGGTTGCAGGCTTGAGCTGGAGATAGATCTGACTCGTCACCAAATCTGGAACCTCTGGGCCTTCGTGTCTATACCTCCAAGCTAGAGCAAATCCTACATCTCTTGCAGGATTATCATACAGATTAGAAACAAGGCATATAGGGAGTGGGGATTTGTATAGCTTATCTGGTAGAGTGCTTGCCTCACATGCAAAGGTCCTGGGTTCAGATCCCCAGCACCACAAAAAGAAAAAGAAACCAGGTATGTATAAAACACCAAGTGTGCAGCATACAGTGGGTGTTTGTGGGTGGTGGCTATTCTCATTATTTAGAGGCTGGTTATAAAAAAGAAACCTGGAGAAACATTCCACTGAACAAATGAGGAGTAAATATCTTGTTTCATGGCCTAATTGGAGAAAATACTCCATTTTCTCTATTCATACTAAAACTTCTGAAAACCAATACATGGGGGGCAGATTTTCCTATACCAACTAATTTTCCAACCCTCGGGATACCAACTAGGTATCCTGTAGTTCATTTCAGTTCAATTCTGATGTTATCTGGAAAGACTGTCCCAAAAGGCTGCCCTTCACTTTAGGCATTAATTACAAGTATCAAATACTCAGATTCCCCCCACTTTTGACCCTTGACTAGAAGCCGGGTCTGACAAGCTTCTCGTTGGGTGCCAGAATTTGCTATGATGGCTCACAGAATTCTGGGAAACACTGACTTATGTTTATTTAAAAGGATGTGATAAAGGATACTGATGAACAACCAGATGAAGAGGTGCATAGGGTTAGGTCTCAAGGAGTCCCAAGCCCAGGAATTATTGTCTTCATGGACATAGGATACAACACCCTCCCACCATATTGGTGTATCACCAGCCTGGAAGCTCTCAAAACTCTTTTAGGAAATTTTATGGAGGCTTTGCCACATGGGCAACTCAATCTCTGGCCCTTCTCCCCAGAGGATGGGAGTGGGGCTGAAAGGTCTAAGCTTCTCATCATGGCTTAGTCTTTCTGGTGACCAGCTCCCACCCTGAAGGTATCTGGGAGCCCATCAAGAGTCACCTCATTAGAACAAAGGATGGATGCTCTTATCACCCAGGAATTTAGGAGCTCTGTGTCAGGAACCAGGGTCAAAGACCAAATATTAGGACAAAACATACTCCTAGCACCCTTATCAGTCAGGAAATTACATGGTGTTTAGGTTCTCTTTGCCAGGAACCAGGGACAGAAACCAAATATATATTCCTCAGTATGTCACACTGTTTAAGGCATTAACTACTACAGGAGAAACCTGACATCAAAACTGTTAGGGAAACACGCTTCAGACGCTTCCGTGAAAACTTCATTCATAATTTAGCTGCAGAATTTAAATGATATTGGCATTCAGAAAACCAATGAATGTTCTTTGTTGTGTTACCTTTATACTTGAATCGTATCAGACCCCTGGCTTTATTTTCTTTGAAATAATACTGGGATGCATGCACAGGTTATGGACAAGTTCTTGTGTATATACAGCTCATAAACTTGCGACTTCCAGATGGCCTGTGTGCCTGGGCCTCTGGCCCGTCTACGTGTACCAACAGGGAACCAGGAGGCACTCTTCCCTCCCAGGGCTCTGTCTCCCAGTGTAACAGCTTTGTTCTGTAGTGTTTGCATTCTCTCAGATCATTCTCACATCAGAGTGGAATGAATGTGGCCAGATACTGGGGAAACATCACCAGCTGCTCAGCTGGACTGGCTGGTGGTCCATAGTGGCCTTTGCTATTGGATGGGCATCCAAGAAGAGGCAGCTCAAGAAGGAGAGATGCAAATGGCTAGAAACCAACTGGAGGAAGAAGGGAGAATGAAGGACACTCATTCTATTGGTGGGGTGTAAATTAGAACAACCTCTCTGAGAAATCATTTATGCATCAAGAGCCTTAAATTGTTCACTACTGAGAGCATGAGCTTTGCAGTAAGATTGACTCAGGTTAAATTTCAGCCCTTGCTATGGTTTCAATCTGGTTTCTCACCTCGGAGCTTATGCTGGAGTTCAATCCCCATTGTGCGATAGTAAGAGAGTGGAAACTTGTTCTGATGATAGTGTTTAAAGTGTGGCCTTTAGGCAGTGATTGGGATTAAGTAAGGTCATCAGGGAGGGACCCCTGTGATTAAATACTGGTGGCTTTGTAAGAGAAATACCAGAGGAGACATCTCTTGCCATGAGATGCCCTGCTCTGCCTTGAGACTATTGGCAAGTAGGCCATCACAGATGGCTTCCCTTTGACCTTGGAACAGAACCAGGAGCCAAAATAAACTTCTTTATAACTTACCCAGTCTGAGGTATGTTATTAGCAACAGAAAATGGACTACGATAGCCCACTATCATGTGGTGAGCACATTCCTCTGTTTATTTGTGTTTCAGTTTTGTCATTTGTGAAATGCAAATGATGCTCTCTTTTTTTGATGCTGTCTCTTTATAGGACTGTTATGAGGATTTAGTGCTTCAAAAAGAATAATGATTGGAACATGGTAAGCACTCAAGAATCATGGTTAGTGAAATACCTTCTAAGAAGCTATTGAAAAATGGGGTCAGAGATTGATGCACAAAAATAATTCATCCCAGTATTATTTAAAATAAAGAAAGCTTGGGAGGTAAAGACCCTAGATGTGGAACAATTTTAAAAAGTAAATTATGATTTACTCATATAATGAGATATCATGCTTCCACTTTTTAAAAACTATCTTTACCAAGTTTTCTTCATGATATGAAAAATGTTTTTTTCTTTTAAATAATGCTAACCAAACTAAACAGAATAAGCTGATTATAATATCTCAACTTTGCAAGAAAAAAAATGGAATTATTTTAAATACCAATGTTCGTAAAGGAGACATTTAATATAGTTCAATGACTTGGGCTCAGGATGTGGCTCAAGTGGTAACGTGCTCACCTGGCATGCGTGGGGCACTGGGTTGGATCCTCAGCACCACATAAAAGAAAATAAAGATGTTGTGTCCACCTAAAACTAAAAAATAAATATTTTTTTAAATGACTGGCCAGTTTATTTTTATTTGCTTCCTTTTGTTTATCTAAATAGAAATAAATGGGGGCTGGGGTTGTAGCTCAGTGGTAAAGTGCTTGCCTCGCATGTGTGAGGCACTGGGTTCCATCCTCATCACCAAATAAAAATAAATGAAGATACTGTGTGTTCATCTACAACTAAATACATATTTAAAAAATAAAAAAATAGAAATAAGTGTATGTTCATATGATTTTTTTTAAACAAGAAGTGTTGTGTTTTTGAGAACCATATTGGAAGAGCTTTAATTGTTCAATTTGTGTAAGGCACTGAAGACAAAGTGAAAGGGTGAGGCAGGGTTTTGTTCGCTTTCCCTTTGAACACCTGCTCTGTGCCATACTCTCTGCTGGGCACATGGGGGTAAAGCAAGGGCCCAGGCTTTACCTTGGGCCTTGTGGAAATTGGGAAAGGGAGCCAAGGGCAGGTTACCTCTGACATGCAAGTCCTAACAGGGTCCTTCCTAGGCATAGAGTTTCTCCACTTTCTCTCCACAGCCTGCTGTTTATCCTCAGGTGAAGAAGCTGAGGCTGCACAGAGCTAAGCACGGGGACAAATCTCAGGTCATACAACTAACAGTTCACCTGACAGCCACCATCTGCAATGTCTTAGAATGGAGATTCAGGTCAGAGGTGACCCCTCTGGGTCAGAGAGGCCCCTCAGGGAGCCATGTCAGAACTGGCTCAGGCCCTGCAAAGGAACAGGGACATTTGCGTGAGGACTCTATTACAAGAGTTCAGTCCTGAGGCAGTAAACCTTGGACTTGGCAGTGAGAATGGAAAGGAAGGGTCAAGGGTCAGAGGCATTCTGAGGGAAAACTGGCTTCCAGATTTGTAACCTGGGAGAGAGCTGTCATTCCTGAAAGAACCAAAAGGACCCAGGGGAGGGGAGAACAGATTTGAGGATGAAACTCGGGCTAAATTTTGGCATGAGTTCCTGAGCTATACCTTCACACGGAGACCCAGTGAAGAGGCTGGGAAAGGTAAATCACAATTTGACCTGTCTGTATCCAGCTGAATGAGGAGCAGGTTCTGAATCTGTACTGGCACTACCCTCCAGTTTGGTTTTACATGACCTCAAACCATAGGTGGCTGAGGACACCAGCCTGTGAGGACCCTCTCCTGGCCACAATCTCATACAGTAGCCCCCCTTCATCCGAGGTTTTGCTCTCTGCTGTTTCTATTACTGGTGGTCAATAGCAGTCCAAAGATATCATTTGCCTTGACTCTTTGAAAAAAGAGACACCACATTCACGTTTGTTACGGTATATTGTGAAAAATTGTTCTGTTTTCTTGTTATTGTTGATCTCTTCCTATGTCTAATTTACAAATTAAATGTCAATCATAGGTATGTCTGTAGAGGAAAAATCAGTATATCTGGGGTCTGGTGCTATGTGATTTCAGGCATCTGAAATACTGGGGGTTTGGAACATATTTCCCATTTATAAGGGGGGATTACTGTTCTGCATTTGTTCTTTGAGACACAGGTCAGCTGAACCAGCCCCCTGGCTCCCTTTGGAGATATTCCTAGGAGAAGTCTTTGAAAACAACCCCTTCTAGGATGAATCCCATCTGGGGCATTTCCAGTACCTCTTTGTCAGAAACTTAAGTGAAAGCTTAGGAGAATTTATTCTAAGGAGGTAGAAGGGTCTCAAGGAACACAGAGTTAGGAATACAGCTGAGCCCCAGCACATCTGAGCACTACAGACATGAACACTTAGGGCCTCTCCCCCGACACCCCAACTTTCTCCATTTGCCTAATTCAGGCTCCATTCTGTCTCTCCACAGATAGAGTAGATTCTTCTGTTTCTCTGGTCATGGGACAAGAAGTATGGCCCCTAACAGATTCCCACCTTTATTTTTTTTTCTTTTTGTTTAATTTTGATTCCCACCTTTATAACAGACTGACTCCTCTAAGTTTCCATTTCAAATATATAAGTGTGTGATTGGCAAAACTTGTGTGAGCAGGCTTGGACCAGTTATCCTGGATGGATCTCAGCCTACAGGGGCCCAGATAGATGGTGCATGATGGGGAGCAATTCCCAGTAAAAGGGAGATATGGGTAGATGGATCAGTAGAGGTCCACCACCAAGACTGTGGGTCACTCTTGACTTCTCTAGACCTGATTCTTTCATATGCAAAATAGAGATACACTACCTGCCTTGCAGGTAGTTATTGTGATGATTAAAGACAAAAAAAAAATTGTGAGGAATACTCAGAATTCCCACCCAAGTGCTCCAAGGAAAGAGCAAAATATATTAACAATCTTATGGATCTGTCTGTGAAGCTCAATGCATTCACAGGACATTTCTTTCAGGGTTTTTTGTTTTTGTTTTTGTTTTGGGCTCCCCCCCACCAAAAAATGAATGAACCAGGGGTTGGGGAGTTAGCTCAGTGACAGAGTGCTTGCCTAGCACATGCAAGGGCCTGAGGTTGGTCCTCAGTCCTGGACAAAAAACAAAAAAGTGAATGAACCATGGAAATTGGGCATAGAATAAAACTGATATCTTCAATCAGTAAAGAAGAGATTCTTTTGTCAGTGGTGTTGGGACAACTGGGTTGCCAGCTAGAGGGAAAAATAAGATCCCTTATAGTTTACACCAAATGAAATTCCTGATGGAAAAAAATAAAGATTTAATTGCAAAAACGAAACTGTAAAAGTACTTTGGGAAAGTGCTACAGGAAAGCCTGAGCAAAAGAACTCTAAAAAGGCAGTTCTAGTTTGTCTTGTTCAACCTGCAGTCACAACACCTGAAACAGTGCCTGGCAGAGTCAGAATCAGTAAGCTTTTGATGGAATGAATTAATGAGAGAATAGTTTTCAATCACCTCATATAGGGGAACAGCCTTTCTACATGACATAAAATTCAGAGGCTATAAAAACAAAAGTAAATTTAGCTATTTAAAAAATGACAAATGACTATGGAGGTGGGGAATCAAATGACAAACACATGGGAGGGAAATATTTGCAATTCATATCACAAATGATACCTTAGTCCCCCCTCATCCCAGTGCTGAGGATTGAACCCAGGGGCCTCTTTTATTCTAGGCAAGTGCTCTACCAATGGACTATACCTCCGTCTCCCCCTTAGTATTTAAAGAAATATGAAACATTGATAAAGACCAAGAACACAATAAAAAAATGGGCAAATGATATGAATAAGGAGTTCCCATAAAAGGAATACAAAGGGCTCTTTAACCTAAACAGAAAAACTCAACCTTTTCATAATACAATTCAAACAAATAAAAAGTCTTATGAGAAACGACTTTTTACCTATCAGATTGGCAAAGGTAAGAAAGTTTGAAAACACACTACTGTCTATTGTGTGTTGGTGCAGGGGTGGGTGAGCAAACACGGGTGCAGTTGGATTGAGCAATGTGGTTTCTTTGTGACCCAATTCTAAGCATTTATCGTACACTTATCCCAGGCACATACAAATGAAGAAAATGTGAAGATGGTGCTTGCCGAAGTATTGTTTGTAATAGGAGAATATTGGAAATGACTGGTATTTAACCAGTAGCTAACACTTCTGGCACATTCATACAAATGAATTATTGTGCAGATGTTAAATGAATAAGATAACTCATATGAGTGTGTCATGGAAAGGTCTCCAAAAGGTGGTGTTATCTGGGAAAAAGCAAGCTGCTTTTTCATACTGTGTATGATATGCTAGTATTTGCACTTAAAAACCTGCATGCAGCCAGGAGCAGTATGCACGCCTATAATCTCCAGAAGCCGAGGCAGGAGGATTACAAGTTCAAACCCAGTCTCAGCAACGTGGTGAGACCCCCAATCTCAAAACAAAAAGGGCTGGGGATGTGGCTCAGTGGTTGAGTTCCCCTGGATTCAATCCCTGGTACAAAAATAAAAAACAAAACAAACCTGCATGCATAGGTATTTCCTTAGAATATGGGTAGAACTTCCTTTGGAGGATTCCCAAGAAACTGGGAACGAAGCCTGTTGGAAAACAGAGGTGTAAATTTCCCTTCTAAACTTTTTTATACATATGTTTAGGATTTTGTAACATGAGTGCATATGACATCTTTAAATAAGGAAAATGTGTGTTCATTCAGCCTTCGGCTCTATAACATATCCACAGCTGATTTGCTGTAAAAATTAATAAACGTGTTCTAAACTATTTACCATTTACATGAATTAAATTTCCCTTCTAATCTTTGACTAAAAATAACATTTTAGAAAAATGCTTCACCTTTGTCCTGGGATTTTGTCTCCTGAGCATTTCAACAAGGATCCCCTTTCTAAAGAGAACAGAACTTTCCAAAGTGTTTGGCACATGAAGTGTTTGCTCTACCTATGCAAGTTCCTATCTTCCATGGGAAAGGAACAGTTCTGGGGAGAGGAACTGGAGGGAACCTGGCACCCTTGGTAAGGTCAAAGGGGGAGAAGTGCCTTGTACCCCAAGTAGGGCCTTGGGGGGCCTCACCCTATGAACCCAAGTCTATACTCTCCATCATAATGCAATGGCTCCTCAGGATTGGGCTCTGCCCACCTCCCTGGATCCCCTTTCCTGGAGAGCCCTATGGAATCAGTTCCAGCTCTGTCTCTGGGCACATTTCTTTGCCTGATTCTCCTTCTTGACTATTTAAATCTCAGTGTAAACTGTTTTTTCTCAATGAGGTCTTCCAAGAGTCCTGGGGCAGAATCTGGGGCTCCCAGGTTCCCACTCTCCACGACTCACCTCTGCTGGGCACATATGACATTGCATGACAATTGTTGCTCTATCTGCCCTACGAATTCCTTGAGGACAAGGACCCTGCCTTAATTCATTTTTAAATTCTTAGCACAGTGCCTGGCACACAGTAGTTTCTCAAAAAGCAAAAAAAAAAAGCCTGAATGAACAAGCATACCAACTACTTGGATCCCATCTGAAGGAGTGATAAGTGCTTTGGGGGAGTTTGGAGAGGTCTCCTGAATAGAGATACATTTAATCTGGAACATAAAGAAAGAATTCCTCACCTGTAGGAGTAGGGCCCTCACATGTCCACAAAGCCCCCTATAAATGTTGTCCCCAGAGTGTGGAATATCCACTTACCCGCTCCCAGCTGGGGACCAGCAGGTTGGGAGAGACCTGCAGGGCCTGTTAGATGAGACTGTGCAGTTGCAGGGTGGGCTATGGGTCCAGGTGTAGAATTCAGAAGTCAAGTTCAATCTATGCAGTGTTTTTGTTTCATTTGTGGTGCTAGGGATCAAACCCAAGACCTCACACAAGCTAAGCTGGCACTGTACCCCTGAAATACATCCCCAGCCCCAGACTGAGCCCCTTGGATCTAAAGGACCTTATTTTCTTCAGAACTAAGACTCAGGGATTGAACACTGAAATTCCTCTTCAGATTCGCCAGTGAGAAGCTACGGAGCCCCAAGTTGGCCACCCTGTATGAGGTCTGTGGCCCCAGAGACCTCCCCCCAGGCCACCAACGTGGTGAGGTGGAGCCTGGTGGAATGGGCTGACGGCCACCTGATGCTCTTCTGATCCACAGAGGTGGAGTGTGAAGGGGCAGCTATGGGCTGCATGCTGTCCTTAACCCAAATGTCCATCCATGGCTGAAAGGATAAACAAAATGTGGTACTAGAATTCAGCCTTTAAAAGAAAGGGAAGTCTGACATGGGCTGTAACTTGGATGAGGTTTGATTAGGCTAAGAGGAATAAGCCAGTCACAAAAGGACAGTGTGTGGCTCCACATATATGAGGACCTAGGGTCATCAAACTCATAGTAACAGAAAGGAGAATGGTGGTTGCCGGGGACTGAGGAGGGGGAACAGGGAGCTCGTGCATAATGGACACAGAGCTTTTGCAAGATGAAGAATTCTGTGGCTGGGTGGTGAGGATGATTGCACCATGATGCAACAGTGCTCAGTGCCACTGACTGGATACTTGACAATGATGAAGATCATACATTTATGTTGTGTGGATTTTTTATAAAAGAGTGAAGACTCTGCTAGAAATACTAGGGATGGAATTTTGTCTCTGCTGTTTTCCAGAGTGATAGATCTTGGCCAGGTTAACCTCTCTGGGTCTCAGTTTCCCCGTTTGTGAAAGAGCAATGATGACGGTACCCTCCTCATTGGCATTACTGGAGATCTGTCATAAACCTCAGGGCACAGTGCCTGCGTGGCTCATTGTCAGTGCTCAGGAAGGTTCGATATTGTACCAGCAGGTTCAGAGAGGCTTCCTTTCTCCATCAGATGCTCCCAGAGGAGCATTTGGCTTACCAGCAAGGTTCCAGATTACATGGATGGATGAAGGAGAAGGACTGGAGGACCCAGGATGCCAAGGACCCCTCGTGGGTCTTCCTGCCTGTGGCTCAGCATGCCCCTATCCCTACAAAGCAAATCATTCCTCACAGGTACTTGGGCAGCTTTGCTTTGCCCTTCTCAATCACCCCCAGAGAAGCCCTTCAGAAACTTAAAATTTCCACTCTTCCCACCCAGCCTCATAGAGAGAGTTGATCATTGTTGACAGCAATAATAGTTCATTTTCTTTTGCTTGGATTAAACAATAATTTGATTGGAAAGTGCTTCCTGGTGTAGCAATTAAGGACTGGCTGGAGGTAAAGCCAAAGGCATTTAACCCAGCTAGTCATTAAGTACCAGGAAATGTTAAAGCTGGAGGGTATTCACTGCTGGTATAAACTCTGAAATTGGTAGGAAGAAAAAAGGAAAAAAAATCTAAGTGAATTCTTTTTAAGCAATGAAAACTTTAAAAACAGAGACATACGTTGCTATAGACACAATTTCTGGCTTTGGGTGGCTGCGGGCTGTTCTCCATACATGTACCCAGGGGCACCACTATTGGACATGGTTTGCAGCAGAGACAGCTGTGCCTCCCAAGTACCTATAATGAATATCTGCAGCTCCAAGCTCCCACGGAAATCCTCAAGCCTTCACTTGTCTCTGTAATTTCCTTGGGAAGTGTTTGTAATTACACAGTTCTTGCTGCCTGCTCTAGGTCAAGTCTTCTTGTATACAATACATGAATTGCATAAAACCACAAAACAGTGAGCAGACTCTACAGTGGTCCAAATTGCCATGTAGTTTTTAACTTAGTAGTTAAGCATTAGTGGGTGTAATAGGGCATCATTTGTGTGAGCAAAAACAGCATTAAAGGAACAGTATGCATCTAGTTCTTTCTAATTCTCTGTAGAGGTCAGAACCCATTTCCGCAAGTCCTCTATATTAAATAAGAATCTCCAAATCTAACACATGGACTGTTTATTTTAACTAAGTTGGCAGGAGCTTTGTAGAGAGGGACTTAATTATTTCCTTTTGTTACATGGGATCTGCCATTTAGGAAGCTTCTAGCAGTCGAGTTTCCTGCAGGTGAAAACATCGTTATCTTTGGATTCTCTTAGCATAGGAAATTCTCCAAGATGTAAGGCAATTATTCGCCAGCTATACCTAAAGAAAACTCTGAAGTCAAATTAAATCAATAAACAGATGCTACTGTTTGGACATTAAGTTTTCTTTAGAGTTGGGTAAATTAGAGGTTTCTTTAGCTCTTAAAGGAGGGACAGAAATAGCTGGACCATGGCAACCCCCCCCCACCCCTGACAGCCTTGCGTTTTGGAAGACTGAGCATCTGCAGGATGGAGAGCTACTCAGGATGTCTGATCATCTTGATATGGCCATAGCCCATGCCCTAGCTGGCCAGACTGGCCCTGTTTTGAGGACTTTATGCTGAGTAAAATAAGCCAGTCACCAAGAGAGAGATAGAGAATGATTTTTTAAAAATTGATTATCATCAAGATCATAAGGACTAAAAGTAGAATGGTGGTTGCCAATTGTTGGAGGGAGGTGTATGGGGGCAGAGTACTTAATGGGCATAGAATTTCAGTTTTATAAGATGAAGGGAATTATGGAGATGGATGGTACTATTGAATTCCACTTAACAATATACTTGAAATTTATTAAGATGGTAAGTTTTACGTTGTATGTATTTCACCACAATTAAAAAAAAAAAGTGGCAGGGAAAGAGGAACCTATCCTGATCACACTTCCTAAGGAACTTCAGCAGGAAGTGGCAGCCCAGCCACCACCAGACGTGGCATCGGTTCCAGGCTTCCTTCTGCCCTTTGTGGCTCCTCCTCCTCCACCTCCACCTCCTCCCATTCTCCAAAGGTTGACTGTACCAAGGCCAACCTAGTACTTGTCTCTGTATACACCCATTTCCCAAGTGTCTCATCCAATTACAGGGCTCTAAATATAATCTATGGCAGATTGTATTTTCTAGAAATGGCCAAAACAGTATCTCCCATCTTACATGTTCTTCTCCAATATGATCTGCACACTTCCACCAAGAGAAGGCATCAGCCACAGGGTAGATTTGGAATGTCTCCCAAGGTCCCGTATGGAAAAGGCTTGGTCTTCAGCTTGGCATTTTTGGAAGGTGGTGAAAAACTTTAAGAGGAGGGGGTTAGGGCTGGGGATGTGGCTTAAGCGGTAGCGCGCTCGCCTGGCATGCGTGTAGCCCGGGTTCGATCCTCAGCACCACATACAAACAAAGATGTTATGTCCGCCAATAACTTAAAAATAAATATTAAAAAAAATCTCTCTCTTTCTCCCCTCTCTCTCTCTAAAAAAAAAAAAAAAAAAAAAAAAGAGGAAGGGGTTAGTGGGAGGTTCTGGGTCACTGGGGATGTACCTTCAAAGGGGATTGTGGGACTCTGGTCCCTTCCATTCTTTTACATACTAATCATGAGATGAGCAATTTAGCCCTGCACTACTGCCAAGATGTGCTTGCTGCCTTGCCACAGGCCTGAAGGGCAATGGGGACACCAGTCATGACCTAAGTGCTGAGAGCCATAGCCAAGTAGGAATGATGCATGGCATTTTTTTGGTTGAAAGGTGACGCCAGCAAGCCATTGAGATGATATGATTATGTTAAGATCTGCATTCAATTGGATATTAGACCCCTGCTGTATGCCTCAGCCTGCTACTTTGGAGCTCTAGCGGGACTCCCAGAGAGTTCCCATTGGTTGGGGAAGTGCGGTAGGAGGGATTTCCGGAGGTGGGATTTTCCTGTTGGTGTAGTGTGGCCGGGGAGAACGCTGCGTGTGTGGTTCAGCATATTTCCCGGAAGCGTGCATGGCATTGGCGGGAGTTTCAGAAATAAAGTTTGTTCCTGCTTGAGTGGCTTGTGATTTTGTGCCCAGACAGACTGCGGCACCTAAGCCTCCAGAATTGTGACCTAAAATAAATGTTTTCTCGTTACAAACCAATTATCCTTGTCATTCATTACAGTAATGGAAAACTAACACAGGATCTATGTCCACCACCTCAGCCGACCCCATCTTGAATCTAGGCAGATCTGTGATTCTCTGTAGCCACTGGAATGAGGTAGAAATGAGGCTGCACAGCTCCCAAGGCTTTGTGAGGAAAGACAATGCAGTTTCCACATTGTTTGTGTAAGTAGTCAACTACCTAAAGGCTGCCATGCTGTAAGGAAGCCCAACCTACAAGAAGCCACTATTAGTGATTTCAATCAGTGGCCCCTCCTGAGGTCTCAGTCAATTACCAGCCTCAACCACCCAATGTGTGAGGGAAGATACTTCTGGGTGATTCTGCCCAGCTGTCATGTTGCAACCAGTCCTTGATTCTTCCTAGCTGAGACTCCAGACATGGACCCCACACATTCCTGCTGTGTTCTTCCCTGAAAGCCCAACCCACAGATTTGGTGGCATTTAATAGCTGCTTTAAGCTACGTTTTAGAATAAATTTTTAAAAATATTTTTTTTAGTTGTGGATAGACACAATACTTTTATTTTTATGTGGTGCTGAGGATTGAACCCAGTGCCTCATGCATGCTGGACAAGCGCTCTACTACTGAGCCACAACTACAGCCCCTAGAATAATTTTTTTAACACAGTGAAAAGTAATATCTGGAATACCATCTACGTGCTGATGACTTCCAAGTTTATATCTTACCTTGGTCTCTTCTCTGAGTTCTAGCCTTACATATCCAACTGTTTATTTTGCATTTCCCCTTGGATGTCCGACAGGCTTCTCATGAAATACCCACAGATCAAACTGATCTTCCTTGAGGACAAGTAAATGCTTGTTCTTCCGGTGTCCTAATCTCAATATATGATACCATACCTTACTCAACACCCAGCTGCCTAGCCTAGAAATCTAGACCTCCTCAGCCACTCCTTGCCTTGCACCCACTCCATCCAAACCATCAGCAAACTCTGGCTTCTACCTTTAGATATTTCCCCTACAGAACCCTAACCCAAACCACATCATCTTTTGCCTGGATCATTGCAATACCTTTCTATCTGGTCTCCTGCTTCCGTGTCTTGCCTCAGATTCCTCCCCACAAGTATCCAGAAGTCATAAGACAGTCATCCCTTAGCAGCTGTGGGGGATCCATTTCAGGAACCTCCAGGGATACCAAAATCCACAGATGCTCAAGTCCCCTTATGTAAAATGATGTAGTATTTGCCTATCACCTACACATATTCTCCAGGATACACTAAGTCATCCTTAGATTACCTATAAAATCTAACACGGTAGAAATGTTATGTAAATAGCTGTATAATTTAGGGAAACATAGAAGAAAAACAAGTCTGTTTAAGTTCAGTACAGAGATGATTTCTTCTGAATAGATTATGTACCTGGTTGGCTGAATTCACACATGCTGAACCCGTGGATAGGGAGGGCTGACCTTCATCATCTCAAGATATAAATTACATCACAAGCCCCAAGCCTACTTACCCCACCTGCTGCTGCTGGCTAAGAATCTAACTGAGGCAGATTCTTAGTCTCAGAACAGCCACATCTAGCCTCTCCATGTGGCCTGGACTTTCTCACAATGGAAGGTCTGGGTTCAGAGAGGAAGCTTCCTAAGAGAGAGAAAGAGAGACCTGCAGGACCCATATTGCCTTCTAGACTCAGTCCTGGAGATCCTGTAGCGTCCCTTCTGCCTCATGCTGTTGGGTAAAGTAGTTATAAAGGCTCACCTAGGTTTAAGGGGAGTGGGCACAGACTCCTCCTGCTAAGGTCACATTCTAAAACAAGAAGATGGAGGCTGGGGATATACCTCAATGGTAGAGCACTTGCCTAGACATGCAAAGGTTCCATCCTCAGTAATGCAAAAATCAAAGAGACAGGGCATACACTGTGAAACGTATTAATGCAGCCATCTTTGGAGAAGATGACACAGCTTCGTAAGAAAATAATTATCTGTACACCAAAAATACCACAAAAAAATGTATATGCAAAAGACAGGTTAAAGAAATGCAAAATCCTCTTCCTTAACCCCTCACTGAGCTCTAGGTATTGTGGGTTGATTACAAGCATATTTGGCTGGTGACATTGTTTCTAATTTATAGGGAGAAATCAGGTCTACACTGCCTGCTTCCTCTTCTCTCTGAGGAAGATGAGGACGGCCTCCCTCACCTCTTCCTGTGAGGCTCATTTCAAACACTCCTTTCCATAGCTCCTCCCTGACCTCACTAAGGTACTCATAGTTCCCCCCTGTATTATAGTTATTCACTTATCTGAAATCTTACTTCTCTTTAATCCCTCAAGAGTGTCAAATTTTATAACTTAAATACATGTAATTTTATATGTCAATGATAATGAAGCTCTTTTTTGAAAAAAGAGTATACTGAGCTATAAATTTCTCAAGAGGCAGAGATTTTTGATTCATCACTGTTCCCTCTGTCTTGCCCTGTTTTCCTCACAGTTCACATGTATTCATTACTTAATTAAGTAATTAATTAAGGGGAATTCACCATGAAGCAGTTATGGACCAGTATCCATCTCGTTTACAATGAAAAATCCTAGAACACAGTAGGTGCTCAATTAAAATGTGTTTTTAATGATTGGATAACAATCTGCTAATCTGCTAAGTACAAGACACTTAAGGCATAAGTATAAGGGCTGGTCCTTGACTTTAGTTACTCTTTAATCTTGTATAACAATAGAAGAGCTATTATAGGCAGGCCATGATTATGATTTACTGACAACAGTCTGGTGGTAAAGTCAGAAAACATAAAGGGGAAGATTGTTTCTCCTCCATGAAAATGAAAAGCTCTATGCATAAAAAAAATCATAAGTAAAATTAAGGCAAATAGCAAGCCAGGAAAAACTTGCCAGTGTATTATTAACAAAGGGTTATAATTTGAAGGGGTCATGTAGTTCAGTAAGAAAAAGACAAATACTCCAAGAAATTAGGAGAACTGTCAAAATGAAAAGAAAAATATAAATGGTGAAAACCTTATGGAAAAAAACATATGCTTCATTAGCAATCATTAGAAATTCATACTTAAATTGAACCAAAATAATTCATGTGTGTGTGTGTGTGTGTGTGTGTGTGTGTGTGTGTGTGTGTGTGTGTTGCTGGGCTCTGAACCATACATTTTTCTTTTATCAGATAGGCAGTGTTTTTGTTGTTGAGTTTGTTTTCTTTTAGTAGTACTGAGGATTGAACCCAGGGCTTCACCCATGCTAGGCAAAGATTCTACCATCCCCAGGGTCTCACTAAGTTGCCTGACCTCCAATTTTCCATCCTCTTGCCTCAGTCTCTTTAGTAGCTGGCATTACTTGCCTGTGCCTCGACACCCAGCATCAGTGATTTTTAAGTTAATATGCACTGCTGGAAAGCCTGGGGAGGGAAAATTGATGTTAAAAGTTGCACGTCAAAAACCTTTAAAATGGGCATGCTCTGTGACCTGGTATTTCAACATTTCCAAATTTATGCCAAAGGATTTATGGCTGACGTCTGCCAAGATCTGTACACAAAGACTCCTCATGAAACACTGTTTTTAATACCAGAAAACTGGAAACAATGTGTAGCCCTGGGACTTGGTTAAACAAATTATGGCAATAATATCAAGTCATTCCAAATGCTGATATAAAATAAAAGGTAAAGAAATAGGAACATATTCACATTATAAAATTAATTTTTAAAGAGTTTATTGGGAAAATGTATCAAATCTTTTTATTTTTCATCACTACACATAGAAATTCCACAAAGAAATGTACATATAAGAAGCCTAGAATGATTTATACTAAAAATTTTAAATTCTTTAAATTTTATTTTTCTTATCTCCATTCTGTGTTTTTAAATGTTCCACACTTACATTACTTTTCTGTTCAGGAAAAAAAATGTAAAAAGGAGTACCACCAGTTCTTCTCAGTGGCATGGTAATCATCCCTTCATAGAGAGGGGACACGAGCATGGCTGTCCCCTTTGAACAGGGGCTCTAGGCCCCCGTGTGCACATTTCCAACAGCCCATTCTCTCGTGAGACCAGAGTGACGGTGAGAGGGATTTTGGTCTTGCAGTTCACCCCTGCAGTAAATCTTTAGGACTGTGGGAATAGGTGCTTTGCATTCCCTAGAACTGGAGAATGTACATCAGGTTTGCCATTTTGTCTACATCCTATGGGAAGGTTGGGGAGGAAAGGACTTCATTAATCGAAACGCCATTCAAACCCTGTGGGGAGTGTTTCTGTTCATAGGTGAGTGTTTTGATGAGTTTGCTTTATTTTTTTTCCAGCAGAAATAAAGGGATGACACCATTAGTTCAATGCATGGCACATGGGGTGGTGGTGAACTGAAAGCATCCTGCAGGGGAGTCCAAATGGGACGAGAAGCTGGATTGTGAGAGGGAAACAAAGTTACCTTATTTTTTCCCCTTATTTAGCTCTCAGTTTTATGAGGATACAGAAAAACCATGCAATAAAACCTGATGGGAATAGTCTCTAAAACTGAAAAATAAAGCGATGGTCTGAATTTTCTGAATTCCTCTATTTCCAAATATAATTCCTATATAAAATTTCACTGCACTTTGGGGAATCAGGAAAACAAATGAGTATTGTAGGATAGAAAAAAGGAAGATGTTTTAAAAATACATGTTCAGATGCTTGCATCAAATCTTACATGTCAGCTCACAATGGCAGAGGTACCACTCCGAGGTACCTTTTTCTCGTTTTGTTATTTGGTGGTATTGAAAGGTCAGGAAATGTTTTTAAATGCATAAGTGTTTTACTGACTTTTTACAAGGTCCCTTTTGGATTCAGAAAGTTTTAGATGACATACATGGGCTCTGTGCAGATGCTTCTGAAAAGTTGATGGTGCGCTCACCTTGAGGTTCCTGGGAGTGGTTACTTCATATGGCACATCGTGGAGTCCTTGACCGATGGAGTGAAGTCAAAGGAGGCTGTAATTCTCCATCAGCCTTCTTCAGATTTGAAGCATGGAGGCAGCACAGAAAACAATAATTCAATGTCACAGGTGATTGCTGTCTTTCCTGGGCCTGCAGCCACACCTGTGAGGGACTGGGATTGTGGTGCCATTTATAACTGAGAGTGAGGACGGAGCCAGGGAAAGGAATCTAATAGACTTTTGGGTATTTCTGTTTTTATTTCACTCTTGGACAAGCTGATAAAAGAAAATGGTTTTTTTTTTTTTTTTTTTTTTTTTTTTTTTTTACCTCTTTTTTTTTTTATTGTTGGTCATTCAAAACATTACATAGTTCCTCATACATCATATTTCACAGTTTGATTCAAATGAGTTATGAACTCCCAATTTTATCCCGTATACAGATTGCTGTATCACATCAGTTACCCTTCCATTGATTGACATATTGCCTTTCTAGTGTCTGATGTATTCTGCTGTCTGTATTATTCTCTACTATCCCCCCTTCCCTCCCCTCCCCTCCCCCTTTCTCTCTCTACCCCTTCTACTGTAAATCACTTCTTCCATTTGAATTATCTTGTCTTACCCCTCCTTTCCTCTTATATGTCATTTTGTATAACCCTGAGGATCGCCTTCCATTTCCATGCGATTCCCCTTCTCGTTTCCTTTCCCTCCCACCTCTCAACCCTGTTAATGAAAATCTTCGTCTCAAGCTCTTCGTCCCTACCCTGTCCTTGTTTCCTCCCCTTATATCAGAGGAGTCATTTGGTATTTGTTTTTTAAAGATTGACTAGCTTCACTTAGCATAATCTGCTCTAATGCCATCCATTTCCCTCCAAATTCTATGATTTTATCATTTTTAAATGCAGAGTAATACTCCATTGTGTATAAATGCCACATTTTTTTAATCCATTCATCTATTGAAGGGCATCTAGGCTGATTCCACAATCTTGCTATCGTGAATTGTGCTGCTATGAACATCGATGTAGCAGTGTCCCTGTAGCATGCTCTTATTAGGTCTTTAGGGAATAGACCGAGAAGGGGAATAGCTGGATCAAATGGTGGTTCCATTCCCAGCTTTCCAAGAAATCTCCATACTGCTTTCCAAATTGGCTGCACCAATTTGCAGTCCCACCAGCAATGAACAAGAGTGCCCTTTTCCCCACATCCTCTCCAGCACTTATTGTTGTTTGACTTCCTAATGGCTGCCAATCTTACTGGAGTGAGATGGTATCTTAGGGTAGTTTTGATTTGCATTTCTCTGACTGCTAGCGATGGTGAGCATTTTTTCATGTACTTATTGATTGATTGTATGTCCTCTTCTGAGAAGTGTCTGTTCAGGTCCTTTGCCCATTTATTGATTGGGTTACTTGTTGTCTTATTGTCTAATTTTTTGAGTTCTTTGTATATTCTGGTTATTAGGGCTCTATCTGAAGTGTGTGGAGTAAAGATTTGTTCCCAGGATGTAGGCTCCCTGTTTATCTCTCTTATTGTTTCTTTTGCTGAGAAAAAACTTTTTAGTTTGAGTAAGTCCCATTTGTTGATTCTAGTTGTTAACTCTTGCGCTATGGGTGTCCTATTGAGGAATTTGGAGCCTGCTCCCACAGTATGTAGATCATAACCAACTTTTTCTTCTATCAGATGCCGTGTCTCTGATTTAATATCAAGCTCCTTGATCCATTTTGAGTTAACTTTTGTGCAAGGCGAGAGATAGGGATTCAGATTCATTTTGATGCAAATGGATTTCCAGTTTTCCCAGCACCATTTGTTGAAGATGCTATCCTTCCTCCATTGCATGCTTTTAGCCCCTTTATCAAATATAAGATAGTTGTAGTTTTGTGGATTGGTTACTGTGTCCTCTATTCTATACCATTGGTCCACCCGCCTGTTTTGGTACCAGTACCATGCTGTTTTCGTTACTATTGCTCTGTAGTATAGTTTGAAGTCTGGTATCGCTATACCGCCTGATTCACACTTCCTGCTTAGTATTGTTTTTGCTATTCTGGGTCTTTTATTATTCCATATGAATTTCATGATTCTTTTATCTATTTCTACAAGAAATGCAGCTGGGATTTTGATTGGCATTGCATTGAACTTATAGAGAACTTTTGGTAATATCGCCATTTTGATGATGTTGGATCTGCCTATCCATGAGCAGGGTATATTTTTCCATCTTCTAAGGTCTTCTTCTATGTCTTTCTTTAGGGTTTTGTAATTTTCATTGTATAAATCTTTCACCTCTTTTGTTAGGTTGATTCCCAAGTATTTTATTTTTTGGGGGGATATTGTGAATGGAGTAGTTGTCCTCATTTCCGTTTCAGAGGATTTGTCGCTGATATACAGGAATGCCTTTGATTTATGCGTGTTGATTTTATATCCTGCCACTTTGCTGAATTCATTTATTAGCTCTAATAGCTTCTCTGTAGACCCTTTTGGGTCTGCTAGGTATAGAATCATATCATCTGCAAATAGTGATAATTTAAGTTCTTCTTTTCCAATTTTTATCCCTTTAATTTCTTTCGTCTGTCTAATTGCTCTTGCCAGTGTTTCGAGGACTATGTTGAACAGAAGTGGTGAGAGAGGGCATCCCTGTCTTGTACCAGATCTTAGAGGGAATGCCTTCAATTTTTCTCCATTCAGAATGATGCTGGCCTGTGGCTTATCATATATTGCTTTTACAATGTTGAGGTATGATCCTGTTATCCCTAATTTTTCTAGAGTTTTGAACATAAAGGGATGCTGTACTTTGTCGAATGCTTTTTCTGCGTCTATCGAGACTATCATATGGTTCTTATTTTTTAGTCTATTGATGTGGTGGATAACATTTATTGATTTCCGTATATTGAACCAGCCTTGCATCCCATGGATGAATCCTACTTGATCATGGTGTATAATTTTTTTGATATGTATTTGAATCCGGTTCGCCAGAATTTTATTGAGAATTTTTGCGTCAAGGTTCATTAGAGATATTGGTCTGTAGTTTTCTTTCTTTGAAGTGTCTTTGTCTGGTTTCGGAATCAGGGTGATGTTGGCCTCGTAGAATGAATTTGGAAGTTCTCCCTCTTTTTCTATTTCCTGAAATAGCTTGAAAAGTATTGGTGTTAGTTCCTCTTTAAAGGTTTTGTAAAACTCTGCTGTATACCCATCCGGTCCTGGGCTTTTCTTAGTTGGTAGTCTTTTGATGGTTTCTTCTATTTCTTCTATTGTTATTGGTCTGTTTAGGTTGTCTATATCCTCCTGGTTCAATCTGGGCAGATCGTAAGACTTAAGGAATTTATCTATGCCTTCACTATCTTCTATTTTATTGGAGTATAAGGCTTCAAAATAGTCTCTGATTATCTTCTGTATTTCTGAAGTGTCTGTTGTGATATTGCCTTTTTCATCCCGTATGCTAGTAATCTGGGTTCTCTCTCTTCTTCTCTTCGTTAGCATGGCTAAGGGTCTGTCAATTTTATTTATTTTTTCAAAGAACCAGCTTTTAGTTTTGTCAATTTTTTCAATTGTTTCTTTTGTTTCGATTTCATTAATTTCAGCTCTGATTTTGATTATTTCTTGCCTTCTACTTCTTTTGCTGTTGTTTTGCTCCTCTTTTTCTAGGATTTTGAGATGAAGTATGAGATCATTTATTTGTTGGTTTTTTCTTTTTTTGAGGAATGAACTCCAAGCAATGAATTTTCCTCTTAGGACTGCTTTCAATGTGTCCCATAGATTCCGATATGTTGTGTCCGTGTTTTCATTTAACTCTAGGAATTTTTTAATTTCCTCCTTGATGTCTTCAATAACCCATATGTCACTCAGCAACTTGTTGTTCATTCTCCAAGTGATGCTTGATTTTTCCTTTCTTCTTTTATCATTGATTTTCAGTTTCATTCCATTATGATCAGATAAGATGCATGGTATTATCTCTACCCCTTTATATTGTCTAAGAGTTGCCCTGTGACATAATATATGGTCTATTTTTGAGAAGGTTCCATGTGCTGCTGAAAAAAAAGTGTAACTACTTGATGTTGGGTGGTAAAGTCTATATATGTCAATTAAGTCTAGGTTATTAATTGTGTTGTTGAGTTCTATAGTTTCCTTGTTTAACTTTTGTTTGGAAGATCTGTCCAGTGGTGAGAGAGGTGTGTTGAAGTCTCCCATGATGATTGTATGGTGGTCTATCAGACTCTTGAACTTGAGAAGAGTTTGCTGGATGAACACCGCTGCACCATTATTTGGGGCATATATATTTATGATTGTTATGTCTTGTTGGTTTATGGTTCCCTTGAGCAGTATGAAGTGTCCTTCTTTATCCCTTTTGATTAGCTTTGGCTTGAAATCTATTTTATTAGATATGAGTATGGACACGCCTGCTTGTTTCCGCTGTCCATATGAGTGGTATGATTTTTCCCAACCTTTCACCTTCAGTCTATGGATATCTTTTTCTATCAGATGCGTCTCCTGTAGACAGCATATTGTTGGGTCTTGTTTTGTGATCCATTCTACTAGCCTGTGTCTCTTAATTGGTGAGTTTAAGCCATTGACATTTAGGGTTATTATTGAGATATGGTTTGTACTTCTATCCATATTTGTTTGTTAATGTTACTAAACCTGATTTGTTATCCTCTTTGACTACTTTCCCCCCTTTACTGTCCTACCTCCCATTGTTGGTTTTCAATGTTATTTTCCATTTCCTCTTCCTGCAATGTTTTGCCAAGGATTTTTTGAAGAGATGGTTTTCTAGCTGCGAATTCTTTTAACTTTTGTTTATCATGGAAGGTTTTAATTTCATCTTCTAACCTGAAGCTTAATTTTGCCGGATACACGATTCTTGGTTGGAACCCATTTTCTTTCAGTGTTTGAAATATGTTATTCCAGGATCTTCTAGCTTTCAGAGTCTGTGTTGAGAGATCAGCTGTTATCCTGATTGGTTTACCCCTAAATGTAATCTGCTTCCTTTCCCTTGTAGCTTTTAAAATTCTTTCCTTATTCTGTATGTTGGACATCTTCACTATAATGTGTCTAGGTGTGGATCTCTTATGGTTTTGTACATTCGGCGTCCTGTAGGCTTCTAGGATTTGGGATTCTGTCTCATTCTTCAAGTCTGGGAAGTTTTCTCGTATTATTTCATTGAATAGGCTGTGTATTCCTCTGGTTTGGAGCTCTGTGCCTTCCTGTATCCCAATGACTCTTAAATTTGGTCTTTTGATATTGTCCCATATTTCTTGGATGTTCTGTTCATGGTTTCTTAGCAGACTTGCTGAGCTGTCTATGTTCTTTTCCAGTTGAAATACTTTGTCTTCATTGTCTGATGTTCTCTCTTCTAAGTGATCTACTCTGCTGGTAGTATTCTCAATTGAGTTTTTAAGTTGGTTTATTTTTTCCTGCAATTCTAGTATTTCTATTTGTTTGTTTTTTATTTCCTCTATCTCCCTGTGAAATTGATCTTTTACTTCCTGGATTTGTTTGTCAATGTGATCTTTCATTATCTGATTTTGCTGTCTCATGTCTTCCTTGAGACTCCAGATCATCTGAAGCATGTATATCCTGATCTCTCTATCTGACATTCCATCTGTTGCACCTATTACCTCTTCTAAAGTTGAGTTGACCTGCATTGCCTGTGGTCCTTTCTTTCCTTGTCTTTTCATACTGCTGGCGTTTCTTTCTGCTTGGTGAAACTGTTGTGTTTTGAAATTTTCCCTCTATTTATTTATATTGCTCTTGTATAGTTGAATAATCACCCTTGCAGGGCATGTAGTGGCTGTGATCCTCCTCCAATTGGTGTGATCCGTCTACCACGCTGGGAGGCCCTAGGTCTGCTCTGCTGGTCGGTCAAAGGTCCGCCTACCCAGCAGGTACGAGGGGCACCTCTATCACTCCGCAGGTTGCTGGGCCTAACCTCCCGATGGGTCAAAGGTTCCCCTAGCTTGCAGGGGGCTGCTCCCGGAGCGAGAGCTAGGCCTCCCGGGGGAGCCCGGATGGTGGAGGCCGACTGCCGGTTCAGGCGGGGTGGGCCAAGCCGCACTGGGTGCCGGCGGCTTGCAAACGCGGCTGGTATCAGCAGGACTTAACTCCTGCACCCGCTGCGGGGGCACCTTTATCGCCGAGTAGCTGCGGTCGCGTGGTTGGGACCCGGGCGGGTGGGGCCGCTTCTCCCAGGGCGAGAGCTGGGCCTCCCGGGGGAGCCCGTATGGCGGAGGACTGCCGGTTCAGGCGGGGCGGGCCAAGCCGCTCCGGGATCCCGCGGGTTGCAAAGGTGGCTGGCGTCTGCAGGACTTAACTTCTGCACCCGCCGCCGGTTCGGGCGGGGCGGGCCAAGCCGCTCAGGGTTCCCGCGAGTTGCAAAGGTGGCTGGCGTCTGCAGGACTTAACTTCTGCACCCACCACGAGGGCACCTTTATTGCCGAGTAGCTGTGGCTGCCTGGTTAGGAACCGGGCGGGTGGGGCCGCTTTTCCCTGGGCGACAGCTAGGCCTCCCGGGGGAGCCTGTATGTCGGAGGACTGCCGGTTCCGGCGGGGCGGGCCAAGCCACTCAGGGATCCCGCGGGTTGCAAAGGTGGCTGGCGTCTGCAGGACTTAACTTCTGCACCCACCAGGAGGGCACCTTTATCTCCAAGTAGCTGAGGCCACCTGGTTAGAAACCGGGCGGGTGGGGCCGCTTCTCCCGGGGCGAAAGCTAGGCCTCCCGGGGGAGCCCGTATGGCGGAGGACTGCCGGTTCGGGCGGGGCGGGCCAAGCCGCCCAGGGATCCCGCGGGTTGCAAAGGTGGCTGGCGTCTGCAGGACTTAACTTCTGCACCCGCCACGTGGGCACCTTTATTGCCGAGTAGCTGTGGCTGCCTGGTTAGGAACCGGGCGGGTGGGGCCGCTTTTCCCAGGGCGAGAGCTAGGCCTCCTGGGGGAGCCTGTATGTCGGAGGACTGCCGGTTCCGGCGGGGCGGGCCAAGCCACTCAGGGATCCCGCGGGTTGCAAAGGTGGCTGGCGTCTGCAGGACTTAACTTCTGCACCCGCCACGTGGGCACCTTTATCGCTGAGTAGCTGTGGCTGCCAGGTTAGGAAGCGGGCGGGTGGGGCCGCTTCTCCCAGGGCGAGAGCTAGGCCTCCAGGGGGAGCCGCCTGCCGGAGCGGCTGATGGTTGGGGGACTAGACCTCTGTGCCCGCGTGGCCTTCCAAGATCCACTTCTCTGGGGCAACCTGTCACTTCAAGTAAACCTACCAGTTCACGGCAGCTCTCCTCTTAAGGAAGTTATGGTAGAAGTTCCTCCGTAGCTAGGCTGCAGCTGTTTCGATGAGTCTTTCATATCCCGTTAAAGTGGAGACGTTGGAGACGCTGCTTCCTCGCCGGCCGCCATGTTGGATTCCCCAAGAAAATGGTTTTAAACTACCTACTTGACAAAACGATGCACTTATTTAACCAAATTATCTCTAAAAATACTAAAGGGAAATTTAATAATCACAAAGACCCACAGCTCTCTACCTTTCTAAATATAGCTCCCATGTTCCTCTGTGCCCAGGGAATCTCTTCTCCTTTTTTCTCTCAATTTCCCCTCCAGCCCAATCTCCTTGGTTTTTCTCTCTGTTTCTCATTCTTTTCCAGTATATTTTTATTTCTTCCGGTAGCAACTCTGTTCTTGCCACTGTACATCAATCCAACTCAACAGTGGCCCTTCTCATTGTCCAACCTTACCCCAATTCCACACACAAAAAAGTGCAGAATTTACCAGAACAGGGGGAATTCTCGGGATTAGGTATGATAACTCAAGGGTTACACATAGTTAACTCATCTGACAACGTGAGTAAACAACTTACCCAAGGCCACATAGCCTGGAAGTAGCAGAACCAGTCCCCAAACTTCCTGATTCCTAAGCTTGGACTGTTTCCACAATGCAAGGGCAGGCCCCTGGGGAGGGTTCTGGGTGGATGAGGAACAGAATTAAGTCATGTTAACCAATTGCCACATCCTCTCAGATTTTCAGGGTGGATCTACTTCCCTGCCCAGGACAGGAAACAGGCCGTCTCCCAGGAAGTACCTTGTGGAATGTGCAGCAGGAAAATCTCCCATTAGCACATCTGGAAAAAGCACTTTGGTTCCTAGAGGCCTGCTATGTGAGGGGTTTGGGCCCTGGCTGCGTAGTAGTTCCTTTATTTCTCAGTGTGCTTTGGGCAAGGCCTGGCATCTTCTCCTCGGGAACCTTTCCCAGCACTGCTGAGGTTCAAGGCCTACATCTGCTCCAGGGTCTTTCTCTTGGGATTCTTCCCACTGATTCTCATGGATGTTCGGGCCAGGACCTATTCCCTAAGCTTAAAACTTATGCTGTTAAGGACTTGTAAGAATCAACAACTCTGGTAGTTGGAAGTATTTCAAAAGCTGTGAGAAAGAAGTATCCCAAAATATGTATGTAAATACACGACCATCTTCTCTAGAAGGTACTGTTATATAAAATTCAAAACACCACCACCACTTTTAGGTGAGTCTAGGAGGCATTTTGGTAAGTGAAGGAGAAAAGGGCAGGGATAGAGGAGACTTCCAAGCTTCTGCAGAAACTCCTCCCCCCGCCCCCACCAGGTAGGTGTCCCTGATTCTGCCAGGGCCTCCAGAGTCAGAACTTCACTGTCCCTGGCTGCAAGATTCCCAGCCTGCCCCACTGGAAGCTGTGGCCAACGTGAAGACCAAACACCACGAGAGGAAGGCAGTCTTGTACCTGTCAGTCAAGGGAGTTCTCCAAGGAGGGACACTCCCTGTGTTCCTAATTCATGCTCCTACACATCTTTGATTGCTGTGAGCATTATGACCCATCAACAGATGACTGTCTCACCAATGCCAAAATGGAAGGTGAAGCTGAAGGAGACTTTTAGACTACGGTGTCAACTGTTCTTTACGTGGTATATATATTTAGATTCTAAAAAACATAAATATTAAATATGCTGTTAAATTTATATAGTAGAAAAACATTCAAAAAATTTATATAGCAGAAAAGCACTCAATTAACATTGAATATACATGTACATATAATTGATTTGTGACATCAGTCCCTGCTGGATGTGTCTCCTACAATGACTGTGGAAAACAGGTCAACAAGCTGGGGATCAGTCCCTGGCTAGACTGGGAAAAGACTTCCCACGTGTGTTATCTAAGGCCCAGGGCCCTCATCTGGCCTGCAGGTTGCTTCTGGATCCCAGCCAGAAGTAGGAACTCTACTTTTCATGTACATAATGTTTATTAAAATAAAGCCACTTGTTGGGCTGGGGCTGGGGCTGAGTGGGAAAGCACTAGCATACACAAGACCCTGGGTCCCATCCCTAGCACACAGGAAAAAAAAATGTTGTGACTATGAAAGTTCTTATGTGCCAGGAAACTTCTCAGATGGGATTAGGAATATTGGAGAAAAAGGTGCAAGTATGGGGTCTGTTCCCCAGTGTTCTGAATTAGTGAAAGGAACAAACCTTGCTTTCAGGGTTGTCTTTTGCTTGGTGTGTTGGCACATGCCTGTATTCCCTGCAGCTTGGGAGGCTGAGGCAGGAGGATCACTAGTTCAAAGCCAGCCTCAGCAAAAGTGAGGTGCTAAGCAACTCAGTGAGACCCTGTCTCTAAATAAAATGCAAAATAGGGCTGGGGATGTGGCTCAGTGATTGAGTGTCCCTGAGGTCAATCCCCAGCACACACACACAAAAAATGTCTTTTGAGGACTGAGAATTCTAGAGCACTGAAAAAAATTAAGGCTGGGGTTGTTGATCAGCAGTAGTGTGCTCACCTACCATATGCAAGGCATTGGATTCGATCCTCAGCACCATATAAAAATAAGTAAATAAAGGTATTGTATACAACTTACAACTAAGAAAAATATTTTTTAAAAAAACATATATTTTTTAAAAAACATATTTTTTAAAAAAACATATTCTCAAAGGCATGAGAATGGAGATAAGGGAAGACCTTGAATGAGCTTCTGTTCTTTCTGCCCTTATTGTGGTTGAGAAGATGAAGGAAAATGGTTTTCAACTGCTTATTTGATCAAACGATTTGTTTACTTGAGGGTTTTTGTTGTTGTTATTGTTTTGGAGTTAAACCAGAGCTGATACAGTGTTGTGGGGCATCCTTGGAGTCTTGTCCCAGGGATATTCACGTGGGAAAGGTCTGGTAGGCTGGGATCCAGAAGCCATCGTGGGCTGGGTTGGGGCCATGGTACTAACTGCTGGGACTCAGACAACACATGTGGGGAGTATTTTCCCAGCCTGGCCAGGGCTTGTTGACCTGTTTTCCATGGTCACTGTAGGAGACACATCCAGCAGGGACTGATGTCACAAATCAATTATATGTACATATATACATTATATGTATATTCAAAGTTATTTGAGTTTTTAAAATATTTTTTTTGGTTGTCAATGGACCTTAATTGTATTTATTTACTTATTTTTATGCGGTGCTTAGAATCAAATTCAGTGCCTCACACATGCTAGGCAAGCTCTCTACCACTGAGCCACAACCCCAGCCCTATTTGGGTGATTTTATGCTATATAAATTAGCAGTATATTTATAATTTGTTTTTTAGAATCCAAATACCATGCAAAGAAGAGTTGACAACATATTTTCTAAACATAGCTGAAGAATTTTAAGAAACCAAAATAAGATTTCAGAAAGAAAGAAATGTATTTGCTTTAAGTGAGTGAAACTCTATGTGCTTGAGGTTTGAATAAGCCTAAACTCTATAATTCATTTTTAATATTTGTCTTTGATCTGCTTTTAGCATAACGACAGATCAGACATGGGAGTGACTACTTGAAGAACCATTGATGTGGAAGACACCAAGATTCACTATCTCAAGTCCTACCAGAATGCTGAGGGAGGAAAACATTCCTTCCAGCTTGGTGTCCTGAGGAAATCTCTTGATCAATTATGTTGGTATTAGTAATTTAGAGTCATTAAACTGTGGACCAGAATAAGATTGAAATCTCAGACTAAAGAGCTACATAAAATCTTGATAAAAACCTAACACTAGGGCTGGGGCTGTAGCTCAGTGGCAGAGCACTTGCTTAGCATGTGTGAGGTTAAGGTACTGGGTTCTATTCTTAGCACCACATAAAAATAAGCAAAATAAGGGCTGGGGACATAGCTCAGTTGGTAGAGTACTTGCCTCGCATGCATAAGGCTCTGGGTTCAATTCCCAGCAACACACACACACACACACACACACTCACACAAAGGCAAAGTGAAGGCATGCTGTCCATCTACAACTAACTAACTAAATAAATAAATAAATAAACTAATAATACACTAATACCATATATCCAAACTGTGGCTTTCTTAGAAATTGTTTATAAGACTCTGTCTTCATAGAGCTTCTCCAGTCTTCCACACACACCCCTTCCATTGTTTTCTACAGGGCAAGCAGAACTTAAATAGCCCCAACTGCTTTGTATCTCCAGTTGCTTTTCCCAAGGAAAACATGTTGTCATCAAGGGTCTGTATATTGTGAAATTTTTACAGTTTATCAAAAGCTCTTCATTAAGAGAAATGTGGGCCAATAAGCACAACAAAAACAGTCTCAGATACATGTGCGCGCACACACACACACACACACACGTCCTTCAAAAATTCAGAACATTCATGCCTGTGTCAACATGATCTCAGATAAGCACAAACACAAGAAACCAAATATGGTGTTGACAGAGGTGGTCAGCAAAGAAACAGCATCATGTTTTGTTTGCCCTTTCTTCATCCAACCTCATGCATTGTATTTTAATGCATTTTTATTATATAGTCAACTATCATCCCAATTTGTGTCTACTTAGGCATTTTAGCAGGAAACACAGTTTCTAATTTTCAAAAAAATAATTGCCTTTATTTATTGGACTGTGAATGGCCATAACTTAACTAAGATATAAAAGATCTATGAAATGCACTTTTAAAAAATTGCATTTAGAGTGCATATAATGATTTAGTTTAGATTTTCATTATGACCCCCACATAGACATGAATTACACATCAGCTTATTTTGATCACAGTTTGTATCACCATTCATAGTGACTGGCTTTTTGTGGCGCTGACGGGTTAAAGCTTTTTAAGTTAAAAAAATCCAGATATATTGCTATGGTTTCAATTTCCAACATCTTCGTATTATTCAAAATTATTCCAGTCTATCATCATAATGCATTTAGGTAAATTTTTCTATCATGTATGGTACCAATTTTTAAAAAAGAAAAAAATATGAATAATTAAGAAGGAATTTATTAAAGCACAGAAAGAAAAGAAAAAAAATGGGAACAAAGTTTTTCCTTGGATCTGATCCCAAGAAACACCCAAAGCCCATACATTTGGTTTCCTCTCCATGTAAAACGGCTGTGTTCATTCCCTTTCTTGTGAGCACAACTGGCCTGTTTGCCAGGTGTAGCCAGTGACATTTGATTATTGCAAGCCAATGCACTGGTGGCAGATCAGAGCCGAGCAGGGAACAGTATGTGACACCCAGGGACCTGAGCAGCAATGAGTCAGAAGCAGGTGAACTATGGAAGCTGAAAGCCCAGAAATACCCAAGGGCCAAGCAAGTCCAGAGGGCCAAGGGGCCTGCACCTATCAGCTAGGAAAGCTGGTCAGAGGTCAAGTGCCAAATCAAGACATGGTCAAGCTGAGGCTTGCATTCATTTGCATTCCTTCCCCCAATTCTGCACCTTCTGCAAGCACCCTTTCTTTTTTCTATAGTTCTTCAGAAACTGCTCCACTTTGAGTGTTGTTTTTGCACCCTCTTTATTTTTTTTTTAAGTAGTCCCTGCCAATTCCAGGACACAGCTGTTCTCCTTGGCTTTGACTTATGCTTTTACCACCTGTGCAACTCATTTAGGACTGAATCTTACGGTGTCTTTTGACATCTTTGGAATGATTATTTTACCGTGTCTGGTTTCTCCAAATCATACCATGAGTTCCTTGAGGTTTTTAATAAAAATAAATCAATCAATCAAATAGAGGTATTGTGCCCATCTACAACTAAAACAGAAATATTTAAAAAAAAAATTTGGCAAACCAGGAGGAATATGGGTGGTGTGGATGGGGGTCCGATTGTTTCATCTTAATACTTATTGGCTTAAAAAAGACAAGAGGGCTGGGGACAGGCTAGGCTCAGTGGAAGAGGGTCTAGTGGACCTGATCAATAGCAAGAGGCCAGACAGGAGCCTTATTTCCAAATGTCAGACTTGCTTATCCATGATGGAGTGTCTGGCCTTTGGTTTATTACATTTTCCCATGTGCTTATTATGTGCATAATAATAATAATATATATGTATTTATGTATATTATATATTATACATATAAATATATAATATATATAAATACACATAATTATATATAAAATACACATATATCTCTCCAAGAAAACAAATTTTAAGTATGAATACCTTTCAAATTTTATATGTACTTATATATATAACATATATTTATATGTATTTATATATGTATTTATATATAATATATATTTATGTGTATTTATATATGTATTTATATATAATATATATTTATGTGTATTTATATATATTATTATTATATATTATATATGTATAATATATAAAAACACATAATATATGTTATATATAAATACACATAATTATATATATATATATCTCTAGGAAAACAAGTTTTAAGTATGAATACCTTTCAGAATTTTGAAATCAAATACAAAAATAAAAACATTTTTTGGTAGTGGCTCCAAAATAATGCCAATTTTAAAAGAATTAAACATAAATGTTCCTGAATGGAGACAAGATTGTTCACTGAGTCTGAGGCAAGGGTTGAGACTTCTACCATCAAGTGGTCCTAGCACAGCCTTTTTGGGGATATGGACATAAATTCCTGGTAGTGTTTTCTGACTATATATCCTCTTCCCATTTTTCTCTCCAATTCTTTTTTTTTTTAAACATGTTTTTACAAGCTTTTCTGGATTGTAGAAAATTCTCTCCTCTTTCTCAAATTTGCAAGAATTCTGTTCTTATGGCTTTTCCATATTGTGTTTATTCTTGAGCCTTGACAACCCTCTAGTCTTCAGTTTGGGGCTCTCATGACTCACTTACTGCTCTTCCCTGTGGTCTATACCTTCCCTCTTCACTGTGCCGTCTTCCCATGCACAGACCACAAGCTTTTAAGATCAGCTCAATAGAAACACTCCCCGAGTGGCTACTTTGGCTCTT
This sequence comes from Urocitellus parryii, assembly GCF_045843805.1. Classification (NCBI taxonomy): domain Eukaryota; kingdom Metazoa; phylum Chordata; class Mammalia; order Rodentia; family Sciuridae; genus Urocitellus; species Urocitellus parryii. The sequence goes on from NC_135543.1 coordinate 47,087,785, forward strand.
TGGTTTCTTCACATTAGAGCTGTTCATTTGGGGACATTCCTGGCCTTGATGGAGCAATTCTATGTCCTTGAAGGACTTTTGGTGTCCCTGGCTCCCCTCCCACTGAAAGCTAGTATCACCATCAGTAAACAGAATGAGCAAAAGTGTCCCCATGAATTTCCACACCCAGTCAAGTCACCTGTTTTAGATGCTGCTTCCCCACCCCGTATCCCGAAACACATACACTTTTCCACTGAAGGACACTGTGCGAGCTTCTACTGGTGGATTAGCAAGTTGGTCGTATCTTTAAGCTATTCTTCCTTTTAAAGGGTTTTTTTTTTTTTTGGTCTTGGAATAAGTCATATGCTATTTTATTTTGTTTTGTTATCATGAGAAATGTCACACCTCTGTACAAATAGAGTACTATAATGAACCCCCATGGATCTAACAGCTAATTTCAATAATCATCATCATTCTGTTCTCTCTATACCACTAGATAATTTAAGAAAATCACAGACATTATTTCATTATCTTTGGGATAAACTTTCTGATATCTGTGTGTGTGTGTGTGTTCCTGGGGATTAAACCCAGGGTCTCATGCACGCTAGACCCTCTACCACGGAGCCCAGCCTGTCCCCAGCCCTCTTGTGTTTTTTAAGCCAACAAGTATTAAGGCAAAACAATGGGACCCCCATCCACACCACCCACATTCCTCTTGGTTTGCCAAACTGTTTTTTTTTAATATTTGTTTTCTAGTAGTAGATGGGAACAATATCTTTATTTGATTAATTTATTTTATGTGGTGCTGAGGATTGAACCCAGTGCCTCATGCATGCTAGGTGAGCACTCTACCCACAACCCCAGCCCGTGGTTTGCCAAACTTGAACCCAGTTTTGCAGCTGTCTTCCTTGCTTCTATCTTCTGGGACAAAAATGCCACGATAAGCTGAAAGTTTATCAGAGGCTCTGTTTTCAGCAGAAGGAGACTTTTGGCAGAGCGTTTGGATTGCACACATAATGTTTCTACTCCCATTTGCCTGTGCTGGTTTGGTGACTTGCATTAGGTGACTGGCTTCCACATCTTCTCCCAGGTGGAGAGAACTGGAGTTCAACACCACCCAAACACCATTTTTGTATCTATCTCTCCCGGTGTCCCCTGAAAAGCCCTTCTGCCAAACTGGGAACTGAGTCCATGATTTACTCACCCTTCTTCCTGTTTAGCTCCTTGCCTGTCCTACTGATGTGGAAACGTAGGTAAATCTGCTAATGTACTGAGGGACAGACCATTCCCAGCCCAGTTCCTAATGCAACCAAACCCAAGGAGACTGCTATTCAGTTTTTTCCACAGAAACATTCTGAAAATGAGGGACGCACATTAAGTCAGTTAATGGTGGAGTGCTAACCTGCTACAGAAGATGAGAACAACAGGTTCTGTCACGATTGATTCTTAAATGATTAGGATAATCAAGTGATAGGGCCTACTTTCCTCCTGCTTCCTCCTTTGGGGATGTCTCTGCTGGCTATTTGATTGCCTGCTGGTTAGATTTGATTAACACTGCTGACTTTGGGGGAGCTCTCTGAAAATGAATTGATGAGCCACATAAACGCTAAGCTTGACTTTGAGATCTCCGAGCTCTTCAGTTTGTACTGGGAATCATGACACCAGAATACAATTTTGAGTCAGTTCTTGCACTGAATTATAGCCTTCCTTTTTAAAATTTGTTCCCAAATGCAACTCCCCTCCAACTCCTTTCTAGATGGGTGTTTGTGGCTCTTTTGTTTGTTTGTTTGTTTTTGCAGTACTAGGGATTGAACCCAGGGGCGCTTTGCCAGTGAGCTACTTCCCCAGTCCTTTTTTAAAAAACTTATTTTTTTTTTGTTTTGTTTTGTTTTCTTTTTGGAGAAAGGGCCTCACTAAGTTGCCAAGACTGACCTTGAACTTGTGATCCTCCTTCCTCAGCCTCCCGAGTTGTTAGGATTACAGGTGTGCCCTATCACACCCTGCTAGATGGGTGTATTAAAAGAGTATGAATCTGTGTTAGGAGGAGCCTAACTCCAGTATAGGGAAGGGATTTAAATGCTCCTAGCAAGTCCTCTAAAGGAATGCTTAAATCCTTCTATTTTATCAGTAAGTTATCTGTTGTTTAGAAAAGTCTTATCAGAATACTTTCCTATCCAAGTTTTTCCTCCTAAAGAGAGATACAATCTTGACTATCTTCTTTTGCGTTTCTCACATTAACCCTAGATGGTAAGGTGCATTAGAATTCCCAGTGTTACTGACGCTGGCCAAACATGGACTGTGACTGAAGCAAATTGCCTCAAAGCAAACAGTTCATTAGCAGAGGAGTCTGGAACCTCTGTCTCTGCCAGGAGGGAAAGTTCCATTTGCTAGGCCCTGTCCTTTCACCACAATCGTGGTTTGCCCTGACCAGCATGACCATTTAAATGGTCATCCGTGACCAGTATAGATCACTAGTTCAGTTGTGGTATGCATGCTCATGGAGACAAAAAGAATCCTTATCTTTGCCAAACTCTCAGAGTTGTTGTGGCAGCCACAAATCCTACTGTATGTGAAAGTTCTCTGTAAGCTATAGGGTTCTATTCAAGTGAAGATAATGCGGAATTCTTTTTTTTTTTTTTTTTTTTTTTTTTTTGTGGTGCTGGGAATTGAATCCAGGGCCTATGTGCATGCAAGGCAAGCCCTCTACCAATTGAGCTACATCCCCAGCCCTCAAGCTAAATTCTTTATGCATCATCTCCGTTAATCCTCAGAGTGATCTTAGGTTTTGTTGATTATTTTCACATATGTTACAGTATAAAAAGAGCCAAAGCATTACATGTGTTTAATGAGGCAGCTTTTAGGCTATGAAGACAACTCTGAGCCAATCCTACTGCAAATCACTAATGTCTTCTAGAAAAATACAAAAGGAAGAGGAAAACTGAATGAGCACTGTAAATCAAGACACACACACACACCTACCACAGTAGTCTCTGGCAATCCTGATTCATCCCTCACATAACAGGGATTTCTAAATCTGATGGTCACTGGGATTATATACCTGTAATCGCAGCAACTCAGGAGGATGAGGCAGGAGGATCACAAGTTCAAGGCCAGCCTCAGCAATTTAATGAGGTCCTAAGCAACGTAGCAAGATCTTGTCTCAAAATGAAACAAAAATTAAAAAGGCTAGGGATGTATTCAATGTAAAGTGCTGCTGGGTTCGATCCCCACTAACAAGCAGTAAAAATAAAAATAATCTGATGGTTAATTTTAGGTGTCAATTTGACTGGATTAAGCATAGCTAGAGAACTGGGAAAGCATTATTTTTAGGGGTGTCTGCAAGGGTGTTTCCACAGGAGACTGAGTTGGTGGACTGAGTGGGGAAGATGGGCCCTCAAGGTGGGGTGGGGATCTGAAGAGAACAAAAAGGCAAAAAGAAGAGCAAGGTCTCTCTCCTGGAGCTGGGACATCCTTCTCTTCCTGACCGTGAACATCAGAACGTCAGGCTCTCTGGCCTTTGAACTCCAGCACCTATACATCACGGGTCCCTGTTCTCAGGGCTTTGGCCATTGACTTTCCTGATTCTGCAGGTTTTCACTTTTGGCATCTCAGGGTCTCCGGTTTGCACATGAGATACCTGTATGGGGACTTGTCAGCCTCCAGAATGGAGCGAGCCAAGCCCCTAACCAACTTCCCCCTCATCTATCTCGCTCCGTATATCCCACTGGTACCATCTCCCTGGAGAACCCTGATTCACACCATGGTATCTAAAACTATATATTGTTTCTTTTTCTTTTTCTGTTGGGGGTGGTACTAGAGATTGAACCCAGGGGCATGCTACCACTGAGATACCTGCCCAGTCTTTCTCCATTTTTATTTTGAGATAGGGTCTTGCTAAGTTGCTGAGAGTCTCACTAAGTTGCTGCAGCTGGTCTCAAACTTGCAAACCTCCTGCTTCAGGCTCCTGAGTCACTGGGATTACAGGCTCGCACCACAGTGCCTGGCTAATTTTATTTATTTATTTATTTATTTATTTATTTATTTATTTATTTATTTATGGTGCTGAGGATTGAATCCAGGGCCTTGTGCATGTGAGGCAAGCACTCTACCAACTGAGCTATATCCCCAGCCTGTAATTTTTAATAATATAAGTGAGCACAGTGGTACATGCCTAATCTCAGTGACTCGGGAGGCTGAAGCAGGAGGTTTGCAAGTTTGAGGTCAGCTGCAGCAACTAATGAAATCCTATCTGAAAATGAAAAATAAAAAGGGCTGGGGGTGTAGCTCAGTGGGAGAGCACCTCTGGGTACAATCTCCATTACCCCCCCCCCCAAAAAAAAAAATCATGACAGCAGTGACCTACAATTTGTAAATAAGAACAAAGAAGAAGCTTCAAATGAAGTTAATATAAAACCAAAGACAGCAAAGAGGAGAACCAGAGGCTGAGAAGAGGAAATGCCAACTTCTTTCAGGATAATGTGACTTCCTTTTTAAAGACAAAAAAAAAAAAAAATCTTTTCAGATTGTCTTGTCAAGGCATAAATGTGGCGCCTAAATGTCTAACAAAAGGGAAATAATTTAACAAATTATAAGTACTTCCATACAATGCAATATTTTGAGCCAATTAAGTGGATGTTTCTTAATTGGGTAAAATTTTAGTATGGAGAAATCCTCAAAATAAAATGGCAAGTGATAAAAATCAGGATAGAAGCCTGATCACTTGGAAGGTAAGCGCACACACACACAGAGGAAAGATATTCATGATCATTATACAAAATACATGTATGAAGATGTGAATTTGGTGTTAACATACCTTATATACAAACAGAGATATGATAAATTGTGGTATAAAGGTGTATTAAGAATTGTATGCAAAAAAATAAGAGAGCTCATGAATAATGGCATAATTTGGTGTGAACATACTTTATATAACAAGTTACAAAAATTGTTCTGTGAATGGATAATTATGACTGTAATGCATTCCACAGTTGTCATATATGTAAGAAATAAAAAAAAAAGAAATGTTAACAGAGGTTGTTACTGAATGTTTTGCTATGAGATTTGGGTTTTTTTTTTATTTGTTTGTTTGTTTGTTTGCTGTGCTGGGGATCAAACTCAGGGCCTTCTACATACAAGTGCTCTGCCACGGAGCTACACTCTCAGTCCAAGTTTTAAAAACATATATTCTTCCTCATTTTCCAAACATTTATGAGCATGTATTTTTTTTAAATAAAAAAAAATGGATGCAAAATAGTACAGAAGGTGAATATTTTGGCTTCAATGTAGATAACACTTTGGAGTCAGGAGTATAGGTCAGTGATAAAGCACTTACTTAGCACATGCAAAGCTCTGGGTTCAATCACCAGCACTGAAAAAAGTTTCTCAAGACTATCGTTTCTAAAAGTAAAAATGTGATTTTTATAGTCCTGTTTCATTGTGAATAGAAATTTGAATTTTCTATGTCATTCTGCCTGATCCTCAGTGTTTCTTTGTGTATTCTTATTGCACTAAATTGTTCAGATCTTCCCACCATCAACAGATTTTTTTCAGGAATACCTGTTAAATGTTTTGGGCAAATGAATTTCAGACAAGTGAGACTCAGCCATGCAAAAGAATCCTGTAGTTCACTAAGAGTTTTCTTCCAGTTTAAACAAGAGCATTTATATCTGCTAAGCTGAAATTCTGCCAAACCAAGAAAACCCCTTATGGAATAAAAGTGGCAAAAAATAGGACTGAGATGCATCTTTATGTACAGATATTTTAATTTTAAATGTTAAAAACAAAGACACTTATTAATTGGAGATAAACTCTGGAAAACCACTTGAAATCTGAGTATGGAACCTGATGGTCATGCAGTGCTATTCATTTCTATCTTGGAAATTATTTTAAAACTTAATTAGAAAAACAAAACTTGGATTTATCTTTCCCCCAAAGTTGGCCAGCCTTCATGGAGAGGAGAGAGCACTCATCACAGAACCCCTCTGGCCCTGGCTTACTGGAGACAGGTTTATGAGGAGGTGTGTGCTGGGGAGCCAGAGCTTCACCTCCAGGGTTCAAAGGCATAGATCATGTTCCTTGGAGCTAGCTCTGTTTTCTGTCAGACCAATTCCTGGCCCCTCCCCTGCTCTCATCTGCTATCTTAGGAAACAGCACTCCTCAAATTCTTTGCATGATTGGAGGGGGTAAAGGGGAAGACCCCATCCCCAGATATAACCCCTTTTTCATCACCAATAACTAGGGTCAGGTCTCCATATAATCCAGAAGAGGAAGTGCAAAGCTTGCTAAGGGACTATTTGCTGAAAGAACTGCAGGATTTAGCCAATATGTTTCAGGAGGAGCTGGGAAAGTCGGTATGGGATTGGACTCCGAGGGTGCTGGATGGATGACGTTGGAGCGTAAGGTCCAGCAATGGAGAATTTATCAATATGGGAGCATTGAATACAGAATTTAGCAGCCTAGCAAAGACCCCAAGAGTCAGGCAACCATGCTTACAGGATGACTCCTAGAGGCAGAAAAACAGTACTTTCCATCTCTTCTCTGTACTTTGAGTTGTGTCTCGTTAGTAGATCCAGGGCTGTCAGGAGATGCAGAATCTGGGCTCTGTTAACACCCTCTTTTCCCTGTGATCTTTGAGTCTTTATAGCTTCTCACTGTTGCGTACCTATTTATCTTCACTTTTTTTTTTTTATCCCTAACAATGAACCTCTGTACTAATTTCCCTCCAAAACATCTAAATTGGTTTCTGCTTTTCTGATGGGACCCTGTCAATATAACTGATTATAACTTAGGATCAGGCTGTGAAATCACTCCAGCTCAGGGAACGTTTGTGAAGGAACGGAAGACATCCCCCAATCGGAGGCACCATCATAGACATCTGTCTCCATGGCAGCAGGGACGTGTAGAAGCTGCAGAGACCAGCCCCTGTCTATGCACAGAGATTTACAGTGAGTTCGCAATCGTGTGTCAAAAGAAAAACAGAAGCTGGTTATCATAATGATCCAGGTTTGATGGCAGTTAATTGGTGGTTTGTTTATGTTATCATGAGAAGCCATTTATTTCCTTAGGAATGGGCTTTTTGATACCACAGAGCTTCAAACAATGCTTGTTCCTGTGAGAAGAAGCCGTTGGGGGAATGTCTTAATTTCATAAAACTTGAACAAAGTCTGATTATAGTAGGGCATCTCCCATCCCTGTGCTAAGCATACATACACATAACAATTCTATACAAGGCATACATAATGGAAAACAAAAACAACTCTAGAATAATTACTAGCTGCGTTTTCAATGGTAAAATTTTCAACTGTACTTATTAAGTCAGGACCATAATTTGTGAAATAAAATAATTACCAGCTGCTATAGTTTTGTCACCAATGGGAAAATCTATAGGATAGAGGCAGGCAGAGAACTGGTACCTGTTGTGTCCATTAAAAAAAAAAAAGAAGGGAAACATGATGGGCTTGGTCCATGGTGGACAAAACTGTGTTTCTTAAATGAATGGATGCCCACCTCAAATCTTCAATGAGCAGAAATGAGTAAAGCATTCTGCCTAAAGTAAATAGGATTTTTTAAACCGGGCTTCGAAGAATGGCAGGACATTGTGCTGACCAGACCAGGGTGGGATTTCAGGAAGATCCAAGAGGGTACAGTGCAGGGACAGATCAATGGCCAGGTGAGGCCAGAGGAAATATAAAGCAAGGCTGGCTTTGGAGGTCACCTTAGGCAGCTTTGTTGGCACCTTGTGTTTATGTGTGTTAGAGGGGGTTTGGAAGCTTTTAAGTTGAATGACAATCAGATCTGTGGCTTGCAAGTTCCTTTAATGTACAAGTTCCATAAATATTTGTCAAATTGACTTTTAAAAAAGATAATGGAAGAGCAGCTAAAAATCTTCTGAATATAATTACAGTGCTTTAGGTCGGGAACATTTTCATGCTAGGTGTGGTTAACACCTATTACTGGTTTCCTAGCAACCATGCATTCTTTCCCGGAGAAATCTGAAGGGTCACTTGAATGTCTCCACTTCAGAATTACTCCATGGAATTACTCTAAGACACATTTATCGAATTTGTTCCCTCAACTTCCAGACCATAGTGAGTCAGGCTCAGAAGGGACGATTGAGGTTTTGGGTGGGGTAGGTTTGTGCTCCAGCAGAGAGGGTCAGGGAATACAGGATGGGAGACTCAGTGAAGCACCCTCCTTCCTGCCCATTTACATCTGAAGGTCATTACAGGAAGCTTAGACAAAGGAATTAGTAGAGAGTGGTTCAGATGATATGTGGGGCAGAAAATCATGAGGCAAGATCCGGAGGACCACCTACAAACCCTCTGCAGCGACTCCTCTGCTGCCCAGGCCTCAAACACTGCTCACAGGATGACAACTCATGAAGTTTCCACTTCAAATAGTTTATCTACCTCCAGTTCCATAGTGCTCAAATTTGTAAGCAAGAATGTGCAAAGTAGAATCTTTGGACCAGCAGCCTAAGCCTCACCAGAGGGTTCATTACAAGTGTGGAATCCCAAGTGCTACCAAAACCTTCTGCATCAGAATCTGCATTTAATGAGACCTCATAGACAATCTGCAGGCACATAAACATTTGAGAAACACAGTCCTAGACCAGAGGTTCTCTAAATATTTCCTCTATTGGCAATGTCAGGGCAGCCTGAGAAGTTGTTAGAAATGCAAACTTTTAAGTCCAGAAATCTTTACTGAAGAAGGTCTTCCACGTGATTTGGATACATGTTTAATTTTGGAAATCAGGGTTGTGGAGTCAGTTCTTCAATGTGGCTAACAGAGCAATCACCTGGGCAGTTTTTAAACTGAAGAATGCTTCGTCCATCTCCAGTGTCCAACTTTGATGGGTCTGGGATTCAGCATAAACATTGAAATGCAAAATAATAATAATAAAAAACATCTTTCCAAGCAATTCTTTTTTTTTTTGTACCTGGAATTGAACCCAGGGGTACTTAACCACTAAGCCACATCCCCAGCCATTTTTTGAATTTTATTTAGAGACAGGGTCTCACTGAGTTGCTTACGCTTCTCTAAGTTGCTGAGGCTGGCTTTGCACTGAGATCCTCCTGCTTGGCCTCTCCAGCCTCTGGGATTATATGCATGAGTCACCACACCCAGCTTCCCAGGTAATCCTAAGGGACAGTAGTTAGAAGGCCCTAGCTCCTACTGTTCTCACACTACAAACACTTTGCAATGATGCAACCTCGACCCTGGTGCAACTGCCCCAACCCTGTTCACAAGCTGACAACTCATTCAGTTAGGTCTCCAGCTGCCTCCAGCCCCATAGTTCTGTTGGTATCTGGCTGTCCTTCAATCATTTCAAATACCAAAGTAGAACCCACCGTTTCTATCCTGAAGTACCCAACTACTTCAAAAACCTGTAGGGACTTCTTTAGAAAGGGACACTTGGTTTCCAAAACATGGCTACTGTATTTTGTTTCCTTTCAGATCTCAACAACCCGACCCTATGACTTCAGAACAAGCATCATCCACCACCAGGACTTAACACCAGCACATCCTCTCTATAGGGAAAGATAATCTGTGTTTTATAAACTGAATGTAGCTTTGCCCTTGACATGAGATTTGGTCGGTAAACGCTTCACTCCACATACCTACCTCCCACTATCCTGAATGAAATTTTTCTTGACTTATCAGATAAAGATAGCAGGGAGAGAGGGAAAGGAAATCCTTCTAGAACTGGGGTCAGGAACTGTTAGGAATGAAGTTGGTTGCCTAGCAACAATGTCCTTTTCCTCTCCTCCCCCTAGATAACAATTTGTGATATTTTGTTCCTCCCTCTCTTCTCTTAGGGCTGTTCTAAGTGTTAATTTTAACTAGATTTTATCCATATAAAACTGGAAATAGGGAATGAACACATCATTGAACATGAAATTTGCATATCATAGAGAAATGCACAATCCTTCAAATCAAGATGTCTTTGGCCATTATTTATTTAACAGGTATTCATTGATTGTCGAGTATCAGGCATTTTGTTGACAAAGTATTGTATTAGAAAATCTTCTATAGGTAGGTTTAAAAAGAGAAGTGAGTCCCTTGAATCCAAGAAGATCTAAGAATTGGCTGAGGGATCACACATCAAAGTTCTAATTTTAAGACTATTATATATGGGCTGGTGCACATAATATCAATAGATCAAAAATTAATCATATTACTCTATATCAGCAGTACACATCTGAAAAATTCCATTTACAATAGCAAAGCCAAGAACTATGTAAAAAAAAAAAAGGAACTTTACTAATAGTGTGTAATGAGCTCTATATAAAAATATTTTAAGAAATCTAAAGAAATGGAGGCATCTACCATGTTTATGGAAGGGAAGATTCAAAATCTTAAAGAAGTTGGGCTGGTGGGACAGCTCAGTGGTAGAGTACTTGCTTAGCATACCCAAAGCTCTGGGTTCAATCTACAGGATCCAAAAACAACAACAACAAAAAAAAAATTTTTAAAGAAGATAATTCTCCCTAAAATCATCTTTGAATCCAATAGGATTTAGGTAAAACATCCCAATGGATATTTTGAAGATCATCATAAACTGATTCTAAAAATTATAAAGAAAAGTAAATAACAAATAATAGCCATGGAAATTTTGGGAGGGAGGGGTACTGGGGATTGAACCCATGGGTGTTAACCATTGGGTCACATCCTCCGCCCTTTTTTTATATTTTATTAGAGACAGGGTCTCGCTGACTTGCTCAGTGCCTTGCTGAGTTGCTGAGACTGACTTTGAACTTGCGGTCCTCCTGCCTCAGCCTCCTGAGCCACTGGGATTATAGGAGCGCACCACTGCACTCAGCTAGCCATGATAATTTTAAATACAAAGTAAATGGCAGGAGGCCTGTCCAGATATTAGGATTTTTTATGAAGCTACAGGGATTTGGCAATGTGATGTTGGTGCAAGAATGGAAAAGTAGACCACTAGAACAGGATGGGCAGCCCTGAAACAGATAGATGCACACAGGAATCTTGATTCACAACAGAGGTAGAATTACCATCAGCAGAGAAAAGGTTCAGTAAATGATGCTGGGAAACTGGCTCTTCATGGGAAAAAAATGATAAATCTCATCCCCATGTCATACCACAAACAAAACTAGACTCCAGATAGCTTAAATAATTAAAGACTTTAAAGACCTCTGAAGAATATACACAAGATTGTGTGTGTGTGTGTGTGTGTGTGTGTGAATTGAACCTAGGGTCTCCTACATGCTAGGCAAATGTTTTCCCACTGAGCTACAACCCCAGCCCCCTTTTTATTTTATTTGAAACAGAGTCTCACTAAGTTGCTGAGGCTGGTTTGGAACTTGTTAACCCTCTTGCCTTGGCCTCCCAAGTAGCTAGAATTATAGGCATATGCCACCCACATCTGGTTTATAGGAGAATATCTTTATATGCTTGGGGGAGGAAATATTTTTTTATTTTTTTAGGTATATATGGACACAACAAAATGCCTTTATTTATTTATTTTTTTATGTGGTGCTGAGGATTGAACCCGGGTCCCGCCTGTGCTAGGTGAGCGCTCTACTGCTGAGCCACAATCCCAGCCCCAGGAAATAATTTCTTAAGACTCCAAAACACAAAAAGTAATGGAAAAGATCAATACATTTGTTAAAGGAAAATTTTCCAAAAAAAGACATGCTCATAAAATAGAATTAACGTGTGCTAAAATTTTTATTTACCTCATCTTGAAGGGGTGTTTTATCCATTTGTGTTGCTATAACAAAACACCCAGACTGGGTAATTTTCAAAGAACAAAAATGCATATTTTTACTTTTCAGGAAGCAAGGAAGTCCAAAAATCAAGGCACGGGCAGTTTGCTTCTCTGCTGAGGGTCTAAAACCTGCTTCCAAGATGGCCACCCTGAACACTAACTATATCCACACAAGGCAGAGAAGGCTGAAGGGGAAAAGGGAAAAGCTCCCTCTGTCAAGCCCTTTTAGAAGGGCACCTCACCCCATTCATAAAGGAAGAGCCCTTGTGGCCTAATCATCTATTAAAGGCCCCAAATTTTAATAGGGTCACACTGGTAACACCTGAGTTGAGAAGGAGACACATTCACCACAGCAGAGGAAAATCAGGCAGATGTCACCATCGTTCAAAGGAGAAAGCAGAGAACAACATGAAATAAAAGAAGGTTGAAGAGAATTTACAAACAGATATAAAACTGGCTTTTTCTGTGGGCAGGTTCAGTGTGTGTGTCGGTGGGGCAGATTAAGAGGTGTGAGCAGAGGGAATCAATTCAGCCACCAGCAGACAGAATTTATTTTCAGGTCTAGAGACAAGAATTATTTTGCCTTGTTATCAGTATCTGCCACTGAACAGGTGTAAAGTAGCTCAAAGACGATAAACACTAAACTTGATGAATCTGAACAGTATGTGCTAAACAATTCATGGCTTTCTATTAGAGACCCCAGTACTCTTTTTTTTTGTTCATTCCAAATTTTCTTACATATTTGGTTGCATTTTAAAAGCTTTATCCGGGGGGACTGGGGTTGTGGCTCAGTGGTAGAGCACTTGCCTAGCATGCATGAGGCACTGGTTTTGATCCTCAGCACCACATAAAAATAAACAAATAAAGTAAAGGCATGCTGTCCATCTACAACTATAATTTTTTTTAAAACTTTGTCCACCAAAAGACACTATCAACAAAGTGAAATAATAAACTATAGACTAGGGAAAGCTTTTTGCACAATATATAACAATAAAATACTAGTATTTAAAATAGATAATGAATCTGTAAAAGTCAATAAAGAGACATACAACACTCAGTAGATAGGCAGAGTAGATACGCAAGTGATATGCAGAGGCAATTCAGAAAAGAGAAACTCAGTGCTTGCTAGCACTGTAAAGCTCTGAGTTCAACCTACAGTACTGTAATCAGTCAGTCAATCGATCAATAAAAGAGAAGCTTATGAATGTCATTAAATATATGCAAAGATGATCAATCCCATCATAAGAAGAGAAATGCAAGTTAAACCTACAGTGACATAGCATTTCATTTTCATAAAAAATGAGTCTGGCAATTACAAATATTGAGAACAACATCAAACAAACTACTATAAATTGGTACAACCCATTTTTGGAAGCAAGTTGGTTATTTCTAGCAAAATTGAAAATATTCACGCCCTCGATCCAAGTCATTAATTTCCTGGGAATTCTTCTACAGAGAAAACCAGCAAGAGTATTTTTATAGTGTTGTCTATAATAGCAAAATATTATAGCAAAATAGGAGCCCAGGTATAAAAACCAATAAACCAATAAAAAAAGAACAATTAGAAAAAAATATCGGAAACCATCTGTTTTAGTCAGCTTTTTCACTGCTGTGACTAAAGGATCTGACCAGAACAAGTGTATAGAGGACAAGTTATTCAAGGGCTCACAGTTTCAGAGGTCTCAATCCATAGATAGCTGGCTCCATTCCTTGGGGCTCAAGGTGAGGCAGAACATCATGGTGGAAGAAAGTGGCAGAGGGAAACAGCTCACATGATGAGCAAGACAGAGAGAGAGAGAGAGAGAGAGAGAGAGAGAGAGAGAGAGAGAGAGAGAGAGTGTTAGTTCACTCTCCAGATACAAATATATACCCCATGGCCATGTCCCCAGTGAAAAGACTTCCCATAAACCCACCTGCCTCTAGTTACCATCAGTTAATTCCATCAGGGATTAATTCACAGATTAGGTTAAGGCTAGAATATAATCATTTCTTTTCCAGATCTTCTTGCATTGTCTCACACGTGTTGTGGGGGGACACCACATCTAAACCATAAAACCACCTAAATATCCATCAACAGGGGAACAAATAAATTGTGATCCAGTCATACAAAGGAGTACTACACAGCAATTAACAATGAGTGAAACAGAACTGTATTTATCAACACCCAAACACAATGTCAAATGAAAAAACAAATTAATGTTATTGTTTATATCAAGTCTTAATACATGCCTGGAAATAAGAAATATTTTTAGGATAGTGGCAACTTCTGGGAAGGGAGGAAGGGAAGGAGTATGGGATCAGGCAGTTTTAAATAGATGTTTTATTTGTTAAGTATGAGCCTGGAGATATATGTTTGTTGGAGTGTTCTCTAAATTTGTGTATATTTGAAGTAAATAATAATTTCTTTTTTCTTTTTTTTTTTTTTTTTTGGTACTGGGTATTGAACTCAGGGGCACTTAAACATTGAGCCACATCCCTAGCCCTTTTTATTTTATTTTATTTTGCTAAGTTGCTTATGGCCTCACTAATTTGCTGAGTTTGGCTTTGAACTGTGATCCTCCTGCCTCAGCCTCCTTAGTCACTGGGATTACAGGTGTGCATCACCATGCCGGGAATAATTTCTTAAGTATTTGCAGCTAGATTATATTTGGTGTAAATAGATTGTAGCTCCAAGGACAAATCAAAGCCTCCTTTTCCCCCTGTTCTGTTAATTTCCCTCAGGAACAACGTTCCCCTTACCCCCCAGGCCAAACTTTGCTTCTTAGGGAACTCAGGAAGTAGACTCTAGATTCTTATCCCTTTTAAAGGACTCTGGTCCTTGCAGAGAAGGACAAGAGAAAACTCTGTCCAGACCATCTGTCCTCTTTTAAAAGGACTACACTGGCCTCCTAGCAACCAGATGTGAGAAGTCTAGGAAAAAAGAGAGAAAGTACTTCAACTTGAAGGAAAGCCCTTCCCCCGCCCTGCTGTGCTTCAAGCTCAGCGAGATGGAGCCAGGGAGAGATTCCAGGACAGGGGCTCCTGCCCACTACTGGGAAGGCCAACTCTAACCCTTTCCCTGGCTAATGGAAATCTTGGTGAGTCACATAAAACAAAACAAAACAAAACAAACAAACAAACAAACAAAAAACTACAGCTCAGGAATTTAAATTCTTATGGCAAAAATGTCAAAGTCTAGGATAAAATATCCCAAGAAAATATCAAGAATTTGTGGGTACTTTTAGGGGACATTTATCCTGTCCACCATCCTGACCCCTTTCCTAATTTAAAGGACTCACCATTTGCAAAATTCTTCACTGTCATATTTTTAGCCTCTCTTGTCCCCAAGACAAGTCACATGACCTTGATTCTGTCAGGTGGCACACCTTTGCCTCACTTGGTTTGGGGAGCCAGTGACAGAGAAAAGCAGATACCCCAAACTTTTCAAGCTGGTTGGCATCTTCAGGCTCCCGGGGCAGCATCTGGCTCTGCTGATCCTGGTAAACTTCGCTGAGTGTTGCTCAAGGTTTTGGGGGTGCAGCCCCCACAGCTCTGCAGTAACAACAGCTTCCCCACTAGACCTGGGCTGTGGGGTTGGTGCTGGGTACAGTTCTTTGCTGTGTAGCCTGAGCCTACTATTTCAGGCCTCCAAATAATTGTGGAGGGTTTTCTTTCTTTCTTTTCTTTTCTTTTCTTTTCTTTTCTTTTCTTTTCTTTTCTTTTCTTTCTTTCTTTCTTTCTTTCTTTCTTTCTTTCTTTCTTTCTTTCTTTCTCTCTCTCTCTCTCTCTCTCTCTCTCTCTCTCTCTCTCTCTCTCTCTTTCTTTCTTTCTTTCTTTCTTTCTTCTTTCTTTTTTTTTTTCTTAAATGAACCAAACTCAGTCTCTGTTGCTTGCAGGTTGAAATCCTGAGTGATACAGCCTGTCAACACAGCCTTGGAATCAAGATGGAAAAAGGGACAGAATCACATGGAGAAACGGACAGATGCCAGGGTTAGAATGGGAGACTGAAAAACCCCCTTGTTGCCAACCGTGTGCGGTGGCACACTCCTGGAATCCCAGCACTTTGGGAGGCCGAGGTAGGATTGCGAGTTCCAAGCCAGCCTCAGCAACTGCGAGGGGCTAAGCAACTCAGTGAGACTCCATCTCTAAATAAAATACAAAAAAAAAAAAAAAAAAAAGAGAGAGAGAGAGAGCTGGGGATGTGGCTCAGTGGTCAAGTGCCCCTGAATTTAGTCTCCTATATCTGCCCCCTGTCCCCCCAAAAGAAAAATCCCCTTTTTGGGAGAATACTGGAAGGAGAGGGAGAGACAGGAAGGGAAAGGAACAGCAGAATGAAATTAACCAAACTCTGTCATGTGCATGTATGAACACATCCATCACAGTGGATTCCACTTTTATGTATAACTACAATGTACCAATTAAGAATAAAACAATTTTTAAAATAGAAAATAAAAATAAAATTCAACATTTTGGAAAATGCTAGATCTGGGTGATAAAATATCAAAAAAAGATATGGAACAAGGAGATTAAAAAGTCTTAATAATTGTAGATATAAATAGAACCCTGGGGCTGGGGGTTGTGGCTCAGTGGTAGAGCACTTGCCTAGCATGTGTGAGACACTGGGTTCGATTCTCAGCAACACATAAAAAAATAAGCAAATAAAATAAAGCCATTGTTCCCATCTATAACTAATAAAAATATTTAAAAGTATGCACTAAATACAGAACTAAATCATTTGACAAATATTTAATGATCACATGCTATGTGCTTGGCACTGTTCCAGATGTTTGGGATACATCGTGAACAGAACAAAAATTCCATTGCTCTATTCCCCTGCCCCTTGCATCTACCTGCTGCTCTCAGTCTGGATCACATCTCCTCCCACGAGGCTGCAGAGAAGCTCTCCTCTCCTGTTCAACAGCTTTCCCCATCCTCTGCAGAGTGGGCTTATCAAAACACCTCCCCACCCAAAGAAAGCTCTTCCTGGAAGGAATTCTTACCCCACAGCTAAGAGCTTAAAATTGTCTTCATATTGTTTTTGCAGGGAATTATTTTTAAGATAACTTTTATCTGGTGACTGCTAATGGGTATGGCATTTCTTTCAGGCGTGATAAAAATATTCTGGAATTAGTGGGGTTGGTTGCACAACTTTGTGAGCGGGCTAAAACCACTTTAAAGGGGTCAGTTTTCGGGGCTGGGAATGTGGCTCAGGCGGTAGCGCGCTCGCCTGGCATGCGTGCGGCCCAGGTTCGATCCTCAGCACCACATACCAACAAGATGTTGTGTCCGCCGAGAACTAAAAAATAAAATGTTAAAAATTCTCTCTCTCTCTCACCCTTAAAAAAAAAGGGGGGGGGTCAGTTTTCTGGTATGTGAATCACATCGAAGAAACAAAAAAGAATAGATTCAGCAATTAGCTCAACGCCTGGCTGTAATAAGTGTTCCGTAAGTGGTTGTTGTTTTTAAAAAATGCTCTCTAGCTCTATCAATCATCTGTCCTTAAAAAAAGAAAACACTTGGAGATTGTATAATTTTCTTACAATCTTTTTCCATCCACCACCTACCAACAAAATCTGGAGGGATTCTAATGCTAATGTTCTGTCTTCCATATGCACCATTCTGATTCTGGATCCAACTTTGTGTGTTGGGAATTAAAGGCCTAATCCTATTCCTTTTGATGAAAACTCTTGGGGGTTGATTGTGCTGAGTCTCAGAAAATGATGCCCCCAATAAGGCCATACATGCCTCTAAAAGCAAAAATCTCTCTCTGATCTTCTCCTGTCCCCCTGTGTCCTGTTTCCTTTTGTCTTCCCCAAACCAGACACATATGCTAAATTTCTCTTCCTCAAGATTGGTCATAGAAAATAGGGCTTCTTGGCCCATTTGTTGGTTGGGTTATTTGGTTTTTTTTTGTGTGTGTGTTTATATGAGTTCTTTATATATCCTAGTGATTAGTGTTCTATCTGATGGGTGAGGGGTAAAGAATTGCTCCCAAGATGTAGGCTCTCAGATTGTTCACCTCACAGATTGTTTCTTTTGCTGAGAAGATATTTTTAGTTTGAGTTCATCCCATTTATTGATTCTTAATTTTAATTCTTGTGCCACAGGGGTCTGATTAGGAAGTTGGGGCCTAATCTCACATGATGGAGATTAGGACCTACTTTTTCTTCTATTAGACACAGGGTCTCTGGTTGTATTCCTAAGTCCTTGATCCATTTTGAGTTGAGTTTTGTGCATGGTGAGAGATAGGGGTTTGATTTCATTTTGTTGTATATGAATTTCCAGTTTTCCTAGCACCATTTGTTGAAGAGACTATCTTTTCTCCCATGCATGTTCTTAGCAACTTTGTCTAATTGTAGTTTTGTGGGTTAGTCTCTGTGTTCTCTATTCTATACCATTGGTCTACCAGTCTGTTTTGGTGCCAATACCATGCTGTTTTTGTTACTGTTGCTCTCTAGTATAGTTTAAGTTCTGGTATAGTGATGCCAGCTGCTTCACTCTTCCTGTTAAGGATTGCTTTAGCTATTCTGGGTCTCTTATTTTTCCAGATGAATTTCATTATTGTTTTTTCTATTTCTATGAGGAATGTCATTGGAATTTTGATCAGAAACAAATAACCAATCAATAAATGGGCTAAGGACCTGAAGAGACACTTCTCAGCAGATGATGTACAATCAATCAACAAATACATGGAAAAATGTTCATCATCACTAGCAATTAGAAGAATGCAAATCAAAACCACGCTAAGATTTTATCTCACTCCAGTTAGAATGGCAGCTATTATGTATAATAAACAACAATAAGTGTTGGCAAGGATGTAGAGAAAAAGGTAGATTCATTCACTGCTAGTGGGACTGCAAAGTGGTGCAGCCAATATGGAAAAGCAGTATGGAGATTTCTTGGAAAACTGGGAATGGAACCACCATTTGACTCAGCTGTCCCTCTTCTTGGTCTATACCCAAAGGACTCAAAAACAGCATACTACAGGGACACAGCCACATCAATATTTATAGCAGCACAATCACAATAGCCAAACTGTGGAACCAACCTAGATGCCCTTCAGTAGAGGAATGGATAAAAAAAATGTGGCAAATATACACAGTGGAATATTACCCAGCAATAAAAGAGAATAAAATCATGGCATTTGCAGGTAAATGGATGGAGTTGGAGAGGATAATGCTAAATGAAGTTAGCCAATCCCCCCAAAACAAATGCCAAATGTTTTCTCTAAAGAGATTGATTCATAGTGGGGTCCGGAGGGGGAGCATGGGAGGAATTGATGAATTCTAGATAGAGAAGAGGGGTGGGAGGTAAAGGGAGGGGGCAGGGGGTTGAATGTGATGATCATTATTATCAAAAGTACATGTATAAGGACACAAATTGGTGTGAATATACTATATATACAACCAGAGATATTAAAAATTATGCTCTGTATTTTTGTAATAAGAATTGTAATGCACTCTGCTGTCATACACAAATTTAAAAAAATAGGGCTTCTCCTCCAAAGCCAGCCATAAACCCTAGAAAATTACTCTAACTTTCCCCTACCTTTCTATTTAGGAGCTGGCCATAAAGACATTCTCTGACCTACTTCATTCTTATTCCAGAGGGTCCTGTCCTATACCCAGGAGAAAGGAATGCCACACACAAACAGTCAAGAATCCAGACAGGCCTTGCTACATTTCCCCACTGGATCTATTGTTTTTTTAGGTCACATTCTTTCTGTCCAATCACATTTTTTTACACAGTAATCCATGTTTCGTTAAATAAATGTATAAAAATAGGTAGATTTTTAGTTGGGTATTGTGGCACATGCCTGTAATCCCAGTGGTTTAGGAGACTGAGGCAGGAGGATTGAAAGTTTAAAGCTAACCTCAGTCATTTAGCAAGGCCCTAAACAATTTAGTGAGACCCTCTCTCAAATACTAAAAAAGGGCCTGGGGATGTGGCTCAATGGTTAAGCACCCTGAGTTTGATCTCTTGTACCAAAAAAAAAAAAAAAAGTTTCTATGTCTTTGAATTTTTGTTTCTGAAGTCTGCCATGCATGTAAAATAAATTTGTCCTGCTTTTCTCTTGTTAACCTGTCTCTGTTATAGGAATATTGGCCATGATCCTTGCAATGAGAAGGAAAGGTTTCACATCCCTAGATTATTTGTGCTGTATTTTAGTCAATTTTTTTCTTTGCTGTGACCAAAAGACCTGATGAGAGCAAGTTAGAGAGGTACAAGTTTATTTTAGCTCATGGTTTCACAGTTTCAGCTCTGGTCACTGACATCATAGCTCTGGACCAAAGGTGAGGCAGAATCATGATGGAAGCCTGCAACAGAGGAAGCACATCAAGACCTTACAACTGACAAACAGAGCTCTGCTTACCAGAGACAAAATATAACCCCCAAAGGCATACCCCAAATGACCTACTTACTCCAACCACACCCTGCCTGTATATAGTTACCACTCAGTGAATTTACAACAGTGGCTTAATCCACTGACTAAGTTTCTCATCTCAAAATCTAATCATTTCACCTCTGAAAATTCTTGCATTATCTCAGGCATGAGTTTTTTTAAAAAAATTATTTATTTATTTTTAATTAGGTATATATGACAGCAGAATGCATTTTGATTCATTGTACACAATTGCAGCACAACTTTTCATTTCTCTGACTGTACACAATGTACCATTGTACCATATGTGCAATCATACATGTACCTAGGGTAATGATGTCCATCACTCATGAGTTTTTGAGGGACACCTCATATCTAAACCATAACATTTCATCCCTGGCCCCAAAAGCTCATGCCCATTTCACAATGCAAAATACAATTAATCCCTTTTCAATGGAAGGAGACCCTCATTGTTATACATAATTACATATAAGAGGTTGTGAGGGGAAAGGGAAAAAAAACAAGGGAAATAATTAAATTACAGTAGATGGGGTAGAGAGAGAAGATGGGAGGGGAGAGGACGGGGGATAGTAGAGGATAGGAAAGGTAGCAGAATACAATAGTCACTAATATGGCATTATGTAAAAATGTGGATGTGTAACTGAAGTGATTCTGCAATCTGTATTTGGGGTAAAAATGGGAGTTCACAACCCACTTGAATCTAAAGTATGAAATATGATATGTCAAGAGCTTTGTAATGTTTTGAACAACAAATAAAAAAAATAAACATTAAAAAAACCCAATTAATCCATTTTCAGGAGTCCCCACAGTCTTAATAGTTCCAGCATTGCCCCAAAGTCCAAGTCCAAAATCTCATCTGAGACTAAAGGCAAACTCTTAGCTGTAAGAGTAAAGATCAAAAACGAGTTACATATATCCCCTATATAATGGCACAGAGTAAACATTTCCCTTCACAAGGGAGAAATAGGGGCAATGAAAGAAGGGAGGGGACCAAAGCTAAACTAAAATCCGGCAGGGCAAACAAGTTCTATAACTCCACATTTAGCATCTGGGGCACATGGCATCATGACATTCTCTCCAAAGGGCTTGTGTAGCTCAGCCTTATGGCCTGGCTGGTTGAAACCTGCATGTCTCTTTCTTGACTTGTCTCAGCTCAATTCCTGCAGCTTTCCGCAGCATACATTCCATGTTACTGGCATTTATTGATCTTGGTGGTCTCCACTGCAGCATCAGCTTCCTTCTCACATCTTCATGCATCATCCTTCAGAGGCTGCATGCAGAGATTCCAAATCTGCTAAACTTTGCCTGGCCTCCCAGGCCTTCTTTTCAAATCTCAGTGGAGACCTCCATGGACCCCCTGCAGGACGGCAGCATCCTGCATTCCTAAAGATCAGCACCATGTGGTTAATGCCAAGATCTGTTGTTATCTTAAGCAATAGTCAAGTACCCTTGATCCATGGATGAAAGAGCCCCTGAGTGCCTGGGCAGCTGTGCCCAGTGAAACAATTTCCTAGAACCACCCCCTCATAAAAGCTGGTCGCTTCTCAAAGGAATTTTTACTTTTATGCCTTAGAGCCTGAGATGGATATGGCTTTGTCAATTCCTGAGATGTATTCAAGCCATCTTTCCTCTTGGCTCCGTTCAAAGTACTTAGCATCTCTTCAGTCACTATAATCTCTTTAACAATTATTCAATTAGTAAAGAGAACAATTATTCAATTTTTCCTTAGCCCCAGTTTTACTCACAATTTCCTGGCCAAACTGTAAGTTTTTAAAATTTTTCTGCTTTGCATCTTATTCCTAATTACCACAGTAAACTTGTCTAAAACCTACAAGCAATATCCATACAGCCACCTAAATGCTGTTCAGCTTTAAAATTTCCTCTGCCAGATTAACTAGTCCATCATCTTTAAATTTGGCCTCACAGAAAGTCTCAGGACATGGGAAAAATGTAGACAATTTCTTTGCCAGAATGAAACATGAATGGCCTCTAGACCAATTTCCTAGAGAATCCTTCTTCTGCTCTGAAATCTCATGAGCCCAGTCTTTACTGTCTGTAGTCCTATTTGCATTGTGGTTTTCTGAACTTTCACAAGAATTTCCCATTAAGTCCCGCTTACAACATTCCAAAGCTTTTCCAGTCAGTGTCTCCAACTTTTCCAAATTCCTCTGTCAAACCATTTCCCAATGCTTCCAAACCACCTGGTCAGGCTAGTCACAGTAATGACCCTACTTCTCAGGGTCCCGATATCTGATTGTGTCAGCTTTGCTTCACTGTGACCAAGAGACCTGACAAGAAAATCTTAGAGGAGGAAAAATTTATTTGGGATTCACAGTTTCAGAGGTTCAGTCCTTGGCCAGCTGACTCCATAGCTCTGGATCTAAGATGGGGCAGAACATTATGGTGGAAGGATGTAGCAGAGGAAAGCAGCTGAGGACATAGCATTAAGAAACAGAAAGAGCTCTGCTCACCAGAGACTAAGCCCCAAATCACACCCCCAGTGACCTACTGTCTCCAGACACTCCCTACCTTTCTATAGTTACTTCCCAATTAATCAAGATCAGTGGATTAATCCACTGTTTAGGTTACATCTCTCATAATAATTTCACCTCTGAAAATTCTTTCATCGTTTCACATGTGAGCTTTTGAGGAACACCTTATGTCTAAAGCATAACATGTGTACTTAATAAAGGACAGAACAACTTCAATTGATTCTTTCTTTCTCTCTTGTCTAATTTAAATTTTCAACTTTTCCTTAAATACAAGACTAAAACCATGGTTTAAACTGAGTGATTCTGTAGTTAAAATTGTAAAATTGTGATTTTTGACTGTTACAGAGATATATTAAAAAGATCAGCTACTAGACATTGTATTAGGTGCTTTGTTGATTTCTCCCCGATGCTTATGTGGTATGTTTATCTTCTGAAAATTCACACAAAGCAAGCTTTAAAAAAGTTAACAAGACTCTAGTTTTCTGCTTGGCATGTAAAAAGCTTGGGAGTCTCTACTCCCCACTGAGAAGTAAAGGGCTGAACAGTGAGGCACAGGCTCTACAAAAGACAGAGACATAGTCATAGAACCATAGACTATTTCTCCTTCACCCACAACCTTATTGCCTCATTTACCAACAGCCCATTTACCATTGTTTCTCTTAGTATATCATGTTTGACTTTGAACAGAAAGTGACAAGGCATACTAAAGGCAAAACACACAGCTTTAAGAGACCAGAAAAGCTGAGGGTGGTGGCACATGTCTGTTATCCCAGCAGCTTGGGAGGCTGAGATGGGAGAATTGTGAGTTCAAAGCCAGCCTCAGCAAAAGTGAGGTTCTAGGTAACTCAGTGAGACCCTGTCTCTAAACAAAATACAAAATAGGGCCGGGGATGTGGCTCAGTTTTCGAGTGCCCCAGAGTTCAATCCCTGGTCCCCCCACCCAAGAAAAGAGACTAGAAAAGCATCAGAACAAGTCAGGTATGGAATAAATATTAGAATTATCAAACAAGAAACTTAAAGGACTATGAATAATATACTAAGGGCTTTATTGGAAAAAGCAGATGGCATGCAAACACTGATGAATAATGTAAGCACAGAGGCAGAAATAGTAAGAAAGAATAAAAAAGAAACACTAAGGTTAAAAAAATACACTGTTAACAGATATGAAGAATGCCTTTAATATGCTCATTAGTAGTTTAAACATGGCTGAGGAAAGAACTGCTAAGCTTGAGGATTTAACGATGGAAATTTCCCAAATTGAAAAAAGAAAGAGAGACACTGACTGTATAATGCAGACTGACTGTGAAGTGCAGACCCTGTGCTACCAAAACGGCCACCCACCATGACTGAGCTGCAAGCCACTGTGGCCTCATCTCTCAAGGCAGCCACCCGCACCTTGGGACACCGTAGCCACCACCATAGCCACCTCAATATGGTAGCCCCCACCTTGGGACACCAGACAGGGCCTGGAGACAGCAATTCACCACAGCATGGCATCTCTGAACAAGGCCAACTACCATCACCGTATGGAGCGCCCTCATGGCCCTGTTTCTGAAAGCAGTCACCTCCATCTTTAGACCCCTCTGCTGCCATCTTGGGTCAACTCTGCTATGATATCACCATCTTGAGTTTCAGCATCCTCCATCTTGGAACACCAGCCAGGTCCCAGAAGCCCAATATCAAGGTATCTACAGGTTTGCCATGGCTGCCACCATCTAAGGATGTGGCTACTTCCATATAGAGATACCAGCTTCTGGAATACCATCATCAAGGTGCCTGCAGACTTGGTAACACCTGAGGTCTCCCTGTTAGGTGTACTAATATCCACCATCTTGCTGCAGAGGCAGGAGAGAGCCTTGCATGGGGTCAGTAGATTGGAAGAGGGTATGAGGACATCTTGCTGAAGGCTTGCCCAGCCAACCAGTCCAGTACCCACCAGGTTTCCAGGGCCAATGTGGGCCAGCACTGGCTGGGACCATCCCAGTCCCTGACTCCCTCCCCAACCCAGATCCCCTGGTCCTGCTGGTTTGGCAATCAACAGGGTCCTCCAGCTCCCCACCACCCTGTTGACACCAACCCACCCAGCACTTGCAGCTGCGTGGCTGGTGAACAGTTCTCAATGCCTGGTCCTGATCCACCTGACACAGAACAGCTCTCCATGACAGATGTACAGGTCCCAGAGCTCAGCCCTCAGGATCTCCAGAGAGAGAGGTGCCTGTCTGGGAAGTCAAAAGGGCATGTTTAGAGACTAAATTACAGACCAGGAATTGTGAGGTCTGCAAGTGAGATAAAGGGCTAATATCAGGCTCCTACATCACATGAGTGGACCCCAAAGGAGATTCCCGGGGTGCAGTCTTCCAACAGAGACTGGAAATTGCTATACCCCAGGGGTTCTACCTCTAAGACTAACCTTTCACCCTAGTAACCCTCAACTTCCTGAGGATGGAGATACCAGCAAACTCCACACAACCCCACCTACCAGCTGAGAAGGGAAACTGTTGAACTCCAACAGAAACAATTATTCAGTTTTCCTGTAAGATTTTTTTTCTTTTCTTCTCCTGTACTCACACATCCTCACCATTTTTGAAACCAAGTACTCTTCATGCATTGAACTATTGAGTACTGAGATGTCTGAATAGTATATTACAGTTTTATTATATATTCTTTTATTTCTACATTTTTTCTTTTTAACTTTTTTCTTATTTTATTTATTTATGTTTTTACTCTTTCTCTATATTTTTCTCTCACTTATCTGTTTCCCTGGATTCTCTTTCTCTCTTTTCTCCTGCACACAGCCAAATTCTATTGATTCCTCTTTCACTGTTCCTATGATCTAATACTTCTATCTTCTCCCCCACTACCTATAAACATCACATCCCACACAACCCTTGTTCTCTCTTTGTCTATCATTAGAAATTGGCAAACCTATTTTTATATTGTAGACAATAATTGAACACATCATTTCTGTTTATTGCAACAAAACTGTGAATGTCTTAATAGGAGCTATTTAGTTTAAGGCTGCCTATTGTTTGCAGTGGGTGTTGTTAATATTGATCTCCCCCTTAAAGGCAAAGTATTGGAAACCTTCAGGGGTACTATAAGTCTATAGGGTAGAAACTGTAATACCTTGAATATGCACCGCTAGAAGGGAAGACACATGAACAACATGAAAAAACAAAGGAAGAAAGTGCCCCCAAACAAACCAAGATGCTACAATTATAGAATCCATAGACAACACAGAAGAAGAAATGTCAGAGAAGGAGTTCAGAATGTACATAAATAAATTGATCTGTGAAGTAAAAGATGATGTAAGAGAACAAACAGATAGCAAAAGATCACTTCAATAAAGAGTTAAAAAATAAAAATTCTGAAAACAACAACAAAAACAACAGAACAGAACTCCTTGAAAGGAAGGAAACAATAAACCAAATTGAAAATTGAATAGAAAGCATCACCAACAGACTAGATCATTTGGAAGACAGAACCTCAGGCAATGAAGACAAAATATATAATCTTGAAAATAAAGTTGACCACGCAGTGAAGCTGGTGAGAAACCATGAACAAAACTTCCAAGAATTATGGAATAACATGAAAAGACCAAATTTAAGATTTATTGGAATAGAGGAAGGCACAGAAATACAAACCAAAAAATGCACAATCTTTTCAATGAAATAATATCAGAAAATTTCCTAAACCTAAAGAAAGAAATGAGAAATCAAACACAAGAGGCTTACAGAACCCCAAATGTACAAAATTACAGTAGACCCACACCAAGGCACATTTCAATGAAAATGCTAGCATACAAAATGATTGAATTTTAAAGGCTACAAGAGAAAAGTTTCAGATTACATATAGAGGGAAACCAATTCAGATCTCGGCAGATTTCTCAGCCCAGATCCTCAAAGGTAGGAGGTCCTGGAACAACATACACCAAGCACTGAAAGAAAATGGATGCCAACCAAGAATCTTATATCCAGAAAAATTAAGCTTCAGATTTGATGACAAGATAAAAACCTTCCATGATAAACAAAAGTTAAAAGAATTTACAACTAGAAAATCCGCACTATAGAACATTCTCAGCAAAATATTCCATGAGGAGGAAATGAAAAACAGCAATGAAAATCAGCAAAGGGAGGAACTACACTAAAGAAAAAGCCAATCAAAGGAGAAATCAAGTCAAGTTAAAAACCAAAACAAATCAAAATGACTGGGAATACAAATCATATCTCAATAATAACCCTGAATGTTAATGGCCTAAACTCATCAATAGAAAAACATGGACTGGTAGACTGGATTAAAAAATAAGACCCAACAATATACTGCCTTCAAGAGAATCATGTCACAGGAAAAGACATCCACAGATTGAAGGTGAAAGGATGGGGAAAAACTCATATGTACTGTGTAAACAAGCAGGGGTTTCTATTCTCATATCAGATAAAGTGGACTTCAATCCAAAGTTAGTTTCAAGGAATAAAGAAGGACATTTTATACTGCTTAAGGGAATCATACATCAACAAGACACAGCAATCAGAAATATTTATGCTCTAAGCAATTAATCATCTACGTACATCAAACAAACCCTTCTCAATTTCAAGAATCATAGACCACAACACAAAAATACTGGGTGACTTTAACACACCTCTCTAGCCGTTAGATAGATCTTCCAAACAAAAACTGAACAAAGAAACTATAGAACTAAATAATATAATCAATAATTTAGACTTAACAGCCATGTATAGAATATTTCATCCATCAACGAGTGAATACACTCTTATCAGCAGCATATGAATCTTTCTTTAAAATAGATCATATGTTATTCCACAAAGCAACTCTTAGCAAATACAAAAGAAAAATAGAGATACTATCCTGCATTCTGTCAGATCATAATGGAATAAAATTAGAAGTCAATGGCAAAATAAAAAATAGAAGCTACTCCAGCTCCTGGAGACTAACTCATATGCTATTGAACGACAAATGGATAGCAGGAGAAATCAGGGAGGAAATAAAAAATTCTTAGAGGTAAATGAGAACATCAATACAGCATATCAAAATCTCCGGGACATTATGAAGGTAGTGCTAAGAGGAAAGTTCATTACATTGAGCTCATTCATGAAAAGAATAAAAAGTCAACAAATGACGCAATATTTTGAAGGAAGCTCAAGCAGCATAAATGAAAAAAAATACACCCAAGTATATTATATTTAAACTTCAGAAAAGCAAAGATCAAAAAAAAATCTTAAAAGAAGACAGGGTAGCCAAAATCCCCTTATACATAGAGAAGCCAAGATAAGGATCACATTTGACTTCACCTCAGAAACTATGAAAGCAAGAAGAGAGTAGAGTGAAATATTTAAAAGAGAGAAATGTTTAAAGTACTGAAAGAAAATAAAACTTGCAACCTGGAATTTTGTCCACTGCAAAATTATTCTTCAAAGTGAGGGACAAATACAGACTTTCTCAAACAATAAGAAAAGGGATTTGTTGCCAGTAGACTTACCTTGCAAGAAATATTAGAAAATATTATTAGAGAGAAGGACAATGACAGAGTCAGACAGTTAAATCTACATAAAAAAGGAAGAGCATTGGAGAGCAAATAAGTGAAGGTAAATTGGTAAAATAAAAGTTTATATTTCTTATTTATTTATTTATTTATTTTGAGATGCTAGGGATTGAACTCAGGACCTCATGCATTTTAGGCAAGTGTTCTACCACTGACCTGCATCCCAAGCCCTGTCTTTCTTATTTTGAAGTGACAATAGGTAACTGTTTGTTCAAAATAATAATAGCAATACTATATTTAAATATTCATCACATATGCTATTGGATGAATAAAAACTGACCAAAATAATACAAATAACAAGAGGAAAAATTATGAGTAAAAATTAGATACTTGCACTGTTCATGAAGCAGTATAGTGTTATTTGAAAATAGACTTGGATTAGTTGTAAATATATATTCTTTGCGTGTGTGTGTGTGTGTGTGTGTGTGTGTGTGGTGCTGGGTTCAAACCCAGGGCTTTGCGATGCAAGAAAAGCATTCTACCAACTGAGCTATATCTCTAGCCCCTAAATGTATATTCTAAATGACAAAGCCCCTAAAATTTTTAAATTAAGTATAATTAATTTGCTAATAAAGGATAGAAAATAGAATAATAAAAAATGTACAAATAAAACAACAATAGCACACAAATATGAAAGACAAAAATAAGAACAGTTTCAACTGTTAACAACTAGGGTAGTTATTAAAACAACTATAGCAATAATCAGCTTAAATGTCAAGGTCTAAATACAGTAACTGAAAGACAGATGATCCGAATGTAATAAAAATCAAGACCCAAATATATGCTGTCTATAAGAAACCTACTTTAGGCTGGGTGTGGGGGTGCATACCTATAATCCCAGTACCTTGGGAGGCTGAGGCAGGAGGATCACAAATTCAAAGCTAGCCTCAGCAAAAGTGAGGCACTAAGCAACTCAGTGAGAGCTTGTCTCTCTAAATAAAATACAGAGTAGGTATGCTGATATGGCTTAGGGGTTGAGTGCCCCTGAGTTCAATCTCCAGTATACCTCCACCCCCCAAAAAGTAAATGGGTAGAGAAAGACATCCAGACTATCTATCTATATCTATATCTATATATCCAAAGTAGCTATATTAATTTCATATGGAGCAGACTTGAGAGCATGGAAAATTATCCAGGGCAATCAGTGGGTATTATATAGGGGTCAATACACGACAAAGGCATACCAAGACTTAATGTGTATATATCTAAAACCAGAAGGTCAAAATACATAAGATCAAAACTGGTAGAACTGCAAAGAGAAACAGATGAATCTACTATTGTGGTTAGAGATGTTAACAACCTTCTATCAGAGATCCAGTAGGAAGAAAATCAGGACACAGTCGAACTCAGCAGTATTATCAACAAACTGGATCAAATTGACATCTGTAGAATACTTCATCCAACAATAGCAGAATGACATTCTTCTTAAGTTCATATGGAACATTCACCAAGAGAAACCATTCTGGGCCATAAGACATGATTTAATACCTGGAAATCATATAAAATGTTTGCTCTCAGACACAAACAGAATTAAACTACAAATTGATACCAGAAAGATATGTGGAAAATCCCAATGTTTGAACATTAAGCACATTTCTAAGTAATAGATGACGTCAAAGAAGAAATTTCAAAAGGAATTTGAAAGTATTTTAGCTAAATTAAAAGGAAAATACAACTTAAAATTTGTGGCAGGCAGTGAAGGCAGTCTTTAGAGGGAAATTCATAGTAGTAAATGCATATATTAGAAAAGAAGAAGGACATAAAATCCTAAAAACTTCGACCTTAGAAAACTAGAAAAAGAAGAGTAAGTCAAATCCAAAGGAAGAAGGACAAGATAATTAAAGCAGAAATCAATGCAATGGAAAGCAGGAAATCAATAGTGAAATTAACAAAACCCTAATCTGGTTCTTTGGAAAGATCAATAAAACTGGTAAGCCTCTAACCAGGCTAAGAAAAAGAGAAGACACAAATTACTTATATGAGAAATGAAAGAGCAGAGACTTCATTACCGATCCCTTGGGTATTAAGAGGATAATAAAGGAATATTATGGACAACTTTATGCCCACATACATTTGATCATCTAGAAGAAATGAATCAATTCCTCGAAAGACACCATCTGCCAAAGCTCACACAAGAAAGAAGAAACAATCTGAATAGGTTGATATCAATTAAATAAATTGAATCTGAACTCTCTCTGCAGCACTGCAAAAACAGTAAGGGTGCACACAGATGTGTATAGCAGCTTTATTCATAGTTGCCAAAAGTCTCAAGCAGTAAGACATCTTTCAGTCAGTGGATAAAGTGTGGTACCTCCAGACAATGAGATATTATTTAGCACTAAAAAGAAATAAGCTATCAAGTCATGTAAAGCCTAAATGTATATTATGAAGTAAAAGAAGCCCATCTGAAAAACCTCTATCGTGTATGATTCTAACCATGGTAGTCTCTCCCCCTTATCTGCAGTTTTGCTTTTTATTATTTTAGTTACTGGTGGCCAACTACAGTCTGAAAATATTAAATGGAAAATTCCAGAAATAAACAATTCATAAGTTTTAGGTTACCCACCATTTTGGCTAGTGCGATGAAATTTTGCTCTGTCTGGCCCTATTTCATCCGGGACAGAAGTGATTTCTTTGTCCATGTGGATGCTTCCTGTCCATTAGTCACTTAATAGCCATCTGTTATCAGATTGACTGTCCTGGTATCACAGTGTTTGTGTTCAAGTAACCCTTACTGTACGGAATGACAGCCCCCAAGGGCAAGAACAGTGAGGTTGGCAATTCAGATACAACAAAGAAAAATCTTAAAGTGCTTCCTTAATGGAAAAGATTAGAGTTCTCCATTTAATAAGGAAAGAAAAAAAAATTGTGGGCTGAGATTGCTAAGATGCATGGTGAGAACAAATCTTCCATCCATGAAATTGTGAAGAAGAGAAATTTGACTTGCTGTAACCCCTCAAACTACCAAAGTTATGTTACTATTAATAGAGTGTGTGAATGTGCTTTGTTAAAATGGAAAAGGCATTAACTGTAAGTATGAACGGGATGGAGAAAACACAGTATATACAGGATGCAGTACTATCCAGGTGGGTCTTGGGACATATTCCCCATGGATGGGCTGGGGAGGCTGGCTATATGTGACATTCTGGAGAAGGCAAAACTATGAGACAGTGAAAAAGATCAGTGGTTTCAGTTGGTTAGGAGGCAGAGAGGGATGAACAGGCAGAGCTTAGATTTTTAGGATGAAGCTATTCCCTATGACACTACTATGTGGCTACATTTCACATTGATCAAACCCCACAGAATACACAACATGAAGAATGGACCCTAATGCGTAATAGACATGGTGGTGCATGCTTGGGATCCCAGCCCAGGCAGGCGGATCAGGAGCTCATGAGTTTGAGACTAGCCTAGGCAATGGAGTGAGACCCTGTCTCCATAAACAAACAAACAAATAAAGTGAACCTTGGTATAAACTAGAGACTTGAGTTGATAACAAGGTGTCAGTGTAGACTCATGGATTGAGCCTCTGCTTGGGTGAGGGACGTTGGTAGTGGCGGAGGTTGTGCGCCCTGGAGATGGGGTACATGGTAACACTTTACTTTCCACTCCATTTTGCTGAGAAACTAAAACTCTTCTAAAATGTAAAATTTCTTAATTTAAAAAAGTTACTAAATCACTTTTTAAAAATAAGACAACCAGTGATCTTGGAGAGATTCATTGCATTGGTCAATAAATGGCTTAGGCATATTTTTGGCAGTTGTTAGATTTACATAGTTACTCTTCTCTCTTTGCAAGATAAAGAAGTCCAGGCAAAAAAATAAAACATAAACCCCTATAATTTGTGTTTCTACAGGTTTGCTACTTGGGGAAAAGCAATAAAAAAAAAAAACTTGGCAATAGTGAGAGAATCCGACAAACATACAAGGACATTCCTATTTAAAGAAAATACATTGAATACAACACCATTTGAAGAAAACAAGCCACTTAAGTCATAAGTTTAAAAGTATTATTTAAAATAGTCAGCTGATGACCTTTCTTTATGCATAGCCTTAGACTATGAGCTCTGAGATCATAAAAAAAAAATGAGGCTTCTTATCTACCCTACTGTTTGATCAACAGAAATGATATAAAGAAGACAAAGGTTTTTGTGTTTTGTTTTTGAAAGGACTGATTATATGCCCTTTCTGTCTTCTACAGAACAGATAGATTTTTTTTTTCAATTTGGCAACAAAGCAGTTTTTCTCTTCCAAAGAATTTAAAGTATTTGTACAAATATTGACTGATGGCATTGTGGTAGAGGAGGAGGAGGAGGAGAAGGGGGAAGAGGAGGAAGAGGGATAGAGGAGATGAAGGAAGCAATTAAAAGGTGGTAAGGATGATAACATTCCCCCCTCCCCTTCCCCATCTCCCTCCCCCTCCCTCCCTTTCTGGTGCTTAGGATTGAATCCATGGCCTCATACATGCTTAGCACATGCCCTAGCACTAAGATAAATCCCCAACCCCTTTATTTTTCTTAATCCCCAAGATGTCTCCACCTATGTCAGCTCACCAAAAAAAGTCAGGTGCAAAATATTCTGTTCTAATATTTGATGTATAAATGAGAGCACCCTGCTCTATAAAGTTGTCTTTACATGCCTGTGTTTCCATCTCAGCTAGGGAAAAACTGCAAATATTTGCACAAGCTGATCTGTTATCTCAGAGACCAGAATTTTTTTCAAGTCTGTTTTAACTTGGTTTGATGAATATTTTTGAGCAATCTTCTCAATTCTGGACATTCTAGGGATCTGACCCTGGATATATGAATGCAGTGATTCTCAGAATATGCTCCTAGGGCTAGTAACATCTATATTATCTGGGAATTTTTAAGAAATGCAAATTCCAAGGTCCCACCCTATGACTACTATGTGAATCGACAACAGTTCATTATTATAATGAAATACCTGAGATAAATAAATTATAAAGAGATAAAAGGTTTAATCTGCTTCAGTTTTGGAGGTTCTAGTTTGTGATCCATTGGCCCCATTGTTTGGGGCCCTGTAGCCAGGCAGCACATTGTGACAGGAGCACATGGCAGAAAAAAACAAAAACAAAACAACACTCACTGCATGGCTAGGAAGCAAGGGCAGGACAGGAAGGGTCCAGAATCCCAGAATGTCCTTTGGGGGCCTTCCCCCAATGACCTAAATACCTCCCATTAGGCTTAACTCCTAGAAATTCAACCACCTTTCATAATGCCACCTTGAGGACCAATCCTTTAGCACATGGGCTTTTGGGGGACGTTCAAAATCCAAACTAGAGCAGCTACAGAATGGGAAATCTGGTGGCCTGGTGTAGCAATCTGTGTTTTAGCAAGTCATCCAAGTGACTCAGGTGCACTCACGTGTGAGAATCCCTATGTTAGGGGAGGACTTTCCATAGGACGCCTCACACCTAACAGCTCGGTATTAGATGTATTAGATGAATAAATGCGTGAGAAAAATGCAAAGTGGAGCTGTTGGTACAGTTTGTTAGAGGATGAGATCTGAGCATATAGGTAAGAACGTGCTTCCTGTGCGCTCAGATGGTTTGTGGGATTCTTTTGTGTGTTTACTAGTTTATTGGTGATTGCTCACTGCCGGTTAGGAGACGAACAAAACAATACAACACACAACATTAAAAACAGCACAAGAAGCAGCAGGAGTCCTGGAGAACTGTAGCAACACGGACTTGGTTTCAAGTGGTAAATTGGGGGTAAAAGCGAGTCCAGTTTGGTTTGGGATGTGTAAGGTGAACAGAATTAATTCATGGCTAACCCCCTCTGTCCTGAGATGAGAGAAGACAGCCACTACTCCTCCCTCTTTCTGGAAGGAGCCTGAATTGGTTGCAAGAGCTTAGCTCAGATTTTTTAGTGAAATTGGACTTGCTTGGGGACCCAGGACTTCTTCTACAAAAGGTTTTTTTTTTTTTTTTTTCAATGGAGGAAACACTTCTGTCTCTTCCAAGCACCCGCTGGCCCTCTGCCTGGCTCTCTGTAGCCCCTTTCTTTCCCCATCTGACTTGGGCTCTGTGGGGGGCTTCCTTTGGCATTCAAAACCAGAGAACATTTTGCCCCCGTTTCACAGTGAAATCAAAGCAAGAGAGTTTCTGCAGTCTCCGATGGAAGCCCTGGAGTATCCCTCTGCCCCCAAAGAGACTGGAGCTTCCTAAGAAATGAGGACACTTTGGTTTCATAATGTGACTTTTGTCACAGTGGAGCATACTTTTGACTCTCGCTTCCTGTTTTAATTCTGTTTGGAAATAAGAAAATCTGCTGAGATGGAGTTTCCAAAGAACTTCTAGAAGAAGCTTTCTCTGCCACCTACAAAAGCACACGAGAACAAATAGAGGTCAGTATGTGCTAACTGTTTGGCATGGTCACCCTTGCTCTGTGGATGAGGTCTCCTAGAGGTGAACCAAGGTTTCCCTGGGTGGAGTCCAAAGGGGAACAAGGAACGGGGAGCCGAGGAGTGGAGGGAAGTAGGGTGTGTGCAAGGTATTGGAATATCAAAGTCTTCAAAGGCATTTTAGGTCTGGTTATGAGGGGCCTTGGGCCATTTATAGAAATGCAGACTTCACCCTGTAGGCCAGAGTGATGTGTGGGAGGTCTTTAAACCAGAGAGAAAATGGGCTCAGCTACCTGGATTTCACAAGATCACTCCTCTGTGAAAGAAGGTAATCCAGAGAAGGGATGGTGGGTGCTGGAGCTAATATGGTGTCCTGAGTGACAGTGGCTGGGGGGAGGGAGACAGGTGGAGTTGAACTTGGATTCTGCAGGTTCCTCCTGCTGCCTCTTGGTCCAGTGCTCTTTGCCCTACCCCAGGGCACCACCAACTCTTCCCCAAGAGCCCTTCTTGGCAGAGCAAAGCACACAGTCCCCGTGGAACTGGAGGCACAGCTGGAAATGGAATACGATGTGTCAGAAAGTTCTTGGAGGTATCATATTTTGTCTGAAAAAAAAAATTCATGCAAACGTCTGCATTCTGCTTCATAAACTCAGTGCTTCAGGAAGCTGGGCCATATTTTTTTCCTCTGTGGCCTCCAGTGCCCTCTGCCCACCCATGGCCACACGTTACACATGGTCCAGGATGGGAAGGAGCTCTGCTGCCGTGCAGCCTGCCTGTGGATGGCCCCTGCACTGTCCCCTGCATACATTATGGGAAGGTGGATGACAAACTCACTCAAAGCATACCTTTCTGTATCCTGGAGGCAAGGAATTCTCTTCTCAGGTGAGAGGATTTATCAAATGGGATTCATTGTAATTGCTTTTGAATACCTTTTTCCTCTCCT
Source organism: Urocitellus parryii (assembly GCF_045843805.1). Taxonomy (NCBI): domain Eukaryota; kingdom Metazoa; phylum Chordata; class Mammalia; order Rodentia; family Sciuridae; genus Urocitellus; species Urocitellus parryii. The sequence continues at coordinate 47,123,241 of NC_135543.1, forward strand.
TATTCTGATACTCAGTTAATTGGCTCTGCAGATCAAATAATAGGTAATTTGTGGGCACAGGGTTCCAGAGTCACTGATCGGAGGTCAAGGTTCAACTCCATTGCACTTTATACATTCGTCCCCCCTTTATTTGCTGAGGATATATTCCAAGATCTGCAGTAGATTCTAGAAACTGCAGTTAGTACTGAGTCTCCACCCTTCCTCCCTCATACACACAATGTTTTTCCATTAAGTACATGCACAAATTTAATGCCTTTTCCATATTAACTAAGCCCTTAGCATGCGCAGTGGTCATAACTTTTGCAATTTGAGATGTGGATAGCAAAACTAGCATGAATTTCTTTTTCCTTCTTCCCAATTTCATGGATGGAAGACCCGTTTTCACGGTAGATCTTAGCAACCTCAGCATACAATTTATTTTCTTTCCTTAAGGTAAGAATTTTTACCTTTTCACTTGTAAGAAGCACTTTATGGCTTTTCTTTGACATATCCAAATGACACAATCACTACTCCAGTAGTTTGGGAGCATTAGTAAGTAAAATAAGTGCTGCCTCAGTCAGTCCGTCACCTAGATGGCTACTAAGTGACTAAAGGGCAGGTAGTGTATACAGTGAGGATACACTGGACAAAGGGATGACTCACATCCTGGGTTGGATGGACTGAGACAGTGTGAATGGAATAAGCTAAAAGGAATTGCTTATTTCTGGAATTTCCCATTTGATATCTTTGGACTCCAGTTAACTACAGGTAACTGAAAATATGAAAAGTTGAAAAGCCTCAGACAAGGGTGGGGAACTATTGGCTTTGTATCTGACTTTTCTAAGATGAAATATAATAGTTAACATTAACCAGGCAACTGCTAGGTACTAGACACTATGCCAGGGAACTTGATTAAGCATCTTTTTCCTAGAATGTCCCATTTATTTTCTTATACCACCCTCTTTAAATTTATGTTCTGATTATCAGTGACACCCATTGACTCTCATGGAAACATTCTTTCCTGGAATTAGGTTCTGAATTATGATGATTTTTTTTTTTTTGTCAGCTCAAGGGCAAAGTTCTGGAAGGTTCTATGGAGTGTTTGCTCCTCCATGTGATGGACTGGGCTTCAATATCACCATGCAGAGACACAGTACTGCAGAATCCACGGAGCATCCCAGGCTTGTTTTGACTGAACACCAACACGGTTTCATACTGGGCCATGGAGGTAAAGGTGTCCAAAGGATGTCACCCAAAGAGGGCACGAAAATGCCATGACCCTTCTCCCATATCTTGCCCTAGGCATTTTATCCCTGACAAGAACAACTTTGAGGAGGAAAAGCTTATTTTGGCTCATGGTTCGGAGGTTCAGTTCATGGTCGGCTGAAACTCCATTGCTTTGGGCCCACGTGAGGCAGAACATCATGGCGGAAGAGCGTGGTGGAGGAATACCACTGTGCTCATGGCAACCAAGGAAGCAGAGAGAGGGGAAGGGGCCAAGGGAAGGAGAACCCTTCCAGGGGATGCTCTCAGCGACCCACCTCTTCCAGCCAGACTGGACAGTTACCAGCCAGTTAGTCCCTTCAAACCAGAATGGACTGATCACAGCTTTCATAATCCAATAATTTCACCTTGGACATCCCTGTGTTAACACAGGATTTTTTGAGGGTCACCTTAGATCCAAATCATAGCACCTCTGCAGTATTCTGTCTAGTAAGCCTCCTTATCGTGGTGGTGCACGCCTGTCATCCCAGCAGCTCAGAAGACTGAGGTAGGAGGAAGATTGTGAGTTCAAGCCCAACCTGGCCACTTAGGGAGACCCCCATATTATACCCATATTATACCTTGGAAAAGTCCAAGGACAATTAGATGACAGTGGATTGGAGATCTAAATGTTTTAACAGAGCCTATGGAATTCAAATAATAAAAAATTATTAAGCACCTACTGGTTTTAATAAGAGATTCATGATCAGTTTCTTTCCACCTTGAAATCAAAGTATAAAATCCAGCTATTTATACAGATTTTTTGTTCCACAGTCACCTATAGACCAGATGAGTCCTCTGTGACCATAACAGGAAACATGTTCCCTTGTGTCAGAGAAGGCAGTTTAGAAGAACATGCCCTTACTTTCTGGCTGGCCTGCATACTTCTCCCTAATCACTGCTCACATTGGTCTAAAAACTTGCTTTGGCTCTTCTAAGCTGGCACTGCCCTGGTACTTTTTTTTCATTGAATTGGAGTCAGGACACCTGGGTCTCATCTGTGTTCTGCCACCAATTTACCCTGTAAATATGGACAAATCACGTCTGTTTCTTCATTTTGAAAATGAAGGGCTAGGCTATAACATCCCTTGGGTCTTATCCACACCCAACATTTGGCAGGGATATCAGATCAAGGTCCTTTATTGTGTTGGCTTTCTACCACTATGACTAAATACCTGAGAGAATCCACTTATATAGAAGAAAGGTTTATTTGGGCTCACAGATTCAGATGTTTCAGTCCACGATGTGTTGGCTCCTGTGGTAAGGCAGAAGATCAAAGGAGGGAGTGCTTGGTGGAGTAAAGCTGCCCCTCTCAAGGAAGCCAGGAAGTGAAGAGAGAGGAAGGAGCATGACCCTAATGATTGTTTCAAGCCCCACCTTCTAAAGTTTCTGCCTCCTCCCAATAGCGCCATGGGCTAGGGACCAAGCCTCCAGCACATGGACTCCTGAGGAACATTCAAGCTACATCCAACTACAGCACTTAGAAATGATTGTGTTCATTCTTACAACTTCTTAATGGAATGAATAAGTTATTAATAAAAGTTGTCCAACTTTAGGAATTCCTTTTGTGAGATACTAATATATAATCTATCCATCTCTCTCTCTCTCTTTCTCTCATTTTTTTCCTGGTCCTTCCTCCCCAGGTGGAGGACTGGAAAACAGGATCAGGTCTTAAGTTGAACACATCTGTGTGTTTAAAAAACCATCGATGACACCATTCAGTTTTAACGGGATTCCTTTTTTTCTTCTCTACAAGAGCTGGAAATTTCCACTTGATAGCTCGTTCATAACTTCTCAGGACAACCTCACCAAATCCCTGCAAACCGGTACTAACGAAGAACACACGAGCCAGGAATTGGCTACTGTCTCCTGTTTGTATGATCAATGAATCAAAGAGAATTCTGGAAGAGGTTATTCATTCAAGCTAGAAAAATGGTGGCAGGTGACAGGCTGCACAAAAAGAGTATAAAGAGCAAATTGCCCGTCTGGGAAAGAGAGTTGTTTTATAGCTGGAAGAGGACTTAGGAATCAACTAGCCTTCCACTATCTTTTTTTTGGATATGGAAATTCAAGACTAAAAATAGGCTGACTCACCTGAGGTCAACAATATGGTTGAGTCTTATTTGGGGGAATTGTGAAAGTGACAAAAAAGAAAGGATGACATCCTAAAACAGTTCAGCAGCCTTTTTCTTCTCTTCTCTCTTTTGTTTAGTAACCTTTATTTTATTTTTATGTGGTGCCAAGGATTGAACCCAGTGCCTTGCGTGTGCTAGGTAAGCGCTCTGCTGCTGCGCCACATCCCCAACCCAGCAACATTTTTCTTAAAGGGTCAGACAGTAAGTATTTTTTTTTCCCCTTAGGCACTATGTAGTCTCTGCCATTGTAGACATGTAGTCAAATGGTCATGGATATGTTCCAATAAGAATTTTATTTACAAAAATGGTGATTACATTAGAATGGCTATAACAATTTTTTTTTTTTGGAAAGGGAAAATTTGCAAAAATGTGGAGAAAATGGAACCCTCACACATTGCTGGTGGGAATGTAAAATGGTGTGTAAAAATGGTGTAGCCATTGTGAAAAACAGTTCAGCACACCCTCGAAAAGTTAAATATAATATTACTACATATCCAGCCACTCTACTCCTAGGTATAAGCTAAAAAGTACAGAAAATCAGATTCAAGCAAGTATACACCCATGTGGGTTTACAACAGCACTATTCACAATAGCTAAAAGACCCAAACAGGACAAATGCCCATTAATGAATAAATGGGTAAGGATACTGAAGGCACGCTCACCATGGAATATTATTTAGCCAGCAAAAGGAACTAAGTACCGACATGACATAATGTTGGTGGACATCCAAACCAGTGTGCCAGGTGAAAGAAGCCAGGATAGATAACTCCAAAGAGACAGAAAACAAATAGGTTGTTGTCATGTCGCGGGGAGGAAGGGATGGCAAGAAACTGCTTACAGGGTAGATTTTAGTATTGATTAGACATGGTGGATCGTACGACATGGTGAATGTACTAAGGACCTCTGAATTGTTCACTTTACAACATTATGCTATGCGAATGTCACCTCAATCAGTTACTTTCTTAAAAAGGCAACAAGATGAATATGACCCATGGACTATCACATACAACTTCGTATCATAAAAGAGAATGGAACAGTGCCATGAAGGTCAATTTTTATTGTCAGATATGTGTATTGTTATCATAATCATTTATCCCATCGAGGAAAAGAATAAATCAAATTTCTAGGTGTAACAGAGCCAAAAATATTAACAAGTGTTAATATTCCAAACCTCATTGGGAGGGCTATCTAAGTCCATTGAATCTTCTGGTAAAGACCAAATTCAGTGTTGACTGGCTTTTGCTATTTTTAGAATCCACTAGACATCTTCCATCCCAATTTTGGGAATGAAAATAAATGTTTGGGTGTTTTCATCAACTTCCTGCTTCTAAGGAAGAAGAACCTATAAAAAGTCCCATGTAAAATGTTCCAGAAGCTTTTGGGACATCAAAGAACTCAGAAGGAACAAGGGAATTAGTTCATGGTAAAGGAATCTGAAGGACACTAGATAATTCCACTTAATAAACACACAGAATGACTTTCTCAAAGACAATTCCAGGGATTTAATCAATTGGGGGTTTAATGACCCCAGAGCCGAGTCTCAGCTGGATATGTAAACACAGTGTGAGAAGACTGGATGTGACGGAAAGATGGGAAATTCTCACGTGAAACTGCACAGCTTGGTCTCACCGCTATTTGAAATTGATTTTAACAGCTAGGAAGCACGAGGAAAAGAGGTTATTTTCAAAGGAGAAGGAGGTGTCTCTGTGATTTGATTCTTGGGTCCCAGGCCAGCTTTCTCAGGTGACAGATCTGCCACTGGAGAGCTAGCACCCTGAGATGAATTCTGTTTAAAGAATAGCCACATTTAAACTTTAGGCTTTAAAACAGGCTTTAAAATTGCCATATTTAAACTTTAGGCCCCTTTAGGCTTTAAAAGAATCACTAGCAAGAGGGGCTGCCTAACATTGGAAGGGCCCGGTCCTGAGTAAGAACTGTCTTGAGTGGCATGTTGCTCCTTACTCAGAGGCCTAGAGTATGGCGGGGGGGGGTTCCCCTTTTTCTTGTAGGAGCCAGTTCTCTAGGGAAACACCCAACAGTCATTGCTGGTTAGCATCCCAATCCAAAATGCTCCAAGATCTGAGATGTCCCAAAATGCAAACTTTTTGAGCACTGATGTGAGCCCCGAGTGGAAATTTCTACACCCAACCTACTGTGACAACTTACAGTCAAAACGCAGGCCCACAGCAAACAATGTATTCAGGATTCCTAAGGGGGAGTGGGGAAAGAGGGCTGGGGTTGTGGCTCAGCGGTAGAGAACTTGCCTAGCAAGTGCTCAATCCTCAGCACCACGTAAAAATAAATATTGTGTCCAACTACAACTGAAAAATAAATATTAAAAAAATAGACTATCCTAGACCTTCCAACTTTGTTACACAAACTGTTTCTCATGCACAGGATTACTAAAAATTATTGCATTCAATTATATTCAAGTTCTGTGTATATGGTATAAATGGAACAAGTGAATTTTGTGTTTAAACTTAAGTCCAATCCCTGAGATATCTTTTTAAAAATATTTTTTTTAATATATGATAGCAGAATGCATAACAATTCTTATTACATATATAGAGCACAATTTTTCATATCTCTGGTTTTATACATAGTATATTCAATTTGTGTCTTCATTACTTTGGATAGTAATGATCATCACATTCCACCATCATTAATGACCCCATGCCCCCTCCCTTCCCCTCCCACCCCTCTCCCCTATCTAGTGTTCATCTATTCCTCCCATGCTCCCCCTCCCCTACCCCACTATGAGTCAGCCTCCTTATATCAAAGAAAACATTGGCATTTGGCTTTTGGGGATTGGCTAACTTCACTTAGCATTATCTTCTCTAACTCCATCCATTTACCTGCAAATGCCATGATTTTATTCTCTTTTGTTGCCGAATAATATTCCATTGTGTATATACGCCATTTTTTTTTTATCCATTCATCCACTGAAGGGCATCTAGGTTGGTTCCATAGTTTAGCTATTGTGAATTGTGCTGCTATAAACATTGATGTGGCTGTGTCCCTGTAGTATGCTGTTTTTAAGTCCTTTGGGTATAGACTGAGGAGAGGTTTAGCTGGGTCAAATGGTGGTTCCATTCCCAATTTTCCAAGAAATCTCCATACTGCTTTCCATATCGGCTGCACCAATTTGCACTCCCACCAGCAGTGTACGAGTGTACCTTTTCCCCACACCCTTGCCAAAACTTATTGTTGTAAAAAAATGTTCATCATCACTAGCAATTAGAGAAATGCAAATCAAAACCACTCTAAGATTTCATCTCACTCCTGAGATACCTTATTATGTTTATGCAAATATTCCAAAATCAAAAAACAAGACAAAACAAAAAAATCTAAAGACTGAAATATTTCTGGTCCCCAGCATTTGGAATAAAGGATACTCAACCCATGTTTACCTTTTATTATAAAAGAGTTGAAAAAGCAATGGACATTTAGATTTAGCCAGATTTAGCAGTAACATAACAATTGTGTTTCTGGGGAACAGATCAGAAAAGAATATTTCTGGGCAGAAGTTTCCTTCTTGAACATTCACTTTAAAGGGGTGAACCCAAAGGCTGGTGTCACAAGGGCATACAAACGGTGGCTTTGGAGTTGTGAAAGAGAAACTCTTTGAAAGGAGGGCAGACGTCAGGACATCTGAGGATAGCTGTTGATGATGGAAGATTCATTTAGCTCCACCTATTAAGTCGAAAAAGTTGTTCACTCCCAGGTTGGGAGGAGAGCTATTTGTGATTTTTTTTTTCATTTCCCTTTGCCATGTTTTCAAGTTGTATTACTTTAATAATCATTAAAAAATCTAAAACATGCAACATCACCACTTTTTTCTGCCTATAAATTCTTCTCATTGATGCCTCCACATTCCCATTCAATTTGTCATCACGGCTCTTTTGAAACTGCTTCTCAAAATAATGGCAAAAGGAGAATTCCAAGAATTACTCTGGCCGCAGGTTTTGGTCAGACTGATCGATGTTCTCTGTCCACACAGCCTCGGAGAGCTCCAAGGATTAGATGTTCCAATTGTGCTCGGGTGTGGACAGGTTGCCATGCTTGGTTTGATTGAAAGAGACAGTTGGAATTGTTCTTGGAACGGTTCTGTCCCTGTTTGGAGACAGTCCTTTTGTACGATTCCCCTCATTCTTACACTAAAACACCACAAATACTATGCTTGTTGTTTACAATCTTGTCTCCTTTATTGGATTGTGGAGGAAGAGGAGCAGGAGGGATTTTGTCTTCCTGTTTCAATGCTAGTGGAGAAGGAGCGAATGAATAGGGACCCCAGGACATGGCATCCATGTGAGGGACTTCCCTGAGACCTGGATAGGAAAGGAGAGGAGTGTTTTTACCGATGTACTAAATAGATACATGGATTCAAAAATATATTTTTAAAAACCGTCTTTACTCCAATTCATGTCTCATGGGAGACCATGCAGATGCCACATAGGGTCCCTCTTTACTCAACTGTAGGTAAATATTTGAAGATTATCTATCTTTCAGATCATAGGCATGTACCGTTTGGCACACTTTCTCTGACTTTCAAAACCTACACTTAATGGGCTGGGGATGTGGCTCAAGCAGTAGCGCGCTCGCCTGGCATGCGTGCGGCCCGGGTTCGATCCTCAGCACCACATACCAACAAAGATGTTGTGTCCGCCAACTAAAAAAAAAAAAAAAAAAAAAAACCTACACTTAATATTGTTACCATGAAATAGGCCTCTGGGGTCAGTATCCATGTCTGGAAGAGGATAGGAATATTTTACTATCACTGCAAGTTGCTGGCCTAGCTTCACTTTTGAGAGCTACAATAAGGGTCTAATTACCAAACGAGACCTCCCACTTAGCCCTTGCTTACATCTTAGGACAATGATAGCACACGGTGCTGTTATAGATTATGGGAGGGCAGGGGGTGGGTGCCCCCCAGGCCCTGGGGCAATCCGTTGTTGGTGTCACTAGCTCAGGCTGAAAGGAGGCTAAAAGCTACACAATATCAAAATAATCCTGATCTCTCCTTTTGGATATTTACACTTTGTGATAATGTTATTACTGTCTCAGTAGTTCCAGTTTCAAATCTTCCACCAGGAAGACTTGTTCAGGAGTGGGGGTTCCTGTCCTGTCCAGAGCAGCAAGAATCCTCACCAATGCATTCCTAACCCCACACCTCCTGGGCCCCTATGGACTGGGACACGTCACCTGTCTTTAATGGAATGCACTCTTGTATCCATTTCCAAGTCCTTGAAAGTAAAGCGTATATGATGAGGACCACTGGAGTTTCCTCAGAGACTGGGTCCATTTGAATTCCATCTCATGCCTCTGTTCAGCTCTGGGTTTTGCCTATTTGGAGTCTTGCATCCTGCAAGGAAATCACGACTTTGATAAGCTGCTGGGGTCATCCAAGGGCTGGAACAGATGAGCTCTGTTGTAATCAAGACAGTTTCGGAGAATCCAACCATGTGTTTCAGAAGCCTGGCACCCTTGGGGTGGCTCTATGTTGGCAGGATCACCATGTTCAAGCCCTTAGCTTTGCAAGGTCAGATACTCAGTTTCATTGGATCCCCCAGAGAATCAGGTGTTGATTCTTAGTAGTTAAACTCACAAAAGACTGATGGCTAAACCTACCTCCTAATGTTAGTGAGGATTCAACGAGAGAGTGGATATACAGCTTATTTACCTCTGCCTGGCACATATGGTAAGTGCCCTGTAAAAGCTGACTTTTATTTGACACAGTGACTTGTCAAACAGCATTTGCAGCACAGAATAAATACCAATAACTCTTTACTCTTAATGGCACCTTCCCCTACATTCTGGCATCCATACAAAGCACCGTCTACCAGGCAGTCACCATGTGATAAAATAGGTCACTTCAACAAACTGTTGAAGAATGAAATTTAAGGATGCAATCCTAAGGATGCAGTTGGCCCACATTGTGGAGGCACTCTGGTCACTTTGTCAGCTCAAGATGTGGTCTTGTCTGCTGACTATGTTTGGACCATGTTTATGAGGATGCTTGAAGTGCTTGGCTGCAGCAGATGGCCAATCGTAGGCATTTTATGTTGATTCTTGTCAACTTTCCCCTGTGATATTGACTGAGTAGGTGAGTTTCCCGTTTGTGTGACATCAACCAGCTGTGGTGGCAGAAGCCCAGTACCTACTAGTAATTGCTCACTACCTGGATTCTAGAAATCATCATGGTGCTAGGTTCACATGTGGAACCAGAGAGTTTGGTGGTATTCGCTCTCATACTCATGAGTCTGGAGAAATTCTCCATTCCCAATTTCGGTTGTGCATCAAACTCCAGCACCTTCCTTTGCCTCCTGGTTATCTCCGCTGAGATAACCAAACAAGCCCTTGGGAAACTGGGCCCTGATAAACTGAGACATGAGACTGGTTATCCTTCAGGGGAATATGCAGTAAAGGGCAGGTTGGGAGCACAAAGCTCTGTCCAGGAAGACAACACCTGCCTACAAGGCTGGGGTGGGGATCAGGATGCTAGGGTAGCTGGGGATCAGCAGGAAAGTACATCATACCCCTCGGTAGACTGAAGGGAAATGGGCCCGTTGGAAAGAGGTAGAAATTAGGGAAGAAGCTGAAGTGGACACTGTTCTTTACCAGGGCCCCAGGGTAGATTCTGTCTATGGAAGAGGTTTAATCATGCTTCCTGTCCTGGAATAAGACAGCTGCAATGCATTTGGAAGGAAACGCCAACCAAGACTAGCATGGCTTCACTCCACCCCTCCTTGCTTTCTTTTGGGGAAACCAGAGCTGAGTGTCTGCAAATGGTTAGCCTCTGTGGGTGGGAGGAATTTATCCTTCTCTTCTGAGCCACAGGGCAATTTTTCATCTAGCTGTCTGCAGTAACCGGATAGATGGATGGGTTATAACTCTCTCCATCGTCTCGAGAGACACTCAAGAAATAACAACTTCACTTAGATTCTGACTTGAAAAGAAAGACACAAATTTTCTTATCTTTGAGCCAGGAAATCCATTTGCCATGTTACCAGGGAAGTCCTTCCATAGTCTCGGTGGAATTGATGTTATCTTTGGAGAAGGGGGTGTGGAAAGGGATATAGTGTTGCCAAAGGTGCCCTATTTCTCTGTCATTAAACCCACAGAGGCCATTTGGGTGTCTGTCCCAGGGAGCCAGGTCAAATCCCCAGTCAGAATGTGCTGGAGGGGCTGGAGATGTAATTCAGGAGTAAAGGGCTTGCCTAGCAATGTGCAGGGCCCTGGGTTCAATTCCCAGTCTCAATCCATAGACAGCTGGCTGCATTCCTCAGGGCTCCAGGTGAGGCAGAACATCATGGCGCAAAAGTGTGGCAGAGGGAAGCAGCTCACGTGAAGGTCAGAAAGCACACAGAGAAAGGGGGGAGAGGGGGAGAAGGGGAGAGAATGGGGTCTTCATATATAAAAATATATACCCCAAAGCCACACCTCCAATGCCCACCTCCTCCAGCCACACCCTACCACTCCATTACCACTCAGTTAATCCCTATCAGGGGATTAACTCACTGATTGGGTTAAGACTCCTGTAACTCCATCATTTCTCCTCTTGCACTATCTCACACATGAGCTTTTGGGGGACACCTCACATCCAAACCATAACAGGCAGTTACAAGCATGACCCTGTGGGCGAGGATGATGTGGAAGGGTCCGGCTATACTCTGGATGAAGGTGGTATCAGCCTTGGTGGGACTCTGGTTATCTAAGACCCTTGGGACTCAAGTGTTATCCTCTGATCACTCTAAGTTTCCTCTGATCACTCAAAAAGAAGCCCTTGATCTTCACCTACAGGCAAATTCCCTTTCCTCAATTAACTGTTTCTAAGCAGTTGTTTCTCAGCTCAAACTCTCCCCACCTGACACACACTGCCAGGATGCTGAGACCGGAAGTCTGCTCTCTGCTGCAGTCTGCTGAGACCGGAAGTCTGCTCTCTGCTGCAGTCCCCCTTATCCAAGGCTTCTTCGCTTTCCATGGCTTTATTGACCTGAGGTCAACTGGGATTCAAAAATCCAGTCTCGTGCAATAAGACATTTTGAGGGAGAGGAGTGCAAGCACAGTCACATAACTTTTATTACAGCATATTGTAACTGTTCCAGTTTATTATAATCTCATTCTGTGCCCCTAATTTATATACTAAACTTTATCTCATATATATGGATGTCTCCAACGCAGGTGTTCACAGGGGGTCTTGTAGCATCAACCCCTGGAGGGGACCGACTGTATTTTCCCCTTTACCAGCGGGTTCCCTGCTGGCTGTGTCTATAGTGGGAGCTCCAGGGAGACTGGAGGGGAAGTGGGACTGGCCCTTTCCCACATGGTTGGCTGGGCTGTCATTGTCCTCACAGCAGTGATTCTTCACCTTGGCAACAACAGTTGACTTCAGTAGCTGGAAGTTCCTGTTTCCAGTTTCTGCACCGTGGCTGACCTCAGAGGTGCCGGTCTCAGCGGGGCGCCCCTCCAGCTCCAAATCCCCCTCCAGCTCTAAATCCCCCTCCAGCTCCAAATCCTAGTGGCTGCAGCCTCCTCCATCTCCCCCAGCCCCAGGGTGGTAGCTGCTCCTCAGTTACTCTTCTTTTTGAATTACTTCATGCTTTCCCCTCACATTTTCAGTGTTCCAAAATCCAATTATAAACGATTTTTGTTAATATAACTAATAGAAGTGGCTCTTTTAAGAATTAAGATCTGGAGGGGGAAAGAAGATGGCGGCGAAGGGACTGCATCACCCCAGGGCGCCGCGTCACTAAGTGGGAGAAAGACGATGCAAAACGGTTGAAGGATATCTTTGGGACGTTCAAGTGAAATTGAGGTGCTCCAGAATCTAGTGGACAGATTTCCATCGTGCGAAGTTCGGCTCTGAGAGCTCCATTTCCCCGCACGGAGGGTCGCATAGCCTGACAGGCGATCGCCCCGCGGCTGGAGTCTGTGGCGCGCGCCGGGGAGCGGCAGGGTGCCGGAGCGGGGGAACAGCGATACGGATCCGGGGGGGCTCCCGCCAGTGGTACATCGGAGCCCTTAGCGCTGAGTTCCTGCTTTGAAACAGAGGAGAGAAGAGGCCCAGTTTGGCTCCAGACACCGGTCGGACCACAGTGGAGAACAGCAGCCGCCATTTCGGAGAGATGATGTAATCATCCCCGTGTTCTACTGATCTCGGCCCATTCAACTACGAACAGGTGATATCAGGCTGGTATTTGCCTGCCTCTAGCAGACAGATTTTCTGCTCAGGCTCGGGGCGGGGGTTCTTGTGGAGAATACTCCTAGAGGCTCGTGCCTGGCAAGGCGTGCGCCGGGCACTGAGCAGCTGGATTCGGGTTCCCGGGGCTAACCTGGCCCAGATCTGAGGAAACTGCGGAGACTGCCGGCGGAGGCCAGCTCCAAGTGGAGCGTGCGCTGAGCTTGGGGCGACTGGGTTCTGACTCCCAGAACAGTTTTGGCCTGGGGCTGGGGAACCCGTGGGGTCGCTCCCTGGAGCCAGCTCCCAGCGGAGAGTGTATCAGATCGGAGAGGCGGGGTTCCGGCTACCTAAGCTGCTTTGGCCCAAGGCTAGGGAACCGGCGGTGACTGCTTCTCAATCAGGGTCCGGCGGGGTGTTGTAGGGACAGAGTGGATCTTCCTCCTGCGCCCAGAGCAGGCCAAGTGACCCGCCGGCGTGGTGCCATGACACCCCAAACGCAGCTGGGGCTGAAGAGAGCAGCCGCCCACGCCTAGAATAGGACCAGCGATTCCGCGGTGCAGTAGCCAAGTAACCTCATTTGGAGTAGGGGCTGTGCGGAGCTGCCATCCGAGCAAGCAGGGCAGGCAGACCTGCCGCCAACTGGCAAGACAGGCCAGGTAGCTTGCCAGCGGGGTGGACACGTAACACCGAGGCAGTCGCGTCACACTGGTTGGAGTGGGGGTGGAGCAGGGTCGCCGCCCGGGTCCGGAGGGGGCTCAGCGACCCGTTGGAGAGGTAGTTAGGTACCCCCATTGGGAGTGGGGGCTGTGCAGAACTGCGACCCACCGGCCTAGAGGTCTGCCAGCGCGGTAGACTCGTCACACCAATTGGAGCGGGGCCCAGCTGAGCCGCCACCCACATCCAGATCAGGACCAAGGATCCCAGGGCGTGGTAGTTACGTTACCACAATTGGAGTGGGGGCAGAGCAAAGCCACCACCCGTGCCCGCAGCGGGGGCAGACCTGCGACCGATCAGCGGGGTAGACAGACCACCATAATTAGAGGAGGAGCACAGCCAATACCCGCCCTGCAAGGGAGACTTCCCAACTATACAAGAGCAACATAAATAAATAGGGGGTAAATTTCAAAAACACAACAGTGGCACCAAGCAGAAAGAAACGTCAGCAGTATGAAAAGACAAGGAAAGAAAGGACCACAAGCAATGCAGGTCAACTCAACTTTAGAAGAGGTAATAGCTGCAACAGATGGAATGTCAGATAAAGATATCAGGATTTATATGCTTCAGATGATCTGGAGTCTCAAGGAAGACATGAGACAGCAAAATCAGACAATGAAAGATCACATTGACAAACAAATCCAGGAAGTAAAAGATCAATTTCACAGGGAGATAGAGGTAATAAAAAACAAACAAATAGAAATTCTAGAAATGCAGGAAGCTATAAACCAACTTAAAAACTCAATTGAGAATACTACCAGCAGAGTAGATCACTTAGAAGAGAGAACATCAGACAATGAAGACAAAGTATTTCAACTGGAAAAGAACATAGACAGCTCAGCAAGTCTGCTAAGAAACCATGAGCAGAACATCCAAGAATTATGGGATAATATCAAAAGACCAAATTTAAGAGTCATTGGGATACAGGAAGGCACAGAGCTCCAAACCAAAGGAATAAAAAGTCTTTTCAGTGAAATAATACGAGAAAACTTCCCAGACTTGAAGAATGAGACAGAATCCCAAATCCTAGAAGCCTACAGGACGCCGAATGTGCAAAATCATAAGAGATCCACACCTAGACACATTATAATGAAGATGTCCAACATACAGAATAAGGAGAGAATTTTAAAAGCTGCAAGAGAAAGAAAGCAGATTACATTTAGGGGTAAACCAATCAGGATAACAGCTGATCTCTCAACACAGACTCTGAAAGCTAGAAGATCCTGGAATAACATATTTCAAACACTGAAAGAAAATGGGTTCCAACCAAGAATCGTGTATCTGGCGAAATTAAGCTTCAGATTAGAAGATGAAATTAAAACCTTCCACGATAAACAAAAGTTAAAAGAATTCGCAGCTAGAAAACCATCTCTTCAAAAAATCCTTGGCAAAACATTACAGGAAGAGGAAATGGAAAATAACATTGAAAACCAACAATGGGAGGTAGGACAGTAAAGGGGGGAAAGTAGTCAAAGAGGATAACAAATCAGGTTTAGTAACATCAATAAACAAATATGGATAGAAGAACAAACCATATCTCAATAATAACCCTAAATGTTAATGGCTTAAACTCACCAATTAAGAGACACAGGCTAGTAGAATGGATCAAAAAACAAGACCCAACAATATGCTGTCTACAGGAGATGCATTTGATAGGAAAAGATATACATAGACTGAAGGTGAAAGGTTGGGAAAAATCATATCACTCATATGGACCGCGGAAACAAGCAGGAGTGTCCATACTCATATCTAATAAAATAGATTTCAAGCCAAAGCTAATCAAAAGGGATATAGAAGGACACTTCATACTGCTCAAGGGAACCATACACCAACAAGACATAACAATCATAAATATATATGCCCCAAATAATGGTGCAGCTGTGTTCATCAAGCAAACTCTTCTCAAGTTCAAGAGTCTAATAGACCACCATACAATAATCATGGGAGACTTCAACACACCTCTCTCACCACTGGACAGATCTTCCAAACAAAAGTTAAATAAGGAAACTATAGAACTCAATAACACAATTAACAACCTAGATTTAATTGACATATATAGACTATACCACCCAACATCAAGTAGCTACACTTTTTTCTCAGCAGCACATGGAACCTTCTCAAAAATAGACCATATACTATGTCACAGGGCAACTCTTAGACAATACAAAGGGGTAGAGATAATACCATGCATCTTATCTGATCATAATGGAATGAAACTGAAAATCAATGATAAAAGAAGAAAGGAAAAAGCAAGCATCACCTGGAGAATGAACAATAGGTTGCTGAGTGATCAATGGGTTTTAGAAGACATCAAGGAGGAAATTAAAAAATTCCTAGAGTTAAATGAAAACACAGACACAACATATCGGAATCTATGGGACACATTGAAAGCAGTTCTAAGAGGAAAATTCATTGCTTGGAGTTCATTCCTCAAAAAAAGAAAAAACCAACAAATAAATGATCTCATACTTCATCTCAAAATCCTAGAAAAAGAAGAGCAAAACAACAGCAAAAGAAGTAGAAGGCAAGAAATAATTAAAATCAGAGCTGAAATTAATGAAATTGAAACAAAAGAAACAATTGAAAAAATTGACAAAACTAAAAGCTGGTTCTTTGAAAAAATAAATAAAATTGACAGACCCTTAGCCATGCTAACGAAGAGAAGAAGAGAGAGAACCCAAATTACTAGCATACGGGATGAAAAAGGCAATATCACAACAGACACTTCAGAAATACAGAAGATAATCAGAAATTACTTTGAATCCTTATACTCCAATAAAATAGAAGATACTGAAGGCATAGATAAATTCCTTGAGTCCTATGATCTGCCCAGATTGAGCCAGGAGGATATAGACAACCTAAACAGACCAATAACAATAGAGGAAATAGAAGAAACCATCAAAAGACTACCAACTAAGAAAAGCCCAGGACCGGATGAGTATACAGCAGAGTTTTACAAAACCTTTAAAGAGGAACTAACACCAATACTTTTCAAGCTATTTCAGGAAATAGAAAAAGAGGGAGAACTTCCAAATTCATTCTACGAGGCCAACATCACCCTGATTCCGAAACCAGACAAAGACACATCAAAGAAGGAAAACTACAGACCAATATCTCTAATGAACCTTGACGCAAAAATCCTCAATAAAATTCTGGCGAATCGGATTCAAATACATATCAAAAAAATTATACATCATGATCAAGTAGGATTCATCCCTGGGATGCAAGGCTGGTTTAATATACGGAAATCAATAAATGTTATTCACCACATCAATAGACTTAAAAATAAGAACCATATGATCATCTCAATAGATGCAGAAAAAGCATTCGACAAAGTACAGCATCCCTTTATGTTCAAAACGCTAGAAAAATTAGGGATAACAGGATCATACCTCAACATTGTAAAAGCAATCTATGATAAGCCACAGGCCAGCATCATTCTGAATGGAGAAAAATTGAAGGCATTCCCTCTAAGATCTGGTACAAGACAGGGATGCCCTCTCTCACCACTTCTGTTCAACATAGTCCTCGAAACACTGGCTAGAGCAATTAGACAGACAAAAGAAATTAAAGGCATAAAAATAGGAAAAGAAGAACTTAAATTATCACTATTTGCAGATGATATGATTCTATACCTAGCAGACCCAAAAGGGTCTACAAAGAAGCTATTAGAGCTAATAAATGAATTCAGCAAAGTGGCAGGATATAAGATCAACACGCATAAATCAAAGGCATTCCTGTATATCAGCGACAAATCCTCTGAAACGGAAATGAGGACAACTACTCCATTCACAATATCCCCCCAAAAAATAAAATACTTGGGAATCAACCTAACAAAAGAGGTGAAAGATTTATACAATGAAAATTACAGAACCCTAAAGAAAGACATAGAAGAAGACCTTAGAAGATGGAAAAATATACCCTGCTCATGGATAGGCAGAACTAACATCATCAAAATGGCGATATTACCAAAAGTTCTCTATAAGTTCAATGCAATGCCAATCAAAATCCCAACAGCATATCTTGTAGAAATAGATAAAAGAATCATGAAATTCATATGGAATAATAAAAGACCCAGAATAGCAAAAACAATACTAAGCAGGAAGTGTGAATCAGGCGGTATAGCAATACCAGACTTCAAACTATTCTACAGAGCAATAGTAACAAAAACAGCATGGTACTGGTACCAAAACAGGCGGGTGGACCAATGGTACAGAATAGAGGACACAGTAACCAATCCACAAAACTACAACTATCTTATATTTGATAAAGGGGCTAAAAGCATGCAATGGAGGAAGGATAGCATCTTCAACAAATGGTGCTGGGAAAACTGGAAATCCATTTGCACCAAAATGAATCTGAATCCCTATCTCTCGCCGTGCACAAAAGTTAACTCAAAATGGATCAAGGAGCTTGATATTAAATCAGAGACATGGCATCTGATAGAAGAAAAAGTTGGTTATGATCTACACGCTGTGGGATCGGGCTCCAAATTCCTCAATAGGACACCCATAGCGCTAGAGTTAACAAATAGAATCAACAAATGGGACTTACTCAAACTAAAAAGTTTTTTCTCAGCAAAAGAAACAATAAGAGAGATAAACAGGGAGCCTACATCCTGGGAACAAATCTTTACTCCACACACTTCAGATAGAGCCCTAATAACCAGAATATACAAAGAACTCAAAAAATTAGACAATAAGATAACAAATAACCCAATCAATAAATGGGCCAAGGACCTGAACAGACACTTCTCAGAGGAGGACATACAATCAATCAACAAGTACATGAAAAAATGCTCACCATCGCTAGCAGTCAGAGAAATGCAAATCAAAACTACCCTAAGATACCATCTCACTCCAGTAAGACTGGCAGCCATTAGGAAGTCAAACAACAATAAGTGCTGGAGAGGATGCGGGGAAAAGGGCACTCTTGTTCATTGCTGGTGGGACTGCAAATTGGTGCAGCCAATTTGGAAAGCAGTATGGAGATCTCTCGGAAAGCTGGGAATGGAACCACCATTTGACCCAGCTATTCCCCTTCTCGGTCTATTCCCTAAAGCCCTAACAAGAGCATGCTACAGGGACACTGCTACATCGATGTTCATAGCAGCTCAATTCACGATAGCAAGACTGTGGAACCAGCCTAGATGCCCTTCAATAGATGAATGGATAAAAAAAATGTGGCATTTATATACAATGGAGTATTATTCTGCATTAAAAAATGACAAAATCATAGAATTTGGAGGGAAATGGATGGCATTAGAGCAGATTATGCTAAGTGAAGCTAGTCAATCTTTAAAAAACAAATACCAAATGACTCCTTTGATATAAGGGGAGTTAACAAGGACAGGGTAGGGACGAAGAGCTTGAGAAGAATATTTACATTAAACAGGGATGAGAGGTGGGAGGGAAAGGGAGTGAGAAGGGAAATTGCATGGAAATGGAAGGCGATCCTCAGGGTTATACAAAATGTCATATAAGAGGAAAGGAGGGGTAAGACAAGATAATACAAATGGAAGAAATGATTTACAGTAAAAGGGGTAGAGAGAGAAAAGGGGAGGGGAGGGGAGGGGAGGGGAGGGGAGGGGGGATAGTAGAGAATAGGACAGACAGCAGAATACATCAGACACTAGAAAGGCAATATGTCAATCAATGGAAGGGTAACTGATGTGATACAGCAATTTGTATACGGGGTAAAAGCGGGAGTTCATAATCCACTTGAATCAAACCGTGTAATATGATGTATTAAGAACTATGTAATGTTATGAACGACCAATAAAAAAAAAAAAGAATTCTAAAAAAAAATTATTCTGTTTTAGTGTTTAAATGATTACTTTTAAATATTTACTTTTATATTGGAAATAAACTTTGAAAATTCAAAAAAAAAAAAAAAAAGAATTAAGATCTGGAATAGGTTCTGTGCTGGAGGCTGTGGTTCCTAAACAACATGTGTTTTTCTTTCTCTTTGAGGAAATTCACATGGAATAATTAGCAAACATTGTATAGAACTCTAGCTTGCAAATCATTCTTTTTTTTAAAAAAAAATTTTTAGTTGTAGACACACAATATAACTTTATTTTATTTATTTATTTTTATGTAGTGAGCAGGATCAAATCCAGTGCCTCACATGTGCTTGGCAAATGCTCTACCACTGAGTACAACCCCAGCCCCACAAATCATTCTTTTACATAAAATTTCACTTAATCCTTACATCAGCCTTATAATGTATTATTTCCACTTAGAGATGAAGGAATGCAGCTAATTCACGCTAACTAACTTTTGCAAAATCACAGAACTAACTAGTAAATAGAGAATTTCCTGGACTTGACCCCAGACTTTTCCCAGTTAGCAAAAATAATCAGTGGTTAGGTTAATTGGAATCTGATGTCTCTATCATGTTTCGCTTTGAATTATTCTTCACCATTTAAAGTGAAAGACACTTTGAGGGACCTCAAACCGTTCGCTGACTGTTCTGTCTGTCAGCATAAGAGAGATGGGGAAAGGAGACAATTTGCAAGTCACCAACAGATAGCTTATTGTTTTAGTCAGCTTTGTCCCCCATCTGTTACTAGAAGACCTGACAAGAACAATTGTAGAGGGGGAAAAGTTTACTTGGGGGCTCACAGTTTCAGAGATCTCAGTCCATAGACAGCAGGCTCCATTCCTTGGGGCTCCAGGTGAGACACAACATCGTGGTGGAAGAGTGTGGCAGAGGAAAGCAGCTCACATGACGATTAGAGAGCAGAGAGACTCCACTCTCCAGAGACAAAATATATATCCCAAAGGCACACCCCAAGGGACCCACTTTCTCCAGCCACACCCTACCTGCCTTTGGTCCCCACTCAATTAATCCCATCAAGGGATTAATTCACTGATCATGTTAAGACTTTCATAATCCAATCATTTCTCCTCTGAACCTTCTTGCATCATCTCACACATGAGCTTCTGGGGGACACCTCACATCCAAACTATAACATTTACATATAAGATTCTCTTATGGGCTGGGGATGTGGCTCAAGCGGTAGTGCGCTCGCCTGGCATGAGTGTGGCCGGGGTTTGATCCTCAGCACCATATACCAACAAAGATGTTGTATCTGCCAAAAACTAGAAATAAATAAATAAATATTAAAAAATTTAAAAAAAAAGATTCTCTTATTTTTCAGTTTCCGTTTGGGTTCTTAAGCACCTCGGGTCCAAGAGTCAAAGGACCAGTGCGTCTGCAGCCCACTCTCTCACTGCTGGGGTCTCCCAGTAGATTGGAAGTTGGAGGATGTGGGACCGTACAGAAATCTGTTCCCATAGCCTCAGAAGAGGCAGCAAGAAGAGGCGGGGCTGGGCCCAAGGGGTGAGCATTACAGACACATCTCCTCCTCTCCCTGCTGTGGCCCATAGCTGCAGAGTAGAAGGGCCTCCCCTTCTTCCAGACCTAGAATGTAATCTTATGACATCTTAAAATGAGGTTAGGTAGTGCTGTAGTTGGATCTGCAAAGGTGTTCTGCAAAGGTCCATGTGTTAAAGTCTTTGGTTGCCAGCCTGGCACTAGTGGAAGGTGATGGAACCTTTAAGAATGGGGGTCTAGTTGGAGTAAATTAGGCCACTGGGGGACATTCCCTCAAAGGGGATGTTGTAACCCTGGCTCCTTTTATTCTCTTTTTGCTTCCTGATGACTCTGAGCAGTTTCCCTGGCCATATGTTCCTGCCATGGGCCCAGAGGCCATGGGGCCAAACAACCATGTACTGAATCCTCTGCAGCTCTGAGCCAAAATAAATTTTTTCTCCTTATAAGTTGATTATCTCAGGTATTTTGTTACAGTGATGGAAAACTGACTAGCACAGGCACCTAGTTGCATTTAATGAATGCATGTGCTGAAGCCGTTACATTATTAAATGTGAACAAAATGTATTGGTAATAACCCTGTCTTTAGGGATTCTCCTCCCTCCCTGCTTCTCTTTCTCCTCCTCCCAATTCCCCTTCACTAACCTTATGAGGCAACCTTTGTTTTAAGTTCATGTCAGTTTGATAGGAGTTTCTTTGTGGAGCCTCTATTGGCGATATAGTTGCTATTTCAAGCCATTAAAAAAAAAGCTGTATGTGAGTGGTGGATAATATTTTGAGATATTGAGGTTCCCCCCCCGCAGGCTTTCTGTCTCCATCGATCTCCCACCACTAGGGACATAGAGATAGGTTTCCAAATACACTGTTCTCAGAAGAGGATTGACAAAAGAGACAAATTCTTGGCTCTGAGTTTTAAAAAGGGTCTTTCAGTGTACAGCAAGGAGAAAAGTCCCGAAAGGGAAGGCTGTCCACTGTAAGTCCTGGGTTTTTCAAAGAGATGAGAAGGATTTTATATTCTAAAAATCTGGCCTTGGCGATAGCCAGGAGTGTGTCTGAGCTGGCAGATGGTGAACTTCTTCCAAACTCCCTGATCGGTGACATCACACTGGGAGCTTGCCATCGAAACCACTGGAATCCTTTACACCATGAACACTGGCCAAGGAGAAGCACTTTTTAAACATTTACTAATACATCACAGCTTTTGTCTATAAATCGATTCAAAGCAACAAATAATGATGTAAGAGCCATTTCTATGCTTGTGTAGAGAAAGAGTCTCTATCAGAAGAGCACAGAAGAGTTGCTGGACCAGATGCTTTCTGAGCTGAACTCATGGGGACTGGGGGGATGGGTACAGTAAAACCCCCCAGATTAGGCTGAAGACATGGGGACAGAGGGGCTCGTGTGCCCCTTTCCACCTGCAGCCCTGTGAGAAGATGCAGCTAGCTCTACCAGAGCGCTTTGTGTGAAATGAGCAGAAAGAACAGCAGGGCGGGTGGGGGCTTAGAGATGCCTGGGAGAGATGGCTTCCCCACCGCCCCTTGCCCAAGGCCTGTCTCTCTCCACCCAACGAAGCCAATGAGTTTACAGACTTCCTGGGCACCACCAAGACTGGCAGAGACTGACTCAGGCACACAGAGTGCACAGGCCAGTGGGACTGCTGACCTCTGGTCAGGAATGCAGGGCAAGTGCTACCTGTCAAGACCCCTGGGACCAGCATATTACAGAATAAGACGACAGGAAGCCAATGAGTGTAGAACAGGATTCTCTTAAGACCTGGTTCCCCTGCCACTTAGCCAACTTCTGGGAGAAGATGGACATTTCCCATTGCTGGGTAGAAAGGGCAGCTCAAGAGAGAAGGTCAGTTAAAGGAAGATAAATTTTTCCCCCCCGGAAACTTTTTTTTTGGGGGGGGGCAGTATTAGGCATTGAACCCAGTTCCTCACACATGCTATGCAAGCGCACTACCACTGAGCTCTACCCCAGGAAAAGTAACACTGTAAAATTAAATAGTAAAGCCATTTATGAACTATCCTGTGAGTGTGATTTTGTTGGTTTTTCTTTTGTTGTTGTTGTTGTTTATTTATTCACAGTGGCAAACATGGGAGAACAGAGCAGAGAGGAAATACTTCCTAATTTCACTCCTTGACAATCGTGTGGCAGAGAAGAGCCCGTGAGGGCTAGGGACCACAGCGGTGCTATAATTTGCCATCTATTGTCTCAATGATGAGATTTATCCACTCACTGATGAATCAAATATTGTTTTCAACAAGCCAGCTACTTAACCCAACAGTGACAACTTGCTTTCAAGAACAATATTCATCATATGAAATTAATGCTCCTCGTTAAAACATGATTGATTTCTGTGGTTTTTATATTCCAATGCATTTGTTTTTATGTTTATGTGAGGGTTATAAACATTCAGGCTTTCTGTCTACTTTATGTTTGGACTCTTTAAGTACATAATAAAAATAATTTAAAGCAAGACTCGAGGTTCACAAAGATGAATTTTTCTTTAAGAAGGGTTTAATAGCCATCTTTTTTTCTTTAAAAAGGTACATGAATTAGTTAATGTTTGATGACTAGCTATTGAGGTTTGTAAAAAAAAGACATTTTCTTAATCAGCCCTCTAGAAATTTGCACTGTTTTTATTGTCTCGTTTTATTATAGGGCTTGATGGCTTTCCCTCACGACTTCCTTGCTCTGCTTTTCTCATTAATGAAAAACTGTGTATCGGGTGAGCATTACAAGGATATAACTTAAGATGCATCCTGGGTGGCTCAGGGTAGAGCCCTTGCAACGTGCCCTCTGTTTGGTCCGCGGCCCTGGAAAAATAATCCTGTGAAACTTACCCCTCTCCTCTGGTTGCTGAGATCCTTAAGATGTGGCACTTAATATCAAAGAAACCCAAAGAATGCCCCCAAAAGGCTGAGCCTGCAACAGATTTCCTTTGAGTCCTCTGGTCCCATTTTAAAATTATGCTCTTCTGAGCCAGAAAAAGGAAGAGAAGAAAAATTGGCTATACCCATATTTTATTTATTCATTCATCCATTGATGGACATTGGAGAAAACCATGGAAAATGGTAAGGGAAAAATTGTGTGCTACCAGATTGGGTGGCACATACCTGTCATCCCAGTGATTTGGGAGGTTGAGTCAGGAGGATTCCAAGTTGGAGGCCAGCCTCAGCAAGTTATGATTGTGAGACCCTGTCTCAAAGCAAAAGTAAAAAAGTTTGGAAAGTATCTCAGTGGTAGAGCAACCCTGGGTTCAATCCCCAGTATCAAACACACACACAGACACACACACACACAGAGACACACACACACAGACACACACACACACACACACACGGAAAAAGAAAAAAAAGCAGATTGAGCCTATAGCTCTTACATTATGAAAAACATAAGAAATTTGGGAAATATTCATCTGGTATTTAAAAACTACTATCTAATGCATCAAAAAATTGCTTACATCATTGATGGAGAGTGACATTCCAGCATGTCTTTGTCATTTCTGTCTTCCTTATTAAGTGAAAATACCAAGCCAACATTCATGTGAGAGCTACCCTTGTATATCAATTGCAACCATTATTGGCTGCAAATACAAAAGAATTTCACAAGAATCCATACAATCATTCCCTGAAAATCTATTGGTTGTGTGGAATTTAAAATAAAGAATGCTGTATATTTTTTATAATGTATCAACTATGTAGCTCACTTCCTTTTTATTAGCAAAATTTATAACAGACTTGTAAACAAATGTTTTCATTCATGTATGTTTTCTTCTTGTGGTGGAGTCAGTTGTTGAACGGGGACCCGCATACCCCGGGCAGCCTGATCACCGTCCATACTTACCATTGAGGACACCCACAAGTCTTCTTTAGCAAAGGCCTCAGGGTCAGTGAAAAGCACAGCGTATTTTCCTGCCTTTTAAAACATTGTTGTAAAATACACTTAACATAAAATTTGCCATTTTAAGTGGACATTAGATGTTGTACATTGCACAATGACATTAGATATTCACATTTTTGTGCATGGTAACCTCTGTTCTATTTTTTTTTCTCGTGAATTTGCCTATTCTAGGTACCCCATATAAGTCGAATCATGGGAATCGTGTGTGTGTGTGTGTGTGTGTGTGTGTGTGTGGCCTATTTCTCTTAGTATGATGCCTTTGAGGTTTATCCATGTTGTTGCATGCAAGAATTCCCACCCTTTTTAAGACTGAATAACATTCCATTGAATGAATATACTCATATTTTATCTATTCATTCATCCATTGATGGACATTTGGGTTGCTTCCACCTCTGGCTTTGGTGAATAATGCTCTTATGAATGAATGAGTGCAAATATTTGTTCTTTCCTTCCTTCTTACCAATACTTTTAACTGTGGATCTCCTATAGGACCTATGAGAGCTGGATACGCCAAAATGGAGCCCTGGGACAAGTTTAACTTTTGTTCTCTCTCATGTTCACTGTCTGTGTTAGCTCCCTATTCTCAAATGAGAGGATTGTGCTATGGGAACAGTACACAAAGATGCCAAGTTCAGCTGCAGATATATGATACTGCTGATGCTTTTGCCAATGGCGAGGGTGAAGTACAGTGCGAACTACTACCACAATGCAACCACAACAGTCCCCAGGAACTGGGTGACAGATACCCCAGGGAGGTGTCTGGTGAGCAAACGGTCTTTGATATTGTGAGATGTTGACCTTAAGGGATGAGGGAAACAGCCAAGGGATTAGCCCCTCTCAGGGTCAGGAAATGCCACTGACCCTGAGCAACTAGTTATGTGGATCTGGATCTAAATAAACTTTTTTTTTTTTTAAATGCTGGAAATAATTTATCCTGATGTGCGCCTCATTGCCGAAAATGTTGATCAGCCTTTCCCAGATGGAATGAATTATTTGCCACTAAAAATTCACTTAAAAAATAGCATGCCAATCATCATGTTTCATTGTCAGCTTATCTTCTTCTCAAAAGAGCTGAAAATAAAATGGAACATGGAAAAAAGTTTCCTTTTTTTTTTTTTTTCCCTGAGGGAGAAAAATAGACTTTTTTTTTTTTGACTCCTCTAAGCAAATGGTAGAGCCATGTTCAGCAGGGCAAGGTCACTATGACAAATGTTTTTAGGTGACATCAAAGCTTGGAATGGAATCAAAAACACTGAGATGAAGAGCACTTCCAGATATATTTTTAAATCTTTTGTAAGGCTTAGAAAAGCTTCCTAAGTTGTAGCGTGCTGGCCCTTGTTGATATGCTAAGAACCTTGATAAGGTGCGGGTAGAGGACTGGAAGGTTAGGATTGCTGACCAAGGTTGAGTACTTACACAGCAGCCACCTCTCTACCCTCTGCCCTGTGAATTCCCATCTACCAAGGCCCCCAGTTAGAGGTATTTGCACTTTTTCTCCTTAACTCTTGCCCATAACTCCTGGTTATGGGACTTGTCTGGAAGATCCCAAATCTGAGTACATGCTGGGCACAGTTTCTACAGGGGAAGTCAGTAATAATCCCAGAACTCCTCTCTCAGTTGTGCCCAGGTGATTCCCAGGACTGTCACTGTGGAACAGGGATAGTGCTCTGGACTGAAACTAGTTGCTTCAATCTATGTCTTCACCTGAAGTAGCTCCTACCCCAGCCAACACCCTTGATAACACCCCAGCTAACACCTCCAGGAGCCCAGCTCAATTCACAATAGCTAAACTATGGCACCAACCTAGATGCCCTTCAACAGATGAATGGATAAAGAAAATGTGGTACATATACACAATGGAATATCACTCAGCCTTAAAGAATAATGAGCTGCTATACACATTGATGTGGCTGTGTCACTGTAGTAGGCTGATTTTAAGTCCTTTGGGTATAAACCAAAGAGTGGGATAGCTGGGTCAAAGGGTGGATCCATTCCAAGTTTTCTGAGGTATCTCCATACTGCTTTCCATGTGGTTGCCTCAATTTGCAGTCCCACCAGCAATGTTCATACATACTCATGTGAACCTTTTCCCCTACATCCTTGCCAACATTTATTATTGCTTGTGTTCTTGATAATTGCCATTCGGACTGGAGTGAGATGAAATCTTAGTTTTGATTTTTTCATTTCTCTAATTGCTAGAGATGTTGAACATTTTTCATAGGTTGTTGATTGATTGTATTTCTTCTTCTGTGAAGTGTCTGGTCAGTTCCTTAGCCCATTTATTGGTGGGGTTATTTGGTTTTTTGATGTTAAGTTTTTTGACTTCTTTATATATTCTGGAGATTAGCGCTCCATCTGAGGTGTGTGCGGTAAAGATTTTTTCCCATTCTGTAGGCTCTCTCATCACATTATTGATTGTTTCCTTTGCTGAGAAGAAGCTTTTTAGTTTGAATTTATACCACTTATTGATTCTTGATTTTACTTCTTGTGCTTTAGCAGTCTTGTTCAGGAAGTCAGGTCCTAAGTCAACATGATGAAGATCTGGGCCTATTTTTTCTTCTATAAAACACAGGGTCTCTGTTCTAGTGTGTAAGTCTTTGATCCACTTTGAGTTGACTTTTTGTGCAGGGTGAGAGATAGAGGTTCAGTTTAATTTTGCTACATATGGATTTCCAGTTTTCTTAGCACTATTTTGGTGAAGAGGCTATCTCTTCTCCAATGTATGTTTTTGGCACCTTTATCTAGTATCAGATAACTGTATTTATGTGGGTTTGTCTCTGTCATCTACTTTTTAAAAAATATTTATTTTTTAGTTGTAGTTGGAAACAATACCTTTATTTCACTTATTTATTCTTATGTGGTGCTGAGGATCGAACCCAGGGTTTCCCACATGGGAGGCAAGCGCTCTACCGCTGAGCCACAACCCCAGCCACTCTGTCATCTATTTTGTACCATTGGTCCCACGTGTCTTTTGGAACCAATACCATGCTGTTTTTGTTACTATTGCTCTGTAGTATAGTTTAAGGTTTGGTATTTCGATGCCTCCAGGTTCACTCTTCTTGCTGAAGATTGTTTTGGCTATTATGAGTCTTTTATTTTTCCAAATAAATTTCATGATTGATTTTTCTTGTTCTATGAAGAATGTCATTAGGGTTTTAATAGGAATTGCATTAAACCTGCATAACAGTTTTGGTAGTATGGCCATTTTGACGATATTAATTTTGCCTATCCAAGAGCATGAGAGATCTTTCCATATTCTAAGATCTTCTTCAATTTCTTTTTCTTGTGCTCTGTAGTTTTCATTATAGAGTTCTTTCACCTCTTTTGTTAGATTGATTCCCAATTATTTTATTTTTTTTAGGCTATTGAGAATGGGGTGGTTTTCCTAATGTCTTTTGTATGGATTCATTGCTTATGTATAGAAATGTATTTGGTTTGTGGGTATTTATTTTATATCCTGCTACTTTGCTGAAATCACTGGATATTGATGATCAATCCAATCTCTAGCTTCTCTCCTAAGAATTGGGGTTGAGGTAGGAAATAGAACTGAAGGTCCAACTTCCAATTATGCTTTGTTCTTTCCAGTTAGCAGCCCCCATCCTGAAACTACCTAAATACCAGCTATCTCATTAGTATACCAAAAAATATTATCACTCTGGAAATCCTATGGTCTTAGAAGCTCTAGTGTTGGGAACTAGAGACTAAGGGCAAATATTATGACCAAATAAACAACCCTTCTTTTCCTCCTAACACCAAGGAAATAACAAGGATTTTAAGAGCTTTGTGTGAGGAACTGAAAATGAAGATATGCCTTCTAGTACCACAATATCACAGGTAGAAATTCTAAGGATTTATGGAATTAACTTTATTTTTTTTCTGACCCTGTTTTAAAAACCAGCACTCACCAGGTATCTATAAAGAACCCTTAGTACCTCTGAAAGTGCTGTGGGATAAAGGCTGACTTCCACTTAAAATAAAATTTGCTAGAATACAGATGGACTTCCTATTGGCAAAAGTGAATGAATTTCCACTTAAATATAAACCAATACACAAAGACAAGGAAAGTTTTAAAGGTCAGTTAAAATGTGGAATCTGAAACCACAGCAATGATTTTTTGGGTACCCCGTTTTATTAAAAATCATATCTCTCTCTTGCAATTTGAATCTTTTACCCATGCATGATTATTTAACATCTTGCTTTGGTCATCTGGAAAATATTGGTTTACTGAGGTATTCAGATCTCCTAAATATTGACATATTTATTATATAATAAAACATCACCTTCATTAAAACCATCAATAAGCTCATCAGAAAAGTCTTAAAGTATTGGGGAGCTGTCAAAGTTCATAGTATCAGATACAAGTTTGTGAAAGTTCCAATTTTTACTTTAAAGCTTGAATTTTATCATTTCCTGATTAAGGAGGCTTTCCCCTGGTTTTGATGCAGAGTCAGATGGTGGGGTGCAACAGGGAACATCTCTGGTTACCTAAATTCAGCAGCTCTGTCAGTTAACCTGGCTCCACCTCCACACCACGTGGAACAAATGAGGTGCAGGGGAAGGTACACTGGGGGACAGCTAGCTCTGCTGAGTGGACACCTTGTACCTGAAATGCATACCTCCCTTCCAGCAGAGGTATCAGTGCTCTGGGCGCTGCATCTGCAGAAGGCCAAACTGGCTTTTCTTTCAAGCCCTGAATTATGAAACAGTGTTGAGCACGTTTTGGAAAATCCCTCTGTGTTTTTCTAGATGTGCTCACTTGGTCTTTCACTTGTCATTTGGTCCCAGGAAGACTTTTCTACATCTGCCTCTTGTCCTTGCTGACTTCATTCTGAGCAATTAAGAATGGCCAATTGACATTTAGGAAATAAAATCCAATCTTCAAAAATGACAGCATTTTAAACGACTCTGTCATTAAAAGGAGTGACCGTGTTCTGTATCCCTCCTCCAGGGTTTTAACCTTTAGAAAGCAGGGAGGAGCCAGGGGCTTAGAATGATGGGTTTTGGAGCTCACGTGGTACAACTTCAGAGCTCCTGACTTACCAGTGGACGTGGGCCCTGATGGGTTGTGTCTGTCCTACTGGACTGTCCTGCGAAGGCCAATTATTGTACCATCCCCTACAACCTGCAACATCCCTCCTGTTCTTCTGCCTCCAGACTTTTGGTCATGTGATTCTCTTTCCTGTCTGAAATCACCCTCTTGTGCCTTGCTCCCCTAGAATACCTAAATCTTTTTTTTTTTTTTTTTATTGATTGTTCAAAACATTACAGAGCTCATGATACCTAAATCTTACTGTTTTTCATGGCCCAGCTCTGAGTCTGACTTCTCTGAGAAGTGTTCTTTCTGATTCATCAACATCTCTGCAATACAGATAATGCTGACGAGGACTACCTGTTGCTGAATAGCCTCTGTGTACCAGACACTGTAGTAAGCCCCTATATCATCTCATTTAATCTCCATAATAACCTTGTTACTTGTGGGTATGAAAAGCTCAGAGAATATGAATGCACTACTCATATCATACCCTGAAGTGACAGAACTGGAACTCTAGCCTGGTTTATCTGGCTCTAAAGAGCAGGCTGCTAACTGCTTTTGAGTCTGCCCTCCTCAAAGATGCTAATTATCTAAGCGTAGGAAGCCGATGAAGCTAGATGGGACCTCAAGATCATATCATCCCATCTCTCATTTTACAGATGAGAAACTTAAAGCCCCCAAAGGAAAAAATACTTGACCTGGGTAAAACGGTGAAGTGTTGGCAGAGCCTAGACACATACCAGTTTTCCTGGCTCTGACTCATTTATTATTTATTTACTCAACAAACATGCATTAGGTCCTACTATATTTAAGGTACTTTATTGGGTTGCTGTACCTTCATTGGGTACACTCCTTTTGTAAGATTAAAGTACATCATGCAAATACACAGTAGCATGGAGTTAACTTGAGGCAGATTAACTCAAATTTCATGGCAACTCAGATTAAAGTATTCCTGATTATTTTTGTATACTTATGTTAGAAATTCATAAAGACGTGGAATCAGAAAGGCTGTGCTTCTGAACAGTATTTTTATTTTTTTTTATTTTTTTTTTTAATATTTATTTATTAGTTATTGGCGGACACAACATCTTTGTTTGTATGTGGTGCTGGAGGATCGAACCCGGGCCGCACGCATGCCAGGCGAGCGCGCTACCGCTTGAGCCACATCCCCAGCCCTGAACAGTATTTTTAAATATTTGGTTTAGTTACTTCTAGTTACAGAGTAGGGCACAAATGACATACTATGTATCAAGTATACTATATACTGAAACAGCAAGCGAGGCTTCATTGCATTTGCTACCTTCAGTGTAATTCCAATGGATATTAATGCATAGTTCTTGAAAAATTTTGGCTACTTACATGATGTCAGACATTGCAAATGACTCAACTTGTTCCTCTTAATAGATTTAATAGATTGTTTAATAGATTGTTTTACAATGCAAGATAGATGTTAAGAATATTTCCCACTGGCAACAGTTTATTTTTGTGACTCAACTTAATCTTGATGTTGAATTACCAGATTATTGAAAATAATTTTATTACTAAATTTGGTATAACACTGTGGCTGTCATTTGTAATTCCAAATTTCAAATTTACCTGTTAATCTAAACCTCCAGGCTCAAACTTAAAAAAAAAAAAAAAAAAAAAAAAACAGAACTTGATTATTTCTGGCAAAAATTTTTAATTTTTTTTTTTTTTTTTGGTAGTGGGGATTGAGCCCAGGGGTGCTTAACCACTGAGCCACATCCCCAGCCCTTTGTTTTTTTGAGACAGGATCTAAATTGCTCAGAGCCTAGCTAAGTCGCTGAGGCTAGCTTTGAACCTAGTATCTTTCTGCCTCAGCTTCCCCAGCCGCTGGGATTATAGGTGTGTGCCATAGCACCTGGCAAATTTTGAATCTTTGATACTATGACTCTGTCAAGCAAATGCATGATTGGCTGGACATTTTTATAAAGCTTGTTATCTGTGATTTTTCTTGAGCTTAATGCTAACTTCCTATAAAATCTATTAGTAAAATATCTGATAATATGTTCATTTAAAATACATTTCCATTGTTCTTCATTTTTTTCCCTTAAAATTCCATGTTTTTGTTTGGAACCATTTTCCTTCAATCTTAAGAATTTAGGATAGTATTTTAGGGCAAGACTGCTGGTGATGAATTGTCTCAGCTTTTCTTTGAACATGTCTTTATTAAAATTTTGAAAGCTATGTAGAGTATAAAATTGTAGGATGTCAGTTATTTTCTTTCAGCAATTTAAAGATGTCATTCCATCGTCACCTGGGTTTCAGTTTAAGAAATAGGCCATCTGGTTAATTATTTGAAGGTAATGCATTTTCCCCCCTCTTCTGGCTGTTTTTAAGTTTGCTCTTTATGATTTTCAGCATCTTACTCCTATGTGTCTAGGAATGGTCTGTTTGCATTTCTGCTGCTGGGGTTTTGAAGAAATTCTTGAATTTGTGGGTTGATGTCTTTTGTTGTTTCAAGTCTCCACATTGTTTTCACTATTGCTTCTGCCCATCCTCTCCCTCCCATTATTCATATTAGAAGTTTCCAGGGTGTTCCATGTATTTCCTATGCTCATTTCTCTTTTTCAATCTCTTTAGTTTGCATGTTTTCTTTTGACCTGCATCCCAGCTTACCTATCTTCTATTGTATGTAATCAACTGTTAAAGTTCAATTGAGAACCTAAGTTTGGATTCTGTTTCACTTTTAGCATTTCCTTTTTATTTATTTATTTTTTTATTAGTTGCTCATGACAATACAATGATCTTGACATATCATACATTTGATTTACATGGGGTATGAATTCTCATTTTTCCACATGTACAGGTTGCAGGATAGCATTTCCTTTTAATTTTAAAAAGATTTTAATTCTCTAGTGCAATTCTCCATTTTAAAGTCTACCCTCATATTTTTATTTTCTTGAGTATAGTAATCAGTTAAAGTTCTTCTCTACTAACTCCAATGTCTAGATCACGTGTACAACCTGCTATCTGATC
Source organism: Urocitellus parryii (assembly GCF_045843805.1). Classification (NCBI taxonomy): domain Eukaryota; kingdom Metazoa; phylum Chordata; class Mammalia; order Rodentia; family Sciuridae; genus Urocitellus; species Urocitellus parryii. The sequence continues at coordinate 47,155,792 of NC_135543.1, forward strand.
TGCCCCCGAATCGCTGGTTACATGATTATCTCTGGTGCGTCTTAACACTTTTTTTTTATCAAATGCTGGACATCGTGAGGTTTCAGACAGGTTTATATTCCTCCAGAGATGACTCACTTTCTTCTGCTAAGCAGAGGGGGCTGATTGTTTTAATCCAGTTATGGGCAGAGGCTGGGTTGTAGTGTTGGTAAGGTATATATGTAGTCTATCTGTTTAGCCCCGTTGCTGAGTCACAGCCCTCTATATCTTTCAACATGTCTGGTGTGTTTCCCAGCGCATCTCTCTATGGTAAGTCCTGAACTTTATTATTGGTCTCCTCAGCAGTGAAAGCAATTTTTGTAGAACTTTCTTTATTGTGATAAAAATGAACATAAAACTTACCATTTACTCATTTTTTTCACAATACCTTTATTTACTTATTTTTTATGTGGTGCTGAGGATCAAATCCAGTGTCTCACAAGTGCTAGGCAAGCCTCTAGCACTGAGCTACAACTCCAGCCCACATTTACTTTTTAAAAAGTATTTTTTATCAAGGTTTCTTAGCCTCCTTTCCTGTATAACTTCAAAATCCGACAAACATTTTAAGGGGAAAATTGTGAATAAGGCTTCCTAGGTCTCTAGTTTTGTCACTCAAGCATGAGTTGACCAGTTTTTTTGGGTCCTCTGTCTCCTAGTGGCCAACCTCAGTTCTCAGCATCTGGTCCCCAAGGAAAAACAAAATTCAGCTCACCTCTTGGAAGCTTCTTCTCTCTCCCTAAATTTAGGACTGCAAGCCATTGTTGCTTGGCAGCTCTCTAGTGCATTTAAAGAGATGATTTTTGTAATTTATCTGTATTTGCTAGTTGTTCTTGATGGAATATTCATTTACAACAACCGAATCTATCCTATGGGACAGCTGAATATCCTTTGACTTAAATTCAGAGGCTTTCCCTAGCTTACCTACCTTTTTATTTCAAGAATTATTGATTTAGGTTGTGAAAACACTTGGCTGGATCAGTGGAAATACATCTCCCTCAATTTCTAAGTCCATTTTCCACTTTTTTTCTGTCAAATATCTTATCAAGATACATTGATGGCCTAAATTTCATCTTTTATTTGTTCTGTCAATATTTGGAGAAATGTTGACAGTGAAAAAGGTCCAGACATATGAGTGAACAAATGGTTAGAAGGAAAATAAACAGGTTTAAGAAAAAGCAAATCTTTAAGTGGATAATAGAAACACTTGAATGAAGAGAATAACATGTTGGGTAAATACATATTCACTAAGTAATTGCTATTAAATCCTTTACTATTGCTTTTCCCCCTCTTTAACTTCAGAGTTATAGATGAATTCATTCCTATTTTTTCAAGTTTTGCAATTATAAGTGACATGCTGAACAAGGATCTCTCCTCATTTCCAGTGGAAGAATATAGTCCATTGATTCTTACTTTGTAATGTATCTTGTAACCACTGAGTTGACTGTAGTCTCATTTAGAAATTGTGTTATATTCATCTTTGTATTATTAGCTGCTAGTTCTGGTATGAAACACATAATCATGAAGTGGCTATAGTTTCATTTCATGCATCCTAATTTTATTTCTTTTCCATTCCATTGCCACCATCTTGGCTCTGGTGCTTTCTGTACTTGGAATACAATAGATTACTAAATTTTTCTCTTGCATACCCATCCTCCTTGCTCCACCTGCCAAATACATTTTATCTCTCTGATGATTCTATCTAAACTAATTCATTATTACCTAGCTTAAAAATTTTTCTGTCAGAGGATGCTTGAAGCTTTTAATGATTGCTAGTTTTCCCTGTAGTTATAGAAATATTTAATTTGCTTCATACTAATAACTTGGGAACTTGTTAAAAATACAAAAACTCTGGATTACACCTGGATCAAAATTCCCAAAGGAGACTGAGAATCTTTACCTATCAAGCATCCAGGTAATTTTTACTATATTGAATATAGATTCTAACTCCAGCCCTTTGAGACCACGGCAGTCACTAAATTTTTGTCCTTCTATTTATTCATTATAAATTGAGAGGCTAAGTTAAATTATCACTAAGGCTCCTTCTGACAGCATTGTAGCATTTCCAAACTTGGTTTAATTTCCTGATTTATATTATCCCCCCTCACCCCCCCCGCCTTCTCTAGGTTAACTTATCCAAATGCTGTTTGGGTTCTAATCATCTTTTAAGATTTCATTGGCACTCAGCTTAAGCTTCTTTGACCTCTTAGGCATTTTTATATGTGACATCTGCTCTCCCACTGGGTAAAAGGATCTCACCAGTCTCCCTGTATTCCTAAATGCCCAGCATAAGGTGGATATACAATGTTTATTGATTTTTATTTTCTGCTCAAGACCATGAACTCTTGCTTTTGCCATTTGCTTTATTTCAATAAAAGCTATGCTGAAAATCTTTTTAGCCCAATGAGCTTTCTTTATTGAACTGAAGATATCCAACTCATATTCTATTTACCCTATAAATTTTCTTTTGTGATTGCTCATCCTCTAGTTTCCCACTGATTATTTCTCCAAAAGTAGCTCTCTTCTGGCCTCTGCTGGTGTGAAAACAGAAAAATAATTCATGAATTCTTTGCTTGACTGTGTGCTAGAGAACTCAAAGTGTAAATTCACTACCCAACCATTCTAACATCATCAAGTTCAAGAGAAAGACTCTGAAACTGCTACATATGTTGAAAATAGATAAATTAATGGTAGAATTCGAGATGCAATTCAAATGTTTATTTTTGAATGAAAGTTTTCAAAATTAAATTCATGCTTATTATGTTAATGTGCCAGAGACAATGGAGTAAGACCCTTAGAGTGTTTCATTAATGCTGGTAAATAAATGAGTTTGTGCTATTTGATTTAAGTAACACTTCTTTTTTTGTAACAAAATTGTGACTTAAAGACAATCTTCAATTTTGTCCAAAGTTATTATTTTAGAGCATCTGAGAATACCCTGCCTTCATCTTAAAATACACACCTCAGAAGCAGTTTATTTTGAGTTACTAATATACTGGGTGTAGTAGCAGCAGACTTTTCAGATGGACTGTGGGAAAATATTTCACTGCATGAAAGGTTTTTAGGGTGTGTATGTGTTCCATTTGGCTTTTCTCTCAAGGTAACATATTATGTCTTCTACATACATTTGGATACCCGCGATGAACATCTTCAATCTATCTCCTTTGGCAACCTTAGATTTCAAATGATTTAATTTAAGTACCTGTTAATCAAAGGCATGAAAGGTGTTAAGTGCTAATATAGAGGTTCTGCATGTCTCCGAAGTTTAAATCAGAGCTTTTCAACATCAAAAAGCTTACAACCTGGGCTGGGGTTGTGGCTCAGTGGTAGAGTGCTCTCCTTGCATGTGCGAGACCCTGGTTTTGATCCTCAGCACCACATAAAAATAAATAAGTGAAATAAAGGTATTGTGTCCAACTACAACTAAAAAATAAATTAAAAAAAAAGTTTACAACCTGAAATTATATATAACTATATATCATCAGCAAAAATATGTATTTGAATGAATATACAAATACTTTAAAATGTACAAAGCCTCTTTATATACACTATTTTTAAAAGAAAAGTTTGAGAGTGCACTATGTCATAAACTGCCACTTGTATTTAAATGTAATTCAAGTGGTCTAAAAAATGTCTGTTTTGGACTGGGCGAATGGCTTGGTGATACAGTGCTTGCCTAACACGTGTAAGAGCATGGGTTTTTGATCTCTGAAACTTAATTAAAAAAAAAAAGAGCCTATTTCATTACTCCATTTAAGGGTAGAAGTGGTCAACAGCAGATAAAAAGAGAGAACTCAGTTCCAAACACACAGGGTGACTGAAGATAAAATGAAAAATACTAGTTACAAATGGGTCTGAAGTTACAATCAGGTAGACAATCTATTCCTCTCTCTGCTTAGGCTGCCTTCTAAAAAGCAAAATCTACTGAAGGTATACAGTGGAAACCTACATTCTGTGGTGCCCTGTTCAAATCTAGGCATCTCTCCAACTCCTGGCATGGGCACTATTCTATTGGGGATGTGAGCTCTGACTCTGGAAGTAGGCAATTAGGATCTAATTCTAACTTTCTAGTTATCAGAGGTAACCATGTGACAATTATGGCCACTGAGATTTTTAGGAACCCTGAGAAGTAAAGACTGTTTATAAGGTTATTTAGGCTCAGTGAAGCATTCCATTCAGTGTCTCTTCTTATTTCTGCTTACATAAGACTGCCAACATATGGATTAAAGGAACATGCAAAACAGACTCTGGTTAAAAAAATCCCATGAAAAGGTGACCCACATGTGATCAGTTACCTTAATGACTGAGTTACTACCACTGGGAGGATCAGAAAGTTTCTAAATTGGTGTCTATTCTGAGGCCAAATGGAAAGTTCATAACATTAGTCAAACCAGAGAAATAAAATAAATGAACCTGAACACATGGGCAGAGAACTCAATAAAATCAGCTTGAAAAATGCACCAGAAACAAAACAAACTACGATTAAAAGAAAATTTGTGAAGGCTAGAATATTATGAGCAGATTAAAGGATAATGTTAATTTATAGTTTTCTGGTATCTGTGAAATACACTGAAAAGAATGTATTATAGAGTAATATGTCATTTCCATTCAAAAGAAGCTAAAGAGTTAAATGAGGGGCTGGGATTGTGGCTCAGTGCCAAAGAGCTTGCCTAGCTTGTGTGAGGCACTGGGTTTGATTCTCAGCACTGTATGTATCAATACATAAAAAAATAAAGGTCCATTGACAACTAAAAAATTTTTTTAAAAAAAAGAGTTAAGTGGGTTACTAAAATTTAGCCTTTTAAAAAAATGTCACTGGTATGAACTACCAAAGAGCAAATGATTAAGAGAATGAAAATCTGCAATGATTAACATGAAGTCATGCTGAATGTAAATATAAGGTTGATGGAGTAAAAAGAAAACATCTGTGAGGAACAAATCATGGACAACAATCATCATATTTTCAAAACTATAATTACCAAATAAAGTAAATAACAACTCTTAAGTTAGAGTGCAAAATGCACCTTATTATTTTAAAGGTGCAAAAGCAAGAAATATAAACACATCCACCTTTTAAATAGTTGTATGGTAAGGTAATGACATTTAGAAACATTTTTAATAGAAAAATGATTTATAAATCAATTTACAAAAGATCAAAAAATCAATGTTTAATACCAACTTAACTATAAATAACTAATAGGGGAAAAACTGTTCTCTATCCTTCTGTTTTCGCTTCAAAATCTATGTCTTCTGCTCCTTGCCTTTTGGAGAAAAGATTGCGTTGTAAGGCTGCCGTCTTTTTGGACGAGGACAAAGATCAAGATCTTCCTTAATGTAACCTTAAAAACAAATTATAAATTTAGAAAAGTATATTTGCAACATAAATTTATTTCTGTACACACCCCGTAACTATTTGTCTTTATATAATGCCTTTTAAGTTTGTGTGGTTCTTGTGATTTTTTTTAGCTGTGCAACACAATGACTATATTACTTAGCACCAGTCTGCTCATTTATAGTAACAGTAAAAGCTGCTAACATTTATCAAAGCTTTGATATGTTAACTCAGACAACCCTCACATTCCTGTGAAGCAGCTTCCACTATACCTATTTTACTCATGAGGTAATAGAGACCCAGGGAGGATGAATCAATTGATCAAGTTCACAAAGCTAGGAAGTGGAAGAGCTGGAACCTTGCCTAACCTCTAATTCCAGAACCAAAGTTCTTAGGTATGTTCCTATTCTGCCTCCCAGAGGTTGTAAATGGGAACAAAACATGAACTATATTATGGTAAATTCTAGGTGCTTATTAAAAAGATTTTTTTGAATTAGTTGTTTATTAGATGACATGCATTTATACTCTTCAGACCATTAAGACTCTCCCACGGTGTTTCCACTCATGTAATTTTCAGGGAAGGACTGTGCTCTGCCACACTTCTGGACCTTACCAGGGGTACAAACACAGGTTCTAGTCTGATTGTATGATCCAATGTAGTGACCGGGCAGACAGAGATTATATCAAGGAGACTTATTCCAATTTGTTAATGAGGAAAGTGAAAATATGATTAATAGCTGTCTAAGACTTTGCATCTTTTGGAAAAACTATCTCACAGTCATTAGACAATTGTATTGTGAGGACTCCACAGAGTGTATGAACACAAACTAAGATGGGAACATCATTGCTGGGCAATATAATCCTATGGAACCACTGTTGTATATGTGACCCATTGTTGACTGAAAGGTCATTATGCACTACATGGCTGTACTGAGAATGATTAGATTGATAGTCTCAGCCTGAGCACAGAAAAGGGAGTATGCTGACCCAGAGACAGTATAACATGAGGACTTCAGAGCACTACAACTAAATTTGAGAGAAAATTAATATAAACCAAGAAAGTTCAAGTATGAATTTTTTAAACACTGCACTTCTAGTGAGTGATAATGCTGACAAGATAGCAACAAAAATCATTACTCATGATCTTTTACTGGCAGTTTTAAAGATGTGTACATTCTTAAATGTAAGTGCCATATTTGAAGGAGCCAGCAGCATGTCAATAATCTAACAAACATCTTTTTTTTTAAACTCAGATACAGTTTTTAAACACCTGGCATTCTGGATTAAGTGAGGTTTCAAAATATAAACTTTGTAACAGATTCTTTTATTAAAAAGTCTCTGATTCAAGTAATCATAAATTATGTCTGATCTCAATTAAACTATCAGAGGAGTTGAAGGCAAGTCTTTTATCTTTACAAATTTATTATTATGGTACATAACTAGTACTTAATTTGCAGCAGAAAAAGGTTTATGTCCAGACTTAGGTATATACAATATTAAAACAATTAATTCCAAAAGTTTTACAATCTATACTCTCACCTCTTTCCATACAAGTCTGTGTGGAAGGAAAACCAACTTCCCAGAAATTCTCTGGTGTGTTGGGTGGAATGTAGCGAAATCGGTGTCTTGAGCAGGCAGCTAACTTCTTCTCTCGTTCTTCTGCTGGCATATCTGCATAATACTAATAACAAAAATTGGAAAGTGTTTTCAATTAGGAATAAAAAAAAAGAGTGTCATGCTAATTTATCATAAACTAGAAGCCAAACATGTCACTGTTTGAAATATTAAGTATTCTAAGGAAACTTAATACTCACTGATAATAATATCAGTAATTAAAACTTGTAGTATTATTACAGCAATCAGTGCTGGTAATGGTCTGTAAAATGTTCGCTTCACAAGTCAGAAAAGGAGCTTGCATTACAATATAAATTAATATACTACCTATTTCATCAATAACAACTTGCAATAAAAAACAAAAAATGTATCTGGCTCAATAATCCAACTCATTCTCATGAAAATGGCCTCTTATTGTCCTTATACAAAATTTTTACGGACTTGAGGTACTACATTGACTTGTTTACAGGTGTCCTACCCTGTATTTTCCTTTAATGCAAAAAAAAAAAAAAAAGAGCCATTTGAACTTTACCATGTGCTTCACGGCATGTTAATTTGTGTACAAACTCTTCTTTCTGCCAGACCAGTAAAAAATTAGAGGTCTACAGTTTTCTCAACTGTTATTTAATACAACATGTGTTTATTTATTTATTTATTTATTTATTTTAAAAGAGAGAGTGAGAGAGGAGAGAGGGGGAGAGAGAGAGAGAGATTAGTTCTCGGCGGACACAACATCTTTGTTGGTATGTGGTGCTGAGGATCAAACCCGGGCCGCACGCATGCCAGGCGAGCGCGCTACCACTTGAGCCACATCCCCAGCCCACAACATGTGTTTAAAAGAAATTTATTTTTATCTCTATAGAGTTTTTTTTAAAGATAACAAATCTTCAACTTATGTGAAGCAATTCTGTTTCAAAAACTTTTAAGTTACAGCAGTCACAGGAAAAACAGGGAATAGTCAGAAACAATCAAAGAATGATCATGAGTACTGCTTTTTGATTTGTTTTTAACACTGTCATGGCTTTATTAAAAAACACAGTTGCACAAAAGTATAAACCTCAAAGTTTAAGGACAGATTCTTAAAGAACTTAACACACTATATACATATTAGAATTCAAAGAGCATTAAAATAGGACCCCAAACTTCTACAAAATATAACCCCCCTTACTTATTTGCATGAAAATACCACCCACAAAGCTAAATAAGTTCTTAAAAGTTATCTGGAGGTTCACTGTGTGTTGTTTTCAAACCAAAGAACTCTAATTTTGATTGGATAATAAGATGACTGATAAGAAAGTCAATACATAGATTTCATTTTAAAAATAAGTATTTTATAATCTGGCATAGTATTGTAATAAGAATTCTTAGAGACTAAAGAAGGGCATATCAATTGTTAACAATTAGGAGAAAAATGTTAATCTTTTGTACTTTCTGACCCCCCTACTAAATTTATTCCAAGTGTTTTATTTCAGTCAGTTGTGCAACTTTTTAGTTTCTCCACAAATAACCTTTAAAATGCCAAGTCATACATTCTAAACTAAAAAAAAAAAAAAGACAAAAAAACAAAACAAAACAAAAACAAGCAGCAGCAGTACTACATTCAGTAATTTAAATGTGTCCCAGTAGAGAAGAATAGCTTCAATTAGTTTACTGACACTTTTAAAAACCTGCATTATAAATATTCAAAACAAAGAAAAAATTTTTAGATAGTCAAGCTAAACCAAGAAATAACCTTGAAAATGGAGACTCCATGACAAAAACAGAGATGTACTTGTCTATTCATTATATTTTATTTAGTAACCATGTAAGTAAGCACACACCTGTACTTATTCCAAATATTCTTCTATTTTAATGGACAGTCACTTGAAAATAAGTCTTAATTTTAATATTTAATCTCAAATATTTTTCCAACTACCTACAATATTCCAATTAAATGTTATATCTGGTAATGTTTTAAAACTATAGGAACAACTAAAGGTTCTACTCAGAAAAATTATAAATACTGCACAGGGTTGGTACCCAAATAATTTGGGATGCAAACTTAAAAATTAACTTAAACGTCTCATTAATTATCAACAGGCAATGACAATGATGCTAATTCAAAAATCCTCCCCTGCTTCTTTACTTTCTTCATCCTACTTATATGGTCTTACGTGTTGTCAGTCAAGAAAGATTTACAATAAGCAGAGCTTGCTGCCTAAAATTGAATCAATAACATTATTTGTATCTCAGAAAATTCTCAGTTTCTTCTACTCTGTTTAAAACCCAGAGAGATCTGAAAAGGTGGTTGAGGTATAAAACTAAAGGTTTTCTGGGTATCCAGAAGTTCCCAGCTTTCTTTTGGGATATAGAGAGAGGAGTCAACAAGAAGGGAAGGTGATCATAAAGAAATTGATGAGAAGAGAAAAAAATGCATACCTAAAACAAAAGAAAATAAACAACCACTGGTATGTCATGATCTGCAGCCTACAGAAAGGGCTCAGCTGCGTGTCTCACTTAGTATAGGCAATTTTTCCTTCAAAAATAAAATCCTATCAATCACCACAAAATCCATGAATTATATTACTGACTAGAACCTTCCCCAAATCCATAAACTATCTTGCTGAATAGAACCTTTGTTATTCTGCTTCTACTTTCCAACTTAACTCATGTGACAAAAAAACCCACCCAAATATCCTTAGCTATTTTAAAAAAAGTCAATGCCTTCAAAATAAAGATCCCTGGATCATCTCTTAAAAAAAAAAAAAAAACCCAACTTATTCAAGACACTGTCATTTCATATTACAGATGACTGTAATTTCAGTTAATTTATAAATAACTTTAAAAATCTTATGAATGAAACGCACCAAACTTCACTTGTAAAAGCAATCATGTTTTTAGACTAAAAATTACTAATACAATGAACCTGAACTAGAAAAATTAAGCTTCTAAATATAATTGCTAGAGAATGTCTTAATGGGGGGAGTGTCAATGAAATTTTTTCTCTACATACAACATGATCATTAACAGACTAGTAAATCTTAACTGGAATGATAAGGCAAAAATAGTAAAACCACACTTTTCTATAAGATGTTACACAATATCTTCTTTAGGGATAGCTATCGTACATGAAAAAACAAAGATGTGATCACTCTACTGCAAACCCAGGAACGCTGAGGAATCTGGTCTTAGAATGATCTAGTTATCTTCTTCCTCTCCATCATCTTCAGCATCTCGTTTCCTCTTCTCCCCCCCCTTGAGACTTTCTTCTTCCTTTTCCTCCTCCTCCCTTCTTCCATATAATCATTATCTTCATCCTGAATTTCTTCTCTGTCAAGTAAGAAAAGCCCACTTCTTCTTCCTCTCCCAATTCTGATCCTGATTCATCATCTTCATCCTCCTCTTCCTCATATCCTTCAGGTGGACCAGCTTCATCTTCCTCCTCATCTCCATTCTCCTCCTCCTCCTCTTCAGAGTCAGGTGCTTCATTATCCTCCTGATTAAATCCATCTAAGAATGTGATTTGTTGCAGCTATTCAAAAATACTTTTTCTGTAATCTTCCAGATTTGTGATCTCACAGTTAAACAAGTCAAGACTTTCAAATTTTTAAGATTTTGCAGAGCTTCTACCGTACTGAGATCTTTGTTTCCACTCAGATTGAGGTAGGTAATATTTGGACATTTTTCTGTCAGAACTTCCAAGCCTCCAAAAATTACTGTCACTAAGTTCCAACTTTCAAAGTTTGTTTAAGCTGGGAAGTTGGGCCAATAAACTTAATTCCACAATAGCCATACTCAGAAACTCTAGTTCTTTAAAAGTGTCATTCAGGTCTTCAATTTCCCCATCGACACACAGGCAATTATCAAGAACTAACTCTGTCACCTCCCCTGGGGCTCGGTTCCTTAACTCCATGTTAATCCTCTTCTTTATCTCCATGTCCTCCTCCTGCTCTTCTGCTCCTCCTTTCCCCTTTCCTGCTTTTCCCACTACCCCCAACCCTAAAATTTTAAAAGATTTGAAAATGAATGAAAAGAAATGCAAATTTAAATGCCCACTCCCACCAGACAGATGTGGGGGAGAAAGAAAAGAATAGCAAATGGAGTCCAAGGAGTTGGAACTCTAACTCGGCTGCCCCCACCTCCTTGTCCACACACCTGCGTGCGTCTACACACGCATGCATGCACACACACACATATATACACACACCAGCAGTTCCTTCCCCTTCAATGGCTGCTCAGAGCATCTCTAGAGTTTTTTTTTAAATAAAGATTGACACTTAAATGCTGTAGGATTCATGAATTCCCCCTTTATATTGTATTTTCAATTAGGATCAAAGGCACACTATTTTTTGCAACCATGATCATAAAGAATTTGAACTTCTCACAGACCTGGATAAAACTTGTATGTTAAACTATACAGGTCTTCAAGCTCTAGACCTCAAGAAAACAAAGCAGTAGTTTACAGCTTAACAAAACACAGGTGGTAGTCATACACTCTAGTCAAATACTTGAGGAGATGAAAATCTACATGATAATTTACCAAAGGTATCTACTGAAAGTGATAGACTTAGGGGTAGAAGTTAAGTTGAAAGCTCTTTTTTTTTTTTTTTTTTTTTTTACACATTTTAATTTTACACAGATTAAAGGCTTCAAGAGAGTCTCCGTAACTTTTTTTTTTAAATATTTACTTATTTTTAGTTGGACAGCATACCTTTATTTGTTTATTTTTATGTGGTGCTGAGGATTAAACCCAGTGTCTCACACGTGCAAGGCAAGCACTCTGCCACTGAGCTACAGCCTCAGCCATGGAACACTTTTTTTTGAGCATGTTTTTCATCATTCTCATTGCTGTACAGCTTTTATTACCCGAGTCTAGGCTTTGGAATGAGATGACCTTACATAATTAAAGCTTATTCAAAATAGTGATTTCACTATTTTGAACTATGATCATAAAGAATTTGAACTTCATGCAAACATGGGTAAAATTTTTGTGTCAAAACTATAGGGTTGGGGTTGTGGTTCAGTGGAACAGCACTTGCCTGACATGGGTGAGGCACTAGGTTTGTTTCCCAGCTAAATTAAACAAAGATTCATCAACAACTAAATATGTTAAAAAAAAGAAAAACAAAAACAAAATAAAACTATAGTATTCCCACTATGATTGCATATTTTCATCAAGTGCTTACCTGCATGGCAATATATTTATTTATTTATTTATTTATTTTTTTTTTTAAGAGAGGAGGGAGGGAGAGAGAGAGAGAGAGAGAGACAGAGAGAGAATTTTTTTAATATTTATTTTTTAGTTTTCAGCGGACACAACATCTTTGTTTGTTTGTGGTGCCGAGGATCGAACCCGGGCAGCACGCATGCCAGGTGAGCGTGCTACCGCTTGAGCCACATCCCCAGCCCCATGGCAATATATTTATACTTTCACATGTAATTTTAATGTGCTTGCTCACCAAATTTTTTAGCTTGTTTTGGTTTGGATCACTTTTTTAATTTTTTGAGATAGGGTCTACTAAGTTGAGGGAGTGGATCACAAACTCCTAAATTCAAGTGATCCTCTTGATTGGTACTAAAAGGTGTGTGGTACAGTTCCTGGCTGTGGTTTGGATCTTAAATGTCCCCCAAAAGCTCATGTGAAAGGTTGGTCCCCATATGACATTGATACTAGGAGGTGGTGGAACTTTTAGGAAGGTAGGAGCTAGCTGGAGGATGAAGGTCACTGGGGATGCATGTTCTTTAAGGATGTAACAGACCCCCTAGTCCTTTCCCCTCTCTCTCTGCTTCCTGTCTTGTTATAGCTCAAAACAAAAGGGCCAGTGACTACGGATTAAAACTATGAGCCAAAATAAACCTTTTTTTCCTCCTAAGTTGTTTACCTCAGGCAATTTGTCTCAGTGATGAAGAGCTGACACATAGTCATTAAAAAGGAAATTTAAATGGGGAAGTAAATTGCTGGGGGCAGCCATCTGACAGCTACTACATAGTGAGAAAAGAAATAGAAAACAGTATATTTTAATAAAACTACAACCTGCTTGGGACTATTATTTAATTAACACTAACTACTTAAACATCCTTCTAAGAATGAAGCAAAGCTTATTCATCACATTTTGTACAGCGAAAAAAGCTTATTATGTAACTAATCTTCTGCAAGTGCTGGTGAAAGGAATAATGTTATAGTAAAAATTTCCTATTGAAATCAAAAATTTCCCTGAATAGTACATGTATATGAACCTTTCAAAATAAATACAGAGAAAAAAAAAATGGTACCAATGTTTTAAACTGGTCATAAGAACTAAGGCTTAGGCCTCGGATTTGTTTAAGAGAAATTGAGGGCTTTCATTTTCATTCATTCTCTCAGGTCATAGCTCACATATATATATTTATTTCTTCTATTATTCCTGGCTCAAACATGGTTTCTGGATATAAATATAATTTGTATCTGTGATTTTTAAATCATGCACTTATAACCTATAAAAGAGTGGTTACATTAGTACTTACAATTTCACATTCTTTACATGTGTGTCCAAGCAACTTTCTTCTCTCTTCTTTCTTCCGAACTACCTCAATATGAGGGAAATTTTGTAAGCTAGTGTCTCTGGGGGAACAAAATAAACTGAATTTAATATTAACTCATTTGCTACTGCAAAAATCTTTGGCTTAAGATTTAAATTAACAAAGGTTTAAGCACAGAGGAGAAATAATCCCCAAACACTAATTCATTATATTTGAGATGCACATTCAGTATATTAGAAAAACAATGACATACATGCCTATTATATGTCAAGTCCATTTGTGGATATTTCTTTGTAAGTGAAGGAGAACTATTACTTCTTATTTGTCTCTGACAGAAAATAGTAAGCTAAAGCTAGAAGGTAAAATATAACTAATTAAAAAGCTAATAACTATATTGTTAAACTCAAATTTCAGGGCTAACCTATTCCTCCCTGAAGAACAGATTTATCCATTTGTATGCCATTTGCAATTGTGTACAAAAGAAATATAACCTTTTGCTGCCTCTACTTATCCTGAGTTCTTCAAAATATTGGGCACAATTAAAATTTGTACTTCTCTTGAATGGCCAGGATCCTATTGTGAACCACTAAAAACTTAGGAAGGGTCCAAGCCAGTGAGGTATAGGTATAGGTATGCAGAAAAATTAACACTTAAAAGACAGTAAATGAAGAGTTGGTAATTGCACATATATTAAATTTTAGCTGCTGTTTTTACAAGTAAATGAAGTTACAGGTCCTTTTTGTTTTTGTTTGGCAGTACTAAGGATTGACCCCAGGGGTGTTCTACACCAGCTCTTTTTATATTTTATTTTTAGAGTGTCTAAGTTGCCCTGGATGATCTTGAACTTGCAATCCTCCTGTCTCAGTCTCCCCAGTAGCTGGGATGACAGAGATGTGACACGCACCTGGCTTCCTGTTGTGTTTTAACCTAAAAACTCTCAACTCTGAAGCAATCCAACAATTTAAAAAGAAAGATCAAGAAAGGATGATTAAAAAATATTGCTACAAATATATATATTTTTTTCAAAGAGTTTCATGAAATTGTAAACTTATACAGAACTTATCTTGGCTCTATCCTTTCCTTTGAATATTAGCTATTCTATTTTTGAAGTAATTGCAATGTACTAGGGAATCTACTATTAAACTGCCATCAGGAGCAAGACCTTACATAAAGCATCATTTAGAAGGATACTAAGTTTTTTGTCCCTGACACAACACAATGCATTTTGCCGGGTTTGCTAGAATTCTCAGTGGGGAAAGTAACCAAGTTAAATTGATATCTTTATCATCTTTTCTTTATGTATATCTTATGTATCTGGCTATTTAGTAGCTTCAGAATAAATAAAAATACATTTTTTAAAAATTAGTGCGCCTCTAAAATGACAATTATTACTCTATAGTTCGACTTTCAGATATCTATCCCAAAGATACATAAGTAAAAATACAAAAAGGAGGAGTGCAAAGCTATTCATAGTAGCAATTATGTGTGCTAGCATGACTGTAAACAAAGTGTCCATTGCTAGGGATAAAACATGAAGTTACTGCACAGCAAAACAAAAACAAAAACAAAACAAAAACTGTAACTACCTTCTTTTAAAAAATGAGTGATAGCCGGGCATGGTGACGCACACCTGTAATCCCAGCACCTAGGGAGGCTGGAGGCAGGAGGATTTCGAGTTCAAAGCCAACCTCAGTAATTTAGCGAGGTGCTAAGCAACTCAGTGAGACACTGTCTCTAAACAAAATACAAAAAGGTCTGGGGATATGGCTCAGTGGTCAAGTGCTCCCAAGTTCAATCCCCAGTACCAAAAAACAAACAAAAAAAGTTTGGTGCTAGTAAAAATTCCTACATTCGTAAAGTTTGTTATTTTTATTCTTGAGTCCTTTTTGGTTATATAATTAAGTAAATGATTGTATTTTAATTAAAATGACAATTTAAGAGCTTAGAGATATTCCAACAAAGAGCTCTGTTGTACTTCTAATCTCCTTGCTTGTAGTAGTAAAGACTCACTTACCTTTGATCATCTTTAAAATATGGTTCCACAAATGCTCTCTGCTTGACCTTATCTTGTTTATCAACATGTGCTATAAACAAAACAAGCATGTAACAAAATGAGTGTAGAATTTAATGAGAAATAATTAGCTTGTTCAGAAAGAAATATGACATGTATCAAAGCTTCCCTTTTTACTGAGTTTCGTACTCTAGACCCCTGGGCAACTCATTTAAATTTTCTATCACTACTTTTTCTTTTTCATTCACATAATGAAAATGGTGCTGATTGAACCACATCTCAGTTACTAAACACCTACATCTCAGAAAGTATTTTAAAAGAACTACTCAGATATTCATTATTATCATCTGGCAAGAAAGAATAATAGAAGGTTGCTTTTAGTACATCTCACTTACTTGTCCTGTTTATTTTTCATAATGTGTCTTTAAAGTAGGTTATAACTATAAAATAGAGCATTTGATCAGAAAATGGGGACAAAATTTAAGAACTAGAACTCAGAACATGGGATCTGAATTTCAAGATGTCTAGACTCAAATTAGTACAACTGTTATCTAATCTGAAACAGAATTTACTCAGCATTGTGTTAAGTTCTGGACACATAAGGTACAACAAGAAAGACCTCATCTCTTGTCCTTATGGAGTCTACATTACAGTGAGAGAAACAGAACTTAAGAAAGAAAGTGGACAGTTAACATTAAGCAGGTGAATGAACAGTTAAGGCTTACCTGAGAAAGAACACAGAGGTAGTAACTGATAAATGAAAAGTTAGCCATGAAAAGAGGTGGGGTGGGGATGTTACAGGTAATGGTCTGGAAATAGGGAAAAGTATGGTATGTTACGGTACTATGAGAAGGCTAGTATAGTTGAGATTTAGTGAAGAAAGGGAAGGTCTGGGAGAGATGAGGCTGGAGAGGTGGGCAGATATCAGAACACGATGGGCCTCAAAGTCTAAGAGAAGGAGTTTCAATTTCCCACAGTGATTTTTCTCTCATTAAATAACTGTTATGCCTGTTTTAAAACTACATTATTATATGGTATGTTTGTTTATCATTTGTATTTTTCTAGCTCAACAAAATGGAGATTCATCCATGTTGTTGGGTCTAATAGTTTCTTTCCTACTAGGTAAGTAATATTCCATTCATGTGTTGATAATTGGGTTGTTTCCAGTTTTGAGCTATTTTAAATAGTATGGTTAAAAACATTTTAAACACATTATTTTGTATATTTTATATTTTCTTGGGTAATCCATCTAGGATTCAAATTGCTGGGTGATGGATAGATATATAAAATGAACAAACCTCTATGAAGCTATTAAAAAAAATTGCTTCCCAAACCATTTTCAAAAGTAGTCTTAACAATTTTATATTTCTATCCTCTGTATGTGGAAGTTTCAGCTGCTCTTCAACCTTTCCAATATTAGGCATTACTAGTCTTTTTAATAATCTCAGTGGGTGTGAAGCGGTATTCGTTCGGCTATTCAAATATCTTCTAATCACTGATGAATTTTAAAGTAAAAAGAATACAATCCAGTCTATATTTAAAGTAAATCCTTCTTGATATTCTGTAGAGGAGAAACAACTGATACAAAAGACAAGTTAGAAGGTCTATGATAAAATAGGTGAGACAGTAGTGGTTTGCTGCCAAGGGGGAGAGAAGTGAAGAGAAGAGAGAGTTAGTACTGCTACCTATGGTATTAGACAAGGTGAGGTTAAATATGAGATGCCCCCACTTCTATCTTTAGCAATGAAGTAGAGAGGTACTATGGTTAATGAGATCTGGAGAAGCAAATGAAGAGGAAATTCGGGTAGAAAAATAAAGATTTCTAATTTGACTATATTAAGTTAAAGATGCTTATCAGATGTCAAATAGTCAGCTGGATTCAATAGGATTTCAGAAGAGAGGGGACTTGGACAAGTATAATGAAGATACAGAAACATGTGCACTTGGCTTCCAGAACAGTACATCTGTCTTTCCCTTTTACCACACAATCTAAAGCTTTTTCTCACTTTCCTTTGTTGGTTCTTTGTTTCTCTGAGATATTAAAGTTGCCATGTTGTAGAGGTCAGAACCCTAAATGTTTCTTTTTTCTATTTGTTTTTTAATATCAAAGTGATTTCACTCATTTCATGGCTTTAAACACCATCTACTTGCTGATGACCTTCTGCCCCCAGATTGTTTATTCTGGATTTCTTGTCCATACTCTAAGTACATGCCAACTGCCTTCTAGATACTTTCACTTGCATGCCTAATTAAGTATTCAGCTATTACCTCAAAAAAAATGGTCTTTCTTATGAAGGAAGACCAAATAGGACTTTGTAATATAGGGTTGAGAAAATTAAATAAATGGACAATAATGCATTATTAAGCCTTGGTTAATTAGCTTTATGAGTTGCTTACTGAACTCAGTTTAGCGGAGAAGCCATAATTTAAAGAGAAAACAGCCTTACTATTTGGTTTCTTTGTGGCAGCAGACAATTCCTCCTCTTCATCTTCCATCTGGGAGAAATTATCTGTCAAACAAGATTTGTATTCTTCATGTGTTGTCTGATCAAACATATCTTCCAAGCTATCGTTCATTTTATTTTCTCCATCTGTGTTAAAAAAAAAAAAGCACTGGCTTAGAACAAAACTAGCTTTCTGCTTTCCATGTAGACCAAGGAGAAACCTATAATAACTGCCACAAAATAATGTAATGAGGCCTTTAGGGACTCTTGTTACATGTGGATTACAGGCTTTACTTTGAAGAGTGTTCTTTTTATGAAGAGATGTATGAAGAACTTATAGATTCAAGTGTATAAGATGGTTCTAAGAATGTTACCTGTAAACTTTGTTTAAAGTGAATATAAATTGGTTAAAAACTGTAATGTATATAATGACATGCTTAAAAACAATTCTTTAAAACATAACTATTAAAATATAGGTTCTAAGCAGAGTTGTGAAGTATTCTTTAAGTGAACAGACATAAATAAGTGATGTTTGTGAACATGTGTTAAAAATGTGATCCTAAAAATAATAGTTACAAGCAGTGATATTAAGGGTTAACTCAGTGACTGTAAGTGATTAACAAACTATAATGTATACATTGGGATATTTAAAGGCATTTCTTAAATCATGATTCTTATGGTGAGGCTTAAATTATACTTGGTGCATGAGGCAAAAATAAACTCTCATGTCCTGGTAGTTATCTGAGTATTTACAATGGTTTTTAATATCCTTTACTCATGTGAAGAAAATGCTAGTTTTTGTTACTGACATAACCAGCTTACAAACATCAAAGCCTCTTCCCCGTATCAGTTCATGTACAATTCATATAAACCAAAAGGAGTCTTACCAAAGAAGCTGTGAGGAATAAAAAATACAACAAAATAAATGACAAAAAGCACCAAGTTTAAACAAAAATTGTATAAACAGTGGACATTAAAACCTATCGAATTCTTACTTGTTTTTCTAATGAAGTAGGAAAAACAGTATTTTCTCGTATCACCATTAGCACTTGATTGTTTAAATTTATAGAAATAATAATCCAATGCCCAATTTGATAAATAGAAGTGCTAAGTTCATCTTTCGAGTTCTAACTACATTTCCCATTACATAATTACATTTTATTTATTTATTTAGGTACCCTGTATTGAACTCAGGGGCACTTAACCACTAAGCCACATCCTAGCCCTATTTTGTATTTTATTTAGAGACAGGGTCTCACTGTGTTGCTTAGTTCCTCACTTTTGCTGAGGCTTGTTTTGAACTCGGGATCCTCCTATCTCTGCATCTCGGAGCTGCTGGGATTACAGGTATGCATCACAGCACCTTGCTCATAATTACATTTTAAAATACATTAGAATTTAAGAAAAACCAGAAACATATTTAGCGGGCTAACAAATGTGACAAAACAAATCAGGCATGGTGATACACACCTATGATCGAAGCAACTTCAGAGGTTGAGGCAGGAAGATCTGAAGTTTGAGGTCACCCTTAGCAACTTAGAGCCTCAGTGAAAAAATGCCCATGCTCAATCCCTAGTACCAAAACAAAACCCCAAAAACAAAACAAAACAAAAGCAAAAACAAAACTGACAGAATACTGGTCAGATGAGATTACTCTACTACCTCTCCGAATCATACTGTGCTATCACTCTCACCTTGCCTTTTCTCCTTGACTTACCATCATCTATCATACCATGTATTTCATCTACCATACTATATATCTGCTTGTTTCTTTCCCATTAGAATATAAGTTCCATGAGATAGGTATTTTTTCTTTTTTTTATTTTAAGTTCCTAAAATACTTCCTGGTATGGAATTTTTGCTTGTTATTATTGAGTGATTAAATATTTATTTTAATGCTAAGGGGTGTATCTGTTAATTAAAATATTATTTTCATGGGTCAGGTGCTATAATAATAATACACATCCCTAAAGCATTCTGTATATGCTGTTAGTAAATCACAATGTTAAATTGCTGACTTATTTTGTTGTTGGTGGTGGTCTGACTTCTGACTGCAAAATACTTAAGAAAGCATAACTTTACTGATCTATCTCAGCACCTAGTAAGTCTAACACAGAATAGAGATATAAAAAACATTTTTCTGAATTACAATGTTAGCAGTAATTTAAAAAGCTATTTCAATAATAACAATTCTAAGTGTTAAAAAGGTTTTACATATTATGGGCAGATTCCCCCCTACCAAAATAGGGTTTCAATAATGTCTCCTATCTCACATAACTATTCTTACAACAAGCCATCTGTTTAATCATATCTAAAGACTGAAGATTTGGGCTGGAGATGTGGCTCAAGCAGTAGCACGCTCGCCTGGCATGTGTGCGGCCCGGATTCGATCCTCAGCACCACATACAAATAAAGATGTTGTGTCCGACGAATACTAAAAAATAAATATTAAAAAAATTCTCTCTCTCTCTCTCTCTCTCTCTTAAAAAAAAAAAGACTGAAGATTTAAAAAAAAAGTGATGATGATCCCATATGTAATTCAAATTTAAAAAAATAACAATAAATTCTATGTTTTAAAAAAATAAAGAACAAAGATTCAAGGCAAGGAATACTGAAATATCACTCACTGCATTTGGGGCAGCAAATAAAAAGTCAATTTAAGAGAAGCTAAGCAAGACTAGCTTTTTTTTTTTTAAAGGCCCTAAGAAGGTAGACTATAAAGTCTAGCAGAAGGAATGTATCACCTGCCTGAATGTCTAACAGGTGATCACTGAAAAATGCCTCCACTTTTAGTATTATATCCCCAGGTGTCAAGCTCTAACTCTTCAATACATAAGGATGATAAATGACAACTGTCAGCAGTCTATGTGTTCTCACATCATATGCTAAAGTAGTGCTAACTAGAACCATTCCATTGTTCTTTCTCTCCTCTTGTGGAAAATCAAACTTCTTGGTGAAGGATTAACAGTTTCTTACTACAAAGGTAGGTAGACCCTGATTTGACTAAATCCGTTGTCTATAAAAGCTATTATGATAGATTAACTCAGCATATATACTCTTTCTCTTGCCATTTAGCGATTCTACACTAATGTCTTACTAGATTTTTCCTTTTTTATTAAATTGATTTAGAAAATCATAAAACACAGTACTCTTAGGATCCCTTTTGCACTTTTTATGAAAAACTATCTAATGATCAGATTTTCTTTTCTTAAAAGATCAAACAATGAATATTTTAGTCTTGTGGAGCCAAATGGGCTCTGCACCAAGTACTTAATTCTTTCCTTGAATAGAATAAGCAATCACAAGCAACACACAAATGAGGCTGTGCTCCAACTAAATTTCATGTACAAAACTGGCAGTTGAATTTTTTCTGAAATAAAATTATTTTAATTAAAGATTTTTTCCCCTAAAATACTGAAGCTAAGTTTTACTAAAGAGAAACATAAAATTAAAAGAGCAGGAAAAAACCCTAGTTTATGATAAAGAGGGCACTTCGCTAAACCAGTACAATGATATGACTAAACTTCATTCCAAATTTTATTACAATAAAAAAAAATCTTACTTGGACTTTTTTCTCCTTTTTGTTCTTGCTTCTTCATTTTTAAAAGCACGGTTTCACTGACCAATGTACAGTCCATGTCTACTGTCTCTCCTCCTAATCTTGACTGACTGCCATCCTGAATAAATATTTTAAAAATCCAAGATTTTAATGATTATTCCTTTATGGTTTTATATTTACTTTTTACCAAAAAATTTTGGCAAAACATATGTAATATAAATGTTTACTATTCCTGAGAACTGTTATAATTTTTATTCTTTAGGAACAGAGATCTAGATTTTATTGCCTGTAAAATATTTTAGCTTCAATATATAACCATCTTCTCTCAAACACAGGAAAAGAGGGCTGCTGCTATGGGAAAGAAGGCTTATTTACCAATGAACTCTTTGGAGTTTTTCCTGTCTTCTTCCCCAGGCAGCCTCACTATAATAAACATCATTGTAGGCCAAGAATGACAATTTCAATAATCAAATTTGATTTATTAATGTGTACATATTATCTTAGCAACTGTTAAAATTTTTGTTATTACTATACTACCAAGTGAAAAAATTCTCAATCTATGCAGAACCTAAATATAAGGCAAAACAATTTTAAAAAAAGTAATCAATGGGAAAAATAAACTTTTTCTTATTGGTATGTTACTCTAAAGCTAGTCAAGACATATAATGAATTCTTTGATAAAAATAAATTATTTTAGCTGGGTACGGTGGCACATGCCAGTAATCCCAGCAACCTGAGAGGCTGAGGCAGGATGATCTCAAAGCCAGCCTTAGCAACTTAGCAAGACCCTACCTCAAAATAAAAAATAAAAAGGGTTCTGGATTTAATTCCTGGTACAGGGAATGGGGGGCATTTAAAATATTTAACTTATATATTTAAAATATATAACTAAGAGGAAGAGGGGAGGGAAAAGGGAAATACATGGGAAAGATTTGACCAAATTGCATTATTTTACTGTGAGCATATATGAATATGTAACAGCAAATCCCATCATTATGTACAGCTCTAATATACCAATAAAAATATGCAAAAAGATATAAGTAGAATTTTGCATTATTTTTTAAAACTATATTAATGGTTTTCAGAAAAGGCCTTTAAAGTCAGAAAGTATTATTACCCTTTCAAAAATAATATAAAGTTGGAAGAATAAACATCTTTATTTGTTTTCTGAATAAATAAATAAAGGTTTTAAGAATTAGCTATCTCAGGTCACAGGAGAGGAGGTTTATAGCTCATTAGAATATGAACCAAATGGGCTTTGGTTTTATTGTTTAACTTACCTTTGTATCTATTACAGTAACATCCATTTTATACTGAGAAAGGTCTGCTCCTGGATCTATACTCCACTGGATATTTTCAAAGGATGCATCTTAGATATGGAGAAATGATATGCTATTAGTGAGAACATGGAGAAACTGGAACCCATAATATTGATGGGAATGTGAAATGGTTTAGCTGCTTTGGAAAATAGGCAGTCCCTGCAAACTGGTGCAGCCAATATGAAAAGCAGTATGGAGATTCCTTGGAAAACTTGGAATGGAACCACCATTTGACCCAACTATCATTCTTCTCTATACCCAAAAAACTTAAAAACAGCATACTACTGGGACACAGCCACATCAATGTTTATAGCAGCACAATTCACAATAGCTAAACTGTGAAACCAATCTAGATGCCCTTCAATAGATGAATGGATTTTAAAAATGTGGCATAGATACACAATGGAATATTACTCAGCAATAAAAGAGAATAAAATCATGGCATTTGCAGGTAAATGGATGGAGTTAGAGAAGATAATGCTAAGTGAAGTTAGCCAATCCCTGAAAAACAAATGGCGAATATTTTTTCTGACATAAGGAGGCTGACTCATAGTGGGGTAGGGGAGGGGGAGCATGGGAGGAATAGAAGAACTCTAGATAGGGCAGAGAGGTGGGAGGGGAAGGGAGAAGGCAGGGGGTTAGGAATGATGGAGGAATGTGATGGACAACATTATCCAAAGTACATGCATGAAGACACAAATTGGTGTGAACATACTTTATATACAGAGATATGAAAAATTGTGTTCCAAAAGTGTAATAAGAATTGTAATGCATTCCACTATCATGTATTTAAAAAATAAAAGCAATTTAAAAAGAAAAAGAAAATAGGCAGTCCCTCAAAAGTTTAAATATGGACTTGGCATATAGTTCAATAATTTCATTCCTAGTAATAACCCAGGGAAAAATTAAAAACATCTACCCTAAATCTTGTACATAAATGTTCACAGTATATTATATTCATAATAGCAAAAAAGAAACAAATTTCTATAAACTGATAAATAAATGAAACATAGTATACAATGAAATATTATTCAGAAATAAAAAGAAAACATTGGTAAATACTATGATATGGATGAAAATTGAAAATAGTATGCCATGTGAAAAAAGTCAGACACAAAAGATTATATACTGACTGGTTTCACTTATAGGAAACCCCTAGAACAGTTAAATGGAGACTAAAAGTATATCAGTGGTACCTAGGATTGGGAGCAGAAAGAGAGATGGTGATTAATGTGTCCTAAACCTAGGTGACAGTGATAGATGTACAACTCTGAGAATATGCTAAAACCAATGAAGTGAACATTTTCATGGGTGATTTTTATGGTATGTGATATATATATATATATTTCAATAATTTTTTAAAAAGTAGGAGCCATGTTAATGTTCTCTGTATTATTCCAAGTTTAGTATTTGCTTAGCAAGCAAATCAATAAAAATTTTTTAAAAGTTAAAATGATAACATTGTCTGGAGAGGTTTTCAACATATTGTATGCAGACATAAGAAATGACAACTACATCAATTGCAGCTGCAGAGTGTGTAGTAGTTTCCAAGTAGAATGAGAAAATTTAAATAGGTCCATTATAAATTCCCCACAGCTAAAATAGTAAATGTGAAAGAAACATTTTCATACAGAGTATGAAACTCTTGCTGGAAGAGCAAGTAAAGAATGTGCTTCAGGAGAAAATAAAAGTCCAGAATGAAGGAAGAAGTTGTCACTGAAGGATAATAGTTAATAAAAAAAAATACTGCATGTAAACTACAGAAATGTTTGCTACCTTAATAACAAATCCCCAGACCCCCAAGAGGACTCCTTTAACAAGTAGAATTATGGAAAGATTTATCTAAATATTAGGGCAAATAACACTTTCAAACAGGAAGTCTTCAAACCTATATAAATGTAAATATTCACATATTTACATGTAAATGCAAAGAAAAAGGACAGATTATCAGGGTGAGGAACAAGGTTTGGATGATAAAAATTCTAATTTATATTTTTTAGAATTCTGTATAGTTTAGATTTTTAAAGCTTTTGTAAAGGAAATAAGAAATAACTATGTAAAATAATCCACAAAATCACTTAGAAAAGCAGATATTTAACTCTTGATTCATTTTTTTTCAAAAAGCACAACAGCAGAAAAATCAAAGGTAAAATTAAACCAATGAGAATCATCCTGTAAGCAAAAACATGCAAGAAGAAAAAAGATTATTTTTCTTAAAACAATTTAATTTATTCAAATAATTCAAATGATATTCTTGCCATTTAAAAAAGACTAGACATCCTATTTATAACATCCATACCTTGGTTGTTTTGCAGAGACTTTGTCTTAGCAATTCTACAGGGATTTAACTGAAGGACTGATGCAAGTTCACATGCTCCTTGGACTGGCTGGGTTTTAATTTTTATTGGCTCATGAGAACCAGCACCCTAAACAGAAATAACCATTAGCATCTAAATGAAATCAAACAACCATTTTTATAAAAATCCTAACACATTTAATACAAACCTTCATGTCATCAAAAAGATTTTCTGTCTCCAAACTTTCACGTGGACATAGAGGGATTTTGAATACAGGATTTTCTTCTTTTATCTGTAATGGTGTTTTGTTGTCTGGTGAGGATTTATTCAAGGACTGGAGGATGCACTCCTGTAAACAGGGCTCCTCTGAAGAATCTTTGGGTAATATTCGGCTCCCATCCAAGGCCTTATGGCCTGAGGAAGAGCCTTTTGGAATGGGCTTAAAAGCCTCATAGAGAGTCACTTGCTTAAATCTGTTTTTAAAGGTCTCCTTTGCTTGGCTTTTCTCTTGACGCTGAATAGCTGAAAACCGATCAGAGAGATCCAGAGGTTTATCCATCATATTGTCTCCATGCACTGAAAACTGACTATCCATTGGAAATGGAAAAGCATTTTCTTTATCAAAAGAGGCTTGTGGGCAGCTTACTTCATGCTCATTTTCTTCCTCAGTTTTCTTCCTTTTTGATGTTCTGCCTTCCAAAGATTTCAGGGGCACCAAATGTTTATCAGTAATATCTTTAATGTGATCAGTGTCATCCATTTTACCTATGGATTCACTTATATTTTTATTTATAAGTATCTGTCTATTAGAAGATGACTGGCAAATGACCTTGTTTACTTCAGACCCAAGATTATGTGTAAAAAGAGCACTATCTTCAGATTTTGATCTAGGCTTCTCTGATCTAGAAATAGAAGTGTTACTAAAAGGGACTGTTTTCAGATGATTTTTTTTCCCAGTATCTAAAAGAGAAGGGGATAAACCTGTATTCAAACACAAACTACTTTTCACATTAGAAGTAGCTCCAAATACAGGAGATGACACCCGAGTAGTTAATTCTTCTTGAGGAGTCTTTGAAGTAGAATCTGAAAATCTAAATAAATAAAGAATGATAAAACTTGATTCTTATTAAAGAAATAGGGTAAAAAATTAAAAGACAGGCATAAGAGAACACCTTTGCTAATACAGAAGAGATAGTAAAATATTTTCTACATATCAGATGCAGATAATGATTAACCAAAATTTAAGATACAGTACCACTGTTGCTTTATTTCCATTTGGCAGACAAAAGTAGAGGAAAATGATACAGAAAACATGTTTTAATACCCTAATATTCTTGCCCATAAGTTTTTTTAAGTAATTAAATAACTTCATTATATAAAATATTTAACAAATTAAAAAAAGAATCTTTTATTTTTGTAGTGCTGGAGATTGAACCCAATGCCTCCTGCTTGCTAAGCAAAAGCACTCTGCTGATAAACTACACCTCTAGCTCCCAAATCCTTATACTATAGAATTAGACATAAATTAAGACCCACCCTTTCTCTAGCAAAGGAGATAGTTGTAGAAAGGTCATTAGATTTAATTTTGAAAATGTAGGATAGATATCCTGGGTTTAGTACTTAATAATTAAGTGACCTTAAATAAGACATTTAATAACAATCTCTTGGAGCTACATTTTTGTCATCTGCCCCACATTCCCCAGAAAAAGGGGTGGGTGAGTATATAATAAAACTTTCCTTAATGACTTACTTTGTTAGCAGACTAAATATAATAAGTCTATCTAAAAACTAAACAAAAAAATTGCTATGGTCATTACAGTTATTGTTAGAATGGATATAAAAATGAGATGCAACACAATCTTGGAAAGTTCATCCAAACTTTCAGATACATTCTGTATAGCATTCAGTGCTTGGAAATATAAACACAGAAGGGATAACTGAGTCTTTTAAAAGGGTAGAATAACAAGGTTGGAAGCTCTTAAACACTATTTGCTGATGTACAAAAAGGATCTAAAAATAATATCCACCTCTCTGTTGTAATGCACAAAAGCTCTCAATAGGTCATTAAGTGGAGAGACATTTTAAAAAATGAAAATAGAGGCAGAATAGCAAACTAAATGCTGATGGAGAGAGAGGGTTTAATTAACTGGTTTAATTATAATGGAACTTCACCAAAGTGCCCCAAGTTACCTTAAACTATCTTCATTATTTCTTGCAGATTCCTCAAAAGGCTGTTCCTTATGATCTCCTTCTAAACAGTGGTAGAGCTCATCACCAAGAGGGCTCAGGGGAGCTTGAGATTCCTTCAATGGTAAAATAAGCAGCATACTCACACAAAAATGGAATATTATACATCCTTAATGAGGGATAGAGTACTGAGTAAATGCTATGATGTGGATGAACCTCAAAACTATGCTATAGGAAAGAAGCCAGATTCAAAAGACATATAGTGTATAATTTCATATTTACACAAAAATATCCAGAATAGGTAAATCCATAGGGACAGAGAGTAAATTGGTGACTGCCACAGGGTATAAGGTGGGGGTGAATGAAGACTGAATGTTTCAGAGGTATGGGGTTTTCTTCTGGAGGAAAAAATGGTTTGGAACTAGACAGAGGTGGCAGTTGTATAATATGGTGTATATTTCTTATAATATAAATGTCCCTGAATTATATCCTGTAACATGATTAATTTTACATTATGTGAATTTCATCACAATAAAAATGAAGCATATTAAGTTTAAAGAGAAAGAGCATTAAGATGTTAAAATTTTATAAAAGTACATTGTATTACTGGTATATAAAACTCCAATTCCAAAAAAACGCACTAAGATGGGAAGAGAATACAGATGAATTTAAAAGGATCCTTTAGAGAACAGTGCTTCTTATTCTTTAACATGCATACAAGTCGACTAGGGATCTTATTAAAATGCAAGTTCAGTAGGTCTAAGGTTCTGTATCTCTAACAAACTTCAAAAGTGATGCAGATGTTGTTGGGCTGTACATCATATTCTGAGCAAGTTTTTTTTTTTTTTTTTTAATTTTCATACGAGGGATTGAACCCAGAGAGACTTAACCACCAAGCCACATCGCCCACACTTTTATATATTTTATTAGTGACAGGGTCTTGCAGAGTTGCTTAGGCTGGGTTTGAACTCATGATCCTCCTGCCTCAGCATCATGAGTCACATGATTACAGGCATACACCACCACAGCTGCAGCAAATTGTTCGATGTCAGCTCCCTTAACATATCTGGTGTCTAAGCTACTGACTTGCTAGGTTTATGGATAGGAGGAAATTAAAAACCATTAAGACACATTTAATTTTCAAAGAGTTTTAAAAAATCCACTATCATTTGAGAATACATCTAAAAAAGAGCAAAAACTCAAATGTAATGAAAAATCAATTCAATTTTCAGAAATTCAACAGTAAGACAACTTTATGACTATGTACACATTTACTAACTAAAGCAGAGAAAATTAATTTAAAGTTGTGTCAAAACAGAACTTCTTACAACTGAAGAATTCAAGTTTTCTACCTTCTAGGGATCAATTAAGAAAAGAAAAAAGATGTAAACCTGCCTGATGTAAGGAAGTATTCAAATAATGAAAACAACAGGGGCCAATCCCTGACCAATCCCTAAGAAATCGATTGGCAGTTCTTGGTAGTCCTGAGAATTCAATCTTTTTCCAAACCAAGATGCAGTTTAAAAAATGCCAAAAAGACCCAACAAATTCTGAAACCATCCTGAAGGTTTAGGTCTTCTCTTGGATACAGTGAGGGTGGGAAGAAAGCATAAAAGAGGGGACTAGAGAGAGGATTGACAAAATAAGTCCTTTAAGCCATTATCATTACCCTGTAATTTTGATTTGATCCATATCCTAAGAATTCTGAAGACTCAGGACTCTCTGGGGGAGATAATATAAAAGGACCTTTCTAACATTAGTTTTGTTCTAGGCCTTTATTCAATAATCTTTGGATAAAGTAATTTTCCTCTGGCTCAATTCTTTAAGAGTAGATCTAAACGGACATATCAAATAACATATTATTAACAAACTAAACCATTACTTACAGATTCTTCTTGAACACTAAGTCCAAGTGTTTCAGCAACAACTGTAGCCAAATTAAAAGATGATTTATCAGTGGAATAACTGCTTGTTCCACGTGTTTCTAAATAAGAGAAAAACAAACCAATTACTCAGTTTCAGAAATTACATGTAAAAAATTATAAAAAAGTAGGAAAAAATCTCAGAGAACCTATTTATAAGATGGCACTGGAGCCAGACATGGTGGTGCACACCTATAATCCCAGGAGGCTGAGGAAGGAGGACTACAAGTTTAAGGCTACCCTCCATAACTAAGCGAGGCTCTATGCAACTTAATGAGACCCTGACTCAAAATAAAAACTAAAAAGGGCTGGGGATGTGGTTCAGTGGTAAAGCACCTCTGGGTTCAATCCTCAGTACTTGGAGGTGCAGGGGGGAAATAGTGGACAAATTTTAAAATACTGTTCAAGAAAGCTCAAAAGTATCTACTATAAATAACAATAAGTTGCTGGCATTTTGCATCCACACTTGCTAAACCTTTCCAGTTTTCCATTTTTTCCTAAATGGAGTACATAGATTGCTTTTATTGACATTGTAAAAAAAATCATAAAGTGGATTTGTAATTAAACCATGTTTATAGTATGTTTTGTGAATATAGTGGAGGTTCTTAGCACTGCATGTTTTTCAAGTTTTAAGCTAATGCATATTTATATAGGAATCATCTACATTCAATCATTTTATAAAGTTTTGTATATTTAGAGTTTCTGTACATAGTAAGTATTTATGGAGTACCTATTATGCACTGGGTATGTTTAAGCACTAGATGAAAAGAAAAAGCTCTTGTTCTCAAGAACCATATGGACTACAGTTGAAAGGTAAAAAGAGAACTGCAGTAGATGTGATAAACATAATAAAGGTACACACAAAAGGTGACTCAAACATAGGACTCCTAAATCATCCTTGGGGAAATCAAGGCAAACTACATAAAGTAATGTCTACTGACCCTTAGGAGAAAGAGGAGTGTGGCAGGTTAACTAGATGTGGGTCAGAAAGTAGGATTCTAGGTATGCTTGAGGTCCCAGATATTTGAAACAAAATTGCTTGTTCAGGGAACTGCATGTGGTTTAATTGCTAGAAGTGAATCACACAAGATGAAAGTAGTAGGAGAGGAGCCTAGCTAGGATAGTTAGGGATCAGATTATGCTAAGTAGTTTAGAATTTCTCCTATAAACAATGAAGAGACATCCAAGAATTTTAAACGGAGGACAGAAGCAATACCAGGGTTAAAAATGTAATGAACAAGAAGTAATCACTAATAGGCAGAAAGACTCATTAGATTACTAAAACAGTCTTGGTGTGAGATACTGATGGTCTAAAACAGTACCATGGTGGTACAGAAAACTATGTAAAACAGATATGCAGGAGCCGGAATCAGTAAGACTTAGAAGCCACATAGAACATAAGATGAAGAAGCAGGAATATAAAATGACTTAGAACTCTTCAACTTAGATAACTCAAAAGAAATGTGTATAGTATTGTTCACTGAGGTTGTAAATAAAAGGATGAAAAGTAGGTCTGACAGGAAAGCTTCCATTTTGGACATGCTGAAGATGAAAGATATTCAGAGAGAGATGCTCAGCAGCAGGGGTATATAGTAGTTTGGAATCCAGAAGAAGAGTATTGGACAAAGACATAAATTTGGGATTTATTAGCATATAGGTTAGTAGTAGATATTGATTGTATTATTAGAGAGCCTTCTGGAAAGATTAAAAAAAAAAAAAGACATGAGCAGGTCTAGGACTACCTATATTGGGAAACAGAAAACACAACTTTTGCCTCTCTCCAGTTAACCTAAAGGATCTCACTTTTGGTCCTATCTTATGGGCAGCTCCTTCTCTGGCTACTTTGTTCGTTCCTTCTCATTTGCATAATCTCTAAATCAATACAGCTGCAATACCTGAAAGGAGTGAAAAATGGCTTTCTTATACTTTTTATGTATAAAGTACAAATGAAATGTAAAGAGTACATAAATGGAATACATAGCATTTTTGCAATATTAAAATTGTGTGGAGGTGAGGTGGGGGTGTAGCTCAGTGGTACAGCATTTTCCTAGCATGCATAAGACCCTGGGTTGAATCCCCACAACCCTCCCCCCCAAAAAAAAGTCATGGGGGGAGTGATTTGGGGAAGTAAAAGGCTCACTGGACAGGTGGAATGAATATGTGAACAGTTAAGAATCATTGCTTTACATAATGGAATTCCTCTAGGCTCAGTATTCAACTTCTCTATCTATGTTGACTTGCTTGGAAATCTCATCATGTCTCATGGTTTTGAAAATTATGCTGAAAACTTCCATACATACCTTCACCCTGAATTTCCCTAAATGCAAATTTACATCCACTCCCCATCCCAAATCTTTATCTGAATATTTATTCTATATTTCAAACAGAATATTACAAAAAAATAAAATCCTGAATTTTAACCTTTCCTATCCCTTACCCTGCAAACCTGCTGCTCTCAGTCACTTCTACCTCAGTAGCAACTCTATTCCTCCTGTTGTTCA
This sequence comes from Urocitellus parryii, assembly GCF_045843805.1. NCBI lineage: Eukaryota > Metazoa > Chordata > Mammalia > Rodentia > Sciuridae > Urocitellus > Urocitellus parryii. Next base: position 47,187,491 of record NC_135543.1, read on the forward strand.
AAGGATTTTCCCCTGTTCTTTCAACTATACAGGTTTCCTTAAAGTTTCTCAAGCAAACCAAATGGTACTTTCTTTGCCTGGGATGTTGTTCTCTCAGGTATCCACATGCCTCCCTCAGTCTCCCCTGAAGTGTCACTTAATGAGTGAGGCTTTCTAATATCCCTTTTACCTGCTTCATTTCTCTTCAGCACACTTGACTCTACACCTGACATGTATTTATTCTTTTTCTTTCCCAACTAAATTATAAATTCCACAAGGACAAGGGCTTGTTTTGTTCAGTGCTTGACATATAGTAGATACTTATACATTTTTTAAATAAATGAGTAAACCATAATAAAGCCTTCCTTATATCATTAGCAATTTATACTAATATGGATAAGAATATTAATATAAATTAATACTAGGATAACATTATTTTCTAATATGAAAAGACTTCTAGGCAACTAATAACATAAACATAAATTGTATAAAAATACTCTTGAAATAGTCTAATTCTAACTTTTGGTGACTCTTGTCTACCAATAATCACAAATTTTAAACTTATAAAGTAATCTCAGTATCTTACTAGTCACTGGAGCTTGACTTTGATCACAAGTATCAGCTACTAGAATTTCACTTTCATTAGGCTTATGTGGAGGGTGAGTTGAAGTCTTGGAGATTTTTCTTAATTCTAAGGGGGGAAAAACAGGAACAATTATGTAACAAACAAAATTATTATCAAAATATTACTCTGATAATCTAATATTATCCTGTAGTTAAATGTATACAAACACTATTTTATTGACATAATTCTCATATTTTAAGAAAAAGTAAGTTTCTTTAGTTTTATTAAGAACAAAGCTGAAAGGCAGTGGTGGGAACAAGGACTTGAAGAGACAAGTTTCTTCTGACCTAAGATGCCTAAGGCATAACATTTTAATGTTTCTTTTTTTCCTGTATCTGTTACAAATCAGATTAATTTAAAATGTATATTACATTTTACACTACTTTAATTTTCTAGAAGGAAACCCTGGAACATATCAGAAATATTTCAACTGATTTAATTCAAAGAAAACCAAAAGGATAAAAGTAAAGAAAAACATAGCCTAAATGTAACTTGAAAATCATTTTAAAAAGCACTGTGTATCTAAGATAAACAAGCAAACATGATCAGAACAAGACTAATTAGTCATTAAATCACTTAAAACTTATTTTTTAAAAATTTTGCATGGCTCAAAAGCTACTATATTGGGGCTGGGGTTGTGGCTCAGGGGTAGAGCGCTTGCCTAGCACATGTAATGCCCTGGGTTCAATCCTCAGCACCACATAAAAATAAATAAATAAAATAAAGGTATTGTGTCCAACCACAACTAAAAAATAAATCTTTAAAAAAAAAAGCTACTATATCTTTAAAACCAAAATTTCAGATTCCAAAGAAAAAATGATCAGAAAAAGGATACAGCAAAAAATTTTAAATAGTTATATGTTGCTCTCATACAATGAAGAAATAAACTAGAAACAATAATGTGAGATACAAAAGATGTTCTAGTAAAGAAATTTTTGTGGTTTGATTTCTGGATATTCATATAGATGAACCTAAACATGATCTAAATTATATAGATGATTATCTGTCTATAATGATTCATGTTCTAATAGCAGACAAAAAGGCCAATGACTACTCCTTCTAAAATATAATATCTAGATCCTGTTTTAATTTAGCTGCTAATTGTAGGTAGAATTTTTAACAGTTCTTTGGCTTTCCACTAGATGGTGATGCAAACACAAATAAAATACAGAAAAGCTGTCAATTTTCCAATTTCAAAGAATAAATATCTACTTATTCTTTCAAAAGCATAGCTACCATCAATAATGTATTTGCACTATACAAATATCTCCAGAACTTCATATATTACCTTCCTCCAATGCTTTCCTTGTTACAAGCAGTTTAGGTAAAAACTTAAAATCTTTACCATTTTTTTTAATTAAATGGTAATCACTGTATCAAGTCATATGACAAATTTAATGGCTATATAAAAAGGTAGTTTCAAAGAATTTTACAGAAATGGTAAACTGGGCTGGAATTAAAATCTGTCACTGATAATTCACAAAACATATACATTATAAAGTCATTTAATTACCACCAACTGCTACAGATTACAACAAAAATAACGAGTTAAAAATAGCTCCAAATGGTAGCAGTACCTGTGGGCAATTCTTCGAAAGTATGGAAGTTTAGAGCAAGGAAGACCTGTATGTTAATTGTGACTTATCTACTTATATGACAATTGACTTTGAGTGCATTTTTAACTTCTCTAACATCTCTTTCTCATCAATAAAAGGAGTTAACAGCTATCCCATAAGCTATTGTGATAATTAACATATAGTAATAATGTATGCAAATCAATCAGCATATTAATATATTCAAAACAGGAGATGGAAATTAATATTCTTTTCCTCTTTCCTTCCATCCCAGATATGTGCACATTAGAATATTTTTAAAATAAAAAGAAACTTTCCTATATTTATAAAATGCTGAGTATTTACATATTCAGACAAGGAACACATCTACTCATAATACATGCAGAAAATGCCCCGTCACTTTATTAGTGGAAGTTAAACTCAACAAGTGTACCATGGGTTACTAAAACAATGACTATCTTTCTTCATTAGACTGAATAATGTAAAAACAACAGACAAATATTTTTTTTTTTTTTAACAAAACCAGGTAACTAAGAAACAACTCTAACCTTTACCATTTGTACAAACAGAATACTCCTGTTTATTCTGTGCTTTTTCCATGTATCGGACATGGAGATTCTCCTTTCTTCGTAGCCGGTTAATGCCAGAAAATGAGAAGGCTGTTATTGGTGAACCTGGAATAACATTTTCCTCAGATGCAAGTTCAGCTGCTTGATGTTGTTGATCCTTCCTAGAGGAAGATGACAATTGAAAGAAAACAAATTCAACAAATATTTATTAAAACGTCTACAATATAGTGTGGAGCTATAGCAGAACACAAGTGGAAGACACAAGAGATGTGTGTAATGCCTTGCATCTAATATTCCAAATCCAAGGATTAGAGAAGCATGCAAATAACTATAAAACCAAGTGGGGAATATTATCATGAGAAGTGAAACAGAAAATGTAGTCATTGGCACCTGAGATGAAATTAGAAGTATTTCAAAAGGCAAAGAAGTTCAGTAGAGGATCCATGCTGTTTTGAGTAAAGGCACACAGTACTGTATATGTGTTGGATAAGAGCAAGCAAGAATTATAGGAAAGGAAACTGTGAGTAAATGTGCATGTAATTGAGAAAGCAAAAGAAAAAGAAATAAGGTTTTAGAGTATAAAAGTAATATGACAAGTTTATAGCAGTGTACCAGAATGACTGGTATAGAAGGAAGCAAGGTACTCAATTAGACAGTAAATTTAACAGTCCAAGCAAGGGCTTCTGTGGTTTGAATCAGAATACTGGAAATACATATAGAAAGGAAAGAACCAATTTTAAACACTCTGGTGGTAGAATCAACACTACTTGGCAAACTACAGATGGGATAACAATACTGACACTGATAACTGCCAACCTTTGCTGTGTACTTAAATCACCAGAAACTACTCTAAGTGCTGCATGCCATCACTTTAATTATCACAATTGTGTCTCATGAGATATTACTATTACTCATTTTACCATGGTAATGAAGAAAAAGAAGTCAGGTCACTTAAGTCAAATCGTAAGTAACAGAGACAATATTTAAATTTTGGCAGACTCTAGAGGCCCTTATCGTCAAGTATTCAAGTGTTGTTCTTCACTATCAAATAGTTAACCTTTTTAAAGTATTCTACACCATGAGTCTAATGGTAGGCTGCAAAATTTGAGTTTCTATCTCAGCTTCTGATTTATATCAGTCACAAGAGTCCTATTAAAATTTAAGTCAGGGCTGGGGTTGTGGTTCAGTGGTAGAGTGCTTACATGGCATGGGTAAGGCACTGGGTTAGATTCTCAGCAGCACATAAAAATAAATAAATAAAGGTATCATGTTCATCTATAACTAAAAAAAAATTTTAAAAATTTAAGTCATGTCAATTAAGTCAGATTAAAACCGTGCCACATGTCCCATTTCACTAAAAACACAAACCAAAGCCTCTGATTAATCCCTAAGACCCTATAGGATCTGTTTATCTAGCCCATATTAACTCCTGCTACATAATCTTCCTTGAGTTTCCTCAAACATCACTAAGTATAATCCTACTTTGGGCTCTTTGTTCTAGCTGTTCTTTGCTCTACTCTTCTCCAGGTATCCACATGGCTAATTATCTCATCTTTCTATCTTTGCTGGAATTTTAATAATTAAAAGTGCACCTCCCTTCCCACACAACCTTTTCCTATTTCATGTTATTCTGCTTTATTTACTTTATCTATAGTAAATATGCTTTCTAACAAAGTATGTAATTTAATATGTCTCTGCTCACTTGTTAGAATATAAGCTTTAAGAGGGTAAGGCTCTCTGGTTTACTGATGAATTACAAATACCTACAATGGTAGTCAAGTAGTATGTACTGCACAAAGATTTGTTGAATGAATAAATACAAGACTTTCCCAGATGCTACTCAAGAAATAAATTTATGCTGATGTGTATGTTCTTGTCAACTCAATTCAGGACCAATGGTACTTAAAAGACTGAGTTTGCATTGAATTGTGGTTTCTGAGTAAAATTAAGTCAACTGACTTTCCAATGTCAGACCACTACTGACTTTACTAGCCCCATTCTTATCAGTTTGTCAGTCATTTAATCTTTACATGACCAAAGTAGCCTGTTCTATTAATTTGTGATATTGTTTCAAACAAAACACATGAGAGTTTGGAAGACAAAGATTAATGTTTTCTAACAAAGATTTATATTTTAATTCCCTGGACAATATAAATATTACTTGTGGTCTATAATCCTATATATAGTCTATGCTAAAAAACAATTTTTAGAGATAATATCTAATTTAAAAAATTTTACTTTTAATTGATAAATAATGACTATAAAGTATTTTGGGGGAGGGCAGGGCTAGGGATTGAACCCAGAGCCTTGTGTATGTGAGGCAAGCACTCTACCAACTGAGCTATATCTCCAGCCCCCATGACTATAAGTATTCATGGAGTATAATCTGATGTTTTGTAATGCTTACATCGTGAAATGATTAAATCAAGCTAATCAAATTTATCACTTCACAGATTTATGTAACAATATTTAAATTGTACTTTTCTAGGAATTTCAAAATATAAAATATTGTATTATTTATTACAGTAATCTTATAATAGATTAATAATTAATTTTTAATCTCTTCCTGCAGTTCTATCCTTATTCTGGAAAAACAGAGTACACTAAAGTCATATGAGAAAGCCTTACAAATTAATGGAGTGTGAAATCTGTCTGGCCTACCTTTAACTAATCACGTCATAGTGTACTTTCCTATTAGTCATAAAAATTCAACCTGAAACACGAATGAGTCATGAGAAGAAACTGATTTCCTGGCAATGTCAATCTACAAGTAGCTGGGACCACAAAAGGAGAAAACAAACAAACAAACACCTAAAAGACAAAAACCAAAACTAGCTCCAACTAGAAGTGCCCAAACTAAATAAATAAATGCTGGTTTTATCCTCCTTTGTCATAGTAAAGGGGAGAAAAAAAGAAAAAAAAAACAAAAAACTTCTATGTCTTAACCAAATATTATTCTTTAAAATACTAAGTCTCTGATTTTCTGAGAAAAGTTAGGAGTTTCTGTCATAGCTTTTGGCTAAACTAATTGTGCACAGTTGTTATCATTTTTTCACTTTTATTTCTGAGGGCTTGAGAATAAATGTTTTTTTGTTTTATTTGTAGGCCTCCTCATAAATTCTATCAAATCTGTTTTAGTTGTTCCTTTCCCCAAAGATCTATAAAGGATCCAAGGTTTCTCTTCATGGGGAGTCCGCAATTTTTAACATTCAACTTTTCTTTCTCCACTCTGAAGAACTTATAATTCCAGTTAAAACATAATTTAAATATAAGGAAGCAAGGTTAAAACTATCACCTTCATTTAAATGTTCTAATTTTCCAAAAGGGAAGAGGATTCCCTGAAACTAGTGAGCCTTATACAGATCCCTGAGAACCTTATAATTTTATATCTTATGAATAATTAAAGTAAAATTAATTTTTAGAAGTAGTACTATTAGATAAGTTGTCTACGGAATGTTTTATCATATAATCAAGGTCTCAAGAATGTATCAGACAATGATTTCCTTGATATTCTCTGAATGCAAACAAAAAGAAGAAATATAAACACAGTATCAATAAAGACAGATTCCTAACTGACACAAATTATTATTTGCAGTACTGAGGATTGGATCCAGGGACTCTTAACCATTGAGCCACATCCCCAGCACTTGTTATTTTTTATTTTATTTTAAGACAAAGCCTCACTAAATTGATGAGGATAGTCTCCAACTTGAAATCCTCTTGCCTCAGCCTACCAAGTTGCTGGAATTACAGATGTGTACCACTGTGCCTGGCTATACAAATTATTATTATTGAAGAAAATCCTCATAGCTTCATGTTCAGGTGTTTTGTTCAACATCAATGACCTTGATGAAAGGCATTAATGGAATATTCACAAGTTTGTGGAATATACAAGCTTAGCATAAAAACTAACCTTAGAACAGCAGCAAAAGTCAGCAAATGAAAGACCCCCTCTCACATACTCCAAGGCTAGAATTATGGGCCAAATCTAATAAGATACAACAGAGCAGGACTAAATGCTAGGTATCAGTCTTATTGAATCGATTAAGAAGAGAGATAACCTGTGCTTTGTCATCTACAGGTCAACACTCTGTAGGTAACCTTCTGAAGCAGTTTTAACAATACTGTAGAAAGGGTATATAAAGCCTGAAGGTAGACGTGGGTTCACTTACAAGTCAAGCTGAATGTTATTTAATCTTCCTGAACCTTGGCTTCCTTGTCTATAAAATGGGTATTTTCCTGTTTTCTTTTTAAATGAAGGTATAAAAAGCAAATAATATACACAAAGATATAACCCAGTGCCTAGAAAATTAGTAGGTATTTAATAAATAGTGCTAGTACTTAAAAATGAAGGAGCAGATTAAATGATACGAGGTGTCTTTGACAAATTATTAAGTCCTATGTTTAAAACTAAAACAGCAAATTCACAAGTAGAGGACAATAAGATAGTAACTTAAAGGTATGAGTTAACTGAAAACTCCATAAGCAACCATGAGCAATATGTTATGTTTGGGTAATATCAATATAGGTTAAAAAAAAGTGTGGGGGGTATATTGGCCAATACTGGTGTACTGGTCAGACTTATATATCTATATCATCAAATTCTTAAATAAGATACTGATAACTAAAACATTAAAAAAAATAGCAGTTTGATAAGTCCTGAAGTAGTGCCACATGAAAAACAGTTAATGAAGAGCAGATATTTACTTTAGAGAAGACAAGACTCGGAAGAACCACGATTGGTGTCTTCATGTTTCAAAAGTGTAGTAAAGTAGAAGAGAGTAAAATCAGAATCAATAAATATAATTTGTAAATAAGGTGATTCTACACAAGCATGGGAAAACTATCATCTTGCTAAAATTAAACAGACTCAGGAAATGGTGAACTTGTACTAAAGGTATTTCAACAATGGTTACTTGTTAAAGAAGTTATAACAGGAATTTTATTATAGAGATGAGGGTTAAATGAAATGAATTCTACAGTCCTTTGAAATCTTGTGTAGATTCCTTAACTTTCACTAATGCATCACATTTATTTTCCAATACAAAGAATCATGACCTCAATACAAAGCTTAATTATTTGTTTCCTGTGACTGGAAGAGCTCACTCTTTGTCTTTATTTTTCAACTTTATAACAGCAAATTTTTATTGAATAATTTCTTACTGTAGTGTCACTTAACTATAGTGACACTTAAGTGTCACTCTACCATATAGATGACATAGAAGACACTGAAACCAGCTCAGGAAGGGCTGGGGATGTAGCTTAGTTGTAAAGCATTTGCCTACACATGTGAGGTCCTGGGTTTGATCCCCACCACTAGAGCTTGGGAAGGAAGTCAAGCAGGTTAGAATTACTACACTTAATAAGAAGTCAATATTTTTTTCTAAAGTTCAGTGAAATTTCAAGCACTAGTAGCATAACATTACAGTGGTTTAAATAGTCAGAGGAAGTGAGGTTGCCTTTACAAGATTATCCTTGCTATTTTTCAAAAACTGCTAACCATAAAGAAATCTGAGGCAAGTCAGTGGTAAAATTGGCTCAGGAGAATCACAACTATCTTAAATTTCATGAAAGATCTGAAAGATACATCCTACACTGTTCTGACTAAGCATATTAAATAAAATATATGTGCTTTGAACTTGTCTATATAATTTGTTTTTATTGTAGCCTTTACTGAATCTACTTCTTTTGTAAATATATCAATTCACTTCAACAGGAAAATTTGTGCATTTAAGAACAATAAAAATAAATTCTAAATAATTAAGATTCATATTTCTATCAAGCAAACGACAATCCAGTTTCAATACGATTTATACACTTTGGTTTTGGAGGCATTTCTGTATTAACTTTTATATACGTAGTATCTTATCTCTGCTATCATAAATATCAAGGTTGAGAAGTTCAAAATACCACAAGCTACATGTACTAAATCACTTCACATAGATTAATGTAGGTCACCAATCACTTATCTGAAATCCTTGGAACCAGACAGGATTCAGAATTTAGATTTTTAAAAATAAAATATAACACAGAACATATATAGGTTTTTATACAACACTTCCAGTGCAATTTGAGGCACTGTCCAGTAATCAAATACACTGGTATTTTCATAGCAAAACATACAAATACTTACAAAGTGAGATAAATAAAAACTACAAATAGCATTCTAGTACTTGAGATAAACTTAAGTTGTGAATAACATTTTAAAAAAAAAAAGAACCTTTTGGGTTTTGGAATCATTGAAAAACTGTGGGTCTGTCCTAGTCTTTTTTCATCACCGAGCATCAGTAAAATTAGAAAGTGTTGACATTTTCATACACACATTTCATAGCTTTAGTCTGATTCCATAGCCTTCCTTCATCATCTATCATCCCCCTCAAAATTCCCTTTGGCTACCAGTGTTCAGTGGACTAATATGAAAGAAACAGCAAAATTCTATTGGACATCTAATACCTAAAAGCATACTGATAAGAATGTTATTTCCTCCTGTGAAACATGTTTATACACAGATAATAACTATTCCAAGTAAAAAAATATATATATCTTACATCTTCATAGTTTTGGGTATCAAAGTGTTTGTGTTTATTTAAAAGCAATAGAATCTTTAAGAACCCTATAACACCATCGGTACTATCCCAGATTTTAAGTTTTAAAAAACACTGTAAGAGTTTGGTGCTATGGTGTCCCATTAGTTCTAGCAATTTTGGGGGAAATGAGGCAGGAGGATGGCTTGAGACCAGAAGTTCAAGGAGAGCATGGGCAACACAGAGAAACCCTGATCACATCAGGGGAAAAAAAAAATTTAAGACAGGGTAGCACAGAAATGAAAAAAGAAAAAAAAAAGGTGTTTAAATCAGAAGACATGGGTATAAGTGGTGGTCTTATTACATAGTAGTTAAGAAATCACAGGCAAGTTATTTGACATTGCATTTTAGTTTCCCCATTTGTAAAGTAAGGATAATAAAACTATTCTGCAGAATCAGAGAAAAGATTAGAAATAATAAACATAAAACACAGAAGAGCAACTGGAATATGAGAGATAAGTTATTTTTAAAGAGAAATGGGTGAGAATAGAAGAAGACAGAAGTTCTAACAGGCCAAAGAACTCAGTAAGAGGAAATACTTATTCAGTCTGCTTTATGAAGCTCTGAGATACAGTTGGAAGAGGGTAACAAAATATTTGATATTTATAAATTATAAAATGTTTTAATTAAAATGTTGATACTTTTTCACTGTACACTCACACACTAACCAAAGAGAAGAAACACATTTTTATACATATCCCCCAAACATAAAAATGTAGCGATATCTTTATTTTTTAAATTGTAGAGGACCAAGTTTTAAGAATGAAATCTGCAACTCTTAAGATACTTTCACAGTTTCTAGAGCTAAGTAAAATAAAGAAAATTGGAGGAAAATATTTTCTGTTAAAATTTAGGAAAAATACTTACTCAATCTTTTGCTGCAGTTGTTCAGAAAGCTTTTTATTTTCTTCCTGAAGAGAATTCTTTTCATTCACTTAAAAACAATGTGAAAAAAGCATATAATACAGTTATATTAATATTCATGTCAGGATTTTTATTAATTATTTTTTTTAGTTGTAGTTGGACACAATACCTTTATTTTATTTATTTTTTATATGGTGCTGAGGATTGAACCCAGGGCCTCGCACGTGCTAGGCAAACGCTCTACCGCTGAGCCACAGGCTTTTAAAATAAGATCCACAATTATGAAGAAATGAGAATTTCTAATTTTAAATCATATTATTCTAGTTTGATGCTACTGTGCAAAAGTAATTTGTTACCAGGTAGATATTACTACCTTTCATATTGTGCCATTTCCATGTGATTAATAAATTTATGTAACACTTGTTACAAAAGAGAATACTTTATGTACTAGAGATAGAGTCTAATACAATAAAGATAAGAAAAAATTCCATGTGGTCACTCAGTCCTACTAATTTCAAATACCAATTTAGGAAGAGTCACTTATCTTAAAATAAATTTGATCATAAAAACAACAAAAACTGCCAGAATGGTGATATATGCCTACAAGTCCAGCTACTTGGTAGGTTAAGGAAGGAGTATCACAAGTTCAAGGCCAGCCTGAACAATGCCTTGAGACCCTGGCTCAAAACATAAATATAAAGGACTGGAGGTGTAGCTCACTGGTACGGTGCTTGCCTAGTACATTCAGGTCTGGAGTTTGATTCTTAGTACAAAATAAAATTAAAAAAAAATCCTCCAAAAGAACTTCTCAAGTATACATCTCAGAAAGGATATCATATCAGACAAAGGTGCCAAAAACATACAATGGAGAAAAGCTAGCCCCTTCAACAAATGGTGCTGAGAAAACTAGCAATCTATGTTTAACAAAATGATCTCTCACCCTGCACAAAATTCAAAGTTGGTCAAGGACCTATGCATTAAACCAGAGACCCCAAGCCTTCTAGAAGAAAAAGTAGACCCAAATCTCCATCACGTTGGCATAGGATTGAACTTCTCAACAAGACTTCTAAGGTACCAGAAACAAAATCAAGAATCAATAAATGAAATGGTATCAAACTAAAAAGCTTCTTCACAGCAAAGGAAACAATCAAGAATGTGAACAGAGAGCCTACAGAATGGAAGAAAATCTTTGCTACCTACAGATAGAGGATTAATCTCCAGTATATAGAGATATAGAGAGAACTAAAAAACTTAACCCCCCCCCCAAAAAAAACCAACCAAATAACTCAATCAATAAATAGGGAAGGAACTGAACAGACATGTCACAGAAGAAATATGAATGGTTGACAAATATATGAAAAAATATTCAACATCTCTAGCAATAAGAGAAATGAAAATTAAAACTACATTGAGATTCTATCTCACTCAAATCAGAATGGCAATTACCAAGAATACAAGTAACAATAAATGTTGGTGAGGATGCTGGTGGGACTGCAAAATAGTGCAATTGCTCTGGAAGGCAGAATGAAGATTCCTCAGAAAACCTGGAATGGAACCACCATTTGACTCAGTTATCTTACCCCTTGGCATATACCCAAAGGACTAAAATCAGCATACTATAGTGACACTGACACATCAATGTTTATAGTAGCTCAATTCACAATAGCTAAGCTACAGAACCGACCCAGTTGTCCTTCAAGAGATGAATGGATAAAGAAAATATGGTATATATACACAATGGAATATTATTCGGCTATAAAGAAGAATGAAATTATGGCATTTGTGGGTAAATGGATGGAAATGGAGGCTATCATGCCAAGTAAAATAAGACAATCCCAAAAAACCAAAGGCCGAATGTTCTCTCTGACATGTGGATGCTTATTCACAATGGGCAGGAGGGGTGGGAGTATGTGGAGTTGAGGTTCACCAGATTGAATAGGGCAAGTAAAGGGAAGGGAAGTGGGGATGGGAATAGGAAAGGCAGTAGAATGAATCAAACATAACTTTCCTATGTTTATATATAAATACATGACCCGTGTAAATCTACATCCTGTACAACCACAAGAATGGGAAGTTATATTCCATGTATGTATAATATATCAAAATATATTCCACTGTGTATATAACTAAAAAGAAAACAATAAAAACCTGGGTTGCAACCTTTTAATCAAGAAATTAGACAAATGAAGGAAAAAAGGAGGAAAATATTAAAAATAAGAAAAAATGTATGGACACAATTAATTTGATTACAACCAATTTACTAATAAGTTTTTAACAAGAATACATTATACTTTAAATTATAATAAATAAAAGAAACTCACTGAGTTCTGTAATAAGTTTAAGATTCTGCTGTCGGATATTTTCAAATTCTTGCTGCTTTTTCCGCATATGTTCTTCAGTTACTGCACAGCGATCACATAATCCTGCTCTTAATCTATGAAGCAAAAACAAAATATTTTTCATCTACCAAAAATTATTTCCTTTTATAGGTTAAATTACCCTATTTGAGATGTTTGGGACCCTTTAGATTTGCTTCTTGTTTTAGTTTTTTGGGGAGTATTTGCAGACTTTACCAGTTACAGGTCCCTAATCTGAAAAACTAACATTTGAAATGTCTCCCAAATTGAACTCTTTTGGTATGCTGACATGACACTGAAAAAGTTTGGGGTTTCAGAGCATTCTGAATTCTGGATTTTTGGATTATATTATTTGCATTTCAAGATTGGTTTACTTTGTGAAGAGTTAAAGAAATTATCTGGCAAATATAATGAAAATCAACTATTTTAATGAAGTATTAGACTTTTAGCATATCCTTACAAATGCTAAAAATCTGCTACAGCACGATTTTCTACAACTGTATTTCTGAGTGAAATTTTGCAAAATTGCTAATTTTAAGCCCTACCCAAGAGAACTTTTAATTGAAGAAACCAACCTTGTTTTTATTACAGTCAAAATATGAACCATATCCAGCACTAACAGGCCAAATTACAGCTTAAGCAACTTTGCATGTTTTTCTCACTACAGTATATGGCACACAGGCAGTGCTCAACAATATTTTTTTTTGTTGAATAAATATTAAAGGTCAAGGAATATAAAGGAAAAATAGTCACCTTCGTATATCCCTTTCAACATTCAAAGAAACCAGTATTTGCAAAAATCCATAATATACAAAAAAGATTATAAAATAGCTTTTACTAATTATTTGAGTGCTAAAGAGGGAAATACATATATCACATAGGTGTGGAGGATATAGAAAAAATTGTATTTCTAAAGTTAATAATAATAATAATTATCCTGTAGGTAACAATGGGATTTTCTTCTTAGTGTTTTTCTATAGAGTTCTAATTTTTTCAATTTCATTATTTATATAATAAAAAGTGGTTAAAAAGAAACACACACCCTACATTAGAAATTCAGAATATATACTTAGCATAATTTCAATTCAATAACCTAAGTCAATAGCATAATAAGTATTCAGCTATCTATGGAAGTCACCACATGGTGGTGTATATCATAAATTTTAAAAAGTTAATATACAACTAAAACAAAGAAGAAACTTGGACATTTTATATAAAAGTAAAGCTCATATCAATATTGAATGTAAAAAAAATAAGACATTATAGGATGCATTAATAGGATTACAACTTTTAGAACGAGGGAAAAAAGAGGCAGACAGCTTACTTAATGGGAGTAATTCTGAAGGTAGGGATTTGAATATCAGGACCACCCTGTATGAACATCAAACTAAAGATGAAAGAGAGCCAGGTTTGGTGGCCTGTAATCCCAGTAGCTTGGGCTGAGGCAGGAGGATCACAAATTCAAAACTAGCCTCAGCAAGAGGCATTAAGAAACTCAATGAGACCCTGTCTCTAAATAAAATACAAAAAAGGCCTGGGAATGTGGCTCAGTGGTTGAGTGCCTTGGAGTTCAATCCACGATATCCCTCCGGCTCCAGAAAAATAGAGAATACCTATATTTACTTTTGTTCCTCCCCAGAGTCTCACAAAAATACAGAGTGCTTTTTTCAGGTTTCTTTTTTCTATTTCTCCTGAGTATGTGTTTCCATATAACTTTGTTATTTAAAATATAAAGATATAATAAATGTATTTTTCTGGGTGGTTAAAAAAATATACATATATATTTTGTATTTCCTTTTTATGGCAATCGTGTTTTCACTTCATACGTGTAAAGTGTTTGTGTAGAGAAACTAAACTGAGAACACTGACTTCTAAGCAAATGGTAAGAAAAGTCTAGAGTTGTACTGTCTCGTAAGGTAGTCATAGCCACATATTGCTATTTCAATCACAGTAAGTCATATTCATCTTATAAATTGAGTCCTTACACTCAAGTGCTCAACAGTCACATGTATCTAGTTGCTATCATACTGGCAAAAGCAAATATAGAACATTTCCATTATTACAGAAAATAGGATGGCACTGATTTATACTCAATGTGGTTTACATTGTAAAATTCCCAAAAGGTGCAAAAATTGGTACCCAGACTGATTGATTTAAAGCATGTTTTAAGAAATTATCACACCAACACATTCTTTCCCATAATCTGATAGATTATTTCCTCTCCATGCCGGTAGCAGAATGGAGGTTGAATCTTTAGAGTCTAAAACAGTTTCTGGCCTGAGAGACATGAGGTACACTTAAAGACAGGAGTACAGTAATGAATACAGAAATAGCCAAATTCTCACACTCCTACTTAGGCCTTTGTCATCTACTTGACATCTAAAATACTGGTAACAATGTATAACAGCCATGTTATACATTCTAGGAAGTAGAGTAAGGAGTCTTTGCTAGATAATCTGAGGACTCAAACAATATTTAAAAGATATTGACGCTGGGGATGTGGCTCAGGCGGTAGCGCGCTTGCCTGGCATGCGTGCGGCCCGGGTTCGATCCTCAGTACCACATACCAACAAAGATGTTGTGTCCGCCAAGAACTAAAAATAAATAAATATTAAATTTCTCTCTCTTTATTTAAAAAAAAATAAAAATAAAAGATATTGACAACAGTAGGGTATCATCAATGAAACAGACTGGCCAGATGACCCATCACTCTACGGATTTAGAGCTTTCAATTAACTTGTATCCTCTTCTCTTTAATATCAACAAACAGTATCAAGAGACATCTGAGCACAAAAACAATCAGGACATTAAGAAAAGAAAAAGGAAATTTAGAAAAGACACAAGCTATGCCAAGAAACAGAAAACCACCACCATCACCTCCACTAAACTATAAAGAATACTCTACAAAGATTAAAAAAAAATCTCAAAAAACAATGAAATGAAAACAGGACTGCCACAAAAAAGAAATACTCTGAAAACAAAATATATCTTTTTTTACCACCCAGAAAAATACATTTATTACATCTTTATATTTTAAATAAAAAGGTATGATTACAAAATTATATGGAAACACATACTCGTGACAACAGGGGAAATAGCAAAAAGAATACCTGAAAAAAGCACTCTGCAATTGATCTCTTCGAATCATTTTTGAGATCTCATTGCATCTATCTCTCTGCATATATTTTTTGAATTACTCAAATGCCAAGTTGCTGAGTGACAACCAGTATTATAAACAAGTTAGTTATGTGCTTTTTTAAAAAGACATTAGGATTTAAGAATATTAGAAAAAGCAAACTCTATAAATAGAATGTAGGAGATTATCCTAGAAGGTCAAATAAATAGGAATTCCAGAAAAAGCAAAAGGGTTGGGGCAGAAATTAAAGAATATTGACTTGTTTTCAGAAGGAAAACAAATTAAAAAGAAAAAAGATTTTATACAAGGGTCAGAAATTAGAAAAGTATAGGATTGAATACCAACATTAGAAAAAGTAGCAATTCAGAATTCTGAAAGAAAATTAACCTAAATTAACTTCATACTTTTCAACTATCAATTCAGCAAAAAATTTAAGACACAAAAAAATCTCAAATAATTTGCCTGTCATTAATATTTTTAATGCAAGTTATGGCATTATTAATGTATGTGTGTAGTAAAGAATCTCAATCTTTTAGAGATATATTTTGATATATTTACATAAAAGGATTTAATGTCTGGATTATGCTTCAAAATAATGACTAATAAGGGATTAGTGGAAATATAGATGAACTAAGAATGATTACAGCTGGACATGGTTGTGCGCACGTATAATACCAGTGACTCTGGAGGCTGAAGCAGGAGGACTGCAAGTTTGAGGCCAGCCTCATCAACTTAGTAAGGCTCTATCTCAAAATAAAAAAGGGCTAAAAATGTGGCTCAGTGGTAGATTGCCCCTGGGTTCAAAACCTAATCCCACTGAAGAAAAATAAAAACAAAAAGAAAAGAATAACCACAGTTAATAATTGTTGAAGCTGGATGATGATACAGTGGAGCTGGCTATCTTATTATGTCCTATGTTTAATTTTCTAAAATAATCTTTTAATTTTCCACACATCTGCCTCAGAAATCTATTGGAGGAGGTTCTCCTTCAAAATACAGAAAAATAAATCAGGAAAGGGGAAGTTATAGGACTCCTGAAGCCATAAAGAAGTAAGAGAAACCTCTGATGACTACAATGTGCCAAGTAAAGAAGAGTCCATGTTAGAACAGATCAGAGGGTCCAGGGAAGATTTGTTCAAAAAGGTAAAATGACAAACATCTGATCCATCTGCACAACCTGATAAATTTAGATAACTGAAGGAACACTGCAGTTGAATTAGTGGTTGGTAGGCAAAAACCTAAGCATGTGAAAAAAAGATTCATTATAAACATGGACAGTAAAAATGTTTATGGGAAGGAAAAATTAATCACAATTTACAATACTTCTGAACTGCATTTACACAGTTCATATATAATAAAAGTGAATAGTGTTCTAACCAAAATCATTATAAACTATATTAGGAAGTGAGAAATGGAAATGTTATCCAGAGTAGAGAAAAAAGAAAAAAAAAATCTAAGCAAGAAAAAATTTTAAATGACAATACAAATCTTTTTAAAAAGAGATCTTGAGGTAAAGAGCAAAATAAAACGTAGAGTTCAAAATGACTGCTTTTGAAGAAAGGGAAAAACAGTTGTTTTTTCTTTTATCCTAACCTTGAAAAAACTATTTAAATCTTTAAACTATGAGCTTATATGACTTTAAACAAACAAAAATGATTGAAGGAAATAAAGACAGTAGAAAAAATAACTGGGGGCACCTGGGCAGCTGTCTTCAAATATCAGAAAAATCAATCATGTAAAAAGAGATTTATGGATCTAAGGGGCAAAAACTAGGACCAAGTGGAGAAATTACATGGACAGATTTTCATCTAGTATATAGAAAACCTTCCGACTATTTAAGATGGAATGTGCAACCTAAGCAGGTAGTGATTTCATTTGTCACTGAACATGTTTAAGCATAGAAAAGACGATCACCCAGAAATTGGGAAGGTAATTAAAACACATGTTGAACCCATCAGGATAATGGTCCCCAAATCTGACTATATCTCAAAACCATCAGGATAGCTTTAAAAGGGAGGGAAGAAAAATACTGACAAATTTCACCTAGGACCAAATACATTAGAATCAGCAGGGATGGGTCCTAGAAATCTGCTCAGAAGCTCCTCTCCACACATACTTCAAAGCCTTTACAATAAGGCACCCTCTTTCTCCTTCCTATGCTCTTTCAATATCTTATTCCTAAATTGAGCGGTTTTGTCAACTTACACTCTACTCCACATACACACAACACTTTCTACCAACTAAACCAAAAGCTTATATAACTTTAATAAACAAAAAATTATTAGCTTTGTTAGAATTGTTCCCGTTTACCAAGAAATCTTTATAATTTTTTAAAATTATGTCCCTGATGACAACACAATTCATGTTAATCATCAATGACCATATTTGTAAGAATCACATATATGATTATTTTATATAAAGTAATAAGTAGCTCAACAATTCATCTTTTAGGACATACCCATAATATTTACATTCTAGAATATTTCTTATGAATCAACTTTATTTTTCTCTTACACTTATGACATTTTCCCTTAATTATATGTATGTGATTATATTATTCATTAATTTCATTTCAAAATAGTAAAAAGGACATTATAAAATATTTTATAAAGGGGAGTTGCAATTTGAGGATTGAGAATTACTAGTCTAAAAACAGGACTATGCCCTACTCTTACAGCCATCTGTTAGTGGAAATGAGAGCTGATAAGTTTTACTTTGAATTGCAGCATATTAAATCTCATCAAAATTCAAGAAACCAAAGTTCTTAACCGGAAGACCACATGAGGTTTATTTAATTTTTGGTTTTTCTTTTGCAGTGCATGGGATTAAATACAGGGCCTCATGTATGCTCTACCACTGAGTTAGAGCCCCAGCTTACCACATGAGTTATTTTTTCAAAAGTTTCTCAGAAAATTCTGATGGTCACACATGTACAGCAACTGACAAATTAAACAAGACTATAAAACATATTTTAACCTTGATATTCTATTATTAGTAAAGTAAGTTACT
Organism: Urocitellus parryii; assembly: GCF_045843805.1. NCBI lineage: Eukaryota > Metazoa > Chordata > Mammalia > Rodentia > Sciuridae > Urocitellus > Urocitellus parryii. The sequence continues at coordinate 47,206,188 of NC_135543.1, forward strand.
CTGAAGAACCAAGAGAAAAGTTAGAGGAAAATTTGGAAGAAGGATGAAGTTGGATGTTTATCATTTTTCCTTGACCCTTATCTTTTACCATATTCAAAATTTAATTTAAAACAGATCAGACCTAAATGTAAAAGTTACATCTAAAAAATCTACTAGAAGAAGACGGGGGGGGGGGGGACTTTTATGACAATGAATCTGATAGTGTTTTTATTTATTTATTTATTTTGTGTGTGTGTGTGTGTGTATGACACCAGCACAACCAACAGAAGAAAAATAATTATTTACTAAATGAAGATACATCTTAAAGCGTGCCTAGAAGGAAATATCAGATTTGTAAGACAGAAAACACCATATGTACAAAGAAATTCACCACTGTCAAATTAATACTATGCAATGAATCATATGCCTACCTAAGAATGTAAAAGTGAATGGAAAGAAAAGGAAGAGAATATTTAGGATAAGAAACAGCAAGGAAGCATGGAATGCACATGAAATTAATGACAACAGGTAAAACAGAATAAAAAAGAATCCAGTTCTAAAAAAGTCCTGCAGAATTAAAAAAAAAAATCCCAACAATTTTAGTAATTCAAAATTTTAACTGAACAAAGGGAAATAATTTAGAAAAGACTTCAACAGGAAGGGTGGAGGTATGACCCACTGACATTTCTTTCTAGAAAGGGCCCAGGAAAGGAAAACCCACTCAGGAAGGGAGTGCAAGGTACAAAGGATAACTGACATGGAAGTTCAAACAAAACTATACAGTGAAAACCTCTTTTTAACAACTGAAAAAGGAGGGCTTCAGGGGCTAAGATGAAGAACACTATCTTGGGGAAGAAATGAAGAGCCAACTGCATCAGCCAGTTAGAGCAAAATATAAAGACAACTATTTTTTTCGGAGTATTAACTTTGTGTCCTAAACTTGTTAAGACCAACTACATAGGAAGGACAACTAGAAATTAATATTATCAATCTCTTACATAAAATTATCTATTTCCTATTGTGAGGAATAAAATCACTGGGTCCACCTTCGTGCACTGAAGTCCTTCACCAATTCGCACAGGTGAACACACTACACAACTTATGGTCAGATCTGGCTGATGTATAAGCTCAACAGGGATACTATGGCTCTAATATTCCACATCACCCTAGCCAAAGCTTCCTTAAAAAGCAGTCGAAGACCTGCCCTCTAACGTCTCTTCCTTACTGTGATAGGGACAGATGCTTGGAGGTCTGACAGCTTTCCCAACCTCTTCCAATTCCCACCTCATTTACAGGTGTTCCTCTCAAAAAATTAATGTCCAAAGTCATCTTGGCATTTGCTTCTCAGAGAACTAAGATTAGCTGGATGTAGTCGTGCATGCCCATAATCCCAGTAGCTCAAGAGACTAACGCAGGAAGAGCACAAGTTCAAAGTCAGCCCCAGCAACTTAGAGAGACCCTAAGCAACTTAGGGAGACTCTGTCTCAAAAGAAAAAAATTAAAAAAGGGCTAGAGATGTAGCTCAGTGGTGGGCGGGGGAAGAGAGAGGGAAAACTCAGAATAATAGACTAATATATTTAGTTATGATGCCCATCTTAAATTTGTCTTTACACAGGAATCAAGGAACAGCAAGTGTTCCTATCTGTTGGCATAGAAGTGTTCCTTCTTGTTATGGGAAAGAAAAAAACTTGTGTAATTAATAATTTCTTATTTAGTACTGGATTGGGGAAGGGTTAAAAGGAGGTAAACCTTAATTAGAATGAGCAAGGACTCAGGTGAGTCCTCTTCTATTCTCTTCCTATACTTAAGATGTCCTTAGGAGACCCACTGAGATCCATATTTACATATACAACCACCTACCTGACCTCTCCTTTTGTATAGAGTAGGTGCTATTGGTACTCACATCCTTTTGTCATACCTGCCTCTTAACCCTCCAATGGCTTCCATCACAATTAAAAATAAAAAACTATAAACATAAAAATTTTTTTATTAGAAATATTTTAAAATATGGGGTTTGATCAATAGTACCATTAAAAAGAACACAAACAAACAAACAAAAACTCCTAAAATCAAAGAAGTCTATGTGGGGAGGTTAAGTAATTGATTATATTATCCCAGTAATATTTAGAAAGAACTCCTAACATTGCCTGTAAGTGAAGAAATATGTAAGGAAGAAAAAAAATGGTCGGGGTGGGGGAATAAAGAAGGCAAGAATAGAATTGTGAAACAGTTTCTACCTAATTAGAAGTAAAAATGGAATTAAAGCTTCAAATGAATTAGAACACCACCACCCTTAAGTTCGCTTTACATCAAGCACTAAAGAAAGATACCATTTAAAGGTTAAGCTAAGATGGTTGTTACAATTAATGAAAAACAAGCCTGTAAGAATATATCCCTAAAGCCATAAAGGACTTATTCAAAGATGACAGAAGACTAGGAAAAGATCACTTTCAATCCAGAACTGATTACAAATTAAAATCAATGCACTCTCTCTTTTAAGGGGAAAATCACATCTTAAGTACAGGACTCACCGATCTTCTAAAACTTTAATGGTTTCATGAAGGACTTTCTGTTGCTCTCTCAGCTGCTGATTTTTGGTGAAGAATTCTTCCAGTCTTTGTGCATCTCTAAAAGTCAAGAAATAAGTAAGCTTTTCAAAGAAAGACACTCTAAAAAGATAATTGTGACTTTAGAAGTCCACAGTTTAGCCTCACAAATACATATTTGAATTTCTTGTATCAAAATAAGTTGAGGTCAAATACACACATGTAACTTAGTTTTCTCCATTTCAATCCCCAGTACTATCCCCTTCTTCGCCTGACCTCCTTTCTCTACTCTATTGGTCTTTCTTCTTTTATTATTTATTTACTTAGAATAGGCAATATTTTTGTGGAAGGAAGAATCATATGATTTGGAATCACCTATATGTGTATTTACGTATGTATTTGAATTCTAGCTTCACACTGTGTCCTTAATTTAGATTCAGTAGCAAATAACTCAGTCCTTATTATTTCTGAGGTGTTGCTCTGGAGGCTGGGGACAGCACTACTGTTATTATATCATGGGCCTTACATTTAATTGTCAAAGGCTGAGAGTGAAACATAACAGTTGCAGACTAAGTGCATGAAGAAAACAAAATTTAATGATGTAACTGAGTGACCACAGGAATTGAAATGAAGAGATATTGATGAGTAGCCAGGAGTGACCTTTCTGAGACAGTCCTATTTAAATGAGACCTGAATAACAAAAAAGAACCAGTTATCTGAGGAAACAGAGACAAAAGGAGATAGAATAGATAAATTATCAAAAGTCTAAGGTAAAAATGAGTATGAAATATTTGAGGAACATAAAGTCTACTGTTATTGTAGGTTAATGAGTAAAGGAGATGAGTGACAGGATATAAGATTGAAAAGTTGGGCAGCAACTAGATTACGTAGGGACTTGGGCAACTAAAAAAATATTTAAAAAATACATGGACTTACTGGTTTATATTATTTTGTCACCATTTGTTAATGTAAGTAACAGCTCTACTCATACTGTCTCTATTCCAATTATGGGAGATTTTCTATTTGTGATAAGAAATAAAAAGTATGAAACTGCTGCACAATTTTTTTCTAGGTAATTCTTTAAATTTCTTAATCAAAAGAGTAATTTAAAAGAAAACAAGGGTTTATTTGTAGATGAGTTGTTTATTTCATAGCAGCTGGAAAGGAAATTTTTCTTTGTAAGTGCCCTATAGCTGGATGGCTGAATTATGGTAGCTGTCATATTTTATTATTTATTTCTTCAGAGAAAAATAAAGAAGCTATTGTTTTTCTTTAAATAATGGCTGATAAATAAGATTGTTGGATTCACTAATTGACCATGAAGAGAGTCATTACAGTTGATAAACAATAAATATAAGATAGGTAAATCCAAGTTCCTGATCCCACTATGTAAAGACCTAACTCACTCTGGGGAGGATAAAATAAAGCACCCCTTTAATTCTCTGATCACTGAGGGAATTTAGCAACTCACCCCTGCTTCCAAATTGTATAACCCCATGCCACCTGAGGCATACAGGTACAGAGTAACAACAATATGCATTAAAAGGATCAAATGACTCTTTACATAGAGAAGGCATTATATCAGATACTGAATAACCAATTGTGTTTCCATTGTTTAATTTTCAGAGATGTCATTGGTGATTTTTGAAAAAGTAATATTCAACATTCACTTACAAATTTAAGAAGTTTATTCATGTGGCTGTTTGGTTATAGGTGTGGATAATACATTTTGTATAAAAAGTCTACTATAAAAAGTACACTTAAAATAAGCAGACTAGATCATTTCTAAGAATTTCTAAACATTCAATCTACAGGGAAATGATTCTGACTCAAGCTAATATATTTGTAATATATTAACACAATTTATATTTTTAAAATTATTTATCTAATAAAGTTTATAGAAATTTATTATTTAAAATAGTTATGTTTGGGCTGGGGATGTGGCTGAAGCGGTAGCGCGCTCGCCTGGCATGTGTGCGGCCTGGGTTTGATCCTCAGCACCACATACAAAGATGTTGTGTCCGCCGAAAACTAAAACAATAAATAAAAAAAATAAATAAAATAAAATAAATAAAATAGTTATGTTTTAGAAAATAAAATTACTAGGCCTACGTGAAGGATCTGTTTTAATAAAGCTAATCTTCAAAAACATTTTGTAAATGTAGCTTGAAATATATAAATATCAAACAGTAATTTCTGGGTTTTAGTATTGCTTCTTAGAAGTAATCAACATTTTGACTCTAAAGGAGGTCATTCCATCAATAGTTGTTAATCCATCATTTACAAGATCATTAACTTCACAAAGATCCAAGGTATAATATAAAGAAATCATTGTTTAATAATCAACTCTGAAACATTAAACCTTTGGTGTGAGAAAAGGTCAGCACAAACAAGAATTCCTATACAGTGTTGCCATACATACAAAGAGAAGACTTGTAGAATAACTCCAACACACTGTGATTCAGCTGTTTTATTTGGTATATATTAAAGCATCATACCAAGTCACTGATACATCTTTTGATTAACAGTATTTATTAAAACTATCAACCAGATGGCCTATGTCAAAAATGAAGAACTCAGATGTCATTGCTTCTAGGCTTTTTCAATGAATCAAGTCTAGGAAATATGTGTATATTTTTATTTACATTAACAACTATCTGTTTATTTATCTACATATTAAAAACCATGAGTTCATACTGGTAACTCCAATTCCTACCAAGCAGTACAGGGTTTACTCAAGTCCTCCCCCTTTCTGTATGTGCTAGCTCCTTCCTCCTGACAATGAGAATCCTAGCACTCATTATCAACAATTTACTTATTTATTTGCTCCATTCTGGAATACAAATAAAGCCATGTCAAAATCTTCACTAGACTAATCCAATCATGTTAGTTCAATTCCTTTGCAGCTACTGTTCAGGTATGACCAGGCAAGTTAAAAGAACTCTGCTGGGGTCTGTTCTTGTAAACTTATATAATTAGTTAAAAAAAAAAAAAAAGATACAAAGATGTTCTGCAGGTGATGATTAGAATGATGATGGACATCTTGCTGTTTTATCAAGAATAAAAGGGAAAACTGAACACTAACACTGTCACAGAAGACATGCAGAATCTTGAGTATTTTGAGTCATTAACTAAGCAATGCTAGAATGCCCTTTTTTAGTGGCTTTCTAGGTGAAAGAATACATTTTCCTTCCTGTAAATGTCACTTATGATTGGTTTTGTTTTTTGCAGGAAGAAAATAATATTTATCTAATAAGATATACATCCTACATTACTACTCCAAAAAGACTTATTAATTTTCTGTGTAAGTAGAGAAAGATGTCAATTTTGGGAACTAAACCCAGCACCATCACAGAAAAAAATGGGTTATCCTACAGTTAAGGTTTAAAGCAACATCTTTAAGTAGAAATATGTATACTTTCAACAGTACAAAACATTTAAAAGTTTCACTAATTAAGAATAAAAAATTATTACTTTTAAAACAAAACATTTAAGTTTAAAGATTTTATGTTTCAGAAGTATAAAGACTTTCTATGTGTGAAGAAAAAATTACTAATTTTCATGCAGGACAGAAAACAATTGGATGTATGCTGGTAGGTGACTAGTAACTCTAATTTTCAGTTAATGCCTTGGAAGTGTTAGAAACATGAAGTAACTGAAGCCCACAGGTATATACTATAAGAAAGATGTGAAATCATGTCATAATAATATTGATGTTTGTTATACTACTGATACTGTACCATGCCATCTGTTTTGCTTTCCTGAATGTGAAAACACTAAAAAACCACAAGTAAAAATCTGCTAACACAGAAAATCAGACGTGATTCAGAGCTTAATATCAGAACAATTCACGACATCCTAGGGTAATTCCAAACTACTTAAAAGGGGTCTCACAATACCCATTTTTTTGAGTTTAGAAATCCCAGAATTAATCTGTTCCCCATCTTGTAGTATTTTGAATTCTAGGTGTTAACATTGCTGGGGAAATATTGTTGACAGATTAAAATGAATTTACAGATTAGATCAGTTCTCGTCCAAATACTCTTATAAAAAAACTAATTTAAAATTAGAATGTATGTTTACATAGTAAAACTATACCTAAAATCAGTTATTGTCTTTATTTTAAAACTTAAAAAGGGAAATCACTGTCAGTTGATCTAAGTAAAGCAAATCTTTTAAATAAGATTGAGGTTAAACAGGATTAAATACTTTACAAATAAGACATCAGTATTACATACTGATACTTACAAAATTCGTTCCTTTTTCAGTTTAGTTACTTTTACTTGTAAACCTAAAAAATAATAAAAGAAAAAAAGCCTTAGTATTTTATTTATACATATTGTTATTTTTAAGGCAATTATCAAAGTTCCTTTTCAAATGCTACACTATTAAGACCCTTCAGTCTGGCCTCTGAGTAATGAACCAGGTCCCACTTGTTTGAAAAGATTGAGTACATTCACTTTACTTGTGCCCTGGGGTCACAAAAGTATATTTGTAACATTATTGCTTTTAGTCTATTATATGACAGCCACATAGTATGAAATTTTCCCCACCTAAAGTGAGTTATTTCCTTTCTAATAGCAGGGGCAAACATATAATTAGAAGTTCACTATAAATGAAGGGCTATGTTCTGACATAGCCTATGTATTTGCTAACAGCAATAATGCTTATGTAGGCTCGTCTTTTGGGATTAAACTAGATTGCAGCAGGAAGTCCTAGAAGGGGAACAAAAATGTTTATAGAAATATACTTAACAAAGGGCAGAGTATAACAAATATCTTGAGATATTTGTATTTTTAGTTTTAATTAAGTCTGACATGAAAAAGAAGACCACTGTATTATTCGTAACAGCCAAACATAATGTCTTTCAATAAGTAAGTCAAGAAAACCAACAAAAAAACTGTAGTGCATCCACGTACTACAGTGAACAATAAAAAGGAGTGAACTAATGACATTTGGAAAAATTTGGCCAGTTCTCAAGAAAATTATGTTGATTTAAACCAGCCAATTTCAAAAGGTAATGTTTTATGTTTCCACTTACATAACATTTTTGAGATGACAAAATTATAGATATGAAGAAGAGATTACGGATGGCCAAAAGTCAGAGGGGTGGGGTTGGAGCAAGGTGGCTGGGGATTTTAAAAAGTAGTATGATGAATCCCTGGTGGTAACAAGAGAATCTACATGCTACTGAATAGCACAGAACTAAATACACACACATACACTACTGAGTTAATGTAAAATTGGTTGAATCTGAGTAAGGCTGGTAGACTGCAACAATATTAATTTCTTGGTTGTGAAAATGTACTATAATAAAACAAGGTGCTATCACTGGGGAAAAATGAATAAAGGGTACATAGATTTCTTTGTACTATTTCTTAAAACTACAGGTAAATCTGTAATTGGCTTAATTTTTTTTAAAAAGGGAAAAATATTACTTGCCTTAGATTTATAGAAAACAGTTAAAATATAAACCATAACAATAAAGGGAAAATTTATCTTTACAAAAGGTTTAGAGAAAAAAATGATGTGGTCTTTTGGTTTTTTAAATAAATCCTTTCCATCTGTCAAATTCCTATCCTAAAAAAGCTTCTTTTTCTTAGGTAATGATGACAAACTTATGAGACCTGAAAAGTACTCGGTAAAACATCAAATCGTTCTTGCAGAATTAAGAACTTGTGCATCAGCAGTTTTTCTTTTCTTACTCCCTTCCGAAATATGGGAAAATTCACTTATTCACAGATTTTCTAGTTTTAAATTCAGGCTGACTTTTAAAACTCAGGTCTGCTTTTAGAAGTGAAATGTGTAGCCAAAGATGAAATGGATTCTTGCCATGACCATCTTAAGAAAAGAAACAATGAGATAGAAAATCCATATAAACTTCAAAAGAAAATTCTTGGGAAATATGGAAAGACTACTCTTTTATCTTGTAAGCATTCAACACCTGTGAAGCATTTGTTCTGTCACGCAGATCAGTCCTGAAACAGGTTTATGTGTGTGCCAGTGTGTGTGTTTAAATTTTAGCATTTGCTATTTGTCAAGTCAATTAGGCATCTACAATTAGAACCCCTATAAAGTGTGCTTTAATCCTGCTCCACACCCATCGGAAGGAATGAGGCTATACAACAATACGGCTCCTGTATGAACAGGTAGTCTGTTCAACAAAGTATTTGGGACTATAACACTGGCAACCTGAGACACCTATTGAGGAAACTGCTCAAAAGACCAAGCACCACACTACAATTAACCCTACATCTATTCTTATATGAATTTTGGAGGAAATGAAATAATTAAAGTCATGTACATGTAGTTATCAGTAAACAAGTTTAAGAAATAAGACAAGAGCTCAATTTGCTACACACAAACAAAAATCACTGTTATATTGTTTTAGTTCTCTACCCAGAACAAACCATATATGGTTCATGCACTTTCACTTTGAGTTTCTTTTGGTTTTGAATTATAAATGATAAAACTATTATCACCTTTCTGTACAAATAGTAGTTTTATATATAGATCAAATAATTTAACTTCTACCAAAAATACTATTACTAACATTTTTATAATTGTCTAATTATTTCAATTCCAAAATGGAATCTCCTTATCTTTATGAAATCTGCCATATTTAAGGTGTGCTAATATTGCTTAATATTTAATTATCAAAAAGTAGGTAAAATAATATTTGTGGGTTTCACTGAATTTATAGATGTGAATGCAAATTAAAAAATAAGAGATGTGAGAGTAACAGAGTATTCTTAACAAATAGGACACACTGATGTTATAAAGCCAACTTACATACAATTCATTTCATTATTAATTTATGTAATCTTCTTTTGGAATTCTGATGAAACATGAAATAAATGAAACAATCCAAAAATGAACTAAAAAATATGTACCCTGTTACATTACAACTGCCATACCATTTCTTCAAAGGGGTTCTAATTCTGCCCCCTAAAACCTGCCTCATTTTCTGTGAAAGTGATTACCATACATTATCCAGATGTTAATGGCAGAACCAGGCTTGGATGAGACAGCTAATTAAAACAGTGGTGTTTTTAAAAAATACTCTAAATTCTGTTTGATTGCCTGTGCTTTTAATAGTAAACCTGATACTGAAGAGACTTGAAAGGGAAAAAAAAAATGTATACCTAAAAATACAACTGAGACTTTTAAAGAATTCTGAAATTTCTATTAAATCCTATTAAAAAAAGATAAAGCCTATTGAAAAATGTTAATTCTGAATTCAAAGCATAAAAAGACTGTATGCTAATAGCATTTGTCATAAAAGGAACACAAGATACTAGAATGAACAATCATGAAAGGATACCATTATCCTAAAGATAAAAGACATAAAAAAGTTAGTTACAACTGTCTCCAGAATTTTTATCCCCAGATGATTTGGTTTGTATAATGCTGTTCACAGAATATGGGGGATTTTGTATATTTTTCCCATGGTTTTAAAAGAAATGCATGAAGCTTACATGATTAGTACACATACTGTCTTGTATATGGCATATTTTTGCTACCATTTATTATGTTTTGGATAAATGAGGCACCACCCCAAAACTCTACATGTAGCAGGGTATTCAGATGCATGTAAGTTCCTATAGGTAGATTTCCTTGGCTATATAAATAAAAATTATGTATCTCAGGTACTACCATTCATAACATTTCTCCTTTGTCTTTACTGACATGAAGCTTTCAAAGTAATGAGTCAATTCTGATCCCTATATATATACTTCAAAACCTGCAATGTCCAGACAAGTCTATGTTTGATGTCTTGCAAATAGCGTCTTATACTGGTTTTTCCAAGTGGATCCCCCACCTTCTTTAAAAAAAGCTAAGTACCTTCAGGCATGTCTTTGATGTTATCACATAGTCAGAGGATCTAATTTTATATGAAACTATGTGGAACACATTGACAACGGATTAGTACTAAAAATTTTTTTTTAAAAAGTCCTTCATATTGCAAATTTGCAGTGGTCCAAACCAAAGTAGTTTTAAATGACATAACCATTTTTTAAAAAATAGCAATTATTCATTTAATACCTTCAAGAATCCCTAAGTGATTTGAAACTGGGGAAAGTGGCCTTATCAATATATTATACCAAAGATTACCTTCTCTTATGCGTTCAAACATATATTCAATAACTACCATTCATAAAACATGGACATTAACCCTAAACACCAACAACTCTTGCATTCTTCTCATGGTTTTTAAGAGTACACAAACTAACTTTCCTGGAAATATGATGACTGTTGAGCACAGCCACAAGGAGTATACAAATTAAAAGAATCATCAATTATTTAACATTTGTGAGTTAGACTATGTAATATTTGTCAGATTCTATAATTTGATGATTGTGGCTTAATGTACTTATTATAAAGTATATTCTATATTCCTGATGTTTCCTCATCATAAAATAGCAGTCTCTTAAAGACTGTACAATACTAAAGTACATGAGGAAAAATCCAACAAATATTTTGTTCCCATTAAATTTAAAGCTGAAAAATAAAATGGGTTTAGTTTTAAACAGGAATGTTAGTCAGCTTTTCATTATTATAACAAAATGCCTTAAATACTCAACTTTTAAAGAGAAAAGGTTGATTCGGGCTCACAGTTTTGAAGGTTCCATTCCAAGATCAAGTGGACTCATTGCTTTGTACCTCTGGTGAGCATGCCATCAATGGCAGGGAGTGCATGGCCACAGAGCAAAAGTAAAGCAGGAAGGGGCCAGGGTTTCACAATCCCCTTCAAGACTATGTCCTCAATGGCCTAAGGATAGTAAGACCCACCTCCTAAAGGTTCCATCACTTCAGAATAGTATCGCCTTGGGGACTGAACCTTTAACACATGGACCTTTGGGGAACACATATCCAACTACAGCAATGGGTATACGTAAAAAAGAGATAATTATGTTTAATATAAAAAAACACAGTTTAGATAATGAAACCATATGAAAAATAAGCCAGATACAAAACAGTATATACAATGACCTCAACAATATAAAAATCTATTGCATTTTAGGAAAAGAGGGGGTTAGTGGTAGAGGTTGGTGGTATATGCAAGGACCTGGGTTTAATCCTAACACTGCAAAAGAACAGAAAATCTAAGAAAGAAAAAAACAAAAAGTACAAATGTTATATTTGTAGAGTGGTAATTTATTTTTCCTTTCCCAACTCTGTAGAATAGTACCTAAAAATTCTTAAAAACTAAAGTAAATGAGTAGTAAAATATTCCCAAGTTTAGACACAAAGTTTAATAATTTTTGTGTCTTTTTGTCCTTGTCGTTTTGGTAAGGGGGAATGAACCCAGGGGCACTTAACCACTGAGCCACATCCCCAGCCCTTTTTATTTTTGGAGACAGGGTTTTGATAAGTTGCTTAGGGCCTCATTAAATCACTGAGGCTGGCTTTGAATTTTATAATCCTCCTGCCTCAGCCTCTGGAGCTGCTGGGATTACAGGCAATGTGCCACCATGTCCTGCTTGTCATGAGTTTTTAAATACTAAAGTTCAAGAATATGTTCCACTGATCCAGCTACAGACTATGCAATTCATTTAGATACCACTTCCTGACTCTTACGATGTGCCAAAGTATCTTTACACACAAGGATGTAAAGAATCTAAGATAGGAACTCTGCATAATAAAAATTTCATGATCTTCTTAATACCAGTTATAAAACTTCAAAAATTAATTATATGAAGGATAAATAATTTAGCATTATGTTTGATAATGGCAGAATGTTAATTCCTCTCTATCAAATGTTTAATAAAAACTTAAGTACGTCTGCTCCGATTTAAATTGTATTTGCTTCATTTCCAGGTCACAACAAACAAAAAATTTTATAATATGTAGAAGAAACTAAAAAGTTTAAACATGAAGCTGTTCTTATGAGAAAAATCTACATTTTTGTTTTTTAAATTTTGACTTGTGTTCTTACTGTTCTGAGGCCAGTCTCAAACTTGCAATCCTCCTGCCTCAGCCTCCTGAGCTGCTGGGATTCAGGCAAGCACCATGCACCTGGATGTGATACTAGTATTATAAACCAAAAGGACAATATTGCTATTCAACAGAAGTTGGAGAATTTATTTCTTCTTAGTTCTAAAAGTAACACATGCAGTTTATTACATCACTGTTATCAAGATATGCCTTATTTCTGCTATTTCACTGTATGTTTATATTGTATATTTTCCTAAAGAAAATGAATACAACTGCTCCCAAACCCCTGTGTCTTCTTCACTGTTGTATCTTCAGTAACTGCTACCAAGCCTAGCAATATATAATTCAGTAGTTATCCACTAAATGAATAACAAGACAGTACAAAAAGAATCCTTCCTCAATGATTTACACTAGACTTTCTGGGTACAGGAGGGGTGAGGAGGAATAATGTAGTCAAATGAAGGGTGGCGTTAACGTTAAATACTCATATTTCTCCCTGGACATATGCCACAAGCATAGTTTATTTTAAAATTAGATCTAATAACCAACTGGGATTCTAAACCTTTAAATATTAATGTCAACTAATCTGCCTTGCACATAAACAGCTCTTAGAGATTCACAGGAAAAAAGGGTAAAACCAAAAAAAATAATTAATAAAGTATGTAAACATGTCATAGAAAAATGAATACAAGTCACCCTTAAACTAAGATGTTTAATTTCACTCATAAGAGAAATACAAACTAAGACTACACTGAAGAAAATAGATACATTAATCAAATATAAATGTGAAAATGTTTAGATACATATTATAAATAAATACAGATAGACATCTGAGATAACTGAGGAAATGCAAACACTATCATCTAATCTATGTTAGATGATACTAAAGAATTTGTTTTGGGAGCCCGGAGTGTAGCTCAGCGGGAGATCATGTGCTTAGCAGAGTATGTGCTTAACAGTGCAAAGCCAACACCCACTATGACCAAAAAACAAAACAAAAACCCAAATTGTTTTCTTAATGTGATAATGGCATCTTGTGTTTAAGAGTCTACAAGACATACATACTGAAGTATTTATAGATGAAATTATGATAGGGACTTCAAAATAATTGAGTGGAAAAGGAATAGAGAAGGATGTAGAATACATGTAAAACAAGATAAATTGTTTTGATGGCCATGTATTGATAATAGTTGTTGAGTGATGAGTACATTGTTTTCTTGACTTTTGTATACATGTAAAATTTCCTCAAATAAAAAACAATCTTAAACCTTTTGTAAAAAAAAGAAAACTTCAGAAAACTTTGGAAGAAAACACTCAGAAACTAAGAAGTGGTTATTTGTTTGAGTTTTGACATTTTTAGAAAAAGCTAAAATTTCAAAAAATTTAATGGAAAAATACCAATAATAACCTCATTCCATCAATATCTGGTTTCCTAAATGAACAATTGTGTACCTGAATGCATCAGCAATGTTATATGCTAGAAGAGGGCTATAACAGGAACATGGATCAGCATAATCAATGAAAAAGCATAAAAGAGCACTAAAATATGCAAATGAAATAAATAAGAGGTAGCTAAACTCTAACTCACCATAAATTAAAATGTATACAAATGAAGACTTTTAGTAAAGTTGCAGAATACAAAATCACCATGAAAAAATCAGTTATATGCTGGACATGGTGGTACACTCCTATGATCCAGCAACCCAGGAGGTTGAGCCAGGAGGGTCCTGAGTCTGAAGCTAGCCTGGAGAACTTTGCAAGGCCCTGCCTCAAAATAAAATAAAAAGGCTGGGGATGTAGCTCAGTGTTAGTGTCCTTAGGTTCAATACCTACTAGCCCCCCCACATATACCCAAAAAAAGTCAATTATGTTTCTATTAACTAACAATGAACAATCTGAAAAGTAAATTAAAGAATTTTATTTATTATAGCATCAAAAAGAATAAAATACTTAGGAATAACTTAGCAGTAAGCTTCACCAAGGAGACAAAGGACTTATATATGGAAAACTACAAAATTTTGCTGAAAGAAATTATAGAAGACACTAATAAATGAAATGACATCCTATGTTCATGAAGTGAAAAAGAATACTATTAAGACACCAACATTCTTCAAAGTGATCTACAGAGTCAATGTCATTCCTATCAAAATCCCAATGTTGTTTCTTGTAGATGAAGAAAAATCTGTACTAAAATTCACAAGTAATCTTAGGGGATCTGAATAGCCACAACAATTTTGAAAAAGAACAAAACTGAAGATCTTAACACTTTTTGATCTCAAAACTTGCTACAAAGCTACAATAATCAAAACACTGTGGTTATTTCCATAAAGAAAGACCAGTAGACTACAATGGAGAAGCCAGAAATAAATCCTGTATAGGGTCAAGTGATTTCAAGGATGCAAGATCATTCAAAGGGAAAAGGACAGTCTTTTCAACAAATGGTGTTAAGAAGACTGGATATCCACATGCAAGATTGTAGCTGGGCATTTATACCATATGTAAAATTTAACTTAAAATGGATCAAATGCTTACATGTAATAGTTAAAACTATAAAACTCTATGAAGAAAACATGAGATGAAAGCTTTATAACATGGATTTGTTAATTATTTCTTGGATACGACAGAGAAAACAGAAAGGACCACAATGAACTACCACTTCACACCCATTAGGGTGGCCACCCAAAAGAACTGAGAGCATGGTCTCAAAGAGATACTTGTTTTATGTTATTCACAACGGTTCAAAGATGGAAGTAATTCAAATGGCTATTGCCAGATGAATACATAAGCAAAAAGTATATACATATAATGGGATAATATTTGCCTTAAAAATTCTAACACTTACTCAACATGAATGAACCTACAAATCATTATGTTATGTGAAATAACTAGTCTTGAAAGGACAATGATTATATGGTTCCACTTATATAAGGTATCTAGAGTAATCAAATTCATAGATAATACAATAGAATGTTGGTTGCCAGGGGCTTGGGGGAAGAGAAAAATGGGAAGTTGTTGCTTAATGGGAACAGTTAGTTTTGCAAAATGAAAAGAGTTCTGGCAACAGTTGGTGCTGATGGTTTCACAAAAACAGGAATATACTTGATGCTACTGAAATGTACACTTTAGAATGGTTAAATGACAAATAGGATGTTATGTTAAATTTTACCACATTTTTAAAAAGTAAGTACCCTCCTTGTTGCTACCAAAGGAGAGTTAGAAACTAAGAATTTTATGTTTTCTTCTAGAAATCCTACAGAGTGTCTCTCTCTCTCTCTCTCTCTCTCTCTCTCTCTCTCTCTCTCTCTCAACAGACATAAAGGGAATAATAAAAAGTAATCAGGGGCTGGGGTTGTGGCTCAGTAGTAGAGTGCTTGCCTAGCATGTGTGAGGCACTGGGTTCAATCCTCAGTATCACATATAAATAAAGGTCTATCAACAAGTAATAAATATATATTTTTTAAAAAGTAATCAGTATGTGAAAGTTCTGTTAAAAGATTTTTGGAGCATCCCATCATCCATAGCTAGGATAATACACAGCAGGCACTGAAAAACACATTATGGATACTGATTCCGAATGACAGCAACAACTAACATATATTGTTTATCATGTGTGACATTCCTCCAAATACTCTACATCTATTACGTTATTTAATATAATGAAGCATATATTATTAGTATGTTTATTTTATACATGAGGAATATGAGGCATTATAAAGTTAAATAAATTGAACAAAGTCACTATCTCTATTCAAATTAGATTACAGAAATGACTTTTAATCACTAGTAGTCTAGATGCAGAATTCATGGACTAAGACACTATATCTCATGCCTCTTTCTTAACCTATCAAATACACTCACAATCAGTAGAGGTAGGCACTCAAGATGGAAGTTTTAGAGTTAATCCTAAAGGCACGATGTCAAGCACTACAACATAGCATACAGAGCTAATCTATCTTTCTAAGTATCATATCCTATTCATTTCTTCAAACTTCCACCCCTTTCCTCTTTGAGCTGTATCAAGCCACCTTTTATTCCTTGACTAATATGAAGTTCTTATCTCCAAACTTTTGCATATGCTATTCACTGTATTAAGAAAATTCCCTCTCCTCTACCATCTTTATTGCCTCATTAGTTAAACTTACCCAATTGTGAAGTCTGTCTGACAGTAACCCCCACCACACATGCACACATGCACACACTCCTGGTTCTTTATGTTCTCAGATGACATGGTACACTATATTAAATTCTAAATTAGAAATTTCCTTAAAACTAGGAATATCTATGATTTGTGCTTATTCATAAATTTTGGCATATAGTAAGCATCTAATACAATGGGCACAATGATGCATACCTGTGATCTCAGAAATTCAAGAGGCTGAGGACACAGGAATATAGTAAGTTCAAGGCCAGCCTTAGTAATTTAGGGAGACTTTATCTCAAAATTAAAAAATTTAAAATAACTAGGGATGTAACGTAGCTCAGTGGTAAAGTATTCCTGAGTTCAATCCCTATGACAATCCCCCACCAAATGATTTTAAAAAACAGTAAACACCCAATATGCCCTTCTAGATTAAGTGTCTCCAGGTATATTGGGGCTTCCAAAGTTGTTTTTAGGACTTACATTTCAGAATCCATTAATTAATAACGAGGCTATCATCATGCAATTCTATCAGAAGCTAAATTTGCCATATGAAAGTTCAAACATAGACCCACAGACTGTAATTCAGATTTAGGTGGGTCACATTTTACATTAAGTACTGCAGTACTAAACCCACGGTTGCAATATGTAACCAAGAAACAATTTTAGGTGGGCACAGTGGTATACACCTGTAAATCCAGCTACTGGAGAGGCTGAGGCAGGAGGATTACAAGTTTGACAACTTAGTGAGACCATGCCGTAAAATAAATAAATAATTAAATAAATAAATAATGAGAGAGAGAGAGAAAGAAAAATAAAAGGTCTGGGGATAAAGCTCAATGGTAAAGTGCCCCTGGGTTCAATTCCCCAGTACTAAAAAAAAAAAAAAAAAAAGGAAATAACTGCGACACTACAAAGCATTTCTCATACACAAGATCAGTGTACTAAACATAAATATTCCAGAATTAAAGTATATCAAAGTTTGATATCAAATCTTGAGCTTAGCATTAATATAAGTTTCCTTTTATATAATCATCCTAGCTACAATTGCTCAATCCTATATAGTCACTGTATTTCATACATAAGCCTTTTTTTTTAGTTCTTATTTTATTGTATGGTAATTGGTTTTTAAAAATTTATTATTTTAAAAAAATTTTCTAGTTGTAGATGGACACAATATCTTTGTTTTATTTATTTATTTTTATGTGTTGCTGAGGATTGAACCCAGTGCCTCACACATGCTAGGCATGTGCTATCACTGAGCTACCACCGCAGCGCCCCCCTGTAATTATTTGTTTAAATGACTACCTCTACTGGATTGCAGGTAAACTACTACTATTTCAGTGCTTAGCAGCAAAAAAAAAACTTCCAAAGGTTGTCAAAAGACTTAAGCCCAATAATACTTTTTGTATCTGTAAATAATCCTGCAAATAATTTTACAGTAGAGAATTAAGTTCAGAGGTTACATAACTTGGCTGAGATCCCACAGCAAGTAGGCAAATGAAATTCAAATTCAAATCCAGGTCTTCAGTAAATAAATTCTAATTCTTTTTCACCACCCATTTCATGTTACCATAAACAACTACAAGCTGTTTAAGAACTATGTCCTATAGTAGCAGCTGTAGAATTTTAACAATTCACCCATAAGAATGAATCTCAGAAAAATTAAAACAGTAAATGCTGCTGAAAGATGGAATATTTGAACTTAAAGAAGATCATTTCTCAGAGGTGGGGTTGTGGCTCAGTAGTAGAGTGCTTGCCTCACTGTGTGAGGCACTGGGTTTGACTCTCAGCATTCCATATAAATAAATAAATAAAATAAAGTTTCATCAATAACTAAAAAAAAAATTTAAAAAGGTAATTTCTTCTTTCTATAAATACATAAAACTATCATACAAAGTTACTATTATAGTCTCAATAAAATGTTGCTGTAAGTATTTAAGATGTCACCTTGTACTTCTTTATCATGATATTCTTTTAGTTTTGTCCAAAGTTCCTTAAAGTCATTAGATATATCTGCAGAATTCGGGCTTCCACAACTGCTTCCAGAGATGTTCATCTTGCTTAACAGGTTCCACACTTCTATTTGCTTAATGTTTTCTGACCTTTTTTGTTACATTATATAGGTGTGAAGTTGTCTTTAGACAGCTGAAATACCTGAAACGACAGATTGCAACATAAATAAACTTTGTTGTTCACCTTTATGTAATTTGAAATCAGGATGAAACACAAGCTCAGTTGTTTTAAAAGTGCTCCTTATTTACCCACAATCAATCATTTTGAGAATTTGGGAAGGGTTGGTGGGGTGTGAGGAAATAAGATAAACCTCTTGATTTTAGTTATTTGGCCTTTACATAGGGGAAATATCTTATTGCACCCACAGAGAAGTAATTACTTATGTTCTGTTAAACTAAAAGGACTGATACTGACAGGTCTGTACTCATTCAGTCAGTATTGATTTACCATTATAAAAGAATTTATTGCTTTCTTAACTTTTGAATTGATGTGGAGTACAAAACTATACCAAGAAACCATTAAAAAAGTAAAATGATGCCAGGCACTTTGGTGCACACCTTCAATCCAATCAACTCTGGAGACTGAGGCAGGAAGATCTCAAGTTCAAGGCCCAACTCAGCAAAGAAGGAAGACACTGTCTCAAAAAAAAAAAAAAAAAAAAAAGAAAGAAAGAAAGAAAGAAGAAAAGAAGGAAAAAAGGAAAGAAAGAAGAAAAAGAAAAAAGAAAGAGGGCTGAGATGTTGCTAGTGGTAAAGCACCTCTGGGTTCAATCTCAATACCAAGGGAGGGGGGAAAAAAGTAAAATGATAAATAAATTTACTAAATTCAAATCTGGCTCCTTAGTGAATGCTATACAGTTGCTAACAAATGCCCAAACTGATTTAAGTGTCCCTGGCTAACAATTTATTGAGGTATCTAATGAAGAAGCTAAAATAAAATCTCTAAAGGAAACAAGAATATTGTGAAACTACTTGGAAACCTATAAATACTACAGAAATAAATATATAGTTTTATCAAGCTTTTAAAAACTGATATTGGACTTTTAAAAAACAATTAGCAAAAACTAGCCAGATCCCAGTGGCGCACATGTATTATCCCAGTAGCTTGAGAGGCTGAGACAGGAGGATGGAGAGTTCAAAGCCCGCCTCAGCAAAAGTGAGGCACTAAGTAACTCAGTAAGACCCTGTCTCTAAATAAAACATAAAATAGGGCGGGGGATATGGCCCAGTGCCCAAAATTCAATTAAAAAATTAGCAAAAACTGAACATATACTGTATTTCAGATATTAGGGAGTTATAAATTTTCTCAGGTTTAATAATGATAGTCACTAAAAACGCCTTATCTGCCAAAGAAATATATACTGAAGTGTGTATAGATTAAGCAATATATTCTTTGCGATTGGCATGAAAATATTCCTACTAATACAAATAATGGGTGCTGGGTGGAAAAATGAAATAAAAAATGCTAAACTTTCACAATTATTGATGCTGAACGATGGGTATGTATATGAGAGGGTTCATAATTGTACTGTCTCTAGTGTATACTCATTTCCATGTTAAAGTTTTAAAAAATGGGATTAGGTAAACTACATTAATACAGCTATTTCCAAAGAAGCTGGTATTCTACTATCTTTTAACCAGAAAAGATAAATTACGAGGCTTACATTATTGCCAATAAAAACCACCAATTATTATGTGTATAAAAGCAAAAGGCTAAGTTAGTTTACATTTATTATACTTAATCTTCAGAACAACTCTATAAAACAGCCACAATTATAAATTTCATTTTAGAGTTGAGGAAACAGGTGTAACAGTCAAGTCGTGAGCCCAAAAAATACCTAGGTAGCAGGAAAAGCAACAACAAAAAAGTAAAAATAAGCTAACTGTTCCAATTAAGTGAACAGTTTAAAGGTTTAATTGAAACTTTTAAATTGCACAGTATTAGTTTAAACCCAATGAATTTAAGCGTCCTTAAGAAACAAACTAAAACAATCAAATGCTTTAAACACACACACTCTTTCTTTATCAAAAGCAAACTTGCAAATCATGGCTCAGGAAACCCTTTCCTCCTCCCTGCCCACTCAGCACTTCTGGCTGACATCTCTCTGGTAGCACTGAACCGTTACTGCTGCACAGTGAGCCTTGATCTCTCAGAACGTACATCTTGCCACCCGAATTGCACTACGGGCTCCAAGACTAGTGATAATTCATTCCTGTGTGTTCCCTAGCACTGTAAACCAGCACACTGAAGGCATCCAATAAGATATTTACTGTCGCAACACACGTCCTTTCACACCGGTGAGGCAAGAGGAACTGCCCAAGGCACTTGCAGGAGTGCAGCGGTTCTCACTCCCCTCCCGGTCTCCACCAGCCTCTCCTCAGCACCGCGTACAATCCGCGCGCGCTCTTCTGGGGAAAATGCGCCCAAGGCCGGCGCGGGAATCGCGCCCGGCGCGGTCGGCGCATGCGCGCGGGCGTGCCGGGCGCTGGGAGGCGCGTCCTCAGCCCGCGCGGGAGAACAAGAACCACACAGAATGCTAGCTGGGGGCATCTCCACAGAGTTCAGACTCAGCCCAGCCTACGTCCTCACAACCCGAGTGCCTGTGGTACTCTCCAAACCCCGAGAGCCAAACTCCTACGACGAGCGCGCAACTCCAGACCGGAAATAGCCCCTAGGACTCGGCACTCAGGGTGGGGGGAAAGAAGATTCCTCGTACTCACAGCTTCCAGGACAGCCTCGAAATTCTCGAGAGCCCCAGGACAGGAGCAGATGCCCTCTGGGGTTGTAAAGGGACAGCAGCTCCCTGTTCCCCGTCGCCCCCTTCTTTCACCAGACTGGCAGACCCTGGTCCAGGGCTGGGGGAAGGCCGGAGGGCGGCCGGCCCGGCTTGGAAGCGGCCGGCCCCGCCCAGCCCGGGAGCCCAGCGACGTCACGCAACGTCACGTGACGTCACGCGGGAGTTCCCGCGGCGGCACGCCCTTTCCTCCTCGCTGGCTCAGTCGCGGAGTCTGAAGGAGGGGTTTAGCTGGAGGGTAGAGGGTTGCCTGCGAGCAGAAGGGACCGGCCTCAAGAGCTTGGCGTCCGCGACAGCGTTTTGGAGGTGCCCTGAGGAAAACTAAAACTGTTCTGTGTGGGGAGCCCCAGCCGTTGGTGTCTGTGAACGCTGTCTTCTCTGTGCATGTGACAAAAGCATATTTCAAGGAAAGCGTGTGGGAGGAGGGTACCAAACCCAGAGTTCAGAATCAGCTGGTGTGGGAGTGGACGCAGATCAGTCTCACCTAGTAGCCTGATAGTCATTATCTACGGGACTGGTTAGTAACGTCCTATTTCAAAATGCTTTTTATTTTGCTGAAGTTCAATGGGAAGTTTCTGGTAAACCTGAAATGAGAGGGAATCAGAAGCGACAGCATTCATTATTCGTTGGGGCAACACGTTGCTAGATAATTGTTTTAAAAAATCAAAATTTCCTGTCGCAGTTGTCTGATATTCAAACGGATAGTATATTTTTCTATTTATCTTGATTTTTTTTATTTTGGAGTACTGGAAGTTGAACTCAGGGTCTCCTTACTACTGAGCTACATCCCCAGCCCCTCACCCCTTTTGAGACAGGGTCTCTCTGATTTGCTGAGGCTGACCTTGAACTTGCTATCTTCCTGCTTCAGACTCCCTGGTCGCTGGCATTATAGGCATACAGTACCACACACTCAGCTATCTTAATTTCTGCATGTAGCATTTTTTTGACCATTTAGTTCTACAAATCAAGTTGAAAATAAACTATAAATCACTTTATCTTTGGAATACGTTTCTGTTATATTTTCAAGACCTGGGAAGAAGACAATAACTTTTAAGGTGTAATTCTTCAAAAATTATAAATACAAAGCATAAAGGCAATTTTCCCATTCATCCGAGATTTCAAGAATGAATATCATAATTTCCTCTTTGATATTGGACATATAAAAGCTGGTATCTTTAAAGAAGACGCTGAACCTTCCTTGCCCTATTGTAAGAACTTTTTCATTTTCAACTTTATAAGACTTAATTCATAATGTTTTTAAAAAATGAGCCAGCTGCAGTGGCTTTAAGCCCAGCAACTCAGGAGGCTTAGGCAGGAAGACTGCAAGTTCAAAGCCAGCCTCAGCAACTTAGACCCTAAGCAACTCAGGGAGACCTTGTCTCAAAATAAAATATTAAAAAGGACTGGGGATGTGGCTCAGTGGTTAAGTGTTCTTGGGTTCAATCCCCAGTACCACCTCCCCCCCAAAAAGATTGAAAAATTAACTATGCCATTTTTAGTACAACATAATTGGCAGAGTTAAAACTTGTATAAATGTTTATAATAGAAATTGGAGTTTTAATATGTGGAAAAAACTGTAATCAGGTTGTCATATCAAACAGCATATCTAAAGGACATAGTATTTGTCAGCACAGACGGTGGATGTCTATAATCCCAATGAATCTGGAGGCTGAGGCAAGGGAATGGAAAGTTCCAGGCCAGCCTTAGCAACTTATGCCAGGCCCTAAACAACTTAGACCCCTTTCAAAATAATAGGGCCGGGGATGTGGCTCAGTGATAATGGGCCCCTGGGTTCAATCTTTATTATCAAAAACAAAACAAAAATAGTATTTGTGGTCCAAAGAAAAATTATCTGAACAGAATGACCTAACCTGTTCTTAAGACTTTTGCCTATGACTCACTAATCCATTTATGCAAATAGAATCCAAAGATTTCATCCTTGACACTATTCTCCCTTAACCCTTGTACCCAATCCTTTACCAAATCCTTTCAAACATTTAAATCCATCCCTTTTATCACTACCTCCATAATCTTAGCTTCCATTAACTTTTACCTAATCTACTACTATTCTACTTTCCATATCTACCCAATCTACTAACCAACCTAAACCAGTCTCTTCTCTGGAAAATTGTTGAGTATCAATTCTCTATGTATATATTTAATTTTTATTGTATACATGTATTGCTGAAAAATCGTATATAGTCTAATGAGGAGAGTACAGGCTCTGAAGCCAGACTGCGTGGGTTTGAATCCTGCTAATATCCTCAGTGTCATTGGACTGTTTGCTTAACCTCTCTCATTTTTCCTGTCTGTAAAATGAAAATAATAAAAGTACCAATCTCATAGGGAATGAAGATTAAGTGATATAACATGTAAAGTGCTTAGTACACTGTTCAGATATATAATTAGTATATGTTCAATAAAAACTAGCCATTAGTAGGGGTTGGGACTGTAGCTCAGTGGCAGAGTGTTGCCTAGCATGTGTGGAGGCACCACATAAAAAAATAAACAAAGGCATGATGTCCATCTACAACTGCATTTTTTCATGTACTTGTTGATTGATTGTATGTCCTCCTCTGAGAAGTGTCTGTTCAAGTCCTTGGCCCATTTGTTGATTGGGCTATTTGTTTTCTTATTGTTTAATTTTTTGAGTTCTTTGTATATTCTGGATATTAGGGCTCCATCTGAAGTGTGAGGAGTAAATATTTGTTCCCAGGATGTAGGCTCCAAATACTGGCCAGAGCAATTAGATGAAAGAAATTAAAGGCATAAAAATAGGAAAAGAAGAACTTAAATTATCATTATTTGCGGATGACATGATTCTATACCTAGAAGACCCAAAAGGGTCTACAAAAAAACTACTAGAACTAATAAATGAATTCAGCAAAGTGGCAGGATATAAAATCAACATGCATAAATCAAAGGCATTTCTGTATATCGGCGACAAAACTTCTGAAATGGAAATGAGGAAAAACACTCCATTTACAATATCCTCAAAAAAAAAATAAAATACTTGGGAATCAACCTAACAAAAGAGGTGAAAGATTTATACAATGAAAACTACAGAACCCTAAAAAGAGAAGTAGAAGAAGATCTTAGAAGATGGAAAAATATACCCTGTTCATGGATAGGCAGAACTAACATCATCAAAATGGCGATATTACCAAAAGCTCTCTATAGGTTTAACGCAATTCCAATCAAAATCCCAACGGCATTTCTTGTAGAAATAGAGAAAGCAATCATGAAATTCATATGGAAAAATAAAAGATCCAGAATAGCAAAAGCAATTCTAAGCAGGAAGAGCAAATCAGGCAGTATAGCGATACCAGATTTCAAACTATATTACAGAGCAATAGAAACAAAACTAGCATGGTACTGGTACCAAAACAGGCAGGTGGACCAATGGTACAGAATAGAGGACACAGAGACTAATCCACAAAGCTACAACTATCTTATATTTGATAAAGGAGCTAAAAGCATGCAATGGAGGAAGGATAGCATCTTCAACAAATGGTGTTGGGAAAACTGGAAATCTATATGCAACAAAATGAAACTGAATCCCCTCCTCTCACCAAGCACAAAAGTTAACTCAAAGTGGATCAAGGAGCTAGATATCAAATCAGAGACTCTGTGTCTGATAGAAGAAAAAGTTGGCTCCGATCTACATATTGTGGGGTCGGGCTCCAAATTCGGACACCCATAGCACAAGAGTTAATAACAAGAATCAACAAATGGGACTTACTTAAACTGAAAAGTTTTTTCTCAGCAAGAGAAACAATAAGAGAGGTAAATAGGGAGCCTACATCATGGGAACAAATTTTTACTCCTCACACTTCAGATAGAGCCCTAATATCCAGAGTATACAAAGAACTCAAAAAATTAGACAATAAGATAACAAATAACCCAATCAACAAATGGGCCAAGGACCTGAACAGACACTTCTCAGAGGAGGACATACAATCAATCAACAAGTACATGAAAAAATGCTCACCATCTCTAGCAATCAGAGAAATGCAAATCAAAACCACCCTAAGATACCATCTCACTCCAGGAAGATTGGCAGCCATTATGAAGTCAAACAACAACAAGTGCTGGCGAGGATGTGGGGAAAAGGGTACTCTTGTACATTGCTGGTGGGACTGCAAACTGGTGCGGCCAATTTGGAAAGCAGTATGGAGATTCCTGGGAAAGCTGGGAATGGAACCACCATTTGACCCAGCTATTGCCCTTCTCGGACTATTCCCTGAAGACCTTAAAAGAGCGTACTACAGGGATACTGCCACATCGATGTTCATAGCAACACAATTCACAATTGCTAGACTGTGGAACCAACCCAGATGCCCTTCAATAGATGAATGGATAAAAAAATGTGGCATTTATACACCATGGAGTATTATGCAGCACTAAAAAATGACAAAATCATGGAATTTGCAGGGAAATGGATGGCACTAGAGCAGATTATGCTTAGTGAAGCTAGCCAATCCCTAAAAAACAAATACCAAATGTCTTCTTTGATATAATGAGAGCAACTAAGAACAGAGCAGGGAGGAAGAGCAGGAAGAAAAGATTAACATTAAACAGAGACATGAGGTGGGAGGGAAAGGGAGAGAAAAGGGAAATTGCATGGAAATGGAGGGAGACCCTCATTGTTATACAAAATTACATATAAGAGGTTGTGAGGGGAATGGGAAAATAAACAAGGAGAGAAATGAATTACAGTAGATGGGGTAGATAGAGAAGATGGGAGGGGAGGGGAGGGAGGATAGTAGAGGATAGGAAAGGTAGCAGAATGCAACAGTTACTAATAGGGCATTATGTAAAAATGTGGATGTGTAACCGATGTGATTCTGCAATCTGTATTTGGGGTAAAAATGGGAGTTCATAACCCACTTGAATCTAATGTATGAAATATGATATGTCAAGAGCTTTGTAATGTTTTGAACAACCAATTAAAAAAAGAAATCTGGAATTCATGTAGATTTTAAAATCATCTAGCTTTAGCTATTTCAAAAATGAAATTGTTGATTCTACAGTCTATGTTTAACTCCTACAGCTAGGTAGCCAAGTATGATGAAGGGGAAATCACCAGGTTAGACTTTTAGATAACACTAAAATTACATGTTTTCAAACCTCACTCAGGACGTAAGTTAATCCCTAAAATAGCCTTTGTTTAGCTCCTTCTATTTCCTTTGCTGTCTTCCATCTTTCACTATTTTCTTCAAGTCTTCCTATGTGGTATTTTCACTTTTAACCAAAACCTAGTACAGATTAAACCAGACAATTGAACTCAGGCAGTGAGATCTTCCTAAACTTTGTTTTCCCTTTCTCAACCCTGTGAATTAGGCAGGACCACATTGCAGATAAAAATATAACCCACATCGAATTGCTTCATCACCTCCTTTGCATCCACCTTGGTCTAATCCACCAGCAAACTTTTATAAATCAATAGTCTCCATTTAAAAAAAGTTAAACAATTATCTTTCTTTTTTCACTCTTTTCCCTTTCAGAATATTATCCTATGGTGGTCAGGCTGGTCCTTTAAAATGTGCCAGAACATCACATTCCCCTGCTCAAAACATTCCAGGGTCTTCCCATAACATTACAATAAGATCTAAAGCCCTTTCCAAGGAGTCAGGACAAGTCAGTCACTATAGTCTACTGATGTTACTTCCTAAATATATTTTGAGTAAGTTCTTTCCTTTTCATCCTCTTTCTTATTGCCCTACTTTAGGTCCTGTTTTTTGCTTAGAAGACAGCCTTTCTGCTTCCAATCTTGTTCGCATTAATTGAGTCTCCACACAGCTGAGATCTAAACCATTATTTCTGATCTTATCACTCTGCTTAAAACCCTTCAGTGACTCTCTATTGCCTAAAGGTTAAAATTCAATCCCTTTAAAGTATCACAGAAGCCTTTCTTAGTTCTGCATACTCTCTATGCATAACTTGCTCTTTCCCTTTATCAACAGAAAAGCCCCTTTATTCTCTCCTCCTCATTTCTATTTCTTTGTGTTGGTTCATCCAATCCTTTTTTTTCTTTCACATTTCAACTTATTCTTTAAGACAGCTCAAGTTGTACCACTTCCAGTAGAGTAACCTAATATCTCTCTACGCCTCCTTCCTATCCACTCCCACAAATGGCCCTCCTCATTCATCTATATCCCTCAATACATGTATTCTATCAGTGCACTTAATGCCATTATGTTGTCATTATTTTCATAAGACTTTTATCTTCTCCAAGCAGACTATGGGCTCCTTGATGCCAGAGACTGTACTTTTTTTTTCTTCTCAGTTTTCTCAGTTCTTAAGCATCCCATATAGCCACAGATATAATTTTGTTTTCTAGTGAGCACATTTTAAAATGAGGAACAAAACAGGTGAAATTAGCAATATATTTATTTTACTCAATTTACCTAAAATATTATTTTTATTAAAAATTAATAAGACTTTTTACATTCATTTTTGACTTACTAAGTCTTTGAAGTTCAATGTATATTTTGCCTTTATGGCACATCTCAATTTGGATTAGCTATATTTCAGTGCTCAAAGACACATGTGGCTAGTGGATACTGTATTGGAGAGCACTGGCCTATGCTGAATATTGAGTGAAAAAAAATGAGGTTATGTGATATATCTAAAGAACCAAGATGGAGCTGGGAATAAGACATGGTATCATATTCTCAGTCTAATGCTATTAGATGCCCACTTGTGTTGGGCATTTCCCATCTCTCTTCACTTCCCTTATCGTTGCCTCCTTCCTTTCCTAGCATTGAGTGCTTATATCTTATTGCTCAAAACTTAAGTGATTAAACCCATAATGATTATTTACATAATACTTTCCAGCACATCTAACATGAACATACAATATTGGTAAATTGGGGTGAGCTGTTATACCTTTAGTCAGAACTATTTTAAGTATAGGTCAAAAGGTTAGTTTGAGAGATGAAAGAAAATTCTGTTAACTGTCAATATTTATGTCAACTTAAAAGAGCACCTGATTTAATTTTTTAAAAATTGTTTATAGGAGTTAGTAAGTAGTGTTTGTGGGTGATAGTATACATCTATCAGGGATCTTGCTTCAAGTGTCAAAATGCTTGGTTATGATTTAATAGTACCAAGATTCCAGTTAGGTTGAACAAGTTTTATAATTGTTTTAAAAGATATATTTGACATTGATAGAGGGTGTCAGTATCAGTTTTTATTTTGTCATTGTCTTAGGTGTTCATTTAAATGTCTGTTAATCATAGACATTAAAGATTATACATTACTTTTCAACTAGAAAGAATAGTCTCATGTCTGTCTGGTAAGTTTCCAAATTAGATAAAGAAGCTTTATTTAATAAACTATGTAGGTATAACTACACTGGACTGAATTTCCTTCTTCATTTCCCTCTATAGGCTATTAAAGTAGTTCCATTTGTTTTTAAACATCTTTCATTTCACGTTAGTAATGGGCAAACTTTCACTGGATATATAAATTGTTCAATTTAGCATATTTCACTGTGCTTGATGAAGGTCCCTATATTGGTTGCCTAGGTTTAAGTGATAATGGACTGATTAATAATGTTATTAATATATTATTTGAAAAATAATTTATCATTAATGGACAGAGACATCTAGTTATTTCAGGTCATCTATTTATAATGCAGAGAATGTTTCAAATATTTCACATCTATGCATACTCTATAGGTTTTTGAAGCCCAGAGACTTTTTTTTAACTGGTTAGTTAGCCTTTACACCTTCTAACACTTGTACTTATAAGAACTTAACTGCTGAAGAGATAAAAAACTTAAGAGCCAGTGAATGTTTGCCTAGCATGTGCAGGGCCCTGGGTTCTGTACCCAGCCCTGAAAAAGAAAGAAAGAAAAGAGGAAAAGAACTTATGAACGATCACATGCTATGGAGATAGCTTCATGGTGAAGTGCCTTCCTAATATGCATAAAGCCCTGGATTTTGATCCCAGTACTAGAAAGGAAGAAATAAAGGAAGGAAGAAAAAGAAGATCACTAAGACTGTATAGTAGAAACATTTATTTTGGGAATCTTGAAAAATATGAATTTTTACCTTTTTATACAGTAAAAATGTACTATACTGCACTGCCCTGTGTACATATGTATAATGCTACCATGATGGAAGTTGTGAGAATATTTATCTACCATCATGTAAATGGAAAACATTATGAAGGGTTAACTGTAGAAACAAGTCACCAACATGTGGAGTCTACTTATTAAAGCATTCCTTAGTAAGTTCACAAGAGCCAACACATTTAATATCCATTGCTTTATCCACTTTAAAAATGGCAATTTTTCCTTCTGTGAATTTATGAATTTGTCCACTTCTTGGAAATAATTGTGATCCTTAGTGTACCTATGCATCACAAATCACAGATGTATCTTCAAACACGCTGTTTTACTTTGTCTTTTTTTTCCATCTTTCCCTATTCTAATTATGCTTGAGAAAAATAGACTTTGTTTAAAATATTGGCTTTTTGCTTTTCCTAATCCATATGTTAGTGTAAAGTTAAGAAAACTTTAATAGTTTATTACTTTTCCAAAGATAAATGCAAAAATTCAAAATATTTTGTGTTCAGTTAGATAGCTATGAGTTCTCTTATTCCTCCTTAAAGCTCAGTAGGGTAACTACAGTTTACAACAATTTTTTATATAGTTTATAAAGAAGTACAAGGCAGGTTAGAGGTGTGGCTCAGAGGTAGAGTGTATGCTTTGCATACTTGAGGACCTGGGTTCCATCTTCAGGATTCCCCTCCACAAAAAAGAACTAGGAGAGAGGAGTTTGAAGGTCCCCAGCACAAAGGGTAAATGTTCAATAAGATAAAAATGCTGATTATCCTGATTTGATTATTATTGGCTAATCCTTTCAGATAATCATCTCCTCTAATAATAATACAAATTTTGCATTTTAGCACTTGCCTGTAATCCCAGCAATTTGGGAGGTAAGACAAGAGAATCACCAGTTCAAGGCCAGCCTCAGCAATTTAGCAAGGCCCTAAGGAGCTTAGTGAGACCCTGTCTCAAAAAATAAAAAGTGATGGGAATGCTGTTCAGTGATAAAATGCCCCTGGGTTCAACCCCTAGTACTAAAAAAAAAAAAAAGAAAGAAAGAAAAAGAAAAAAAATTGTATCTCCTCTAAAGGAAACAGTATGTTTTAGCCATTACTTTTTCAGTTTTGCTTCTTATAACCAGAAGTATTAAAAATTTATAGTGAAATTATGTTGTAATTTACTTCACATTAATTGTGACTGTTTTTATGGGCTACATAGGATACTAAGACTGAAACAGACCTTCCCACGTCTAGTAGACATTTTATGTAAGGTGACCATATGACCAGGTTTACCAGCTATAGTTCTGGTTAATGCCTGTTTTACTAGTTTAATTATTAAATAGGGGTCCCTTTTACTTTAAAAATATGTCCTGGTTTGGGTGATAAATCATATGGTCAGAAGAAATTTGAGATATAAACTAATAAAAAGGGAAGATTTAAATACTTTTTTGTAGTCAGCACTTTTTCCTTCTCATCTATGTACAGATCTATCTAAACTCTCTTTAGCTTATTAAAGAATTATACTCTTTGATTTACTAAAGTACTCTGAAATTCCTGTGAGTTGAGAAGTGGTTTGTTTACTACTGATAGGAAATTAATTCAAGAGCATTAACAATGATAAAATACAAAGTACTTTTCCCATTTATCTTCTTTTTCAACCTAAAAAAAATTGTCAAAAAGATACAATAGTACAGTTTTCATCTTTCCACAGACATTGTAAAATTAGGTAGCTTGACTAGCATTATATGTATATATCATATATATATGTATTTGTTTCACATATATGAAAAGTATATGTCTATATACATATATTAATATATTTTATCATGTATATAATATATGTACATACATATATCTGTATACCATGCTGTTTTTAAATAATAGAATCTATATAAAGCTTAGTTTATTTTTTAATTTAGAAAATAGTTTAGAAAAAATAATTAGTTTGTGCATTTTGACAGAAAATTATTCTTATTTGAAGGTTAATTTGCAGCTCCAGTATACTTTTCTATTTACTTCAGAAAGTTTCACACTGTAAAAGGTTACGAAAAGGACTTGTAAATGTGACAGAATTTAATTAGTCTCACAACTGAGAAGAAGAAAATAAAGCAGGCTTTCTTAATCAGAGTTGGAGTGAAGCACCTATTATGAACAATTCCAGTTCATTTTTTAGACTTTTTTGCACTAATAATTTTTTTCTAAGTAATTTTGGTACACATGATGTTTTACTTACTGTACACTAGTATGTATATTTGAGAAATTGTTATAAACTAATTTCTAATGGAAATAGCAAAAATGTTTATACAAGCTTTCCCAGCCCTGAGTTGTGGATTCTTTCATGTTCCAAGTTTAAAATTGAATAGATTGAAGGGTGAATTATGTTGCAATATCAGAAAGTACCAAAGTAAGGAGTGTTCAAAAAAAATGTAATTGTATTCTATAATCAATGTAGCCTTAGGACACTAGGGAAAGAGCTGGGAGATAGGACTATGGCTTAAATTCTGGCCCTATCTCTAATTATCTGCATGTTTCCTAGACAAGTCTTATTTCCCCAACTGAAAGATGACAATATTTATTTTACCCAAAGGGGTTGTTGTAAGGATGAAATAATATATGTGAAATTTCTTAAAGAAGACTTAAGTTTGAAGCAGCTTGCCTTTTGGGAGCAGAGTGACAGAGGCTTTCCAGGCAGGAGTGTGCAAAGTTCTGCTGAGGGAGGGGGCAGGCAATCATTGTGAGCTCTAGAAACTGCAAATATATTATAATGTATTTATATAGGTTGATATTGGGAAAGTGGCATTGAGTTCTAATTTTTAAAATTCTAATCCTATTGAGTAAATAATGTAACTTCTCTTTGATTTGGTTGTTTATCAAAAAAATGAAGATAATATATACATTGGGTATTTCACAAAATCATTGATAAGATTGGATGAGATGTATATATGTACCCTGACAATGTAAGAATCTTGTGTAATAGATTTAAGGCTAATAGGAGACATGTCTCCAATCACTAACTTGTAATTATAGTGAAATGTTGAATTGGTATGCAAATGGTGAGAGATTTATAATAAAAGAAGGGACTAACTAAGTGCTTTTACATGATTTACATGATCAAATTTAGGTAAAGCAGGTGGTATTAAATGGTGGTTTTTATTATTAAATTCTTTTTAGATGTACATGACAGTAGAGTGTACATACATAGAGTACAACTTAACTCTACTTAGGATCTCATTCTTGTATATGTTATGGAGTTTCACTGGTGATATGATCATATATGAACAGAGGAAAG
The DNA here is from genome assembly GCF_045843805.1 of Urocitellus parryii. Lineage (NCBI taxonomy): Eukaryota > Metazoa > Chordata > Mammalia > Rodentia > Sciuridae > Urocitellus > Urocitellus parryii. The sequence continues at coordinate 47,238,947 of NC_135543.1, forward strand.
TTATGTTCCATTCATTCTACTCTTTCCTGTTCCCAATACCCTCTTTCCTCACTCCCCTTTGAATATGATGGTTTTAAATATTTCCATTCTATTCCAAAGGATTTAAAAATCATCTAGCCCAAAAGCAAAGTTGTATAAACAGGAGGAACTAATTCATTCATTTATTTCAGAGATTAGTGCTTGTAAGAAATCCTTAATATAATAGCGATATGTCATCTTTCCAGCTTCAAATCCAAGAAAGGGAATGTTGGAATAAATGTTAATATTATGATCTGAGCTAATATAGTAAAGACCTGAATATATTTTGTTTCTCTTTTTGAAAATATTATCTGTTATGTTTGGGCTTTGTTCAGCCACATGTGTCCCCACTTTTTCCCATTTCCTATGTAATCTTCATTTCAATTTTTCTTTATTCATTAGCTACTTTATTTATCTTTATTCATTAGCTACTTTATTGATTTGTTAAAATACTCAGCTTTCTCCCAGAATTCAAGTTAAGTGAAAAAATGATAGTCTTTGTTAGATTTCCTTTTTACTTGCATCTATTTCTCCTTCACTTTCTCTAAAGTAGGCTTAGGCATTATACAGATATGGTATTTACTTAATTAAAGCACATGACTTGATGTTTAGTTATTCCATTTTTAATCTGCTTGACTAGAGCCTTCGTATAATGCATTCTTCAAAATCAAGCTCCAGGATCACATTTTAGGTTTTAATGAATTACTTCTTGTAACCAGACCCTTTTGGAGACAGTCCAAGATAAACTTGTACTATTCAAAATTCTGTGTTTCACTAAAATGAGAAATGTCTCTTGAGGGTCTAATGTAGTCCATTTGTTTTTACTATAATTTTACCATTGTAAACTTAAAGACTTTGGGTCAATGCTGGGCATAAAAGTATTCATATAGTACATACTAATTAATTGTTCATTTTGTTGCTGTTTGTCCCTTTAAAAATTGGCAACCAAATTCAGGAAATGAATTGTAGTTTATTAGATAATACCTTTCTCACAGAAGATAAAGTTTCAGTGCAACTTGGGTTTTGTGGGAATGGATCAAATCCATCAGACAAAAGTAGGGTAAAGTTCCTTATTTTCCACTTGACATTGCTATACTGATTTCTCAGAAAATTTATTTTAGTTCTCTTGAATATAAGAATTATATGGTAAGCCTAAAGAAAAAGCAGTTTGACTCTATATTTGTCCCATAATAATGATATATTGCATACTTCTTAGGCCCTGTGAGTCTCAGCCATTGCAGTGGCAACCAGTTTCATGCAGGCGAAACCTGACAGCCCTTCACCTGACTTTCTGGCCCAGGACCTTTTCTGAAGCTAGTGAAAACAAGTGCATAACTTGAAAGTGTAAGAAAGGGCAACCCTTAACTGAAGGAAGTCAGAATTGATAGAGAATTGCTTCTCTCATGGGTCCTATGGCAGGCAATTCTGAAGTTGTTTCACAACTCCTCATACTGAGCTTGAGCATTGATTTACTCATAGTAGGCAATGAATTCAAGAATGCACCCTTGGGGCTAAGGGTAGTAGCTCAGTGGTGGAGTGTTTACCTGGCATGGGCAAGGACCTGGGTTCAATTTCCCAAACTGTAAACAAAGCAAAAATCCCCACTTTTAATTCCTTCCTTCACTGTTTTCTTCTCCTAACTCTCAACTCCTATTTCTAGTATGATTTCCCAAATAAAAACTTGTACGTAAGCCAAAGGACTTGGGTTCTATTTTCCATGGAGAACCTAGACTAAGAGATAAAGAGTTGTTATTAGTGGAAAATTAAATTTGGGAAATTTTCATGTATGGACGGGACAGTCAGATTAATGGTGTGCCAGTGTTTGTAAGGATAGTATTGCTGGTAATATGGCATAATCCTTAGAGCATCTAGAAATCCTTGGCCAACTGATTTGATGTCATCTAAGATAATAGATACAAATAGTCTTTGAGAAACTAAGATAAAGACACACATAGGGCATTTGAATTATCCCTGTTAACTTCATTCCACTAATATACTAGAATAAAGATTATAGAAATCTAAATTTTAAAAAAGTACTTAAACCTTTTAGTCATATTGATATATTGCTCTTAGTATTAGGCTTCTTTGAAGTGAATGTTTAATTGGATTGGGATTATATGAATTTCTGATTTTTAAAATTTAAAATGGTTAAAATATTCTTCAGGTCCTGGGGTTGTGGCTCAGTGGTTAAGTGCTTGCCTAGCATGCACGAGGCACTGACTTCGATCCTCAGCACCACATAAATGTAAAATAAAGATATTGTGTCCACCTAAAACTAAAAAATAAATATTACAAAAAATCCTCTAGTATTAAATCTTAATGCCTCCCAAGATTGTTGATTTAATTTTTATCTTTCTGACAAAAATGCATATATTCTAAGGTAAGCATTGACTTCTCTTATTGAAGATATTCTTAATGAGGTAAGAAGGATATTGACATTTGCTGAGCACCTACTGTGTTCTAAAAACTGCCAGGTGTTTTAAGATAATATAATTAAACAATTCACCCCTTCTTTCCTTCCTTCCCTCCTTCCCTCCCTCCCTCTTTCCTTCCTTCCTTCCTTTTTTCTTTCTTTCTTTCATGCTGTGGATTAAACCCAGGGTCTTACACATGCTAGGCATGTACTCTACAACTGAGCTATGTCCCCAGGCCTAATATAACAACTCTTAATGAATGGTTTTAGTTTCCTTAATTCACAGATAGAGAAAAGAGATTTTAGATAGTTAAATGATTCCCAAGTGCAAACTGGTTTGTAGCATAACCAATGTTCAAACCCATGTCATTTTGGTTCAAATGCCCACATCCTTTTCAATATACTCTCCTTCCTTTGTATTATAAAAGTAAGAAACAAACAAACAAACAAAAAGGGATGATTTTTCAGAGTCCACTTGGACTGAACTAAAGTTAGAAAATTTAGAAGTATTGCAAAATTAGGATTTATGTGTAAAAAGATAAAGAGATTAGGAAAATTAATTTAGTACCAGGAATCAGAACTTAAAATTTTGAGCCTTTTACTCTCAAACTTTTTGTAGTCCCAAGTACCAACAATTCCTCAGGTTAAAAATGTGTAAAGTATTTTCTGAGCACTTGTATGCAAAGCACTTTTTAAGAGAATACTCTTAAATACAGGTTTTGTCATCTCTAAGGTGAGTTTTGAATGTCACGATTCTGGTCTGTATAACCTATTGAAATTTTCTATTGGTTCATGCTAAATTTTAGGAATTCTAAATTCTTAGGCAAATACTAAATTCTTACCTACATAAAAATGACTAAAACAAGATAAAAATGTAAAGTTTAATACATATCAAGAAAACAAAAAGTAGGCTGGGGTTGTAGCTCACTGGTATAGCTTTTACACATGCATACATGAGGTGTTGGGTTCAACCCTAAGCACCACATAAAAATAAATAAATAAAACAAAAGTATTGTGTTCATGTACAACTAAAAAAAGTATTTTAAAAAAAGGAAAGTAAAAAGTTGAGATGATTTAAAGCAATGCCACGTCAGAGGCCCTATTATCAATTGGAAAAAACTTGTAGGATGGTATTAAGAGATTAGGGTTTGAAGAGATAATCACCTTTCTTACCAATGGCCATCCCATAAATTCAACCACTGTGCCAAAAATGTTTGTTGGCAATAATGATAAATATTGAAGTATTAAAGCAATGTCTTAGTCACCAAAAATTCACTAACATAACTATCCAAGTTTATCTTTTTACAATAGAAAACATTTAGATTTCATGTGGTATTCAGGAGAGTACATGCAAGGTAGTGAAAGAACTACTAGTCTGGGCTGGTGTTCAGGAAACCTGGATGTTCTGGCCTGAGCTCTACCCTTAGATTATACAGTAGTGACTTAGCTACATTTTCTTGGCTTCATTCCTCAACTCAAAATGAAGAGTTGGATTCATGAGTTATTAAGGATACTTTGAGCTCAAAAAATGTCATGATTGTAAGTGCTTTTAGTAGGATGAAGATTTTTAATAAAGGAGAAGTTGTTAGAAAGCTAGCATTGTTGACAAGAAGAATTGTGTGGCTAGGAACAGAAAGAAAAATAATGCATTTTAATTTGGTTAGTAAATTCATATAGCTTTAATTTTAATCAAAAAAGTGTATTAATATTTTAAAGGAATCCATTTAAAGAAAATACATGTCATTCAATTAAGTCATTTAATAGGTCTTAGTATATTTGAAAATGAAAATCCCATTAAATGAAAACTATAGAATCCCCTTCAAAAAATATAGAGTTAGGCTTAAAATTTTACTCATGGATTTTATATGAAATGTATCTTGATCCTATAAGATTTCCTCGAAACTACAAATGTAAAAGGTTCAATTAACTATTTATCTTTACACAGTTAAGTCCTGTATTTTAAACACAGTATGCTTTAAAATTTTTAATTACTGTATACAATATATGCAGCAGAAACATCAACAATGTACTCTATTGATGCATATGTAGCTCTTACTTGAAAATTGATTGAAAAGAGAAAAATCCAATCAATTGTAAATTTGACCCATGTTTCCAAAAGCTTGTCATAATACAATTTATGCTGAAGAAAATTAATTTTGGTTTGCTGAATCAGCACATTCCATTTGCAGATACATTACATAGCTTTTAGAAGTTTAGTTGAATTACCAGAAGTTTAATGCAGAACCCTCTGGAAGTAGGATTAAGAAGTATCCAAAGATTTTCCTTGTAAAAAATGAAATCTCATCTGAACATTTATTTTCATCTTTAAATTAATATCCTAAAGAAACATAGAAGCTTTGAGTATGAACATAATGACAAAGTGGGTACACTAGGAACAATGAAAAGGATGCATCAGCCTTGCTCAGTTCAAGGCTAAGTTCTATTAAGAAGATCTACAGATAATGCTTGACAGGAAATATTCAGTGTAAATCTGTTTACAATTTTTAAATTCCCAGATAAATTTGTATGTGAGCAGTTATGTTAAATTAAATGCCCCCAAAGACACGTACATTCGATTCATCCTAATATTGATAACTAAGGGGAAATTTTATTATGTAAAAATGAATCTAAAGGGATCGGTAACTTTCATTTTAAATGACTCATACTATTAAAATAAATTAATTAGATCCACAAAAGAAAGAGATAAAACAAATACTTTAAAATATAAATGGAAGGAAGACCCAAGTATTCTTTAACCTAAAAAGGTTTTCAGACCTAATAGGCATGACAAAACCTGTCTTCATTCCTTTCTATTCAGCTCAGCAAGTGCTTTTGAGCTCCAATAGTTAATCAGTTACCAGATTCCACAATCTTTGTTTTTCACACTCCTCAATTCTTGCTGTGAATTGTTCCTCTAATATACTTAGGATTACCAAGCAGGGCAATACTTTTTTCTTTTACCTTAAAAAGGCAGTTATTCTTTTATACACAACTCAATATACTATGTAAAATTGCACCATATAGCAACAGCCTGTAAAACATAATAGTATGTTATCATAGAAGTATATGGCTTAAAATGAATCATTAGTATTTGAAATATTTAGCAAAATTATTCAATCCAACTTTTTAAATGACAATAGCCATAACCAAGTTATAAAAAGTACAGAAAAAGTATATTGTATACCAAATAACTATCCAAACAAATCCATGAACATATGTGCAAGTTTTATAAACAATATTCAATCAGATTTACAGAAAAGGTAGAATGCAAGTATTATCATGTTAAAAATCAGTATCTTCTTAAACATCATTTAATTTAACCTTCCAAAACTGCATAAAAATTGAGAAATATAAAAGATATATTAACTTACCCTTCAATTTATTTAGAAAACCTCTGCTCTTGGTCAAAAGCAGAAGGTGTTTCACTCCTCACTTTCCCTAAGGCTATGAACATAAATGTTAAATCAGTGGACGCCACCTCTCTGGACCACACTAAGTTTGCTAGACACTCCAGTTATGTGGAAGAGTTCTGCTGCATCTAAGCTATATACTGTGTGCAATGGATAACCTAATATGCCTTTCATTTAACTGGCTGGGCAGGTTTCTACCTTCTGTGGAACATGGAATCAAACCAGAATATGTTGGCATAACAGGCCAGTCAAACCGGTTCTTCTGTAGATCCAGAACCCGTCTGACCAGTCTGCATCAAAGGCTAGCCCAACATGCTGCAGCTGCTCAGCTTTGCTAAGCTTGTACTGGGTGAGTTATCCCCACCTCCCGTCAACTCCCAACAAACTACTCGGAATGTTGTAGCCTCCAGCAAAATAATTCAGAGTTCTGATGGGAGGGGTAGATCTGTGTCAGGTATAGCAAGAGTCCATTGTTGTAAGTCTCTCCTGGTAGATACAAATAAATAAGTGGTCTATTGTCCTGAAAGGTAGGTAATCCTTCTTAAAATGTGTTCTAGGATTTTGTGCTGTCGGAACTCTCTAGAAATAGATTATCTACAATGGAGAAGAATACCATAATTCCTGAACTTTTCCCACTAGTCCATTTAGCTTTGTTTTCCTAACTTAGCCTTGAGGGGAGAGGTTAATATTCCCCACAAGGTTGCCCAGAGAAGCATTGCCCAAGGAAGCATTTCTAGGGGGAGAGAAATAAAGTGTAGTTTGACCAAACATTTGCCTGGGTGAGTTATCTTCCTTGTTCTCAAATGATCCTCACACCATTCCAGTATAAATTAGAAAAGCTACTTCTACAAAACAGGGACAATTTAGAAAGGTTTCACTTTGGATATTCAACAGTTCAATACAAATTATTGATATCTATTGTATCTCAAGAATAATGTATTACATTGACAATGGTGAAAAAGAAAAATTTAGTAAGAGTTGAGAGTTATGTCAGTTTCCAATTAAGATGTCTAGTAAGTTTTTGGAAGGGAGAAGTAAGTAACACAAGATTACATTTTGATAGAAATTGATTTATATTAAGAGATCAAGTGAAGTTTGTTCTTATTCTTTTGTAATAGTTGTATATTTAGAAGCAGTCTTTCCTAGGTACCTACACAGTGAATCTGAAAATTTCTCTGTAAGAATCATCTGAGGTGATAAGAACATAGATTGCTAAGCCTTAGCCTCTAGAGATTCTGATTGAATAGATCTGAAATATTGCCTAAGCACTTCCGGTGATTCTAATGCAGTTGTCATGGGGACCAAAGATCCAGACTCCATGCTTGGGTTCTTTCTATTTCTGTGCCTGATAATAGAACACATATGCACTAAAAGTATGACTGTAAGTATGGGGAAACTTCACAAAGGAGATGGTTTAGAGATTTCTTTTTTCACTATAACCAAAGATTACTATCTGCAGGATAACAAAAGGATGTACAATACAAAGACTGCCTTTGATTTAGTACAGTAATAAATATAAGTATCTGAGGACACCATTACTCAAAACTTGATTAATATTAGATTATTTTTCAGAGCAAGTGTCAGCACATTTTTTATAAATTTTTTAGAGTATGTGGGCCAGATTTTCTTTATTTCAACTATGCAGTTGTAACATTGTAGCATAAAAGCAGACTTAGACAATAGTCAAGAAATGGGCATGGCAGTATTCTAATAAAACTTTATAAAAACAGGTGGCAGGCTAGATTTGACCAGTGGGCCATAGTTTGATGAACCTTGTGAAAATTTTAACAAGATTGCATATTTGGTTGGGAAAAGGGACTTTGGAGTCAGAAAGACATGGGTTCTATCCCAGTTCTGTTCCATACTAGCTTTGTCAGTTGAATCAAGCATCAGTTTTATTTATATAATGGGGATTAAAACAATATCACTTACCCCCTCAGTTGTAAAATTCAAATAACATAGTTTATATGAGCATCTGTCTGAAAAGCTAGTACACAGTAAGGACTCTATAAAATGTCAGCTAAAAATAAACATGTTCAAACATGGTAGTTGAGTATAGGTGTTTATTTTCATTATTTCTTGAAATCCTACTAAAATGGCAGAAAAGAACAAAAACAGCATAAATCTTGAGGACCAAAAGAATAAGAGAGGTAGATAAAGAGTTGTCCATGAAGTTTTAGAAGAAGGAAAGAGGATAAGTGGTGAATAGAGAAAGAGAACGTCTGACTACTTACTTTAATAAAAGCAAGTCTATCTCTGCTGCTAGAAAACTTTAAAAATTGAACAAGGACCTCTAAAAGTCATGGGGTATAAAGTGACCTTAAAATGGGAGGGTTGGTTGAAAAAAGTCTGTTTAGGAGCAGTTTGCTTTGCAGGTCCCTTCTCCAAACCAGAAACCTGGAGAATGCACTTTCTTCAGCCTTGGCTGGAGAGAGGTAGGATTTGTTGATTCATGGTAGGGGAGATTGTCCCACATTGGTACTAGATTTGGAAATACCAGACAGAGCTGATGGTGAGTGCTAAGTATCATACTGAAAATTTTAAAAATTGCATTATTTTCCTATTGTTTCTGTAACAAATTACCCCCAATTTTGTGGCTTAAGAAAATACAAATATAGCATCTTACAATTCTGGAGATCAGAAGTCCAAAATGGGACTCAATGGGCTAAACTCAAAGCCTCATTTCTTTATGGAGGCTTCAGGGGAGAAAATCTGCCCTTTTGCCATTTCTAGCTTCTAGTAGATACCTACATTTCTTGACCCATAGTTTCATTTCATCTTCAAAGCCAGCAATGACTGGTTAAGTCTTTTTAATATTCGCCATTCTGACCATGACTCTACTGCTCTCCTCTTCCATATTTAAGTGCAACTTGACAAACCAAGATAATCTCTGTATTTTAAGTACAATTTATTAGTTACCTTAATTCCATCTACAGTGGGCTGGGGATGTAGCTCAGTGGTAGAGTGCTTGCCTAGCGTGTGTGAGGTCCTGGGTTTAATCCCCAGTGCGGCAGAAACAAAAAGAATTAATTCCATCTGCTGTCTAAATTCTCTGCCACATAAAATAACATATTCACAAGTTCCCAGGATGAGGATATGTGGATATCTTTGAGAGGCCATTATTCTGCCTAAAATGGAGTCTAGGTTAAAGTCTATTGGTTGGTGAGATACTCAGGTTTATTCTTCTGCTTGACTTCTGAATGCTAATAATTAGGTTTGTTTTCTTCACTCATGAGAACCAGAGAATTTCTCTGTAGAAACTCTTTGGACCCTGATTACCCTAATCAGCTGGGGCTGATTTTATGTATGTAGGGAATCTCTGAAGAGATTTTTTATTGTAACAACTAGGGAGATATGTAGAAGTTGCTACTGGCATCTGGTGAGTAAGGGCCAGGGATGCTGCTAAATGTGTTACAAAATACAAAAGATAGCTCACTTCCCACTCCAATAAATAATTATTCATTTTGAAATTTCAGTGGTGCCAAGGTTGAGAAATTCTATTCTCATGTTAAATCTTCCAGTCAGTATCACTCTAACATAAATCAATAAGTCCTAGCTAGGCTTACAGAGTTCTAAACCAGTGTCTTCTTGGCATGGGGGAGGAGGGTACTAGGGATTGAACGCAAGAGTGCTTTACCACTGGGCTGTATCCCCTTTTAATTTTTTATCTTGAAACAGAGTCTCATTAAGTTGTTTAGGGCTTCACTAAGTTGCTGAGGCTACCCTTGTAATCTTTCTACCTCAGCCTCCCAAGTTGCTGAGATTATAAGCATGTACCACCATACCTGGCACAAATCAGAAACAGATAAAAAGAACTTAGAGAAAACAGTAAATGCAGAGAGCAGAATAATATTTTAAAGTTCATAATATTACTGTCTTCAAAGAAATTAGAGTGGTTGCTGATTGCACAGAATGAGAATGGAAAGGCAATGTAAAAGTGGAACTTTTAGAATCTAAAAAGGAGATACTAGAAAATAAAAATATAATAGCAAAAATAAAGTCAGCAGAAGGAGTTGGAGGATAAAGTTGAGAAAATTCCATAAAGAGAAATAGAAAGGTAAAAAGAGGAAACAAGCCATTCTGACGGTGTATTTCTGTAGTTACAGCTACTCAGAAACTGAAGCAGGTGGGGCACTTGAACCTAGGAGTTAAGAGGTCAGCCTGGGCAATATCAAGAGACCCTGTCCAAAGAGATAAAAAATAAAAATGGGGGAGGCATAGAAGATAACATATTTTTTTTAAATCAGAGAATAAATTGCAGAAGTCCAATAACTGACAAAAGCAGTTTCAGGAAAGAACACATAAATGGAAAATTATCAAATAGTTTTGATTTTTTTCACCAGAAACAAAGAACCCAAGTTTCTGATTGAAAAGGAAGACAAGTACCCACCAAATAAATGAAGAGAGGCTATCAAACAGACAAATCATGGAATTCAGAATACCATGGATTAATAAAAATTCCAAATATTTCCAGAGAAAAAAAGGAGAAAACACACACAAACACATACACATATACAGAACATCAGTCACATAGAAAGTAGCAGGATTCAATAAAACAAATGACACTAATTAATAGCAACACATGAAACTAGAAATCAATGGATTGATCTCCAAAATTCTGTGAGAATATTATTTATAAAACAAGAATTCTGTATTTATTCAACCTTGCAATCAAAAGTAAAAGTAGAATAAATATAGTTTTGGGTACATAAGGCCCTTCAAACTGTTATCTTTTCTTAAGAAATTACTAGAAGATGTGCTTTAAAATAAAGGCTAAATTAAGAAAGCTGAAAACATGAAATCCAGGATAATCTCTGCTTCTTTTCTTTACTTGAAGTTCCACATGGTCACAGTTCTAGTTCCAAAATCTCCATAGTGTTACTAATTATGAGTACATTACTGAAGAATCTGATTTATACACACAGAAGAGAGAAGATTGGATATAGAAGTATGTTTGGCTATTGAGCATCTAACTAATTGGATGTTCTTGTGTCAAGTATTCATGATACAAATCTGGCGAGTAGGCCTCAGAGCTGTGATGCTATATATGGGAAAGTTCTCAGGTAAAGTGACAGTGGGAAGAGAAAGCAATGAAATACATATAACATTTTATTACATGTGTAGATGACCCTGTATTCCATATCTATCCAATTGTATTTTTAGATCTCAGACATTGTTTAAAAATCTTTGAGCATTTATAGGTCATAAGCACTTTGTCTCCAACAACTAATGATGGTAAAAACAACAAACAGCTATTATTTATTGATCAATGCCAGGCCTCATCCTAAACACTTTTCACATATCTAATTTTTACAATGTCCCTAATGGAGAACTAGTTATTACTGTATTTTCTACTTTACAGATTAGGGAATAAAATCCATAGAAATAAAGTGATTTACTGAAAGCAAAGTAACTGTTTAGTGGTCAGCCTATTTTAAGAGACCTGTGCACTCTGATTCCTAAATCCAGGGTATTAATCTTTATGTTAAAGTAGAAAGACTACCAATGGAAAGGATAGATTCTATCAGCATTTGTAATTAGAGATTGCTGTGGTTTGAATATGGTTTCAGTGTGTCTCTCAAGGGTCATATGTTGTGAGCTTGGTCCTCAGTGTGGCATTATTAAGAGGTGGGGGCTGGGTACCTGCCGATGGAAGGAATAAACTAGCTCTTGTGGGACCACAGTCTCTCTCTGGCTTCCTGTCTTGCCCTATGATGATACCTTTCTGTACATGCTTTCACCATTGTGACAGCATCTGCACTGATGCCTTTATCAGAGCCCAGTCAGGTATCATACCCTTGAACCGTGATCTAAATAATCCTCTATACTGTTTATATAGTACCCAGCCTGAAGTATCTCATTTTAGTAACAGAAAACTAATACAGAGACCAAGGTCTACTTTTGATTTTTGTTCTTTCTCTAGCAAACTCTTTCCTTAAAGGTTGATTTAATTTACATGTTACTTTCATTAAACAACCTCATAATAATCTAAGAGGGTATTTTAATTCCAAATAAATAGCTTATTACCCAAATGAATCTTAATAGGTAGAGCTTGAGACATATAAGTGGTTTTTTGTTGTATTTACTTCCCTGCTTCTCATCTAGAAATGGAAGTTCTATCAACATGTGACTATCCAATATCCATTCCTTTCTCACATATATACCTACGTACCTGTAATTCTCACTTTTCAAAAGAGTCATTTCCAGAGGAACACATAAGGTTTGGCATAATTAATTTTTCAATTAATTTCAATTAATTTTTAAATTACTGAAAAATATTAAACATATGTTATACCATCAATTCTATTGCTTTTACAATTACTTCGAGTAATTATAATAAATATTATTAGATTTTATTTAAAAAGATTTTTGAAAATGCAAGAGTTTACTTTTTATTTTTAACCTAGATGTTCCCAAGGAAAGTTCTTTTTCTGATTTTACTTGATAGTTTTATACAGCAATCTTAAACTTGTCATATGATAAGAAAAAATATAGTCTACTCTGAACCAGAATTATATTTCTACTTTATAAGGCAAGCCAAACAACATCAGGTTAGCTATTTTCCACAATGTAGTTAAGCTGACTTATCCTGAAAGATTTGGAAATATTTTCTAATTGATTCAAGGTTAATAGAAAATGAGGTTAATGTTCACAGATCATAAAATGAGGAAGGCAATCAAACTGGTACAAGTACAAACTTGCACCAACAGAAGAAGTATGCACAAACATTTATATCTGCCAATTTTCATGAGTAAAGTTTTGCAATATACTACCCAATAGCTAGTAAAACCTGATCACTATAAAATTAAGAGCACATTTTACCTGAATAAGATCAAATCAAGAAACCTTATTCTGAGATTTTCTCAATTACTCTTAGGTTATATAAATGTGGGTTAGTTTTTTATTCAACGTTCTAACCCTCAGTTGCTTCACTTATTAAGTGGAGAGAATTTGATTGGTTATATTCTAAATATTTATTCAGCTCAAAATGTGTTCTTTGGGGCAAGTGAATAACTTTTTCAAAATGTAGGAGCAAAGCAAATAAACTAGTGAAGAAAACATTTTACAAAAGAGTAATATTTTAAATGTGAGACAATTTGGGGTTGGATTCTAGAGAAGTTGATGCTAAGACATGCAGGTACAAGTGATTTGGTAAAAATGTGCTCCTCTATGAAACCAGCAGGATATTTGGGGAGGCAGGACCAGAAAGGAGAATAAGAAAAGCAAGGATATGATTTTACTATCAGCTCAGTCCTAAGGAGCTCCAGGTTTTAAATTACAATGAAAAAGTTTATTGTACTTGGAGGCAAGGACCTGGGGCTTCCACAATCTACCAACCAGTCACTGGCTAACTTGCCAACCAAAAGAGATTAAAACTTCCAGGCATTTTTTACTTTCAGCATCTATGTATGATGTAGTATAACTCAAGAGTAGTTCTTTGAAGAAGGTTGAGGTGCTGTAAGGTAAAACTCTAAGACTTTTGCTTTTAGCCAAGATGGAGTTACAAGAACCAGATTTATCCTACCACCTGAAATAACAAAAACAAAATGTATAAAACAATATTTTCCAAGTCATTGTACATTGGCCAGTAAAGAACAGTTATCCCTAAGAGAGGGTAAACAAACAACCCCTATAAATACTCCAGCTTACTACCTGGAGTATTTCCGAGCTGGGTTGACATGGGTAGAGTTCAGTGATCTTACAGAGATTATATTTTGGAAGAAATTGCAAGACTCAATTATATGATGCCCTCAATAAACAAATTTTAGATATATGAACCAAGTAGGTTAAAAATAAAAGCATCAAAAAGATGTCTACACTAACACTAACCAGAAGGTACTGATAATGGTTATTCTAATATCAGGCAAAATAGAGTTTATATCTGAGTTATATCACTAGTGAGTAAATCAGCGAATCTGAGTATATAAGAGTAAAAAGGGTCATTTTCAAAATGATAAAGGAGTCAATTCATTAATGGGATCTAATAACACATCTATGCATCTAATAATATAAATTAAAAATATGTAAAGTGAAAGCTGATAGTAAGGAGATTAGGAAAAATCCATAACTATACCACTTTATCATAGCTAGAGATTTCAACACCCTACTCTTTTAACAATTAATACTTACTTTATCAGTAGGAAGAAAATCAGTAAAATCATGGAAGGCTTAACACCATCAACTTACTGGATATAATTGACATTTGTAGATCATTCCATTAAAAAAAAATAACACACATTCGTTTTGGGTATACATGGAACATTTATCAAGTTAGACTTGTATTTTCATACATAAAACATGTCTTAAGTTTAAACACGTTTAAGTCATACAAAATATATTTTCTGACCACAATAGAATTATTTTACAAACCAATAACAGAATTATGTGAGAAATCCCCAAATATTTGAAAACCAAATAACTCATGCATCAATGATGAAATCAAACAGAAAAGTATTTTTCACTAAGAGATAGTAAAAATACAACATTAAAATATGTGAGTGTTGCTAAAGCAGTATTTAGAGAAATTTATAATACTAAATGTCCATTTTGGAAAAAAAGAGATGTCAAATCAGCCCCCAGTGTAAGAAACTAGGGGGAAAAAGAAGAAAATAAAAATCAGAATAAAAACCAATGAACTTGCAGCCAGAAAAAAACAACAGACAAAAATTACTGCAACCAAAAATTTCTTTGACCAAATTAGTAAAACTTATAAACATCCAGCCAGACTAATCAAAAATTAAATAAATAAAGGGTGGGGAGAAAACATAAATTCCAAATTATTAGGCATGAGGAAAGTGATATTACTACAGATGGAACAGATAGTAAAAGTATAATATAGAACTATCATGAACCACTTTATGCCAATACAGTCAAATTTTTAGATGAAATGCAGTTAAGTTCAAAGAAACAAACTATAAAAGCTTATTGAAAAAGATATAGCTTTTTGCTAATAAAATTTTTTTATTTGTAATTAAAAACCTAACTATAAAGAATGCGAAGCCAGGAGATTCACTGAGGATGGTTTTAGTGGTTAATTCTTACAAACACCCTAAGAAGAAACACATCAGTTTTATGCAAACTTTTCTATAAAATCTAAGAGGGGAACTACTTCCCAACTCATTTTACAAGGTCAGCATTATTTTGGCACCAAAACCATATGAAAATATTACAAGGAAAGAAAACAACAGATTTATGTTCTTCATGAAATAGTTGTAAAATTCTAAGCAAAATTTTAGAAAATTGAACCCAACAACATATAAGAAAGATACTACATCACAACCAGGTGGAGTTTTATTCTTGGAATGTAAGGTTTGTTTAACATTTTAAAATTAACAAATTTATTAGATTTAACAAAGTATGAAACCAGGAACCAAATGATCATCTGAAGACATGGAAAAAAAATCTGGACAAAATCTAACATCCATTTCTGATCAAAATTATTTGTGTTGGGGTATCTGAGGTGGCACACACCTTTAATTCCAGTTACTTGGGAGACTGGATTACAACTTTGAAGTCAGCCTGGGCAACTTAATGGGATCTGTTCTCAAAAACAAACAACAATGAAAGGACTGGGGGTGTAGCTCAGTGGTACAACATCCCTGGGTTCAGTACAGAAAAAAAAAATGTAAACTAGGAGTGAAAGAGAACTTTCTCATGGTAAATTACATCTATGAAAAACCTATAGCTGAAATAATGGTTAATGGCTGAAAGATTTTCTCCTAAGTTCATAAACAAGGCAAAGAATGCCTATCAGAGCCATTTGAATATCAGTAGAGATTTTAACTAGTACAGTAAGGCAAGATAAACAATAAAAATCATACAGATTGTAAAGGAAGAAGTAAAACTATCTTTATTTGCAGAAAATGTGAATGTCTACCTAGAAAATACTGTGGAATCTACAAAAAAAATATTCTAGAAATGATAAGTGAGTTTGGTTTTGGGATATAAGATCAATATATAAAAAACATAACCAAAAATAATTGCAATGAATAATTTAACATTAATATTTACATAAACAATACTATTTCTATATCAAACAATATCAAACATAATATGACAAATCTTAAAAAAATATGCTTGGAAACCAAATTTTTTACAGTTTTTATAACAAAAAATTATAACATAGTGCTGACAAAACGGGGAATGGTCACACTCCTCTGTAATTCTAGCTACTTGAGAGGCTAAGCCAGGAGGATTATAAGTTTGAGACCAGCCCAGGCTACATAGTGAGACCCTATCTCAGGGGAGAATTTTTTTAAAAAAAGGAAAAAAAAAGAACAAACAAAATAAATAATATTGCTGATGGGAATTATAGAATGACCAATTAAATAGAGAGATATACAGGGTTTATGGATTGGAAGACTCAATATTAAGATGTCATTTCTCCCCAAATAAATCTATAGACTTAATGCAGTTCTAATAACAATATAGCATTTAAAAAATAATATTCTAAAATTTATCTTGAAATGCCAAGAACCTAGAATAACCAGAACAACTTTGAAAAACAAAAGTAAAGTTGGAAAATTTGTAGTACTTGTAAATATTTAACAACCAGCTCTCTGGAAGTATTTTTGTGGTATAAATATACCATGTAATGTCAAGTTACTAATATGACATCTCACTGAACACAGAATTGGGAAGAGGTGCACAATACCAGCTCTTGTAAATAAGTGCAAGCTAGCTTCAGCATATTGCTTATTACACTACATGATTTTAACATTTAATATAAACCTATAGTAATCAAAATGATGTAGTATGGGCACAAAGTTAGATAATAAACATAAAATAAGAAAAATGAAAGAGTTCATAGACACACATATATATGACCAATTGATTTTTGACAAAGGTGCAAAGGTACTTCAATAGAGAAAGGAGAGTCTTTTTTTATAATTGTGTTAGAAAAATTGTATATTCATACTTGTATATTTCATAAATCAAACAAATGTTAAGTAGATTATGAATCTAAATAAAATGCATAAAACATTAAAGTTTCTAAGAGGAAACAAGAAGATCTTTGTGACCTGGAATTATATGAAGTTTCTTAGATATGATACCAAAAAATGTGATCCAAAAAAGATTCATAAATTTGACTTGACCAAAGTTGAGAACTTCTGCTCTCTAGAAGACATTTTTTTAAGAGAGAGAGAGAGAGAGAGAGAGAGAGAGGAGAGAGAGAATTTGTTTTTAATATTTATTTATTTAGTTAGTTTTTGGCGGATACAACATCTTTGTATGTGGTGCTGAGGATCGAACCAGGGCCGCATGCATGCCAGGCAAATGCACTACCGCTTGAGCCACATCTCCAGCCCCTAGAAGACATTTTAAGAAAATGAAAAGATAAGCCAAAGAATGTGTAAATATTTAACAACAAGCTCTCTGGTTGCAAATCACATATCAGATGAAGGACTTGTACCAGAAATACATTAAAACCCTTAAAACTTAATAACATAATAAACATAAAAATAGGCAAAATATTTGAGCAGACATATCAGCAAAGAAGATATGTGATGGTAAGTAAGCACATTCAGAGATGCTTGAACTTTCTAATCATTAGGGAAATATAAATCAAAACTACAATGAGCTATCACTGTATGTCCAATAGGATGTATACAATTGAGAAGCCTGACAATACCCAGCTTGGGTCAAGATGTGGAGTAACTAGAATTCTCAGACACTGTTGGGGGTGGAAATATCAAATGGTACAGCCATTCTGGAAAACAGTTTGGCGTTTTTTTAAAAGCCATTCAATCCTAGGTATTAATTCAGGAGAAATAAAAATGCATTTGCTTTCTGATTTCTCATAAAAATAAAACCTAGGTAAAAACCATTAAAATAATGCAGAAATAACATTTAAAAAAATTTGGACTTTGGTTCTTTTCTGTCAATTTGGTATTGATACTGTGATTTTTCAGTTTACTCAAAATAAGAGAATCAAAATATTTTGTTTATGAGGTCATACCCTAGTTTGGATGTTGAATGTCCCCGCCAAATCCCATGAGTTAAAGTCTTGGTCCCCAGGGTGGTGCTGTTGGGAGGTAGTGGAACCTTTAAGACCTGAGGCCTAATAAGAGACCTGTAAGGCATTGGGAGTGTCCTCTTGAAGGGGCTTGTGGAACCCCACCCCTTTCCTCTTTCTTTTTTGCTTCCTGGCCATAAAATGAGTGATTTTGCTTTACCACATGCTCTGACCATGATGTGCTTTCTCACCAGAAGTCCAAAGCAATAGGACTAACTGATCATGGACTGGAACTTTCAAAACTGAGCCAAAACAAACCTTTTCTCTTTATAAGTTGATTATTTCAGGTACTTGTTATAGTGACAGAAAACTCAAAACAGTTCAAAGATGTTTAAAGATGTTAGGTAAAATATATAGCATCCTCATGAAAGTAGCATGTAGAACCTGGTGCTATAAGTATCAAATGATTTTTTTTAATAAAATACCTTTATTTTATTTATTTATTTTTATGTGGTGCTGAGGATTGAACCCAGGCCCTTGCATGTGCTAGGCAAATGCTCTACTACTGAGTCACAACCTCAGCCCCCAAGAATCCAGTGATTTTTGTAAATCAAAATATATTATGGACATTGTTCCACCAGGCGACCAGCAAGCTGGTTTCATTAAAGAGGTTCGTGGCATAGAAGTTAACTAGTGAGATCAAAATAGAACACACAGACTCAATTACCTTTCTCTATGACCAGGTCTAGACGGCTCTCACCTCTCTGGCTCTCACTTCGAACCACCCGGTAGGGCAGCAAGGCTTACTCAGGGCTAGCAGGAGAGAGAGAGAGAGCACACCAGGGAGTGGCCTTTTATTGGGGAACAAGAAATAAAGGGGAAAATTCCATCCAATGAACATCAAGGGGGACAGCATTCCAAGGTCAGGGTCAGTGATTGGCCTCAGGGTCAGTGGTCAGTCACACCCCCACACGGACAGGCTCTTGCACCTGGAGAGGGTGGGGATAGCTTCAAAACAGTTTGGCCAGAACGCCTCACACCAATCCGGGAGGTGCCCAATCACGTTCGAGAATGGCTTCCCACACATTGTTTTATATATAAATTAGTAATGTGGTTAAATAATTTTGTGGGGGCAGGGAACAATATTATTTCTCAAGAATTATGAGCAAATGTAGCATACTAACTATAACTTTTATGGCTTTAGATAAACTCAACTTAATTTTTACAAAATAATCCTTTTAATGGAGAATTTATGATTATAATAATTTTGTTTCAAATTTTTGAACTACCTAAATCATTTTACTAATTATTTTGAGTTTATGTTTCCTATATGAAATGACAAAATAAGAAAGGCCTAGTTGACTATTTTTCTGTTTTATTTCATCATAAATGGGATGGTATCAAACTGAAAAGATTCTTCACAGCAGGAAACAATCAAGAACATGAACATAGAGCCTACAGAGTGGGAGCAAATCTTTACCACCTGCACCTCAGATAGAGCATTAATCTCCAGGATATACAAAGAACTCAAAAAACTTAACACCAAAACAAACAAACAGACAAAGAATCCAATCAACAAATGGGCAAAGGAAATGAATAGGTACTCACAGAAGAAGAAACATGAATGGTCAAAAAGTATATGAAAAGAAAGGGATACACATAGGAAAAGAAGAACTCAAATTGGCACCATTTGCTGATGATATGATTCTATACCTAAAGGACTCTAAAAGTTCCACCAGAAAACTTCTAGAACTAGTAAATGAATTCAGCGAAGTATCAGGATATAAAATCAATACCCATAAATCAAAGGCATTTCTGTATATCAGTGACAAATCTTCAGAAAGGGAAATAAGGAAAACTATCCCATTTACAATAGCCTCAAAAAAAAATCTTGGGAATCAACAAAAAAGGTGAAAGATCTATATAATGAAAATTTCAGAACCCTAAAGAAAGAAGTCAGAGAAGACCTTAGAAGATGGAAAGATTTACCTTGCTCTTGGATAGGCAGAATTAATATTATCAAAATGGTCATACTTCTAAAAGCAATATACAGATTTAATGCAATTCTGATCAGATCCCAATGACATTCCTGATAGAAATAGAAAAAGCAATCATGAAATTCATCTGGAAAAATAAGAGACCCAGAATAGCTAAAGCAATCCTTAACAGGAAGAGTGAAGCAAGTGGCATCACTGTACCAGACCTTAAACTATACTACAGAGCAACAGTAACAAAAACAGCATGGTATTGGTACCAAAACAGACTGGTAGACCAATGGTACAGAATAGAGGCCACAGACAAACCCACAAAATTACAATTATATTAGACACAGGTGCCAAAAACACGCATTGCAGAAAAGATAGCCTCTTCAACAAATGGTGCTGGGAAAACTGGAAATCCATATGCAACAAATCGAAATTAAATCTCTCTCTCACCATGCATAAAACTCAAAATGGATCAAGGACTTAGGAATACAACCAGAGACTCTGTGTCTAATAAAAGAAAAAGTAGGCCCTAATCTCCATCATGTGGGATTAGGCTCCAACTTCTTTAATAAGACTCCTTTGGCACAAGAATTAAAATAAAAAAATCAATAAATGGTGTGGACTCAAACTAAAAAGTTTCTTCTCAGCAAAATAAACAATCTGTGTGGTGAATAGAGAGCCTACATCTTGGGAGTGAATCTTTACCCCTCACATATCAGATAGAGCACTAATCTCTAGGGTATATAAAGAACTCAAAAAGTTAAACACCAAAACAAAACAAAACAAAAAAAACAAATAACCTAATCAATAAATGGGCCAAGGACCTGAATAGACACTTCTCAGAAGAGGATATATAATCAATCAATCAACAAATATATGAAAAAATTTTCATCATCGCTAGCAATTAGAGAAATGCAAATCAAAACCACTCTAAGATTTCATCTCACTCCATTCGGAATGGAAGCTATTATGAAGACAAATAACAATAAGTGTTGGTGAGGATGTGAGGAAAAAGGTACATTCATACACTGCTGGTGGGACTGCAAATTGGTGTAGCCAATATGGAAAGCAGTATGAAGATTTCTTGGAAAATTGGGAATGGAACCACCATTTGACCCAGCTGTCCTCCCCTCGGTCTATACCCAAAGGATTTAAAAACAACACACTACAGGGACACAGCCACATCAATGTTTATAGCAGCACAATTCACAATATTTAAATGTCACTTATTAACCACTACCTAATACTGTGTGAGTATTCTGGGAGTACTAACTTTGGAAAATGAGACAGCATTATTACTTGATGTATTGAGTAATATATTGTATTGTAATATCATTGTCTTCCCTGTGATAACAGTCAGTGTGATTAACATGTCCAATAACTATCTACCAGGTTTTGCTCTTTATTCATTGTCCTCCTTTATATGTATTTTATATAAACCTTAGTTAAAATTCTTTTAGTTACAAATGAAACTAATTTGAGCCACTTTAAACCAAAAAAGGCAAGGGATTTATTTTGAGGTTATAAAGTAATCCTAAAAGGAATACAGGGATATAAGTATTTCAAAGCAGGGAGTCATTCTGGCCAAATGAGGTATTATAATCAGGAAATAGCTTCATTATTCTCATTTTCTCTCCTTGGGGCACCTGGCCTTTATTTCTCAATCTAGCTGCAAGTCTATTTCATTTTTCTTTTTTTGCATACGCAATGTCAACTAATATACTCCATCACTTTGAGATTTAGGTAATATTTGTGAGGTATATTTCATGCTCAGTGGGACTCTGGGGGCTTCTGCAAAGATTTTCGCAAGTTTCTGAGTTAGAAGTCAATGAGGTAAGTGGGAAGGGGAATGCCAGGCTGAGGCTCTCATAGTCACCACCTCTGGCTCTGGGTCCCTATTTCCATATGTAGTAGACTTCATTGAAAGTTTGGGAGTTTATATCATAGTGATATAACCAACATGGTCTGTTAGGGATACTTTTAGAACATCTTGAGAAATTTCCTTTGGCCCTTCATCCAAAAAGTTCTTAACTTTAAAGTTCCACTCTAAACTTGTATTTTATTTTCTTCTTGTGCTGCTGGGGATTGAACCCAGGGTTTCTTACATGCCAGGACATATTTACCACTAAACTACATCCCAGTCCATTAACTTTAAACTTTCTTATGAACCTTTTTCTCCTTTTCTTATGAGGGAAAAAAATATTTTATGTGCCACAAGGAGTAGTTTTACTATTTCCTTTATTTTTGTGGCTTCTGGTACCTGTGCCTCAGGGTTTACATTCTATCCTAAGCAACTCAAACAGGGACATATCTCTTTCTGGTTGTTTTGGCTTTCCATGGTTGCCATAACAAAGCACCACAGACTGGATGGTCTAAAAAACAAAACAAAAAAATCTTTTCTTACAGTTCTGGAGGCTTAAAGTATGAGATCAAATTATCATTAGGCTTGTTTTGGATATTATGAAAAAGGTCTATTCTAGGCCTCTCTGCATGGCATGTGGATGGATTCTTCCTGTGTATTTACATAATTTCTCTATACATGACTGTGTCAAAATTTACTCATCTTCATAAGGATATCAGTCATTTTGATTAGGACTTATGGTATTGATTTCAATTTAACTTAATTATCTCTTTAAAGATCTACTCCAAATACAGTTGCATTCTAAGATACGAAAGGATAGGACTTCAACATGAGAATTTTAGGGAGGGACATAATTTAACCAGTAGTACTGGTATTTTTTGTTGAGATAATGTAATTTTTACCTTTGTTATTTTTGCTTCTCATTGTTTATGGTAGGGACGGGCGTCCTCCTGTAGCAACTTAGTTTAAGCAAACAACCTTAGCTGATCAGAATTGGATCCCAATTGCAAATACCTAGATGAGAGTCAGACAGACAGAGGTTATATATATTTATTCCAGAACACTCAGTTTGGGCCAGGAATCAGGTTAGTTTATATAATAAAGCTGATAGGATACATATTGTTGACTAGAGAGAATTTCCATTGAAATGAAAACAGGACCTTATTAGTCAACTTAAGCATTTCTACCACTAAAAAACCAGAATAAGTTAAAAATTATTTAGAATTAGAAAGAAGAGCACTATGGTATATTTTCTCATTTTAATGAATAGAACTAACTTTAATAGCAGAATATCCCCTTCATAATTCATTATTTAGAAAATGTTGTGATTGATCTAGACTTTTTAAAGAGAAAGAAAGAACTTGAAATGGTTATATCTGTATTTAATGTTGAAGTAATTGGTGTACTTAAACTTTTAATATGAAGTCACAGAATTACAAAGCAAGATGAACTTACGGTTAAATATTGTAACTTGCTTTGTTCAGGATTACCCAAGTACTGTATAGGTGTTAATGAATTCTTTGACTTGAGGAGACATGCAGTAGAAATTGCATCACTTTTGGTTCTCTTTGCTGCTGTAAGCAGTGATTTTTTTCCACTCATAGTTTTTTCCTTTAAATTGCTACTTGGTGCCAAATTAAAAGATATGAATTCATAAATAGATTTATTTGACATGTATGCAGTAATAACTAGACTCACCAAGGAAAAGTAACCTCAGCTACCTTTACAAAAGTTAATATTTTATATTTCTTTTACTCAATTGAGACTTGTGTCACTGCAACTTATTTTTTTGTGTGTGTGACACATGTTCAAGAGTATCATGACCAGTATTCTTCCATTAGCTGAAAACATGGCTGGAGGTTATATTTTCTAAGTAACAACATTCCATTACTTCTGGCTTGGAGGGTAGGGTTAAACTTTATATCCATTTTTTCCCCTTAGCATTAGAATACAGTTGTTAGGATGTGGGGGAAAAGGTACACTCACATTGCTGGTGGGACTAAAAATTGTTGCAACTGCTCTGGAAAGCTGTACGGATAATCCTCAGAAAGCTTGGAATGGAACCACCATTTGACCCGGTTATTCCATTTCTTGGAATATACCCAAAGGACTTAAAATCAGCATACTAAAGTGATGCAGCCACATCAATATTTATAGCAGCTCCACTCACAGTAGTTAAACTATAGAACCAACCTAGATTTTCTTCAACAGATGAATGGATTAAAAATGTGGCATATACATACAATGGAATATTACTCAGTCTTAGAGAAAAATGAAATTATGGCATTTGCTGGTAAATGGATGGAGCTGGAGGATATCATACTAAGTGAAATAAGCCAGTCCCCCCAAACCAAAGGCCAAATGTTTTCTCTGATATGCAGATGTAAATTGCAATAAGGGGGGCAGTGGCTAGGGAAGAATAGAGTTACTTTGGATTAGGTAGAGGGGAATGAGGGAGGGGAAGCGGTATCAGGATAGGAAGGATAACTGAATGAATCTGACATTATTACCTTATGTACATATATGACTACATTACCTGTGTGATTCTACATATACAACCAGAAAAATGAGAAATTATACTCCATGTAAGTGTGATGTGTCAAAATGCATTCTACTGTCATGTATAACCAATTAGAACAACAACAAAAAAGAATGGAGAAAAAGGAAGAAAAGAGTAAATGGTAGTTCTTGGATTTGATCATTGCACCATGGTTACGTAAAATGTTAACATTAGAAGCAGCTAAGTGAAGGGCATATGGGAATTCTCCATACTATCTTTGCAACCTTTCTATAAATCTAAAATTGTTTCACAATAAAAAGTTAGGAAAAGTTAAAAAGAAAGAAAAGAATATGGTTGTTAAGAGTTTGGGTTTCAAAATGAGAAAGACCTGGGTTCTTACAGTACATGGTTTAACCATGTACTAATTGTAAGATATTGGGTGTTACTGGGCTTCTGAGCTTAGTTTCTTCATCTGAAAAGAGGGATAATAAGATTATTATAAGGATTAAGTGGAACAATATTTGCAATGTGCTTAGTAAGATCGTGGAATATAGCCAATGTTTAAAAAGTAATAGCAATAATTATTAATATCCTGATTATTATTTTCAATGCAGGCCTGGGGAAACAAAGTGGTATGGGTCTTTGTCTTCAAGAAACTCAAAACTAAGAGTATGGGACTCAAAAAGTATTACTCTAGAGGGCTGGGAGGAGGGAACTGGGAACATGTGGATCAAACGGGACAAAATTTCAGCTACAGGGGAGGAATAAATTCAAGAGACATATGGTATGTCATTGTAATCATAATTAGTAACATTATATTACATACCTAAAAATTTCCAAGTGTCTAGATTCTAAGTGTTCTCGTGACAAAAACAAAAATAAAAATCTGGGTGTGAGGTAAGGCATATATTACATAATTTGATTTAGCCATTCCACAAAGTATACATATTTTAAAACATGTTGTATTTGATAAATACATACATATATATGCATGTATTTATATATTATAGTCAATTAAAATATATCACTGTAAATGTGTCTTTATATTGGAAAGGCATTTAGTACTTGATAATTATTGGTATTTCCATTAAGTGCTATGTTATTCTTTTCAAAATTACCTATAAAGTTTATTCTTAATTTGGATTTTAAGAACTTTACACCTAGAGCAAAGTATTATGAAAGACTAATTAATACTGTAGGCATGGCATTCTGTGCCCTGTTCTTAGTTCTGTGCCAGATTCATGTGCTGCCAGGCTCTTTCCTAGGTACCAGGGAGAAGACAGCTAGGTGCTCGTCTTATCTGAATGATGGAGCATATTCAACCTAGATGATTGGTTTTAGTCATAGATTGGAGGCTTATAGGAGTAGGTAGATGTGAGGTACAAACTCAGGAAATCTGTCTAATTGTCTTAGTTACTGAGAGAGGGTTATTACAATCTTCAATGTAACTTGTAGATTTCTCTATTTTTTCCCTTTTTTCTGTCAATTTTATTTAATGAATTTTGAAGCTCTTGTTAGGCACATTCATACATAAATTGTTACATCTTTCTAATGGGTTGTTTTCATCATTAAGAAATTTCCTGCTTTATCCTTTGTAATATTCTTTTTCTTGAGTCTGACTTTGTCTGATATTAATATAGTCATACCAGATTTTCATGCTATATGTTTTCCCATTCTTTTATATTCAGCCCCTTTGTGTCTTTATATTTTTTCTCAGTTCTTCAATGTGTATAATTTTTATTTATCTGTCTTCACATTCTTCACTATTTCAGTTGCCATCTCAAATATGCTGTTATACTTATCTATTGGATTTTTCATTTTAACTATTACGTAGTTTTGAGCTTGGGATTTACATTTAGTTCATTTTTTAAAAACAACAACTGTATGGTAAATAATTCATGTAATACAATTCATCCATTTAAAGTGTACAATTAAATGAACTTTTACTATATAAACAGATATATGCAATAATTACCATATTAATTTTAGAACATTTTTAGAACATATCATCTCAGAAAGAAACCCTGACTGGGGATATGGTTCAGTGATAGAATACTTGTTTAGCATATGTGAGGTCCTGGGTTCAATCCCAGCCCTGCAAAAGCAAAAACCTAAAATACCTGTACCTTTAGTTGTCATTCCTAACCTTTACCCAAGCCCTATATATCCACTAATCTACTTTCCATCTCTATGGATTTACCTATTCTGGACTTTCATACAAATGGAATCATATAATAGATTTTTTTTTGTGTGTGTGTGTGCTTGATTTTTTGTTTTTTGCCTAGGAAGATATTTTCAGTGTTTATCCATATTTTACTTATTTATCTGAACTTCATTATTTTATATTGCTAAATAATATCCGATTATATAGATACAGGATAAACATTTTGTTTATCCTTTTTTTAAATTGACAGGCATTAGGTTGTTTCCATCTTTATTATGAATAACGCTGCTATAAAAATTTTTGCACAAGTTATTGTGTGAACATAATTTTTGTTTCTCCTAAGTAAATGCCTTGGTATGGAATTACAAGGTCATATGGTAGCTCTATGTTTATTTGATTGGGGACTGCAGAATCAGTTTCCAAAATGGCAATACCATCTTACATTTTCTCTAGCAGTCAACCAGTCCTCTGATTTTCCCACATCTTCATCAACACTTACCAGACTTTTTGATTTTTTACATTCTAGTGGGTATGAAGAAGTATCTCATTATAATTGTATTTGATTTTCCTTAATGTCTAATAAGTATCTTTTTAAGTACATATACTTATGTATCTTCTTTAGTATCTATATATTCAGATCCTTTGACCATTTTTAATTGGGATATTTGTGTTCTTTTATTGAGTTATAAGAGTTCTCTATATATTCTCAATATATATATCCTTATTAGATATATGTTTTGCAAATCGTATAATCTCCCATGTTGTGAGTTGTCTTTTCAGCTTTTTATTGGTGAATTTTAATCATACATAATAGTGGAGATCATTGTGACATATTCATACATGCATATAACATAATTTGTTCAATTTTGTTCCCCAGTACCTCCCCTTTTCACTTTATTAATAGTTTCCTTTGAAGAAAAAAGTTTGATTCTGATGATGTACAGTTTGTTTATTTTTCTTTCATTGCTCATTGGGTATCATGCCTAGGAATTCATCATATAATCCAAAGCAATGGATTTAATTTTTTAATAGTTTTGCATTTCTTTGCTGAGTTTTACCACTTATTCATTTATTAAGATATCATTTTATTGGAAAACATTTTCCTTTAGATTGCTGAATATGTTTATAATAGCTTCTGAAAGTCTTCAGTAACTTCAACATCTGAGTTATCTCTGAGTTGATTTATATGGACTATCTAGGTTGTTCTAGATTATAGGCCACTTCTCATATTTGTTCCTCTACTCAGAATTTCATAAGGTTATGGGCTGGGGATGTGTCTTAGTGGGTTCAATCTCTGGTACAAAAAAAAAATCAAGATATTTGCTAAGCTATGTTCTTATCTAGAGCTCCAGGTCCTCTTCCAAGCACATGTGGTTGTGACAGAGTTCAGTTCCTTGTGTCTGTATGATTGAAATCCCATTTTATCTTGCTGCCTGTCAACCAAGAGCCATTCTCAGCTCCCAAAGGCCTCTTGCAGTCCATATAAAACCATATATAAATGGCTTGTGTGATTAAGTCAGACTCACCTGGAAAACTTTCTTATCTAAGGTCAATTGACTTGGATATCTACAAAGTTCTTTTATAGTAGCATGTAGATTAGTGTTTGAATAACTGGGCAAATGTATACATACTTAAGGTCTGGGAATCTTAGGGTCATTTCAAATTCTGTTTACCACAATTAGTTTTGCTACATCAGTTTTTCCTTTCTTTTTTGATACTGGGGATTGAACCCAGAGGTATTTTACCACATCCCCATTCCTTTATATTTTTTATTTTATACAGGGTCTTGCTAAATTGCTTAGGGCCTTGCCAAATTGCTGAGGCTGGCCACAGCCTCCTGAGTCTCTAAGATTATAGGTGTGTGCCACTTCAGCTAGCTATGTCAGCTTTTAATTTTGTTATTGAGTACATAGTATATATTTTCCTATAATATTACTTCCAACCTTTCTGTGCTCTAAGGTTTTAAATGTATTTTATTAAGAATACTTAATTGGATTTAAGAAGTAATAATTTTGGAGCCTCTATCTTATATCTGGTAAATTTACTAACTTAGTGATTATTGACATATTTTGAATTATTTTTATAGTCTTATTTTGCACTTCATTTATTCTAGTTTTTCTTTTTATGTACTGCTTCTCACTTTCCTTTAGTTGGTTTGATTGATTTTGTTTTTCTTTTTCTCCTCCTTTACTGGTTTGATAATTAATATCAGTGGTTTTCTTAAAACTTATGAATTTATTAATGAATCTAAAGCTAATATCTCTGTCCTTTGGATAAATAAATCAGGAACCTTAGAATTATTTTAATTCTAATTATCTTCCTCCAATCTTAGAGAAAAGATGGATTGTTTATATATAAATGACAGTCTTATGACAGATTTCTCATCAGCATCAACAGAATACAGCAATGAAATAATATTGTTTAAGAACTGAGATAAATTGTGTGCTTAAAAGTCACAGATGCTTCCTGAAAGAACACTAAATTATATGCTTCATAAGAAGAAATGAGTGGGATATAAGAAATAATATAAATAAAGAGACTAGTCAATACACTGTTAAATTTTGTAAACATGAATGAACTATAAAAACTAATGCTAAAAATAATTCTGTGGGACAATTAATTCCCTATGTTTACAAATGGAGCTAAGAGGGTGGAGAAGCTGAGTATCAAATTTGCATGAGGTCTTGCAATTTAGGAGAATGTCCTCTTGGTCAGAAATAGCATGAGGCTCAAAAAGCAATACTAACAAACTGTGTTCATTCTTTGAGTTAATTTGTGATCCAGAGAGTTTTCACCTCTCTGAGTTCCTGAATGTGTAAGGAAAATTTACTCAGGTTTCATCCTTTGGTTGAAAGAAAACAGTAAGTTTTGACAGTTTATCTTATTTGAAATCCTAGTTGTGCAGGGTGATTCTTCAGTCACTAGTACAATTATATGAATTTTGAGAAATATTAAATAACTGATGTTCATATAACTGTATTAAGAAACCAAAGGCCAAAAGATAAACCAAAGTGAATGAACAAAATTGCTCTCAGTAAACAGGAAAAGAGTTCTTTTGTATTTGGGGATAAATTCTAAACAATAAAACACAGGAGGTTTTTTTTTTTTTTTTTTTTTAAGATCACCTGATTTGTTTTTTAACCAGGCTTACAAGCTACAATGTAATCTTTTAAAATTATAGGTAATTACAAAAAGGCACATTAAACCTCAGTTAATCACAGTTGTTTCAAAAATATGTCCCTTCTCTTAACAAAGCAGTAACCCAGCCAGAACTTGGATAAACTGGCATTTCCCTAGATCACATGTTTCATTCCTAAACACAATGCCCCTTGTGTTTCTTTCAGGTGTCCATATTTTCTCTGAAAAATAGATCTCCCCTTCCAAAGCCTGAGCATTATCTGCTCTTTGTTTGAAAATAAGTGCATTGTTCATGTGTGGACTAGTAGTGCAGGTGTTTTACCACTCTTCCCAGTCAGGTTGATCCTTAAGCCTTCCATGAAGTCAGTTCAGTTTAGTTAAATCTCCAACATCCACTTTTCATTGTCATTTCCCTTTATGGTTATAATATACACCCTACCCAATGCAACACGATCATCTTTCATCCTATTATGTTTACATTTTTAATTAATACTTCCAGAAATGTCAACATTTTGCTTCTTTCTCAGTGAAGCCTAAACTCCAGGGCAAGGCCAAAATTTAGATCAAGCATTAGCAATCCAGGTTGCTTTCATTTTTTTTTTTTAAATTCCAACTACTGCTTAATGTACCCAGATTTGCTCCTGTCTCTACAAAGTGCTATCTGAAAGCTTTGCATGAAATTAAACTCCCTGAAGTGTAACCAAACTGAATAAAGCCACAGAAGCGTGTATTGAAGCAACTCTTCCTGAGTGGGGCATGTGAAACACTGACATTCTTAACACAGCAAGGATAGGTATTGGGTGTCAGGTAACTGATTCTCTCTTCTAAAGTATAGGGTTTCAACCCCTCATTTTATTTTCAAACAAGCACTTTCATGCTATTCTTTAGAGAATGAAGAGGGTATAATCTTAGATCACTAGGCAAGCTATAGCTGAGAAAGGGAAAGGGGTGGAGGAACAGAATTACTTAAATACTTCATTTTTCAGGGCAAAGATTGTAATTGATATTACTTATCAAAGTATTTATTTCTTCCTAGCTTTGTAACATGAAGTTTCAAGCAATTTATTATTGTCATTCATGTCTCTAGATTTTTTTTGCTTAATCCCTCTTTTCTGTCCTTTACTGTACTGAAGTGTGCTTCAGTAAAATGTAGTGTATTGTTTTAGGTTTCATTATTTTTATTGCTTTTATGGCTAAGAGTTTTTAAAATTTCATCTTCCCATTGTAAATTTAGAAAGTTTATATGAAGACAGTGAATAATTAGTAGAGAACCTAACTCTTATTTTTCTAATTGCAATTTACTTAACACAAGAATGTGCTCAATGCTTTGTTGATTAAATGAAAAATGTAGGGCTGGAGTTATGGCTTAATGGTACAGTGCTTGCCTAGCATGTGTCAAGCATTGGGTTTGATTCTCAGCCCCATATAAATAAATAACATAAAGTCCACTGACAATTTAAAAAATTTTAAAAAGAGCAATTAAAAAAAGGAGA
Organism: Urocitellus parryii; assembly: GCF_045843805.1. NCBI lineage: Eukaryota > Metazoa > Chordata > Mammalia > Rodentia > Sciuridae > Urocitellus > Urocitellus parryii. The sequence goes on from NC_135543.1 coordinate 47,269,885, forward strand.
ATGTAACACATTTATTCGTACTGCATATTTTTTTGTTCAATTTACCAAGCATAACAAATATTGACTTAATTGTGAAACATAAGAGTTATAAGAGTTCCTATACACTGTTGTAACTTCATCTTCAAAACAAGTGCACATTTCTTTAGTTGCTTATAAAAGTCATTTTCTATGAATTAATAATCAATTTAAAATTTGGGTTATTTTCTTTTTTTTTTTTTCATTCTGGGGATTGAACCCAGGGATGTTTTACCGCTGAGCCACATCCCCAGCCCTTGCTATTTTATTTTGCAATGGGGTCTTGCTAAATTATTGAGGCCGGCTTTGATCTTGTGATCCTCCTACCTCAGCTTCCCTAGTAGCTGGGATTACAGGTGTGCACCACTGTGCCTGGCTCAAAATTTATTTCACTTTATATTTTATAACTGATAATTTTATAGGAAACTTTAAACTGAGATTGATATTCATATTTATACTAGTAAATCTCTATAACACCATGGTTCATATGCATTTTTTTTTTTTTTTTTTGTACCGGGGATTGAACCCAGGGGCACTTAACCACTAAGCCAATCCCAGCCTTTTACTTTTGTATGTTATTTAGAGACAGGGTCTCACTGAGTTGCTTAGTGCCTTGCTAAGTTGAGGCAGGCTTTGAATTCATGATCCTCCTGCCTTAGTCTCCTAAGCCACTGGGATTACAGGCGTGTACCACCATGCCCAGCTGGTTCATATGCATTATAAGATAGAAGTCAGCACAAGGAGGTGCCATGCCTCTGGCCTTAAAGCAAGTATTAATTGATGCATTTCAATGTTTAGAAATTTTGATATTAATGACTGAAGTGCATTTGTAAAACATAATCACAATATGGAAACTATGCTCAAGCATCATCTCTTGAGACTTCCTGTAACTATGTTTGGAAACAGACCATATATGTATGCTTGAGCCAGTGATTTCAAAACTCCTATTTCCTGTCCCTTGGGGAATCTATAGAAAGGTCTATCCACAACATACATGGGAAATAGCACTCTGAATACCCATGCTTGAGATAGAGAAAGGGAAAAATACTCTACTTTTTCAATATCTTGTAGTTAAAATTTGCAAATCAATTTATTCAGATTTTTTTTTTTTAGAGAGAGAGAGAGAATTTTTTTCTAACATTTATTTTTTAGTTTTCGGCGGACACAACATCTTTATTGGTATGTGGTGCTGAGGATTGAACCCGGGCCGCACACATGCCAGGCAAGTGCGCTACCGCTTGAGCCACATCTCCAGCCCTATTCAGAATTTCTAAAGAGTTTTTCCAACTTTTTTTTTGTGTGAGGGGGCTACCAGGGATTGAACTCAGGGGCATTTCACCACTGAGCCACACCCCCCAGCACTGTTTTGTATTTTATTTAGATACAGGGTTTTATTTAGGGTCTCATTGAATTGTTTATCACCTCGATTTTGCTGAGGCTGACTTTGAACTCATGATCCTCCTGCCTCAGCCTCCCTAGCTGCTGGGATTACAGGCATGCACCATCACCCCTGAGAAGTTTTTCAACTTTAATTAAGAAATAATTTGCACATAATAAACTGCATCATTTAAAGCATACAATTTGAAGAATTTGAATAAGTTTTTATGCCCCTGTGAAACCAGCACCACAATCAAACTACAGAACCTCCTCCTCCAATTCTGTATGTTCCTTTTTTGGGGGGGATACCAGGGATTGAACCCAGGGGTGGGGGTGTTTAACCACTGAGCCACATCCCCAGCCCTTTTTGTATTTTATTTAGAGACAGTGTCTCACTGAGTTGCTAAGTACCTGCTAATCTGCTAAGGCTGGCTTTTAACTCAGCCTCCCAAGTTGCTGGGATTACAGGCATGCACTACTGTATATTCCTTTTTAATTCTTCCCACCATTCTTTATCTTCTATACTCTGTATCTTTTCTCTATCCTTAGTATCTATGGAGTTGCTTTTCATTTGTGTTTTATACAAATGGAATCATAATATTTAATACTTTATGTCTGACTTCTTTGATGCCACATAATGATTTAAGGACTTATCCATATATTTCAGCATGTTTCAATAGTCTTCCTTTTTTAATATTTTTATTTGCAGTTCGACACAATACCTTTATTTTTATTTTTTATGTGGTGCTGAGGATCAAACCCAGGGCTTTGCACATGCGAGGCGAGTGCTCTATCGCTGAGCCACAGTCCCAGCCCAATAGTCTTTTTTTTTTTCTTTTTCAAATTTATTTATTTATTTATTTTTATTTTTTTAGTCTTCCTTTTATATTGTGGAGTAGTTAGTATTTCATTGTATGGATATACCACATTTTGTTTATCCATTAACCTGTTAATAGACATTTGAGTCATTGGGGTTCATTCAACGAATCCTTATTGAGTACATATTATCATCCAGGCAAATGTTAAAAACAAAAAAGGGAGACCACTATGAATAAATTAAACAAAATACTGGTACAAAAGGAGCTTACTCAGGGAGACAGAGAATATTATATATAGAGAAATACATAAAGTATGCTTGGTGAGAAAAATGAAGTAGGTTGAGAGAGAAAGGAGGGGGATGTATGCCTTACCTCTAAGCAAGGGTGGCAAGGTGGAAATATAGCTCTCGACAGAGAGGGACAGATATTTCTGCAGGCCTAGAGACTCCAGAAGTATCAAAGATTTCAAGGCTTTTAAGTGAGTCTATCCATACATCCCCAGACACAAACAAGGCTTTGACCATGACATTCTTCCCCACCAGGGCCCTGACTGACACATTGCAAGATTGAGAATTTACTTTTCTCGGGAACTCTGCTATTCTTGTGATTAAATGCTGATTCCAGTGCTGATTCTTTTGTCTTCGATCTACAGGAGCTAAGTCTCTATTTACTGCCAAGGAAGATCTCTGAGTTTCCAATTTTGCTTTCCCTGTAAATAACAATTATTCTTAGCCTGTGATTGTATTTTTCTAGTTCATCAATGATAATCAGCAATAAATTTTGATTTCATTGTCCTTATAATTAGTACTTCTACAAAAACACGAGGTGTTACAAATGCCAGTACATTTCCTTTCCACTGGTGTTCCATTGCAGTTCACCACATCTAAAAGTTCTAACAATCGTACTACTTCAGCAAGTCAGGCACTTTCAGTGCTTCACTTACCAGCAGTGATGTGGTCCTCATTCAGCTAAGTGGATGATAATCCAGCTCTAAAACCTCATTTAGAGTCTGCTTCCTTGGACCATTCTGGCCAGTTGAGTTACCTAGGAAATAGATTTTGAGCTCCTGCAGGAAGTTATTAGTGAGTGCTTTCAGGATCAACATCATTGAAGGGATTAAGGAAGTAGGATTGGGCTTTGGGAATAGTTGAACTGCAATGAAGTTGCACCAAAGGATTCAGCCAATCCTATGGAGAACTCTGGAGCTAGATGACTCTTTAAAGTGTTTCTTTCCCAAACATTACAGATTTGGTAAAATTCTAGTTAGGTTGAGTCTTGCTTGCCTCCACTTGGTCACCTTTGTATGGATCCAATGGTTGCTTTGTTTTGCTTTTTTTTTTTTTCCTGGCTTTTTTTTTTCTTTATCTTTTTTATGGTTTTTAGCTGATTTTCACGAAGAGAGTCAGTACTTGGAACTGTGCCACCAATGAAAGGAAATCCCAAGGAAGTACATTTCTTTACCGAGCTGGGTCACACCATCCTTTGGGCCCTCTGCTGGAAAAGTAAAATCAATTCTCAAATAATTGCCTTTTTAATTGTATCCTCTAATATTGTAGATGTAGGACAGTACTGTACCATACTCTGTGAATGTCAATCCTCTTGTACCTGCTTTATGATACGTAGTAGTGACTGTGCTTTATCAGAACTGTTTTTAACGATGTTACTCTAGAATATTTTCTTTGCAGATGATGATTGAGAAGCTAATTTAAAAAATGGTGCCAGGTATCACAACAGTATCAGAAGTTTGCTGTTTTTTCAGGTTTTATTTTGTTTTTGTGTTTTTTTTACCCCCCCCCCTTTAAATGGATTGTGCTGGATGTTTCTATAATTTTGTTTGGATGACTACAGAACCTGGAAAAGCTCTTGCTGCTATTGATGCATAACATACTGCTATTATTGGTCTTTTTATATAAATGTAAATATATATATAATTTGAATTTTTGGAAACTTTAGCTGTGCTATCAACTTTGGAAAAAGTATCCTAGTTTACCATCTTGAGTCAGCATTGTACAGAAATTAATAGCCATATTGGTCTAGAAACATTAAACTTAATTTTTTTCCATTTTTACTGGGGTAACACACTGTATAAAATATGTAAGGTCTTATCTACATGGGTTTGATTACAAAACTAATATTCTGTAAATAATAAAAAAGTTTTTCTTTCTTGAGGCAAGGAGGCAAGAATCCTTGTACCCCCAAATGGAATAGTCCTTAGATGTAGATTGGGAGGCCACTCTTTTCAGCCAAAAGCAATTCATAGAGAGGATTGTGCAAGTGTATTTTTGGAATAAATTCCTAAAGATGAAAGTGCTAGATTAATGGGAAAATATATATGTAATTTTGTTGAGGTTCTTTTCCATAGGTGTTGCATTATGTTGCATTACAGCCAGCAATGTACAGGAATGCCTGTTTCCTCACTGACTTGCCAATAGAGAATACTTTCAAACTTTGAGATTGCCAATCTGAAAGATGAGAAAAAATATTTCTGTATTGTTTCAATTGCAAGTGGTTTTTAATAGGAAACATCTAAAAACAAACTGAATGTTCATCAATAGAGGACTAGTTAATTAAATTATGGTAATTACAGTCTATATAGTATTATTCATCATGCAGTAGACACATATATGCTATTATAACAAAATCTCTAAGATACATTAAATGAAAAAAATTTTATTGAGCAATATTTACATTGTGATCTCATTTGTATACAATCAAAGAATATTTACATTTACATTTTTTAAATTTGCCTAGAAAATGCCTGGAAGAGTATAAAAGAAAAACTACTCTGGGAAGTGTGAATAGAAGCTGAAGAGAGGGTTATTTTTACTTTTCACTTTATGGCCTTCTCTAATGTTTGAAATCTTTTATAGCAAATAGTATTGATTTTATTTTTTTAAATGCTGTTATTATTCAACCAACCTGTACTCATTTTTACCTAGAGAGTTTGTTTCTATTTCATGCCTCATTCACTTGATCAATCCTCTTGGCAAAAAGATAATGATCTAGAGGCCATTATATCCCAGGCACTGTGATTCATGTCAGTTGCTAGTCTCACAACATCTATGTAGCCTTGGTTCTCTCTTGGCTTTGACCTTACTATGGAGGCCTCCATATGGCTGGGGGTTGTGGTACCTCAAACAATGTCAAAGGTTTTACTGTTCCTGTGCAATTAGAGCAAAGTACCTGTGTTTGGAGGAATGGGAGAATGAATTTGTGGGAGAATGGCTCACAATTGTGCATCTTTGGACTGGACTAATTTCTGTTATTTGGCCAAATAGTTTACATTAGTGCATTTTTAAAGTAAATATTCATTCTTTGAATGAAAGTATATTCATTTTATGCAGCATTATTTTGGTCATTGTCCAATTTTTTTCTTGTACTAGAAATTGAACCCAGAGGTACTCTACCACAGACCTTTTTATTTTGAGGCAGGGTCTGGCCCAGGCTGACCTCCAACAAGAGATCCTCCTGCCTCAGCTTCCCAAGTTGCTGGGATTATAAGCATGCACCACCATGTCTGGCTCATTATTTTATTTAATTTTTTAATATTTAATTTTTAGTTGTAGTTGGAAACAAAACTTTTATTTCAAGTTATTTATTTTTATGTGGTGCTGAGGATTGAACCTAGGGTCTCTCACATGCAAGGTGATCTCTCTACTGCTGAGCCATAACCCCAGCCCCCATCATTATCTGATTTTTGAAGAATGCAGTTTTAAATCTAATTTTATAGATGGATACTACAAACACTAAAAAGGCTAATAGGATGTAATGATCTTCTAAATAGAATAATTCTTTGGTTTGATTGATAAGTTGGTTCTTAGATTTAAAATTCTAAGGTGTAGTTATAGAAATTTGCCTATAAGTAAGTAAACAAATGTAGAATTTTCAGGTTAACATTTACCACATCCCTTTCTTGAAGTTGTGCAGAAGCTAGGATTCTTATTTAAATAACTGATTTAAACATGATCTATTTCAGATATCAGCTTTTATTTTCCCACATAAAGCAGACTAAAGCATGTACATCTTTCAAAATATAACAAAATTCCATAAAACAGACAAAAATACTATGTATAAAGCTAATGTTATGTACCCAAGGGAATAAATAAGATAATCAGGATTTGCGTGTTTCTTGAGAACTTTTCATTTTTCATATCAGTTAGGTGCTCTGAGATCTCTGCCAGGAAATGGAAACAACCTTTGCACTATCAAATACACATTAAATCCTTGTCTCCAAGTTTTCCCAAATGAGTCATTCATTAATCTGACATGCTTGAGTTTGTTTATACAGAACAGGGTAAAATTTTAGCTTTTAGTTTTACATTCAATCTCTACTTTGCTAGGAAGGATTCAATTATCTTTAGTATAATCTCATTGTTGGACTTTAATGAAAACGTCATAAGAGCAAGCGGCATTATAACTGAGAAACCATCCAGTTCAGCCTTGTATTTCAGTTACTACAAGTCTTGATTGATGGTCCCACCCATCAAAAACTTAATAATGCTTTTTATAGTCAGTACATTCATGAAAATCTATCATAGATTTAGCATTGAAGCTGTCAATTTTCTAGATTTTCCCGCACAGAGAAGATGGTACACTCTTATAGGTAGTAGTAAAAAGAAAAAAAGCCAAAGTCTCTTTCTGCTATGTCTCTGTCAATACTCTCCTTGCAGGCACCAATTCTGGTTGGTCAGTGGCAGTGTAGACTAGATATTGTTGGAGGTTTGGAGTTTTTCAAGGGGTTACTTAGAAGGTATGTTGAAAATATTTCAAGCTTCTCTGTGCGCTCACCAAGGCAAGAAAATAAACCTTTTAGCATTCACAGAGTGGGGAAAAAGAACAAAAGAAAGGGACAACAGTCAGAGGCAGCTGTTTTGATGATGAATAAGTCCGTTGTCCTCATACCAACTTCAATTGTTCCTATGTTGGACATCTACCAGTTGCACACTCCACCCTTCTTCTACCCTGCTTTCTGCTCAGAGAGGCTGACTTGTTGAGTTTAAGTCAGTGGTTTTCCAAGTGTGATTCCTGGACAAGCAGCATCAGCAACACCAGGGGGTTTATTGGAAATGCAAATTTTCAGGTCTTATCCCATTGTTATTAGATTGCTGTGTTCTAACAACTCTCTGGTGATTCTGATGCTTGCTAATCTTTGAGAATCATAATACAACATAATTTAACTCCTTTGGGGTATCTTGTGGGTTTGGTCAGTTGGGGGGGACTAGTAGGAAATTTGAGGGAGGAAGGAGAATATTCTCTGGACATTTATTTTTCCAGGTCTTCCCGTGTAAAGTCACCAATAGTTGGCTGTATTCCTTTAACAAAGGCCACATTTTTCTGCCAGGAAGCCTTCAATATACTTCTACTTTTTGCAGGTCATAGTAACCTCTGTTTTTATAGGATTATAGGGCCCTGCATTATTCCTTACTACCTTCTCTAAAAATATGCCCACACTTTTGTACATATTCTCTTTAATGAATTCTTTTTGGTTACCCTATTTAAATATGCCTGGATTATAACCAATGTAGTTTCTGCTGGCAATTTTTGGGATGTCCATTTAAGTGACTCACTTTGCTTTTAAGAATACCTTCTCTTCCCTTATTTATTTCATAGGATTGTTAGGAGAACTAAGTGAGTTAATATGCTTATCATTGTGTCTGGCTTGTAAAAATCCAATGTATAGTGGTTATTTGTAGAAAACTTACAGGGTCTTTGTTGTATTCATTTGTGAGATATCAATATGTAAGTGTCCTCAGTTCCACTGCCTTCATACTTCTGTGCCTTAGCTTCCCAGTATTAAAGTTGATTTCCATATTAATTACCTGATTTCAGAAAGAGAAATTATTAAGACAATAAAAGAGTTCAACCATTTGGGTATCATTGATTAAATGTCAAAACCTGTTTTAAATGGTCTTACCCAAAGCACCATTAAACTCATTAATTAAGTTATGATTATTATGTAATTTATAAAACATGTAGAAAAGTTCATGTTCCTTAATGGGCTCTGTCTTTACTGATACTTCTTTGAACTTATCATTGGTAGTAAGGTTTGAAATAATGTGAATAGTGAAGTAAGTCTTCACAGTGACTTGTTTCAATATGTCTTCTCTGTCCGGGGCCAAATTCATGGGTATGTAACCTGTGCAGTCAAACAACCCTGCATTCAGTAGGTCTCAGGCTTGATTTTATCATTTGCTTGGAATTTTGAACAATTTTTGAATGATAGACCTCAAATTTTTACTTTGCACCAGACTCTGTAAATTATGTGGCTGGTTCTTGCTTTGCCGTAATCATGTGTTTAAGACAACAAAGTAATTGTATGATCACTATCAAAACTGTAAGTTCTGGTTGTTAGCATTGTAAAGCATTAAAAACTGCTTTATTCACGTTGGTCATGAGATGAATGGTTCTAAATTCCAGTTCTTACCATTATGAAAAAATATGTTCCTCTCAAAGATAGAAATATTGTTTTACCTGTATTACTATTTCTAGTTGAATGTAACAGATAAGGAAACAATTGAGATTCAATACATACAGTCTTTAACATCACTGAAAACAGTGAGGCTAATATTAGGTACTAACAGAAATTGCTGTTGTATTTCATCAGACAACAAACATGAAAACTCTGACTCAACACTACAGACACAGATGACAAATACTTTTCTTTGGAAAGTTCTTCTTGGAGAGGAAAATAAGAAGCAGTAGATATCTTTTGTAGCTCAGCAACAAGTAAATATCTATATGATAACAAAAAGTCTGAGATTATCTTTCCTGAATAAACCAAAATTATTGAAGGAAATAGAAATACCCTAGGTTTAAGGAGAAACTCTTTGTACAGGGTTGAGACTTGGCTAAGTAAATGGAAGTAATTTCTGGTTAAAAGTTATTTCCTGAAGGAATAAATGTTTAATACCTGACTCAGAATGTCACTGTTTCCATTTTTGGCATCCAATGTACAAACCTGAGAGAAGGTTATGTGCCAATTAACATCTTTTCCCCAAAATGGTGAAGAAACACTCTATTCAATTATAGTTGGCACTTCAGGCCCTGTCACTATCTTTACTCTGACCAGTTCTTGTGGGGCATAACATAGTGCACAATTGGGTCCATTCACATAATTTACCCCACTGTATATTCATGACACACAAAACCTTGCCATGGCAAATCAAGAAATCTCACTACCCAAAGCAGCTGTGGGCTAAGAATGTCAGGGCTTGCAGGGACAGATATATTGGAGGCTACAGTGTGTGGGTAGAGTTGTGAGGCCTTTAGACTGTTGCTTAGACACATCATCTAGAATTAAATGCTGAAGGCTTTGCTTCTCAGTGCTTTTTTTTGTTTTGTTTTTTATTATCTTAGAACTTTTCTCCTTGTACTCCTTGACTGAATTCTACTAAAGAAAATTTATATAATTCAGACTGTATCCATTTTCTCACTGGGCAAACTAGCAGCAAGTGTTTTGAAGAGAAAAAAAAAAAACAAAAAACAAAACAAAACAAAAAAAAAAAAAAAACAAGACAGGGTGTGATTGATGTCTGATTCCTTCCCCAGAACACTAAAGTGGACCCTTTGAGAACACACAGACGATGATGAAATGGGCTTAGGACATTTCCTAAATAGAAATTTCCTGTCACTTACTAGACCAAAAGGTCTTACTGAAGGCAACTTACCAATGTGACTTCCCAGAAATTCTTGTTACTATTTTTTAAAGTTTATTAGTATATAAATTCCACATTGTTCTGGGGCACATTTTGAGAAACTAAACAAAACCACTAAAGAAGTTTTTTCCAAAAAGGAAGTTTCTAAAGATAAAATATACATAACTGTTTGAACTCAATTTATACCCTCTTAAAAACCCTGAAAAGTTACATATGTTGGGTTCTACATGATAAGAAAATATCTTTTGTTAGAAAAAGGGTTTGGTGTGCATTTCTAGCAGCTCTGATATATACAACTCAATGACTCTAACCTTCAGTTCTTCAAAACAGAAATAAGTATATAATCACCCAAATTAAGGTAAGGTATAATGATATCAAATAGATCTTAGAGTAAAGAGTATTACTACAACCAAGAGGGTCGTGTCATAGTGATAAAAGGATCAATTTATCAAAAGACTTATTATTTCTAAATATTTATATACCTAATAACAGACTTCAAAAATATGTAAAGCAAAAACTGGTGAAAAAGAAAGAAGAAAGAAAGAAAAAAGAAAGAAAGAAAGAAAGAAAGAAAGAAAGAAAGAAAGAAAGAAAAGATATACTTTTTACTAGAAATTTAAAAGCTTTCTCCATGTTGATAGAACAAATGTGGGGAAATTAGTAAGAATATAGAAGACAATATTATCAAATAATACTTTGATATATATAGAATAATAGACCCAACAAGTGCAGTGTCCATATTCTCTTCAAGTTCATAGAACATTTATTTACCCTGATCATATTATGGGTTTTCAAACAGGTCTTAATACATTTTTAAAAGATTCAAACCATAAAGAATATGTTTTCAGAAAACAAGAATTATAATACAGTAACAGAGCAATCTGGAAAATTTCAAGTGTTTGGAAATTAAATAACAAATTTCTAAATAACTCCTGGCAAAAAAAGAGAGAAAAAAAGGCAAAAAAATATTTGAACTAAATGAAAATTAATACCTAATATATCAAAATGTGTAGTGTGCAGCAAAAGCAGTGTTTAGAGGGAAATTTGTAACATTGAAATGCCTATGTGAACAAAGAAGAAAGATTTTTTTTAAGAAACTAGAAAAAAAAATTAAGCCTAGAGTAATCATAAAAGGGAAACCACAAAGAACAAAATCAAGGAAATAGAAAACAAATGGAAAGGGCAGGGGATGTGGCTCAAGCGGTAGCGCTCGCCTGGCATGCGTGCAGCCTGGGTTCGATCCTCAGCACCACATACCAACAAAGATGTTGTGTCCGCCAAAATAAATAAATAAATATTAAAATTCTCTCTCTCTCCCTCTCTCTCTCTCACTCTGTCTTTTTTTTAAAAAAAGAAAACAAATGGAAAGAGAAAAAACAGTGAACCCAGAAGTAGATTCTTTAAGAAAAATCATTAAAAGTGATAAATCTCTAGTCAGACTGATTAGGGAAAAATGAAAAAGGAAACACCAATTGCCAATATTGAAGAGGTGACAACTATAGATTCTATATATTCAGAATAATATAGATAATAAGAAAATATTATGAAGAACTTTATGGCAATAAATTTGAAAACATTGATTAGATAGAGAAATATTTTGAATGACAAGGTACCAAAGCCTACTCAAGAAAAAATTGGTAACTATAATTTCCCTGTCTCTATAAAGGCAATTTAATTTATAGTTCAAAGCTCCCCCAAAACAAAATTCTAGGTCAGATGGCTTCCCTGGTGAATTTTATGAAATATTTAAGGAGGGCTGGGGTTGCGGCTCAAGGGGTTGCACGCTCGCCTGGCATGCGTGCGGCCGGGGTTCGATCCTCAGCACCACATACCAACAAAGACGTTGTGTCCGCGGAGAACTAAAAAATAAATATTAAAAACTTTCTCTCTCTCTCCTCTATCTCTCTCTCTCTTTAAAAAAAAGAGAAATACTTAAGGAATAAATAGTACCAATTATGTAGAAACTCTTCCAGAAAATTGAAGTGGAGGAATATTTTTTAATTCTATTAGGTCAGCATTATCCTGATATCAAAACCACACAGAGAAATTACAAGAAAACTAGAAACCAATATTCATCATAGATTTAAAACTTTTTAATTATAGCAAACTGAATAAAAAAAATTGAAGTGACCAAGAATTCTAGGGGTGCAAATTTTGTTTAGAATTTGTGATTAATGGAGTTATTTTTCATAACTGTCTAATTCAGATATGGTACACACCAATTTTATAGGTTATTTCCTCTGGAATTACTGTGTCCTACTAAAAATCTGACTAAATTTGAAAAAATTTTACTCTTTCCAGGTTACATATTCTCTCTCTCTCTTTTTTTTTTTTTTTTTTTTTTTTAGGGGCAGAAGGGAGGGTAGGTTCTGGGGATTGAACCCAGGGTCTTGTGATAGAGGCAAGCGCTCTATCATTGAGCTACATCCTCAGCCCTAGAAGTCCTTTTTAAAGACATTCTGACTTTAGTAATGCAATATCTTCTGCTTTTGCTTTTTAAACAGACAAGGTATAATCCTCTATAGGATTCAATTGAATTTGTATATATTTTAAAATTTTTCTATATTTGTTATTGTTCAATAACAAATTTACTACAAACTTATGGGTTTAAAATGACACATTTATAATCTCACAGTTTTTTTTTTTTTAGGTCAGTCTGGGAATGGTTTAACTTGGTTTTTCTGCTTAGGCTCTCATCAAGCTGTAATCAAAGTGCTGGCTGGGTTGCATTCTTATTTGTAGGTTTGACTGGAGAATAATTCTGCTTCTCTGCTCACTCAAGCTGTTGGCTGAATTAAGTTCTTTGTTACTGTAGGACTGAAGGTTCTGTATCACTGTGAGATGTTAGTTGGAGGCTACCCGCAGCTCCTAGTACCTGCATGTCCTCAAGGTTGCCTACAGTTCCTTGCTGTGTGGGCTTTCTCAACAAGGCTGTTTAATTCATAAAGCCAATAAAGAGAATGTCTAGAGTAAGTCAACTAGCAAGACAAAGTGGTATACAGTGTAACATAATCACCGTTCCATTATTTTTTTTTTTCATATTCTATTTGGCTAGAAGCCCATAGGCAAAGGGAGGGGATTAGGCAAAGCATATACACTAGGAGGCAGGGATCCTGCTAGGTCAATTCACAATCTGCCTACAACGTATTCTCGAAGGACTTTAGGCAGAAATGGACTCTTAAACAAAACTGATTGAATCCAGCAATGTATAAAAAGAATTATAAAACATGCTTAGTGAGATTTCTGTCAGGTATGAAAGGCTGGTTCAACATTCAAAAATCAATTAATGTCAAATATTGCATCAACAGTTGTAGAAAAAAAACCACATGATCACATTGATCAATGCCAAAAAGGCATTTGATTAAGACTCTTAGCAAACTAGGAGTAGAAGGGAGCTTCCTCAACTTGATCAAGAACATGTGCAAAAAATCCTAATTTAACATCATACTTAAATGATGGAAATTGGAGGCTTTTCCACCAAGACCCAGAACAAGGTAAGGATGTTCTTTCTAACTACTGTTTTTAACACTATAATGGAAGTTTAGCTAATGTAATAAACACAAAAAAGGAAATGAAAGGCATACTGAACAATAAAACTGTCTTTGTTTGCAGATGACATAATTGTGTACAAAATCTGAAAGGACTGACAAAAAAATTCCAAGAACTAATAAGAAGTTACAGTAAGTTTGCAGGATACAGGGTTAATGTACAAATGTCAGTCACTTTCCTATATGTCAGCAGTAAACTAATGGATTTTGAAATTAAAAACATAATACCATTTATTATTATTATTAGCATGTATTAGCACCCCCCAAAATGAAACAAGTATAAGTCTAATAAAATATGTACAATATCTATAAGAGAAAAATGACAAAATGGATGAAATAAAATAACTAAATAAATGGAGAGATATTCTGTTGGTCATAGACATGTTTGCACAAAAACTTGCACACAGATTTTTATAAAGCTTTAATCATAATTGCCAAAATTTGGAAGGAGTCATGATGTCCTTCAATAAGTGGATGGATGAATTAACTGTGGTATATCCAGGCAATAGAATTTTATTCAGTGCTAAAGAGATATAAAGGGCTGTGGATATAGCTCAGTCATAGAGTGCTTTTATAGCATGCTCAGGACCCTCAGTTTAATCCCCAATCCTGGGAAAAAAAAAAAAAAAACCTTGAAAAGCTATTAGGTTAACAAATTATTTGGGCCAGGTGCACACCTCTTATCCCAGCAATTTAGGAGGTTGAGCAGGAGGATTACAAGTTTGAGTCCAGACCCTGTTTCAAGATAAAAAGGACTGAGAATGTAGCTCAATGGTAGGGCACTCCTGCAATAAATAAATAAACAGAAAGAAAGAGAGAGAGAGAGAGAGAGAGAGAGAGAGAGAGAGAGAGAGAGAGAGAGAGAGAGAGAAATGAGCTCTGAGCCATGAAACAACATCATGGAGGAAACTTAAATGTATATTAATAAGTGAAGGAAGCCTATCTGCAATGGCTACTACTGTATGATTCCAGCCATATGACATTCTAGAGAAGACAAAATCATGGCGACAGTGAAAACATCAGTGCTTGCTTGGGGCTAGAAGGGAGGGAGGGGTGAGTAGGTGAAGCATAGAAGATTTTTAGGGTGATAAAAGTACTCTATTAGATACATGCTATTATACATTTATTCAAACCTATAGAATGTGACTACCAAGAATAAACAGCAATTTATTTACTTAGGTAAATACTAAGATGTACACTATGGACTTTTTTTTTAAAATTGTTTTTAGTTTTCGGCGGACACAACATCTTTATTTGTATGTGGTGCTGAGGATCAAACCCGGGCAGCACGCATGCCAGGTGAGCGTGCTACCGCTTGAGCCACATCCCCAGCCCCACTACGGACTTTTTATAATAATAATTTGTTATTGTAGGTTCATCAGTTGTAACAAATGCACTGCTCTGTTGTGGGATATATAATATGGCATATCTCTGAACTTTCAGTTTTGTTGTAAACCTTAAACTGCTCTAAAAAAATAAAATGTAATAACAAAATTTAAAGGAGCAGGAATAAAATAACAATAATTATAAACAGAGCAAAAAAGATTAGAGATTTGAAGTGAATGATAAATTTGTGAATTCAGTTTTGTTTAGAGATAATTTTTTAAAATAAACTTTTGGTTTAAATAGCTGTGTACATTCCTTTGTTAAATATATAATCTATTATTATGATGCAACTATTTTTTATGTAAACATAATCTTTCAAATTTGGCGTACGGTTTTGAAGGCACTTACGGTATCTTAACTTTCAGATATATACAATATATTTTAACATGTTAGTGAGAACATGTAGGAATTCATTAAATATCACTAGAATGTTGCACAATCAAAAACAAAGGTGCTAAAAACAAAAGCACTTTGACTTCATGTATTGGTCAAAAAATTATTTAATTTGGTTCAGGTCAACTTGAGACTTAGAAAAATAGTGTAATTTTGCTTGATTGAAACACTTTAAAAATAAAAATTCAAACAAAACCCAAAAATTACATAAGATTTGTGTTTAGAAAAAATTTTAAGTTATAGAAAATGTTCTTCATAAATTAGTGAAAGTTCAAGATTATTCTATAAAAATGTCACCATCATTCATCTGAATTCTTGTATGCATTCTTTTTCAAAGGAGAGAAAAATTGTGTTACTGTAATTGCACTTGAGCTATGAGGCATCCACCTATGCTACAATCTATAGCCATATTCATTTACTTAAAAATTTTTTTTGAAATCAAATGCCGAATGTTTTCTCTGATTTAAGGATGCTGCTTCATAATGTGGTTGGGGAGGGAGACATGGGAGGATTAGATGAACTCTAGAGAGGGTAAAGGGGGAGGGAGGTGAACGGAGGGGGTATGGGGGTAGGAAAGACGCTGGAATGAGATAGACATCATTACCCTAAGTTTACGTATGAAGACACAAATGGTGTGACTTTACTTTGTGTACAACCAGAGATATGAAAAATTGTGCTCTATATTTGTAATGTATTCTGCTGTCATATATAACAAATTAAAATTTAAAAATAATTTAAAAATTTTGTGGGGAGGTATTGTGGTGCACACCTCCAATCCCAACTTTTGGTGCAGGGTGAGGGGGAGTAAGGGAGCCTAAGGCAGGAGGATTATAAGTTCAAGGCCAGACTTTGCAACTTAGCAGTATCCTGCCTCATAATAAAAAATGAAAAATCAACATTAAATGCTCAATTTTTCTAGTCATCTTTCTCTATTTTTAAAACAATTACTTTGTTATGGGCTGGGGCTATAGATCAGTAGTAGAGTGCATGCTTAGCCTGCATGAAGCCCTGGATTCAATCCCCAGCATCAAAAAACCAAAACACACAAAAATGCTTTTAAATTAATGTTGCATATGGTCCATACATTGTATTTAGTTGGTATATCTCTTAAATCTATAGATCCATTTTTATTTGGTTTAGAGTCTTTAATAGAATTCTAACTTGAAGGTGGTAAGAGACCTTGAACAGTTACCTAATCTGTTTTCTCACTTCATGTGAGATCACATCTAAATGATCTTGGACAGACACAGAGAAACTGTCTGATAAAATTTCCATTTTGACAAAATTCACTCTTAAGGTCTCTCCTACATTGAATATAGAGGTTGTGAAGATACTTTGCAGAAGGGAGATATTTACATTAATTAAATGTGCATTATAGATTATACTGTTGGAAAGACCTCTTGTTTCAACTCTGTTAATTGGGGTTCACTTTCAGTATGAACCTGACAACAAAAGGTTTTCTTTGTTAGATACAAGGAGTTACTATGAAAGAACAAAGACCCTTCTCAATGGAAGAATTTGTCCAGGGGTGATGTGTCCTTTGTGTGGGTCTCTGAAATACTTACCTTCTCTAGATTCAGTTAAACAGTGTTTATGTGCTACTTTATATTATCAAAGGGTAATTGGTATTTTCCTTAGAATTCTGGCCAAATTCCAACTCTGATAAATACTTTCTACTTCCCTAAATTTCACCTGCAATATCAAATGGTTCAGTATCCTTAATTACCTGTCCCAACCTGTTACTTGATGTTGAAGTTCACTTATTCAGCAGCTGCTGCTTTTGGCCCCAGAGAGACCCAGGTAAATTGGCAAACAAGTGTGTGTGTGGAGGAGAGAGGTAGGAATGACTTTAAATGTTCAAGAGCTTAAACATATCCTGTAATATGAAAAAATGTAAAGGGAGTGGGGGCGAAAGAAATACTTCCCCCTCCAGAACTATGGGGCCTTTAATATCCTTAGTTAACTTTTCTTAAGAAGTTTGGATGTGGGAGACATTGTTCTAGGTATAATGGGGGATAAAAAAATGAAGTAAATAATAGCTCTTGCTGTAGAAGAACATACAGACTAGTAGGATAGATGTTTATATAATATTAGAAAGTACTAATTAACTTTTCTTAAAAATCTTCCTAACAATGGTAAAAACTTGAGCAAGTTTCTAACTTCTTTAATACTAGGTTTTCTCATCTGTAAAATGGAGGCAAATATCTACCTCAGAGTGTTTTATGAACATTTTGTAATTTAAAGTACTTAAGATAGTGCTTGACACATAGAAAGTGCTCAATAACTGTTAGTTATTATTACTTGCATCAGCTACTAGGAAAATGTTGACAGTATTGAGTTGAGCATACAGATTCAGATATCTTGACTCTCTAGGTTACAGAACCATAGACAGACAGCTCATTCATCCTATAAAAGCCAGAATTATAGGAGAATTCTACTCCTTAGTGCCTAGCAGGTTCTAAATTTTTTATTTACTATTTCTCTGGTAAAGATCATAAAGTCAAGAGAAGGAATTGGTATCCTCCTGTTCTCACCCCATTATCTAATTTAAAATCCTGAGTAGTGTTAGGGACTGAGATTTGGAAACTTAGACCTTGAAAGCTGTTACAACAGGAGAAAATAAAAACTTTACTGTTTGACTTTGGCACATATTCCAAAGCCCCTCCCTATTTAACAAGCTTTAAGCTTTCATATGAGACATGACACTCAAGGGAAAAAGTATTGCCACAAGGCTAATGATGACAACAGCTGCCAGCGCACCTTCCATCAAAGCAAGTGAAGACTTGAAACAAACTTGAGTCCCAGTTTGTGTTAGAAGCATCACTGTGACATGCCTGTGCCGGCAGAGGCTCAGAATACATTCCTTAACACCAGGACTCCAAGACATACTGGATGCCAGAAGCCCAGTGGTAATGAGAGAGCAATTGTGAAGCATTGTTCAAATGGTGTTCCTTCATTGTGGGCATGCTGGCTCAGAAAGTGTAGTGCAGGGAACCACAAGAAAAAAATGGGCCAATTCCTCTCCTTCATCAGGGGTTATCTTCTGGCTAATTCATTTATTCATACCCTTTCCCTTCAGACGCTTATTGACTCCCCACTATATTCAAAAGCACTGTGTTGTTGGTTAAAGCAAGTGCAATAGTAAGCTGACAGCAGATTATTAATTTCATATTCTCTTTTTTTTCTATATTTTAATGTATTTTTCAGTACTAGGAATTGAACACAGGGGTACCCTAGCACTAAACTATATTCCAGCCCTTTAAAAATTGTTTTTGAAAAAATTTTGAAGTACGGGGGCGGGGGGGCATCTCATTTTGGTGCCTAGGATAGCTTCAAACTTGTGATCCTCCTGTCTCTGCCTAATGAGTAGCTGGGATTATAGGCATGGGCTACTGTGCCCTGCTTCTTCTTCTTCTTCTTTTTGTTTATTTTAGAGAAAATACACTGAGACACTTTAAACTGATTCAAATCAATAAATACACATAATATGTCTTCAAGAAATAATGAACTTTGCCAGGTGCTGTGACTCATGCCTGTAATCCCAGGGGCTTAGGAGGCTAAGGCAGGAGAATTATAAGTTCAAAGCCAGCCTCAGCAATTTAGCAAGGCTCTAAGGAACTTAGCAAGACCCTGTCTCTAAATAAAACATTAAAAAGCTGAGGATATTTCTTAGTAGTTGAGTTCCCCTGGATTCAATCCCTGGTACCCACCCCCTACCCCAAAAAAATTTTGAACTTGATTCTCTTCTATTGAAAATTTGCTATGTGCAGAACACCATTCTAAGTATTCAGGAAATCCTTTTTAAAAAGTTGGATTCTAATATTAGGTAGGTCTGTGTATTAGTTAAATTTTGTATTATTATAATTAAATACCTGAGATAATTAATTTATAGGGATAAGAGGTTTATTATGTCTCATGGTTTGAAAATCCCAGTCCACGATTCATTAGCTCCCATTGCGTTGCACCATTGGTGAGGCAGCACATCTAGTGGGAGCACATAGAGGAACAAAATTTCACTTTATTAGCCAAGAAGCAAATGAGGAAGAGGAAGGAACCAGAGTCCCACAATCCCCTTTAGGGCACACCCTCAATGATCTAGGACTTCCCATAAGGTCCCTCCTACTAAAGGTCCTTAGAACCTCTCAATAGTGCCACCCTGGAACCAAGTCTTTAAAATACAGACCTTTTAGGGAAAAGTCAGCATTCAGACTATAGCAGTGTGGGAGCAGCCTACCTCCTTAGTTTTATAAAGAGGAATACACCAATGGTTCCAGCTACTTTGGGAGGCTGAGGTAGGAGGATCACTTGAATTTAGGAGTTTGAAGTCCTTCTGGGCAATATAATAAAACCCATTTTTAAAAAGTAAAAGAAAGAAACAAAAATGTTGTTTTATGTTAATGACCATTTCAAATAGCTAGTCTCTGGTATGTTGGGACTTTTTATGCTGTTGTTAGTTTCTTTAAGTGGCATAATCAAATGGTCCAGCCATGCAGAGATTTAAATTTCAGTCAAGTTAAGCAACACAATACTTCATTAATTGCTTCTTTGAATACAAATTATATGTGCATGTAATTGAGTATGCTGTAGCCTTTTATTCTAGTAAAACAGAAACCAGCAGAAGGAAGTACATATAACACTGGCCAAATAATTGGTTTTTGAAATTATCAAAAAGATGCTTCTGATTTCTGAAAATGCCAGTATTTCTGGTGTGTTGGTGGATAACAGACTTCCCACATAGTAGAACTAGATTATTTAAGTAAACAAATGAAGAAAACAGATATCAGCTTAATGAAATCCATATTGCAATTTTAATTTTTTGAAAGT
The DNA here is from genome assembly GCF_045843805.1 of Urocitellus parryii. Lineage (NCBI taxonomy): Eukaryota > Metazoa > Chordata > Mammalia > Rodentia > Sciuridae > Urocitellus > Urocitellus parryii. The sequence continues at coordinate 47,289,901 of NC_135543.1, forward strand.
TACTTTCTGGTTCCAAGTAAGATAGAGCAAGCATATTCTGCTTTCTCTTTTCCAGTTAATATAGCTGTAAAACCTGAAGAGAATGCATGGAACAAGCTGTTTTCAGAGTCAAGGTCTCTGAAAAGTAATTAATTAATAGTAGGCAGATGGCAAAAGAAGAACAGAATTTGGAGCACCATCTGAATTTCTAGATTTCTAGGAAAATCTCAATTTTCTAGAAAAGCAAGCAACTAACATTAAAGAAAGGAAATTCCTCCTTCTCTCCCCCCACCTCCTGTCTCCCTTCCTGCTCCTTCTTTTCTTTCTCTCCCCACTTCTTACCTTTTGAATCTTTACTTCATTCTCTTATGACCTAGTTCTTAGGTAATCATGCTGTGGTAGGACTATGGCAGCAAGAACATCAGCAGCTGGGTCCTTAGCAGCTAAAACTGAGGGAGGGATATATTCCTTTTTGATTAGGTAGATGTGATCTCAAAAGGGTAGAACCGAACTAAACTAAATAGTAGTTCACAGCACAAGGCCCAGATTAGTCATTGGATGGCATACAGACTGAACACCAGGAAATCTCAACTTGCCTGAGAATCAACAGATATCAATGCCAATGTATCACAGATGTTGGGATTATCTGACAAAAATATGCTCAAAGAAGTAAGAGTATACATGCTATAAAATAAAGGAAAGACAGCAAGACTTAACAAAGAAATAGATAATGTAAAGAAGAACCTGATGGAAATTTTGATTCTTTCGTTTCTTCCTTGTGTCATCTCCATTCTTCCTTTAAGTCCATTCTGTATTTTTTAGTTAAACATATGGAGATGACAGAAGGAAAATCAGTGAATGTGAAGGTAGATCAATAGAAATTATCTAATCTGAAAAATACAGAAAAAAGATTTTAAAAATTGAATAGAGCTCCAGAAATGTGAGACAATATCCAGAGTTGAATATTCATGTGAGAGGACAAAGAACATAAAGAAGAAAAAATATATAATAAAAATGGCTGGAATAAAAATTTCAAATTTGTGGAAGACCTAAATCTATAGATTCAGGAAGTCTATTGAATCCTAAATGGGACAAGCCCAATGAAATCCATGCCCAGAAATATCACAAACACAGAGAAAATAATTTGTAAGTAGCAAGAGAAGAATGACATATTATTTGAATAAGTAAACTTTCTTACCTTATGTTTATGCAAGAAGATAGTGGAAAGCATTTTTAAGTGCTGAAGGAAAAGAACTGTTAACCTTGAATTCTACATCCAGTAGAAATATTCTTTAGCATTGAAGATCCAGTAAAGACAGACATTTTTCAGGTGAAGCAAAACTAACAGAATTCATTGCCAAGCATTCTGATCCAAAATAATTACTACATGAATAATTCATCAGAAAAGCAATGATACCAGAAGGAAAATTAGAGCATAAAGAATGGAAAGGAACAGTATAACTGGCAAATATCCAGATAAATATAACAGAATCTTCACCTTTAAAGTACATTTGATAACAAAACTTATAATAGTATCCATTACATTTTAAATTTATATGGATATAATTTATAAGACAACTATAACATGAAGGGGTGGAAAAAAGGATCTATATTGTGGAAATTTTTCTACATTGCATTTGAGATGGAAAAATGTTGATTCTAAGTATGAATAGAAAATTTGAGTGTGTGTTCTCTACAAACCTCTGTGCCCCTCCCACTTATAAAAAACAATCAAAAACATAGTAGATACATTAAAATGGAATTCTAAATGCTCCTCAAATAATTCCAAAGAAGGAAGGAAAAGATAATCGAGTAATGAAAAACATACAGAATAGAGAGTAAACAAATAACAAAATGGTAGGTCTAAATTCAGTCTTATCAAGAATAGCATTAAATATAAATGGTCTAAACACAGAGGGATAATCAGAATGGGTAAAAAGATATCACTCAACTGTAAGCAGTCTACAAGAAACCTACTTCAAGCATAAAGATATAGGAACACTTAATGTAAAAATGGAAAAAGTTATATCATACCAACATGAATCAAAAGGAATCTGGTGTAATTATACTAATATTAGACAAGTAAATTTCAGAACAAAGAAAATCACCAGAGATAAATCAGACATTAAATAATGATACAAGACTCCATTTGCCAAGAAGACATAAGTATTCTAAATGTATATGCACCTACCAAAAGACTTTCAAAATACATACAATTAAAAATACAGGTGTGGTGGTACACACCTGTAATCACAGCTATTTAGGAGACTGAGGCAGGAGGACTGTGTTTTTGAGGCCAGCCTTGGCAATTTAGTTAGATCATCTCAAAATAAAAAATAAAAAGAGCTGAGAATGTGGCCTGGGTTCAATCCCCAGTACCACAAAGAAGAAGAAAATTGAAAGCAAAATAGATAAATTCATATCTCCCTATATTTATAAAGTTTATATGGGAAGACAAAGATAGACACATAATAACCAAAATAATTTTTATTTTTGTTTATTTTGGTACTAGGGATTGAACCCAGGGGTGCTTTACCATTGAGCCACATCCCTAACCCATTTTTAAATTTTATTTATAGACAGGGTTTTGCTGAGTTGCTTAGGGCCTTGCTAAGTTGCAGAGGCTGGCTTTGAACTCATGATTCTCTTGCCTTAACCTCCCAAGCCACTGGGATTACAGGCACATACTACAGAGACTGGCCAAAACAACTTTCAAAAGGATAAAGTTGAAGGATTTGTATCATCTGACAAGATTTCCTACAAAGTTACAGGAACAAATATAGTGTGGTATTGATGAAAATAGATACAGATCAGGTAAACCAGATAGAGTCCAGACATTGACCTATTCAAAAACTTCCAAGAAAACTCAATGGAGAAAGTACTATCTTTTCAACAAATGGTATTGGGAAACTATATATAGACATGAAAAAATTAACCTTTTACTAAATCTCATACTTTATGTAAAAATTAAATAATGAATTTAAGTATAAAACATAAAACTATAAAACTTTCAGATGACAACATAGGAAGTAATAATCATGACCTGGGGTAGAAAAGAATTCTTAGATAAATCACTAAAAGCATAATCCATAAAAGAAATAATTGATAAATTGGGACACTTGACCACTTAGCCCCACCTCCACACCTATGTTGTATTTTATTTAGAAACAGGGTCTTACTGAGTTGCTTAGTGCCTCACTGATGCTGAGGCTGGCTTTGAACTCTTGATCCTCCTGCCTTGGTCTCCTGACTGCTGGGATTACAATTTTAGAGCTTTTCTCAGCTAGAACAAATATCCTTTGAACATTCATTTTATCATAACAATCCTTCCATAAGGGCTGGGGTTGTGGTTTATTGGTAGAGCACTTGCCTAGCATGTGTGAGGCACTGGCTTTGATTCTTAGCACTGCATATAAATAAATAAATAAATAAATAAATAAATAAATAAATAAAATAAAGTCCATTGACAACTTAAAAATATTTTTAAAAATCCTTCCATAAGCTAAAATGTTGCTTTATGTCTCCTTAACCTAAAAATGATTTTATGACATTTTATCTCAATGCTGTACACAGAAACTGACCAATTTGTTGAAACAAAACATTTAAATCAGTTGTTTGGGCATTAGTTTGAGATTGATCATTTAATGAATAAATGGAACTCAAGGTTGAATACACATGATTTTAAAATTTTGGTTGTTAAGGGGTAATTTGTAGTGTTTTATTCTATTAAATTTAGTCTTTCCTTGTCTCATTTCCATTCTGTTTAGAATGGCGGTTTAACTGATTTTTACTCCTCCAATTTATCCCCTTTCCAACTGTCTTCCACATAGATTTTCCCAAATTTTTCAAATTTGAGCATGCTGCTCTCCAATTTAAAGACCCTCCAGTAGTTTTCTATTACATACAGAATAGAGTTCATTTTCTTTAGCTGGTCTTTAGAACTTCATTGTTTTTCTTTAATATTTTTTTTTGCCTCATGTTGTGTAAGTGTTCTCACCTTTCTCTGAATATGAAATGTTTTTCAAGTCTTGTTCCTTCTGTTCAGTTAGCCTATAGTAGACATTCTTACCCTGTTGCCTTCCTCCCACCCATGGTGAATTCTTTTTCATATCTTCAAATTCCAACTGAGATGTCATCCTCTTTGTGAAACAAGCCCTTTGGTGTCCTTTCCCAGTCATCTTATGTCTTTGTAGTACTTTTTACATACGTGTGACAAGGGTAATGCAAATATTTGTGTATGTATCTATTTTTTTACACTAGAATGTGAGCTCCTTGAAGAGAGGAACTATTTATTTCTACATCTTGAACTCTAGCCCAGTATCTAATGTAACAAACACCCAGGCAATGTTTATGGAATGAATGATTTATTGACTAGAAGAGTCAATGCACTGACTTTCTACTCTTAACGTAGTCCCTAGCCTGGGAGAATCTGGCACATTTATAAATTTTTAAAATTTCCCTTTACAATGAAGTGAGTTCCTGAAAGAGGTTGTGAAACATTTGTGGTACAACTTGTTCCCTTCTTATTCATAGACTCAGGCCAGGAAGCAATGGAAGAAAGTTATGACTGTCATTATTAAAGCATTCCTCTTAGAATTCCTAAGCATGACCAAGTGTTGACATATGCAAAATCAAATTTGGCTGAAGACTCAAGAAATTTAAACCTTGAAAATATTTTAGGATTTTTCTCTCTAGACGTGCCCTAATAAGCTCTTGCATTTCCTTATCATAAAAATACTTTTGTAGTAGGGTCTTGTCCAGAGTAGGTGTTAAATAAAATACTCATTAAATAAATTGATTTTTTCCCTATCTAGAAAAATTATCACAAATGACACCTATGCATAGGTTCCCCTGTGTGTCCATGTTTGTACGTGATCCTTAGATTATAGATAGGCCTCGGACTTTTGAGTTCATCTTGTTGAACATTCCTAAGTTACAGATAAAGAAGTCTAGAGAGATGAGAACTTGCTTGAGTTAAATTGTGTAAAATTGCTGTTTTTATCAGTTAAAAAATGATATATAATTGGCAATTTCATTCGTTGTGACTAAAAAAAGTCAGTGTACCTTACATATCAGAGTGTAGGACTCTCTCTGAGAATAAGAATGAAGGAATAAATTAATGTTTAAAATAAAAATTAAACACTAAATGGGTTAGCTTCTGAGTTGTAGGAAGGGGATCATGACCCTATGACTTTACTAGTTATACATGATTAGGAATACATTTGGTTCAAAGGGTAAAAAGGTAATGGTTTGCATTGAATGCCAGGTTGGGAAACTTGTAAAGAATAATTGACTGATTAAAAAAAAACTCCTGAGCTAAATACTTTAAAAACATAATTTAAAAACCTTTGGTCAAATTTAATGATGTGCCTATATTTTGAAGGGTTGACATTTCTCTAAGAACTGCTGCTCCCTGAACATTCTAGAGCCTTCCTAAATTAAAGAAAGGAGTTGAAAGTGAGGATTATTTTGTTTATTCTGTCTGCCTTCATGGGAAGCTAGGGGACTGCATTTCATTTTCAGAATGAGCTTTCAACAGGAAGCAGTCTGCTCATGCATGCATGACAGGAGAGGAATGTGCCCTGAGATGATATTTTTACTTAAGAAAGGGTTTAAGCTCAGGGTTTTCTTTGGGAAATCTTTTTATATTTTCTCCCTTGACATCTGTGGTCTAGTTGGCACTTCTTTGTTTTCTCATTTCTGTATCCTTTCTCTCAAAAGAAACATGACATTAGGTTTGGGACCAAAGAAGTCATCCTGACTTTAGAGTATTCAGAGGTTTCTAATCTTAGAATTTAGACCTGTGGAATCCCATCTATAGGTAAACTCTAACACATGCATTTCCTGAACAGAGCAAATGTGTTTTTTATTTGTTTCATTTTTAGATCAGATAATTACTTCAACTCTTACCTTTGCTTCACATGCTCAGGTATTACAATATTTCTGTTCTCCTGTTTTATATTTACTGGAAAGATCAGCAGTGAGGAATGGTTTGAAAATATGTCCCATGTTTCTTATTTTCTTAATGAAAATATTCAGACTTATTAGACAACCTATTCAATTGGTTTTACAGCCAAATGTTTTATGATTGCCTGAGAATATAGCCTATGTTTAAAAGTATAGTCTGTAAATTACATGAAGACAGGAATTATCTGTTTTGTTCATTGTCAGGTTCCTAGTATCAAGTACTCTGCCTGGCATATAGTAGGAGCTCAATAAATATTTGGTACATAAGCTAATGAAAGTAAAAATCTTAACCTTGAGCTCTGAAAAAGGTAGTTACCTAGACTTATACAAGTTAATTTAATGAAATATTCAATTATGGAGGACAGAGAAGAAATAACAAATATTATTCTAATATAAAACAGTCTAGGAAAGCAATTGTCTTTGTGAGTCTATAACCCCAATTCTTACCTTTCAAATTGGGGTGTCTTTGAGACTTAGAATCTGAAGGACACTTTTGAGGTTATCAGGTCTATTTAATTTTTGACAAAAATTCACCCATTCTTCCATTAATTACCATTTAGAAAATGGTAATAAGGTCCTCACTAATAGCTGTCTTATGGGAAAATTGTGATTGTTAGAAAGTTTTGTCCTTCTGTTGGGCCAGAACTTAATCTTTTCTTTCCATACACTGGCATTAGTTCTGCTTTCTAGGACTGCATGTGATAAGTCTGTTGGGGGACCAAGCATGACATGACTTAAAATTTTTTATCCTTTATATCAGCACAAGTCTAGATTTATTTTGGGATAAGGTCCAAACTAGATAATAAGCCTCCCAAATTCTAAGCCTGAATTAGCCTGCTTAGCACCACCTAGTGTTCTTATCTCATGTGTTGTTTGTGGGAATGTAAATTTGTAACACTTCTTTTGGCATTCAGAAATTCCATTTTTAGAGATTTACTCTAAAGAAATATTTCCAATATTGTATAAAAATAGATAAGCAAAAATGCCTAGGGATGAGCCAGGAAAGTTATTGTAAAAATTTTAAAACAGTTTAAGTAGGTAAATGAACTAGATATATCCACTCTGTGGAACAGAGTTATGAAAAAAATGAGATAGAACTATATGTATCCAATTGAAAGATACTTGTGATGCATTATTAAATAGGAAAACAAATGAAAACTTGGAACGGAACCACCATTTGACCCAGCTATCCCACTCCTTGGTGCAGCCACATCGGTGTTCATAGTAGCTCAATTCACAATAGCTAAACTGTGGAAGTAACCTAGAGGCCCTTCAATAGATGAATGGATAAAGAAAATGCACAATGGAATATTACTCAGCATTGAAATAGAATAAAATTAGGCATTTTCAGGTTAATGTATGGAGTTGGAGAATATCATGCTAAGTGAAGTAAGCCAATCCCCCAAATCCAAAGACCCAAATGTTCTCTCTGATAAGTGGATGATGATCCAAAATGGGGAGGGGCCAGGCATGGGAAAAATGGAGGAACTTTGGGCAAAAGGGAGAAAGAAGGGGGAAAGGAAAGATGGTGGAATGAGATGGACATCAGTACCATAGGTACATGTATGGCTGCACATATGGTGCAGTTGTCATATATACCTAATTAAAATAAATTAATTAATTTTAAAAACATATGTATGACATGATCTCCTTTTTAATAAAATTACAATGTAATAGTATATCTGTTAATATATCATAGGACACTTTGAAAAACAGAGGTTTCAAGATGATGGAATAGAGAAGGTCATTTTCTTGGCTATTCCATGGCATAAAACCAAGAAAGCAGACAGGAAGCTTCTCAGCTAGGTGACTGAACAAAAGAGAAAAAAGTGGGAACTTTAGTGGAACTTAAACTGGACATTCAAATAGAGACTCAGGAAGTTGCATATAATAAGATAAGGAAGAAATCCCCAGTGTCACAGCTGCTGCAGCTGCAGCTGAAGGCACAACAGCTAGAGCAAGCCCTCAGTGAGTACAGTGGAGGGATAAGGGAATTAAAGGAACCTGCATATTTAGGAGGCCTGAGGTGTGTCCGGGTATTGAAAGTTTAGAGATCAAAGACACTGCCTGACTAAACTGAAAGGTGTGCTGCACATTATCCTTCTATGGAAAAGACACTGCCATCTCTCCCAGTGGTATGCAGAGGACAGAGGAAGGAACAATTTTTAGCCATGGCTTGGGGGTGGGGAGTGGGGGGAGCCAATTCCTGGCAACCCCAAGTTTGACCCAACATACGGGCCTGGCAAACTCATACTGTATGACATAGAGTGTGCCTAAGTAACCAGGAGAAAATCAAATTTGGAGAGAGGTTTATGCAGGGGACAACTGTCATGGAAACCCACCCAGCTCTCCCTGACCCTCCTCCAATCAGGTTGCTTGCAGATCAGGCAGGGAGAGATATACCTGGGTAGGAATTCCAAGGATGGGGGCCGGAGAGATTGAGTTTGGAGACTGAATCCAAGACCGGGTAATATGGAGTCCGCAGGTGACATAGTGGACTAAGAATTGGATCCTCCATCATGTGAGTAGAACCCAGGGGAGACCCTTGGGGTGTAGTCTTTCAGTATGAACTGGCAATTACTGGGTCCTGGAGGTGCACTGATTTAAAATCTCCAGACCAATCAGCATTCAGCAAAGAGCCTGAAGCCTACCTAAGCCTAAACCCTGCCTCTAGGAATTACACCTACATGATTACCTCTCTGACTCCAGCAATCCAGAGGATGGAGTATCAAGCTTGTGATGCTCCAGATGACCCCATCTAAAACTCCTGAGAAGAGAAGCTGAGAATCTTTTGAACTCCAACGGAAACAATTCTTTAACTTTTCATCGATATTTCCTCTCTCTTTTTTTCCTATTCTCTGTTTAATTGTGACCTTAATGGTTCATGGATATTTATACATATTTATATTTGTTTTTTTCCCTCATTTCTAGCACTTTTGAGGTCAGTTATTTTTCATGAATCAGTTTTTTGAGGACTAGAATGTTTGATTAGTACATTTCAGCTTTTGTTTTGTGTTCTTTTGTTTTTATTTTTATTATTTTTTAAAATTTTACTTTATATATATATATATATATGTGTGTGTATGTGTGTGTGTGTGTGTGTGTGTGTTTTATCTTACCTGTTTCCCTTTCAATCTTTTCTTCTGCTAACAGCCAATCTCTATTGTTCTTTTGTTTTTTACTTCTATCTTCTCTCCTCCTCCATCGTAATCATCACATCCTACATCACTTCTGTTCTCTCCTGTGTCCACCGTTTGAAATTATAAACACTATGTAAACTTGCTGTTTTTATTGTAGACAGTAACTGATCATATCATTTTTGTTTATTTTGACAATTAACATTGTAGATGTCATAGTAGGACCTATTTGGTTTAATCCTGTATATTGTTTGCTTTTGTTGTTGTTGTTATTTGTCTCCCCCTAAATGGTGACATACTGAAAACCTCAGGACACTATAAGTTCACAGGGTAAAAACTCTACTGCCTCAGAGCCATACTGTTTGATTGGTAGACACACAAACAACATGAAAAAGCAAGGGAACAAATCACCCCAAACAAACCAAGATACTCAATGATAGAATTCATTGACACCATAGTGGAATAAGTCAGAGAAGGAGTTTAGAATGTACATAGTTTAACTGATCCACAAGGTAAAGGATGATATAAGGAGTGAAATCAGAGATAAAATACAGGAAGTGAATGATCACTTCAATAAAGAGAGATTCTGAGAAAAAAGCAGAAATCCTCAAAATGAAGGGATCAATAAACCTAATTAAAAATTCAAATGAAAGCGTCACCAACAGACTACATCAGTTTGGAAGACAGAGTTTCAGGCAATGAAGACAAAGTATATAATCCTGAAAACCAAGTTGACCATGGAGAAAGGATGTTAAGAAGCATGAATAGAACTTCCAAGAAATATGGGATAACCTGAAAAGACCAAATTTAAGATTTATCAGAATAGATGACAGCTCAGAGATACAAACCAAAAGAATGCACAATCTTTTCAATGAAATAATATAAGAAAATTTCCCAAACCTAAAGAATGAAATAGAAAATCAGATACAGGAGGCTTACAGGACCCCAAATATGCAAAATTATAATAGACCTACACCAAGGCACATTATTATGAAATGTCTAACATACAGAATAAGAATAGAATTTTAAAGACTGCCAGAGAAAAACAACTGGTAACGATTAGAGGGAAATCAATTTGGATCTCAGCTGATTTCTCAACCCAGACCCTCAAAGCTAGGAGGTCTTGGAACAATATACACAAAGCTCTGAAAGAAAATGGATGCCATCCAGGAATACTATACTCAGCAAAATTAAGCTTCAGAATTGACAATGAAATAAAAACCTCCCTTAATAAACACAAGTTAAAAGAATTCACAACTAGAAAGCCTACATTACAAAGCATACTCAATAAACTTTTTCATGAAGAAGTGAAAAATAAAAGTGAAAACCAGCAAAAAAGATGAACTATACTAAAAGAACAACAAATCTAAGGAGAAACTAATTCAAATTAAAAACCAGAAATAAATAAAGAATGATAGGGAATAAAAAAATCATGTCTCAATAATGACATTGAATGTTAATGGCCTAAACTCATCAATCAAAAGCATAGACTGGCAGATTGGATTTAAAAACAAGACCCAACAATATGCTGTCTCCAAGAGACTCATCTCATTGACAAAGATATCCACAGACTGAAAGTAAAAGAAAGGGTAAAAACATATCATTTACATGGATCTTGTAAACAAGCAGGAGTTTTTTTTTGTTATAAATATTTTTTAACATTTATTTTTCACATTTTATTGGTGGGTGACAGCTGTACATAATTATGTAATTTGTTGTTACATATTCATACATTCACATGATATAGCAATGTATTTTAGCCACTATCACTTCCTAGCACTTCCCCCCTCCTTCCCTGCCTCCCACCTCCTGGCTCATTCCTCTACTTATTTCCCACTGCTTTTCATGAGATCCCCACCAGCTCCACCCCCTTTATTTTACAAGCAGGAGTTTCTAGCCTCATAGCAGATAAAATGGACTTCAAGCCAAAGTTAATCAGAAGGGACAAATAAGACCATTTCATACTGCATAAGGGATTATACATCAACAAGACATAACAATTGTAAATATTTATGCTCCAAACAATGGAGCACCTACATACATCAAATAAACCCTTCTCAAATTCAAGAATCAAATAGACCACAACACAACAATATTGGTTGACTTCAACACACCTCTGTCACTCCTAAATAGATCCTCCAAACACAAACTAAATAAAGAAGCTATAGAACAAAAAATTAAATTAATAATTTAGACTTAAACAGACATATATAGAATATTTCATCCATCAATGACTAAATACACTTTGTTCTCAATAGCATGTGAATTCTTCTCTAAAATAGACTGTATCTTAGGCCACAACACAGCTCTTAGCAAATACAATAAAATGGAGATAATACCTTGTTTTCTATAAGATCACAATGGAATGAAGTTAGAAATCAATGATAAAATTAAAAAATTGAAGCTATTTTAACACCTGGAGACTGAATAACACAGTATTTCATGACCAATGGATAGCAAAAAAAATCAGGGAGAGAAAAAAATAGAGGTAAATGAGAATAGCTATACAACATATCAAAATCTCTGGGACACTCTGAAGGCAATGCTAAAGGGAAATTTCATTGCATTGAGCTCATTCATTAAAAAGAATAGAAAGTCCACAAATAACCTAATACTATACCTCAAAGCCCTAGAAAAAGAAGAATAAATCAATACCTCAAACCAATAGAAGACAGCAAATAATTAAAATCAGAGCTGAAATCAATGAAGTTGAAACAAAACAAAAATCCAAAAAATCAACCAAACAAAAAGTTCTTTGAAAAAAATAAATAAAATTGGCAAACCCTTAGCTAAGCTGATCATGAGAGAGAGAAACCTCAAATTACTAAAATTTGCAATGAAAAAGGAACTATCACTACAGAAACTACTGAAATACAGATAATAATCAGAAACTATTTTAAAAATTTAAAAGCCTATCAAGAAAGAAAATCCAGGACTTCTCATCCAAGTTCTACCGGACCTTCAAAAAAGAACTAAAACCAATTACTCCATGAAATAAAAAAGCAGGAAGCCCTTCAAAACTCATTTTATGAAGCTAGTATCACTCTGATATCAGACCAAGACACATCAAGGAAAGAATATTTCAGACCAATATCCCTCATGAATATAGATGCAAAAATTCTTAATAAAATATTGGCAAATCACATACAAAATCATATTAAAAAGATAGTGCACCATGAACAAGTGGGGGTTCATACCAGGGATGCAAATTTGCTTCAACATATGGAAATCAATAAATGTAATTCATGGGCTGGGGATGTGGCTCAAGCGGCGTGCGTGCGGCCCCGGTTCGATCCTCAGCACCACATACAAACAAAGATGTTGTGTCCGCCAGGAAAAAAAAATAAAAATAAATAAATGTAATTCATTACATCAGTAGACTTAAAGAGAAGAATCACATGATTATCTCAGGTGCAGAAAAAGCATTTGATAAAATACAGCATCCATTCATGTTCAAAACACCAGAAAAACTAGGGATAGTAGGAACTTATCTCAACATTGTAAAAGCTATATATTCTAAACTGAAGGCCATCATTCTAAATGGAGAAAAATTGAAAGCATTCCCTCTAAAAACTAGAGTAAGATAGGGATGCCTTCTTCCACTACTTCTATTCAACATAGTTCTGGAGACTGTAGCCAAAGAAATTATACAGAAGAAAGAAATTAAAGGGGTATGAATAGGAAAAGAAGAGCTCAAAGTGTCCCCTATTTGTCGATAACATGATTCTATATTTAGAAGACTCCACCAGAACTTCTAGAACTCATAAATGAATTCAGAAAAGTAGCAGGATACAAAATTAATACCCATAAATCAATTGCATTCCTAAACATCAGTGATGAATCAACTGAAAGAGAAATTAGAAAAACTATCCCATTCATAATAGCGTCAAAAATGTATTTGGGAATCAATCAACAAAAGAGGTGAAAGAACTCTGCAATGAAAACTACAGAACACTAAAGAAAGAAATTGAAGACCTTAGAAGACAGATCTCCCATGTTCTTGGATGGGCTGAAGTAATATTGTCAACATGGCCACACTACCAAAAGTACAGATTCAATGCAATTCCTATTAAAATTCCAATTTATTTTTCATAGAAATAGAAAAAGCAGTCATTAATTTCATTTGGAAAAATAAGAGGTCCAGCACAGCCAAAGCAATCCTCAGTGAGAGAAGTGAAGCAGAAGGCTTCACACCAGACCTTAAATTATGCTACAGGGTTATAGTAACAAAAATGACATGGTATTGGCACCAAAACAGACATGAAGGCCAATGGTATAGAACAGAAAACACAGAGATAAACCCATCCACATAAGTACAGGTATCTCATACTAGACAAAAGTGCCAAAAGCATACATTGGAGAAAAGAGACCCCTTCAACAAATGGTGCTGAGAAAACTGGAAATCTATATGTAACAATGAAATTAGACCTCTCTCACTCTGCACAAATTCAATTCAAAGTTGATCAAGGATCTATGCATTATATCAAGGACCCTGCACCTTCTAGAAGAAAAAGCAGACCCAAATTTCCATCATGTCAGCATAGAAACTGAATTCCTCAACGAGACTCCTAAAGTACAAAAAGTCAAATTAAGAATCAATAAATGGGATGGTATCAAACTAAAAAGCTTCTTCAAAGCAAAAGAAACAATCAAGAACATGAATCGATATCCTACAAAATGGGAGAAAATCTTTGCCACCTACACCTCAGATAGAGCATTAATCTCCAGGATATACAAAGAACTCAAAAACTTAACATCAAAAAAACAAATACCCCAACCGATAAACGGGCTAAGGAACTAAACAGACACTTCACAGAAGAATGGTCTAAAAATCTATGAAAAACTGTTCAACATCTCTAGCAATCAGAGAAATACAAATTAAACTACACTGAGATTCCATCAGAATGGCAATTATCAAGAATACAAGTAACAATAAATGTTGGCAAGGATGTAGGAAAAAGTTTCACTCATACATTGCTGGTGAGGCAGCAAACTGGTCAATCACTCTAGAAAGCAGTATGGAGATTCCTCAGAAAACTTTGAATGGAACCACGAGTTGTCCCAGTTATCCCATTTCTCAGTTTATACCCAAAGGACTTAAAATCAGCATATTATAGTGACATAGCCATATCGATTATTATAGCAGCTTAATTCACAATAGCTAAGCTATGGAACCAAACTAGGCGCCCTGCAAGAGATGAATGGATAAAGAAAATGTGTTACATATATACAATGGAATATTACTCAGCTATAAAGAAGAATGAAATTATGGCATTTGTGGATAAAATGGGTGGAATTGGAGACCATCATGGTAAGTTTAATAAACCATTCTCATAAAACCAAAGGCCAAATGTTGTCTCTGATTTGCAGATGCTGAATCACATTAAGCAGCAAGGAGGGAGGAGTCAAGGTTCACCAAATTAAACAGGGGGGAAGTGTTGGAAAGGAGGGGAGATGAGAATGGGAAAGACAGTAGAATTAATTGGACATAACTTTTCTGTGTTCATATATGAATACATCATCAGTGTAATTCCACATCATGTGCAACCACAAAAATGGTCGGTTATACTCCATGTATATATGATATGTCAAAATACACTCTACTGTCATGTATAAACTGAAAAGAAGAAATAAATAAAAATAGAAAACATTAAAAGATCATATACTAAGCTATTAATAGTACTCTCTAGTGGACACCATTATGATAACTCTATTTACTTAATGTACTTCTATATTCTTTGAATATTTTTAAGTAATAAGGCAATACCTTTGTAATCAGAAAGAAAACTCTGACATTTAAGAATGTCACCTAGAATAATTTTAGAAGGTTAAGGCTGAAATAGACCTTGGATTGAGTATCAACAGCAGTTAGAATTATGTAACCTAAAAAACTAATTTTACAGATAAGAAAATAATGCTACAAATGTGACTTGAGTTACTCAAAGTCCACAATGTAGTTAGTAACAAATCCATTTAAGAACATGTTTATTGTTCTGAATTATACCACAGTGCCTGTAGAAACCAGTATATATTTTGGGAAAAATACAAAAGTATTTACTTATGTCTCTGTATTTCTTCTTTTTAAAATAAGTGTCCTGGGGCTGGGGTTGTGGCTCAGTGGTAGAGCGCTTGCCTAGCATGTGTGAGGCGCTGGGTTCTATCCTCGGAACCACATATAAGTCTATAAATAAAGGTACATCAACAACTAAAAAATATTTTAAAAAGTGTCTTATCATTAGAGCAATATAAGTGAGTAACAACTCCACAAATTATAATAGATTTTCTCTTAAAAGTCTGAGTGTTTCTTTAAAGTTGATTAACAGTAATGTTCTTAATCTCAAAACAGTAAATTAAATCCAAGTAGTTTGTTAAGGATCATAAAATGCATTAGTGGCAGAGCTGGAACTAGAACCCTAGTCTCTGGATTGTCAATGACTCCATTAATTCTGACACATTGCATCCTGAAAGTCAATGTATATTTATTAAATATCTGTAACTGTGCTAGGTAATGCTTCCAATTATATACCAGGCACAGTCCACATCTTTGAAAAATAAAATGTGCTAATTAAATGTGGACTCCAGAAACCTTAGTATATAAAAGATCAATTAAATTGAGAAAGTCTAATGAATTAAGCCTCAAGATTTGATTGATTCTTTGGCCTTAAGAATGGTACATAGGAGAAACTTTTTTCCTTATCCCAATTAAGGATTTCAAGGCATTCCATACAATTATATAAAACATCACAACCTTCTCAAAGAGAAGGATTATTATATTCATTAAGAAATTACGGAACAGACACACTAAGTGGTTTGGATATTAGTCATCAAGAACAAGAATAACCTTAGGATCCCTGAATTCTGGGTGATTCCCAGAAAACCACACCTTTTATGGATCTAAATTAACTTTGGATCACTACTAGAATCCTGGACATGTCTGAAAAGTGAATAAATCATTTCACTTTATTTTAGAATAAGTCAACCACAAATCTGGTTAAACCTGACTCATCTGAGCAAAGTCTACCAAACTATGCCTTCTATCCTAGATTTATTCCACTAGAACTAAGGAACCATTTATTAGTCTGTGGGTGAGGTTGCATGCTTCAGCAGCCAAATCAACAGCAGATGAATGGAAGCCATAAAATTAAAGGTGTTGCTGGCACCAAGACCTAAACTAAAAGTGCTGATACAGGAATGACAATCTCTAAACATTTTCAGACAAGTTAGGAACACAAGTAGGACCAGCTTTGGGCAGATCCCATTTTTGTGACTGGCACCAACAGAAGATACCATATGTATGTGTTCATTTACTCTGGCATTGAGGCTGCACAACCTCTTTGTGCCCTGCCAATGTATTATGCAAATTTTAATACAAAGCCATTTTTATTCCAGGTTTATTTTCTCAATCATGTTCAGATTTTACTTCCTTAAGCAGGTTAATTTTATTGTAGTAAAGATAAAGAAATAAGTAAGTCTCTGTTCCCCTTGAATATTTTGAAGTATTCTGATTGGTAGTGGAAATGCAGATCCTTTCTTCTTCCAAAATCCTTCAGGTATTCAGGATGCATTAATTCAGGCTAACTAAGAAGTAAATTTATTGGAGGAAGGATAGGGAGAAGGTGGCGAGAGCCTTCATGTAATAAATAGGAGAGGGAAGAAAGGATGATTGGGTAGGAGTTGTCTCACACTTCAGTGCAGTGCTAAGAAAAAATATGGTTGGGTTGGAGGAGTCCTCAAACCAAAGTCACTGAGGAGTCCTGATATTGGCTACAATGGGCCTGGCTTAAGACTTGTGTTGTGGTCCATTACTGGGAAGTCTAGCCTTGGGGCAAATGAGGTGGGAATCCAGAAGGACAGGCTCTGAGGCTGTTGGTCCATTTTGCTGACAGAGAGTCTGTAAGGAGCATTTTTATGACTGCCACAGCCTTAACGCTCGTGACCCACAGATCTATTTCTCACAGGTTTTGGGAATGATTCTTCCATGCTTCTTTAGACTTGTTTTTCTGAGGGGGAAACCTAGAAGAGGCATAGTAGTCCTTATGTTTGACACAACAGCCCTGCAAAAAGTATAACTTCGTTGAGTTGATAAGAATCTATAGTCATTTTCTGGGATGGTTTTTGAAGGGGCCAGTTTAGTGAATTTAGTGAAGTTATGCTGGGAACCACCATTTCTGCCTCCTTTAGTGTTTTAATGGTAGCACTAATCTCTGTCATCATCTCCAAGATTCAATACAATTTTTGACTTACTATGTTGGACATGGAAAGGGACAATAATGAAGATTTCCACTTCCTTTGTCCACCATGATGGCTCTTACCCCATAGCCCAAGTGCCCATCTGCCAAGTTACTGCAGTGTCATACAAATAATTGCAATATATACTTTCTGCTGTATTTAGTCAGTGGATTCTGGTTCTGAAAATCTGCTCAGATCTGAAACTGAGCAAAGGATCTGGACTTTTTTGTAGGTGTGACTGCCTTTGGCCGCTTGATCTCCCATTCATTTTTTTTTTTTTTTATTAAGTAGCACCTTTACTGGCTGCCTGTTTTGCTCCTAGGAAAATCATGCTCTATCAACCATCTCCACCGCTTCACTCAAGGTTCAAACTTCTTGGTTGTGTGATATTGGAGGTCATAAGGTAATTTCAGCCTCCTGACTTCTGGCAGTTAAGTGCTGTCACCTGACCTATTACTTTGAGGATTCATTCACTCCATGAATATTGATGAGCCCGGCTGTGACACAGCCTCTCCTATCATCAACCCTGACCTTCAGAGGAACCACTACTGAACTTAACAATGCAGGTGCCTCTTTCAGTGCATTCTTGATGGTTTTTGTGAAACACATCTCCTGGGTCCTTTTGTGGAACATAATCTTTTGCTGGAGTGTCTTTTGACCTTACATAATATACATTGTAGCATGCCCATTTCCAGGATGAAAACTAGAACGGTCATGCCTGATCTGGTATGACCCCGAGAGTGAGTGGCTTCTTGAATTTTTCCTCCTCGGCACCTCTCTTGCCTTACCCTCATCTTGGCCTTTCCCATTTCCCTCAACCTATTTATTCTTCCCTCTAGCATCTATCAGGGCAATACTGCTTTGTTGAATGTTGGTCATCACTTTTATCAGGTTTTTCAAAGCTATCCTAGCAATGAATTTTCCTCATACTCTTGAGTTATTGCAGGTTTTAAATCCTGTGTTCTAAGAAAGTATCCTTGAATCTGTGATAGTAGGAACAAATGTGACTCCATTTTGTTTTATGACTTCATCCTGTAAAACAACCATGCCAAGTAGAAGAGTCATGACTGGAGCAAGATGTTCTTTTCCTTTTGCTATAGAAACCTTTAAGAACACGGAACTACCTAATGGGGCATTGTTTCTGTAACTAGGGTAATGGGGCTCTGTTTCTATAACTGGGGTGACCGGGCTAACTCTGATTGGTTAGGCTTCCCTCCGCTTGACTGCACTGTCCCTCTTCTGTAACCTGGCTTGCTTGCATTGGCTAGACCCCCTGAACATCCCTTTTGCGGTTTTCAGGCTTATAAGGAGTGCCCTTACAATTGTTCGGGGCTGATCAGGGGAACAGCTTTATGTTCTGGTCAGCCGCCACCGGTGTGCTTCAATAAAGGCTTGATTCGATTATACGTGAGTGGTCTGGAAGTCAGTTTATGAAACCCTGGGACAAAGCTTTAACTATAACAAATCAATGAATTTTTTGCTTATATTCTGGCCCCTTTCATGGAGCATCTTTAAAATCCAACTCCAGAATTTTTCTCCTGGTTCCTGCTGATACTTGCAGGCTAACTCTTGCAACTTCTTTGTATAGAGTCTCTTTCTTATCAGGCCCAGAAGGTCCCCAGCTAAGTAACCAAGAGGGGAGGAGAGGGCAATTCCTGAGGACAGCATCTCTTTCTTTTTAGAGTAGACGGGACTCTGCAATATTTTCCAGCCCAATTGGAGGTGTTTTGTCTTGCTAGCGACGTGTAGACTACTTCTCCATCTCTGAGGGTTTGCAGGGGATCTGCAAAGTCATTATCTTCAGGACACAATCCATCTAGATGTTCTCATTCCATTTTTTGGGTCCTGATTTTTACCAGAACAGGCCTTCTTTCACTGATCACTCAAACATCTCTGGAGCTCGGCAACTTGAATTCTCAGATTTGCAACCTGCTGCCACCCTGTTTCTTTTGTCCCACCACAAGATCTGAGTCTTTTTTTGGGGAAAAAAAAAGCAGCTAAGGATATTCCTTCAACTGCTTGTCAGTAACCTCTAGTTTCTCATTACCTCTCTACAAGGTATCAGTCCAACTTAGTAGTAACCATCCAGCTTGTCTTTTAGTCATTGGTTGTCTTTCAAATGCCTAAATTGACTGGAACTGAAAAGATGTTTCCATCTACTAGGAACATCTGTTGTTTTCCTAGGTAATCTCTGGCTAAATCCTTTAACAATTGGGTCCCCACCTTGACTAGGGACTATTTGTACCCTACCTAACATAATGGTCTCCATATAATCTACTGTTTGGTGAGTAAGCCAATCACAAATCACCATTTCCTGCCTGTTTTCTTAATGGTAGCACTAATTTCTGTCATCATCTCCAAGATGCAATATAATTTTTGATTCACTATGTTGGACATGGAAAGGGACAATTATAAAGATTCCACTTCCTTTGTCCACCATGATGGCTCTTACCCCATAGCCCAAGTATCCACCTGCCAAGTTACTGCAGTGCCATACAAACAATTGCAATATATATTAATTGTCTGTATTAATTGTGTTAATTTAAATCCATCCCAATTAAGGGTCAAGGTGGCATTAGACAGGAAATAGATTTACTAGGGAAGGGAGTAGGAGGAGGGGGAAAAGGAAAGAAGGAGGGTTGGATAGGAGGAGTCTCAGACTATATAGTAAAGCGCCAAGAAAGATATGGCCAGGTTGATGTGGCATCCAAAGCCACTGAGAAGTCCTGGATATTGCCAAAATGGAACTGGATTAGTACCTCTGCTGTACCCCATCATTAGCATGTGAAGTCTGGTCTCAGGGCAATACAATGCCGGTTCCAGAGTGATAAGGATCTGAGGCTGGTGGTCAATTATGTTTTCTACAACAGGGAGTCAGAGAGGAACATTTCATGACTATTCCATAAAGCAACTCAGCTACTATTGATTTACAGTCTTCTATGGATTTTACACTTGAAAACAGATGAAATGAAATAGTCTCAATTGATGCTTCTCAGACATAGTATTTTAACCTCATTCTGATAACCACTTCTGATTTTAATTTTAAAGAACACAGTAAAGTAATTAAATACTTATACAGTAGTAAAGCATAATAACAAATCTGGCTGAGGTTAGAAAATTCAAACCCCAAATTTCCTTTCTCTCTGGTTCCATAGTAGCTTTATGGATCTGAAATATGCAGGGTGTTCATTTGCAGAGAGGCATGTCTTGGTATGACAGTGTGTCACTGATACACATTACCAATATCATGTAAAATTTTAGACCTACTGAGTGTCCTTACAGGGGTGAAGTCATGCTCCTTGGTCCATAGTGCAGAGCAGTATGATTGCTTCATGACACTTGTATCATGAAATGTATTTTTTTCCCTTTAAATAGCTAGTTGTCCTGTTTTACCTCTTGTCTATTCTTTCCTCTTTTCTATTGTACTTCAGTGGTGTTAGAGTATTAACACCATACAAAAAAGCTTGCTAATTATCAATGACATTGATGATAATGATGTTCTCTTTTTCCGCTGTTCTCCCCCATCTCCACTACACTGAGGATAAAACCTAGGGCTTCACGCTTGTGAGGCAAGTGCTTTAACACTGAGATACATCCCAGCCCAATTATGATGTTCTTCGATATTTGGCAATTTTGGGGATTTCCTTGGGTCACAATGGGTATCTTCAACCTGCATCCTGCTAGGTAATGTTCTTATGCTGGAATATGTGTTTTTTCCTGTTCTCTCTAGTAATTCCTGTTTGTAAAGTCTCTCCAACTTTACTTCTGTTGGTATCTCTCTTTTGCTATTCCTTTGGTATTTTGGGAGAAGTGTTAAATAGTGGGTGGAAAAAATAAGTATGCAGAGCATAACTTTTCTTATGTCCATTGCATTTTCAGGACCTTTTGTTCCTACTGTATTATCAGGAGAAATTCCCTAGAGGCCTGCATGCTAAGCTTTCAGATAACTTGGTAATTATCCATTTCTAAAGACACCTTGTGTTTATAATGGAGATAAGGCAGAGCCAGGAGAGATTACAGCTTCAATGACCCCTGTTCAGGGCTATAGGAGTCTAATGAATAAATAGCTATGTAATCTTAAGGTCAAACAAACTATATGCTAGGGTCAGCAGTTGGGGATGTGTAGGAAGTGCTCTTCTGTTTTGAGTTTTCAAACTGTAATCAATAGGGTATAGAATACATGTAATTTTTGAATCTTACTTTTCTTTTGTGACATGCTGTAGGCTTTCCTACCCTTTCTGTGATCTGACAGCATATCATGAAACACTTTAATGTGCTTTCTTCACTACTTCTTTTTCTTAATTACTTAAGCTAAATGGTATAAGCAAGGAGGGATTCTGAAGAAATCAGGTGCAAAGACTGCTTTAAAGAATTAACTACTTTAAAAAGGGCATGTTGGCACTCATCTGTAGACCCAGGTACTTGGGAGACTGAGGCAGGAGGATCACTTGAACCCATGAGTTTGAGATCAGCTTGGGCAACATAACAAACTAAACCAAACCAAAACCAAAAGAAAAACAAAAATATTAATGACCTTAACTTTCTAGGAGGGTTCTGACTCTCAGACTGTTTCATCTCAAGAGCCCCTCTGCCTAAAATTTATTTTCCTTCCTTCCCCTCCCCCAAAGAAATACAAATTGGTTCAATTAAAAAATCATAATCGTATAAAAACAAATAAATTCAGTGGGGGAGGGTTTCATACTCTTGGAATAAGAAGAGCAATTGTAACATTTTTGTGTGTGTTATAGGCGAGAAATGCTGTAGGATTCAAAGATTTGAAAAGAGGTCAGATAATTAAGAGTTAAGAAATGAAGAGCTGTGATGCTATTGGGGAAGAAACTTCAATTTAGAAGCTGCATTCTTTATTTTCAGAAAGTTATTTTGAGCTCCATTGCTATAAATTAATCTATTTATCCTTTAAAACTTTTTTCTCTTATCTCCCTCCCTTATTACCCATTTTGTATCAAAGCAACCTTATTTAAGAAATATTTCCTTTTCTTAAAAGATGTTTCATAGAACAAGTTTAATTCTTACTCTCCAAAATGTCAACATTTGGAACAAAATTTTCTTTATAAAATCAACCTAATACAGAGGAAGGAGGGATAAGATATTTAATTCTAGCCTTGGAGGGAACATAAAGTATGGGCACATTCCCATATGTCAGGAGGGGGCTAGTAATGAAACTTTCTTGAGATCTTATAGTGCTTCATTACATAGAGAAAGTCATTTAATTCTAACAGTAGATTATGAGATAGATGCACACAAGGAAACTGGCTGATGGCAGTTAAATAACTTACCTAAGGCCACACAACTAGTATGGAAGTGGCAGAGAAAGAACTGATTCCAAAGTCCCTGATTTTCCTATTATACTTCTAAGTATTAGACTAAATGTATACACAGACACACAGACACACACACACAGAATTAGAAGTATGTACAACCTGTTGTGATTTTTTCTTAGGAACAAACTTTTGGATTTGAAAAACAAACCACTGTCTAGGGAGAAAACATCAATTTGGGGGTGAGAGGATGTCCTAAACCAGACCTAGGAAGAAAATACAGAATAACCTTTGGCAAAGCATATGTGTTTTCCTTAAAACATTTTCATTACATAACTTTCCCAATTTTTTTTAACCTCATTAGCCACCATTCTTGTTTCCCTGTACTCATTTCTACTTTTCTTCCCAACTTACAAATGTTAAAAGGACCCAGAACTCAAGTTTTTGGACTTTTTTCATCTAGACATACACACACACACATTTTTTATATTTCATTTACTCTCAGAGCTTTAAATACCAAAATGGTGATAATATTTATCTTCAGTTTGGATTTTTCCCCTAAACTTCAAAATCATGATCCAATGTGTTTTATATCCTCCCTGTCTAACAGATCTCAAACTCAACTGCTCCAACATCGAACTCTTGTTTTCCATCCTGCTCATGCCTCATGTACTAATGAAATAAGGTAGCTCTCCATCTTAATTAATGACAACTATCTGCTATCTAGGTCAGGACAAAGACTCTGTCTTTGGATCTAAAATGAGTCTCCCATAGGCAGTGTATAGTGGAATTATTATTATTTTCAATCCATCCTGCCCATCTGTGTCTTTTAATTGGTGATTATAATACATTTATAAAGAGATTATGATAAGGAAGGCTTGCTTCTGCCATTTTTTCTATAGGTTTTGTCCTTTTTGTTTCCTAAGTCTTCCAATACTACCTTCGTTGATGTTCAGTTGACTCTAGTAGTATATCATTTTGGTTCTCTCCTCATTTCCTTTTTTGTATGTATTTTTAGTTATTTTCATTGTGGTTACCACAGAGATCACAATTAACAATCCTATATTTATAGCTGTGATTTGCTTCCTCCAACTAGGACTCACCTCTTAAAGTTTCTACCACCTCCCAATAGTGCCATCCACTAGGACCCAAGTCTTCAACATGTGAGTTATGGGGGATATTTAAGATCCAAACCAAACAAATACCACATGAAAACTTTGCTTTTATATATCTACACCTTCTTTATATCATTTTGTCACCATATTTTTATATATTGTGCACCATTAACACAGGATTTGGTTTTAAAATTCTATAGGAAATTTTTTTAAAAAGAGGAGTTACAAACCCACAACAAAATAATGCCACTGTATATATTTTATATATACCTATGTAGTTACTTTTACTGGAGTTCTTTATTTCTTCATATGCCTTCAGGTTACATTTAGTGTATTTTCATTTCAGTTAGAAGGACTACCATTATCAGGGTGATGAACTCCTTCAGTGTTTATTTATTGGGAAATATTAAATCGGTCCTCATTTTTGAAAGGAAGTTTTGCCAGGTATAGAATTCTTGGTTGACAGTACCCTCCCCGCCCCCTGCTTTCATTCAGCACTTTAAGTCATCCCAAAATCTTTTGGCCTCTGATTTCTAATAAGAAATTAATTTATAGCCAGGCAAGGTGGTGCATGCCTGTAATCCCAGTGGCTCAGGAGGCTGAAACAGGAAGATCACAGGTTCAAAACCAGTCTCAGCAACAGGGAGGTGCTAAGCAACTCAGTGAAACCCTGTCTGAAGTAAAATACAGAATAGGGCTAGGGATGTGGCTCAGTGGTTGAGTGCCCCTGAGTTCAATTCCCTCTATCACCCTCCCGCCAAAAAAATTTTAACTTCTCGATCTTTATGAAGGATTCCTTTTATATGACAATTTACTTCTCTCTTGCTGCTTTCAAGATTCTTTCTGTGTCTTTGATTACAGTATGTCTTGTTGTAAATCTTTAATGTGATGTTTATCCCCCTTGGAGTTTATTGAATCTTTTTGGTGTGTAGATTCATATTTTTCATCAAAATTGGGAAGTTATAAACATTATTTCTTCAAGTTTTTTTTTTCTGGCCCTTTCCTTCATTTGATCTTGACATATTTTGGAATGCTTGATGGTATCCCACAGATCTCTGAAGTTTGTATTATTGTGCATTGCTATTTGTTTTCTGTTTGTTCCATTTTTGTTCCTTTTTTTTCTGCCTTCTTGTGAACTAATTGCATATTTCAAAATAATCCTCTTTGTCTCCATTTTGTTTTATTCTGTTTTATTTATAGTGGTTGTTTTAGTATTTTCAATATGAATCTTTAAGTTATGATAGTCTATTCTAGTACCTCACATATAATGTAAGATCCTTAAACATTATGATTCTTCTTCTTTCCTATTGTCTTTCATGTGATTGTTAAACATTTCACCTTTACATATATTACAGATCCCAAATATTATAGTTATTATTTTTTGCTTTAGTTAAATTATATTTTAAAGAAATCAAGAAAATGGAAATATATTTTATATTTTATCATCTATTAATCATTTTTTGGCAATTTTATTCTTTTGTGTACATCTAAATATCAATTAGATATTATTTTCCTTCAGCCTGAGGAACTTTCTTTAATGTTCCTTGTAGTTGCATGTCTTCTGGATATAAATGATCATAACTTTTGTTTGTCTAAAGAATCCTCTATTTTGCCTTAATCTTTGAAGGACACTTTTGCTAGAAGTAGAAAACATAGTTGACAGTTTTTTTTTCTTTCATCATTTTAAAGTTTAAAGATGACATTTTGTTATCTTCTCGCTTAAATGATTTCTGTCAAGTCATTTGCTCTTATTTTCATCTTTATCTGAATGTAACTTGTCCTTTCTTCTATGATATTTAAAATTTGGTGTTATTCACTTACTGCTAGCTATTTGGATATGATATATCCTGCAGAATTTTCTTTATGTTTATTCTGTTTGGTGCCCATTGAGTTTTTGGGGTTTGTATGTGTAGAGTTTTTGTGAAGTTTTACAAAATTTTGGCCATAATTTCTTCAAATATTTTTGTATATCCTTAAATCCTTACCTTCTAAAGACTTTGATTATGTATTGGTTAGACAATTCAATAGTGTCACAAAGGTCATTAAGGCACTGTTTTTTTTAAGTATTTCTATTTGGATGAATCTTAAAGTTTATTGGTCTTTTCTGCATTTCCATTCTTCACTTCACCTAGGCAATTTTTCATTTTGGATATAATTTGACTTCTTTAAGAGATTAATTTTTTTAAAAAAATTTTTTCATTGTAGATGGATATAGTACCTTTATTTTATTTATTTATTTTTATGTGGAGCTAAGGATTGAACCCTATGCCTCACACATGCTAGGCAAGTGCTCTACCACTGAACCACAATCCCAGCCTTTCATTTGTTTTTAACTTCTTCATTTCATCTGGTTAGGTTCTTGTTTTCCTTTAAATACATGTATTTGTAACAGCTACTTTTAAATTCTTTTTCTTTAATTATATAATTTCTAGAAATTTAAGGTTTATTTTAGTGGGTACATTTTTCTTATGATTATGGATCACATTTTCTGGTTTCTTGGCTTGTCTAGTAATATTTAAAAATTTTTTAGTTGTAGATGGAAACAATACCTTTATTTTATTTATTTTTATGTGGTGCTGAGGATCAAACCTCATGCCTTACATATGCTTGGCAAGTGCTCTACCACTGAGCTACAACCTTAGCCCTATGCCTAGTAATTTTTTGACTAGACATTGAACATTGTGGTTTTTACACTGTGGAATACTGCATTTTGTCACAAAGTAGGGGTTTTTTTTCAGCAGTTATTTAGGTTAGTTACATATCACCTGGGTCCCTTTAAGAATTCTTTATGAACTTTGTTCAAGAAAGTTCAGAATGACCTTATTCTAAGCCTTATTTAGTTCTTTCATTAATCCATTGCCTTTCTGGCATTTCTACTGAATATGCCCAGGTATTTAACAAGAATTCTTTATTCACACAAACATCTCACAGCCCTTTTGAACTCAGATTTTTTTTTCCGGTTTATTGTTCTCTGGTTGCTTTTTGCCTTGCTTCATGGAATTTAACTTTAGGCAAGTGTGACTCGGTATTCAGAAACAGACTCAAGGGCATCCCATGCATATTTTTGGAGGTCTTTCCATACACAGACCTTTCTGCCCTGAGTTTCCCTGAATTCTGATTCTCTCTCAATTCAGAAAGACTCCTCTTGCTATCCTGCTCTCCACATTATGGTAAAAGAAAAAAAAATACATCCAAACAGAAATCCAGGATGATTATAGGGCTCTTATTTGTTTCCCATTTCTTGAAGATCAGAGTCTTGTATTGTCTAATGCTCATTAACTGAAAACAGTAATTTCATGTTTTATTTAGGTTGTGGTTATAGTCTAGTATCAGTTACTTCATTTTATCCTAAAGAAAAATTCAACTATGGGATCCTTGGATTTTTTTTTTTTTTTTGCTTAAGATAAATCAAATAATATTTTTAAGGAGAAAATTAGGCAAATTGGCTGGGCAAGTAAGAAAACTCTAAGCCTCACATTCCTCAACTGAAACATGGGAACAATAATATTATTTACTCCTAGACTTTTTCTAAGGATTTACTGAGGTGATAGATACCATGCCACAATACCTGCCACATAAAATGCTAAATAAGTTGGGTATGGTGTTATGTGCCTTAACTACTTGGGAGGCAGAGACAGGAGGATCATTTGAGCTCAAGCATTTATAGCCAGCCTGGACAACATAGTGAGACCTTGTTTCTCTTATTCTTTTTTTTTAAAAAAAGTTAAATAAACAGGATTATTATTGTTTTATGTTAAAGTTATTTATAAAACCAATCACTTGTATTGCTATTTATTAAATTACCATAAACTAATGACTTAAAATGACAAAATTTTATTATCTTATGGTTCTGGAGGTTAGAAGTCTAAATGAAGCTTTACTGAATTGAAATAAAGATATTTCAATTAGGATTACATGGAGGTTGTGAGGGAGAAGACATTTTTAAAATTTTTTCCAATTTATAGAGGTTGTACACATTCCTGGGCCTGTGTCCACATTCCATCTCCAAAGCCAATAATGAAGGCTTGAATCCTTACATTACATAATCCCAAATGTTGCCATATCTTCCTAAGTTTGACTCTCTTGCCTTCTTCATTCACTTGTAAGAACCCTTGTTATCACTCTGGGACCCCCCAGATAATCTAGTATAATCTCCCTTTCTTGGGATCGTTAGCTTAATCTGATCTACAAAGTCCCTTTTGTCATGTAGGGGAACATATTCACAGATTCTATGGAATAGTATAGGAACATCTTTGGGAGGCCATTATTTGGTCTACCTATACCATTGTATAAAGCTTTATTGAATATTTCTGTTTTTCTTTCAGTCCCATTCAATCACTCACTAATCAACTGCATATACAGATTATCTTTAACAGAAAGGTCACACATGGTTAAAAACGGGAAATGTTTCAGAGAAAAGTTAGAGTAGTAAAGAAGAAAGAATCCGAAACTTGAGTTCTATTCCAGGTTTGTTTGCCAATAGTTGTTTATCTTTGAGAAAGTAATTTACCTTAGTGAATTTTTTTTCTATAAGAGGATGAAGAAGTCTTTTAGATCCCCGGATCTATAATTTGATAAATCTAATGTATCCTGAAGTTTTATTAAAGCATGAGATGAAACATGCTCATCGTAGTGTAGATTCAGGCCTATGGTGCAGGGCCTATGATGTAGGCCTTCAAGGAGGTTCATGTCTTTGGATAAAGGAAATTCCCCTCCCTTCTGCTTTTGCTACCAAAAGAGAACTATGCAAATATAGTTACACAAGAGGTAATATAACCCAAACAGAATAAAACAGGCTACTGGGGAAAGGCTCAGGAATCAGGGAACAAAGATGAGAAAATAGACAAAGGGCTGGCGTGAACTTAGTGCTGAGGAGGGATACCTTCTAGCAATGTTCCAAGGGGATCCACACAAGGTAAGAGTCCCATCATCGAACACTTGCAAAGCCCTTCTCTGAGGTTATGCAATGGAAAAACAGACAGACAATGACTCAGAGCCTTAACTGTGTGTGGGAGCCACTGAAATAAACTGTCAAAGTGGAAAGGTGGATTGCAACAGCTTCCACCAATGGACTATGGCAGTATATAAACGAGGTATAGGATGGAGGCAGAGCTTATAGCCAAAAGTACTGGCAGTGATCAAGGATGTGCCTGTAGGTTATTAATCAGCATGTAGGTCTGTGTGCCTGAAGAGGGTGGGGGAAGATGACTCCTCCGCTAGGACTTGGTCGACTGTCCAGGTGCCACACTGAGAAACTGATTTTATTGTGTCAAGAATTATTCATTCTTTATCTGACCTATCACCTGAGAATTTTCACCATGTTTCTGACTTGAAGCTTGGAGTGTGTAACAGGTTACACATCAAAAGAAGTTGAGAACATGCCAGTCACACTCCATAGTGGATTTAATTAAGAAGTCATATTCATTTTTCTGACAGAATTCTGTCAGACCCTGAGGAAACACAGACAGATAGTGATGCAAAGCGATGAATCATCAGAGATGGGTTCTATTGTTTGGCTGGAATAATTTGAACACCATCACTGAGGATAAATGTCTCTGTGGAAGGAGAGAAAAACTGCTCACCCTCATTTCAACGAGAAAAGGGGTATTAGAGAAAGGGTTTTTAATGCTTAGTTCTACTATAAGATTTCATAAAATTTTCCTTACAAGCTTTTTGGTAGGTATTCCATATATTATGTCCAATTACTAAGACATGTGACTAAAATAATTTCCCTTTCAGGTCTTTCTAACCTTTAGCATGTAGGCTTTGGGTCAGCAGGTTGTATGGATGATCCATAGGTTGTATGTGTAGGTTGTATGAGAAAGAGGGAAAAAGAATCAAGAGTATAAATTAAACTCCAGATCCCAAGCAGAGAAGGCCCTCCTCATGACTTCCTTACTGGTAGAATAATATAATTCTTTTGGTTCACCACGCTTCATGGTTGGTAGAATGCATGTTTGAGTGCTTCTGCAATTCTTGAGTATTAAAGAGAAGAGCATATTTAGAAGAACCTATTTTCTTTTCTAGAATTGGAAAATTCCAGTAAGATACAGAGGAGCTAGTGGAGGGGCTCACCAAAAAAAGAAGAGCATTGTAGCTGTCAAGTAACTTTAGTAATAGTATCATAATGGAGTTTCTAGCTCAATCCTGGCTGTCGACTATTTTACAATAATAGTTGCAACCAAATGGAGTTTTTTTTTTAAATCTTTCTGGCAGTGGGTACTACAGATTGAACCCAGGGGTGCTCTACCACTGAGTTACACTCCCAGTTCTTTTTATTTTTTATTTTGAGAAAGGGTCTCACTAAATTGCTGAAGCTGATCTTGAATTTGTGATCCTCCTGCCTCTTGGATTACAAGTTTTTTTTTGTGTGTGTGTGTGCCACTGTGCCCAACCACAACTGACTTTACGGGGTATCAATGATAGCAATGAGAGAGGTAGTGAGGTTGCCCCCAAATTGAGTTCTCAGGGTCAGTTGTACAAGCCATAGTGTTTAGTATTCTTTGGTGGCATCGTTAATGGCTTCACTGGATGAATTTGGCAGTGTGGATTCAGGATTTTTCCCTGTCGATGTACCTCCAAGCCTGGCTTTACAGCCATTCTATTGATTTGGTAAGTTGCCCAGTGTTCCTTAATGGGTTACTTTTCCCTTTGTCTCTTCTAGACTGATTTCCTGCTGCCTAGAACCTGTTAAAGACTTCTGGGGACCTTATTAAAATGTAGATTTTGTGGCTTAGACATGATCAATCAGAATATCTGGCTTTGGAACACAGAAATCTGAATTTACATATGGTAATTGCATATTTATGGGTTGTAGTTTGACATTTCAAGGCAGTGTGACATTTTAATACATGTATATAATATGCAATGATCAGATTAGAATAACTGGCATATCTATCACCTCAGACATGTATCATTTCTTTGTACTGGGAACATTCAAAATTCTCTTAATTATGTGTTTTGAAATATTCAATTAATTGTCAACCATAACTATCCTTTTGAGCTCTGGAGACATTTCAAGTTATTCTTCCTGTCCAAGTTGCACCATTGTATCCCTTAACCATCTTTTCTCCATTCCTTCCATACTCTTCCCTTTACTTTTTGAGCTAAAGGTAGTCTTTGAAATACTTTAAGTAACTGAAGAGTGAAGTGATGGCACTTTCCAAGGAGAATCTCAGCAGCAGTGTGGAAGATGGTTGAAGTGGAGATAGACTGTCATCAAAGAGATGGGACTGTTGCTGGAATCTAGGTGAAAGGTGATGAAGGACTGAATCTTAGGGTGGTGAACTTGGATATTCAAGATGTAAAGAACTTGGATATTCAAGATCTAAAAGTCTCTCTGGAGGTGAAGCAATGGAGTGTGTAAAGAAGAAATATAGTTGAATTTTCGCTTCTCTTTAGGTAGTAAATGGATGGTAGTGTTATTAGCTAGCTTTATAAAGCAGGACATTACAATAATATTTTAGTTTGGATATATCTAATTTAAGGGATATCTAAAAGATTTTAAGTTGAGAAGTTTATTAGACCCTATGAGTTTGGAATTTCAAAAAGAGGTTTGGGATAGAGATACAGATTTGGGAATCATGACACAAAAATGTTGACTGAGTCATGGCTTTGGACAAAGTCACTCAGAAAAAGGGTGCAGAGGTTCAGTTGAATATAGCTAGAGGAACATATCCCACTTGGCTGATTTATTTCACTTTAAATATCGGACACAGTTTAAGTGAAACTTCCATAGCAGCACAGCAATCTTATTTTTCCAACTTTTCCTGTTTTCAAACTTCTAACAACTCTTCTTCTCTCACACTCAACTTATGACTTAGCATATAATTAACTGAGAAAACAAACAATATTAAGAGAACTACCTCACCTTCTTACCATTGCATCCACCGATTACCCTGCATCTGTACCCACATGCTCTGTTTTTATTCCTGTTGCAACAGATAAACTGTTTAAGTTCCTCTCTAATGCCAGTTGTGCACTGGATCTCTCTTCTACTCAGGACTTTGCTCCTGTAATCATCCACTTTTTGTTTTGCATCATCAGTTTTCTCCTCTTTACTTGTCATCCCTACTCCCAGGCTGTAAAATGTCCCCTCTGAAACGTGACACCACAATCCCATTTGACTATCCCCATTTTCTGCTCTCCTTTATAGGAGAAAGAATTTCTATAATCTTTTTTTTTGTAGGGAGAGTGGGGCAGTGTACCAGGGATTGAACTCAGGGGCACTCAAACACTGAGCCACATCCCCAGCCCTTTTTTGTATTTTATTTAGATACAGGGTCTCACTGAGTTGTTGAGTGCCTCACTGTTGCTGAGGCTGGCTTTGAACTCACAATCTTCCTTCCTCAACCTCTGAGGTGCTGGATTACAGTCCTGGGCCACTGCACCTGGCTATAATCACTCTTATCTCCCATTACTTCCGGAACACTCTCCAAGCAAGCTCTTATCTTCCCATTCAACTAAAACAGTCTTATGATTGGCAGAGATCTCTTTCTTGCCTATTTTAAGTCTTTGTCTTCCTCAGCAATGTGTGACACCATTTTCTGTAAACACTTTTTGTTTTGTTATTGTTGGCTTCTAGAACTTCATATTTTCCTGATTTTCTTCTTATCTCACTAACCACCTCCTTCTCAGCCTCCTTCAATAGGACTTTCTAAGTGAAATTAAAAGGGTGAAATACCCACGAACTGAGTCCTCAGCTCTCTCTTCTCTATTGCTCTCCTTCCTGGGTGATCTCATCCAGACTCATGCTTTAAATAATGGCTGATCAAAATCACATCTCAGAGAGAACTTTTTTTTTTCCCCATCAGTCTCCTTTCCTGTTTTGTTTTTCTTCATGGCAATTATCACAGTTTAACGTCATATATACACTTAAATTTATTTATTGTCTTCCTCATGAGGACAGGAATCATGTCTGCTTTGTTCTCTGGTATCCTCAGTATAATAGGCTTAAAAACATTTTAGTGACTGGGATCTCCAATGAGGCTTCCATAGCCTTTTTTCTTAACTCTCAAAAAGGAAGGCCCATTAGTTTCTATAGTGAAAAAATATAAGGCCAAGGAGAGATACCTCAGGAATACAAACATTTAAGAGTAGGTAAGAAAGGGGAGCCCAATGCGGTGATCAAGAACCAAAAGAGAAAGAGGAAAGGGAAACCCATGTAATGTCAAACTAGAGTTAAGAGAAAGGCAGGTGAATGTTTAGTTTGGATAAGAAAGTAGAATTGTGACTTTGTGTGGTAAGTGAGCAACTTCTGTTATGTAGAGCTATGGAAAGAGGAACAAAGGACAGTAATACCCCAATTTAACCAGTGGGACTTTGCTTAGAGGGAGAGATGGTACTTGGAGGGGGCAGGAAGGTGCAATAGTAGCTGAACAGAAGGAAGCAGCCTTACAGTTGGGCAGTGGGTAGAGACTGAAAGAGTTTTGAGTTGCATGTTAGATATATGGAGGGTAAGGTGATTCTGGTAAGTGTGCAGAAAGGAAGAGGAATACTGGAGAGAACACATAATAGTCATAAACAGAATGATGATTGATATGTGGGCATTAAAGGTCAGTCTGGTGAGGCCTCAGATGAAAGTGAGGAATATGTTGTCAGAAAGTGGATGAAAGGTATACTTGTTATAATAGGGCAGAGAACTTGGTACTTATAAACTGAGTGAGGGATGAATTGAAGAAGGCATTGTTAAGCAATTCCAAAACCAGAATTTGAAGGTTTGGAAAATCCTCAGCCTATGTACATTGCACAATATAAAAAACAAAATGTCTGTTGTTTAAATTGCCCAGTCAGTGTTGTGTTGTTATAGCTGCCTCCGCCAAGTGAGAGAGATTTTGGTAGCCAGCAGTACCTGGAGAGGTGCAGCCCGAAGTGTGGCATACTGGCTGCTTCTTTGCCTCTGGATTCAGTTCAGGGTTTTACTCCAAATCCAAATGGCCTGGAAACTGGTTCTTCAGAAGACTGAGTCTCTTACTTGCCCTTGCTAGGTAATTATTAATTGTCAAGGTAGTCAAGTCTCTTTTCCACAGGGGGAAAAGTTCTTCTGGAACAAAGAGGATATGGCCTGAGTGAAAGGCGACTTGGCCTGGTGATGACCACTGTCTCCATGTGACTCAGAAAGGAGAATGTGGTGTAGCTTGCATTCCTGCCTCGAAGGGAGGTTTTTAACCATAGAAATGTGGAATGGGCAAGTAATTCAAGAGCCTCAGGGTAAGGCAGAGGTGCCAAGGCTACCAAGAGGTGGGAGTTTATAGAGGCGGAAAGACATCCTGAGGACAAGTTTATACAAGAACTGCTCAGGGAAAGACATAAAAGGAGGTGAGGCAAGAAACCTCAAGATTAATTTGGCATCTTACAAATCTTTTTTGAGAAAATCCCCTACTGGGGCTGTCAAAAAGTCTTCCTGTGCTTTCTTTAGATGCTTGCGTTTGCCCCAAGCCTGCTTCCTTGCTGGATGTGCAACATGAGCCAGTCTTTAGATGCTCAACTTTGGCAGCATTTGAAGTAAATCATTTCTTGCTCAGCACATCCCTCTGGGGAGGAGGGAGGACTCTCACAAGCAGGTGCTGACATGGTTAATGTAGAGATGTGGCTCTTCCAGGTAATTTTTTGAGGAGAAAAATAGAGTGATTTCCTTCCTTCATTCATTTTCTCCCCACCTACCTACCTCTTATCGCGCATACACACAGACACACACAGACACACACACACAGACACACACACACACACACACACACACACACGAGGTCCTGTTGATTGACCACACTAAATGTTGAATTATATTTTATTTGTCTATTGAGATATGTAAGGCTTTAAAAGGAAGTGATACCTTTCAGAGGAATGTGTGCATTAGTAAAATCTACCATGCCATTGTTCTTTAATTATTTTAAGCTTCCTATTATAAGAGCAGCCATGAGTCCTACCTCTAGTTAACACTTCTTTTGTTTAAAAGCATTCATAGGTTCACACTTCCAAGGCCTGCAAGAGGTTGCACTTTTGCTGAAAGATGAGTGGATTTAACCTTTAAGAGGCATCTGCCAAATCCTTAACAAACATAGGTAGGTTCCACTGGCTAGACTCCAAAGATAAAGCTAGAAACTTTAACAATGTCACTAAACATGCCAATAGGCCAAAATGTTGTTATTATAGCTTGTTATTACTATTTGGTATTGTTATTACTGTTTGGAGTTATTTACTATTAATGCATTTATCATACTTCAGTTTGAAACAGTAGTTTGAAAATGTTTTCACTGACAAAAGTGAGATTCTTATAATGTGGAAGGCTCTAAACCTGGTATAATAAATTATGCCTGGGAAAGCAAATTAAAACTAGGAAATTTCAGACAATCTTGTAGTATTAAGAAGAACAATGATGTGCTTGCAGATTTTTTTTCTTGCCACCTAATTGACAGGTTCTACTTGAACTAAAAGTATCCTCTTGGATGTCATACAGGATACTAGATGCAATGTAAATTCCATAGAACTGATAAGGTTGTGTTATTATGCATGAAATCTGCTCATGGATATGATTTTTGCTGAAAATATGTACAAAATAAAGACCATTCTTACTAAGTGGACTTATACTTTGTGTGTGTGTGTGGCTGGGGGGGCTTATTATGGACTGAACAGACTCAGAGATATTTAACCACTGAGCCACATCCCCAGCCCTTTTACTTTTTAAAAGTAAATTGTGAGAGTCTTACTAAGTTGCTGAGGCTAGTCTTGTATTGTGATCCTCCTGCCTCAGCCTCCTGAGTCACTGGGATTATAGAAATAGAATTTGCAGTTCTCAAAATGTGGTTTCTGGACTGGCAGCCAGTTTCACTCATTAGAAATGTAGGTTTTCAGGTTTCTACTGAACAGAAACTTTAGGACTGGGGCTCAATGATCTGCATTTTAACTTGTTCTCTGGGTGATTCTGATGCCCTGGGAGCCACTGTCTTGAACCCAAATCAGTACTGGGGCTACAGTACTTTTTCAGTTTTATAATTACCCAGAAGTCTTTATGTTGAGAGATACTATGACATAAAATGTAACGAGTCAGATTTTCTATAGACATTTTATCTGGATAGGATAGGCAACTGATGATAATTTTTCCACTAATTAATTTATTTAATTCAATTAATTATTTTCTGAACGTTTACAGTCTATGTGCTACATAAACAATAGTGAACAAGTCAGAAAGAGCTTTCTTTTGGAAGCTGCCATTTAGGGTTGCATATATAATACGATATTAATTTACCATAGTGGCTCAAATTGCCTGGCAGTACACCATGGGAGAAAAGTCTTTATAATAATAATCTATCCTTATGGATGAAAATTGCCCATAGAACAAATGAACAAATTGCCCTTAGAACAAACGGATTCTTTCTAGACTTGACCTGATCATCATTTTGAACTAACATAGCCAGGTGAAACCTAGTGATGTTGAACAAACATAGTCAGGTGAAAGCAATAGTTTAGTCAATCAGCTATTTTATTAAACAATTCCAAACAAATGGGATTTACTCCACTAAATTGATCCAACTAACTAGTAGCAGTGAAATTGTTTCAATTTAGCATGAAACTGCACTTAAGTGGAAGATTATATCTGAAAAAAATTGGATGAAAAGAAACATTTGGAGCATAAATGACTCATCTTACTTGGTTGGTGATTAATTTCACTACTTTCCCTCAGTACTTCAGTTTATTTTGTAGTTTATACAACCTTGTATGAAAAGAGATTGACCATCTTAACCATAAGAGATGATATAAAGAAAATTTAGGACTAACACCTGGCTTCATAAAATTTATTTGGTTGCTAGGAAATAAATGATAATTCTAGTTTTATCCAATTTAATGGTTTTATTATAGGCAAATTATGGAATAAAACACACCTTTAAATTTCTCTACATTTTAAAAATTTGTTAATATAATAGAAATCTTTAAAAAGTAGTCACTTTATTAAAGCAAACTTTAATAAGGAATTTTAAGTTATATCAAAGGAACTAAATCTTTCCCCATCATTATGAATATATTTTAAAGTAATTATTAAATACCAGTTGCCATATGAGGTCCTTATAAATACTTTTTATGTTAACCAATCACTGTCCTTGCTCCTGAAGATAAAAAAAATCATTTGTCAGGTGTTAATCAAAGAAAAAGAAAAACTATTAGATTAACTCTAGTTATTCACAGGGAATTCAGAAGTACTTGTCTTAGAATTTAGACCAGCCCAGTTCACTTTAGTTTTGAAGCAGGGGCAGAAAAACACAGGTATATTTCTTAGTTTGAAGGTCTCAAAATGTTTTGGAGATGCTAGACTGGTAGCATGAATGTCTGAACAGGGCAGGTGCAGGAGATAAGAGAAAGTGCTAATGCTGTACCTGGACAGTGCATGTCTTGTCTAAAAGTGGTTCAACTGCCACTGTTTCAGTCATATCTAAACTTCACTCATTTCTCAAAATTAGCTGATTAAAAGCCACAGAAGGAGGTTAAAGAGAGTAAATTGGATCTATCCATGATCTAGCTTGACTAGAGTACATGATGCGAGACACAGGTGGATTTGGAGAAGTATAAAGAAACCAAAGCTATGCAGGGGTATGAATGCCAGGTTAAAGGGCTTGGGGGATATTCCATAGGCAATGGCCAGTTATTGTAAGATTTTAAGGGTATAGGATGTGATGTGATCAGATTTGAATTTCAAAAGTTGGAAACTATTACAGTAAAATGGGCAAGAAAGAATAGTAACTTGAGGAACTACCAGATCACCCAGCTATATCACTTCTTGGGGTTTACTCTGAAGAATGAAAGTCACCTTACTACAGTGATACATGCATACACATGTTTATAGCAGCACAATTCATAACAGCAAAACTTTGGATCCAACCTAGGTTTCCATCAATGGATGAATGGATAAAGAAAATGTGTTATATATACACAATGGAGTTTCATTCAGCCACAAAGAATAATGAAATTATGGAATTTTCAGGAAAATGGATGGAACTAGAGATCATCATGTTAAGTGAAATAAGTCAAACTCAGAAAGCTAAGAGTCCTGTGTTTTCTCTCATATGCAGAAGCTAGAGAGGAAGAAGGAAAACAAAGGTGGGGGTGGATCTTCCCAAAATCAAAAGGAGATCAGTAGAGGAAAGGGACTAAGGAGTAGGAAGTAGAGAGAGAGGGGAAATGATGGAGAGTGATATTGGCCAAATTATATTGTTATGGGCTGGGTTGTAGCTCAGGGTTGAACAGTTGCCTATCGTGTGGGGCACTAGGTTTGAATCTCAGCACCACATTAAAAAAATAAATAAATAAAACAAAGGTATTATGTCCATCCACAACTTAAAAATATTTAAAAAACAAATTATATTATTATATTGTAAGTATGTACGAACATATAAAAACAAATTCCATCCTTGTGTACGACTATCATGCACCAATAAAAATGTAGGAAAAAAAAGAATAGTAATTTGAAATTGGCAATGCCAGTGGTAACACAGAATAGCTTAGAGAACTTCGTTATGAAGTATAGACAGTGAGCCTAATGGTTAGCTTAGAGTAAAATACAAAACGAAACAAAACAAAATTAGTGAAGCACAAAAGTGAAGAGGAGCAGAATCTAGAATGGAAAAAATTTCCTTTTGAACCTGATATCTTTGAGTTAGATGTACAGGAGAGATATTTGGTAATAATGCTATAAATTGAGAAGTTAACTGGTGCAGATGTAATTGAAGCCATAAGATTTAGACATTTGTCGAATGAGAAAAGATTCTAGCATACTTATTATAGAAAAGAAAAATATAAGGGACAGGCAGCAGAAGAAAACTCTACAGAAGATATTGAGAAGAAGTTACCAGAAAGGCAAAAGGAAAACTAGAAGAGTGTGTTGAGATGGAAGTCGAAGGAAGTATTTAGAAGGAGTGGTTGGTTCAACTGAGACTGAAGTTCATTGCATTTAGCCATAAGGAAGTCATTGGTGACCTGCTGGGAAGTCACTGGTGACCTTCTGAGAGTGTTTTTTTTTGCAGCAAAGGTAGGGTCAGAAACAAATTAGAATGACTTAGGGAATGAGTCAGAGTTGAACAAATGAAGATCTTTTTTTTTAATTATTATTTTTTTGACACAATATGTTTATTTTATTTTTTTTCTAGGTGGTACTGAGGATTAAACCCAGGGCCTCACACATGCTAGGTGAGCGCTCTTCGGCTGAGCCACAACTTCAGACCACAAATGAGGATCTTTAAAAAGTCTGGTTTTGAAGGAGCAGAAGGAAGGTGACAGTGAGGGAAGCTATTTATTTATTTTAAACAATGGCTTTGACTGAACTGACTTAAAACCTTATAGGAAGGAGTTAGAAGAAAGGGAAGGATCTGACAATGTATGAGACAGACAGGTCGTTTCCTATGACACGACAGGGGATCCAGAACTCAGAGGAAGGGATGACTGTAGACAGGATGATGTAAGTTACCTTTTCTGATGTAGCTGGAGGGAAGAATTTTTTAAGTTTTGAATTTTCTGATGGAAAGCCAAAGGCGTCTGATGGATTTTATTTTCTATATGAAGTAGAATACATGATCATAGAGTTGAGAGCTGGAAGAAAATTAGAGGTTTGTAATAGATATTTTCATAATGTAGCCCCAAAGAGGAAAAATAAAATAATGAAAAAATTCTGCCAATTAAATTGTAAGATGTACAACAATTTTGGAGATGTTAAAATATATAAAATGGGCATCTTAAAGACTGGTGAAATGCTGGGCATGGTGGCGCAAGCCTGTAATCCCAGCTGCTTCAGAGGCTCAGGCAGGAGGATCACGGGTGCAAAGCCAGCCCCAGCAATTTAGGGAGGCCCTAAGCAACTCAGTGAGACCCTGTCTCTAAATAAGTATAGAAAAGGTCTGGGGATGTGCAGTAGTTAAGTGCCCCTGATTCAAACAACAACAACAACAACAACCAGAAAACATACCTCCCCCCCCACAAAGAAACAAAAAACCAAACCTGATAAAATGAGTTTTATAAGACACAAAGAGACTAAAGAGAACTCACCCTCATTAACAAAACAGAAGGTCCAGACAGAATGGCTCCTGTTAACATGAAAAGAGACAACGTGTAGCTATGTAAGCATAATGTATCAAGTAAGTCAATTAATAATAATAAGTAAGAGATAGTTTAACAAAGACTGAGGAACAACCTAATCTACGAAAAATAAAATAAAAAGGAACGTAAAAAATTCTCTGTGAATGTTTTGTTTGTAGAAGGATTTATTAAGAACATAACACACAAGTTCTCAAGTAGCAGAATGAAATGAAAAGGGAAGCCACAGAGCTCGAGAAACAGATCAACAACATTATATACCACCCAACAGATTAGACACGGCTTAACACTGAATTAGTGATGTGGTACAAAGGCTTAAGAGAATCAATGTAAAAAATATGTTAAAACAATTAGGCAAAAGATAATATATATTAAGAAGTCATAGCCAATAAAACAGAAAGATAATTGACATCACTAAAGTAGAAACCTTAATGAACATCAAAGAAAATGTATTTATAAATATAATATATATATGTGTGTGTGTGTATATGTGTGTGTGTATGTATATGTAATATCTGTATTTGTGTAGTAAGATTGAATGTTAGGAGAAAAAGCAGGGAAAAAGCATAACCCAAGAATATAATATCCAGTCAAATTGTTGTTCATATATAAAGATAACAGAAAGTTATTTCTAAATATTCGAAGTATTCAGTGCATACAGCATATATGAAACCTTATTGAAAAAAAGATTATTTGATAAATACTGATAATCAAAAAACAAAAACAAAAATAAAAACCAGAACCTAGGAATGGAAAAGATGTGGTAAAAGAACAGGCAGTGATCATCAGATTAATTTATAACTAGATCTAAGATTTAACAATTGAATGAATTTTAATTGTAGAAGCAAATGTAAATGTTATAAAACCTGACAATATAATAATAACTAACAAAAATGAATATGTGTGAGGAAGTGAAAATTTGCTAATATTCTTATCTTGCTTAGGAAGGAATCAATTGATACGTCTATATTAAACTTGCAGTTTAATCATTGGTTAATTTTAATGATCCTGTTGCTCATGTAACCCCCATGACAGTGCTCTCTTCTTTGTTTGAAAAACACATAAAAGGGATAAATCAACAAAAGCTAATTGTTAATGGAGGAACAACTGTCAACCAAGAATTATACAAGATTACTGTGGGGAATTACAAAGAAGTTGAAAACTTAGTCCTTGCCTTTGAATGGCCTCCAATTTACTTTTTTTCTCTTTAACAAGCCCATTAAAGAATTATGCTTACCCTGATAACTGACTGGGCTAAGGTCTCGGATGAGTTTGCTTCACAGGATGGAAAGTCCCTACTGGCTTTCATTGCATGCTTCTAGGGGTTTGTTAATGCAAAAAAAAAAAAATTTTTTTTTGAACTCCAAGACATCATCATTAGCATCTGTAGCATTTTAGAATCTTGTGAGGAGGATTGGTTACCCTGCTGGCATGAGGAGAGGGTAATGAAGACAGGAAGTTTATAGGTTTTCACATTTGGAACAAGTACAGAATA
This sequence comes from Urocitellus parryii, assembly GCF_045843805.1. Classification (NCBI taxonomy): domain Eukaryota; kingdom Metazoa; phylum Chordata; class Mammalia; order Rodentia; family Sciuridae; genus Urocitellus; species Urocitellus parryii. The sequence goes on from NC_135543.1 coordinate 47,331,173, forward strand.
GGAAATGTAAGTGAACCAGTTCTTCAATTAACCCGAACTGCCAATTCAGTAGGCTTTTAAATATGCACGATCCTGTATGTGTGAAGTTAAGGAGAACAAGAAAGCTTATATCAAGGATATGAGAGTCATATTCAGAGCCTATTTTGGGGGTAGCAACAAATTCAGCTCAGTGTTCTGTAACTTGTGTCTCCATTTCTTTTGTCTTACAGTGGCAATGACACAAATTACGGTTCCAAGAACAGAGGAGGTAAATGTTTGTTGAAAAAATAGATGAATGTTCTAAATAGTGAATCAAAGGCATTAAATTGTATTTATAAAGCTGCTCTTACTAAAAGCATGACATTTAGTTTTAAGAAGACCTTTAACATCAAGTACTGATGCAGAAAATATTTGCTTATGATCCTTGAATGAAACTAGAGAAGGCTTTTTCTGAGCTATGCCTACTTATCTTTTAAAAGTCTTACCCTTGGTCCCACATTTTTGCAATTATGTTTCTAGGGTCTGTCTATAGAGAGTCTCTTTCAGGGAGAATGCTTGTGTCTCTCCTTTACTGTCCTGATCCCATGCTGGGCTCCCTGGCCTTTGTCTAGTCTCTTGCTTTGTGTGTTAGTTTGGAAGCTTCTGTTTTGGGAGTGGGGATTCTCCCAGGACACAACTTCTGATGTTTATTTGGTTCCTTACACATTTTCATTTCTCAGAAAGGAGGTACTTGCCCCCTTGTCCTGACCTGAAGCCTTATAAAATTATGAGAATGACTCTTCCTCACCCATATTCCCACTGAATTAGAAGAGCCATCCTGATCTAAAATATTCTTGCAAAAGTTATTATCTAAGATAGCTGAATAGTTAGCAGGGCAGATGGCAAGACTTGGGGTAATATCAATGTGGAATAAGTTATGCTATCTTTTACCTATTCTATTTTTTATTTGAGTGAACAGAATTGGATTAATTATAGTCCTTGGTTCATAAAATATCATTATCATTATTTTCATGAATGACCTTTTAATGATTTATGCTTTTCATAAAATAATGGGCGAAGAATATACTACTCACTCAAGACCTAATATCCTAATACATTACCAATAATTTATATCTACCTATTCCTTGTTTTCTTTGTGTATTTCTCCTTTCACTGATTATAATTAGTCCTTTGCAGCTCTGAGGTAAATATCTTGATATTTTTGCTTACATATAATTTAATTTATGTATTTTTTTAAAAACTCCAGTTGTTGAACTTAACAGCATCCATTCATAAAAACAGTTTCAATTAACAGTTTGGGTTAATTGAGGAACTGGTTGGCTTACATTTCCTATTCTTTAAAAGAGTTAAAGATTTTGTGTGGAAACTCCACCTAGAAGATAAAAATTGGGACAGTTATTATTTTGACCCTACCTGGTAGGGGCACATTGGCGCGGTACAGCAAGAATGCTGCCTGATGTACCAGCACCTGTAAAAGACAAAGGCAATAAAAACTGGTGTGTTCAATGAAGAGTTATTAAAGGGTAAGGGGTACTTTTAACATTTACAAATTAGAACAATTTTTTCCCCAGCAACGGAATTCAGAGGAAGTATGATTCATACAAATCTTCCTTCATGTTTCATATTGGCATTGGATTTCATGCTCCTGGTGGTTGTGCTTCTAGTTTGAACAATTAACTCAGACCAGACTTTATCTTTACTCCATGCTAAATTTCTGTAAGACAAGTCAGCAAAGGAGCCCTTCAGATTAGTGATTTAGTTGTTTGTTGATCTAGAGCAGCAGAAGAATTTTTTCCCTGCTGTGGCTGGCTTGTAGTCTTATATTCTTGCCTGAGCATGCCTGGGTCTGGAAAGAAAATCCTGCCTTGCTCTACAAAGTACTTCTCCATATTGTCACTTTTCCAGGACTGGTGACTTTCTAGTTTGGAAGATTTCATTCAGGTTATTAGCTTTTCTATAAGATAAAAATTACATGTTGATTTCTGCAAAATCAGAGCTGAATTTCATCCTTGGTGAAGCTCATTATAAGTAATTTGGGAAGGAAAGGCCAATGGCCACTCTTACTCTACACAGCATTTTCTCTTTATATTTCCAAGAAGTACAATTATCGATAATTGAGATTTACTTCTTTGATTTACATGTATAAAAACATCTATTCAAAGTGAAGTTTAGTTAATCTTTTACCTCCCTGGAGCATGTCCCTACTCAGATCAGGTCATTAGCACCATCTAGTGTATCACATGCACAAAGCTGAAGTCCAGGACAAAACAGCCAAAATATTTTAGAACTTTGGAGAAGTTATAGCATCATCTGGGACAATTTTCTTTGTAATTCATTCTTACAGCAACAATACTAATTTTTTTCTATAAAGTGGAAAACAGGGAAAATAAGGGAATATATCAAAGGAAAGAGTAAATGAACACCAAAATTATGTAGAAGATGTGTAGGGAGCCTGGGGAAGGGAAATCAGTATTTGTTGAGTAACTACTGTGTACCAGGCATTGTACTCTGTTCACATTTTCTTGAAGTAGAGAAAGTGAAGGTGGGATTTTTCTATCAAATCTTCTCCAGTGTGACACCAGGTCATTTTCAGGACAGGGTAAGTCACTGTTGAGAGACAAGTCTTCATGATTTTCTTGAATGGCTAGTGAACAGAGCTCCTGATAGTCCTTTATTCTGAACTATCTTTTCAAGAATGTTTTATAGTGAGAGTCTTGGAAAATGTCTTCCTCTAGAGCATGGGCTTGCTTTTTGTTGGAATAATGATGTCTCTTTCTGGAGCAAAGTTGGGCAGGTTTGCTTGTAGTGCTTTATAAGACTTGGGTTTCCTAAGCTTGGGGTTGCTCATTGGGATGTAAACCCACAATGTTCCATGCACAGCATCAACCTGGGCATTCTTACTTTGTTCCTGTAGAACTTAAAATTGTTATAGTAAGCCTGAAGCTCATGCTACTTGTTGTGGCCTGAATAATAAAGTTATTTTATTTATTAAAGAAACTTTGTATCTTCTAGAAGCATCTATAGAAATTTTGACAGGCTAACTTGCTGCCATGTCAGTAGGGCAAAATCTTGAGGCTCTTGAAGTTTTTGACAGTCACCACCCCAAGGACCACCCAATTGTTAGATACCTGGTTCCTACAGTCTCATATAGTTTACTCTTCCCCATCTTGCAGAAAAAGAGCATCCCAGCTCATCATGCCTATAATCTGACTACAGCCTTGCTCCATTTACAGAAAACCAAATATCAAGAATAATCCAAATGATGCTAGGCTCGGTGGCACACAAATGTAATCCCAGTGGCTCAGGAGGTTGAGGCAGAAGGATTGAAAGTTCAAAGCCAGCCTTAGCAATTTAGTAAGGCTCTAAGCAACTTAACAAGACCTTGTCTCTAAATAAAATATTTTTTAAAAAAAGGGCTGGGAATGTGGCTCAGTGGTCGTAGTGTCTCTGGGTTCAATTCCCCCAGTACCAAAAAAAAAAAAAAAAAAAAAGATCCAAATGTTAAAAATTGAGACCTGCAGATTATTAGGCACTTAATAGATAAATTTGTATTATACTTTCACAGTATGTATGCATAATTAACACAACACTGGAATTTCAGGAACTGGTTTTTCATAGATTTAATATAGTTTTAGCTAACTGTTTATAGCATGATGAATTTCCAGGTCTCACTAGAAGTGAATGTTCATTATATTTAGCATTTCAAAAACTTAGGAAGTTGAAGGCATTTCTTCCAAGCCAGGTTTTTACAAAGATATAATTGTTTTTCTTATTCCTGAAAACCTGAGAGTTGCTCTCAAGCTTTAGAATTACAGTATAGAAGTGGCTTAATTATGTGTGTGTGTGTGTGTGTGTGTGTTAAAATGCAAATTATCCAGCTTCATTCTAGAATTCACTAAATCTGGGCTGGATCTAGGAGTAGTAGTAGTGTGAACTCCAGTAATTTTGATTCTATTATCTTGAGAACCACATTCTGAGAAATATATCTTAATACATAAATGACTCCTCAGAGAAATGAATGACTTTAAACATACAAGTGATTTGTGCCACTGTGGTGTCTCTGATAATAAGCATGCTTATTTTTTTTTTAATTTTTGGTTGCTGGTGACCTTCGTTGTAAGAATAAAGGAGTGCCACCCAAGTGTAGGGCTATTTTGATTTTTTTTTTAGAATTTTTAATATTTATTTTTTAGTTCTCGGCGGACACAACATCTTTGTTGGTATGTGGTGCGAGGATCGAACCTGGGCCGCATGCATGCCAGGGGAGCGCGCTACCGCTTGAGCCACATCCCCAGCCCATATTTTGATTTTTTAAAAATATTTTTAGTTGTAGATGGACACAATACCTTTATATTTTATATATTTTTATATGGTGCAGAGGATTGAACCCAGTGCTTCACACATGTTAGGCAAGTGCTCTGCCATTGAGCCACAACCCCAGCCCTATTTGCACTTTCTTAGGATAATAAATGGTGGCAGAATCAGACTTTCTTTTTATTCACTCAAGAAATACACTGAGTGCTTAATAAGTGTAACAATATGCCTGCTGCTTAAGATGATTCCTCTGCTTTCCTCCCTGCATTGTTTCCAATTTTTGTAAGTGGAATTTTATAAATAGGAATCAAAATTAAAAAGGACATGGATCTAGTCTGTCCTTCTCTTTCTTTCTTTCTTTCTTTCTTTCTTTCTTTCTTTCTTTCTTTCTTTCTTTCTTTCTTTCTTTCTTTTTTTCTTTCTTTCTTTCTTTCTTCTTTCTTTCTTCTTTCTTTCTCTCTTCCTCCCCACTCCCTCCCTCCCCCTCTCTCTCTTTCTCCCCTTCCTTCCTTCCTTCCTTCCTTCCTTCCTTCCTTCCTTCCTTCCTTCCTTCCTTCCTTCCTTCTTTCCTTCCTTTCTTCCTTTCTTCCTTCTTTCTTTCCCAATATTGGGGATTGAACCCAGGAGCACTCTATCACTGGATTATATCCTCAGTCCCCCTTTTCTAAAAATTTGAGACAAAGTCTTGCTAAGTTGCAGAGGTTGACCTCAAATTTATAGTCCCCTGCCTCAGCTTCTTGGGATCTAAACCATTTCATTGGATACTTGCAAAAATATATGAAGTAGGTTTAAAAAATCATAGTATTCTCATTTTACATATTTGGCAGAAGTTTAAATGACTTGCCAAGAGTCACACAATTAGGAAGCATTGAGCTGGGGCTTGAATTTTGATTTTCTGACTCCCATTTGTTTTGTCCCCTTCCACCTTCCATTCTTTACACAATACTGCCTCCCTGGTGGTTTTCCACAGGGATTCTAGAAATAGAGAGCTCTCTTGTTGCGTTCTGGATATAATTTGATTTTGATGAAATGTGATTTACATGGACATTTTCAGAACAAAGAATCTCCTATTGTTTAAACATGGTACACCTGTGCAGCAAATAGAAGCACTGACATCCGAATGATGTCATTAAAAATGCCCCCAAGGAAAAGAGAGAGTTCTGTTTTTAAAATGAAGTGGTATCTGCAAGAAACAGAACCAAGCCCAATTATAGGACATCATACTTTGTCTCCCTAGGTGTGTACATTGAATATCTTACCAGCCTTCAAAATGCCCCATGAGAGTTGGGAATGGAAAAAGGGAGTGCAGAACAGGCTCGGTAATATAGACAAGGTACTATGTTAATTCTGAAAAAGATTTGGGAACCACACCTTTGGTTTCTTGTTTCCAAGTATAATGCCAACCATTGCTTTGGATTTCCTGCCTTTCCCAGAGACTTCTCTAGATTTTGTATTTTGCAGGGCATTCAGACCCTGTCTGGCTTTCAATAAGTGTTCGGTAACAACAATAACACAGAAGTGACTGTTTATTCAGATGGAAATTAACATGGATGAGATAACATTCTAGATTTGTTTCCCACCCCTAAGATTGTGGGTTTAAGCAACAAGGAAGAAACAGATTTAAAACACAATTCTGTTACTGATAGAAATAAGCAATAGTTATCTGGGGGTATGTTCTCTTTACTGTTTTCAAATGCTTTCACATGTATTAGCTCGTTTAATTAAACTAAACACCTATGAAGTAAATAGAGCAGATATTTATATATTTTTTCAAATAGGGCTCAAAGAGATTAACTGATTTACCCAATGTTGCAATAATTGAGCTCATCTGAATTTGCACCTGGCTCTTGAGTTAATTTTTTTTAAAATTTACTTAACCATATGGTGTGGAGACTTCCCTAGCTGGAAAGTAGTCATCCCTTTAGCATCTTGTACTCTGCAATGGTGCAGTGGCCAGAATGCCCTGGGTTTGATTTCAAGTTCTGCGTACTGCTTGCCTGGATAGGACCAAGTGAACCTGTCCAAATCTCAAATTTGTGCATTAATCAGGAATTTTGGATATTTGTAACAAAGACTCACATTGAACTAGTTTGGATCCTGGGAAGAATTTGATGGTGGTTGTAACTGGAAAAGTAAGGGTGTAGCAGAACGTAATTGGAACTGAGGTCTTATTGCAGTTAGAGAGTTCCTCTTTGTTCATTCTCTGCTTCTCATGGGCCTGAGTTTTATTCCCTTTTACTGTGCTATATGTCAGTAGTTAGGTGCTGAGAGGAAGGGGAACTTTACCAGTTATAATTCATAAAAGTCAGGATTCTTATTCCTCTGGGAAAGTCATCACAATCTCTGTGGACTTAAGTGTAAGATACCATATGGCCCAGCTTGGGTCAGTGGACTTGGGGGCACAAGGCACAACACTGATTCCAATTGAACATATGTTTGGAATGGGAAAAATGTAGATTTTTTTCTTTCTTTTTAAAGAAGAAGATTGTTACAAATGAAGAAAGAAGGTGTTCTAGGCCCATGGAATCAATAGATAAGTGCTGTGAGATTTCAGTCTGTAAAATGTGAATAATAAGATTGGCTTTTCTGGAGTTTTTGGTGAAGACGATTGATATAGTGAAAACTTTCAAAATCTGTAACTTCACTTCTTTTTTTTAATTTTTAAAAAATTTTTTTTTATTAATTGTTAGTTTAATTGTACACATTTATGGGGTACAATATGATAAATCAATATATGTATAGAGTCTACAATAATCAAAGAGCAGTATTAGCATTTCCAGTCTTTGAACATTAAAAAAAACGGGTTAACACAGTAACTGAACCTTTTTTCAGTGGTCATATGATATAGTAACACATGTATAGGATACTTGCTGATCAATTAATACATGTATAGAATATATGTTGATTATATTTATCTCTTTTTTATTTTTTTTTTATTTTATTATTGGTCGTTCAAAACATTACATAGTTCTTAATACATCATATTACTTCTGATACCTTAACTGAAGTTCCAGATCTCTGTCACATTTTATTGCCGGTTGGATAGTTAGTGTGATGGTTAATTTTGTGGGTCAACTTGACTGGGATGCCCAGATAGCTGGCAAACCATTATTTCTGGGTGAGTCTGTGAAGACATTTTTGGAAGAACTTAGCATTCGAACCAGTAGACTGATGAAGAAGATCTGCCCTCATTGATGCAGGTGGGTATCATCCAATTTGTTGAGGATAGAGCAAAAAGGCAGAGGGAAGGAAAATTCCCTCTCTTCTTTGCTGGGACATCTATTTTGTTTTGTCCTGTGACATTGGAGCTTCTGGTTCTCAGGCCTCAGACCTGAAACTTAGGCCTATCGTCAGCCCTCCAGTCTCCCAGGTTCTCAGTCTTTGGATTCAAACTGAATTAGCTTGATTAAATCTCTAGCTTGTGGATGGCACATCTTGGACTTCTTAGCCTTCATAATTGTTTGAGTCAGTTCCCATAATAAATCTCCTCACATATCTATCCTTTTGATTCTGTTTCCCTAGAGCACTCTGGCCAATGTAGCTCAGTATCCCACAATCTTAAATTCAACGGACAAAACCCAGAATTATCTTCTTCCTCAAACACGCTCCTTTTCCTTATCTCCATTAATGGAGCCTCATTTTTTCCAGCTGTCCAAACCAGAAATAGGGGCATCATCTTCAGCTTCTCCCTCTCCATTTCCAGCCCAGTCTCATTCAAATAGTCACTAGAACCATCAATTCTCCCTCTATTCTTGTCAGATTTTCTAATTTCTCTTATTTTCCATTGATCCCCAATTAAAACTCCTCAGTGACTTCCTTCCTTCTTTTATTTATTTATAAAAGATGAATGTAAAATATCCCCTATGTGATCCTAAAGCTCCTTCAGTAGTTGCTGAGCTTATCTTTCGGGTCTCATCTCTTTCCACTTCCTTTTGGAACTTCTGATCATATTGAACTTTTTGGTGTTCTCCCCAAACAGCATGTCTCTTTCACCTTCAGACATTCAAATGTGCCTAGAAGGTTGTAGGTTACTCTTGAATGTATAATTAATGAATTAAAAAATATTAGTGCATAGCCTATGGCAGGTGTTCCCTATCAAGAACACCTATTATTACTCCACTTTGTTTATAAAGTACCAATCCTATTATTACATGGGTCTTGATCCAATCAAAGGTCAGACTCCTCTTGTTCTGAATATCTATTCTCAAAGGTAGGAATCACCCTGTATAGGCAATGAGTTGTGGGGAGTGGCATGCTTATTCCTGGTTAAGTTCTATGATGATTGGTATAACTGGCCCTGGGCATAGGCTAAAGGGTAGGGTAGCAACTCCCCCAGGATTTTCAGAGCTGGTCTAAAGATACCAGTGTTTATGCATTTCTCTGTCTCCAGAATCAGTGCATTTGTCACTTAGCAAAAGAGAGAGAGCTTCTCTAGCCTCTTTTCCTTAGTGGATGGATAGACAGATGAATTTATTAGACAAGTAAACTGTTACTTTGGCATTTTAATTGGGGAAGAAATTTGCATTGTAGAAAAATTCCTCTAGCAGTATGGAGTTAATACATATAAATAATAATTGTTATTATAGCTCTTTCTATAATTTTTTTCTTGTGGCACTTTATCTTATAACTTTGTCATTAGAAGGTGTACATATTAAGTTGTGAGATAAACTTATTTTGTCATTAAATGTCATTAAAAAGTTGATTGTGAAGAAATTTGGTTATTTTATCATGTCCAGTTTTCATTCTTTATAAGAAACGGGCAGTAAGTAAACATTATATTTATTATGTTTTATAGTCTTGCTAAAAGAATTCTGTATATTACAAATTTTGGATTTAAGACCCAAGTATAATTATTTTTTGGGACAATCTTAAACAGCATTTCAAAGGCAATGTTTAGAAAGTTTTTAAGAAAGGTAATATGAAAAGTTAAGGCTCATTGTTTATTATTTCCTATCAGAGCTGACTTTTTAATCAGGAAAAGAAGGTGAATAAATGAACATTTTTTTTTCTTTTTAAGAGAAGATTCACAGGGACCTATTTTTTAGATGAAGAACTCCATTTTCACATCTAATACTATTTTCTATTTCTGATTGGCAAAGGACTGAGATAAATCTCCACAAGATCTGATAACAGCAAGTTTTTGGACAAATGCTTATCTCTAATTAATAGTATTTCCATCTATACTAATTATGTGGTTGTATGACATAACTTTGCAAGTTGTATCATTCTCTGGTAAAACTGAACTGATTTAATACAGTGATTTCCCCAGTGAATTTGGGGATAGTCCCAAGGACAGAATCCAGCGAGTCAGCTGATGTTATTTGGAAAAATGGTTTTTAGGGTCAATCCAGAAACATGTCATCAGATTTTTTTTCACAGATTTGTTTCTGGGAGATGGAAACCGATCCCTTTCTGTGATTAACCTTTGGCTCTAAAAGTTCTTGCAATTCTGTGTCTGTTTATGGACAAAAGGAAATGGTGAGGTGTCAGAGTCTCTGCAGTTGTTCAGACCACCTCTTCTCCTCTAGGACCAAAACAGATGCAACTAAGTTTACATTTTATGCTGGTTCATTTTTCCTTCTTAAGTTTCTGTTTTTCTGTGTAACTAGCAGACACAGGTCATTTTATGTTCTCTGGAACCAAAGATGAATTCCCATTCATTCCCATGACTCCCTGCAGACATCATGAGACCTCTGTCCACTAAATTCTGCTGAGGCCATGATAGTCCCAGGGCGGCCCCAACCTGCAGCAGCCACAGCAGCACCTGCAGCCCTAGGTTCTGGCAAGAACAGAAACCTTGGGTGAAGGGGATCTCCTAAAAAACTTCTGTCCTTTCCCACCAATTCCCTTAGTTGATTGAAGACTGAGGAAAAGAATACTAAGACCCTTGTTTTTTTTTTTTTTTTTCCCACTACAGACCTGTGAGCTTATCTTCTTAACCAGCTTTAACTCTTAACCAGTGAGTTAAGTCTTAATTTTAAGTCTTAACCATTCACTGCTTCCCCATACCAGCAGCCTGCTTAACTAGAACTAAGGGAAAAAGTGCTTCTTCGCTATGACCCGACTTTTACCCCCACTCCTGAAAAACCCCTAAGTCCTAGATGTTAAGCTGAGACTTGAAGTATTTTTTTTTTTTTACTGTGTAGCCACGCTACACCAAGGTGTTTGTTCCCTAGTGGGTGGTAAGCGCAAGTTTAATTTTATTCTCATTTTCAAGATCTGGTTTTGGGGCTTGACACGGGAAATTAGGTGATCATGGATGGAAAGTGCAAACACATATGTTTGATTTAGTTTAAAAGAATCATGAAGAGAAAAATACTGTCAATGCCTTGAAGTTATACTGGCATGTTACTTCATAGCTGTTCATCAAAAAATCTTTTCTAGTTTTTGTACATAATAGGTGATATATAAATGTTTTCTTGACTCCCAAATGTTAACTACAGTAACAACACATTCTATTCAGAAATATGCTTTAGAACTTTAGAATATAGCCTTTTTGTGCTTTTAATGATAGGCTCATTTCATTGTAGATCTTTCCTATAATTAGAGACACTTACTTTTTTTTTTTTCCTTTTTCGGTTGTGCTGGAGATCAAATGCATGGCCACACGCACGCTAAGCACACACTACCACCGAGTGTTGTCTCCAGTTCCTAGAGACACCTTTAGAAAGGTAAAACAATAGGTGGGCTTGGTGACACCTATCTGAAATCCCAGAGACTTGGGAGGCAGGGTAAGGAGGATTGCAAATTTGAGGCCAATCTCAGCATGTTTAGTAATATATGTCAGGAAAAAAAAAAAAAGAAAGAAAAGAAAAAAGAAATATACCTGCCTCTTCAATGAGAAAATTAGCAAATGAAGACTTGTAAGAAAGATTAAACCCATCCTCCACCAAATTCCGTGGCATGACCTAGGACTGGATTACCTTTGGCCCTGTCAGAGTGTTAGAGGACTTAAAATCCCTAGAGGGATATCTTGGATTTGACAAATGTTTCCTGAGAGTCACATGCACATTCCTTTGGTTGTGGGTAGGTAGGATGGGAAGATTCCTATATAGTTGTTGGCATGGCAATTGCCAGGAATCCTAAGGGCTTCACTTTCCAAAGCAAATAGTCCAGGTTTGCAAACCTGGAGGATCAGGAGGAGAAAATCTCTTCATGACCTAGAGAAAAAAACAGGGACTTTTAAGGAGGACAGAACCACTCCTTTCCTCTTTATCCTTTTATCTCACTCAAAAACGATAAATTTCTTCTCCATTTTGGATTGCCTCACTTTAGTCACATGCCAGGGAGAGATTCTTGGCTAAAGTATACTGGTTAAACCGGAGGAGTCCCAAGGTCCCAAGGGGAAAACACAGTCTTGAGTCTCCCTCTGGTGGACATGTATGGTAAATTACATGAATCTTCCTGTCAAATTAAGGGATGAATTTCAGAAACAAATGTACAAAGAATACATAGTATACATAGTGAAAATATTTTGACATAGAAATACTGTGCATTAGTTTTTACATATACTAAAATTTTAATTTACCTGTACACACCTATAATCTTGTTTTATATAACATAATTTACTCTCACTTTGAAAAGTCTAAATAAATAGTTCCTTGAAGCAAAGCAGCCTTGAGAGCCCTCTACTCCATCCCAGCTAGGAGATAAAAGAAATAAACTGACTTATCTTTTTATGATAATTTCATCACTTGTAATTATCTTCTGGGAAGGATGTCACTGGAAATAGTCCCCTTCATATTTAGCCTTAATCCAGAGGAGATTTACTCTGGCTTTTGTACACATGGTGTCGGACAGTTTCCAGGGAGGACTCTAGTGGCTTCCTTTGGGCTTTATTACCTAGATAGCTCCAAGCTCTTTGGAGATTTTCTTATGCTTAGAACCTCAGGACAGCCCTCTGACTGTCTCCTTTAAAGAGAGATACCAGAGCTCCTTCTCTCCTTGTGAAGATACGTGAGAAGGCCATTCTCTTGTAAGCCTGGAAGAGGACTTCACCAAGAACTGCGTATGAGGGGCCCCTTGATTTGGACTTTTTAGCCTCTAGAACTATGAGAAATAAACATCTGTCATTTAAGCCATTCCCTCTATGGTATTTTGTTACAGTACCCTGGGCTAAGACAGTATCTGCAGTTGCTTCCCTTCTTGTTGCTGAGAAGTGTTCCACTGGGTGGATACACCATATAGTTGGTTTATCCATTTACCAATTGAAGTACATTTGGGTTGTTTCCAGATTGGGTAATTATAAATAGAGTTGCTATAAATATTTGTATGCATGCTTTAATTATTTATCTAAGGTACATAATTGGGAGTGGCATTGTTCAATTATATGATGATTGCCTGTTCAATTTAAGAAACCATCAAACTATTTTCCAGAGTGGTTAGACCATTTTGAACCCCTGCACCCCATAACATTAGAGTCTCAGGTTTTCTATGCAGTACTTAGTATTCCCATGACTCTTTGTTTTAGTAATTCTAATAAGTGTTTAGTGTACCTTATCCTAGTTTTAATTTGCATTTCCTTAATTGCTAATGACGTTGAGTATCTTTACATGTATTTATTTGTCATTCTTACATTCTTTTGCCCATTTTTTTCCTTACTGCTAAGTTTTGAGAGTTCTTTATATATTCTGGATATAGGTCCTTTCCAATGTGATTTATAAGTATTTCCCCACTCTGTAGCTTGTCCTTTAAATCTCTTAACAGTGTTTGTTTTGTTTGTTTTATAGATAAAGGTTTTCCCTCTTTAAAAATATTTTGCTGAGATTTTGATTGGAATTATGTTAAATCTAAAGGTGAAGTTGGGAGAATTGACATTTTGAGTACATCAAATCTTCTAATATGTCAGCATGGTATGTGTTTCAATTCATAGTTCAAAGGAAGCACACAATAATTTTGTTAGATTTATACCTGAGTATTTAATTTTTTGGTGATATTCTAAACAATATATTTAATTTTTTTTTGTTTTAACTGTTCATTTCTAGTGTTTAGAAGTAAGGTTGATTTTTGGTGTGCTGACCTTGTCTCCTGAACACTGCACAATGGACACTTAGAAGTAGCTGAATTGAGGTGTCTTAACAGTACCTAGAAGAGAGGACCATGAAAATGGTGACACTGACTTAGATCCACTCAGGTTTCAGCTTCAGTGCAGATGTAATTTCTCTAGAACTTTTTTTTTTTTTTTTAATACTAGGGATGAAACCCAGGGCTCACTAAGTTGCTGAGTTGCTCAGGCTGCCTTTGAACTTGCAATCCCCCTGCCTCAGTCTCCTGAGCTGCTGGGATTACACTGCACCCGGCATTTCTCTTAAAACTTTTAATTAGTGTCTATTATACTTTTAAATAAATAATAAAACTGGGTACAACATTCAACTCTTGAATTAATGCTGGGTTCTCTGAGGCTCAACTTAAGTTGAATCTTAAGCCAGAAACATCCACTCATGGAAATTTATTAAAATAATTGGCCATTTACAATAATCCAGATAATGTATTTTTATCAGTTTCCATGAAATTGTTTCTCACAGGTAACAATTTATCACTGCAACAGAGGCATGAGTCTGAATTCATCTAATAGGGAAAAATAAAGAGCCTAAGCTTTGTAGATCAATGTTAGGGAAACCAACTGGAGAGTTTTTTTCCCCCTGTATAGGCCCTTGCACCTGGTAAGCAAATACTCTACCAACAAGCTACATCCCTGGCCCAAAGAGAGATATTTTAATATGATAAGAGTCACCTGGGATCTTGTTAAAATGCAGATTCTGCTTCAGTGAGTCTGAGATGAGACTTAAGTTTCTGCACCTCTAACAAGCTCCCATGTGATGTTAATACTGCTGGTCCCCAGACCTCACATTGAGTAGAAAAGTCCTATAAAAGTATTTCCCAGACTTTGCTATCCATATGTACCTCATGGATGTGAATGTATAGATTCTAGGTCCTTGTCTCAGAACTACTAAGTCAGAACCTCGAGGCTCCTGGAGGGGCCTGGGAATGGGTCTGTTTGGTGGATTCTTACATCGGGCTATTTGGGAATCAGTGTCCTAAGAAGCATCGGGTTTGCCTTCATTATCTCAACATCCCAGGGTAGAGGAGGGCCAGAGGTGCTGTCTTGAAGGGCAGCTGGGGAGCTGAGGGAAAAGAGAGAGGGAGGCAGTTGACAATGAACTCCACTTTGGCTGCATTTTTGAGCTATGTGGGGAACTTTAAAAAATCCTCAGAATCCTTGTGATTGGGAGCAAGGCTTGGAGGTTTTTTTTTGAAGCTCTCTAAGTAACTCCATTGTCAGGGTTGAGAAGCACTGCAGGAGAGGAGAGGGATGTGGCTGAGTGAGGCAGGAACCAACAGCTGTTTAGGAAAGTATTGTTGAACAGAATGAAGAAATAGATGATTTATTTGGATTATAGGTAAATTCTTGATTCATCTTCTGACTTCTTTCTAACACGGGTTTTGATTCTGACACTAAAGATATGATTTGAAAATAATTCGTACTTTAAGGTAAACCTTTCTTTCTCAACATATCATGATTCACCGACACTGGTAGAAGAATGCAATGTTGATTCATGGAATTGAAGAAGGAATTCATGGAATTAAATTAAATAAGGAAGACACTTTGGGAGACCATGGAGAGAGTGTTTGCTGGCAGTGAGTGTTCCCAGCTGACAGAGGCCTCCCGGATCACTAACCGGCTATCTTTCTGGAGCCCTCAAGCTGGACACTTAGGACAGCTGGCTGAACCTGGAGCTTCTAGAAAGGTGTGGGCATCAACACAGGAAAGTGTCTAATTTTTTTTAAATTTTCACTTTCCTAAACCAACTTACCACAAAGCGGAGAGGATCCATATCATCACGTCTGATCAGTATGCTAAACTTCATCCAAATTCAAACAAGCACACCCTGGTGAGATCTACACGTTTTTTTCTTTGGTAATTTACTGCTTCCTTCTCCTGAAAATCTAGTAAACCAAATAACAATGGAGTTGGGGGAGAAAAGGTATTGTTCTCATCTTTAAAATAAGAAACACTATGCTTTGGCATGGAGCAGCACAAACTTGCTACTGTAAACATCAGCGATCCTGTCACAGACAGCTGTGCACTGATGGCGCCCCCACCCCGGGAAATGTGTACACAGTTGAGACATACACACAGGACCCCGGCAGCAACAATGGAGAATAGGACCTGGAGGTCTTTTCCCAGGTTTTATCTTTAGCAGGCATCAATGTCGAATGTAGTAAGTCAGCGACTAAGTTCTCCCAGAAAGAGTCTGGTTTCCTCTGTTTGTATGAAATTTCCTCCAAGTGTGTGGCTGGAGAAGTCCAAACGCCACAAAGAACAACAGCATGGAACGGGGATTAATGTCACCTGTCTTTCCTTGTCTGCTTTGCTCCTGGGGAATAACACACTTTAAGCAATACATAACAACTTAAGAGCAATAGCTTTAATTCCCCCCAATTTTTCATTAAAAAATACTTACATCTTATTAAAAAATAACAGAAAAAAAGATATGAGCTTTACTGATGTCCTCGAAGCTAAACTGAATACTCCACCATGAAAAGGTTATTTTGGAAATGGGTATGAACATGATTTTTAAGGTGAATAAATCTCATTATTGTTTGTGGAGTCTGATCATAGCCATTTGGCTCTTTTGAACTGATGAAAGTTAGAAAACAGCATGGGTTTCAGAAACTTTCACTTGAAGTTTATTTCACATAATACCATAGTATTATGAGAGTTTAATTAATAAAAACATGAAGAAATAGATTATTGAGGCATAGATTGGTAGACCTTAGAGCCAAAAGGTATGTTAAAGATCATTTAGTCCAGTGGTTCTCAACACTTGGGAGAAATCAGAATCTCATTGTTAAGGCACAGATGCCCGAGTTTTACTTCCTGAGTTTTAATGCAGTAGGTCTTTGATGGGGCCTGAGACTTAGCATTTTTAATCCATTCTCAGGTGATGTTGATGCTGTGGTCTGAGGACCACACTTGGGAACCTTTGGTGTAGCCCTATCTCATTCTGCAGCTGAGCCAACTGAGTTCCCGAAGAAGTTAAATGTCTGGCCCATCTTTCAGGCCTTGTTCCTATACAGGATAAACTCTTCCACTTGCATACAAGATATTGCCCTCTCTCAAGTATATTGTTTTAATAATTGTTGCTTCTTCTGACATCAGTTTCTCCAGGTATTGATTTTCTGATTAATTCAGTCACATACAAATGTGCTGACATAGTGGTCATCTTAAGAAGATGGGACAGACTTACATCCCATCCCAGGTATGCCCTACAGAGAGACCTTTCCAGAAAGTTATTGCCATCCTTCCTCTTCTATCCTCCTAGTGTCTCTTGGACTCAGTCCAATCAGGCTCTCATCCCAATCATTTTACTGTAATAGTTCTTGTCAAATAACCTATATATTGCAGAACACGGTGGTCAATTCTCAGTTTTGTCTTACTATTCTCACCAGCATCATAGTTGATTATTCTCCTTGAAAGTTCCTCCTTCTTTCTTGGTGTTGGGACCTTACTCTCTCAGTTCTTCTACCTCACTAGCAACCTCTTCTCATCTTCTTTGTTGATTATTTCTTCTCCTTTTATTTACCTCTATAAACATTGGCATTCCCCAGGGCTCTGTCCTTAGACCCCATCCTTGCTTACATTCACTCCCTGCATGATCTTCTTCAGAAATACCATCATGTAGTTTTAATTTGCATACTGTATCTTCAGCCTGGATCTCATCCTAAAATCTGTATTTACATATGGGCCATCCTAGATCTGTACAGCAGTGTGAGACATTAAAAACAACTGTGCAAGCTGAGAATGAACAAAGTGTTCCTAGTAATCAATGAGAAAAATTATTATTTTTTCAAATAAAATTATTATTTTCTAGAGATTTTAAAATTTTATCAAAATATCAGACTCTGACCCTTGGTTATAAATGTATACAAAAATGAAAAAAAACCCTAATATTTATTTAGTACACTAATTT